>NC_143137.1:102930000-104180000 GCF_059928025.1 Delphinapterus leucas | reverse complement strand
AACAAATTGGAGATTTGCCCCTAAGGATGTCGAGAGAATGGAACGTTCCAAAATGGACATGAAAAAAGTATTTTTAAAATAAAGTGATCAAGAAATACAATATCAATTTATAGCAAGATTTGAGTAGTAGGGACTTCTCTGGTGGCGCAGTGGTTAAGACTCTGCACTCCCAATGCAGGGGGCCTGGGTTTGATTCCTGGTCAGGGATCTAGATCCCGCATGCGTGTAGCAACCAAGAGTTCACATGCCACAACTAAGGAGCCCGCCTGCTGCAACTAAGGCCTGGCACAACCAAATAAATAAATAAAAGAGTAGTAAGAATAAAAGTGAGTGGTGGTGTCTATTGCTGGTACCTTAATGAGACTTCTTACTGCCTTCAGGGTAAATAGGAAACTGTGGTTGCCTAGAACTGAAACTTTGTACCTTTCCACCCAACAGTTCAACCCCTGGGACCACCATGCAGTGAAAACCCCAGCATGTGGAGGTCTGTGCCATGGGTTTTTTATTATTATTATTATTATTATTATTATTATTATGGCATTGCTTGTAATCAGAGAAAATAAGGAATTATGGTGAATGCTCACCTGTAATGGAAAGACTGAAAGAAATATGGTGCATACATTCATGAGCTAATTTAGAGTGATTAAAAGAGATGACAGTGATAGATGTGTTACTTGGTGGAGTTTCCATGATGTGTTTTTAGGTAGAAAAATGAGAGAGAGAAAAGTTGTTTTTCCTAAGAGAGGCATTGCACAAAACAAAACTGAAACCTCTAGGGACTTCCCTGGCGGTCCGGTGGTTAGCGCTTCCCCTGCAGGGGGCACAGGTTTGATCTCTCGTCGGAGAAATAAGATCCTGCATGCCGCGCGGCATGGACAAAACCAACCCAAAACAAAAAAAAACCTCTATATGTTTTCATTCATTTTGTTCCTATGTGATGTGAGAATGGACGGTTATGGAAGGAAACACATTAGGGTGATAACTTGGTTTATGCAAATGCGAGGCAGGGGATTTAGATTAGGTAAGGGGGAAAAATTGAAACAAATCAATGGTTTCTTCAAAAAAAGTACAGACCACAGAAAGTAGAATGCATTTTATAATCAGGCTTAAGGGAAATTACACCCCCAAACACACATACATGTACATATATACATAGACAGAGACAGAGAGAGAGGGGGAAAAGGAGGGAGGAAAGAAGGAGACAAGAAAGAATAAGACAATGTGTAGGAGAAATTAATTAAACAAAACTAAAACTAATGAAAGAATAACACATGTCTAAAGAACAGCAGACTATGAAACAGAAAAGGTAGTTAAGATACAGAAAGAAGTAAAAAAAAAAAAAAGGCTACAAGTGAAATATATGGTCATTGAAAGTAAAACTCCAATTGCCTAGTGACAAGTGCCTCCCTTAGTGAAGGGGGAGGGGTGGGTTGAGGCAGAGGGGCAACTGATGAAGGAGTTTTGAGAAGTGCTTACAGATGCGAGGTCTTCACTTCACAGGGTCAACCACGTGTCCGGTTAGGACACCCAGCTGCATCCCAGTGATGCTGCAGCAGAAGAAATTCCTGAAAAGCCCCAGAGAGAAAGTGCAGGTCCCTATAAAACACCAACAATCAAAAGTGACATCATCTTGCCCTCAACAATAATGGACGTGAACAGGCAACACACATTTTAAATTTTTGAAAGTGCGGTGAGGAAGGAATTGTAAACTAAAATTCGTTAGTGATTAAAACCCTCTTTTGAGAATAAGGCCGAAGTGAAGGCATTTTTACATTTACAAGAACCAAGACCACGTGATCCCCTCAGATTACGGCTGAAAGATGTAGAGAAGATGTACCTCAGCCAGAAAAGCATCTGCAGGAAGGAAAGATTCGCAGGAACATCCCAAAAGAAAAAGATTTACAAAATGGTGATTTTTAAGGGCCAGGAGTGGGGATATTGCAGTATAGAGACTTCCTGGCTCAGCCCATCCCAACCTGGGGTCCCCGCTGGAACCCAGAGAAAGAAAGGCCCATAAGGGCTGCTGCTGGCAGCGATCTGATCCCTGGTGCTCAGAGAGTCTCATCCTGTATGAAAACACCAATCCCAGGTGGTTTAGGACTCCACATGTGAAAAATAGTCATTCAGTCTATGAGAATCTGTAGCATAAGGGGTGGTGGAATTTTTCTCAATCAGGATAAAAAATATATGTAATATTTTTCTGTAATAAAATACAAAAATTCCATGAAAATAAGGATTTGGTACCCAAAATGAATTAAACCCTAAATTAATAAGAAGAAATATTTGGGAAAAGGGCAGGAGCAGAAAGGAGATATTGACGACCAGAATTATATGGAACAGTGTTCAACCTGAGTAGTTTTTTGGGAACTGCAAAACAATACAGATGAAAGCTAATTCTCACCCATTATTTCAAAGAATGAGAGTAACAACTTGGCTCGGGGTGGGGGAATGATGCTGCAGACAGCTGGGGCGAGCGTGCAGCGGAAGAGCTGCTTTGGGAAAACGTTTGGCAGAATATTTTAAAATTGTAAATGTGTATAGAAGGAAATGTGCAATGATCGTGCATTTCTGATTCTGGGTACATAGAGAGAGGCCCTCATGGATTTTTGTACAAGGAGACATGAACAAGTATATTTGTTAAATCATTGTTTTTAACAACACAGAAAATGGAAACAGTCTACGTAGTGGCCATCAGTAGAAGAATGGATAAGTTCATTATGGTCCATTCTTTCATATAATGTACCACTTTACAGAATTTGAATTTATGTCAACATGGAGAAATGTCAAACATATAACCAAGTAAAAATTTAAAAAGCAAGTTCTGATAGTATTATATATTACAATATGCTTGTTTAACTGTAAAAATCCAACATATTAAAATCAATGCACTATTGTGATTTGAGTGTGTGTGTGTGTGTGTGTGTGTGTGTGTAGTTTTGTTGATGGAGCCAGAGCACACATAGCAGAGATTGATACAAGTTTTCTCTGGGGAAGGGCAATGAATAGGATTGGAGTTCATGGGCAGAAGAGACTCTCACCCTGGGTGTTGTAGCTGAAGGTTGGAAAGAGCAAAATCAAATAACTGCACACACCCACACATACACATAAAACAATTAGAAGCTGATAGAGTTGCTAGGTCTGGGTGGGAGGATTGAGGGCATTTATGGTATTCTGTCTTTTCTGGGGTTTATAAATTCACTGTACACATGCAGCGACCCCATTGGCAGCTCTGGGCCAGGCCGCCTTCCTTCTAAGCGACACGGGATGATGAGAGCGAGCCATCCTTTTCCAGCCTGACCTCTGCTGAGGATTCCTGCCCTGCATCCACCCCCCTTTGTAGGAGGGAGCCAGATTCCTGGAATTCCCATTTCCTATGGAAATGAGCTTTAAATTGTGCAAAGATGTGGTTGAAATAGTTTTATCATTCTAATGTCATTTCAGATGGGTAAAATAAGTTTTGGAGACAAGGCTAGAAACTATTTATGATATTGTTTCTATGAAAAGAAAAGGTTTTTTTGTTTTTGTTTTTTTAAGAAGATTTTGGAGGTAGGAGTTTATTAATTAATTTATTTCTGCTGTGTTGGGTCTTCGTTTCTGTGTGAGGGCTTTCTCTAGTTGTGGTAAGCGGGAGCCACTTTTCATCGCGGTGCACGGGCCTCTCACTGTAGCAGCCTCTCTTGTTGTGGAGCACAGGCTCCAGACACGCAGGCTCAGTAGTTGTGGCTCACGGGCCTAGTTGCTCTGTGGCATGTGGGATCCTCCCAGACCAGGGCTTGAGCCCATGTCCCCTGCATTAGCAGGCAGATTCTCAACCACTGCGACACCAGGGAAGCACAAGAAAAGTTTTTGATGAACTTAAATAACGGAAAGATACAAGTGTTTGGATCCAACCCACTCACCACGTGGGGCCCCTGCGCCGAGCTAGCAACAGTCTAGGAAAGCCGTGTCCCTGGGGAGTGCCCTGGGGTGGGACATCTGTCTGAGCGATTATTCCATTAATCAAAGGAGACTCCGAATGCAGGGAACACGCCCCCTTCCTTCTTAGCTCTGGGGCCCAGGGTCACCACGTTACCCCTGTACCCACCTCCTCTTCTGCACAGTGAGGGAGTCATGTGCATCTGACGGGACAGGATGAGGGTGGCATCACTTATATGTATTTAGTGCCTGGACCCCTGCCCGGCCCAGGTCAGAACACCCAGACTGTAGCTCTTGCTTTCGTCGGTGTCCGTAGTATGTGTCACCCTAACCCTAACCCTAACCCACCAGGACAGGAACCACGCCTGGAGTTTTCAGCTTGGCATTTTCTACAACAGCTAACAAATAGCTGCAAGAAGGAGCAGAGGCACCAGCGTTGTGTGAGCTCAGGCATCATCCTCTGCACCGAGAGTGTGAACTCATGCACCGCTTGACAATGTATGTAAAGTGTGAGAAATGTTTAGAATGTGTGATCTGGGTTCTACTTCTAGAAGTTCATTCTAAGGAAATAACCCACTTTGTAGGCCACGATTTATACGGAAGCTGTCTCAGGAGTGTGAGTAATCGGTGAGGACCTGGACTCCAGGGTCAGTGGTTGACTAAGTCGTGTCTATGTGGAAGGACACTAAGATGCACTGTCCAAGAAAATTAGAAAATACGGGGGGAGAGGCACTTTTCCACATGGGGAGCAGTTATGGTTGATGCAATGGAAAGTGATGAGTCACTGAAGAGCCATGAGCCTCAGTTTCCACATCTGTAAAGTGGGACCATGGCACCTGCTTCACAGAGTTCTAAAAATAATCAAACGTGTGTAAAAGCTCTTCTAAGACCACAAACTCATATCTAAATATAAGGTAATCCTCAAGGTGTATTCAGCGATATGCTTTTTACCTAATTCATATTTAATTTAGAACTTCAACTAAATAACCTATTTGGAGAAAGTATATGAGCATTAACAAAGAGCAGCTTCAGGGCGGGGTCAGGGTAAGAATTTCCTTTTCAGAAGCCTTGACATTTTATCCCATTTTCAGATCCCCCTTCTTCCTCCCTTTCTCACAGCGTGTTTCTGTATTCAATCATCACCTGTCAACACGGCTTCATTGGTATGCGTAAATATGGCTTAATCATCTTGAAAACGATTCTCTTAATTACAGTGGTAGAGTTCCGTTATTTGCTCAGCCTTCATATCTAAGGAATATGACACAACCTGCCAAGTCAACTTAAAACACAAAGTCTGAATTTATCAGTGAGATGCTTTTGATGTGCCCATTTCACGGTGGTTTTGCCCAATTCCTTCTGACAGGTTTGGTGGGTTCAAATGCATGTAACCACATTTATTCCTTAGGACACCCTGGAGTTGAAGAACTTTCTATTTGAATGTCAGACTCTGCCAGAATGAGAGGTGGTGCCAGAAGGAAGCGGGAGGAAAGATGTTGCTGCCAGCATCCGTCACTGTGGCGTGAAAATCCAATGAGAAAATACATTGGGAAGAAGGACGTGGCGCTTTCCTGGCACACAGTTGGTGCTCAGAGATATTCCCCGAGTCACGTGTTCATCCACTCATCCTTTGCCTTCCTCTGTTAGGCCTTACCATGAACAAAATCCAGACTCACGGATGGACCAATTCTGGTCTGTAGTTGCTGTGATTTATCCATCAGGGAGGGAGAACAGAGAGAACCTCATATCTGGTCCTAACTTATACCCTGGAGAGTCACCGTCACTTTCAGGTATCGGCTGCTTTTATGGAAGCCTTTATCAGTATTATTTTGAAACAGGTGCTGGTCTCCAAAGGCGCCTCCAACATTTCCCCCCACCACTGGTGGGCACTTGTGCCTGCCCCATCTGCTTCCCCTCCCCTGGAATGTGCTCTGAGTTTTGTGAGTGTGGTTAAAGAATGTATATTCCTGTGTCACGGGGGTCAGCATCCTGTATCCTGTGTCATTTGGAGTAGATTTTCTTCTCCTTTCTTGATTTCTTTTGGCTGTCTGAGGGTCTTTTATTGTCTTCCCCCTCCATTAGCTCAAGTTTTCCATCACCTCACACGGTCACCTTGTTGTTTATTTTGTGTGTGTGAGAACACTTAAGATACATCACAAATATGCAGTGCTTTATTATTAACTATAGTCACCATGCTCTACATTAGATCTCCAGAACTTATTTATCTTATAACTGGGAGTTTGTACCCTTTGACCAACACTTCTCCATTTCCCATCCCCTCCAGCAGAACCAAAGTTCTTCTCTTTGCTTCGACGAGTTCTACTTTTTGAAATTTCACATATGAGATCGTGCTGTATTTGTCTGTGTCTGGCTTATTTGACTTAGCAGAGTATCATCTAGTTATACCCATGCTGTTGTAAATGGCAGGATTTCCTTTTATTTTAAGGCCAAGTAGTATTCCATTGTATATATACCACATTTTCTTTATCCATTCATCCATCAGTAACCACTCAGGTTGATTCTTATGTTGGATATTGTGAATAACGATACAGTGAACGTGAGAGTGCAGGTATTTCTTGAGATAGTGATTTTATTTCCTTTGGATATGTACCCAGAAGTGGGATTACTGGATTATATGACAGTACTATTTTAAATTTTTTGAGGAACCTCTATACTGTTCTCCCTAGCAGTTGTATCAATTTACATTCCCACCAACAGTGCACAAGGGTTCCCTTTATTTATCCACACCTTTGTCAACACTTAACTTTTTTTTTTTTTTTTAAGAATAGCTATCCTATCAGATGTGACATGATATTTCATCATGGATTTAATGATGATTAGTGATGTTGAGCATCTTTTCATGTACTTCTTGGCCGTTTGTATTCCTTCTTTAAAAAAGTGTCTGTTCAGGTCCTCTGCCAGTTTTTAAAATTGGGTCATCTGTTTGTTTTTGCTGCAGAGTTGTATAAGTTCCTTACATATTTTGGATGTTAAGCCCCTATTGGAAATATGGTTTGCAAGCATTTTCTTCCATCCTGTAGGTTGTGTTTTCATTTTGTTGTTTCCTTTATTGTGTAGAAGTTTTTCAATTTGATATAGTCTCAGTGTTGATTCTTGCTCTTTTTCCCCCGGTGCTTTTGGTGTTACATCCAACAACTCATTGCCAAGATCACTGTCAAGGAACTTTTTACCTAAGTTTTCTTATAGGAGTTTTATGGTTTCAGGTTTTACCTTCAAGTCAGGTTTTACCTTAAGTCAGTGGTCAAGTTTTATCCATTTGCATGTGTAATTCCAGTTTTTCCAACACCATTTATTGGAGAGATTATCCTTTCTTCATTGCGTATTCTCATGCCTTTGTGGAAGATAAGTTGAGCATATATGTGTGGGTTTATTTCTGGGCTCTTCAATCTGTTCCATTGGTCCATATGTCACTCTTTATGACAATACCAGTATGTTTTGATTACTATAACTTTGTAATATACTTTGAAATCAGGAAACGTGATGCCTCCAACTTTGTTGCATGTACAGCAATACATTAATATTGTCATTTTCTTCAGACAATGATCATTTATATTAAGTCACATATTTATGATTTTGCTGTTCTTTTGAGTGTCTGCCAATCTGAGCTCCTTCTGGGAAACTAATTTTTCTGCTTGAAGATTGCCTGTAAGTAAGGGCCTGGTGGTAATGAATTTCCACAGTACATGTTCATTTGAAATGGTCTTTCACAAATACTGCATGATCTCACGTATATGTGAAACCTCAAAAAGTCTTCTTGAATTTACGAAAAGAATTTTAAAATCATGTTTCCTCAGTGTATCCTCTATTTTAACTGTCATTTTCTTTCAAAACTCTGAAGATTTGTTTGTTTGTTTCTCGGCAGTTTTATAATGATATTCCAAGCTGTTTACTAATTTTTTAACATCCTTATTGGAGTATAATTGATGTACATTGTTGTGTTAGTTTCTGCTGTATAACAAAGTGAATCAGCTATACATATACATATATCCCCATATCCCCTCCCTCTTGTGTCTCCCTTCCACCCACCCTATGCCACCCTTCTAGGTGGACACAAAGCACCAAGCTGATCTCCCTGTGCTATGCAGATGCTTCCCACTAGCTATCTATTTTACATTTGGTAGTGTATATATGTCCATGCCACTCTCTCTCTTGCTCCTAGCTTACCCTTCCCCCTCCCCATTTCCTCAAGTCCATCCTCTATGTCTGCGTCTTTATTCCTGTCCTGCCGCTAGGTTCTTCAGAACTTTTTTTTTTTTAAGATTCCATATATATGTGTTAGCATACGGTATTTGTTTTTCTCTTTCTGACTTATTTCACTCTTTATGACAGACTCTAGGTCCATCCACCTCATTACAAAAAACTCAATTTCGTTTCTTTTTATGGCTGAGTAATATTCCATTGTATATATGTGCCACGTCTTCTTTATTCATTCCTCTGTTGATGGACACTTAGGTTGCTTCCACGTCCTGGCTATTGTAAATAGTGCTGCAATGAACATTGTGGTACATGATGCTTTTTGAATTATGCTATTTTCAGGGTATATGTCCAGTAGTGGGATTGCTGGGTGGTATGGTAGTTCTATTTTTCATTTTTTAAGGAACCTCCGTACTGTTCTCCATAGTCACTGTACCAATTTACATTCCCACCAACAGTGCAAGAGGGTTCCCTTTTCTCCACACCCTCTCCAGCATTTATTATTTGTAGATTATTTGATGATGGCCATTCTGACCTCTGTGAGATGATACCTCATTGTAGTTTTGATTTGCATTTCTCTAATGATTAGTGATGTTGAGCATCCTTTCATGTGTTTGTTGGCAATCTGTATATCTTCTTTGGAGAAATGTCTATTTAGGTCTTCTGCCCATTTTTGGATTGGGTTGTTTGTTTTTTTGATATTGAGCTGCATGAGCTGCTTGTATATTTTGGAGATTAATCCTTTGTCAGTTGCTTCATTTGCAAATGTTTTCTCCCATTCTGAGGGTTGTCTTTTCATCTTGTTTATGGTTTCCTTTGCTGCACAAAAGCTTTTAAGTTTCATTAAGTCCCATTTGTTTATTTTTGTTTCTATTTCCATTTCTCTAGGAGGTGGGTCAAAAAGGATCTTGCTGTGATTTATGTCATAGAGTGTTCTGCCTATGTTTTCCTCTAAGAGTTTGATAGTGTCTGGCCATACATTTAGGTCTTTTATCCATTTTGAGTTTATTTTTGTGTATGGTATGAAGGAGTGTTCTAATTTCATTCTTTTACGTGTAACTGTCCAGTTTCACCAGCACCACTTATCGAAGAGGCTGTCTTTTCTCTATTGTATATTCTTGCCTCCCTTGTCAATGATAAGGTGACCATATGTGCATGGATTTACCTCTGGGCTTTCTATCCTGTTCCATTGATCTGTATTTCTGTTTTTGTGCCAGTACCATACTGTCTTGAATACTGTAGGTTTGTAGTATAGTCTGAATTCAGGGAGCCTGATTCCTCCAGCTCCGTTTTTCTTTCTCAAGATTGCTGTGGCTATTCGGGGTCCTTTGTGTTTCCACACAAATAGTAAAATTTCTTTTTCTAGTTCTGTGAAAAATTCCACTGGAAATTTGATAGGGATTGTATTGAACCTGTAAATTGCTTTGGGTTGTATAGTCATTTTCACAATATTGATTCTTCCAATCCAGGAGCATGGTATATCTCTCCATCTGTTTTTGTTTTCTTTGATTGCTTACATCAGTGTTTTATAGTTTTCTTAGTACAGGTCTTTTGCCTGCTTAGGTAGGTTTATTCCTAAGTATTTTAGTCTTTTTGTTGTGATGGTAAATGGGATTGTTTCCTTAATTTCTCTTTCTGATCTTCTGTTGTTAGTGTATAGGAATGCACGGGATTTCTGTGCATTAATTTTGTATCCTGCAACCTTACCAAATTCATTGATTAGTTCTAGTACTTTTCTGGTGGCATCTTTAGGATGTTCTATGTATAGTATCATGTCATCTGCAAACAGTGACAGTTTTACTTCTTTTCCAGTTTGTATTGATTTTATTTCTTTTTCTTCTCTGATTGCTGTGGCTAGGACTTACAATACTATGTTTAATAATAGTGGCAAGAGTGCACATCCTTGTCTTGTTCCTGACCTTAGAGTAAACACTTTCAGTTTTTCACCATTGAGAATGACGTTTGCTGTGGGTTTGTCATACATGGCTTTTATTATGTTTAGGTAGGTTCCCTCTGTGCACACTTTCTGGAGAGTTTTTATCATAAATTGGTGTTGAATTTTGCCAAAAGGTTTTTCTGCATCTATTGAGATGATCATTTGGTTTTAATTTGTCAATATGGTGTATCACATCGTTTATCTTGCATATATTGAAGAAACCTTGCATCCCTGGGATAAATCCCACTTGATCCTTTTAATGTGTTGTTGGATGCTCTTTGCTAGTATTTTGTTGAGGATTTTTGCATCTATGTTCATCAGTGATATTGGTGTATAGTTTTCCTTTTTTGCTATATCTTTGGTTTTGGTATCAGGGTGATGGTGGCCTTATAGAATAAGTTTGGGGGTGTTTCTCCCTCCACAATTTTTTGGAAGAGTTTGAGAAGGGTATGTGTTAACTCTTCTCTAAATGTTTGATAGAATTTGCCCATGAAGCCATCTGGTCCTGGACTTTTGTTTGTTGGAAGATTTTTAATTACATTTTCAATTTCATTACCTGTAGTTGGTCTGTTTATATTTTCTAATTCTTCCTGGTTCAATCTTGGAAGGTTGTACTTTTCCAAGAATTTATCCTTTTCTTCCAGGTTGTCCATTTTATTAGCATATCGTTGCCTGTATGATATCTTATGATCTTTTGTATTTCTGTGGTGTCAGTTGTAATCTCTCCTTTTTCATTTCCAGTATAATTGAATTGAGTCCTCTCCCTTTTTTCCTTGATGAGACTGGATAAAGGTTTATCAATTTTGTTTATCTTCTCAAAGAACCAGCTTTTAGTTTTATTGATCTTTGCTATT
Organism: Delphinapterus leucas; assembly: GCF_059928025.1. NCBI lineage: Eukaryota > Metazoa > Chordata > Mammalia > Artiodactyla > Monodontidae > Delphinapterus > Delphinapterus leucas. The sequence goes on along the minus strand of NC_143137.1, from coordinate 104,169,083 downwards.
GTTTTCTTTGTTTCTATTTCATTCATTTCTGCTCTGATCTTTATGATTTCTTTCCTTCTACTAATTTTGGGTTTTCTTTGTTCTTCTTTTCCTAGTTGCTTTAGATGTAAGATTAGATTATTTGAGATTTTTCATGTTTCTTGAGGTGAGCTTGAATTGCTATGAACTTCCCTCCTAGAACTGCTTTTGCTGCATCCCATAGGTTTTGGATCATCGTGTTTTCATTGTCATTTGTTTCTAGGTAATTTTTGATTTCTTCAGTGATCTCTTTATTATCTAGCAGTGCACTGTTTAGCCTCCATGTATTTATATTTTTTACCGTTTCTCTCCTGTAAAGTGATTTCTAACCTCATAGCGTTGTGGGCTGCAAAGATGCTTGATATGATTTCAATTTTTTTAAATCTTCCAAGGTTTGATTTGTGACCCAAAATGTGATCTACTCTGGAGAACATTCCATGTGCACTTGAGAAGAAAGTATATTCTTCTGCTTTTGTGTGGAATGTCCTAAAAGTACCAATTAACTCTATCTGGTCTATTGGGTCATTTAAAGCTTGTGTTTCCTTATTTACTTTCTGTCTGAATGATCTGTCTGTTGGTGTAAGTGGTGTGTTAAAGTCCCCCACTATTATTGTGTTACTGTCAATTTCTCCTTTTATGGCTGTTAGCATTTGCCTTATGAATTGAGGTGCTCCTATATTGGGTGCGTAAATATTTATAATTGTTACGTTTTATTTTTGGATTGATCCCTTGATCATTATGTTCTGTACTTTCCTATCTCTTGTAACAGTCTTTATTTTAAAGTCTATTTTATCTGATATGAGTATTGCTACTCCAGCTTTCTTGTGATTTACATTTGCATGGAATATCTTTTTCTATCCCCTCACTTTCAGTCTGTATGTGTCCCTAGGTCTGAAATGGGTTTCTTGTAGACAGCGTATATAAGGGTCTTGTTTTTGTATCCATTCAGCCAGTCTCTGTCTTTTTGTTGGAGCACTTAATCCATTTACTTACATTCAAGGTGATTATCAATATATATGTTCCTATTACCATTTTCTTAATTGATTTGTGTTTGTTTTTGTGGGTCTTTTTCTTCTCCTTTTGTGTTTCTTGCTTAGAGAAGTTCCTTTAGCATTTGTTGTGGAGCTGGTTTGGTGGTGCTGAATTCCCGTAGCTTTTGCTTGTCTGTAAAGCTTTTGATTTCTCCATTGAATCTGAATGAGATCCTTGCTGGGTAGAGTACTCTTCATTGTAGGTTTTGTCCTTTCATCACTTTAAATATATCCTGCCACTCCCTTCTGGTTTGCAGAGTTTCTGCTGAAAGATCAGCTGTTCACCTTATGGGGATTCCCTTGTGTGTTATTTGTTGCTTTCCCCTTGCTGCTTTTAATATTTTTTCTTTGTATTTAATGTTTGATAGTTTGATTTATATGTGTCTTGGCATGTTTCTCTTTGGGATTATCCTGTATGGGACTCTCTGGCTTCGTGGACTTGACTGACTATTTCCTTTCCCATGTTAGGGAAGTTTTTGACTCTAATCTCTTCAAATACGTTCTCAGTCCCTTTCTTTTGCTCTTCTTCTTCTGGGACCCCTATAATTCAAATGTTCGTGCATTTAATGTTGTCCCAGAAGTCTCTGAGACTGTCCTCAATTGTTTTCATTCTTTTTTCTTTATTCTGCTCTCCAGCATTTACTTTCACCCTTTCCACCAGTTACTTCCACCATTCTATCTTCCAGGTCACTTATCCATTCTTCTGCCTCAGTCATTCTGCTATTGATTCTTTCTAGAGTGTTTCAAATTTCAGTTATTGTGTTGTTCATCACTGTTTGTTTGCTCTTTAGTTCTTCTAGTTCCTTGTTAAATGTTTCTTGTATTTTCTCCATTCAGTTTCCAAGATTTTGGATCATCTTTATTATCATTACTCTGAATTCTTTTTCAGGTAGGTTGCCTATTGTGTCTTCGTTTATATGGTCTTGTTTTTACCTTGCTCCTTTATCTGTAATGTATTTTTTTATCGTTTCTTTTTTTTTTTTTTGATGGGTGGGGCTCTATTCCTCTCTTACTGGTTGTTTGGCCTGAGGTGTCCAGCACTGGAGTTTGCAGGCAGTTGGAGAGAGCCAGGTCTTGGTGCTGAGATGAGGACCTCCAGGAGGCCTCACTCCAATTAATATTCCCTGGGGTTTGAAGTTTTCTGTTAATCTAGCGGTTTGGACTTGGAGCTCCCACCACATGAGCTCGGGCCAGACCTCTGGCCTGGGAACCAAGATGCCACAAGCCGTGTGGTGTGGCAAAAAAAAAGAAAAAAAAGAGAAAGAAAAAGAAAAAAGGAGTGGTACAATAACAAAGAATAATACACAAAATAAAATTAGAAAGATAAAAAATATATTAGAAAAAATAAAAATACAATTGAAACAACTGCAACATGGTAAAATAAAACCACACCAGAGGAAAAAAAAAACCGGGGGGGGGGGGCGGGGAACAAGCCAAAAGGAGAGAACAATAACAAAGTATAAAGAATAAAATAAAATTAGAAAAATAAAAGATTTATTAGAAAAAATAAAAATATAAATGAATCAACAACAATGAATCCACTAGGTAAAACAGAACCCCAATCTAAAAGATGAAAAAATATAATAAAGCCTTGGCTATGGGGGTAGAGTTTAGGTGGGGGTGGAACTTAGGCAGGGGTTGGGGTTTTGGGTGGGGCAGGACCTAGGCGGGTGGTGGTGCGACATTTGAGCGTGGGGTGAGGCCTAGTCTCAGAACCCATGCAGCTGCAGCCGGAAAAGGCCCTGGGAGCGGGGCCTAAGCGGGGCATCCTTCAAGTGTGGGGCGGGGCCTCTACTTAGGACCTGTGTGGAAGGGGAGCGACAGGACATGGAAGGAGGGCCTCTGGAGTGTGGAGTTTGGAGGTGGGGCCCTGAGTAAGGGCGTGTGGGTGGGGTTTAGGCCCAGCGTGTTGGAGGGGGGTCTCAGAGGGGGTCTCCGAGTGTAGAGGTGGGGCCCTGGGTGGGGGGGTAGGGTCGGGGCTTGGGTTCTGCCTGGCAGGAGGGAAGCTCCTAGGGCAGAAGATTAAGCCCGGGAGCCCAATAGGTTCCCCGGTGCCTAAGCGGACAGGGAAAGCGCTAGCCCCGTTCCCTTCCGTTCCTTCGCTCCCCTCCCCCACCGTCTCCCCCAGGGTCTCCCCCATCACTGCTGGACCCCTAACCGTGGGTGGGTCCCGCTGGGTGTAGGAGCTCATCCCCTCCCCCAGCCATCCTTCAGGGGTGCTGGTCCCAGAGGTCCGGCTTTTACTTTTGCTCCCCCTTCCCTCCCTCCCTCTCCTTCAGGACCCGCGTGGCTGGAGGGGCCCTCGGTGGGCAGAGGATCAGGCCTGGGATCTCAGCAGGTTCCTGGGGGTCCACCTGGGCAGGGGAAACCTGGCCACGCTGCCTTTTGATCCGCTGCCCTCCCAATGGTCCCCCAATTTCCCCCTTCGGGTGTGGGATCCCTTCTCCTCCCCCAGCTGCCCCTCAGGGGTGCCAGTGTTGTCCCACCTCCACTTCTCCTTCCCCTTCACTCCCCCCATGCCACGTCCTACCCGGTCTCTTGGGGTTCCTTCCTTCCCCTTAGGTGTCCATGGTCCCCCACGGGTGCCTGGTAGGTGCCCTAGCTGTGCAGAGACGCGAATTCCACATCCTCTTCATACGCGATCTTGACTCTGCCCCCCTAGTCCTTGATTTTAACTGAAATGATTTTAGTGCCTCATCATTTAAGAGGACAACTCTCATCAGATTTTGTTGAACAGCTTTCCTTTTAAGAGTTTTCTGCCTTTGCAGTGTTTTACTAAGAGTATCTGCTAAATGTTATCAAATGACTTCATATGATAAAGGATTTGCTGTTATAGGTATTAGTATAAAGCATGTTGCTAAGTTTTCTAATGTTGAACCATACTTGCATTTCTCAGTGCATCATTACCATCTTTATTACACTTTGGAATTTAAGTTTTTCTGGCTTCACGATATTACTGGGGGGCTCTTTATTTTATCCTATGACAGAATAGTTTAAATAGCTCTAGGGTTAAAGGTTACATTAAAATCAACTGTCAGTTTACCTGGCATTGGCATCTTTTTTGAATAGTAGACTTTTTATCCAGCTTTCCTATGGGAATTGATCCATTCAAATGTTTCACCCTTTCTTGGCTCCTTTTCCATTCCTTGGGGGCTGAGGCCTTGCTCGGAAGTACCCATTCCTGGTCCTGGTTCTTTTGGGCTCCGGGACCCAGTTTTGTGTTTCACATGAGTGCAGTTGTCCTGGGACCTTAGGAGCAACTGGCCCAGGAGGTGAAGGTACATGAGCTTGAGGAGAGGAGAGTCCAGTTTGGCCCCAGCTCTCCAAGTCTTTTTCTCTTTTTGTTTTTACTAGTTCACATCTTTGGAGTGTTGCCTGCCTACATAGCAACTCCATCCCATCTGACAATACAGCTTGTCCTGCTTGAGATAGTCACAAGACCAGGGCAGAAATTATATTTGGGGTAACAGGAAATCTGGAATAACAGTGAATTATTAGAATGTTTAAAAAATAAAGAGCTCATTTGTCCCCACCCCTATCGTACCTCTATGTTCCTTTGTCTTCCTCTGTTATGGCTTTAGTTGTGTGGGTTGTCCTGGGAAATAATTAGGAAACTAATTAGTTATGTAATTACAAGATATGTGTGATGAGACCCACAAAATGTGTCCCATAGTTCTACTGGGGAGGAAGAAAATGTCCTCTAAGTTCTTCTGGCTGGTCTAAGAGTAAAATGGACATGAGACAGATTAACAGGAGAAAATAAACAAAATTTAATAATATGTATACATGGGAGAGACCCAGGAAAACTGAGTAACTTGCTAAAATGGTCAAAGCCTTCATCTTAAGTACCGTCTTCAGCTAAAGATGAAAGAGGATGTTGGGAGTAGTGGCTTGGAAATTCAAAGGGGGTGAAGGCAATTCACATGGAGACAGAAAAGCAAATGTTGGTAAACAAATATTTGCTGGGACAGTGGGACACAGAGTGGACTTTGGCCTCTGGGCTGTGCCAGTTCCCCCCCACCCCCACCCCTCACCCCAATTCTTTGCAGACATCCCTCCCTGCTGATAACTCTGTTCCAAGGACAGTCCCTTTATCTCAGATCTTTAGGCAGCTAAGGGGGAGGTAAAAAGAAAGACCTTCTGGGCTTCCCTGGTGGCACAGTGGTTGAGAATCTGTCTGCCAATGCAGGGGACATGGGTTCGAGCCCTAGTCTGGGAAGATCCCACATGCCGCGGAACAACTAAGCTCGTGTGCCACAACTACTGAGCCCGCATGCCACAACTACTGAGCCTATGTGCCACAACTACTGAGCCTGCGCTCTAGAGCCCACGAGCCACAACTACTGAAGCCCACGTGCCTAGAGCCTATGCTCCACAACAAGAGAAGCTATGACAATGAGAAGCCTGTGCACCACAACAAAGAGTAGCCCCCGTTCGCTGCAACTAGAGAAAGCCCACGCGCAGCAAAAAAGACCAACGCAGCCAAAATTAAATTAATTAATTAATTAACTAATAAGAAAAAATGTAAGACATTCTGTGTCTTCAAAATAATCAGCCTAAATTAATCCTCATGCCAAAGAGACATATTTGGGGGTGGTGCGTGTGCAAATTGTTCTGCTCTACAGTTTCTTTGAGACATTCTTATTGTCTGCATCTATCACGCTTTGCCTGTGCCCTTGAAACATACCACCATGATATTGTTCTAGGACGTATCAAGTTTCCCTAAATGTCTTTGGTTAGATTTCTATTTGCATAGCCATAAATAAGCTTTTGAAGGGAAATTTCTCCTTTTTTAATAATGACTGAAATTGTTTTTATATAATAATAATGTTAACTGAAATAATTAGTAATTTATTTTTGTATTATTAAAGAGATATATATCTGGAGTTGAATTTACAGATATATTTAGAAAGGATGAACAAATACTAAAACGTTTTTATTATTTGGTATAATCTACAACTGATTAAGTTTTCCTATTCTTTGTTGAAACTTGTCTTAAAACTAAATTGTATTTTTGCATCATTTTATGTGCCTAAGAGAAAAGGCAAACAGCCCCTAGGTAAGCATCCAAGCACCATCTGCCTGCTTAACTGCTACTCACAGATTATTTTTCTGTTTTAGAAATTATTTAACATGGAGAATGAGTGTATATAAATATTTAAGAGTGGATTTACGTATGCCATAAAACTGGAGAACAAACTGGTGATGCAATCAATATTTGTTCTATTCTTTTATTGATTGAACAGAAAACAAAACTAAGGGAAGTGACCCACCCTTACAGGGAAGTTGTCCAAAGTTGGCAAATAGAAGTAGGATAGATTTCTGGAATGTTCCATTTGTTCTGTAGAGCCTGGCTTCATTCCCCACCCCCTGCCGCCCTGCCTTAAAACATTTACATGTATATTATGGCAATAAAAAATAAATTAGAAAACAAGAGAACAACACACTACTATTTCCTATCAATAAACCATCCACTGTCTTCATTTTTGTGTTCTCTTCTAGTCTCTTTCCCCATACATCCTGCAATTTAGAGTGTCATTACAATAGTTTGGATACAACTCTGCAAGCTGTGCAGGGAAAGGAGTGGAGAGGGACAGGGGAGGGAGGGAGGGAGGGAGAGACGGGACAGGTGTTGGAACACAGCGTTGTGTCGATTCCTGGCATGCTTGTAGCTTCCACGGCTCCAGACTGCAGTTGAAGAGATTAATGTGGAACCCTAAAGCCATGAGATCAGAATTGTCTCATTCCAGAAGCACAGGCAAAAAATTATTAAAAGGAATCTGATTCTCTACTTTAATTCCTAAAAGGGAATTAAGGCAATTTATAAGCTTCATCTACATCTCTTTCCTGTCTGAATTTTCCTCCCCCTTACCTGATCAGAAGCAGCAAGCCACCCCAAGGCTCAGTCCTCTCAACACACCTTCAAGTGTTTTATGTCACCCCCCTCCCTGCCCACACCCCCGACCTTGTAACCTGGACTTTGTCTCCCTCATTGTGCTAGTCTGGGCCCTCTGAGTCAGAGATGCCAAGACAGGATTAGACAGGCAAGAGATTTTCAAAAAGAAACATCTTTGAGGAAATGAAGAGGGAGGCCAGGGAGGTGTCTGACCTTGAGGAGAGAGGGAAGAATGGTAAGTCAGGTGATCTGTACCCTCAAGCAGAAACCTGGTCCAGGGAGACTCCTCCCAGATCAGAGGCCAGACATCAAAGCAAGGCCCTGCCATGGAGAAAAAGCTCAGGCTGATGGATGTATGACCAGTGCCCTAGGGATCCAAAAAGAGAAACTCATGTGCAAAAATAAATGTACTGAAAGAAATGTACTAACAGAAAGAGGAAAAAAATTTGGAATAAAAGGTAATTTAGGTTTTCAAAATAAACGTTGAGAAGAATGATCTATCTATGAAATTAGACTTGAAGTAATTCAGGGAGATTAGGAAAGCTAATGAGAAAACTAAAATTTTATTTTCCAGTGTTTAAAAATTGCAGTGGAGAAGTGAAGTGAGTTAGCTCAGAGGTGTGGACATGGCAAATGGTGTAAAGATGGAAAGGAAAACGTTGACAGAGAAGTCGGGAAGAGCATGAAATCTCACTTCCTAAATGAGACGTCAGAACAGTGAACAGATTGAACACAAATTAACAGCAACAAAAAAAATGTTCTTAGAGACTTTTGAGTCTGTTAATAGAAAATGTCTCACCAAGCATCAGTGAAAAGAGTCCAGTATGTAGACAGACATAAAGTAGTTCATGTTTGAATTTCTGGAGTAAAGAAAGAAAGAGTCCAACAAAGAAGAGAAAGTCTTACTGGCCTTGGATCTGTCCTGTGCAGAGGAGAGAGCAGTGGCCAGCAATCCCCCAGAGCCTGATGGTGGGAAAAGCACTTTGATGCTGTAGGGGTTAGGACAGCCAGCTCTCAGGAGAGAGGTGAACTGCAGACAGAATTGTTAAGCAAAAGGGAATCAGAACTTGGAGGTTTGGAACATTCTCAGCCTATCCACTGTTTCAGAAAATTAGAAAGTTTGTTCTAAAGAGAAAACTAGGGTTGCGGCTGAAAAACGATTTGATAAAGTGATCCTGGTGAGCTGTGGACTTAATCAGCCATCTCAGCAGAAGCTGGGAATGGAGATGGGATTATACCAGCAGGAACATGGCCAGTTCGAACTAAAGGGACACAGAGAGCAGAATGAAGGAAGGGATTCTACACAACAAACCACCGAGCTAGTCAGCTGTGAATGTGTACTGTCCTTCAGGAAAATCATTTGTCTTAAATATTTCCATTTCTAAACAAGGATAAACATAAATCAAGCGAAGATTCCAAAGGAGAGAAAAACAAACAGTCCAAAAGTAATACGGACGTTAGTAGCTAGTAAAACAAATAGAAAAATAATGAGTTAGAAAATTTTAAAAAATAGAATTGATAAAACCAAACACTATCTTCGACCAAATCAATAAAATTATGACTGTTAAGAAGTCAAATAAAGAAAAAGATGAAAAGCACTGATTTTATAAAACTAGGGAAAATAAAGAGAAGATACTAGCTGTGGAGCTGAATTTAAATTTATAGGAGAACACTTTGTGCAATTGGAACTTTTATTAATAAAAGAGGAAACCCTCAATGAAGCAGACTATTTCTGGGTCTACTGAAAATGTCTCATAATTTTCTGTCCTGTGTGCCGTAGGTTTTGTCTTCCCATAGAATCGAATTAGATAAAATCATCGAACAACCTTCCTGCTAAGGGCAAGTTTCTCTTACGTGAGCAGCCTGGGTTTCATGCCAAGGAGGTCACTTCTGTTCCCAAGTCTGCGGCTCCTTCCAAAGTCACGTGTTGCAGCTCCGGGGTGGACTTGATGAAAGTATAACTGGCAGTTCTGCTTCCTGGGTCTTCTTTCCTTTTCCTTTTTCTATCTGAGAGCCAGCTGTTAAATGCCTTCCAGACCATCACTAGATCTCCTTTCCCCTCTTTCCTCCTTAGGTTGAATCCTGGCTCATGTGACATAACAGGCAATGCTTGGTTTACTTTTCCTTATTTGTTCACAATAACTTAGGGTTGATCCATGTTGTCAGCTCTGCAGCTGTGGTCTCGACACTGATTTTCCAAATCCAGCTCTTGTTCAGATATCAATTTCTGTGTTGAAGAAGGCTAGGAAAACTGTGGTTTCAATACATTTTATTCTATTACGAGTATAGATTCTGTTCTAATTAATAACATTATTACTGATTGCAAAGCTTACCATTCAGAATTGATGAGACCCTCTCGGCCTCTGTACAAGCCCGATATGAGGGGGTCCGACCAATCCAGGAGCCGTCTCGGGGGTGACTCAGAAGCTCATCCTAGTGCCTGGATGGCCGGGATGTGCGGACAGGCCAGCTGTGTCACTGTCCACACACAGAATTGCAAGGGAGACCAGATGTCCATGGCCCGTGTACCTTTTGTTGTTGCTGCTGCATCACGGTGGGCTGTTCCCTCATTTCTGATCTCACAACGTTCACTTCACATTCACTGCTGACCCTGTGTATGTTTCAGGTGACTTTTTAGATATGTCAACTGAGAAAAATGCACAACCTAAAAGTTGGAATTATGCTTTATTTGGCAGACTTTCCCAGGACTTCAAGCCTGGAAGGTAGTAGCATCTCAGATAGATCTGAAGGATGGCTCTGAAGAGGTAAGGGGGCCGCCAAAAATAGGGATCTTTGCAACAAAGGCCAGGCGGTTGGAACATCAAAAGATGACTACTTAAAGAAAACCAGCTATCTCAGGTTAAGGAATTTAGTGTTTTTCTATGTATGGGAAGACGCAAGAGTCTGGGCTCACTGAAATCATTCCTTTGATACACACCTTGACTACCTAGGGCCAGTATCCTGTTTTTCTCCATCCTGAATTCCCCTCAGGGCCCATAGTCTGGGGTGGCCACAGTGGCTGATGGCTTGGTGGCCCCAACATTCATTGTTTACTGGAAGGGCAGGTGACATTTTTTGGTCCACAGATACATTAATGACATTTGGAAAAAGGCTATTTCCTGGAACGCGGGCCTCTCACTGCTGCGGCCTCTCCCGTTGCGGAGCACAGGCTCCGAACATGCAGGCCCAGCAGCCATGGCTTACGGGCCCAGCCGCTCCGCGGCACGTGGGATCCTCCCGGACCGGGGCACGAACCCGCGCCCCCTGCGTCGGCAGGTGGACTCTCAACCACTGCGCCACCAGGGAAGCCCTAGGCTTCTATTTTGAAGGTTAAATTTGATGGCGTGCTGTGGTATTGAATAAAGCTAGGTCTAACTACCAGAGTAAGGTGATGAATCATTTAAACAGTCTGGCAGCAGTGCCAGTGTTTCCCCCCATAGGTGAATGTTTCTGCCTTGTGTGCGGGGATCAGAGGGAAGCACAGACTGCAGAAGAAGGTGGAAGATGCTGGCAGAATCTGGGAGCTCAGGCATTACACTGACCCTTGAAGGAGGAGGTCCCAGGAGCTGAGACCTAGAGCCATCAAAGGGGAGGAAACCAGGAGGCAGCTGCATGGTGGTAGCCTGGATGGAATATGGGGACACACACGGGCATCCCTGTGGACACTGCTTGCACCCTGAGAATGAACAGTGTGTCCCAGGAGCTCCAAGGCTCCCACACCGGCTTTCCACGGTGACCACTAAAACTGTATTGGGAGAAATGGTCTAAATTGGAAATAAATGAAAAACTTGATTTACACGTTTTAAAAATATTCCATTTGAATTCAAGATAGTAGGCCTTTGGCAACAGCAAATGGTTGCCCTGTGGTCGTCATTCACACTTGCAATTTTGAAACATGAGGGCCAGCTGGCATGTTAGATTGTACCAGAAACGCTTGAGAGACAAATCCATGCTTTGCAAAAGGAAGTCTAATGTACAACCTCAATTCTAATCTCTTGATATTTCTAGGTTTCAGCTTTCCCATCTCTGTGTAGAGGGAGTCTGAATAAAAGATCTCCAAGGTCTAAAATCTGTGGTGCGAACATTCTCCACCTCAATGTTCCCACCCCGCATCTCCTGTAGGAACAAAGGGAGGGTAAGCAAAGCAAAGCAAGACTCTGAGTTCCTAGCAATAAAGAACCACATACATTTACGCTGTACATATAATTATCCTAATAATTGTTGGTCAGATGTACTTGCTATAAACTGTGAAACTGAATCCTGATATAAATTATATTTTTACATAAATGGATAGACAACACATGCAAAATTGTGTTTAATTTGCTAAGGATAGAACCAGCAGGAAGACAAAAGAGCCTGTTCAAATACAGGGATGCATAGAATCATCCAGGAAAGGAATGCATATAGGAGATTGCTAAATTCCATAACCTGCTGTCTGACTTTTTACAGATCAATAAATCCATAGCATCTTCGAGTCACCATCCCCACTTGCCTAAACAGTGAAAACATCTGATCAATTTTTACAGGTTAACATCCTATCTTACAGGGCTACTTAGCATCTTCTCCTTTCTCACTTGGGAATTGTTAGTATCAATTGAAAAAAAAAAAAGCACAACCTAAAAATTGAGAATTCTGCTTTATTTGGCAAAAAAAACTAAGGACTTAAGCCCAGACAGGCTCTCAGATAGCTCTGAGGGACTGCTGTGAAGACGTAAGGGTGGGCCAGGATATAGAGGAGTTTTTGCAACAAAGACCAGGTAGTGGGAACATCAAAAGATTACTGTTAGTTAGTTAAAGAAAACCAGACATCTCAAGTTAAGGAATTTAGCGCTTTTCTATGTATGGGAAGATGCAAGAGTCTGGGCTCACTGACATCATCCCTTTGTTCTGCACCTCAGCCATCTGGGGCCAGTGTCCTGTGTTTTCTCATCCTGAGTCCCCTCAGGGTGCACCATTGGTGGGTTGGCTGCAGTGGCTGACTGCTAGATGGAAGGCATCCTGTTTCCATCCTGAGTTCCCTCAGGGCTCACCGTCAGGGCCGCTGTAACGTGATGGCTTGATGGCTGCAACATCCTCTGTGTACTGATACGGCAGCGACATCACACTGGTAACTAGGGCAAAACTGGGGGCTTGACACAGACTCTGCATTTCGGGAGACTGGATGTGGGGCTCCTAAGGGGATGAGAGACCTCCTTGGTGTTGAGTCCCCCGCCAGCACCTCGGGTCCTGGGCTGCACCTTGATACAAGCTATTCTGACACTGTGAGTCAGTCACTGTGCAGGTGATGTGAACGACAGGTAGGGACTCCTTGCTCTGAAGTCAGAGCAGCACAGAAAAGTTCAGGGTAGCCAACGCCCATCAACTGCCTGCTTGAACAACTGTTCCTCAGGCAAAAAGGCATTATATGCTGTGTTCGTTTTGAAATTAGCCATTTTTAGCCCGAGCGTCCTTGAGTAACAGCCAGGCCAGCAATAGAATTTAATGTATCAATAATTAGTTATGAGCCATGTGACTTGGACTAATGTTTATTCCCTCTAAATCTCATTTCCATTTATAAAATTCTTCTGCATGCATCGTATTTTTTAAAGTACCATATAAATATCAGATATTATAATTAGATTAATTAAGATTAAAAACTGCTTCTCTCTATTCCCCTACTTACTAATGAAGTCATATATATAAATATGGCTTTATTTGCCACTGAATAATTATAGTGACCAGACTGCTTCTGTACATCAGGATTCTCTTCAGTAACTTATATTTTAGCTCATCAAGTTATCATATGTGTTTTTTTTTTTCAAGTTTCTAAGTGGTTCTTGGACTTCAAGTCTATAATTTTTTTTTTAAGAAGATGTTGGGGTTTTATTAATTAATGAATTTATTTTTGCTGTGTTGGGTCTTCGTTTCTGTGCAAGGGCTTTCTCTAGTTGTGGCAAGCGGGGGCCACTCTTCATCGCAGTGCGCGGGCCTCTCACTATCGCGGCCTCTCTTGTTGCAGAGCACAGGCTCCAGATGCGCAGGCTCAGTAGTTGTGCTTCACAGCCCTAGTTGCTCTGTGACACGTGGGATCTTCCCAGACCAGGGCTCGAACCCGTGTCCCCTGCATTAGCAAGCAGATTCTCAACCACTGCACCACCAGGGAAGCCCCCAAGTCTATAAATTTAAAGTAAGTGTTTCATGAAATTGAAAATACAACTACCACACATCAAAACTTATGAGACCACAGCTAAAGTAGAACTGAAAGAGAAATTTATGGAACTAAATGCTTACATTAGAAAAGAGGAAAATTCTCAAATCAATAATGTAAATCACCAACTCAAGAAACTAGAAAAAGAACATCAGGGACTTCCCTGGTGGCACAGTGGTTAAGAATCCGCCTACCAGTGCAGGGGACAGGAGTTCAAGCCCTGGTCCGGGAAGATCCCTCATGCCGTGGAGCAACTAAGCCTGTGCCACAGCTACCGAGCCTGTGCTCTAGAGCACTCACGCCACAACTACTGAGACCACACGCTGCAGCTACTGAAGCCCACGCACCTAGAGCCCGTGCTCCACAACAAGAGAAACCACCGCAATGAGAAGCACGTGAACTGCAACCAAGAGTAGCCCCCACTCGCCGCAACTAGAGAAAGCCCGCGCGCAGCAACAAAGACCAAGGCAGCCAAAATTAAATAAATAAATAAATAAATAAATTTATTAAAAAAAGAAAAAGAAAAGCAAACAAACTGAAAGTAATAGAAAGAATAAAATAGTAATTATAAAAACAAAACAAGTCAATAAAACTGCAAACAGAAAGTCAGTTGTGAAAATTAATGAAATAAAAAGCTGTTGTTTTTTTTTTTCAAAGATCAACAAAACTGATAAACCCTTAATACAACACAGGAAAAAAAAATAGAGAAGATGCAAATTACTAATATTAAGAATAAAACAGGAGATGTCATTACAGATCCCACAGAAATTAAAAGGATAATAAAAGAATACTAACAGCTCTACACACATAAATTTAACGATTTAGAGGATACGAACCAACTCCTTGAAAAATATGAGCTGCCTCAACTTACCCAACATGAGACAGATAACCTGTATGAAAGCTACTAAGGAAATGGAATTCATAATTTTAAAGTCCCCTCAAAACTCCAGGTCCTGATGTTTCCATTGGAGAAAAGTACCAGACATTTAAAGAACTAATATCACTTCTATAAAATCTTCCAACAAGACAAGAGGAAGAAATACTTCCCAACCCATTCTGTGAAGTCAGTATCAACCTGATACCAAAACTAAACGAAAGACAATATTTTAAAAAGTACAGACCAATATCTTTAATAAATAAACAGCATTTCTTAACATTTTTATTAGCAAATCAAATACATCAATATATAAAAAGGATTTTATGTTATGACCACAAGGGATTTTTTTTTTTCCAGGAATGCAAAGTTGGCTCAAAAGTCAATCAGTAGGGTTTCCAGTCACCTCTCCATCCTAAAAACAAGTAAAAAGCTCAACAAGTGGAAAAATCAGTAACACTTCTTAGATCCATCAGAGAAGTAAGGTCACAAAGCAAACTGAATCTCCCTAAAATTTGGAGAGACGTAGAGACAGATGTAGAGAATCAAACTCACCAGAGCAGAGACCTCCATGTGAATCAGCGCCAGGGCAGGAAAACCTAACCTGTACGTGACGAATTGCTGAGAGTCAAAACCCCCGGGGGCCCCAGACATGGAGGGTCCTCACAGTTACGTGAACTTTGACATCTTTTGACAGAAGAAGGGGGTACGTATCCTTTCTGAAATATTTCAGAACCTTCTGTTCTTTTAAAAAAGTTCTGATCTCAGGAGAAACTTGACCAGAGCCTAACCTGTTGAGGTTTTATCCAAGCGCAATTGAAGTGGGGGAAGGGAAATACCCAACTCCAGCCCCCGGAGCCATCCGTACAACCAAGGGGGAAGGTGGGGGGCTAAGAAACACTTGTGAAGCTCACAGTCCAGAAGCAAATACGAAAAGGTTAAGACCTAATTATGGGACTGAGAACCCTCCCTCCACCTTGCTGTCAGGGTTACTAAAGTTCTTTTTAGAGTAGTTCCTCTTCCCCAGTGCATCATGGGTGACCATTCAAAACGAAATTAACGAGGTACACCAAGAGGCAAAAAACAAACAAACAGTTTGAAGAGACCAGAACCAGAGTCAGATAGGACATGTTGGAATTATCCAACCAGAATTTTAAAATAATTATGATTGAGAATGCAAATAAACGGACTGCTGATCGGAATGTAAATTTCATAGTTAACTCTGGTAAACAGTTTGGTAGTTTCTCATAAAACTGAACCTACAACTGCTATAGGCTCCAGTGATTGCACTCCTGGGCTCTCATCTCAGAAGAATGAAGATTATGTTCACGCAAAACACATACGTGAATTTTTATAGCAGCTTTATCCTTGATAGCCAAAGAACTGGGAGAGAATCCAAAATGTTCATCAGTGGGTGCATGGATAAAGTGGGGTCCACCCATAGCATGGAAACATCTCTGTAAAAGGAATGAGCCATTGGTACTTCTGACAGCTTGGCAAGGTCTCAAGGGTATTATGCTGAGTTTAAAAAGCCAACCTCAGAAGTCACTTACTGTTCCATTCCACATATGTAACATTCTTTTAATGACAAAACTATAGATATGAAAAGGATAGTGATTTCCAGGGTTAAGGTTGAGCGGGTGGGGAGGGTGATAATAGTGACTCTAAACGGAGGCATGAGGGTGATCTTGGTGGTGATGGAGTGGTTCTGGATCTTGGTCTGGTGATGGTCACACAAAACTACGCATATGATAAAATGACACAGGTGTGCACACACCCACTGTACCTGTCAGCTCCTCCCACTGGTTTTGTGCTATAACTATGTAAGATGTAACTTGGGAAAACTGAGTGAAAAGCACATGGGTTCTCCCTGTAATACCAGCTTCCTGGTTTGACTGGAATCTATAACTTCAAAATAAAAAATTTTTAAAGTAATATGGTTCATAGGAAAATAATGTGTGTGTGTGTGTGTGCGTGTGTGTGTGTGTGTACACACATTCAGAGGGAGTTGGGTACAAGAGTCTCATAATTTGGTTAATTTATAGGAACGTTGCTTTTAAGATGGAAGATTTAGAAATTTCCAGTAATTGGAATCTGTTATAGAAATATCAATAGGCTGTAGAAATTATATTTTAGTGAAATGTTCATAATTTACCAAACACTTTTATGTGGTTTTGATTCAAAAAGAATTTACAAAGTACAGGAGCAGTAACTCTGTTGAACTATATCATAAGTAAATATTTGAAGCAGGAAGAAACAGCCAACAGTGCATATAATTCTAAAAGTCTTGTGAATAACCCTCTACTCAGACTAAAATCATTTTACATGAAGAAAGCTTATTTTTCTTCTTTTTCTAAATTGCAGTATAGTTGATTTACAGTGTTGTGTTAGTTTCAGGTGTACAGCACAGTGATTCAGTTATATACCTATGAAGAAAGCTTATTTTGTAAATTCTTCAAGGGTCGACACTTGTACCACCTAACTCTGTGTCACTGATACGACCACACAGAGAAAAGAGTTAAGTGACTTTTGAACAAAACGCACGAATTTGGAACACAGTTCCCTCTCCCCTCCTGTCAGTCTTGCCACGACAGACAAAAGTGTCCCCACGTGGTGTCCAAACCTACGAGGGGTTAGGAAAGGGGTTATAACATAATCCAGATGCAACAACGGTCAAAAATTTACAAATTATGTCATAGTAAAATCTTTTACCAGGAATAATTGCTCTTTTTTAATCACAGGCCTGGGAGACAAATACCTGACAGTCCAGATGCTTGTAGAACCTTCGACCTGAGTTTAATCCAAAGTTAAGACTCAGTGAAGACCCAGAATCAGGGTTTCTTCTCACTATTCATTAAGCAGTAATAAGGAGATGACTTTATATATAAGTATTTTGAAAGCTTATGAAACAAACACTTTCTTATATGAGACAAAGTGTAAATTGTTGCTTTCTACCGCTAGGATTAGGTGTTTAAATTACCTTTTTGAACGCTTGGTGTTTTTGTCGGATTTTGCTTTTCTTCGTGAATACACATTTTACTAATACACTACCAGCACTTTCTTGTGAGCCTCACTTTACCATATCTCTTCCTAGCCTGAAGCAAATGATAATAAATGCTATCAGCATTTAAGCATTTCGTGTACACGGGGTGGGGGGGGTGGTTTTGGGAGGCCGGTTTCCAAATGCCCACTGACCTTGCTTGTGACGGGGACACAGGGGTGCTGCCTCACACGAGCCCTGTGTACGGGTGTGGAGTGACCCCCTGGGGCATATTTTTAAGTGAAAACAGCCAAGTACGTACAGTTAGGAGTATGCTACCTTTTATGAAAGAAAGACGAATCAATAATAATTTGCTTATTCTTTTAAAGAAAGTTACGCTAGGGGGTGCAGTAGAGCTAGAGAAGCTGGCCATCGCAGTGGCTGGGTGGGAGAGCGCAGTGAGGCAAACGAGGCTCACGCTGTACACCGCTGTGCATACGGCCACGTGGAGAGAAGGGCTGGGTGACTTCTGAACAAAGGGCACCAACTCTGAGAACTAAGAAAATCTTACTGTTAGGAATAGCACTTACGGTGTCATTTTAAAACTCTTTTACGTAACTGTGAGAGAGAGAAAATAGGTGAATATGCCAGTGATTTTAATAAACAGGAGTCTCAGTGGAAGACGAGGTACATAATTTAAAATCTAAGTAAAGTTAAGCAAAGAGTTAATAGGAGCAATTACATAAATAAATATGTTCAATTTGAAGTGTTTCATTGTAAGAGAAAAGAGGTGCACATATAAAATCTAAGAAGAAAGAATTATGAATCCTAATAATGTCAACTCACAATTTGAAACCTGTGCATGTGTGTGTGTGTGTGTGTGTGTGTGTGTGTCCCCACCTGTGCCCACTGAGAGGGGCTGGATGCAGTGACTTCCCAGTAATAATGAGCACTTGCAATAATCAGGCCTTGGATCCTCAGTATTGCTCTCCACCAAAGGAACCTGGGCCCCTCGGAGAAAAGGCTGATTTCGGATGTGGGCAAAGTGAGCTGAAAATGCGTTGCTGGCACAGATGTGGCCGAGGCTGGTAGCAGCTGAGGGAGTGTGTCTGAAGGACACGGGAGTGGCCTAAAGCTGGGGCCACCCAAAAGCCGAATTGGGACAATTTGAATATAAAAAAGAATAAAGACTGCAGTGGTTGCAAATCATTGAGAAAGAAAGATCCAAAGTCCTACAGTGATACAGAAAATAGACATAAGTTAATACTAATAAAAACTCATTAGAAGTGACTACTACAATGACATAGATTAATTCAGGCAAGAGGGATAGGAACTGTTGAATAACTTGAGGGCAGAAGTGTACTACCTATTCTAGTTTAATCCTCAGGACTCCGGTGATGTATGGCATTCCCATTCTGCAGATAAGGCCATTAAGGCTCAGAACGATGAAATCCCTTAGTCCAAGATCTCATAACTAGTAAGTAGTGGTACCAGACTTTGAATCCAGATTTTTCTGAAGAGGAGACAGGTAACTCTGCGTGAATATCTGTATCTAAAGGTACAGGTTTTCTGGGCAATTATGGAGTACCCTCTATGTGCAAAGCACACTGATAGATATTAGGGCAAATTAGAAGGCGATTGGACCCTCAAATCAAACTCTGAAAAAGAGACAAAAAGAAAAAAGCACACCAAAGAGACCTGGTGTCAAATGTCAAAGTCAGGGCATCCCAGGAGCCGAGGGGGACCAGGGCTCACAGGGTGGGTCCCACCTGGAGCTGCTGCTGTGGCTCTTTGGCCTCTTACCTCACAGAGCCGAGGACACAGTCCAAGGCCGAGGAACGGGAGGTGGGCTGGGTGGGGGGTTTGGAGATCAGGGACCTCCTGTTGGCCTACATGTGGGGAGGGTCTGGAGTTCAAGTATCCTGATTCACCAAAGCTGATGCAGGAGTGACTTTGGGACCGAAGAGGCAGTGGTTCCAGGCGTGTGAACGTGAAATGTCAGCAACCTACAGAGACCGCTGCCCTCTGGAAAACCAGGAGCAGCGCTCAACGGAGAAAACCGGGTTGATCTGTGTTTGGGCTCCTCCTCAGCTGGATGACTGTTAATGCTTCGAGGTCTTGGGGAGACAAGCGGGGTCAGGAGAGGAACCTAGGGCGGGTCTGAGTGGAGCGGCCCGAGGAAAGCGGAGCTCCTGGCGGGAGAAGGGGCGGTGCCCGGGGGTGAGGTCTCCAGGGCCACCTTCTGGAGCCCTGATCCTTGCCGCTTGGCTGACGCAGAAGACAAAGCCACTGAAGCATGAGTTACTCTGCTTGGAGTTATTCTGACTAGAATGACAGAGAAGCCAGCTTTTACCCTAGAGTTCTGGCGGATTCATTCACTTTTCAAAATTCTGCAGATGAACATTTTTCACGTGTCTGATGACTTGATACAGCGTCATTGGGCGTGCTTTGGTGTGAGCACATTATCAAAGGCTGTAGAAGCAAAGGAAGGGAGGATGAGCCTGAGAGCCCTGTGTTCAAGGCTGAGGTAAGGACCGATGTCTCCGTTTCAGAGAAAGGTTTGGAGGCTGAGCAGTTGTTCCCATACGACTGAGTGGTATGAACTGTAGCACAGAAACCATTTGTTTCAACCGAAACAACTCACACTGGAAATCTCCCTGATAACCATTGCTTCGTGTCCTGGATTTTACATGGAGTAAGATGCACACAGGGCACCTTTGTTGGTGGAGAAGCTGGTAGGTGATGTTGATCAAGAATCGAGGGGTCTTCAGTTCTCAAGGAAGACTGTGGACCATGTACCCCTGGTTCATGCTGAGACAGTGCCTCTCAAAGCGTGGCCCCAGGCCAGCACCAGCATCACCGGGGCACTTGTTATCCAAGCAGATTCCCTGCTCACAGCCCAAACCTGAGTCAGAAGTGCTAGGGGGTGGGACCACTAACCGGTGTTTCTAGAGCCGTCCAGGTGGTTGTTCTGTAAGCTGACCTCTGAAACCTGCTCTAAGAGGTGTGGTGGTAACACTGGATTTATGTCACTTCAAGCAATTTGCTTGTTTCCGCTCTCTCTCCTGATAAGCCAGGTTCTCTGAAAGTCCCCGTTAATCAAGTTTTTCTATGATTACTTGGAACTAATTGAATCAAACGATTGCAGATCCAGCCCATGTAGAAGGCCCCCAAATTGAAAATCACAGTCGGTGAAAAACACAGGATTGTCATTCATAAAAATTTTATTTTTAAAATTTTTTTAAACTTTTAATTTTATGTTTGAGTATAGCCAGTTAACAATGTTGTGATTAAAAAAAATAAAACAAATAAAAATCAATGTAGTGATAGTTTCAGGTGCACAGCAAAGTGACTCAGCCATACATATGCATGTATCCATTCTCCAAACTCCCCTCCCATCCAGGCTGCCACATAACATTGAGCAGAGTTCAATGCTCTGTGTGCTATACAGTAGGTCCTTGTTGGTTATCCATTTTAAATATAGCAGTGTGTACATGTCCATTGACTCCAAAGCCCCCTGAATATCCCTTCCCCCTCTGCTAACCTAAGTTCATTCTCTAAGTCTGTGAGTCTGTTTCTGTTTTGTAAATAAGTTCATTTGTATCATTTTAAATAACATGGCTTTCATTTCAGGAAAAAACTGGGAACACTTCGTAGTCCTGAAATGGTAACTTTTTCACTGTCCTTCCTGAAAGGGAGTGGATAAAACATGCAGGGTAAAGCTAACTCTCCTAATTAAGTGCAACCTGTTTCTTCTTTCCAGGCCCAAACTGCTTTGCCGAGACCGCTGTCATCCCCGCTGGGAGGGAAGTGAAGACGGACGAGTGCACCGTCTGCCACTGCACCTACGAGGAGGGCACCTGGAGGATTGAGAGGCAGGCTATGTGCACCAGGCACGAGTGCCGGCAGATGTAGGGCTGGCCGCACGGACCACAGATGTTTTCGAGGATCCTTTCCCGATCTACCTGAACGTTCTGGATGCCTCTGGGAAATATCGACCGAAAGGAGCAGACTTTTGATGAGGAATTGTGGAAAACTGTTGGTACTTTTTCTTTTCTTGGTCACAACAACTGCAGGAGAAGGAAATGGACATATTTCAAAACATCGACAAGAACTTTGGGCAAAAAAGTCCACTTCTAAATAAATGTGCTATTTTCACAGTAAGTACACTAAAGTACACTATTATATATGAAATGTATTTCTATAATCCCTCTATTAGAGAGCTTCTATAAATGTTTTCTATAGATACAGATTAAAAATGCTGTGTTGTCAACTGTCCTCGCTGCGTACCTGCATTTCTTCTGCATTTCTGATTCCATCACGTGAGATTATTGGTGGTCGCTGATTCTCCTACGAATCTTGGAATAGTGCACCCATTAATGGATCGTAAGTTAAGGGAACGGATTTTCCCTGAGATCCTCTCCAAATTCTGTCTCATTACAGAGAGATATATAGTGTCGATCCTTAGAGGATCCAGTCAAATTCACACAAATATAATATTTCCTCCTTGTAACTTACTGCTTTTAGTATCTCCATTCTCAGTCATTTGGGAGATGCAGGTACAAAGATGACTAATACATGCTTTTTCTGTTCATTCAAAGCTCCCACGTCGTGGGCCATTCATTGACGGATGCACGCAGATATTTCATTTTCACTTACTTGACTTTCTCTTCTAAACGTGACTTTACATCATGCCCCAAACTAAGGAACAGGATAGGCTGGATTATTCGCATCATTGGTACCTCACGCAGAAGCACACAAATAGGGGAACCCCTGTTTCTCTGGAGGAGAGGTAAGGGAAACTGAACCCCTGAACAAGTCTATACCTGTAATCTACATGTGGCACGGACATCCCACCTATCTAGCCCATGGACTTGTGGTTCTCCTGGGGACGATCCTGTCTCCTACATGGCAGGCACAGTCCAATCCTGAACGAGAGCCCTGTATTAGTCACTGTGCAAGAGCCCCATGAGAAAGCAGTTCTGTTGAATATATTAAAACAACAGCACCGAAGGTCACGGGCAACGTTCCTGGAGTTACATGTCACTCCAAACCAACTCCACTTCTCTTCATTTGGATAAAAGAAGCCACTGCTAATCCCGCTGATCTGATCAGTGCATGTTATAGAATATTTCTGCCTTTATCAATCACATCAACACCTGACACATTGATGAAAAAGGTGGCCAGAGTTTTAATAGGTTTAGGGAGAAAAAGCAGAACTATGGTCGCTATTTAATGCCTTTAAAGCTTTTCCCCCATACATTTATTGATTCCAAAATTTTGAATTAAGCATCTAAGTACAAATTATTGTCACCACAAAAAAAGGAATAAATCATGGTTTCCTGCCTTCATGGACTTTTGGCCTCTGGTGCAACACAAATAAGAAATCAATCACTGTGTATCGTGGTGAGAGCTGAACTAGAGGTCAGCAAAGGGTGGTCAAAGAGGCTTCATTCCATACAGAAGAAATCATTTAGTCATTAACGTTTGAATAATACCCAAGAAAAATGGATACTTTTGTCATCACTAAAAAGTTGACCCATTGTGGACCTTAGTAACTGCAAAGCCACCACTAACTGAATCCTCAAGAAATTTACACATGCTTATATTTAATTTTTATCTTATCAAGAACACTCTGGGCCAAATGGGCTCTGCACACAGCTTTCCATGCAAATCCTCAGGGGAAGTACCATGTAGACGCCCTCAGGTGTGATCAGCTTTCCAGAACTTACTTTTTGTATTAAAGGCTACTAGAAGTCAGCCATCTCTCCATCATCCAAGGGAAGATTTTTATGAGCCAAGGTTATATCAAGGTATGATTTTGTCAACAAATGGCCCCAGCCTCCTGGGGAGGTGGGTCAGCAGGGATGTCTCAGCACACAAGCAGCCTCTTCTCACCCCAGCAGACATGCTGCAACTAGACAGACCCCATCAAGGGGGCCCAGAGTCTCCCTGCTCCCCTTGGTGATGTCGCTCCTCCCAGCTGGGCAGTGAGCTTGGAAATCATGGTGATGGCTCCTCAAACGTGGTGAGAATTCCAGGAAACCTGGTATTTTGTTGCACAGAGAGCGTGAACCTGACACCATCCTGTGAAATTGTCTAAACTCGCATGACCCACCCTTGTCCCAGGCATGCTCCAGGCTGGAGCCCCAGGGCCATTATTACAGTAAAGTAACCCCTGCCCCTCCTCTTCCCACATAAGGACGATACATAAACAAACACAGGGCAGAACATGGATTAACCACACTGCATAGGCTTAATGTAGAATGATACTATTTGCATTGTTGTCCAAGAGAAATGTGATTCTCAGGTTCTTTATTTCATGCTGTTGATATTAGACTTTCACATCCATAAAGTATATCGGGGGAAATTTTGGTTTCCTCCTCTATTTCCATAGAACATTTTGCTGAGATTCCTAATGATGAAACTGCTCTAACAGAGGAAAGTATGGGTCCAAGTTACTGATTTCAAAATACGGTTTTGACATAGTACTGAAAAGGGAGCCTCAAAATTCTAGTGCAGAAGTGATTGGAGAGCCATAATTCTTAAAATTCAAATAGGCCTACTCCATGAGTACCTCATAAATGTTGTTGAATGGTTTATTCAAGTGAAAAAAAGGAAACCATGCTTACCAATGTATTACATGAATTTATTTAAAATGTTTCAACCTATATCAATATCTGAAAACCTGAAGCTACTTGTATAAGCAATAGTGACTCTGGAATTTTCTAATCTGATGTTTTAGATTTTCAAATTAGATTCATTCTTTCAGCCATAGGCTCCTTCCTTGTTGGATGGATCCATCAGTACTTGTACATTTCACAGAAGCTCGTATTTCACTACTGCACACAACAAACGTTAGCTGCACCCTTCGCCACATGCCAGAGTCTGCAGTACAGATGGAGACCTGAGTGTATGCTTGACCTCAAGGAATTTATATGCCTTGAAACTCACATTTGATTAGTTTCTTTTCAATCTTTTCATACCTTCAATGTCTTCATCTCCTGTGTGCAGTAAAACATAAAGAGATGAATTCTTAAACAATTTAAAATTTGTGGCATCATGAATAACTTTAATAAACTCTTCTCTTCACTCCCCCAATGTAAGTGCTGTATGTGTACAATGTTAAAAAATGCCCAAAAAATTTCAGAGAATTCAGATGTTTTCGATTTTGTTTTTGTTTTGATTTTAAGCATTGAAATGGACTTCTTAATGTGTCCATTAGTTGAAACATGAAAAATACACAGTTTCTAACAAGCATTATTGAAAACTGCATCGATTATTTTAAACATCGATTACTGAAACATAGAGAAAACAAAAGTATAGACACAAGCCAAATTAGCAAATATTAACAACTCACTCTATTTGCTTTAATAGGCAAGAGAGCAAGTCTGCTTTTTATTAATTTTAAAAAGTCAGATGTAATTGTGTTGCATTGGAGGACACATCTGACTTTTTAGAATTAATAAAAAATTAACAAAGGTGACCTAGATGTCATCCCATTGGCACAGGGGACAGTTCCAGGCGTCCCAGTTAGTGGGCACCATTGGTGACAGCATATGGCTTCTCTGGCCAATATAATTTGCAACATAATGTTCTTACTAGACCTGCCCACTTACTATCACTCCGATGGCTGATGCAGTCATTTTTCCTGAATAATCTGGTTTAGAGTGAGCAATTCACTTATTCTAGAATAAATGCATTTTTACGGTTCGTACTTTTCACATTCCAGCTGCCACTCTTTATGGTTCCACAGTAGAACTGGTCCATGCTCCTCACTCCAAAGCAACCTCCCCAGTCTACGATTTTAGTTTCCTAAACATAGATTTCCATTTTGACTGAATGCTCCCAATCGCACACGGAACAGCCAGACTCCTCAGCATGGCAGGCTGGCATCTTTACATGTGGATCCTGGTCCACACCCTGACCTGACCCTGCTGGCTCTCAGCACCTTTGGATCGGGCTGCCTCAGACTGGGCTCTGAACCTGCCTCTACCTCCCATCCCTGCCTTTTCAGCGCAGGGAGAGATGAGCCACTTTTCAGTATCAAACTCAAAGGCCATTACTTGTGAAGCTTCTTTAGTCCTAACTGGACAGTCATTTTATACCCTGCCATACTATTCATTTGGTATCTTATTTTATCATGATTTAGTTTTTCTATTTTTTGAAGTACAGTTGGTTTACAGTGTTGTGTTAATTTCTGCCGTACAGCAAAGTGACTCAGTTATACATATTTATATATATATATATATATATGTTATTTTTCTAATATATTCCTTTCCATGGTGGTTTATCACAGGATACTGAATATAGTTCCCTGTGCTATACAGTAGGACCTTGTTGTTTATCCGTCCTGTATATAATAGTTTGTACCTGCTCATCCCAAACTCCAATCCATCCCTCCCCCACCCCTCCTCCCCCTTGGCAAGCACAAATCTCTTCTCTAGGTCCGTGAGTCTGATTCTGTTTCATAGATAAGTTCGTTTGTGTCATACTTTAGACTCCACATATAAGCAATGTCATATGATATTTGTCTTTCTTTGTCTGACCTACTTCACTTAGTATGATAATCTCCAGGTCCATTCATGTTGCTGCAAATGGCACAATTTCATTCCTTTTTATGGCTGAGTAGTATTCCATTGTATGTATGTACCACATCTTCTTCATCCATTCTTCCGTCAATGGACATTTAGATGGCTTCCATGTCTTGGCTGTTGTGAATAGTGTATTTTAGCATGATTTTGAAATATCGTACTTTGCATTATAGTTCACTTTATTTTTCCTCTATTCTTTACTCTAAAATCTCTTTAATTCAGGCTATGGACCATTCCATCCCCAGAATATCATCCAGTACCTTTATGTTAAAGGTTTATTGAGTTGTTGTCAATATATAAATTTATTTATTTGCTGCCCTTGTTTAAGGCCAACACATTTCTTGAAGAGCAACTCAAAGCTCCCATTACTATTTGCCTGCCTGGTGGTCTCTTGGTGTCTCAGTTGACTTGCAGACCTCAAAGGTCCAGGGCCAGGAACCTGAGGCCTACCCAGTCCCCAGTGTTGCAGAGTTTAGGGTGAGTAGCCATGAGACAGTCATTGGCCATTTATGATGCAAGTCAGGAAACAAATGGCTTTTGGTGTAAAATTTCTGATGCTAAATGTAATTTCTTATACTGAGGAGACACTGGTACTTACTGATGATAAAACAAGTCAAGTTCACAGTTTTGGTATTTCTTTACTGATTATTTCTAACTTTTGGAATATAAATCTCTTATCTTTGACTTTCTTTCACTGTTTTGAGTATTTCTGAATATTTTAATTTTTTTACATAACATAATTAAACACCTCAATAGGTATCTGATGAATTAATAAATCAATGAACTGAGTTATCAGTACAGAAATACAAGTTTCCATAGCTTGTTGGAAAAGTGTTACAAAGTGATGGTTGTCTATATTTCACCATGGTCAAACTGTGAAGAACCTGCTGTTCTAACCTAACACAGAAATGTGGAAATTAAGTACAAACGCCTAATTTTAAAAGTAATAAATTCCATTGAACATTAAGTGACACTGGACAGCCATGCTGGCCAAGAGCACTCAACCGGAGTTTCAATAACATTCAGAAAATGTAAATGAAAATGTGCCCCAACTGCTTGGCACATGGGCGTTTTATGGTCTAAGAACTATATTCTGTTTAACTCCTACCTGTTAAGTTCAGAGAAGTATATAAATCCAGTGGCTGCCACATTATTGAGACACAGAATTATCAAAAATAATCAAAGGAGGGACTTCCCTGGTGGAGCAGTGGTTAAGAATCTGACTGACAATGCAGGGGACACAGGTTTGAGCCCTGGTCCAGGAGTATCCCACATGCCAGGGAGCAACTAAGCCCGTGCACCACAACTACTGAGCCGGTACTCTAGAGCCCGCGAGCAACAACTACTGAGCCGGATGCCACAACTACTGAAGCCCACGTGCCTAGAGCTCATGCTCTACAACAAGAGAAGCCACTGCAATGAGAAGGCTGCACACTGCACCAAAGAGTAGCCCCTGCTCACTGCAACTAGAGAAAGTGCACATGCAGCAACGAAGACCCAACACAGCCAATAAATAAATAAATAAATAAATAAATTTTTAAAAATTCAAAGGATATACCTGCAGTCATTTTAGTACATTACTGACACAGTCTGAAGAATAAAAACAATTGTAAATATTGACACCTAAGTTTTAAATTCATTTCAAAAAATACAAACATTTCCCAATTTTATTTAATATTCAGTAACATTTAATGATTAATTTCCTATTTTTAAAAATTGCTGTAATTAATTTCAGGCCTATTGCCTTTCAGTATACTTTATGGGAATATTGGTTTTCCCATTTTCTTTATTTATTATACTTACACTATCAAATGAATACAATTCTATGTTTATTTCTACTTGATTTCAGGGATTATTTCCTTCGGAAGCATGTATTTCCTACAATTAAAATGAAAACGAGTGAAAGGTATCCAATAAGTAATGTCTTTCTATGAAATTATTAGCACCCTATATATAACAGAGTTACTTATTTTGTAGTTTGAAATAATCCACTATTAGGCAATCAATAAATGCATATTTTAAGCCAAGAGTTATGCAGTTTCCCCAGGCAGTAGTTAACATTATCTCCTTTTTTGCAGAAAAGTAAATGTAAGCTCAGAAAGTTCAGAAATGAGTTCAAGTTTCATTCCATTGAACGATGGGCTTGAGTTAAGAACCAGACTGTGATGATAATCTCAATAGATGCAGAAAAAGCTTTTGACAAAAGTCAACACACATTTATGATAAAAACTCTCCAGAAAGTAGGCATAGAGGGAACTTAACATAATAAAGGCCATATATGACAAACCCACAGCCAACATCATTCTCAGTGGTGAAAAACTGAAACCATTTACACTAAGATCAGGAACAAGACAAGGTTGCTCACTCTCAACACTATTATTGAACATAGTTTTGGAAGTTTTAGCCACAGCAATTAGAGAAGAAAAAGAAATAAAAGGAATCCAAACTGGAAAAGAAGTAAAACTGTCACTGTTTGTAGATGACATGATACTATTACATAGAGAATCCTAAAGAGGCTACCAGAAAACTAGTAGAGCTAATCAATGAATTTGGTAAAGTAGCAGGATACAAAATTAATGCAGAGATATTTCTTGCATTTCTATACACTAATGATGAAAAATCTGAAAGAGAAATTAAGATACCACTCCCATTTACCACTGCAAATAAAAGAATAAAATACCTAGGAATAAACCCACCTAAGGAGACAAAAGACCTGTATGCAGAAAACTTTAAGACACTGATGAAAGAAACTAAAGATAATACAAACATATGGAGAGATATACCATGTTCTTTGATTGGAAGAATCAACATTGTGAAAATGACTATACTACCCAAAGCAATCTATAGATTCAATGCAATCCCTACCAAACTACCAATGGCATTTTTCACAGAACTAGAACAAAAACATTCACAATTTGTATGGAAACACAAAAGACCCCGAGTAGCAAAAGCAATCTTGAGAAAGAAAAACGGAGCTGGAGGAATCAGGCTCCCTGACTTCAGACTATACTACAAAGCTACAGAAATCAAGACACTATGGTACTGGCACAAAGACAGAAATATAGATTAATGGAACAGGACAGAAAGCCCAGAGATAAACCCATGCACATATGGTCACCTTATCTTTGATAAAGGAGGCAAGAATATAGAAAGGAGAAAAGATAGCCTCTTCAGTAAGTGGTGCTGGGAAAACTGGACAGCTACATGTAAAAGAATGAAACTAGAACGAACACTCCCTAACACCATACACAAAAATAAACTCAAAATGGATTAAAGACCTAAATGTAAGGTCAGACACTATAAAACTCTGAGAGGAAAACATAGGCAGAACAATGTATGACATAAATAACAGCCAGATCCTTTTTGACCCACCTCCTAGAGAAATGGAAATAGAAACAAAAATAAACAAATGGGACCTAATGAAACTTAAAAGCTTTTGCACAGCAAAAGAAACCATAAACAAGATGAAAAGACAACCCTCAGAATGGGAGAAAATATTTGCAAATGAAGCAATTGACAAAGTATTAATCTCCAAAATATACAAGCAGCTCATGCAGCTCAATATCAAAAAAACAAACAACACAATCCAAACATGGGCAGAAGACCTAAATAGACATTTCTTCAAAGAAGATCTACAGATTGCCAACAAACACATGAAGGGATGCTCAACATCACTAATCATTAGAGAAATGCAAATCAAAACTACAATGAGGGGACTTCCCTGGTGACTCAGTGGTTAAGAATCTGCCTTCCAATGCAGGGGACACGGGTTCGAGCCCTGGTCCAGGAAGATCCCACATGCCACGGAGCAACTAAGCCCATGCACCACAACTACTGAGGCTGTGCTCTAGAGCTTGTGAGCCACAACTACTGAGCCCGCATGCTGCAACTACTGAAGCCTGCACTCCTAGAGCCCACGCTCCGCAACAGGAGAAGCTACTGCAATGAGAAGCCAGCACATTGCAACAAAGAGTAGCCCCCACTCACCGCAATTAGAGAAAGCCCACACACAGCAATGAGGACCCAACACAGCCAATAAATAAGTTAATTTATTAATTAAAAAAATCTACAATGATGTATCACCTCACACTGGTCAGAATGGCCTTCATCAAAAAATCTACAAACAGTAAATGTTGGAGAGGGTGTGGAGAAACAGGAACCCTCTTGTACTGTTGGTGGGAATGTAAATTGATACAGCCACTATGGAGAACAGTATAGAGGTTCCTTAAGAAACTAAAAATAGAACTACCATACAACCCAGCAATCCCACTACTAGACATATACCCTGAAAAAACCATAACTCAATAAGAGTCATGTACCACAATGTTCATTAGAGCACTATTTACAATAGCCAGGACATGGAAGCAACCTAAGTGTCTATCGACAGATGAATGGATAAAGAAGATGTGGCACATATATACAATGGAATATTGCTCAGCCACAGAAAGAAAGGAAACTGAGTTATTTGTAGTGAGGTGGATGGACCTAGAGTCTGTCATGCAGAGTGAAGTAAGTCAGAAAGAGTAAAACAAATGCTGTATGCTAACACATATATATGGAATCCAAAAAAAAAAAAAAAAAAAGGTTCTGAAGAACCTAGGGGCAGACAGGAATAAAGACGCAGATATAGAAAATGGACTTGAGGACACGGGGAGGGGGAAGGGTAATCTGGGACGAAGTGAGAGAGTGGCATGGACATATATACATTACCAAATGTAAAATAGACAGCTAGTGGGAAGCAACCACATAACACAGGGAGATCAGCTCAGTGCTTTGTGACCACCTACACGGGTGTGATAGGGAGGGGGGGAAGGAGACGCAAGAGGGAGGAGATATGGGGATATATGTATAGGTATAGCTGATTCACTTTGTCATACAGCAGAAACTAACAACACAACATTGTAAAGCAATTATACTCCAATAGAGATGTTTAAAAAAAAAAACAAAAACAAAAAACAGACTGTGCTTTATATCAGAGCCTAGGACTTTAAAGCAGAGCCTTCAGAAATTTGACAGGAATTTCCAAAATGCTCTTCCTCTCTAATCCACACAAATATAGGGAACGAACAGCCACAGATTCCCCTAATTCTACTATGGCAATCTTGACAGTTGTGAGACTGAAAGGTAATTCCTCACAAAATATGACTCCCTAGTCTAAATGTTTGTTGTATACTTTTACTCCTAACCAAACTATATCTAGATCTCTTGTTAAAAGAGTATTCAAGCATCAGTAGTGGTTTTTATGTCTTTGTTTAGGTATGGTCCTTACATTGAAATTTATAAAATATGACCAAATATTAGGACCCACTTTCCTGAAACTAAATGAAGTAAGCTGCCATTTACTGTGCGCCGATTATATGACATGTACTATAATAGATATCTCAGATTCTCTCATCTGATTTCTTCCTTTTGTCAACTTTGCTGTCTCAATGTGGAAATTAAGACGTGGTAGATGACATGTCTGAGTTTCAGTGATAGAACCAAGGCCACGTCTGTCTGGTCCCATTTCCCTGCATGGGGCACAGTCAGGGCTGGAATGGGTGGTACCACCTGCATCAAGTATTCTTCCGGAGGAGTATCAGCTGACCTCCTTCAACCAGTGATATCATGTTACAGATATTTCTTGAGTGTATCCTATAGGTCAAGTATGGTTTAGGCCTGGATGACCAAGAAATGTATGGCCTTTGGGCCAATGGAACTCTTGGTCTAGGACACCTACAGAGTCCTTAAGTCAGCAAAAACAGGGATGACATTAAATTCCACTTTGAGCTTTTGCATAAAGTCATTAACTTGTATCAGTATCATCATTTATAATTTAAAATAAAAAATCTTGCTACCTCCTGATATACAGTAGAGATTGAATTATGAGGTTAAGATTGTATGGAACCAATGACTTTAAAAAGGTATTAAGTGTCTTCTTGGGTTAGTTATACTCTGCACGCGTTTTTTCATTTAATTCTCGTAAACTTCAGTTTAATTTAACTCACATAAATTAATTATAATCTTCACACATTATATTGGGTTGGCCAAAAGGTTCGTTCTTTTATTTCCATAAAATGGCTCTACTAGTGCTTAGTTGTCTTTAACTTCATTCGAAACAATTTTGTTAGATTGTATCTGACAACTATCATATCAGCGTGCATTTTAAAAAAGACAGCAAAATTGGCGAATTTTTGTGTAGCCATTTTAATATTGAAGATGGAAGATAAAAGGCAACAGTTTCAGCATATTATGCTTCATTATTTCAAGAAAGGTAAAAATGCAACTGAAATGCAAAGAAAGATTTGTGCAGTGTATGGAGAAGCTGCTGTGACTGATCGAATGTGTGAAAAGTGGTTTGCAAGGTTTCATGCCAGAGATCTCTTGCTGGATGATGCTCCACTGTGGGGTAGACTAGTTGAAGTTGATAGCGATCAAATCGAGACATGGAGAACAATCAACGTTATACTACGCGGGAGATAGCCGACATACTCAGAATATCCAAATCAAGCATTGAAAATCCTTTGCACCAGCTTGGTTATGTTAATCACTTTGATGTTTGGGTTCCACATAAGTTAAGCGAAAACAACCATCTTGACTGTATTTCGGCTTATAATTCTCTACTTAAATGTAATGAAAATGTTCTGTTTTTAAAACAAATTGTGATGGGCGATGAAAAGTGGATACTGTACCATAATGTGGAACGGAAGAGATCGTGGGGCAAGCAAAATGAACCACCACCAACCACACCAAAGGCTGGCTCTTCATCCAAAGAAGGTGATGTTGTGTATATGGTGGGACTGGAAAGGAATCCTCTATTATGAGCTCCTTCCAGAAAACCAAACAATTAATTCCAACAAGTACTGCTCCCAATTAGACCAACTGAAAGTGGCACTCGACAAAGTGTCCGGAATTAGTCAACAGAAAACGCATACTCTTCCATCAGGATAACGCAGGACCGCATGTTTCTTTGATGAGCAGGCAAAAACTGTTGCAGCTTGGCTGGGAAGTTCTGATTCACCCGCTGTATTCAGACATTGCACCTTTGGATTTCCATTGATTTTGGTCTTTATAAAATTCTCTTAATGGAAAAAATTTCAATTCCTTGGAAGACTGTAAAAGGCACCTGGAACAGTTCTTTGCTCAAAAAGATAAAAAGTTTTGGGAAGATGGAATTATGAAGTTGCCTGAAAAACGGCAGAAAGTAGTGGAACAAAAAGGTAAATATGCTGTTCAATAAAATTCTTGGTGAAAATGAAAAATGTGTCTTTTATTTTTACCTAAAAACTGAAGGCACTTTTTTGCCAACCCAACATGGTACTAAATCTGTGATTTCAAAGCACATGCTATTTCTCAAAACAAAACCAAAGACTGTCCCCAGTGCAAACAATTCCAGTGGCAGTGGGAGTGGTTGAGGGGGTGAGAAGGTCCCTCTGGGCAGCAGTCGGCAGACCCTGGCCAGGTCAGTCCAGCAGCTCCCACCCTCCCTGTTTTCTCTAGAAGAAAGCATTCCTACTTAAAAATAGGCATCAGTGCAATAAAGGAGCTTCATATAAAATATGATTTCCTATTGATCTTTTTGTAGGTTTGGATTAATTATGGTAAATCAATACCACAAAAATGTAGATCTTACAAATAGCGACACTGAAGTAAGAATCAAAATTTGTCCTCTATTTATGTAAAAACTAAATGTCTTTAGAGAACAGACTGGTGGTGGCCAAGGGGGAGGGGGTTAGGGGAGGCATGGAGTGGGAGGCTGGGGTGAGCAGATGTAAGCTTTTATATACAGGATGGATAAACAACAAGGTCCTACTGTATAGCACAAGGAACTCTATTCAATATTATCTTATGAACCATAATGGAAAATAATATTAAAAAAGAATGTATATATATATATGTATAACTGAATCACTTTGCTGTACAGCGGTAATTAACACAACATTGTAAATCAACTATACTTCAATTAAAAAAAAAGTGCCTTTAAAAGAAACATAATGGGCTTTTTTAGTACAATAAACAACATACCTACTCTTGAAAGGACAGATAATGTTATATACTAATAAGGGGGGAACGTAAAGGGAATGACTAATTTGGGTCTGGAACCAAAATGGAAAGGTTGAAATTTAGACTAATATAGATTTTAAAGTGTGTTAGAAACCTTTAAAATATTGAGGAATATGATTTAAAGGCTCAAAAATTACAGTATATAATGAATCCCTTTCTTAAAAAAATAAAGAAAATACATTTTAAAAAGTAGTCTTTGGGAGAGATAATTTCCCTCAATATATTCCTCAGAACTATCTGTATTTGCCAGCTGGAAGCTTCTTCCCATACATGCGTGCATCTAAACACATGGTTAAACATTTACCCTCTGAATTCACCGAGATCTGAAGTACAAATGTAAATATAAGTAGGATCAGATTGAAACAAAACAAGCAAAAGACAAAAGAAGCAATGCATCACTGGGTAGGCATTTCTTTTGGATCAATACCATAAAAAATACAGATCTTACAAATAGTGACACTGAAGTAAGAATCAAAAGTTGATGTCCGACATCAAAGAAAGACAGATGGAAGTTGTAAAAGGTGTGTGGAGCAGACTGAGAGAGATGCTACTCAGGACTCTGTCATTCTAATTTGTCTCTGTAAATTCATAAAGTCTATTACTGTTTGCTCATAGCTTTAAGTATAAGCATGCATATATACACATTTGTATTTAATTGTGTTATTTACTACTTATTTGAATTAATTTTAAAAAATAATTTTAGATACTGATTCCACAGACCCAGTATTTGAAAATGAAAAAAAAACCAAAATCAAATTATTTTAAATGGCATCATTTACAAATATGTGTGATGATTTACAAGGTACCAGATGAATATAAAACCATAGGTTCCTGCTCTCATTTTTAACAGACTGTTGCAGGGATTGTATTTACTACATTTATGAATCACACACAGTTTTCCTATAGCGTGAGAGTGATGATGTATTTTTAAAGTCCTTTAGTGAAAGCGAGTCTGCCTGTAAGTGTTCATGTCCTGTGCAAGTTTATCAGACAACATTGACTTTATCTACCAAGTGTAACAATGAAGAATTCTCCAACCACCATTTTTCCTGCTTATCTGACAGATAGAAAATATCATGCTCAGTGTTGAAGATACTTGGGGAATTCCCGTTGGGGAAAAAGAGACGAGGAAATTGATCTAAAGGGAATGCCCATGATGCTTTTAGGAACAAGGGCTAGAACATGCTAGTTGGAGGGATGGATCTGGGACCAGCAGAGGACAGTAGGAGTGAAAAGGCATAGGCAAGTGGGTCCCATCCCTGGCCTAGGCCTTATTCCACATCCACAGAATCAAAATCACCAGAAACAAAGGCCAGAGCAGGCTTTGAACATTTATCCTTAATAGATGTTTGCAATCTCTTTGCTTTATGTAACTTGGCAGTTCAGACTTTGGCCACTGGAGGCTGGTTCTAACCCCAGCCCCACCACTTACTGAATGTTAACCAAGTCCATGCTACCTACCGCCAACTCTCACCCTGCTCATCAGTAAAATAGAGACTGCAGTACCAACCCTTAAGATAATTAAACGAGTTAATATTTGTAAAACACACAGACTAGAATAGATCATATTTATGTATTTATATGGCACAAGGTCCATATAAAAGTGTTCACTGCTTAACACATTGGAAATACCAGACTATTGAAATTAAGACATTTTGGAGAAAATACTTGGAAAGAATATGTCCAGTAAGGGGTTAATATCCAAAATATATAAAGAACTTATACAACTCCATATCAAACAAAGAAACAAAAAATCTGATGAAAAAAATGGGCAGAAGACCTGAATAGACATTTTTCCAAAGAAGACATACAGAAGACCAACAGTCACATGAAAAGATGCTCAGCATCACTCACTGTCAGGGAAATGAAATTCAAAGGCACGGTGAGACATCGCCTTACACCTGTCAGAATGGCTAATTATGAAAAAGACAACGATTCAGTGTTGGTGATGATGGGGAAAAAAGGGAACCCTCGTGTGCTGTTGGTAGGAATGTCAATTGGTTCAGCCACCAGGGAAAACAGTATGGTGTTTCCTCAAAAAACTAAAAACAGAACTACTATATGATTCAGCAATCCCACTCCTGGGTATTGATCCAAAGAAAATGAAAACACTAACTTTAAAAAATATATGCACCCTCATGTTCATTGAATTATTTACAATAGCCAAGATATGGACAGATGAATACAAAAAGAAGATGAGAAATATATATATATATATATAACTCAGACATAAGAAAGAATGAAATCTTGACATTTGCAACGGCATGGATGGACCTAGAGGGTATTCTGCTCGGTGAAATAAGTCAGAGAAAGACAAATAATAAGCGAGAGAAAGACAAATACAGTATGTTTTCAATTATATTTGGAATTTAAATACCAAAATAAATGAACAAACAAAACAGAAACAGACTCACAGAGAGCAACCTTGTGGGTACCAGAGGGGAGAGGGTTGGGGAGAGGGGCAGGATAGGTGAAGGGGATTAAGAGATACAAACTACCAGTTATGAAACTAATCAGTCACAGGGATGTAATTAATGTACAGCACAGGGAATATAGTCAATATTTTATAATAAAACTTTTTTTGAAGATTCTAATTAAGTAAAAGTGAATGTCTTAATTTAGGACTCATTTTTTCCCTATTCTATGCCTCTCAAATGTTTAAATTTAAAACATATAATATCTTAGATTTTATCCTATTTATATATGATATCTGCCAGGAAAATGTTTTATAATACTTTAATTATATGTGATGTTGAATTTATATGATTAGGTCCAATGTGTGTGTATTGTTTCATGGGTATGTGTGTCGAGCTGATTCTTAAAGTAAACTATTTTTTAAGCTGGGTTTTGCACTTCCACACAGAGTTACATTTAAAGGAATACTTTTGAAATAGTTCAGTCTTTTAAAGTAAATTAAACAAGAAAAATATGTGTCATTAAAAAATACTCAAAATGCTATAAATATTTTGAATTATTTAAATATAATCCTTGAGGCTTATTTCAATATATACTATGACTTTCACTTCTTATTAAAATAAAGGATGGACATTACACTGAAGTAGTATCTATAATATAAACTTGCCTCACGGTACAGACTGTGATGACAATACATTTTCATTGTGTTGCTTCTAACATTAAATGTGGAACTTCCCTGGTGGCGCAGTGGTTAAGAACCCGCCTGCCGATGCAGGGGACACGGGTTTGAGCCCTGGTCCAGGAAGATCCCACATGCTGCGGAGCAACTAAGCCCGTGTGCCACAACTACTGAGCCTGCACTCTAGGGCCCTTGAGCCACAACTACTGAGCCCGCGTGTCACAACTACTGAAGCCCACGCGCCTAGAGCCCGTGCTGTACAACAAGAGAAGCCACCGCAATGAGAAGCCCACACTGCAATGGAGAGTCGCCCCCACTCACTGTAACTAGAGAAAGCCCATGCACAGCAACAAAGACCCAGTGCAGCCAGAATATATATATATAATTAAATGCAATGCTCATTATACTATGTAACTAGAAATAGGGTCTAACAGTAAGTAAATACCTTAAGTGCAAACTTCCACTAGAGTTTCCTCCACTGTAGCATGGAGGAAGACTTCTTTAAAAATAAATAAAAACCAAAAATCTTCTTTTTAAAGCTAAGAACTTCACATTCCTGAACTGGCAGATTGGATAATTTAGAAAAATCTTCCTGCCAAAAGCAACAAAAGAAGATGGACAGGATGTATAATTCTTCTTTTGGTATCAAAAGAAACCATGGAATTCTGAAGACAGCTGAATATCATCAATGTGCTGAAGGAAAATAAATGCCAACTTAGAATTTCATATACAGAAACGGTACCCTACAGACTGTAGTATACATAAGTAGTTGCCTTATTAAGACGTAATATTTATTGATGCTTTTATCACTTTACAGGCAAAGCCATAGTACGATTTAACTCCATTTACCTCTTCCTTATGTATATCCATTATTTAAAATATTTTAATTCTACGTGTTTTATATCTGACAAGTCTTGACTATTATTTTTCTGATAGTCATTATTCATTTAGCTATATCCCTGTATAGCTATATCCCTGTATCTGCTATTTTATTGGTTTTTTATTCCTTCTTTCATTTTCATTGAAAATCATATTTCTTCTGCCCGAAGAATACTTTTTGGTATCTCTTTTAGTGAATTTCTACTGGTGGTGATTTTTTTCAGTTTTCATTTGATTGAAAATATCTTTATGTTTTATGTCTTAAAACTGTAAGGATGTAAAATAGTAAAAAAATAAACATTAGATCTTGATAAGAATATATACTATAATTTATAGGGCAGTATTTTTATATGTAACTGGTAAAATGAATAGGAGACAAAATACTCAGAGACATTTTACCAACCTGAATAACTTAATTAACAAAGTTGACCTAGTGGACATGTACATAATTCTTCCTAAAAAAATTACAGAATACATATTTTTTTACAAGCACATGTGGAAAATTTATAAACAATGACTTTATGCTGAGCCATAAAGGAAGTCTCAACACATTGTAAAGAACTGACATCATCCAGATTGTAATTCCTGACAACAGTTCAATTAAACTATAAATCAGTAAGAGGAGCTAAGTAAAAAGCCTCCATATGTTGCAAATTAATAGAATTCCAAATATCCCAGTGGACAAATGAGATGTCACAGTGAAAATTATAAATCTGATGGACTGACCAAGAACAAAAAGAAAGAAAAGGTACAAATAACAAATGTCAGGAATGGAAGAAGCAAAGTCACTTGAGACTTGGAAAATATTAAGATAATCAAATTATACTTCAGGAGACGTCTGGTTCTGCCAAAATACAGTAGTTCCCTTCCTCGAAGATTCTCCCTCTTTCTACTAAAAACCCTGGATATCACTCAAAAGAAACAAAAGAAGACTCTGGAAGTTGCAAAGAAGCAGGGGGCTGCCTGAGTTCCGTGGGATTTGGGGAAGACCTCTGCAGAGAGTTCCCTGTTTCCTTACTGTCTCCCCTAGAAACCACACCCGCCAATAGCATATACAAAAGTGCTCCAAGCAAGGCCAAAGGATGGGAAAAGGGTGACCAAACAACAGAAGACTTCTCTGCCCATTCCTACCCTACCCTGGGCACACACCAGCAGAAAAGTGTACCCCACCCCAGGTTTCAGCAGACTGAAGGGGAGCTGGCCTCCCACTCGCCCTCCTCCTGCAGAAGCAGGTGGCACTGCTGCTCCCCTGCTGGGTGGTGGGGGTCCACTCCTGTACCGTCTATGCTATGGAGTGGTCCCACCCTTGGTTGGCTACTCTTCTGTGCAGGATTCCATGGCTGGGGCCAGGCTGGGAGTGGCACCCTGGGCAGTGGTGCTGACTACGCAGTGGGTGGGTGTACATTCCTGAAAGGATGGACCATTGGAAGATGAATGTCATCAAGTTGCTACCCAGTTGCTGGTGTCCTTGAGGAGGGGTCCATACCAGGGACTCAGAGGTGGTGCGAACTGGAAGAGTCTGGGAAAGCAGGGGTCCGTGCCATCGGGAGCACACGTAGCTCACCTCATTACCCTGGCCATTCTGTCCATGTGTCCATGTGATGAAAGCTGGCCAGTGTCACCTGGCTGGGACATTTTACCCACTTGCTTGTTCAGGGCCTCTTCCAGGGTACAAGCTTCCTGCTGGATGTTAACATGAGATTCAACGTCCTCATACTTGTGCCTATGCCCCTCTGTCCGTCCACAGGTCCCTGCTCCAGACATTTTTGTATCCAATCTTCCAGGCTTTTTCCTTCTAGGCCCCTGGCTGCAGCCAGCCTGTGGACCACCGACCAGGAGCAGGTATAGAATGTCCCCTCTCCAGTCTTTCCGCAACCTCTGAAATGGGCAGCCACTCATAAATTCTGGCTTGCACTCACTGACGGAGCCAGTGCACCCATAAATCAAGCTTGGGATCTTCCTCATCCTTGAGTTGGTTGAACTGATGTGAGCATGGGGAAGGGCCCTGGTGCAATGGTTGTGGATAAGATGGGGGTTGGGACGCCAGCTCTTGCAGTGTACTTGGGCTCGCTGGTCCTGTCTGGACTCAGTCCTCAATGGACCACTTCCAGGCAACAATGGACTGCTGCCGGGTCAGCCCAGATTCAGTGCCCAGTGGGCGGTTCTGGGTCCGTGATCACTTGTGCCTAGAGCTAGTCATTCCCTCAGGCTTTATTACTGCATTACTCTGTCTCTCTCTCCTCCCTTTAGTCCTGGCCTGCAGAGGAGACCCACCAATGAAGTGCTCAGTGATGCTGGTACCGCTCAGACCCTCACGTCCCTGATGGCCCTGTGAATGGTGTGCCCTTGAGCCCCCTTGTGGAACACAGTGCTCTGTTGGGGTTCTCAGCCTCATGTCAGTTATCGGTTCCTGCATCCCTACGTCTGCATTCCTTGCTCCATCACTTTCCCGGGGCTGCCCCAGCACTTCCACGCTGCTCAGTGCGGCCCATCACTTTCCCCAGGCCTCTAAGAGCATGCCCCCCCAGCAGTAAGTTTGCGCATAACCTAGGGTCTTTGCCAGGGGAACCCAAAAAATGTTTCCTGCTCAGTGAACCCCTGCACAGTCCATTTCATATTCCAGTTCCTCTGACCAAACACCCTCACCCTCCAACCTCCTGCTTGCTGCCAGTGCAATGAATGGGGTCCTTCTGTAGCTACAAAGGGGCCCTCTGGCTCGACCCATAGTCTTCAATCATCTGTTTCTCATTATTCCTTTTCAAAGCATCCATGTGACTTAACAGTATTCTGCCAACACAGTTGATCTTGCTGGCATCACGGTCCCCTCCTCTTTCAAATCTTCACACCTGCAAGCACACGGCACACAGGTGAGCACCCTCTCTGCCCACTGTCCCTGAGCCCCACCTCACTGCCTGCGTTCTCCGACTACTCCTGGCTCCTGGCGTTCCTTGGGTTAGTTAGGATCTCCCGAGAAACAGTCACAAAAATAAGATTAGATGTGTAAGAGATTTATTTGGGAAAATGTGTGTGAGAGAAAAAGGGGAGAAAGAGAGAAGAGGCTGAGAGAGCCTGGGGTAAGATGTAGGTTGGGCCCCTAGGAGGCAAGGAGGAAGGAGCGGAGGCCTTGGGTGGAGCTGGAGGCTGCAGCGTGGGTCCAAGACAGGGCAGGCTGGGTGATGGGCAGCCCTCAGGCCACAGTCGCCCATCAGGAAGCCCCATGTATGCAGATAACGGGCCCGAGCTCTGCGCTCCATGGAGCTCAGTCACTGGGGGACACAGCCTGAAGGAAGCGCGGGGCCAGGTCAAACAGCAGGGGATCCAGAGCGCGGCCGTGGGTCCGTAGGTCAGTCACCCCTTATGGCAGAAGGTGGGGAAGGCGCGTTGTCACAGCTGTTACACCCGCATCCTGTGCCATCACCAGCCCATCTATCCTGGGCATTGTGGTCTTCGGTTCACTCTGCCACGGGATACCGGGGTGCTCAGACTCGCCACGGAGGACCCCAGCCTTCCTGCCTGTCTCCACAGTGCTGGGGAAACCCAGTCTCCTCTGGAACACTAGAGTCAATCACTCTGACCTTACAGTCAGCTCCCTCTTACACACTGATTCAAGAGTGTGAGATGCAAGTTCCAGCTCACAGCTTAACAGATGCATTCCTCCCTTGGTAAATACTGCCTCTAAACTAGCAGAGTCCACAACTGCAGAGGCCAGAAGCTAATGTTTGCTAGCTGGTCTGTGGCGTAATCGTGAGAAGCCATTCCTGTCACCTACTCCCCAACACACACACGATTCGGAGACCCACGAGGGTCTTAACTATAGAAGTGACACTACCAGATACTACTGTCGTACAGGTAGGGACAGCTCTCCCACCATGCCCTTCTCCAGATAATCACTGTAATTCTATAGGAGTAAAATCAATGAGGAGAGTGTGGCCGTTGCTATTAGCTGGTGATTCAAAGCATAAGTCACACCCAGGAGGACATTACCTGAGCCTCCAGGTGATCCCTTCAGGCGGCACCAGAAGAGTCTTCACCAGACCAACCCACCATCCTGTCACTACAGATGTTTCAAGGTAATGGGGAGCAGGGTGAAACTAGTAAACTGTAAGAGCACAAGTCTACTGTCATGCTTCACTTTTGTAAAGTTCGTTCCCTGTTCAGTAGCAATGCTGTGAGGACCATAATCACAGCAATAATGGCATTTGCTAAATCTGCAGGTGGTGGTTTTGGCAGAAATACTGGAAAGCAAAGCTGCACCCAGTTCCAGTGTGAACAAAGCACGGCCCCTTTCAGGATGGCCTTGGTCCCATGCTGCTGGACCTGCCATCCAGGTGGTTGGCTGTCTCCCTGGTAAATGCTGCCGTAATGGGGGCTCCTTGTTGGACTCTCCTGTTGGAAGATCAGGCACTCAGAAGAGGCTGCAGCCAGGTTGTGTCTTGATATCAGGCAGAGCCTCCATCTTTGTCACCATGGCCACTTGGTTCATGGCAAGGAGAGGCGGACCACTGTCCACAGAATGGTCATCTCGTGTATTGGATGGTCAAGGCTCTCTCAGCTGAGTTTCCCTTTAGTGTGCATTCCTCCATGCTCTGTGCTTATTCTGAGAGATGTAGTCACAAACATTTCCTCCTTGTCAACAAATTTCCAATCTTGTCCCACTAAACTTTTGCTTATTGCTTAAAAATCCATGCAGCTCCATGCTTCTAGTCAACTCTCATCTCTGACCAAGTGGAAAAACAAGGGCACTGCTCAAAGTTCCATCTCTTGAGAAGATTTCCCTTCACTGCTCTTACGGGACTACCTGTGAGCGTGGCTATAACTGTCCACTTTTGGATGCTTCCAATATATCATGTACAGTCAACTTCCCCAGGCCTTCAGGACCCGCCCGAGCCCTTCTCACGCACACCCATCCAGCAGTCCCATGGCTGGTGGCGGGAGCAGCTCGTGCAGTGGCCTGCAACAGCTGCAGAGCCGTCTCTTACTCTGAGTCTCATTCAAAACTGGCAGCTTGCCAGGGTACTTAGTAAATTAGCAGGAGAAACAGATCAGTAGAAATAAATACTGACTCCAAAATCAAGAGAATTCCCCCGTTCGGCTTTGCACCTCTTTCTTGCTGGAAGAAGCCAGATGAAGAAATTCTTCTACAGTCATGGAAGGAAATCAACATGGGCCAGATCACAAGACCCCTAGAAATGTCACCAAGGTGGCAGGATCCTGAAATCTTGTGGGGCTTGCATCCAACCTTCTGACACGTCTGTGTCTCACACAGTTGCGTGAAGAATTTGGTAATTCCTGTTTAGCACTGCAGTGAGCACGGTGCCTTTAACACAGTGGGTCAGCCTGGTGCACTGTGGAGTGGAAAGGTCAAGGATCTGCAGACAAGATG
Source organism: Delphinapterus leucas (assembly GCF_059928025.1). Lineage (NCBI taxonomy): Eukaryota > Metazoa > Chordata > Mammalia > Artiodactyla > Monodontidae > Delphinapterus > Delphinapterus leucas. Next base: position 104,126,104 of record NC_143137.1, on the reverse strand, counting down.
GTGACAGAGCTGTAATTTGACACAGCCTTGCAGTAGGACAGTAAAAGTGTTATTATTGGCTGGCCAGCTGAAAACAAACTGCTTCTGGTGGGCTTTACCTAAAAGTACAAAGATGAGAGCATTCACCAGATCAGCAGCTGTGGACCACGTATCAGGGACTGTTTTAATTTATTCTAGTAAATAAACAACAACTGTAAAGGGAGTTGCAACTGCAATCCCACCTGATGGAGTTGGACGGTCATTCTCCAAGGTCCATCGTCTTCTGCCCAGGCCAGAGAGATGCGTGCATGGTGATGGGAGAGGAATCACTATCCTTCATCCTTCTAGTCTTTGAAAATGGCATTAATCTCCTAAATCCCTCCAGAAATGCAATGTTGCTTTTGGTTTATTATTTTCATGGGTGGGGACAGTTCTAGGGGTTCCACTAGGTCTTTCCAGTTCCAATAACTCCATAGTTCATGGAACCAACAAGAGGAATTCATCAAGCTGCTATTCCGACTATGTGTGCTGGAACTCAGAAGAGTCAATCAGTGGACCAGGGAGCCCATCCAGCCCATCGTGAGACAGACCTGATCCCACACTCCTTTACTGGTCCCCACCCTGAGCATGGTGGTATCGTGAGTTCCTGGGAGTAACATCAGTTGAGAGCCAGAGTCGAGTAATCTCCAAAATAGCTGGTATGTTTCATTCTCTATTATGCAGCCACCCTAGCAAACGGCTGTGGGTCCCTTCTGGGAAGGCTGGAAAGATGTGCAGCATAAATCTTGGGTCACGTGGTGGGTCCTTCCTCAAGAGAGCCCCTGTGGGCTGCCTCTGCCCCAAGGTACACATACCTCTGAGTCTGTGGATTGACTCAGTTCTGGAAATTAGCTAAGAAGTCACAATTCTCAACTGCCATGGCTTAGTCAGGCTTCTTTGAAACAGGCCTGGAGCTCTGATAAACCAACCTGAATTTGAATCTCACAGACAGAACTGCCCTCCGCCTCCTTCAGTCAGGGGACACCATGAGCAATGTGCCAGGACCCCCGTGGATCCGGTCGTTCTGATCGCTGCCTCAGCCCTGACGCCCACCACCTCTGGCCTCTGCATGGCACTTCTCCTGGATGCCATCAGCCCATGTGATTCACCAGGTCCATCTCAACTCCCGTCACTGGACCACAAAGCACTGCCAGTACAGAGACCTCAAGATGCCAGCACGCTCTCCACCAAGAACTCCTCTGAGCCCTGGAAGGGAGAGGCCTCTAGACCCATCAGGGGCCAGAAACAGGGGAGTCTGCATGGAAATCTCACATAAAACGTCCACTCCAGCATTCCAGCCTCCCTAAGCCTTCAGACGCCTTACTCAGCACAGCAAGTAATTCCAGGCTGTCAACTTTATTCCGTGTAAGCTACCCACCGCTGGGTTCAGAGTCCAGTCAATCAGATGAGCAAACTGTTAGTGTGATTCCCAGCTGCTCCAACTAGTACACTGAATCCAGGCTCTCTGGCAATGACACCCGTCTCAATATGTTCAGCCCCACCCAACACGGCATTCCTTCCACTCTGGCTCAGTACACTGAGGACCTATTCCCTATGCATCGGTTATACACTTTCTATTGCTGTGTAACACATCACCATACGTTCATGGACGAGGACAACACCCGTTTTCATCCCAGTTTCTGGGGTATGGCTTAGCTAGGTCCTCTGCCCGGGACAGAGCTGTAGGCAGGTGCTGGCTGGGCTGGGCTCCTTTCTAGAGGAGGGTGTCCTCATCTCAGCTCACGTGGTTGTTGGCAGAATCCAATTCCTTGCAGTCTGAGAACTAAGGCACTGCTTTCCTGCCAGCTGACAGCCAGGGACTGCCCTCAGCTCTGCCCACTGCAGGTCCTTGCCACTTGGTCCTCTTACAGGTCCTCTCACGACATGGCAGCTGTTTCTGTGCCAGTGGAAGGATCTCTTGCTCCAGATCCAGCAAAAAGGAATTCAGTGACTCTCCCATCTTTGACATCTTCTGTCGTCTAAAATCAAGTCACAGGTTCTACATGCACTCGAGGGAAGAGGATTATACCAGACATAACTCGCCAGGGGGTCCCAATCAGGTGTTTCCAACATCGCCTATGCATCTCCCCAGTAAGCTTCTGCTGTAAACTGGCTACTACAATTCTCCTGATACATGTAGTAGGTAACACTTGCTAACCAAACACCCTGGGACTGCCAGGATTCAAGTTAAGGTCTAGGTTCAGAAGCAATGAAAAATGATAGTTTCGGGGAGGAAACAAGACAACTGTTTTAGGACAACCATTATAGGCTCTTCAGGCAAGGGGAAGTTTAGGCTCCTCAGGGGAGGAAGGGCTGGCTCTTACTGACAAACAAATCCCAGTAGAATGTTGGGATTAATGTGTTTGGCTTCACTGGGACTTTCACATGTCTTCACCTCAATTCTTTCCCAACCAGTGCCTGGCCTCTATCATGGGAAACATATTAGGTGGTGAGCTCAAGTAGATTTATCATTCAATCCACCATTAGATACGAATTTAAGTTTGTTTATCAAAAAATCTGTGTGGCCACAGGAAAAGAGAGCTACTTCCATGGCAGTCATAGGAACTTTCTGGTTTTTTTTTAAGCCCTGAACTCATCATTTTCTTTTACCAAATGCAGTTAGAAGCAACCAACTCATCTCGGTCCTTATACTTCACTGTCTTCATTAAAATGTACTATTTCATCTGTGGCCTTGTCTTCCATAGGCACTTGGCCCTGAGTGATGAAGTGATAATTTAAATGATGTTTCCTCACTGAATGCCAGGAGTTGCCATCATCAGTGGAGGCCATCTTGTCTTTACATCTATAAAAGGACAGATCTGTGGAAACCGAGACCCCTGGGGAAGCTCACCCTCTGGACATCAGGCAGTGGGTGGCATAACTGAGGTCACTGCTGGTCAATGCTGGCAGCAAGTCAGACACATAGCAGAGGAGAAGTGAGGGCCAGCTGGGGGCTTTGAGGGCACCTGTGCATCTTTTGTCACCAAGCTTAACCATGAGGACACAACACAATCTAACATAAGAGAACTGTCCTGCCCTTGGATACCCAAATCTGGGCAGTGATAGCTTATGAGTGTTCTGGGCCCCCGACTTGCAGAAAGTAGAACAGAATAGAGAAGGAAGATAACCACTGAGGTCAGAACCAGGGACCAATCAAAGAACTCACCCATATTTGACAGCAGGAAGATCTCACTATAACTTGCCCACCTGGATGGTGACTGGGATGTGTTTCTCTTTACTCCCTTTTCTGAGTGGGCACTTTAAACTAGTCACTCTCTTCCTTCTCACCCATTTTATATTGGTAGTTTGGAGGCACATCAACTCTAGACCATACAGACCCTGGACCTGATGCAACCTTCCACACATCACCCGTGATTTTGAACTTCAACCTGAATGCACTCACTGGGTGAGAGTTTGAACCTGTATTATGGGGGAGGGAGAGACAATGAGCATGTGACATGCAGAGTTTGTTAATGTGAAGGGTGTGTATCGATGCAGACTCGTTAAAGGGATGCCCTGTGTCAGATAAAGACACCAGCCCACTCAACACCATCCCAAGTCCATGCCCACTTTTAAACCCTCTTCTCTATTAATGAGAATCAAAGATGAATATATCAATTTCCCACTTACGTGTCCTTGGGACATTGTCCCCTTCAATGTGATGTAAAAGTCTTGTAGAGGGCTTTCATCTTCATCTTTTTTCTGAATAGAAGGTCAATCCAATGCCTAGATCCACAACAGCCACCTACAGCCATGCAGACAAAAGCTACATTAAGGAAGGTGGAACAAAAAAGGACCAGTGGCCCAAGGTAAGGACAGCTCTATGGAGACATGGCACCAGCTCTAACCCGACCTTTGCTGGACTCAGAGACAGAACGGAAACCACTGCATCAGGGCTCTCTGTAACTGACACACATCTTCACCAATAATCAGCTTGTAAACTTGGGGAAGTCATACAATTATTGTGACTTGGTTTTCTCATATATGAAATGGGTAAAGAATTGGGTAAATAAACCATGAAAATATATGCAAAGAATTTCAAACAAATCTTTTCACATAATAAGCACTCAGTAAACAACACTCGTTAGCACCAGCAGCAGAATAATTGTATGAGGAAAGCCCAACCTCACCAGTGCCGCAGAAAAATGAAAGTATAGTACGGGAAACTATTTCCATCTGTCAAGGTAAATAATTTATAAAATGAATTCAGGGAATTCCATGGTGGTCCATTGGTTAGGCCTCCACGCTTTCACTGCTGGGCCTGGGTTCAATCCGGGGTAGGGGAACTACGATCCCACAAGCTGTGTGGTGTGCCCACACCCAAAAAAAGAAAAAAGTTCAGAGAGGGTGCAGTGAAATTTATACTCTGATATATCACTGTTGGGACTGTAAATTGATACAATTCTTAGGAAATAAATTTGGCAAATGGTCCTAAGGATTAGAAATATCCAAACCCTGTAATTCTACTTCTGGGCAGAGAGAAGACTTAAAAATACCACAGAGTATTAAGAAAGAAGATGTTAACTGTAATGCTACATAAAACAGCAAAAGTCTGGAAGCAGTAGAATGTCCAACAATTAGAAATGATTAACCATACTGCAGTAATTTTGCTGAAATGTATCATATGTAATAATCATTCAAATTATGTTAGTGAGGTGTATAAGATGGTGTAGAAAATATATATTAAGGGAAATACTGACTGCATATATATGAATAAAACATATAACGTGAATAAAAAATCACACAAAAGTAGGAAATTTACCAAAATGTTAACATTGCTGATATCTGGGTTATGAAACTGTAAGTGGTATTTCCCCCCTACTTCTAATTTCTTCCATTTTACCTATTTCCTGTAATGAACTCTCTACCAATTAGGATGCTTTTAGCTGTAGAACACCTAACTTGCTTTAATGAAAGGAACCTTTCTATCTCACAGAACTGGGGAGTCCAGGGCAGGCTGGGATTCAGAAACGATAAGGGTAGTGATTCAGCATCACCAAGTGCCAGCTCTTTCCATGTCTCCACTCAGGGTCCTCAGCACGGGCTTCATCCTCAGGGTGTTCACCTCACGGTTTCAACAAAGCGGCGGCCAAAAAACGTCATGTGCTGACTGGCGAAGAAGGATAGTTCTCTGGAGTAAACAAACTTGGTGCTCTGTTGGGAAGAAGGCGGGGGCGAATTGATACTGGAGAGTGAGCAACAATGTCTTCCCCAAATGGCTACTCTTGTCATTTGTCAAAGTATGTTTACTGCTTCCAAGATTTTCCAAAGTAATTCATTTCACTGTAGAAGACTTGGAAAACAGAGGGTATCAAAAAAAACCTCCCATAGGACCCTATCACATAGCATGACCACTATTAACATTTTGGTTCATTTGTTTTAAAACTCTAAACAATACTACATAACATTCTACCATATGGAAACAGCATAATTTATTTAACCATTTCATTCTTGCAGATAATTTCTGTTAATTCCATTTTCATTATTAGTACCTTTGGATGGAATATTTCACCTGATCTCTAATTTGCTTCCTTTGGATAGCGTCCTTTAAGTGATATTACTGGACCAAACTTGTTAAGACTCTTTTTACATATTGCCAAATGAATACATATTACACACCTAATATGAGAAAAAAACCTAATTGATAAAATACAAAATGGGAACCATATTTCCCATAAGTTCACAGGTCAATGTAAATCCCAGATTGTGTAATTAAGAAAAAAAGGTTTTGTTAAAATTAAGGCATTATATAAATGTAAGATATTATTTTGATATAAACAAAAATAATGAACACCTGTAACTGTCTTATGACAACAATCACTCTTAGGGATTAGTTTATAGTTTTTATCATACATATTGCCAATTGCTTAAAGCTACTTTCAACATTCCACAACCTATCTATTAATATAACAGAAGCAACTTTTATCTTAGTTATTATTTATACTCACAGGACTTTAATAATCTATTAATTAGTTTAAAAATTATTAAGCACATAACTATGTGCTTTGAAGATGACTAGGAAACTAGGAATACACTAGTGTAATTGAATGTGGAAGACAGACCCACAACCAACTAAAATAAATGTGATATGTGGTAAAACAGAGCCAAGAACATTTCACTTTGAGAACCAAGAAAAAGAAGTAATTAACACTTCTCTTTCTTCTCCTAGCTCATCCTCTGCTTAAACTTCTACCAGCTGTTCTTTTTGCCTGGACTTTTAAATCTGACCTGTTCTGCCCCCTGGAATTTGTGTGGACTCATTTCTGGTCTGCCTTCATAAGCTGAAAGTCCGTGACTGGCTCCTCTTTCTCCTGTCACTTGTCTCTTCTCATTCCAGATCACCCATCTCTTCTGACCTCCAGTGCCCGTCATCACCATGTCACCCCTGCCACTGCCTTCCCAGCTGACCAGCTAGGGGGCTAGTACTGGTCACGCCTCAGAAGGATGCACCAGAAATTAAATTCCTCTGGGCTTTTAAATAATAGGAAGAAAGTAATCCAAACTTAGGGAGTACAAAGGAAAGAATATGTACTCCAATGCATCTCATTATTAAATTAAGAAATTTGGAAAACTTTAGAAGCTTGCACTACTTTTACAGATGGAGACTTAATAGGTCTTTTACTAGTTACAGAAAGCATGTGCAAGAGGAACAATAACTCACCCAAACAGTAAAACGGCAAAAATACGTGACTTAATAGTGGAAAGACGGCTCTTGAATAACCTCTCAAAAATATATGAAAACAATTATGTCATGATTAGGAAAGTCTAAAGGGATTGTTAAAGAAAGATCAACAGGGCTAACAAAGAAATGTCATTTCCCTTCCCTCTCTTATTTGTGTGAGAATTCCAGAGTAATGTTTGTCCACAGGATGACGGAGAAGCTAATGTATTTACTGGACACTTTCAAAAAGCCATGCAGAGGGGCTTCCCTGGTGGCACAGTGGTTGAGAGTCCGCCTGCCGATGCAGGGGACACGGGTTTGTGCCCCGGTCCGGGAAGATCCCACATGCCGCGGAGCGGCTGGGCCCGTGAACCATGGCCGCTGAGCCTGCACGTCCGGAGCCTGTGCTCCGCAAGGGGAGAGGCCACAACAGGGAGAGGCCACAACAGTGAGAGGCCTGCGTACCCCCCCCAAAAAAAAAAAAAAGCCATGCAGAGCCTCGGTTTAAGTACATGCCTCTCCTGTCCAGTGTGCTGCACAGCTGTGCCCAGATCCAATCTGTGTGCATTTTCCATTTACATATGTTCACGTCTCCACAAAGGAAATATGAAGAGAAAAACAGGGAACGTTCCAAGAAAGTGTAAAGTGGATACGAATATAATTAAAACAGTAATTAGAAAACTGAGAAGCTACTAATTTTGTGATTTACTCATGTATTTTCCTGGTAATTAATATTTAAATTTTTGGTAGTTTTTCATATTCAAACACAACATCCCAGGGTGGGAGAGTAAGTATTAGGTGGTCGCAGCAGTGGTATCTGTCACAGAATACTGTAATAGTGAAGGAAGTGAAAATGACTGCTTGATTCTCACCCCTAGAGGTGCTGCTGGGGAAAGAAACTGCTTAGTTTCTCTTTCTCTCTCCACATTGTGAAAGCTCAAATGTTAATTTAGGCACATACAACGATTACTCCATTCTAAAATGTCAAAAAGGTAATTTGAGGGACTTTCAACTGAAAAGTTTAAGATCACCATATTGAAGTATATTAAAAACTCATAGTGTGTTTGGGACTAGGTCTTAAACTAAAGTGGCTAAAAATTGCAATAATAAGACTTGCAGTGACTTTGAGCTATGAAAGGTCAAACTGGAAGGAATAGAATCCCATAAAATTAAAATCAAGGAATGAAACAAGCTGAAATTAAAATGATTGTGGAAGAATATGGTAGCCTGAGATTAGTCAATATATAATAACGATAGAATGGGCTATTTTTGAAAAATCATAAAAAAATCTTTTGGGCTAACCCAATATAGTATATTTGAAACTATTTTAAAAACAGTGATCCAAGAAATATTTTGGAGTCATATGTAAGGTCTGGCACTAATGAATAAAGATTACTGGATGTACTGTATATAAGGCATTTGGACATACTGTGTTTCAATTAAAATGATGACACCATATTTTGGTAATATCTAATATATTTAATTTTGGCATAATAGTGATTTATTATATAGTAATATTTCAAAAATATACTTTTGTGTTTAACAAACCACCGAAGAGCTCAAAATAATGGCCTATAAACATGCTTTTGCTCCAAACACCAAGCTGCTATTGCACTGAAGGCAGTGAATTCCATCACGGGAGTTATAAGATCCAGGGCTGCAGATCACTGTGAATAAAAAATAAGTTAATAAGTAAAAGTTTCCTAATGCCACGTAAATTAACTTTACATGGAGGCTAAATTTTCAAAGAAGGTTCTTTTTTTTCTTTTTGTTTTTAATTGTGGTAAAATGCACATAGCATAAAATTTGCCATTTTAACCATTTTTAAGTGTACAGTTCAGTAGTGTTAAATGTATGCAAATCATTGTACAACTAATGTCCAGAACTTCTGCATCTGGGAAAAACTGCAACTCTATACCCATTAAACATCTCCTCATTCCCCCTCTCCCAGCTCCTGGCAGCCACCATTCCACAATTTGTTTCTATGAGTTTGACTCCTCTAAATGCCTCATGTAAGTGAAAAGTTTTAAGTTTTCACTCTAATCCAGCTTAAACCAAGGCTGTGACCTAAAATAGTTTTACTGACCACACGATGTTGACATCAGAAGGCTGACTGGGCCATCCTGTAAGTTACAGAAGAAGCCACAAGGGGTCAAGAACCAAATGTGACTACCAGATGGTCCACAGTAACCACGATTTAGATGTATAAAGATAGCCCCAAATATGGGAAGGACTTGCAGATCATTTCTAACAATCCTCTGATTTCAAATCCTATTTCTATCCTGGGCTAATGGTGTAATTCTGGAAAAATTACTTAGCCTAAAACGTAACTCAGTTTGGTCATCCCTAACATAAGGACAATGTATACCATGAATACGTCACCACTGCTCCCTCCGTGTGATAGAAAGTAAAGAAAGGCAGGAAGAAACCAAGGTCAAATACATTCTCTGCCATTGATTAACTTTGGGATCCTGGGCAAAGTAGCCAATTCTCTTAGTTCTAGTTTCCTTATTTGTAAAACAGGTACAGTAACAATCAAGTCATAGCATAATTGTGAGGACTGAAACCAGATGACTTAGATGAAAAGGCACCCAGCATGTGATGGGCACTCAATAAATGCTTAACCCTGTGCATTGCGGGGTTGCTGCCTCTACTCACCTCTTCCACTGGGGGTGGGGAGGGCATCAAGGTCATGGGATGCCATCAGCCCCTAATTGAGTTGGGGTCTCTGACTAACCTATTGCAGATGTGGTCAGCCAAGGGATCACAAAGATGTTAGTAACAGCACATCTAAGGCATGGGTATCATGGGCCATCAAAAAAGATTCTTTTTCTAGCACCATGATTTAATAATACATGTCACTGACTGAATCTGGGTCATATTATATTATTTAATTTCTTATTCTTTTTAAAATATATTTTTTCAAATTGGGAAATATCTTAACCATCACTCAGAAAAAGTATTTTCCATTCTAGGTTCCACAGAGCTCCTCAAGTTTTAACAGACATTTTATTTGGGAATTAATGTTCCAGATGGAAAAAAAATTGGTAAACAAAGTTAAATAGATTTATTTGCTGCAGTAATAAGAAGAGTGTCTAAAGTGAAAATGTATGTGGTAAAATTCTAATGATATAATATTTCTCAGAGGTGTGTGATCATGGTACACTTTCTCTCAAAACACATATTAATATTTCTTGATGCACAAATATGGAAAGATTTAGCGAATGTATTGAAAGTGTCAAATCATTACATATGGAGAAGAGAAACCTGCATGCAGTCTTTACACACAGACTTTATACATGACTGTTACAAACAGAACTGATACTGGCATAAAATCATCTAAATTAAAGTTTAAATAAATAATGATATTCTAATAAATATTCTTATAATTTAAAAAACCTTCATAATATAGTACATGTTATACCACAGAGCCCTTATCTGTAGCACTCTCTCCTAGGATATATCCTGAAATATTTTGTTCTCTTTTAAGTGGAATTGAGGAAAAATGCTAAAATGTTATTTAAATTTAAAGTACAAAATTAGTGAACTTTTCTTCCAGGTCTGAGTCTCAGTGAGTAGAACATCTCCCAGCTACAGTTATGAGAGCAGCCTGATTAAAACTTGATTATTTCAATAAGAAGAGAAGGAAGCATTGGTGACTGATCAGTACTGACATATGAAGAAATAAGTAAATACAGGAAAATATCTTAATGAATTTTGGATAGGGAATAATTCCTTAAAAAGGGAAGTGACTAGCCATAATAGAAAATAATTGATACATGTGGTATTAAAATTAAGAACTTAAAGTAACAATAGTAACAACAGTCAATCAAGAAAACTAGGAAATAGTTGCAGCTTATATAACCAACAGAGGACTACCATTCAGAAAACACACACAATTCATGTAAATCAACGAGAAAAGGACAGAAAATAACAGGAAAAACTTAACCAAGGAGGCAAATTCTTGTGTACTGAAAACTACCAAAAATTGCTGAAGGAAATCAAAGACACAAATGGAAAGACGTCCCATGTTCATTTAATATTTAATATTGTTAAGATGTCAGTACTACTAACTATCCATGAAATCGCTATCTATGAAATCTCTAGATTCTATGAAAGCTCTATCAAAATCCCAGTGGTGGCATTTTCAGAGATAAAAAAATCCATCATAAAACTCATTTGAAATCTCAAGGGACTCAGAATAGCCAAAACAATTTTGTAAAAGAATAACAAAGTTGGACATCTCACACTTGCTGATTTAAGTACTACAAAGCTTCAGTAATTTCAGTGGTCTGGTACTGACATAAAGACAAAATTACAGACCAAAAAAATAGAAATAAACTCCCAAATAATTTTTAACAAGGATACCAAGATCATTCAATGAGGAAAGGACAGTCTTTTCAACAAATGTTTGAGCAAACTGGATATCCACTTGAAAATGAATGAGGTTGGATGCACCTTACACCATATATACAAAAATTAACTCAAAATGGATCAAAGACCTAAACATAAGAGCTAAAACCATGAAATTCTTGGAAGAAAACATAGGATAAAGCTTTATGACATTAGATTTTACAATGATTTTTTTATATGACACTGAAAGCATGAGGACAAAAGACAAATAATTAAATTGGACTACATCAAAATCGAAACTTTTTCTGCAAACTTGAACCAAGGAAAGGCCAAGTGAGGACAAAATGAGAAGGTGGCCCATTATGCCATCTGCAAGCCAAGAGAGAACTCACCAGAAACGAATCAACAGCACCTTGAAGTTGGGCTTCCAGCCTCCAGAATTGTGAAAAAAAATTTTGTTTAAGCCATCCAGTATATGGAATTTTGTTATGGCGGCCCACCCTAAAACAGTATTTATCCAAAAGAACTAAGAGTAGGATCTCGAAGAGATATCTGCACACCCATGTTCAGCGCAGCACTATCCACAATAGCCAAGAGGTGGAAGCAACCCTATGTCCATTGACAGACGAATGGATAAAGAAAACGTGGCATACACATGTGGACAACGGAAATGTGGTACATTAGTGCTGGGCCACCTAATGTGATGTTAATGTGGGAATGTGAAATTATAAAAAGTACTGTGGAATGGTATGAAAATGTGTGATGGTCACATACTACACATGTTGGAGGTGGGAATGTGATACATATACACACATATACACAACAGAGTAGTATTTAGCCTGCAAAAGGAAGGAAATTCTGACACATATTACAACATAGATGCCAAGTGAAATAAGCCAATCACAAAAGGACAAATGCCACATGATCTCATTTACATGAGGTACCTAGAGTAGTCGTCAAATTTATAGGGACAGAAAGAAGAAGGGTGGTTGTCAGTGACTGAAAGGAGGGCAGAATGGGGAGCTAGCGTTTAATAGGTGCAGAATTTCAGTTTGGGAAGATGAAAAAGTTCTGGAGATGGATGGTATTGACGCTTACACAACAATGTGAATGCACTTAGTGCCACTAATTTGTACCTTTCAATATGCTTAAAAGGTTAAATCTTATGTATATTTTACCATAATAAAAAATGTGATGCATTACATAATCATCAGATTGCAAGTATTTAACGTTTGGTTATGCCAAGAATTGGCATAGACGGAGACAGGATCTGTCCTACATTGCGTGGTAAAAGTGTTTTCTAAATTTTTTGTATTAACCCAGTCTGACATATTTTAATGAATTTCTCATCTTATGATCCAATATTAGCTAAAGACCTAGGATATACAAACAAAAGTATTCACAACACCATTGTTTGTCATAGTAGAAAAACTGAGAAGTAGGAAGCAATTTCAACCAACAATAAAACAGATATATACTCCTTGACATATTCATAAAATAGAATATTATATAGAAAAGAAAATTTTTAAAAATTGTGTTATAACCACAAAAATGTGCATGAATCTCACAGATACAATTTGCAATACTGTGAATCTGTTAAAATAGCCTATCATTGGACATATTCTCAGACTGGATTTTTAAAAATCCAACTTTATGCTGCTAATGTAAAAATGTAAGTTTTAATCAAATTAATCTATACCTGCACTGCACTCATAAATAAAACCTCAACTACAATTTTATTTCATATAACTTGACAAATCAATTTAAAATGGACAACTTCTAAAGAGAAAAAAGAAGGTGGTTTACCCTCTCTATACAACAAGACATTAATTACCACAAACAGTAAAACAAAAAAGAGGACCCTTTAAAAGACATATATTCGTGTGTATGTACATATATGTGTATATACATACAAATGTAGGTGTGTGTATATATGCACCATATATTATAAGTATATATATGTGTATGTATACACACACACACACACACACAATATGTACCCTTATTTTATGGACCTGAGAGTAAAGAAACAAAATTTGAAATTAATAAAATAAATTATTAGAGAATTTTTTCCTGGTTGTGAGGCAGGTAAGACTTTTATAAGAGAAAACAAATAGAGAAAATAAGCAATAAGACTTATACAATATTAAACAAAAAATAATGCACCAAAGACAATGTCCACAATGCTAAAAATCAAGTGGCCAAGAATTCTAATTCTAGCTTATATTGAATTAATCAGTCTGCAGAAAACACTTAAAACATCAGGAAAGAGGAAACATACACTATTTGACAGCCTTGAAGAGGTAGCAAAGACAGGCAAATGGGTAAAAGTATTATTATATATTTCAGCAGTGGGTACTCACCACACTATGTGGTGCATGGGTGGCTAAAACTGAAGCAAAAGTTATGTCTACTTGGTTACAAAAACTGAGAGGACAGACTTCTAGGCCACCAGAAGATATAGAAAGTAATGGGAGAAATTCAAGGAAATAGGTAGAAACAGAAGCAAGAACTCTAAAATCTCATATAGACTCCATGCAGATCACTGGCTGATGTGAGACCTTCACATTAGTCAATGATATTGCAAGAAGTTCAAAACCAGAAAAAGAGGGCTTCCCTGGTGGCGCAGTGGTTGAGAGTCTGCCTGCCAATGCAGGGGACACGGGTTCGTGCCCCGGTCCGGGAAGATCCCACATGCCGCGGAGCGGCCGGGCCCGTGAGCCGTGGCTGCTGAGCCTGTGCGTCCGGAGCCTGTGCTCCACAACGGGAGAGGCCACAGCAGTGAGAGGCCCGCGTTAACGCAAAAAAAAAAAAACAAAACCGGAAAGAGTTGGAAAGCTGAAAAAACTGAGAAGACGGTGCCTACAATGGGAGAAAAAGTTTAGATTTTGAATCTAGCATATTATTAGACTAAATAATAAACACTCTTCAGAGCAAAAATAAGCCAGAAGACTCTACACAGCACTACCAATAAAGTTTAGCATATAATAAAAATTATTAGATTTTCAAAGACACAGAAAACTAACTCATAGTCAAGAGAAATAAGAGTTTAAAAAAAATGAATAGAGTAACATCAGCAAAGATACTGGCAGCTCCAAATGACAGTCCCAACTAAAGAAACATGAAAATAATCAAGCAAAAACTCTCAGAATTAACTTTGAAAGAACTCTAAAAAACAATCAACATATAGAAATAGTAAAATGGCAGAAATAAGTCCATTCTTATCAGTAATTACTTTTAATGTAAATGGATTAAATTCTACAATCAGAAGACAGAAACTGGCAGAATGAATATTTATGATCCAACTATATGCAATCTGGAAGAGACTCACTTTAGACCAAATGAAACAATTAGGTTGAAAGTGAAAAAGTGGAAAAAGATATTCCATGGAAACTGTAATGAAAAAAGAGCTGGCGCTAATTCAGATTAAATAGACTTTAAGTCAAAAACTGTTATAATAGAAAAAGGAAATTACATATTCCTAAAAGGATCAAATCACAAAGAAGATATAACAATTATAAAAATATACATACCAAACAACAGGTACAGAAAATATATAAAGCAAACACTGGCAGAACAGAGGGAGACATAGCTCTACAGCAATACTTGGAGATTTCATTACCTCACTTCCAATAATGGATAGAGTTTCTAGACAGAGGATCAATAAGGAAATAGAGGGCTTGACAACACTATAAACCAACTAAATTAACAGACGTATATAGAACACCTCACTCATAGCAACAGAATACCCATTTTTATCAAGTACACATGGAATATTTTCTAGGATAGACAATATTTTAGGACACAAGACAATTCTTCATAAATTTAAAAAGAATGATATCATACAAATCACAATAGAATGAAGCTACTGAAGAAATCAGTAACATAGGGAAAAGCGGAATGTTCACAAATATGTGAAAATTAAACAACACATTCTTAAAAGGCCAAGAAGATAAAGAATATATCAAAAGGGAAATTGGAAAACATATTGAGATGTATTAGAATGAAAGCATAACACACCAAACCATATGAGATTAAGTGAAAGCAGAGGAACATTTATTAGTAGTAAATGCCTATATTGAAAAAAAAAGAAAGATCTTAAATCAATAACATAACTTTACACCTGAAGGGATGAGAAAACAACAAACTAAATTTACAGATAGCAGAAGGAAGAAAAATTTTTTAAAGATTAAAGTGAATATTAATAACAGAGAGAATTTTAAAAATAGAGAAAAGCAAGGAAAACAGAAGTTGATTTTTATAAAGACTAAAAGGACTGACAAGCCTTTAGGTAGATTGAGAATAAGAGAGAAGAGAGAAATTTTCAGAGTCAGAAAGAAAGATGGAACATCACTACCAAACTTACAGAAATAAAAAGGATAAGCCAATTTTAAGAAAAATTATATGCCACCAAATTAGGTAAGCTAGAAAAAAAAATGAAAAATACCTGGAAACCCACGTCTTACAAAAACTGACTGAAGAAGAAACAGAAAATTGGAAGAAATCTATAACAAGTAAAGATACTGAGCTAGTAACTGAAAACCTCCAATAATGAAAATCTCAGGGTGAGATGGCTTCACTGGTGAATACTACCAAACAGTTAAAGAAGAATTAAACCAATTCTTCTCAAACTCTTTCAAAAACAGAAGAGGAGGAAACACTTACTAATCAATCTGTGATATGAGCATTGCCCTGACATCAAAGCCAGATAGAGTTATTACTAAGACAAGGAAATAAATGTCAATATCTCTAGAATGCAGATGCAAACATCCTTAACAAAATACTAACAAGCAACTTCCAGCACTATATTAAAGTATTATTCACCATAATGAAGTGGGATATATCCCAGGAACTGCAAAGGTGGCTAAATATATAAAAACCAATCAAAGTAATATACTATACAAATAGAAGGGGGAAAAAAACCCTACATGATCATCTCAATTGATGCAGAAAAAGAATTTGACAAAATCCAAAATTTTCATCATAAAAACACTCAACAAACGGAACAAAATGAAAAAAATTTCAATCTGATAAAGGGCTTTTATGAAAAACCCAAAGCTAACATCATCTTCAATAGTGAAATATTGAAAGTTTTCCCCCTAAGATCAAGAACAAGGCAAGGATGTCCTAAAGAAAGTTCTAGAGAGAGCAATTAGGCAAGAAAAAGAATAAAAGGCATCTGAATTATAAAAGAAAAAGTAAACTAATTGTAGATGACATGATTGTGTGTATGTATACACACACACACACACACAGAGGGAGAGAGAGAGAGAAACCTGTGAATACACGTATACACATGGTACTAGAGCTAATAAAGGAATTCAGCAAAGTTGCAGGATACAAGATCAACACACAAAAAGTGGTTATGTCTATACACTAGCAGTGAAAAGTCCCAAAAGGAAATTAGAGAAGCAATTATATTTACATGATAATCCACAAAAAATCTAGATGTAAATTGAAGCAAGAAGGTTGAAGACTTGTAAAATTAAAATTATAAAACATTGCTGTAAGAAATAAAAGAAGGCCTACATAAATGGAAACACATCCTATGTTGGAGAAGTGGAAGACAATATTATGAAGATGACAATACAATCCAAAGGAACCTATAGATCAATGTATCCTGTATCAAAATCCCTCAGGCTCGTTTTTTTTTTTTTTTAATAACATCTTTATTGGAGTATAATTGCTTTACAATGGTGTGTTAGTTTCTGCTTTATAACAAAGTGAATCAGTTATACATATACATATGTTCCCATATCTCTTCCCTCTTGAGTCTCCCTCCCTCCCACTCTCCCTATCCCACCCCTCTAGGTGGTCACAAACCACCAAGCTGATCTCCCTGTGCTATGCGGCTGCTTCCCACTAGCTAGCTATTTTACGTTTGGTTTTGAAAAGAGGGAATGATGATCCTCAAATTCACATGGAATTGCAAGGGGCCTAAAATATACAACATAGTTTTGAAAAATACAAACCTAGAGTACTCACACTTCTAAATTTCAAAACTCCCTACAAAGCTACCATAATCAAAACAGTGTAGTACTAGAAAAAGAGAGAATGTACACTAATGGAATAGAACTGAGAGTCCAGAAATAGCCACAGACATCAGTGGCAAACCGATTTTCAACAAGGATGACAAGACCACGCAAGGGGGAGAGAACAGTCTCTTCAGTGAAAAGTCCTGTGACAACCAGATAGTCACATGCCAAGAATATATTTGGACCCCTAACTCACACTGTTTTCTAGAACTTACCTCAAATCATCAATGACCTCTTTGAAAAAAAGGAAAGGGGTAAATTTTTCACAATTTTAGATTCCATAATGGTTTTTTAGAAATGACACCAAAAGCATCATCAATAAAAAAGAAAATAAACTGAACTTCATAAAAATATAAAACTTCTGTGCACAAATGGACATTATTAAAAAGTGAAAAAACTCTCTGAGAATAGATAAACCTTTGCAAATCATACATGTGCTAAGGTCTGAGTATAAAGAATATATAAATAGCCCTTAGAACTCAACAACAAAAAGAAAGAAAACCCAATTTAAAAAATGAACAGAAGACTTGCCTAGACATTTTTCTGAAGATATACAAGTGGCCACCAAGTACAGGAAAAAATGGTCAACATCATTAGTCATTTGGGAAATGCAAGTCAATACTGAGACCCTACTTCACACACAAGGATAGCAATACTTTTTTAAAAGGAAAATAACAAGTGTTGTTGAGATAGTTAACTTTGTATATTATTAGTAGCACTGTAAAATTGTGCAGGCACTGTGCTAAATAGTTTGAAAACTGCTCAAGAAAGGTAAACACAGGATTGCCTGTGTATAAAGTATAAACAAACAATGCAATATTATTCAACCATAAAAAGGAATGACATACTGATACATGCTACAATGTGGTTAAATCTTGAAACATTAGGCTAAGTGAAAGAAGCCAGATAAAAAATGACACATATTGTATCTTTTCATTTGTATGAAATATCCAGAATAGAGACAGAAAGCAGACTGGTAGTTGTCAGGGGCTGAAGGTAGAGAAAAATAGGGAGTAACCACTTAATAAGCACAGAGCTTCTTTTTGAGGTGATTAAAATGTTTGGGAACTAGGTAGAGGTGGTGGTTGCACAGCACCATGTACTAAATGTCACTGAATTATCCACTTTAAAATGGCTTTATGTTATATGAATTTCAACTTAATTAAAAAATGAGTAGAGCTTCATGTGACCCCTGGGCCAATATAAATTGGTGTAACATATGTGTAATTGATAACCAAAAAGGGAGGACAGAGAGAATAATGCAGAAAACAATAAATGACATATATGACCCAAAAGCCTTGAATTTAACAAAAGACATAAATGAATAATCCAAAAAACTCTGCAAACACCAACATGAAATGTACAAAACCTCCACCCCTACACACAACATAGTCAAACTGCTATAAACCCCCAGTAAAGATAATCTAAATGCTATGGAGTAAAAATGATGACACATTAAATGCAGGGTGTGAGAGGGAAGAAGTATGAGTAGCAGCTCACTTCTCACTAGGAGCAATAACTGCTAGAAGGCAGTGGAATATTATTCAGTGCTAAAAAGAAATACTACTAAGTGAAGGAAGTCAATCTGAAAAGGCTACACACTGTATGATTCCAACAATATAAAATTCAGGAAAAGGCAAAACTATGGAGACAGTAAAAAGATCAGTGGCTTGGGGATAAAGAATAATGAGTAGGTGGAAAGCAGAGAAATTTTAGGGTAGTGTAGCTACACTGTATGATACTATAATTGTAAACATATGTCATTTGTCCAAAAAAACACAGAATGTACAACACCAAGAGTGAATCTTAATGTAAACCATGGACTTTGGGTGATAATGATATTTCATTCATTATAGATTCATCAATTACAACAAATGTATCACTCTGCTGAGGGATGTTGAGCGGTGGAAGTTAAGCATGAGGGGGTCCAGGGGACATATGGAAAATCTCTGTACCTTACATTCAAATTTGCTTTGAACCCAAAACTGCCTAAAAAATAAAGTTTATTTAAAAAACATGAAAGGTAAAAAAAGACATTTGGTAATACAATTTAGAGACATTGTAGACAATAACCCTGCACTACAAGTAAGGCTAAAAGAAGTTCTTTAGCCTGAAGAGAACAGTGAACAGATAGAATAAAGGAAATGATTTACCATTTTGCCTGAAACAACTGAAACATAATAACCATAGAAAGACATGGAAAATGGTTTTCAAGAAACTGGACATCAAACCACAAGGGACAGTGATCCCAAGGGACATACAGGAAACAAAATACTGATATATGAGCTCTACAACTGTTGCAGATTATTGCTTTCAGTGAGTTTCTAAATTATGGCAAAGGGAACTGTGGTGGAGCTGAGTTCTTCCCTGAACTGAAGAGACAAAGCTGAAGTCCAAGAAGACATTGAATGCAGCTAGTGTTCTTCCTGTGAACCAGAAAGGAGATACTGTGGAGACAGAGAACTCTGGAGATGAGTAGAACATCTCACTTGATTATATAACAGAAATCAGCATATGTGTCTGAGGAAGCTACCTGAATCTGGGGAAAGGACCATCAATTTTGATAACTTTAGAGGAAAGGGTGCTTGGCAATCACTCAGGCTAAGGAACAGTGTCTGTTCCCAATAACCAGAAAAGAAAATTCATATTCAAAAAGCACTGGGTGGAGCACTTAGGAAAGTAGTGGAAAATGATTAGCTTTAGACTGAATGCTGAAACAGAAACACCGATCAGATTAGAAAAGCAAGACATGAAATGATCAAATTGTTTTCAATAATGTATTAATAACTGCATGTGAAAAAAAGAAGACAAAATTCACAGGAATACGAAAATATGCAGTACCAAATAAGGTAAAATCACAATGTTTGGAATCTACAAAAAGAGTACTAGGCATGAGAAAGAGGCAAGAAAACACATAATAAAGGGAATAATCAAACAATAAAACCAAACTAGAAAAAAGGAGATGAAATACTTGTATACTAAAAACTACAAAACATTGCTGAAAGAAACTACAGGAAACCTAAATAAATAGAAAGTCATTCTGTGGTCATGGTAGGAAGGCTTAATATTAAGACGTCAACATTACCCAAAACAATCTAGATATTCAATGCAATCCCTATGAAAATTCCAACAGCTTTTTTTTTTTAAGGAAATTGAAAAGCCATTCCTCAATTCACAGTAAATTGCAAATGGCCCTGAACAGCCAAAACACAATCTTGAAAAAGAAGAACAAAGCCAGAGGACTCATACTTCCCAATTTCAAAACATACTACAAAGCTCCAGTAATCAAAACAGACAGACCTACAGGCCAATGGAACAGAAATAAACCTATTCATTTATTACCAACTGTTTCTTGATAAGGGTGCCAAGTTCATTCAATGTGAAAACAGTAGACTCCTCAACAAATGGTGCTGGGAAAACTGTATTTCCACAAGCAGAAAAACGAAGTTGGATCTCTACCTCACGCTATATACAAATATTAACTATGACTTAAATAAAGAGCTAAAAATTCCTAGAAGAAAACATAGGGCTAAATCTTCATGTCTTTTGGTATGGCAACAAATGATTAGATATGGTAACAAAGTTAAAAAATGGATAAATTGGACTTCATCAAAATTTAAAATTTTGTGCGTCAAAAGACATTATCAACAACTCTGTTAAGTGGCTAAGCAGAAATGTTAACAGGGTCTATCTCTTTCTGGCACAAGATATAAGCACTAAGCATAAGAAAGCTGGAGTGATTACATTAATATCTAACAAAGTAGACTTCAATGCAAGGAAAATTATCAGGAATAAAAAGGTGTATCATTACATAATGATGGAGAGTCAAGTCATCAGGAAAAGTAGCAATCCTAAATGCCTATTTACATAATTACTGAGTTTCAAAATACTTGGAAGACAATAAAGGAGAAATAGTGCAATCCACAATATCAGCTGGGAGCTTCAACATTTCACTCTTACAAATTGATTTAACAAGTGGAAACTAGAACAAAAGAAATACAGAAGACAACTTCTACTTAAATGCCAGAATAAACTTATTATTCAAGAAGACATGGAACATTCATCAAGATGCGCCATATCCTGAACCTTAAAACACTTCTAAAAACAACTAAAAGATTCAAAGTAATATAGAGCATGCTTTCTAAATAGAAAAAATTTAGTTGGAAATCAACAATATAAAGATACACTGGAAGTGATTAGTTATATGGGAATTAAACAGAATACTATGAAATGAGCCCTGGGACAAAGAAAATTACAAAGAAAATTAGAAAATATTTTGCACTGAGTGAAAACTTAAAAATAAATAAAATTAGTAGGATGAAGGTAAAACAATGGTAGGGAAAAAATGTATAGCCTTAAATACTTATGTAAGAAAAGAAAAAGATATAAAATCAATGAATTGATAGTATGCTGCTCCCTTAAGAAACTAAAGAAAGAATAGCACATTAAGTTTCAGATGAGGAAGAAAGCATAAAAAATACATAAATAAAGAGCAGATATTAATGAAATAGAAATCAAATGAAAAATTCAATAAACTAAAATCTGGCTCCTTGAAGAGACTAATAAAACTGATAAACCTCCAGCTAGAGCTTGTAAAACAAAAATAAGATACAAAACAAAAATAATAAGAAGAATGCCTGTTTTTATCTCTATTCAACACCGTACAGGAGGACCTAGTCACTGCAATAAAGTAAAAGAAAAAATGGCACAGATATCAGATGAAGAAGTAAAACTGTTATTTGCAGATTACAAGTTTATTCTTGTAAAAAAATACAGGGTCTACAAAATAATTATGACATCTAATCACTGAATAAAACAGATATATGGGATCCAGGTTAATATTTAAAAATCAATATGCTGTAGTAATTCAAAAACACAGAGCAAGCAAAGCAATTTTTTAATGTAACATGGTAATAAAGCTTCATTAATCAAGACACTTCGGTATTGGTGAAATGATAAACATAAGGATGAATGGAGCAGAATTAAACCCACATGAATATATAGTCAGTTGAACTTTTGACAGAGGTACCAAGGAAAATTTAATGACAAAAGAAAAGTCTTCAACAAATGGTGCTGTATCACCAGGACAGGTTATCTGTATTGTAACAAATGATTATTGACCCTTACCTCATACTAAATAGAAATATTAACTCAATATATATCATAGACTTCAATGCAAACCCAAAAGTACTAAACAAAAAGCACAGTAGAAAATCTTTGTGACCTTAGGGTAGGAAAATTTTTATTAGAACACAAAAACACATGAACCACAGAATTTAAAAAATTAATAAATTGGACTTCTTCAACGTTTTGCTTTGAAAACAAAAATGTAAGCCACAGTCCGGGAAAATATATTCACAGCACATATATAAGAAAAAAAACTTTTCGTCCATATTAAATTAAGAACTTACAACTCAGTGAGACAAACAACCCACTTAAAAAATGGGAAAGATATTTAAACAGATACTGTGCAAAGGAATACCAATATCCAATAGAAAGTTGAAAATATCTTTTAAAAAGGAAAATTAAAATTAAAACCACAATGAGATACCACTACACATACACACATTGGAATGGCTAAAATTAAAAAAGAGTGACCATACTATGCTTCGGAAAGTATTTAGAACAATTGGAACTCCACAACTTTGCTGGTAGAACATGAAAATTGTACAGCTGCTTTAAAAATAATTTGGCTTTTTTTTTTATAAAGTTAAACATACACTTACCGTATGACCCAGCAATCGCAATCATAGGTATTTTCCCAGAAGAACTGAAAACACATGTCCACCCAAAGACTTGTACAGGAATGTTCATAGCAGCTTTATTTGTAATGGCCTAAAACTGGAAACAACCCAGATGTCCATCGTCAGGTGAATGGATAAATAAAATGTGGTATATCCATACAATGGACTACTACTCAGCAATAAAGAGGAGCAAACTATTAATACATGAGATAATACTGACAAACCTCAAAATTATGCCGAGTGAAAGAATTCAGACAAAGATTATATACTGCATGATTCCATTTATTAAAAATTATTAAAATGCATGCAAATATATAGTGATACAGAGCATATCTGCATTTGCTTGGGAATGGATATTGAGGGAGGACTGATTACAAAAACGCATAAGCAAAATTCAGGGTTACAGCAGAGATCCTCTTCTTGATTGTGGTGATAGTTTCATGGATGTATATGTGTCCAGGTCATTAAACTGTATAATTTCAACATGCGTACTTAATTGTATGTCATTGTTGAGCCCAAACAAAGGAAGTTGTGGAGGTTATTTAAGGCAAGACGCCATTTACTGATTATCATGCAAAACAATACTATATGTCATTGTTGATTGCCTCAATAAGAATTAAAAGTATAAAATTTGGGATTGGGGTAAAAAATATCCAATTCTGATAATGAATATATCTGAGCAGAAGAGGAAGACAATGGATTGTTGAGGCCCTCACAGGAAGCTTCAGCTGTGTCCTATTTAAATCACTTTAAATCTTAGGATACAAAGCAAGTGACAGAATATGAAATTTGTTTCTAATGGGTGATATGAACATACTTGTTTATAACATCAATTTCTATATTTCTAGATGTTTGAAATATAACATTATAAAGAAAAATTTTATTTCCAAAGAGCGATAATAAATCAAAGACAGACACACACATATACACACACACATGCATCGTTCCCTGAAAATCAAAACTAAACAAGCTTCAAGGTACAGATAGCTTCAATGAGGTATTGAGGGAAAAATTATATAAATTTTACATAAACCATTCAGAAAAAGCAAGAAGAGGGAACGACTGCAATTCACTTTTAAAACAGCAAGTGCCCTAATAATAAAATTTTATAAATATTTACAAGAAAACTATAGACCAAAGTTCCTTATGGATATAGATACAAGAATCTTTAACTAAATGTTAGCATATAAACCTCAGTGATATGTAGAAATTATGAATGATGATCATATATAGTTTATATTAGAGGTCAGTTTATACAAAGTTGGTTTAACTTCTATGTATCGATCAATGCATCATAAAACATGATAAAAGATACAAAACATATGATCATATCAATGGTGTATACAAGACATGACAAAATTCAATCTCTTTCATGATGAAAAATCAAAATAAATAGAGAATGGAAGGGAATTTCCTTCATCAACCCGATTAATGGCATCTCTTAAAAGCTGCCAGCTAGCATCACAGCTAACGGGGAAAGCCCGTGGGCCCTGACAGTTGGCACAGGAAAAGAATGCCAACTCTCACCACTTTCGGTGAGCACTTTTCTGAACATTCTAGCCAGACTAATAGGGGCAATAAGAAGAAATAAAGAGCATGGAAATGGGAAATAAAGCAGTGAAATTGTCTTTATTCCTATGTGAGATGATTAGGTATGAAGAAAATCCTAAAAATAAAAAATAAATTCTTAGAACTATAAGTTTTATCAAGGCCACGCAATACAAGGTCAATGTTTCTAGAAGAAAATAGGAAAAATTCTTCATGAGTTTGGGATAAGCAGACATTTCTTGGATGGACACAGTATCTTTGGTTCCTTAAGAAAAAAATTAAGAAACTTAGTTTTCTCAAAATTAAAACTTCTGTATTTGAAAGACACCATTAAGAAAGTAAAACGAATATATATGGACCTGTTTCCAGAATACATAAATAAACCTTGTAAGTCAATATTTAGAAGAAGAATAACCAGAAAAAGGGTAGAGGGAATGATGTGAACAGTTTACAAAAGAACATATGTGAATGCTCACAGAGAACAAGAGAAGATATTTGATATCATTAGCTATAAAGTAAATACAAATTATATCACAAATAAAATAGCACTACACTGATTAAAATTTAAAAGTTGGACAATATCAAGACTGCAAGAATGTGAAACAACCAGAAATCTCATACACTGCTTGGTGGACATGCAAAATCACACAACTACTTTGTAAAAGTTTGGGAGTTTCTTAACAGTTAAAAATACTCTACCATATTATCTTAAAACTTAACTCTTATGCATTTATCCAAGAGAAATGAAAACATAGGTCCACAAAAAACTTACACAGAAATGTTCATACAAGCTCTATTCACAATATCCCAAAACTAGAAACAACCCAAATGCCTGTCAAAAACTGAATGTATAAATAAACAGCGGTAAATTTAATAAGTAGTTGTGATTGTGAAGTAGGATAAGGGGACAATTTGGGGAATGAAAATTTCTATATCTTCTTAGGGTATTGGTTAAATGGATGAATACACTTGTCGAAACTCGGTGTATTGTACAATTAAAATGTGCACATTTAAAAATGAGTGTATTTATGACACCTTAATAAAGTTGATTAAAAAAGTTTTCCCATAAATACTGCATGATCTAAAATAGTCAAATTCACAGAGGCAGGAAGTAGAATGCTGGTTCCCAGGGGCTGGTGAGAGGGAGAAATGCAGAGATATTACAAAGCTTTAGTTATGCAGGATGAATAAATCCTGGAGAACCAAGTAGAGCAATATGACTCTAATTAACAATATTACATTGCATACTTGAAATGTGGTAGAAGGGTAGATCTTAAATGATCTCACCATACATACACACACACACACACACACACACACACTATATATATATGTAACTATGTGAGGTATGGATCATGATGGATATGTGAATTAGCGTAATTGTGGTGATTATTTCACAATGTATACATATATCAAAACATCAAGTTGTATATCTTAGATACATACAACTTTGTCAATTATACCACAATGAAGATGAAAAACAGACAGAGAGATATAACACATTTATGAATATGAAGCTACCTTCTCCCCAAAACATAACCCTATCAGGGTTACTGAAAATGAAAACTGACCAGCTGATTCTAAAATAAATAGGGGAATATAAGGACCTTGTGACAGACTGTATTTCCCAGAGATGGCTAACAATATATCTATCCCATTCTACACATTCTTACAATTGTGACCTTGTTGAGCAGTAGAATCCATCCGGGTCACCTCCTCTGTTCCTAAGTGGAACTTTGTATGACAGAAGTGACACCAGCTGACTTCTGAGGCTAGGTCATGGCTTTCTATTGTTGTCTTAGGACATGAGCTTTTAGATTCCACTGCCATACTGTAATGTAACAGTGCCCAGTGCTCACACAGGGCCAGTTAATGTGTATAATCCCATGAGTTAGTATGGAAACACTCAAGAATAACAGGCTTATGGCCAGAGTAAACAGAAAATGCTTGCCGCAATAGCAGAGAATGACTAGCCTAGACTGAACATTGGTTCAGCCAAATAAATTAAAAGTAAGACCAGGGCTTCCCTGGTGGCGCAGTGGTTGAGAGTCTGCCTGTCAATGCAGGGGAAGCGGGTTCGTGCCCCGGTCCAGGAGGATCCCACATGCAGCGGAGCAGCTGGGCCCGTGAGCCATGGTCTCTGAGCCTGCGTGTCCGGAGCCTGTGCTCCACAATGGGAGAGGCCGCAACAGGGAGAGGCCCGCATACCGCAAAAAAAAAAAAAAAAAAAAAGTAAGACCAGAAATAACCAAACTGTTTCCAAACAATTTTTCTGTGTGTGTAAGAACAAAACTCAATAATGCAAACATATAAAAATACAAAAATATTCAACACCAAACAACAGAACATTCACAAATATCTGGCATTCAGTGAAAAATTACTTGGCATGAGGGAGACAAGACAATATGACTCACGATAAGAAAAAAAGTTAATTACAATCTACCCTGAATATGTGGAAAAGGACATTAAAACAATTAATGTAACAATATTCCCTATGTTCAAAACTTAGAAAGCCCAGAGATAAACCCACGCACCTATGGTCAACTAATCTATGACAAAGGAGGCAAGGATATACAATGGAGAAAAGACAGTCTCTTCAATAAGTGGTGCTGGGAAAACTGTACAGTTACATGTAAAAGAATGAAATTAGAACACTCCTTACGCCATACACAAAAATAAACTCAAAATGGATTAGATACCTAAATGTAAGACCAGACACTATAAAACTCTTAGAGGAAAACATAGGAAGAACACTCTTTGACATAAACCACAGCAAGATCTTTTTTGATCCACCTCCTAGAGTGATGGAAATAAAAACAAAAATAAACAAATGGGACCTAATGAAACTTAAAAGCTTTTGCACAGCAAAGGAAACCATAAACAAGACGAAAAGACAACCCTCAAAATGGGAAAAAATATTTGCAAATGAATCAATGGGCAAAGGATTAATCTCCTAAATATATAAACAGCTCATTCAGCTCAATATTAAAGAAACAAACTACCCGATCCAAAAATGGGCACAAGACCTAAATAGACATTTCTCCAAAGAAGACATAGAGATGGCCAAGATGCACATGAAAAGCTGCTCAACATCACTAATTATTAGAGAAATGCAAATCAAAACTACAATGAGGTATCACCTCACACCAGTTAGAATGGGCAGCATCAGAAAATCTACAAGCAACAAATGCTGGAGAGGGTGTGGAGGAAAGGGAACCCTCTTGCACTGTTGGTGGGAACGTAAATTGATACAGCCACTATGGAGAACAAGTATGGAGGTTCCTTAAAAAACTAAAAATAGAATTACCATATGAACCAGCAATCCCACTACTGGGCATATACCCAGAGAAAACCATAATTCAAAAAGACACATGCACACCAATGTTCATTGCAGCACGTTTACAATAGCCAGATCATGGAAGCAACCTAAATGCCCATCGACAGACAATGGATAAAGAAGATGTGGTATATATATACAACGGAATATTACTCAGCCATAAAAAGGAATGAAACTGAGTCATTTGTAGAGACATGGATGGATCCAGAGACTGTCATACAGAGGGAAGTAAGTCAGAAAGAGAAGAACAAATATCGTATATTAACGCATATATGTGGAACCCAGAAAAAGGGTACAGATGAACCAGTTTGCAGGGCAGAAATAGAGACACAGATGTAGAGAACAAACGTATGGACACCAAGCGGGGAAAGCGGTGGGGGGTGGGGGTGGGGGTGTGATGAATTGGGAGATTGGGGTTGACACGTATACACTGATGTGTATAAAATGGATGACTAATAAGAACCTGCTGTATAAAAAAGTAAATAAAATTTTTTTAAAAACCCAAAAACTCAGTAATGCAAAAATATAAAAATACAAAAATATTCAATGCCAAACAACAGAACATTCACAAATATCTGGCATTCAGTGAAAAATTACTTGGCATGAGGGAAACAAGACAATATGACTCATGATAAGAAAAAAAGTTAATTGCAAACTACCCTGAATAAGTGGAAAAGGACATTAAAACAATTAATGTAACAATATTCCCTATGTTCAAAACTTAAGATAACATATGGAAGATATAAAAAAAAACATTTCATTCAATCTTCTAGAGGTCAAAACCATGCTGTGTGTAATGAAAAACACTCTGGGTAGGATTACTGGTTGACGTGATATTGTAGAAGGAAAGATGACTAATCTTGAAGATACAGCCATAGAAACTACAGAGAATAAAACACACAGAAAACATTTTTAACAAAGAGATCAACAAAGAGCTGTGGCAAAATGTCAGTCAGGTTAATATGCTTTTAATTGGAATCCCTGGTGGAGAAGATGAGACTAATAGAAAAATTATTTGAATAAATAAGTAAAACTATTTTCCAAATTTGAGGAGCACTGAGTGTCCACAAATCCAAGAAAATGAAATATTCTTCAATAGCAAATTCACACCAGAAGAAATGTTAAATAAAATCCTTCAGGCCATACGAAGAGAACTGCAGGTGGAATTGGGTCTACACCAAGAATGAAGACTAATGGAAAGGATAATTAGATGGGTAAATACATGTGATTTTTTTCTTATCATTTACATCCCCATAAAAGATAAACTGTTTAATAAACAGAACAATGTAGTGTGGGCTCTGTGGCACAGGTAAGCTTAACTGGGTGGATGTCAACAATAGCGCAAAGGTCAGGAGAGAAGAAATGGAAGTATAATATTTTAAGATGCTAATACTTCATATGAAGTGGTATAATATTAATTAAAGGTAGACTGTGATAAATTAATGATATACACCATAAGCCTAAAATTATCACTAGAATAAAAACACACAGAGCTCTACCTAATAGGTCAACAAGGCAGATAAATGGAAGCACAAACACTATTCAATTAATTTAATTGAATGTAGAAAAAATGGAAAAAAAGGAGCAAAAAATAAGTTGGGGAAATAGAAAACAGTGAGATGATACACTTGAACCTGACAATGTGAGTAGTTACATAAAATTGGGTTTAAAGATGCCAATTACAAGGCAGATATTGTCAGACTGGACTTAAAATGCAAGATCAAACTGTATGTTGCCTAAATAAATACATCTTGAATATGAAGATATTAATTTAAAGTAAGGGGCTAGCAAAAGGCATAGCATTTGTACTGGCCAGTTTTATGTGTCAG
The DNA here is from genome assembly GCF_059928025.1 of Delphinapterus leucas. NCBI lineage: Eukaryota > Metazoa > Chordata > Mammalia > Artiodactyla > Monodontidae > Delphinapterus > Delphinapterus leucas. Next base: position 104,096,579 of record NC_143137.1, on the reverse strand, counting down.
TTTGACTAAGCAATACTAGTTATTCAATTAAACACTAATCTAGGCATTGTTGTGCAGGTTATTTTGTAGATAAGACTAACATTTACAATCAGCTGACTTTAAGGGGATAATCTGGTGGGACTGATTTAATCAGCTGAATGGCCTAAGACAAGAACTGAGGGTCCCTTGAATAAGAAATTCTGCCTGTGGACTTCAGCTTCAGACTGCGGCCAAGAGTTTTTTGTCTACCCTTCCTGAAGACCTGCCCTGTAAATTTTGGAATTATCTAGTTAGCTATCACAATTACATGAGCCAATTTCTTGCAATAAATCTCTCAGTATACATATATCCTACTGATTCTTTTCTCTGGTGGAACCCTGACTGATAAACCATGATAATACTAATAAAAAGAAATCTGTAATTGGCAGTATTAATATTAGACAAAACAGAAGTCCGAGGAAAGATTATTACAAGGAACAAAAAATATCTCATAATGGTAGGGGCATGAATATAACCAGAAGGATATAGCATAAAAAATGTTTCAGTAAATTAAAAAGTATTCAAATCACACATATTCTCTCTGACAACTGAATTAAATTAGGTTTCAATAACAGAAAGATCTCAGGGTTTCCCTGGTGGCGCAGTGGTTGAGAGTCCGCCTGTCAATGCAGGGGACACGGGTTCATGCCCCGGTCCGGGAAGATCCCACATGCCATGGAGCGGCTGGGCCCGTGAGCCATGGCCATTAAGCCTGCACATCTGGAGCAACGGGAGAGGCCACAACAGTGAGAGGCCTGCGTACCACAAAAAAAAAAAAAAAAAAAGGAAGATCTCTGAAAATTCCCATAACATCTGGAAATTAAACACCACAATTCTAAATAACCAATTGCTTGAAGAAGAAATCCAAAGAGAAATGAACATTATGAAGTGAATGGAAATGAAAATACAATATGTCAAAATTTGTGAGGTGCCACTAAGGCTAGGGAGAAGTTTATATCTTGACGGCCACAAATTATCAAAACATTACCCCCTCCTCCTCAAAATAAAAACCTGAATAGCCATATGTATTACAGAAATCGAATTTTTAGCACACACACACACACAAAAAAAAACCCAAAAGACAAAAAACACTTCCCAACAAAGAAAACAAAATAAAAGGTGTACTCTGTCTTTGCCTTGCTGCTTATAGTAAAATGCAGGAGGAAAGAGATAAATTGATGATGGCACTGCTAAGCAAAAAGGAACCATCATCTGGTAATTAGAAACCTGTCCAGCTTTCAAAGAATGCTAAAATCAGGAAGTCCACTGTTAAAAAGCAAGATCTAGAGAGTAATGCTATGGCTGGATAAACTTTTGCTACCAAGACTACGTATGTGATGCATAGGTCCACTCAACCATCCTGGAGGAAGCCTGGAATTGAGATATGGAATTGCAGAAAAGTTGTGTGCCTCCACAAGAGGTGTCACTCTTGACTCACGATGTGAATACCCATGACATGCACAGGAGAACTGCAAGGTTTTTAAGAATGTTTTACAGCAGAAACACTGCTAACTTGGACTAAAGGGAACAGAGGCAGGATCAAATTAAAGACAGTTTTTAGATTTCCAAAATTCTACAAGCAAGAAATGGGCTGGTAGAATTAATCATCTGCAAACGCGCAGCACCCCTGGGTAAAAAAGGAACGGCTCCCATGGAGAAGTACTGGGCGCAGCGGCAGACCACGTCGGACCCACAGGCCTGAAGGAGGGGACAATGGAACTTCCATGGCCTAGAACGTAGTGCCTCTGTGGGCCCAGTGGGCAGAGGACTGAGCTATAGAGGGCTATTCTCAAGACTAGAAATATACTGGAATGTTCCCTTCTAAATTTCAAACTTGCTTGGGACCAGTGACCCCTTTCTTTCTTCCAATTTCTCCCTTTATAATTATTAAATTATTAACTACCTGGACATGATTGATATTTATAAACTAATATACTCAACAACTACAGAATATACATTGTTTCCAATAAAATAACTATATATATGAATTAATTAATAAGTAACATATTAAATCAGAACTCAATACAAAATGATACCTGAAAATCTCCAAATATTCACAATTCCTTTTGAGGAGGAAAAAAAGAAAAAAGGGAAAAGTGTCCTTTGGCAGGTGCATGGTGAAGTGAAAAATTAGCAAAGGGGAAAAAATTAAGATCCTGCAAGAAATAAAGAACTAAAATCTGGAGGGCACAGAATCCCTCTCCAATTACTGAAACAAATTAATAAGTAAATCTACTAGCAGAAAAGGACTAGAAATTTTGTAAGACATCCCAAATACCTTAAAAATGAATATAAAAAGACAAACATATCTGCACAGAATTATTTCAAAAAATGAGAAAATTAGACGAAATTCACATCAACTGTGGAAAAGTTGCCTTCCAAAAAATAAAGCCCCAGCCCAGATGTTTTCACTGATGAATTCTATGACATTTTAAGTAAATCCTAATTTTTTAAAAAAACTAATTACTGTTTTTTTTTTTCCCCCAGAATACAGAGGAAGAGAGAACACTTGCCCAACTTGCTTTCTTAAGGCTGGCACATTCATAATACCAAACCTGAGAAAGAAATTATAACAAAATACATAATATAATAACACAGATCTTTAAAATATTAGCAAAATAAATCCAGCAGCATATAATAATGAAGTAGGATTTGTTCAAAGACAGAGATTTTGGTGACTACACACAACCGAGTGTAAAATAGTTTTACACTTTGCAAAAATAGTTTGGAAAAGTCTCAAAACAAAGGGACTACTAAAACCTTCAGTAAAAACCAAACAAAAGCAGCAAACTCTGGGGAAGGGGCAGAATATAATTTCCAGAGTCACCACACTATATTATTCCAATGCTCAACTTAAAGGAATAATAATAATTAAAAAAAGCTCAGAAAAACATGGCCCATTACAGGAACATAGTAAATTGACATATACAATGGAATATTGCTCAGCCATAAAAAGAAACGAAAGTGAGTTATTGGTAGTGAGGTGGATGAACCTAGAGTCTGTCATACAGAGTGAAGTAAGTCAGAAAGAGAAAGACAGAAACCAATCTTGAAGAAGCCCAGACATCAGGCTTATTAAAAAAAAGACTTTAAAATGACTATGTTAAATATGCTCAAAGAGCTAAAGATGTAAAAAGAACAAAGAACATAAGGAAAATGGTGTATGAAGAAAATGAAAGTAACAATAAAAGACAGAAATCATAAAAAAGGAAAGAGAAATGTTGGAGCTGAAACAACAGTAAATAAAATTAACTAGAGGGGTTGAACTTCATATTTGAGGCTGCACAAGAAAAAATCAGTGAATTTGAAAATAGGACAGTTGAAATTACAAAATCTAATTTGCAGAAAGAAAAATGGATGAAGAAAAGTAACTAGTGTCAAAGGGACTTGTGAGACACCAGTATGTACATTATGGGAATCCCAGAAGAAGAGAAAGAAAAATAAATAATGACCAAAAACTTGATGAAATACATGAATCGACAAATCCAAAAATACAAGTTCCAAGTAGGAAAAACTGAAAGAGACCCACACCAGCACACACATTACAAGCAAACTGTTGAAGACAAAGGCATAGAAAAATACTGAAAGCAGCAAGACAGAAGTAATTCATCATTTACATGAGGCCCTACATAAGACGATCAGCTAATTTCTCAACAGAAACCTTGTAGGCCGGAAGTGAGTAGGAAGATACATTTAAAGTGCTGGAAAAAAAAAGTGTCAACGGAGAATTTTATATCCAGCAATAATATCCTTCAAAAAATTCTGGAGAAATTAAGCCATCCCAAGATAAAGAAAAGATGAGGGGGTTCATTACCACTAGATCTGTTCTAAAAGAAATGATAAAGGGAGTCCCTTCAAGGTACAAATGAAAGGATGCTAGACAGTAACTCAAAGTCAGACTTCATCTGACTTTATATCTTCATATAAAGATTTCTAGTAAAGGTAACACATAGTGAGTATAAATATCAGTATTAAGGTAGTTTCAGGCTCTAACCACTATTTTTGTTTTCTACAGGATTTAAGAAACAAATGCATAAAAACAATTATAAATTATGTTATTGGGTACACAATATTAAAGATATAATTTAGAACATCAATAATTTAAGAGGGATGCAGAGTTGTAAAGGAGGAGAGTTTTTATATCTGAATGCAATTAAGTTGATAACCATTATAATTAGATTGTTATAATAGAATGTTATATTTCATTGCCACTGTAGCCACAGAGAAAAGAACTTTACTATATATACAAAGGAAATGAGAAGTGAATCAAAAAGTGTCATTATAAGAAATCAACTAAACAGAAAAGACTGCAGGAATGGAGGAAATAAGGAACAAAAAAGCTGTGAGAAATATAGAAAACAGATAGAAAAATGACAGAAGTCCTTCCTTATGAGTAATAACTTTAAATGTTAGTGGATTAACATCTCCAATCAAAAGACAGATATTGGCAGAATGGATTAAAAGAAAAAAAAACATGATGCAACTGTTAACTACAAGAGACCCATTTAGTTCTAAAACACAAATAGGCTGAAAGTGAAAGAACAGAAAAAGATCTTACATGCAAGGGTTAATCGAAAGATTAATCAAAAGAAAGCTGGGGTGGCCATACTACTGTCAGACAAAATTAACTTCTGGACAAAAATTGTTATGAGAACATTACATATTAATGATGGACAATTCAGTTCATCAAGAAGAGATAACAATTATAAACATATATGCACCTCACCTAGAAACAGAGTCTCAAAATATATAAAGCAAACATTGAAAGAACTGAAGGGAAATAGAGAGCTATAAAATATTAGTGACTTCAGTAACCCACCTTTAATAATAACCATACAAAAAAATTAATAAGGAAATAGAGAGCTTAAACAACACTATAAACCTATTAGACCTAAGAGACATACAGAGAAGCCTCCACAAGAATAGCTAAATACACATTTTTATCAAGTGCACAGGGAACATTCTTCAGGACAGATCATATGTTATGTAACAAAAAAAGTCTGAATAAACTTTAAAAAAATTGAAATAATACGAAGTGTCTTTTATGATTACAATATAATAAAGCTAGAAACCAGTACATTAAGGAATACTGGGAAGTACACAAATATTTGGAAATCAAATAATATACTACTAAACAATTAATGAATCAATTGATAAACACAAGGGAAACAGATACTTGAGACAAATGAAAATGATAACACAATATGCTAAAGCTTATGGGATGCAGCAAAAGAAGTGCTAACTCTAAATACTTAGATCAAAAAATGGAGATCTCAAATTATTAAACTGACTTCACTTAAGGAAGTAGGAAAAGTGGGACAAACTGACCACAAAGCCAACAGAATGATGGAAATAATAAAGATTAAAATTGAGGTAAAAAAAAAAAATATATATATATATGTATGTATATAGGAAAGTAATAGAGAATATCAACAAAACCAAAAGCTGGTTTGTTGAAAACATCAAGAAAGTTAACCACTTTAGCTACATTGGCAATGAATAAAAGAGAAAAGACTTAAAATACTAAAATAACAATATTAGTGAAAGCAGAGACATGACTACTGATTTTACACTAACAGCAATATAAAACTATACTATGAATAACTGTACACCAGTAAGTTGTATAACCTAAATGAAATGGACACATTTCTTTCTTTTTGGGGGGGTTAGGATTTTTATTTTTTCTTTGATTTTCTTTTTTTGGGGGGAGTATAGTTGCTGGACACATTTCTAGAAACACATAATCTACCAAAATGACACATAAAGAAATAGAAAATCTGAATAAATGTGAAACTAGTAAAACATTAAATCAGTAATCAAAAACCTCCTCATAGAGAAAACCCAGAACCAGATGGCTTCACTTGTGAATTCTACTAAAATTTAAAGAAGTAACACAAATTCTTTTTTCAAACTCATCCAAAAAGTCAGAGGAGTAGACACTTCCTAACTCATCCTATAAAGCCAGACAGATGAGACACTACAAGAAAATTAGGCCAATATCCCTTATGAATACTAATACAAAAATCCTCAACAAAATATAAGAACATCAAATTTAGCAACATATTTAGAGGATTGTAAACTGTGACCAAGTGGGTTTTACTCCCAGAATGCAAGGATGATTCAACATACAAAACCTTGATCAATAAAATATACCATATTAACAGAATGAAATGTGGGGGAAAAAACATATGCTCACCTCAATTTACATAGAAAAAACATTTTTTCAATGTCAATACCCTTTTATAATAACAATAATCAACTACGTATGGAAGAAAACTCTCTAAACATGTTAAAGGCCATATACAAAGAACTCACAGCTAACATCATATTCAACGATGAAAGACTGAAAGTTTCCTCCTTAAGATAAGAACAATACGAATGTCCACATTTGCCACTTACATTCAACATTATCAGAAGTTCTTGACAGCGTAATTTGGTAAGAAAAATAAATGAATACAATTGAAAAAGAAGAATAAAATTATTTCTGTTCAAAGATGTCATGATCTTATATGCATAAAATCCTCAACACTCTAAAAACCCTACTAAATCTAATAAACAAATTCTGCAAAATCACACCATCTGAAACCAATATGCTAAAATAGTTGTATATCTATAAATTAGCAATGAATAATCCAACATGGAAAAGAATAAAACAATTCATTTGCTATAGCATAACAAATAAAATGTTTAGCAATAACTTTAACCAAGGAGGCAGAAGATCTATTCACTGAAAACTACAAAACATTGCTGACAGAAATTAAAGGAAATGTAAATTTGGAAAGACATCCTGTGTTCATGGAAGACTTAATATTAAGATAAAAATACTACCTAAAGCAATCTACAAATTCAATGCAATCCCTATCAAGATCCCAAATGTATTTTTTTCTTTTCAGAAATAGAAAACCTCATCCTAAAATCCACATGGAACTCCAGGATCCACGAATAACCAGAAAAATCTTGAAAAAGAAAGATTTGGAACAATCACACTTTTTGATTTCAAAACTGATTACAAAGCTACAGTAATCAAAACCGTGTGATATTAGCATAAACACAGACATACATACCAATGGAACAGAAGAGAGGTCCCAGAAACAAACCCTCGTGTACACGGTCAACTGATGTCCAACATGGAGGCTAAGACCATTCCATGGGTAAAGGATAGTCATCTCAACAAATGGTGCTAGAAAACTGAATATCCACATGCAAATGAATAAAGTTGGAGCCTTATCATACATTATATACAAAAATCAACTCACAAAGTCCCCACCACCAAATACCACCACACTGGGGATTAGGTTTTGGCATATGAATTTACGGGGGTTACAAATATTCAGCCTATAGCAATAAGTTTGGTGAAAGTTAAAGAGGAATACTTTGTACTATTTTCCTGAAGTCCAACATTATATCAAAATAAGACGTTTAAAACAATCAATTACCTAGATATAAATCTAAGTAAAATATTTGTAAGACCTCTATAAGAACAATTATAATTGGGATACATTTAAATGAAGACAATGGGATATATTTTAATGAAGAAGCACATGTGCGTGCACGTGCATGCACACACACACACACACACACACATCATGTTCATGAATTGAAAGACTCAATACTGGTAGGATGACAATTCTCCCAAATAGCACTGTAGATTCAGTGAAGTGGCGATCATAATCCAACAGCCATTTTTATAGAACTTGACAAGCTGATCCAAAAGTTTGAATGGAGAGGCAATGGATCTCATGACATTGGGTTTGCCAAAAAAGTTCGCTTGGGTTTTTCTGTAAGATGTTACAGACAAGCCCGAATGAACTTTCTGGCCAACCCAATACAAAAGGACATGGCTTATCAGAGACTGAGACTCATTAAAAGTTATAACTGTTTTTTATTAATTGGAGTATAACTGTTTTACACTGTTGTGTTAGTTTCTACTAACATTGTTAGTACTTGTAGTACTAACTAATGTAGTAGTACATTGTTCTACTTGTTAGTACAATGAAGTGAATCAGCTATATGTATACATGTATCCCCTCCCTCTTGGACCTCCCTCCCACCACCCTCCATCTCACCCACCTAGGTCATCACAGAGCACTGAGCTGCACTCCCTGTACTATACAGCTGGTTCCCACTAGCCATGTATTTTATACATGGTAGCGTATTTATGTCAAACCTAATCTCCCAATTCATCCCACCCTCTCCTTTCCCCCATGTCCACACGTCTGTTCTCTACACCTGTGTTTCTATTCCTGCCCTGCAAATAGGTTCATCTGTACCATTTTTCTAGATTCCACATATATGCATTAATATACGGTATTTGTTTTTCTCTTTCTGACTTACTTCACTCTGTATGACAGAGTCTAGGTCCATCCACATCTCTACAAATGACCCAATTTAATTTCCTGTTATGTCTGAGTAATATTCCATTGTATATATGTACCACATCATCTTTATCCATTCATCTGTTGATGGGCATTCAGGTTGCTTCCATGACCTGGCTATTGTAAATAGTGCTGCAATGAACATTGGGGTGCATGTGACTTTTTGAATTATGATTTTCTCAGGGTATATGCCCAGTAGCGCAATTGCTGGGGATAGACGAACGTATCAGTGGAACAAGAGTATTCAGAAACATATCTGCCTTTAGAGATACTTAAGTGTAGCACTGGATAAAGGATGAACTTCTCAATAAATCATGCTGAGAAACTGGGCGTTCTACATGAAATAAAATCAGACTACAACTTCACATAATATAAAACAATTCAACTGGGATTTCAGTATATACCACCTACTCATGTTTAAACATAAGAACCACTCTTTATTCTTCCCTTTCCTCCTGCTTTTACATTCCATAAACACTTTTTCTTGATTGTGTCTTAAATATACTAAATCTACTTTCTATTGCTGTGGCCAGTAATCAGCTCTGAAGCATGTCATCCTTAGTCATGCCTTTGTATGTGTTTTCTCTCTGCTAGGAAAACTCGGTACACAAATCTCTGTATAATCTTCTCCCACTTATCATGCAGGGCTCAACTCAAGAGTCACTTTTTAAAACAAATTTATTTATTTATTTATTCATTTATATTTGGCTGAGCCGGGTCCTAATTGCGGCATGTGGGATCTTTTAGTTGCAGCATGCAGGATCTATAGTTGCGGCATGAGGGATCTTTTAGTTGTGGCATGCAGGATCTGTAGCTGCAGCATGTGAAATCCTAGTCATGGCATGAGGGATCTAGTTCCCTGGCCAGGGATCGAACCCAGGCCCCCTGCATTGGGAGCATGGGGCCTTAGCCACTGGACCACCAGGGAAGTCCCAGGAGTCACTTTCTGAGTGAAGTCATCCTTGACAATCCAATTGATGGATCCCCTAGTTTCCCCCTAGACACTCTCCATGGTAGTCTCCAATTGAACCCCAAACCTGGTCCATCACCCACCCTTCTCTGCCCTGCTCCCTCTCTTGGAGCTAGCCTCTATGGACTCCATCACCCAGGTTCCCTTCCTTTGGGTCTGGCCACAGGAAGGCTCCATGAGAGGACAGCAGGACAGGACATTTATTTTCCTCTTGACTCCTGCCAGTTTTACGGAGTGGCTGCCTCACTGTGCGCCTACAGCTCAGCTGGTGTCAGGCAGCCCTGTTTCCCCAGCTCTCACAGGCCACTGTCTCATTCTTCCCTCATCATTCTTCAAGCCTATGGATGGTAGCTTCTTCAAGATGCTGTAGTCCCAGGGCCTCAACATCCCTTATCCCTACCCAGACCTCTGACAGTGGCACTTTCATTCAATCCTATTCAAAATACTAGTGAGCAGACCTCCTGTTTACTGTTTAAATCCTGCCAGGTACACTAGGGTGCATCATATCACCTTGTTTAATGCTTGTTATTGTGCCTATCATCATATGCAATGACTTTATTCACCTGTTTGTTTATAAGCTGCTTGACCCGACAAAATATAAACACCAGAGAAGCAACTTGTTCATGTCTGTCATCAATGTATCCCCAGTGCCAGACACTTAGTAAGCATGCTATGTATTGCTGAATTCTAACGCATTTCCTGGAGGAATAAAATATAAAAAATGACATCAGTGTTACAATAAAGGGTTAGTTGCTCAAGATAAGGAAGATTTGGCTTACAAAGGGTATAATAAGTTATCCTATGAAGCCAGGGTTTTATTATTGTAGGTTTTAAAATAATGAGGTGATTACACTTGGAATTTACAAGTATAATCGGAAGCAATGTGAGCTATGGACTGAAAAGGAGAAAAAGTAAAGGGATACCAGTTAGGAAAAGACTAATCATTCCAGGCACAAGAAAATGGAATCCAAATTAAGATGACTACAGTGGGGATGAAGACAAGCAGATGAATTTGGGTGAAAGATCTAAACAAGAATTTAACTGTAGGAAGGCAGTGGGGGAGAGAGAAGGGAATGAGCAGTTATAAAGTTCTATGGATGGTTGTCCAGTTAACAAGCTCTGTGTGGCAGGCAGACCTGTGAAATCTCCCAGATAAAAATGTCAGTCTAAGCAGAACACAGCAGGGTGAGAGATACAGTCTTTACACGGCTATAAAATTTTGCTTTTTAATTTTTGAAAAGTCATGCTCAGAATCAATTAGAGGACATTCAAAAATGTCTGTAGGGTTTCCCTGGTGGCGCAGTGGTTGAGAGTCCGCCTGCCAATGCAGGGGACATGGGTTCGTGCCCTGGTCTGGGAGGATCCCACGTGCCGCGGTGCAGCTGGGCCTGTGAGCCATGGCCACTGAGCCTGCGCCTCCGGAGCCTGTGCTCCACAACGGGAGAGGCCACAACAGTGAGAGGCCCGCTTACCGCAAAAAAAAAAAAAGTCTGTAGTTACACATACATTGTGAGAGAGGTTAAGATACTGTGAACGTTTTGAACTGTTAAAATAACACACCAAAAATGTGAAAACTCAAAATGCCCATTATTTAAGATTAGTACTCACATTTCTGTAAATTTATACAAGTAAATACTCAAAAAATAAAAGCTGGTTAAGTATTCTTGTAAATAACATTTACTATAATAATAAAAATAGGAAATAATCTAAATTCCAACATAAACAAAATGTTTAAACATAATTCCTACAATTAGTTGGCCATTTTTAACAAATATAAGTAATAAGAATACAGTAGAGTAATATGGAATGATATTTACAACTTAATGGTTAACAGAAAAAAAATTATAATTTCATTATTCCCACTGAACCATTTATTGATAGCTCTGTTAAAATTATAAATTTATGAAGACAAAAATCAGGTGATACTATACACAAATTATAAATTTGAAGTATTAGAGAAAGAAAGCACTTCTTATTTTTCCTTAGCATGCCTTTGGTGTTGTTAACAATGGTGTTCAAGCTTTAAGGGAAAATTTTAATTTTTTACCTTTTTATTATGAAATCTAACACATGGAAAAAATAAGACATAAATGTACAATATAATGAATGTTTGCATAGAAAACCTGTCTAGAAACAATTGAGGCCATAACATAGAAATCTGCCACCCCTTAACACTCTGCCTATGTCCCACCCACTCACACTCCTTCCCCTCCACAAATCAGCACTAGTCTTCTTCTGTGTCATGGTGATAATTTCCTTGGATTGCACTATAGTTTTAGCTTTTAGCATTCACAAATAAATCTCTATAAAACAGAGTTTAGCTATGCCTAAATTACATGGATTCCATTGTCCTTAGCTTCTTTTCCACAAGTTATATTTATAAAACATATTCATGTGGTTGTAATTCCCATTCACCAATTATAGCCGTTCCATTGTATGAATACATCACTGTTTATTTGTACATTTTACTATGAATAGACATTTGGGTTGTCTCTAGTTTGGGACTATGAGAAAATATGCTGAGAGGAAATTTCCCTGAGAGTCAAATGCTAGATCATAGAGTATGTGCATCGTCATGTTTACAATAATGCCAAACTGCTGCCCAAGGGGCAAGATTTATACTCAGGCAGTGTATGCTGCTCCGGGACTCCACATTTTTTTGAACACCTAGTGTATTGAGACTATTTATTTTTTGCCCACCTGATAGTTGCGTAGTAGGAGCTCATTTTGTTTTTAATTTACATTTCCCTGATTACAAAAAGGTTGAACATATTTTCATGGATCCATTGACCATTTGGAATTACTCTTTTGTGAATTACTTGTTAAAATCTTTTCCCATTTTTCAAAATTGTTTTGTCTTTTCAAAAAATGTTTTCTATGGGTTCTTTATATATCCTAGTCTTTTGTTGGTTATATCCATTATAAATAATTTTCCCATTCTGTAGATTATCTTTTCTCTCTTTGCAGTGTCTTTTGATAAACATAAGCACTCAATTTTTATGTAGACAAAAACGTTTTTTATTAAAGTTAGTGATTTTTGTGTGCTTTTCTGGAAATCTTTTTCTGATACTGAAGACACGATATTTTCTTGTTATATTCTAAAACATTTACAGTTCTTTATGTATATATGTCTGTAATACATCTGGAAGTGAATTTTTAGCTGGGTCCAATCTTAATTTTTTCTATATGGCTTTATATGCCAGTATTACCTGACAATTTTTGTTTTATGTATTTCAGACCTATGTTAAATCCTCACAGATTTAGAAATATTTTATTTTCACCTTTTCTTGTTAGACTTATCCTTTCATCATTACTTAATGCCTCTCTGTGTAACTAGTAAGACTTCTTGCCTTAAAGTCTGCTTTGTTGACAGCACATTTTTTTGGTCCTTAGATGTAAAACTAAAACAAGAGTTCATGGTTGCATGTCTGAGCAGGATAAATTTTTAGAGTCTAAAATACCTTATTAAAAACAACTGTATCTACTGAACAATTCATTTTCACTGTAAAATTAAATTACAAAAGTACACTTTATTAATAAAATTATCTCAAGATGTTTAACCTGTAACCTAATTATTTCTACCTACTAACACAGACACTGTATCACCATGAAAGAGCTCCTTGCTTAAGTTTCCTGGCACTCCCCAAAGCTTTGGATGTGCAACAGAAAACCTTACTTATAAAGAAAGCAACAGAAAACAACAGTGCTGCATAAACTATTAGTGAGCTATACATTCATCCATAACAGTCAATGAAAAAGAGTCTGCTGCATCATTAGGAGGAAAGGCGTCCTATCTAGGTATCACTTTATCAACACCAATACTCAAGAGACTCAAACTTTCATGTCCATCAAATCACCTAGGATGCTTATAAACGTAAATGTGTGGCTCCCACACCTTGGATATATTTTTGAGAAGGTCTTCAGGTAACTTTGAGACAGTGCCATAGTTTAAAGAGGAAGAAGAAGGAGGAGTGGGATATTATGTCAAAAAAAGAATGTTATTTGATGAGCTTAAATAGGAATAAAATAAAAAGGAAAGCAAAATACATAGTCTTACAGAAATAATAGAAACTACAGAAATTACACAGTAAAACATATTTTAGAATCTGTGTTTTAAAAAATTCTATCAGAAACAATATAATATTCTTGCTGGTCTTTGGTTGTAGTATCTTTATGATATAATTTATGAAATTATGAGGCATCTATAATTCACAAATTAGAACTTTTTCATTATTCAGTATCAAAATGATTGACAAAATGATGCATATAGTAAGCAATGATAATGTGTAAAGAAGTACTTTCAGTGAAAATCAATTTAAAATGCTAAATTAACTAGAAATGAGAAAAATAATACAGGTAGAAATGTTAAGTCTCTAGGTTTATAAGCAAACGATCTTTATCTGTGATCTAGACATAAAGATTAAATGAGTAAAGATATCCAAAAAACAAGAAAACATCACCGTTTACTTTACCAACTGCTGAGAAAGTAAATAAACTTCCCTCACATAATAGACATGCTTATTCAATCTTTGCTGAACATAAACTTGGTGTGTCTTCATTTTGGAAGTTAAGTCACTTTACAAAGTATCTCATATGTTTTATGTGCTTCTATCTAGTATTCCATTTCACACTTGAATGGATAAGTTCATTTAATATGTTAATTTTGTCTTATAACTATTGTTATATTTTATAGTACCTACCAATTTGGAGAATGATATGAATGTTTTTTGGATAGTATGTGCTCTTTAAAATTTTTAGAGTAATAGCCTTCTGTAATATAGACTGCATTAATCACTGTAAAAATTCTGTAAAAATGACTGTATATGATGGGGACCTGAAGGTCACATTATATTTAATGAGTTCTGTGCAAAAAGGAGCTCAGTCTCGCTTAAGTAATCGAACAGAGATGATAATAGCATAAAGGTAATTCTAAATTATTTATTTACCATAGAACAACACAAAATGAGATACAGCAAATCATTACTTGATAAGTGTACTGAGCAATGATAATGATCCCATAAAATTCAAAAAATAAATGTTATTTCTCTCCTCTATGCAAAGATATGACTCTTATTGCCACATTAAATTTGAACTCTCCCACTCTGCTTTCAAAGCCTGTCATTCCCCACAGCTCTTCTGATACTTATCCTCTAGTCCCAGTCAAGCAAAATTCCCCAGAAATCTGACACTCAGTCATGCCCTTGCTTGGGTGGTACTTGCTAAGCCTGTATCTTCAAAGTCTTACCTCAAGTCTCAAATCACTCAGAAAGCCTTTTTTTTCAATTATATTAATCCTATATAGAGATTCATCCTATCTCTAACTTAGTTTGCTTTATATAATCTCCTTTCCGTTCTCTTCCCTGTAGTTTGGTGGTCTCTTGTTCTCTAATTGTTTCCTGGATGCATCTCCTATATCTCTAAGCTCTGTGGGCCAAGACATATATTTAGGAGAGCAAAGCAGTATTTTAGGGGCAGAAAATATTTTGGAGATTTATACAACAGTTTCATTATATACTTCCCATGGTGTTTGTTGTCAGGAGTAAAAGAGTTGCTTAATGAACTTGATCAAATAGTACAGCATACAATAACGCTGAATGTTATAATTACATGGTAAAATTAGAGTACCTGAAAATTGGGTTTATCTGAACTTTTATACATGCAAAAAAACTCCAATGATGAAATTATTATTCATAATAATTGCATTATGATGAAACCTATCATTTCAACTGAAAGAACTATGTTTATTTCAAAATTCTTAGAATTAATGAGATGCAGCTATTTAAATTTTTAAGTTTGTCTTAATGCTTTATTGACAGGCAATATAAATGCATTTAATAGACAGCTAAACTACTAAGTTTTGGTTTCACTGTTTGGCATTGCCAGGCTTTTCTTCATCATTTTCTGTGCTCTAGCGTGATATGCGTAATCACAGATTATCAAAACAGTCACAAGGTTGGCATTTGTAAGTGATTTATTTGTTAAATTTGTATTGTATTTCCTGAGATAAATTTTCAGTACATTTTGTCAAATTTCATATCCTTAAACAAAACCAATATTATGAAAAAGTAAAGCAAAATCTAACCAAGTTAAATAAAGCAAAGCAAAAATAATATTTAGTGTTGTGCCATATGAAAAGGTTTTTAATCTAACATAAGATAGTAGAAAAGAGGGAAGAACAGAGAAGACTCAAACAATGGCACTAATGTAGTGATATTTATGTTAGAAAGTCTTTCAAGACTGAAGGTTAACTGGCTCACTCCACAGCTGCAGATGGAAATTCTGAGACTGTAAATCCACGTCCTCATCCTAAACAGCCTCTATAGACGGTCCTATAATGAGCACAAAGATGGGGAAGCCAGATAGATGCTCAGATCCTTTAGTGCTAGGATCAACGGTCAGAAGGAACAACTGGTAATAAAGCAACTCATATACTTACTTTTAAAAAAAGTGAAAAAGTTACCTAATCCAGACTATACAAATGTAAACTCTTCAAAAATTGATTCTAAAAGAAATATATTTTGGCTGTTAAGTAACTCTAGGTGTCTCATAACCAGTATTTGTGCTTCCTCCCAGACAACTGCTTAACACCCCAACCCCTCTTTACTCTAGTAGTAAAACAAGGCCAGAATTAAGTTGGCCTTTTTTTTAAATCTTCAGATTGACATAGTCTTTTCAAACACACTATTTCAAACCTAAATGATAGTAAAAATAAGTGATAGACATTCACTTAGGCATAATGAAGACAAGTGAATTTTCATACATATAAACCATAAAATCATAGTTCATTACATACCACAACACTCAGGACATTTTGGGTGTTTCAGGATATTCATTCCATACCCTGGGAAGCAGCGATTAATCCAAACCATTTGGAGAGTACCTTCAATGTAGTATATCTCAGGCAATGGCTCTGCACGTCTGCCCAGAACTTCCACTTGTTGATTAAAAAATCTCTCTATGAGAATTTTAGCCTGAAATAGAAATAAAGTATGAAAAAATTATCACATAAATGTAATTTTAGAACAAATAAGGATGCTTATGTATTTAGAAGCAGGGGAAACAAATTCTCAAGGTCCTTATTTTTTCTTGAATTCACAGGATATAAATAACACCTGTAAAACTGAAAAGATATCACCTATAAACCTCAAATATTTCTAAAAGTACTTCCATATACAACACAAAGAAAATATTTCAATATATAACCAAACTTTTTGGTCCCTTTGGTTTTGAATAATATATGGATGGGCATAAGAGCAAAACAAGACAGCTCTTTGAAATTAAATGTACTTTCAGAAGGGTACTCTAACAATTAAATGTTCTTAAAGAAATGTACTTTAAGAATCTTTAAGAAGCATATCTTGAGACATCTGCTCCACTCTTTACATAAAGAAAAATTAGGTTTAAAGATGGCATACAGCACATGTTAGAACTTCTAGCTCTGTTTCAAAAATCAAATTTACAAAATAATTAAGGCATAATTCTGACCTATAATTAATTACCTTTTTACTTGTAGTACTTATTCTGGCTTGACTCCGAAAAGTAACAAGAGGCTTATACTTTTCAGTGGCTGGTAAGCCTTACCTGGTAAAGCATGAGGTATGGTCATGAGTTCACACCCTCTACAAGCTAGTTAGTTCTGCTCAGTTCTCCTATGCTCACCTGCACCTCTCATGTAGTCAGAAGCAGGGGTAAATGAAATCGTGCTCATCTATAACCACTAATGGTGCATCTCAATCTACTGACTTCTCCAGATACCTTACAAATTACATCCCTCTGATGAAAATTTCTATAAATAATTGTAAAAGTGTCTTTCAATATACTGCATTCAACTCATTCTATTACTGAATTACTATATTTTTACAGTCTAAATGGTTTTCTTGTACTTCTAATAAATTCTGTCAAATTTGCTGCTATTTACAATTTTGGTTAAGGAAGTGTTTATGAATTAATTAGCTACAAATCTGGTATCCAATTAACTATATTTAAATGCAAGACCACAAATAAAAGTATCAGGAGACATGATCATAATCACTTGGCTTCCTGACACCCTATGCAGGAAAAAGAAAGAAAAAAAAAAAACAATGAAACTATACCTCGCAAAACCTGACAAGAACAAAAATTATCATGTAAATCAGATTCTTCTTTCCTGTTTTCTTTCTAAGAAGGAGAATGAGGATAAATCTCTTATTTGATAAAATTGGAAAGAAGGCAAGAAATTATTTGAATCATTGATTAAATTTTTTTTTAAAATAATGAGTATGTTGATGGTTGACATGGGGTTAATTATTTGTACCAAAGAAAGTGTGAAACTGAAGAATTCTCTGAGTTGGGTAAAGATTAAAGACTGTAAAGTAAAAATTTTTGGACAAATTTGGATGACATATGAACAAATCATAATTATAGAAATTCTTCATAGATTAATCACCTGAATCACCTTAATCACAAAGAATTAATACAACTGAATAAACATCAGATTGCCTGGCCCAAGCTACTCCTCCCTTCACGCACCCATCCCCAAATTTTATAGACTTATTAAGCATATATGAAAGGAATATGTTCTATAATTATTGGTTATTGATTACAAGACTAGAACAAGAAATCATTACCACTTCAACAATAAGCAGTTTATAAACTATATAAACTTCTGCGTGGAGAAGCTGAACAGCTTACTTTAAATACCATAACCTGCTCAACAGATCATGCCACATTAGGTACTGAAAAAGGCAACTAGAAAGGCTTAATATGTGCTCTACATTAGTCCAGTAAGCAACAGGAGTCCTAGGATAGGCAAAAAATGGCATACATTATACACAACCAGAGTTGAATTGGAGCTCCAGTATCCATGAGGGGAGAATTCATTATGTACTAGGTGTTATGGACAATACACTTTTAAGATGGAGCCTGTTGGAAACCTTTGGTTAACACCTATATTTGGGGAATCTCTTTGGAAAATGACTATAGTCATCAAATGGGGCTGGAATTAAAAAGCAAAAAACAAAACCCCAAAAAACAAAAAAGGAGAGGCTTACAGTATCTTGGATGAAATGGAAAGAATTGTGAATTTGCATAGAAAAGACTAGTGATCTCAGTGCTCAGTGAGCAAATGAGAGGTAGGGTGTCCAGATCTTACAGGAAAATGTCCCAATGAAGAACTGTCAAAAAAGTTTAAAACAAAAACACAGAGTTGTCCCTCTCGTGGTAGGAACATCAGCATGGATGATGTACACTCACTCATATCAGTAAAACAGGCAGAGAACTATGAGATAAAGCTCAGTTTCAAAGCAGCGCCAAAGGGAAGAGGAAGAAAGTAAAGGGTTATATAATAGTTTGAATTCTATGAAAGTTGGAATCCACTGCTAAGAAGAATAATGAATCCCAGAACTTTAGAATAAAGAAAAATTTAACTTTGCAATGTAGTTTACTTCAGTCCTGAAGCAAAAGACAAAAGAATAGACTCTTCACTCAGCAATGTCACTGAAATGGTAGTTGCTCCACAAGAAATGAAACCTGTATTAGAAATCCAGAATTTTTAGAAAAAAGATTAAAGATAAATTATAATTTAGGTTTTGAAATTATTAGAGATTTAAACTGTCATATTAAAGTTCTTTAAAGTTGTATATTTCTAATTGAAAAAAAGCAAGCAGATAAGATAGGAGTGAGAGGAGAGAAATGGCATTTAAAAATACAGAAAAAGATTTCACATTTCCAAACATTTGGTGCACTAGATAGTCTGAAAAATCACCCTGCTAAAAATCACCTAACTGAACATAACATAGCAGATATTGTGTACCTATATTTCAACAATAAGAGAGGAAGAAAAAAGTAGAAAGGAAAAAAGGAAGACAGGGAAAGACAGAAAGAAAGAGAGAAAGTTGCTAAAAATGAAAATTACAAACCTAATATTAGCTGAGTCCCTATTTCATTTCATGCCAATCTGAGTATTCCAGAGTGTTATAATTTAACAAACAAAAGAGCTAAGGAAAAAAGGCTTAAGGCTGTTAAAAACAAACAAAATAAACAACCAAGAAAGACTCTAAGTAAAACAGTGGAACAGGAAAAGAAATTCAATTACAAAAGGGAAATAACAAGAAAGACTCTCAATAGGGTAGGGAGGGGCAGCAGGAGGGGGTGATGGAGTGGAGGGATGGGGGAAAGCAAAACTCCTCAGTGAATTCCTACATGATGGTTTGCTTTCAAAGTGGGTGTGGGGTTTTGTTGTACTTTCTGTGTGGTACAAGATCGCCAAGTCAGAAATTAACATAAAAATTTGGCTTTGATTGAGAACAACCATGGAACATTAGGCAAAAGCAAACATAGTAGCTTTACAGAAAAACACACACAACCTAAGCCAAAGGGGCTACATCTACTGATAAAGGACTGACAAACATGTCTTATCAGCCAGAATTATGAAGCAGAGGATGAACTAAGAAACAACAGTGGGGTCAACAAACTGCCAAATTAGACCATCAAGAAATTCAGATAATGGAGCTCCAGTGACCTAAAATAGCAAAAAATGATATGAAGTATCCTTAGAACACATGAAGACATAAAAGTGGTATGAAAACACAGGAAAGGAAATTTATATCACAATAAAAGAGAAAGTATATTTGAAAAATTACCTACTTAAATTACAATTAATGAAGGCAGTAAAAAATGTAGTGAAATTAAAAACTCAGTGGACAGACTGAACATCAGATTAGGCCCTGCTGGAGCCAGAACAATTAAATGCAATAAATAATTGAAGAAATTACTCAGAATGGGCTTCCCCTGGTGGCACAGTGGTTGAGAGTCCGCCTTCCGATGCAGGGGACGTGGGTTCATGCCCCGGTCTGGGAAGATCCCACATGCCACTGAGCGGCTAGGCCTGTGAGCCATGGCTGCTGAGCTTGTGCGTCCAGAGCCTGTGCTCTGCAGCGGGAGAGGCCACAACAGTGAGAGGCCTGTGTAACGCAAAAAAAAAAAAAAAAAAAATTACTCAGAATGAAGAACGTATTTAGAAAAAGAAAAAAAAGTAAGAGAGAGGTGGAGAAATAAATGAGATAACCCGAAACATACTAAATGGGAGTTCAAGAGAAGCAAATGGGGCAACAGGTACTTTTCAAAGGTGTTCTGGCAGAAAAAAATTTCCAGAACTGATCAAAGTAATGAATCCTCAGATTTCAGTGGAACAATAAATATAGGAAGACGGAAAAATACATAAGGAAAGACTAAGAGGCAAGACGAAATCGTAAGCAAAGAAATGGATAAAACTGTGGGTAAATCTAAACAGACACTGACATTCTGAAACAATCTTAATAATAAGTGAAAAATTAAAAAATAATACTAGAATACTAGAAAACAAAACCTTGAAAGATAAAAACAGGTCATAAGAGTTAAGGGTCTTTAAGGCTTTTGTACTTTTTTGGAAGGTACTATAAACTAAGTAAGTTTTGGTTCTGCTATGAAGAATATGTTAAAATTTGAAACAAATCCAGAAGAAGAGTGAAAAAAATATATAACAAGAAAAAAGTCAGTTAAAAAATAGTTTAATCAATCCAAAGAAGACAGGGAAGGGGCAAAACCAGAAGAATAGAAAACCAAGTTAAATGATATATAATAGAATGATAAAAACCCATCCACATAAAGTAGAAGTATGATTTGAAAACAATAAAGCAATGAACAAGACTATAAAACAGTATCATTCTTTAAAAGGCACAATCATCCAAAAGAAAGAATAAAAGGAAAAAGTTACAAGAGATGGGACAAATAGAAAAAAATGGAAAAATGGTGGATTTAAATCCAAATCTTTGATAATTAAATTAAATGTAATTGGTCTAAATTTTCTAATTAAGAGGCAGGGATTATTAACTTGATTTGTTAGCTGGATTGTTAACTATATCCAAAAGGAATGCTGTCAGCCACACGGCAGAATAGGAGATTCCAGTATTCACTGCACAAAAACATTGATTTGACAACGATTCAGGGATGAAAATACTTTTTAAGAACTGAATATAGTAGAAATGTTCCAGCACCCCCATGGGCCACAAAACCCAAGATCAGACACACTGAAAATGCTAGGAGAAACTGTTTCACTTTGACTGCATCACCACTTTCTCAGGTCATCAAAACTCAGCACCCAGAGAGATCCCTCTAGACCACAACTTCTCCCTCAGGGGAAGGAAAATGCAACGTGAAGGTTTGGCTTTCCCAAGCTTGGGGTCACTTCCCATGTGGACTCCTTCTGGAGGTCTACTTTTCTCTCACTGCACCTAGAACTCTGAGGAAATTAGCATGGCCGAATCATTTAGAGAAAGCTGAGAACAAAGAAAAGGGGTGGAAACTCATGGCACCTGGCACGTGTGCCCTGACAGCTGGCACACAGATCTAAGCAGGCGGTACGGAAGCCTGCAGCAAGTTAAACTCTGCAAAATTTGGTGAAGGTGCACTACCCTGAGACTGTTCCTTCAGGAGAGAGGAAGAGAGATGGAGCTTGCAACCCATGGCTCAGAATCAAGGGCACTACCCTGGGGAAAAGGGAAAGGTGACTCTTGGGGCATTTGGCATGACTCTGCAGACTACAGAGAGGGAGCAAACTCCAAGACATCCCCTTTAGGAGGGAGGGAGAGAAATGGAAGATGCATAAAAAGCCTTGGCATTTCAGGCACTGCCCTCAGGAAAAAGGAGTGGTTTGCTCTTAGCACTTGATGTGACTCTCATAACCTGACGTGGCTCTGTAGGATTGAGAGAAGAAATAATTCTAAGACATCCACCCCAGGAAAAAGCAAGACTTGAGGAGGTGCAGCCATAAGAAAGGTATGAGAGACTCCTAGAAACTCTAGTCTGGTAAAGGTCATTCTCTCCTGAAGCCAGACCATAAAGATTGGAAGAGGAAACTTTTCTTTAAAAGCACAGGCACAAATTCCAGCATACCAGGATCACAAAGAATCAATAAAACATGACACCATAAAAGAATAACAACAAAAAAAGCTCCAATAACCAGCTACAAAGGCCAAAGTTAGGAAGATCTATGAATCACCTAAAAATAATTCAATATAATCTTAAAGAAACTCAGTAAACTACAAGGAAACACAGACAAAATCAAGAAAACAATGTGCACATGTGCGTGCGTGTGCACACACACACACACACACACACACATACACACAAAATCCAAGAAGTACAACAAAGAGATACAAACCATAAAAAAGAACCAAACAGAAATTCTATTTTGAAAAATACAGTGATTGGATTTAAAAATTCAATAGAGCTTCAAAGGTTGACTCAATCAAGCATAGAAAAGAATCAATGAATTAAAAGACAGATCATTTGAAATTGTCCAGTCAGAGAAACAAAAAGAAAAAAAGAGTGAAGAAATCCTATGAGGCTTATTTGATATCATTACCTAAATCAATACATGCACTATGGAGTTCCCTTAAGAAGAGAAAGAGAAAGGACTAGAAAGCTTATTTAAAGAAATAATACCAAAGAACTTTCTCAGTCTTCAGAGGGAATGGGCATACAAATTCATAAACCTTAAAGAATACCAAATATGTTGTACTAAAGGGAACTACACCAAGAAACATTGTTATTAATTTGACAATATTCACAAAGACAGAACTACGAAAGTGGCTAGAGAAAAGCATCATCAAATAAAGGGTACCCCCACACACAAATAATACTATCAGTGATTAGAAATCAGTGGATGTCTTGGCACAAACCTTTCAGGCTAGGAGAGTACATAATGACACATCCAAAGTGAAGAAACAAACAAACAAAACTATGAACCAGGAATACTATATCTGTCAAACTGTCCTTTGAAAATGAAGGAAAGATGAAGAGTTTCCCAGAAAAACAAAAACTGAAAGAGTTCCACACCATTAGAAGTCCCAGTATCTCAGTGCTCTGCCCAAGTGAGTGAACTGCCTTAGAAGAATTGCTAAAGAGAGTTCATCAAATGAAATGAAATGAAAGAACACTTAACAGCAACATTAAAAAGTATAAATCTCACAGCAAATACAGACTAATGTAATACTGTAAGGGTGATACATAAATGACATTTTAAACCAGTATAAAAGTTACAGACAAAAGTATCAAAAATATAAGTATAAAAATCTGTAATTAGATGTACAATATGAAAAATGTAACTTGTGACATCAATAACATACTGTGCAGAGGAGAGTATAAGTATAGACTTTCATATGCAATTCATATGCAATACAGACTTGCATATGAACTAAGTTATCAGCTTAAAGTAGACTGTTATAAGATTTATATGTAAGCTTCATGATAACCAAAAAGAAAATATCTTTAAAGAAGAGAAAGGAATCAAAGTGTATCAATGCACAAAAAAGTCAAATAACAAAGGATGACAGCAACATTGGAAGAAAGGACTACAAAGATACTACAAACATACAGAAAATAATTAACAAAATAACAATAGTAGGCCCTTACCTATCAATAATAACTTTAAATGTAAATAGATTAAACTCCCCTGTAAAAAACATGACATGGCTTAACGGACAAAACAAGATCATCCAAGTATATGCTGTCTACAAGAGATTAGCTGTAGACTTAAGGACACTTATAAGCTGAAAGTGAAACATGGAAAAAGATCCCATGCAGATGACAACCAAACAGAGCAAGGATGGATGTACATATACCCAAAAAAATCACCTTGAAATAATAAAAAACTGTAATAAGAAACAAAAAAGGTCATTATATAATGATTAAGGAATCAATTCAACAGGAAGATAGAACATATATATACACCCAACATCAGAGTATATAAGTATATAAAGCAAACACTGACAGAGCTGAAAGGAAGAATAGACATCAATACAATAAAAGTAGGAGATTTCAATACTCCAATTTGAATAATGGATAGAATATTCAGACAGCAAATCAATAAGGAACTACCAGACTTGAACAACACAACAGACCAAATGAACTTAACAGATCCACAGAATGTTCCATGCAACAGCAGAAGAAAATGGATTCTTCTCAAGTGTATACAAACATTCTCTAGGGTGGGTCACAAAACATGTCTTTATGAATATAAAAATATTAAGCTCACACCAAGTATATACTCCAACCACAATGAAGTGGACCTAGAAATCAATAACAGAAGGAAAATAAAACAATTCACAAATATG
Organism: Delphinapterus leucas; assembly: GCF_059928025.1. Classification (NCBI taxonomy): domain Eukaryota; kingdom Metazoa; phylum Chordata; class Mammalia; order Artiodactyla; family Monodontidae; genus Delphinapterus; species Delphinapterus leucas. The sequence continues at coordinate 104,072,085 of NC_143137.1, read as the reverse complement.
TGGAATTTAAACAACACATCCTGGGATCACTGAGTCAAAGAAGACAAGAAAATATCATGAGACAAATGTAAACAAAGACACAAAATACTAAAATTTATGAGATGCAAAAAAAGCAGTACTATGAGGTAAATTTATAGCAATAAAAGCCTACGTTAGAAAAAAAGAAAAATATCAAATAAACACCCAACTTTACACCTCAAGAAACTAGAAAAAGAAAGACAAATTAAACCCAAAGTTAGGTGAAGTAAAGAAGGAATAAACACTACAGCAGAAATAAATGAAGTAGAAAACACAAAAATAGAACACTGATGAAACTAAGAGCTGTTTTTATTAAAGATAAACTAAGAAGACAAACAATGAGCAAGACTAACAAAGAAAAAAGAGAGAAGACTTAAATAAAATCAGAAAACATAAAATAAGAAATGAAAGAGGAGAAATTACAACTGATGCCACAGAAAGAGAAAAGATGATTATTTTCTTTCATAAATCATAATAGAGAACTATTATGAAAAACTATACGCCAACAAATTGAATAAGTTAGAATATATGGCAAATTCCTATAAACATACAAAATATAGAGGCTGAATTCAGAAATAAGAAAAAGACAGAAAACATGAACAGACCAATAATAAACAAGAAGACTGAATCAGTTATCAAAAACCTTCTAGCAAGGAAAGCTCCAGGACCAGATGTCAACATAGATGAATTCTACCATATATTTAAAGAAGAATTAATAACAGAACTTCTTAAACTTCATTCAAAAACAACAGTATAGGGAACACTTCCAAACTCATTTTGTGAGTCCAGTACCACTCTGATACCAAAACCAGACAAAGACGCCAAAAGAAAAAAAATTTATAAGATAATATACCTGATTAACATACACACAAGAATCCTCAACTAAACACTAGCAAAACAAATTCAACAACATATTAAAAGAATTATACACCATGACCAAGTGGGATGCATCTTTGGGATGCAAGGATGTTTCAACATACACAAATCAATCATTAACAGAATGAAAAATAAAAATCATATGATTATCACAATAGATGTAGAAAAGTATGATTTCACATCCATTCATAATGAAACTTCTCAATAAAGTCAGAATGTTAGGAACTTGCCAAAATATAATAATTAAGTCCATATAGAAAAATTCCACAGCTAGCAGCACATGCAAAAGTGAAAAACTGAAAACCTTTTCTCTAAGACCTGGGCAAAGAAAGGATGCCCAGTCTTGCTACTTCTATTCAATATAGTACTGAAAGTCCTAAAGAGAGTGATTAGAAAAGAAAAACAAATAAAAATCATCCAAATCTGAAACAAATAAGTAAAATCATCTGTTTTCAGATGAAATGTTCATATATGCAGAAAACCCTAAAGACTCCACAAAAACTCTTAGAATAAGCAAATTCAGTAAAGCTGCATGATACAAAATCAACATTAAAAACACCATTGTATTTCTACACACTAGCAAGAAACTATCTAAAAAGGATATCAAGAAAATAATCCCATTTACATGAGTACAAGAAGAATAAAATACTTAGAAGTAAAATTAAGTAGGAAGATGAGAGATGTGTACATTGAAAACTAAAAAACATTGATGAGAGAAATTTTTTCTAAATAAATAAATGTAAAGATACCCTACATTAAGATGGAAGACTATTGTGAAAGTGTCCAGAATACCTAGAGGGATTTAGACATTGATTGAAATTTGCTTCCAAATCCCAATGGCATTTTTTCCAGAAACAGAAAATTAAAAAAAAAAAAAAAAACCCTAAAATTCATCTGGAACTACAAAATATCCCAGTCAAAGCAATTTTGAGCAAGATGAACAAAGCTGGAGTCATCACATGTCCTGATTTCAAATTACATTACAAAGCTATATTGATCAAAACCATATGGTATTGGCATAAAAACAGATATATTGTCCAGTGAAACAGAATGGAGTATCCAGAAATAAACCCACACATATACTGTCAACTGGTCTTACACAAGAGAGCCAAGAATACACAATGGGGAAAGGACAGTCTCTTCAATAAATGGTGTTGGGCAAACAATTTTTCCAGATGAAAAGAATGAAATCAGACCCTTCTAACTTACACAAAACTCAATTCAAAATATATTAAATATTTAAATGTAAGGCATGAAACTGTAAAATATCTGGAAGAAAATATAGAGAAAAAAAGTCTGACACTGGCCTTAGCAATGAAAACTTGGATATGATACCAAAAAACACAGGCAACAAAGGCAAAAACAGACAAATGGGATTACCTCAAACTAAAAAGTTTCTGAACAGAAAAGGAAATGAACAAGAAAATAACAAGGCAACCTATGAAATGGGAGTGTATTTGTAAACTTTGTATCAGATAAAGGGTTAATTTCCAAAATATATAAGGAAGACATAAAACTCAACAGCAAAATAATAATAATAATAATCATATGATCTGAATTTTAAAATAGGCAAAGGAACTGAAGAGACATTTCTCCAAAGAAGACATACAAACAATCAGCAGGTATATGAGAAGATTCTTAACAGAACTAACCATCAGGGAGGTGCAATAAAAACTGCAATGCACTATCACATCACACATGTCAGAATGACAATTATCAGAAAAACAAAAGACATAAAGTGTTGGTAAGGATATATAGAAAAGGGAATCCTTATACTTTATTGGAATAAATGTAAATTGATGCAGCCACTATGGAAAACAGTATGGAAGGTCCACAAAAAATTAAAAATAGAATTACCATATGATCTAGCAATTCCATTTCTAGGTATATATCCAAAGTAACTGAAATCAGGATCTCAAAGAGATATCTACACTCCCATGTTCACTATTCACAGTAGCTACGACAAAGAAGCAACCTAAAAGTCCATCTGTGGTTGAAAGGATATATAAAAAACTGTGGCCTGTACATATAATGGAATTTTACACAGCCACAGAAAAGAAGGAATTCTAAGGACATAGTTGAACTCAACACCACCATGAATCACCTGTTATAACTGTCGTTTATCAAGAGAATACACACTCTCCTCAAGCTCAAATGTAACATTCACTGTGACAGACAATATACTCCACCACAGCACACACTTTAACAAATTAACAAATTAACAAGAACAGAAATTATACAATGTCTGCTCTCAGATCATAATGTAATTAAACAGAAATCAATGGAGATTAAACAACACACTTCTAACACATGGGTCAAAGAAGATATCTCAAGAATAATTAAAAAAAGTATTTTGAAAATTTTAAATTTCAACAAAATATTAACAAAATTTGTGGGGTATACTAAATAATAATTAAAATAGTACTCAGGGATTAAGAAACAGAATTAGAAAATAAGATTGCCTTCTGTTCTCAATGCCGTAAAATTTAACTCCTATTTCAAAAGTAAAGGAAAAAATATATCCCTGGGATGAGAGGTAACCCCTATGGAAGTTTTTTATATGGAAATATCTGGTTATATATAAATAGATGATTTAAGCTACATTTCAGGAGGCTTAGTGAGTACAAATTAAGAAGTCATCCCCCTGTCAATTTCACTGGGCAAAAGTAATGGATACTGACCTATAAATATGCATTACTTATGATTTTAACAGAAAATTTTCATAATCGTCAAATGTAAATTACATTTTATTCCAAATATTTTAAAATATTATTTTTAACAAAATGTTCAGGGTCATTGAAGAGTAATCTGAAGTAGGGAAATCTGCCATAAATTTACTGAGCCTGAATAATATGTTAAGCATAATGTAAAAAAGAAAACTAAGTTTAATTGCTGCTGGAAGTTACAGCATAATTTTCACCCTAAGCATAGATACAAGATGCTGAGTATAAAGCAATGTGAAAACAGTTAATAAACAGTATAGATCAAATTTATTATTTAGGATTAATAACAGTAACATGGAGAGAATTCTTCAGGATTATTAGTCATAAATTAATTTGCAATAGCAAACAAGGCCCTATAAATGGGAAAATCCTATTTCCTAATACAATCAGTTACAAAATGCTAAATTTCAAAGCATTTCATAAAAATATTAACTCCACTAAATCCTTGTCATTTATTATTTGATGTTATTTGATGAAGTTTTATTTTTATTGTTGAATTCCCTAAGTGTGTATGTTGGGGGTGGTGGGAGTGTGTTCTATAAATAGCTAAGATGCTTACTCACACCCTGGGCATGTTCACCGTTGCCTCTTTTTTCTCACCTCACATAACGTACCTTAGATAGTCTTTTGGAAGATTCACAACTATGGTCTGCACATGGTTTGGGTCCTTTTTCAGTGTCTAGAGATGAAACTGAGAAAATATTTTATATTTTATCATGGGTCTAAACTACTATATCACAATATTTAAATTGGCTTTTGAAATATAAAATAGATCATGTATCTAATATTTCTATTCCACTAAAAAATTAAGCAATTTTCCAAATGTTAAATCACTCTTTTCAGCCAAAAACCTAACATAAAAATTTATCTTATATAAATCAGGAAAACCTATTGCAGTGAACTTAAGAGTATGTGGCAACTGACATCATACAATTTTAAACAATGGAATTATTTTGCCTTTTATACCATATATATGTGTATGTATGTATAAATGTGTTTACTCATTCAATATTCTACTTAACTCTACCCATATAACATAGTGTCAGTCATTTGACTAACTCAATTCTTAATCTCTACAAAGAGATAAATGATTATAACAATACTGGAAAGAGAATGAGGTTGGACTACAGTAGTGGCCATGGTAACTAAAATGATGAACATAGTCATATATGCATGCATTGATGTACCTATTTATTCAATAAGTAATTATCGAGAGTCTATTTACATACTAAGAGTTATTCTAAGAGTCTGAGACACATAAGTGATCAAAATCTACAAACTCCCTGACTCTCTGGAAATTATATTCTAAGGCAGAAAATGAGAATAAACAACAATACATAAAAACAATAAACAGTCATCATTACCGAAACATATTTTGTGATAAGGTGATAAGTACTAGAAAACAAAGAGCAAGGAAAGAATCCTATAACCTGCAAAACTGCCCTTCAAGAGTGAAAGAGAAATGAAGACTTTCCTAACTAAACAAGAGCTGAGGGAGTTTGTGACCACCTGACCTGCCCAGCAAGAACTGCTCAAGGAGTCCTGCAGGTGAAGTGAAAGGATACTAGGAGGTAATGTGAAGCTGCATGAAAAGAAATAAAGACGTTAACAAAGGTAAGCACACGGACAACAGAAGCTGCTGTTACTGTCAGATCGGATTGTAACAGCAATTTTTCTATATATGACTTAAGAGTCTAATATACTTACAAAAAGACAATTGGTCTAAAGGCTAGTATTACTGTAACTTTGGTTTGTAACTCCACACTTTGTTTTCTATATAAATTAAGAGACTAATTCAATTAAAATAATTATTAGTTTATATTTTGGGGCAGACAATTTATAAAGTAGCAAGTTTATGTCATCAGCAACTGAAAGAGGTGGGGATACAGCTGTTAAAGGAGAGTTTTCAAATGGTGTAGAAGTTAGGTTGGTATAAATTCAGATTAGAGTGTTATAAACTTAGGAATGTGAAATGTAATTCCTGTGGTAACAACAAAGAAAATAACTATAGAATATACACAAAAGGAAATGAAAAAGATTTCAACATTTAACTACAAAAAAGTCAACTACACAAAAAAGACTATAATGAAGGAAATGAGGAACAAAACTGCTATAAAGCATAAAGAAAACAAATAGCAAAATGACATAGGTAAATTCTGCATTATCAATAATCATTTTAAAAGTAAATGGATTGGGGACTTCCCTGGTGGCGCAGTGGTTAAGAATCCGCCTGCCAAAGTAGGGGACATGGGTTCAAGCCCTGGACCAGGAATATTCCACAGAGCAACTAAGCCCGTGTGCCACAACTACTGAGCCTGCACTCTAGAGCCCATGAGCCACAACTACTGAAGCCCATGCTCCCTAGAGCCCACACGCCACAACTACTGAGCCCGCATGCTCCAACTACTGAAGCCTGCAAGCCTAGAGCCCATGCTCCACAGCAAGAGAGGCCACCACAGTGAGAAGCCCACACACCCCAATGAGTAGTAGCCCCCACTCACCACAACTAGAGAAAGCCCACACGCAGCAATGAAGTCCCAACACAGCCAAAAATAAACAAATAAATAAGTGGATTAAATTCTCAAGTCAAAAGAGAGAGATTTGAGAATGAATAAAAAAAACATAATCATACTATGTACTGTCTATAGGAGACTCACTTTAGATACAAAAACAAAAATAGATTGCAAATGAAAGGATGGAAAAAGATATTCCATGCAAATAGTAACCAAAACAGAACAAGAGTTGTTATACTCATAAGAGATAAAACAGACTTAAAATCAAGAAAGGGTATAAGAGACAAAAAAGGACAATATATACTAATAAAAGGTTTAACACAGCAAGAATATGTAATGCAAATATAAACATTTACATACCTAATATCAGACCATGAAAATTTTTGAAGTAAAAACTAACAGCATTCAAAAGAGAAATATACATTTCTACAATAACATTTGGAGACTTCAATATCTCACAATAGTGGATAGAAGAGTCAGATAGAAGATAAGTAAGGAAATAGAGGTCTTAAACAAAACAGTCATAACCCAGCACTGGCCGACTTCAGTGGTGAGTTCTAACAACAGTTAGAAGAATTAATACCAATCCTCTCAAACACTTCCAAAAAGGTGAAGAGGAGGTAACACTTCTAAACTCATCCTCTGAGGCCAGCGTTACCCAGACACAAAAGCCAGACAAAGACACCATAAAACACTACAGTCCCATATCCCTAATCAACACTGATGAAAAACTCAACAAAATACTAACCAAACTCAGGGGCTTACTAACAGGACCATACACCATGCGCAAGTGGGGTTTATTGCCAGAATTCAGGGATGGGCCAACATACAACTATGCCATTTCATCTCAGTAACGCAAGCTGTAGCCAGTGCGTTGTGGCAGGAAAGCGAAATAAGAGGCGTCCAAATTGGAAAAGAAGCAGGAAAATTACTTCTGTTCAGAGATGCTATGATCTCATATGCAGACAGTAAGATTCCACAAATAAAACTGTTAAGAACTAATAAATAAATTCAGCAAAGTTGCACAATACAAAGTCAATGCACAAATCAGCTACATTTCTATACGCTACAATGAAAAGCCTGAAAAGAAAATTATGGGAACAATTCCATTTACAAAGGCATCAAAAAGAATAAAATACTGAGGAATTAACCAATTAATTAACCATTAACTTAACCAATACTCAGGAATTAACTTACAATTATAACTTAACCATTGTTGAAAGAAATTAAAGAAGACATATAGAAATGCATGCAATGTTCATAGACTGGAAAAGGTAACATCGTTAAAATGTCAATACTACACAAAACAATCTATAGACTCAATGCAATCAACATTAAAATCCCAACTACATTTTCTGCAAAACAGAAAAATCCACACTAAAATCTATGTGGAATCACAAGGGACTTTATATAAAGTCTTAAAAAAGAATAAAGCTAAAAATCACAATTCTTGATTTCAAAATTTACTACAAAGCTGCAGTAACCAAAACAGTGTGTTACTGGCATAAAGACAGAAATATTGACCAATGTAACAGACAGCCCAGAAATAAGTCCTCACATATATGGCCAAATGATTTTTGACAATGGTGTCAACACTATTCGATGGGGAAAGCACTGCCTTTTCAGTAAATGGTGCTGGGAAAACTGGATATCCACATGCAAAAGGATGAATTTCGATTCTTACCTAACACCATACATGCAAATTAGCTCAAGATGGATCAAAAACCTAAATGTAAAAAATAAAACTACAATATTCTTAGAGGAAAACTTATGGCAAAAGCTTCATTGGATTTGGCAATGATTTCTTGGATATGTCACCAAAGGTACAAGAAACAAAAGAAAAAAATAGACAAGTGGACTTTATCAAAAAAATTTTTTAAAGTGTGCATCAAAACACAATAGCGATAGAGTTAAAAGGCAACCTACAGAATGTGAGAAAATATCTGCAACTCACATATCTGATAAGGGATAAATATACAGAATATGTAGAGAACTCCTAAAACGCAATACCAAAACAAGCAAACAACCAGATTAAAAAATGAACAAAAAAACAAAAGTGGGCAATGAGGGACTTCCCTGGTGGTCCAGTGGTTAAGACTCCATGCTCCCAGTGCAGGGGGCCTGGGTTCGATCCCTGGTCAGGGAACTAGATCACACATGCTGCAACTAAGAACCAGCATGCTGCAACTAAGACCCAGCACAGCCAAATAAATAAATAAAATTTTTAAAAAAATGGGTAATGAATTTGACAAGGAATTTCTCCAAAGAAGATGTAGAAATGGCCAATAAGCTCAGGAAACGATGTTCAACATAACTAATTTTTAGAGAAATGCAAATCAAAACTATAATGAGACACTACCAAACACCCATTAGGATGGTTACTATGAAAACAAAAGAAAATAACTAGTGTTGGTGAGAATGTGGTGAATTGGAACTCTTGTACACTGTTGGTGGGAATGTAAAATGTTGTAACCACTATGGAAAAATAGTAGCAGTTCCTCAAAAAAAAAAATAAAAATAAAAACAGAATTACTATTATGATCTAGCAAATCCACCTTTGAGTATATACCCAAAAGAACTGAATGCAGGGTCTCAAAGAGACATGTGTACACCTATAAGCAGCATTATTCACAATAGTGTACTGAAAACAACACAAGTGGCCATCAATGTATTCACGGAGAAGCAAAATGTTGTATATACACAGAATGAAATATTATTAGTTCTTAAAAAGGAAGAAAATCCTGCCATATGTTACAACATGGATGAACCTTGAGGACATTTTGCTAAGAGAAATAAGCAGAAACAAACAGAAAACTACTGTATGATTCCCCTTATATGAGATATTTAGATAAAAGCACAGAGATAGAAAGTAGAAGGGTAGACACTAGGAGCTGTAGGGAAAAGAGCAACTTATTGTTTAGTAGAAACAGAATATCAGCTTCCCACAATGAAAGTGTTTTGGAGGTAAATGATGATAACAGTTAGACATGAATGTATTTAATGTCATGTAACTGTATACTTGAAATGGTTAAGATTAATTTTATGTATGTGTATTTTACCACAGTAAGAAAATGGAAAAAAATTAAAAATAAATGAATTAAATCAGACTTCTCCTCAGAAGCCATGCAAGCAAGAGAATAGTGTGAATGATTTTAAACACAGTATTGAAAGAAAAAAAAGTCACCAAACTAAAATACTGAATTCCGTGAAATTATTCTTCAAAACTGAAATAAAAACAAAGACTTTCTCAGAAAAACAAAAATTGAGAGAATCTGTCACCAGAAACCCAGACTTATAAGAAACATTAAAAGAAGTTCTTCATAAAGAAGGAAAACAATACGTGTCCACAACTTGGATCTAAATAAAGGAAGGGCACTAGAGAAGGAATAAAAGAAGGTAATAGTAAATCTGTTTTTCTTATTCTTAACTGATCTGACAATAGCTTGTTCAAAAGCTTATGGATGAGTAAAATAAATTACTGCAGTTTTATAAGGGAAGAGAGGGCAAATTTGGGAATTCTATTGTAAAGTACTTGTATTACCCATGAAATGGTACAGCATTATTTGAAAGTAGACTTGGATTAGTCATAAAAGTGTACTGCAAACTACAGGGCAAACACTTAAAGTAAAAAACAAATTATAACTGATATGTTAATAGAAACAAATTGAGTCATATAAATGCTTGATTAAAACCAGAGAAGGCAAAAAAGTGGAAGAGGAAAAAGAAACAAAGAAAAGGGGCAACAGAACAGTAACAAATATGGTAAATGTTAATCCAACTCCACCAATAATCATTTTTAAAGTCAATGGTTTAAATTCACCAATTAAAAGACAGAGACTGTCTGAATGAATTTTTTAAAGATCTAATTATTTCTCATCTACAAGAGACCCACTTTAAACATAAAGATACTGATAGACTAAAAGTAAAGGGGTGGAGAAAATCACACCATACTAACATGAATCAAAAGAAAGCTGGAAAAGCAATATTAACTTTAGACAAAAGACAAACATCTAGACAAAGAATAAAAGAGAAATTAGAGGACATTACTATCTATCTTTCATTAATAAAAAGGATTATAAGAATATTATATACAATAGTATGCTAAAAATTAGATAACTTACATGAAATAGATGAAAATATAAATTATCTAAACTGACCCAAGAAGAAACACAAAATATGAACAGTAATGTAACAAAGAGATCAAATCAGTAATCAATGATCTTCCAATAAAGAAAACCCTGGGCCCAATGGCTTCAGTGGTGAACTCTAACAAACATTAACTATTAAAAGAAATCTTTCTCCATCACTTTCAAAAGAATAGAAGAGGAAGGGACACTTCTTAAAACTCATTTCATGAAGCCAGTAGTATGCTGATACCAAGGGCAGACAATAACATCACAAGAAAAGAAAACTCTGGGCTAATATCAATTTGAATGCAAATACTCTCAATATCAGAAGTACAAAATTATTCCAGCAGCATACTAAGTATATATATATATATACCCTGACCAAGTGGGATATATTGCAGGGGTGCAAGCGTGGTTCACCATGTGGAAATCAAAAATTACAATGCACAACATTCATAGAAGGGAAAAAAAAACATGATCATCTCATTTGATACAAAAGAAACATTTGACAAAAGCTAACACCCTTTCATGATTAAAAAAAAACACACTCAATAAACTAGGAATTGAAAGTAACTGCTTCACCCTGATAAAGAGCTTTTATGAAAAACCCACACAGCCAATATCAAATTCAATAGTGAAACACTTAAACTTTTCCCCTAGGATCAAGAACAATTCAAGGATGTCCACTTTTGCCATTTCTACTAAACAATATATTGACATTCTAGCAAGAGCAATTTGGCACAAAATAGATAGAGAAGAGATAAAAGTTATCCAAATTAGAAAGAAATAAGTAAAACTATTGTTATCCTTAGGTGACATAATCTTCCATATAGAAAATACTAAAAATTCCAAGCACCATAAAATAACTCTTAATTAATTAAACCAAGATGTAAGATACACAAAAAAATCAATGAATTTCTACATACTAGCGATGAACAATGTGAAAAAGAAAATTATTGTACTTACAATAGCATCAAAAACAATAACATATGTAGTAATTACTTTATCAAGAGGTGTTAAGACTTACACACTGAAAAGTATAAAGCACTGCTGATAGATAAAGAAGTCTGCTGTGTTCTAAATATTTTATGCCCCGCCCCAGTTCTTATGTTGAAATGCTAATGCCCAATGTGGTAGTATTAGGAGGTGGGGTCTTTAGGAAGTGCTTAGGTCATGAGAATAGAGCCTTTATGAATGAGATTGGTGCTCTTACAAAAGAGGCTCCAGAGAAACCCCTAGCTGCTTCTGCTATGTGAGGACATAATGAAAAGTCTGTAACCCTTAAGAGGGCCCTCACCAAACATGGTGGCACTGTGACCTCAGAATTACAGCTCCCAGAAATGTGAGAAATAAATTTCCATTGTTTATAAGCTACCCAGTCTATGGTATTAGTTACAGCAGCCCAACAGACTAAGACAAAGTCCTAAATAAAGGGAGAGCTATCCTGTGTTCATGGGTTGGAAGACAATATTGTTCAGGAGGTAACATTAGAGACATTACAGATTCAATGCAAACCCCAATGGCCTTTTTCAACAGGAATGAAAAAGCAGGTGCAAAAAACATATGGGATTGCAACTGACTTCAAATAGCCGAAACAATGTTGAAAAGGGGAGAACAAAATTTAAGGACTCCCACTTCCCAATTTCAAATATTACTACAAACAAAGCTACTATCAAAACCTTATGATCAAAACATTGTGGACTACCATAAGAATAGGCATACAGAGCAATGAAATAGAATTAACAGCCCAGAAATAAATTCACATATCTGTGGCTAAGTAAGTTTCAACAAAAGTACCATGACAATTCAAAGGGAAAAGAACAGTCTCTTCAAAATTGGTGTTGGGATAATCGTACATCCACATTCAAAAGTATGAGGTTGGATCCATATTTCACAGCATATACAAAAATTAACTCAAAATGAATCTGAGACCTAAATGTAGGTGGTAAACTTAAAAATTCTTAGAAAAAAGCAAAATGAGTACACATCAAGCAAAGAGATCTCAAATAAAAAATGTAACATTATACCTCAAGGAATAAGAAAAAGAAAATCATGCTAATCCCAACATTAGCAGAAGAAAGGAAATAATACATTAGAGCAGAAATAAATGAAATAGGAAAAAATACAAATGGTTAACAAAACCAAAACTTGGTTTTTTGAAAAGATAAAACTGACAACCTTTAGCTATAATAAGAAAAAAAGAGGATCCAAATACATGAAATTATAAATTAAAGAAGAGACATTGCTCTGATACCCAGAAATACAAAGGAGCCAAAGAGACTACTATGAATAACTATACACCAAAAATTGGACAACTGAGAAGAAACTGATAAATTCCTAGAAACATGCAACCTACCAAGACTGGAATCATAAAGAAGTAGAAAATTTGAACAGATCAATAGTGACTAAGGAGATAGAATCATTAACCAAAAATTTCCCCCCAGCCCCACAAAAAAGCCCAGAACCAGATGGCTCCACTGATGAATTCTACCAAATATTTAAAGAACTAATGTCAATCTTTTTCAAACTTCAAAAAAACTGAAGAGGAGGTAACATGCTCAAACCATTTTACAAGGCCTGATACCAAAGCCAGATAAGGACACTAATCAAAAAGAAAACTATAGGCCAATATTCCTGATGAATATAGATGGAAAAATCCTCAACAAAATACTGGCAAACCAAAATGAACAGCACATTAAAACTATCAAACAACATGAGTAAGTGGAATTCATCTCTGAGATGCAAGGACGGTTCAACATACGCAAATCAACAAATGTGATTTATCACATTAATAGAATGAAAAATAAAAACCACATGGTCATCTCAATGTATGCAAAAATGTATCTGACAAAATTCAACTTCCATTCAAAATAAAACTCTCAACAAATTAGGTACAGAATGAATCTACCTTAATATAATAATGGCCATGTATGACAAGTCCACAGCTAACATCATACTCAATATGAAAGGTTGAAAGATTTTCCTCTAAGATCAGGAACAAGGAAAGGATGCCCACTCTCACCACCCCTATATAACATAGTACTGGAAGTCCTAGCCAGAGCAGTCTGGCAAGACAAAGAAATAAAAGACACCTGAATCAAACAAGGAGAAGTGAAACTATCTCTGTCTGCATATGATGTAATTTTACATAGAGAAAATCCTAAGGATTTCAGCAAAAAACTGTTAGACTTAATAAATGAATTTAGTTAAGTTTCAGGATACAAAGCAACATGCAAAAATTGGTATAATTTCTATATAATAACAAATTATCTGAAAAGAAATAAAGAAACAATCTTATTTACAACACTATCAAAACCAAAAAAATACATAGGAGTAAATTTAAACAAGGAGGTAAAAGGTCTGTACACTGAAAATTACAAGACAGTGATGAAAGAAACTGAAGAAGACACAAATAAATGGAGATGCCTCATGTTCATGAATTGAATGAAATTAATATTGTTAAAATATCCATACAACCCAAAGTAACCTACGGATTCAACGTAATCTTTACTAAGATTCCAATGTATTTTTTACAGAAATAGAAAAAAAAATCCTAAAATTTGTATGGAATCACAAAAGACCCTGAATAAGTTATCAATGCAGTTCTAAGAAAGAACGAAGCTGGAAGTATTACACTTCTAATTTCAAATTATATTACAAAGGTATAGTAGTCAAAACAATATGGTACTGGCATAAAAACAAACACATAGTCCTATGGAATAGAACTGAAAATCCAGGAAATAAACCTATGCATGTAAGGTCAACTATATTTGACAAGAAAGCCAAGAATACTCAGTTGAGAACAGACAGTCTCCCCAATAAATGATACTGGGAAAACTGGACATTCACATGCAAAAGAATGAAACTAGACTCCTATCTCATGCCACACACAAAAATTAACTCAAAATGGATTAAAGACTTAAATGTAAAACTTAAACCATAAAACTCCTAGGAGAAAACACAGGGAAAAGCTGGTGCTGGCAATGACTTTATGACTATGACACCAAAGCACAAGCAATGAAAACAAAAGTAAACAAATGGGACTACATACAACTAAAAAAGCTTCTTCACAGCAAAAGAAACAATCAACAAACTGAAAAGACAACCTAGAGAATGGTATAAAATATTTGATAACCACATAAATTTGATAAGACAATAATACCCTAAATATATAAGGAACTCATACAATTCAAAAACAAAAAACAAATAGCCCAATTAAAAATTGAAAAGGACCTGAATAGACTTTTTTTTCTTAGAAAGTATTCAAATGGCCAACAGGTAAATGAAAAGGTGCTCAACATCACAAATCATCACGAAATGAAAATCAAAACCATGAGATATCACCCACATCTGTTAGAATGATGATTATCCAAAAGACAAGAGATGAGTGATAGCAAGGATGTAGAAAAAAGGTAACCTTTATGCACCTTTAGTGGGAATATGAATTGGTATAGCTACTATGGAAAATAGTAGGGAGGTTCCTCAAAAGGTAAAAACAAAAAAACAAAAAAACAATAGAACTACCATATGATCCAGCAATTCCACTTCTGGATATACATCTGAAGGAAATGAAATCACTATCTCTTAGAGATATCTGTACCCACGTGTTCAATGCGGCACCATTTACCATAGCTAAGACATAGAAACAACCTAAGTATCCATCGACAGATGAACAGATAAAGAAAATATGCTACACACACACACACACAGGAATATTATTCAGCCATAAAAATGAAGGAGATTCTGCCATGTGTAACAACACAGATAAAACTTGAGGGCATTTTGTTAAGTGAAACAAGTCAGAGAAAGACAAATACTGTATGACCTTACTTATATGTGGAATCTACAAAAACTGAACTCAGAAAAGGAGAACAGATTGATGATTGCCAGGGGCATGGATTGGGGGTGAGGGAAATGAATGAAGGAAGGGTACAAATAAATTCAGGATGTAATGCAGAGCTTGGTGAATATAGTTAATAATACTGTATTGTATATATCTGAAAGTTGCTAGAAGAGTAGATTTTAAAAGTTCTTACTGCAGAAATAAATAAATTGTAACTATGTGAGAAGATCTATGTGTTTAACCTTATTATGGCAAACATTTTGCAATATATAGATACATCAAATCCTTATGTTGTACACTTTGAACTAACATATTGTTATATGTTAATTATATATCAATAAAGCTAGGGAAAAAAATCAAAATTGGGCAAAGGACTTGAATGGACTTTTCTCCAAAAAAATATATGAATGGTCAATAAGCACATGAAAAGATGCTCAACATCATGAGTCATTAGAGAAATGCAAATTAAGCCCACAGTGAACTAATTTCTATTGAAAATCATCTCTTTCCTCTTATGGGTTCAAGTACACTTTCAGCTTTTCTCAAGACTATTAAATGCCTATTAATAGCACCTATTCAATACACCAGGTACAAAGACACCATAACTCTCATGAATGCTAACAGTGGGTCTTTGATGAGCTAAAGAAAGACTCAGACTATCTTTCATAATTTGCCTCAGGGGCTGGAGAACAACTCTCAAAATTTTTTCTGGAGAAGAGAAAAGAAGTAAGGAAGATAAAAGATAGTGAAAATGGGGTTGAACACCTCTTATTCTTTTCTCTGAAAGCTTCGCACCTCTCACTTGTATCTAAGCATTCAATCCTAGATGGCCAAGAAAGAGAGGGAATATCAGAGAAATGGGTAAGTGTAAACAAACACTGACAGTAGAGGAATCAAGGACAGAGGGTAAAGAAGAAAGAAAGGAAACAGCAACATACCATTTGAGATGAAAAGTGGAGGGGGTCCTCTTGCTACTGGGACCCATTAAGAACACATGCATGGGTATTCCTAAATGCTCATTCATAAACGGGCCCTTTATAAATCTAAAGTCTTCAGATATTAAGTCCAATTCTTGGTTTTCCAGAATATACTGGGCTTTTGCTCTGCATTGTTAGGAAAAGCAACCTAAGCTGTTAGAACAGTCCCTCTGGTCTAAAGTGTTAACCTAGCTTATTATATAATTACATGCTTTTACAAACTAAATCTTTGTAGCTAAATATCATGATAGATATTCCTCATACTAAATTCCATTCTATAGTAAATTATCATAGCAATGTTTAAGTTATTTGAGAACCCAAACTTTTCATTAAGTACATGAATCAGCAGAAATGTATTTGGGGGCTATAAGATCTAAGAAGTGAAAGTAAAGAATATGAAACATTCAGATCTATAGCATTTACATTCTAAAAATGCCACTAGTAACTCAGGTCTCTAAGATTAGTTTTGCAGTCTAACTTTGTTTTCTTTAAAGAATTGCATATACTTACCTGAAAATGTAAAAAACAATTCATTTTGCAAACCAGCTCTTTGCATTTTAACATGATGGCATTCAGACTTCAGTAAGAAAACTTGACATGAAAGGTCAAGAACCAATTTGCTTAAAATCTCAAGAAGTTTCTTCTCAAAAGAAACATTATAGATAGTATTACAGGGAGCTGCATGATATCGAGCTGTGAACTGGTAATAATAATGTGGCTCACGATAAGCTGCAAAAAATTAAACAGAGAACAATACAGCAATGGTTATTTAAGCAATTCAAATATATTTCAGCTATTCAAGAGAAATCATTATTTGGAATACATTTGACCCTTGAACAACGCAGGGTTAGGGTTAAGAACACCAACCACACCCCCAGTTGAAAATACATGTATAATTTATAGTCAGCTCTCCTCACCCATATTCCTCTGAATCCAGGGTTCTGCAATGTGTGGATGTGGATCGTGTGGTACTGCAGTATTTGCTACTGAAAACATCCATGTATAATGGACCCACACAGTTCAAACCCATGTTGTTCAAAGGTGAACTGTATATGTTTCTATATACAGCCATATATAAATATTTTTTTAATTTAACAAGCACTTATCTAGCAGCTACTAAGTGACAAATGCTGTTATAGGCACTTTAAAAATAGAAACTCATTTAAATCTCCTAAGATTATTAAAGATTGGTATAATCTTCACATCCAGCATGTATTGAGGGATACTATGTCACATGCCTAATGCCTGTGCTATCAAAACTGAGACTCTAGCTGAGGAGCCTAGCCCAGAGTCTGTGCCCTTAACCACCATGTCATGCTGCCTCAAACTCAGGTATGAGACTTCCCTAAGTTTAAATATTCATCTTAGGGAACGAGGGGAAGATGACAGAAGAGTAAGACGTGGAGATCACCTTCCTCCCCACAGATACACCAGAAATACATCTACACGTGGAACAACTCCTACAGAACACCTACTGAACGCTGGCAGAAGGCCTCAGACCTCCCAAAAGGCAAGAAACTCCCCACGTACCTGGGTAGGGCAAAAGAAAAAAGAAAAAACAGAGACAAAAGAATAGGGATGGAACCCGCACCAGTGGGAGGGAGCTGTGAAGGAGGAAAGGTTTTCACACACTAGGAAGCCCCTTCGTGGGTGGAGACTGCGGGTGGCGGAGGGGGAACGCTTCGGAGCCACGGGGGAGAGCGCAGCCACAGGGGTGTGGAGGGCAAAGTGGAGAGATTCCAGCACAGAGGATCGGTGCCGACCGGCACTCACCAGCCCGAGAGGCTTGTCTGCTCACCGCCGGGGCGGGTGGGGCTGGGAGCAGAGGCTGGGGCTTCAGTCTGAGCGCACGGAGAGGACTGGGGCTGGCGGCGTGAACACAGCCTGCAGGGAGTTAGTGCGCCACGGCTGGCCAGGAGGGAATCGGGGAAAAGTCTGGACCTGCCGAAGAGGCAAGAGACTTTTCTTCCCTCTTTGTTTCCTGGTGCGCGAGGAGAGGGGATTAAGAGCGCTGCTTAAAGGAGCTCTAGAGACGGGCGCGAGCCGCGGCTAAAAGTGCGGACCCCAGAGATGGGCGTGAGACAATAAGGCTGCTGCTGCTGCCACCAAGAAGCCTGTGTGTGAGCACAGGTCACTATCCACACCCCACTTCCGGGGAGCCTGTGCAGCCTGCCACTGCCAGGGTCCCGTGATCCAGGTACAACTTCCCGGGGAGAATGTACAGCATGCTTCAGGCTGGTGCAACGTCACGCCGGCCTCTGACGCCACAGGCTTGCCCCGCACTTCGTACCCCTCCCTCACCCCAGCCTGAGTGAGCCAGAGTCCCCGGAGCAGCTGCTCCTTTAACCCCGTTCTAAGACGCCCTCCGGCGACCGACACGCAGAGGTGGGGCCAAATCCAAAGCTGAACCCCAGGAGCTGTGCAAACAAAGAAGAGAAAGGGAAATCTCTCCCAGATGCCTCAGAAGCAGTGCATTAAAGCTCCACAATCAACTGGATGTACCTGCATCTGTGGAATACCTGAATAGACAACGAATCATCCCAAATTGAGGAGGTGGACTGTGAGAGCAAGATTTATGATTTTTTCCTCTTTTTGTAAGTGTGTATGTGTATGCTTCTGTGTGAGATTTTGTCTGTATAGCTTTGCTTCCACCATTTGTCCTAGGGTTCTATCCGTCCGTATTTTTTTTCTTAATAATTATATTTTATTTTAATAACTTTATTTTATTTTACTTTATCATCTTTCTTTCTTTCCTTCCTTCCCTCCTTTAGACAACGAATCATTCCAAATTGAGGAGGTGGACTGTGAGAGCAACATTTATGATTTTTTCCCCTTTTCCTCTTTTTGTGACTGTATGTGTATGCTTCTGTGTGAGATTTTGTCTGTATAGCTTTGCTTCCACCATTTGTCCTAGGGTTCTATCTGCCTGTTTTTTTTTTCTTAATAGTTATTTTTTGTTTTAATAACTTTATTGTATTTTATCTTACTTTATTTTATTTTACTCTATCTTCTTTCTTTCTTTCTTTCCTTCCTTCCTTCCCTCCTTCCTTCCTTCCTCCCTCCCTCCTTTCTTTCTTTCTTTCCTTCTTTCTTTTTTCTTTCTTTCTTTCTTACAACTTCTACTAATTCTTTCTTTCTACTTTTTCTCCCTTTTATTCTGAGCCGTGTGGATGAAAGGCGCTTGGTGTTGCGGAGTCAGTGCTGTGCCTCTGAGATGGGAGAGCCAACTTCAGGACACTGGTCCACAAGAGACCTCCCAGCTCCACATAATATAAAATGGCGAAAATCTCCCAGAGATCTCCATCTCAACACAGCACCCAGCTTCACTCAATGACCAGCAAGCTACAGTGCTGGACACCCTATGCCAAACAACTGGCAAGACAGGAACACAACCCCATCCGTTAGCAGAGAGGCTGCCTAAAATCATAAGAAGTCCACAGACACCCCAAAACACACCACCAGATTTGGATCTGCCAACCAGAAAGACAAGATCCAGCCTCATCCACCAGAACACAGGCACTAGTCCCCTCCACCAGGAAGCCTATATAACCCACTGAACCAACCTTAGCCACTGGGGAAAGACACCAAAAACAACGGGAACTATGAACCTACAGCCTGCAAAAAGGAGAACCCAAACACAGTAAGATAAGCAAAATGAGAGACAGAAAAACACACAGCAGATGAAGGAGCAAGATAAAAACCCACCAGACCTAACAAATGAAGAGGAAATAGGCAGTCTACCTGAAAAAGAATTCAGTATAATGTTAGTAAAGATGATACAAAATCTTGGAAATAGAATAGACAAAATGCAAGAAACATTTAACAAAGACCTAGAAGAACTAAAGATGAAACAAACAACAATGAGTAACACAATAAATGAAATGAAAAATACTCTAGATGGGATCAATAGCAGAATAACTGAGGCAGAAGAACGGGTAAGTGACCTGGAAGATAAAATAGTGGAAATAACTACTGCAGAGCAGAATAAAGAAAAAAGAATGAAAAGAACTGAGGACAGTCTCAGAGACATCTGGGACAACATTAAATGCACCAACATTCGAATTATAGGGGTTCCAGAAGAAGAAAAGAAAAAGAAAGGGACTGAGAAAATATTTGAAGAGACTATAGCTGAAAACTTCCCTAATATGGGAAAGGAAATAGTTAATCAAGTCCAGGAAGCACAGAGAGTACCATACAGGATAAATCCAAGGAGAAATATGCCAGGACACATATTATTCAAACTGTCAAAATTAAATACAAAGAAAACATATCAATAGAAGCAAAGGAAAAACAACAAATAACACACAAGGGAATCCTCATAAGTTTAACAGCTGATCTTTCAGCAGAAACTCTGCAAGCCAGAAGGGACTGGCAGGACATATTTAAAGTGAAGGAGAAAAACCTGCAACCAAGATTACTCTGCCCAGCAAGGATCTCATTCAGATTGATGGAGAAATTACAACCTTTACAGACAAGCAAAAGCTAAGAGAGTGCAGCACCACCAAACCAGCTTTACAACAAATGCTAAAGGAACTTCTCTAGGCAAGAAACACAAGAGAAGGAAACGACCTACAACGACGAACCCAAAACAATTAAGAAAACAGGAATAGGAACATACATATCAATAATTACCTAAAATGTAAATGGACAAAATGCTCCCACCAAAAGACACAGATTGGCTGAATGGATACATAAACAAGACCCATATATATGCTGTCTACAAGAGACCTACTTCAGACCTAGAAACACATACAGACCGAAAGTAAGGGAATGGAAAAAGATATTCCATGCAAATGGAAACCAAAAGAAAGCTGGAGTAGCAATTCTCATATCAGACAAAATAGACTTTAAAATAAAGACTATTAGAAGAGACAAAGGACACTACATAATGATCAAGGGATCAATCCACGAAGAAGATATAACAATTGTAAATAGTTATGCACCCAACATAGGAGCACCTCAATACATAAGGCAAATACTAACAGCCATAAAAGGGGTAATTGACAGTAACACATTCATAGTAGGGGACTTTAACACCCCACTTTCACCAATGGAGAGATCATCCAAAATGAAAATAAATAAGGAAACACAAGCTTTAAATAATACATTAAACAAGATGGACTTAATTGATATTTATAGGACATTCCATCCAAAAACAACAGAATACACATTTTTCTCAAGTGTTCGTGGAACATTCTCCAGGATAGATCATATCTTGGGTCACAAATAAAGCCTTGGTAAATTTCAGAAAAATGAAATTGTATCAACTATCTTTTCCGACCACAATGCTATGAGACTATATATATCAATTACAGGAAAAGGTCTGTAAAAAATACAAACACATGGAGGCTAAACAATACACTAGTTAATAACGAAGTGATCACTGAAGAAATCAAAGAGGAAATCAAAAAATACGTACAAACAAATGACAATGGAGACACGACGAGCCAAAACCTAAGGGATGCAGCAAAAGCAGTTCTAAGAGGGAAGTTTATAGCACTACAATCCTACCTTAAGAAACAGGACACATCTCGAATAAACAACCTAACCTTGCACCTAAAGCAATGAGAGAAAGAAGAACAAAAAATATCCAACGTTAGCAGAAGGAAAGAAATCATAAAAATCAGATCAGAAATAAATGAAAAGGAAATGAAGGAAACGATAGCAAAGATCAATAAAACTAAAAGCTGGTTCTTTGAGAAGATAAACAGAATTGATAAACCATTAGCCAGACTCATCAAGAAAAAAAGGGAGAAGACTCAAACCAATAGAATAAGAAATGAAAAAGGAGAAGTAACAACTGACACTGCAGAAATACAAAAGATCAGGAGAGATTACTACAAGCAACTCTATGCCAATAAAATGGACAACCTGGAAGAAATGGACAAATTCTTAGAAATGCACAACCTGCCAAGACTGAATCAGGAAGAAATAGAAAATATGAACAGACCAATCACAAACACTGAAATTGAGACTGTGATTAAAAATCTTCCAACAAACAGAAGCCCAGGACAAGATGGCTTCACAGGCGAATTCTATCAAACATTTACAGAAGAGCTAACACCTATCCTTCTCAAACTCTTCCCAAATATAGCAGAGGGAGGAACACTCCCAAACTCATTCTACGAGGCCACCATCACCTTGATACTAAAACTAGACAAGGATGTCACAAAGAAAGAAAACTACAGGCTAATATCACTGATGAACATAGATGCAAAAATCTTCAACAAAATACTAGCAAACAGAATCCAACAGCACATTAAAAGGATCATACACCATGATCAAGTGGGTTTTATTCCAGGAATGCAAGGATTCTTCAATATACGCAAATCAATCAATGTGATATACCATATTAACAAATTGAAGAAGAAAAGCCATATGATCATCTCCATAGATGCAGAGAAAGCTTCCGACAAAATTCAACACCCATTTATGACAAAAACCCTGCAGAAAGTAGGCATAGAGGGAACTTTCCTCAACATAATAAAGGCCATATATGACAAACCCACAGCCAACATCGTCCTCATGGTGAAAAACTGAAAGCATTTCCACTAAGATCAGGAACAACACAAGGTTGCCCACTCTCACCACTCTTATTCAACATAGTTTTGGAAGTTTTAGCCACAGCAATCAGAGAAGAAAGGAAATAAAAGGAATACAAATCAGAAAAGAAGAAGTAAAGCTGTCACTGTTTGCAGATGACATGGTACAATACATAGAGAATCCTAAAGATGCTACCAGAAAACTACTAGAGCTAATCAATGTATCTGG
Source organism: Delphinapterus leucas (assembly GCF_059928025.1). NCBI lineage: Eukaryota > Metazoa > Chordata > Mammalia > Artiodactyla > Monodontidae > Delphinapterus > Delphinapterus leucas. The sequence goes on along the minus strand of NC_143137.1, from coordinate 104,049,237 downwards.
TAAAGGAGCAGGATACAAAATTAATGCACAGAAATCTCTGGCATTCCTATACACTGATGATGAAAAATCTGAACGTGAAATCAAGAAAACACTCCCATTTACCACTGCAACAAAAACAATAAAATATTTAGGAATAAACCTACTCAAGGAGACAAAAGACCTGTATGCAGAAAATTGTAAGACACTGATGAAAGAAATTAAAGATGATACAAATAGATAGAGAGATATACCATGTTCTTGGATTGGAAGAATCAACATTGTGAGAATGACTATACTACCCAAAGCCATCTACAGATTCAATGCAATCCCTATCAAACTACCACTGGCATTTTTCACGGAACTAGAACAAAAAATTTCACAATTTGTATGGAAACACAAAAGACCCAGAATATCCAAAGCAATCTTGAGAACAAAAAACGGAGCTGGAGGAATCAGGCTCTCTGACTTCAGACTATACTACAAAGCTACAGTAATCAAGACAGTATAGTATTGGCACAAAAACAGAAAGGTAGATCAATGGAACAGGATAGAAAGCCCAGAGATAAACCCACGCACATATGGTCACCTTATCTTTGATAAAGGTGGCAGGAATGTACAGTGGAGAAAGGACAGCCTCTTCAATAAGTGGTGCTGGGAAAACTGGACAGGTACATGTAAAAGTATGAGATTAGATCACTCCCTAACACCATACATAAAAATAAGCTCAAAATGGATTAAAGACCTACATGTAAGGCCAGAAACTATCAAACTCTTAGAGGAAAACATAGGCAGAACACTCTACGACATAAATAACAGCAAGATTCTTTTTGACCCACCTCCTAGAGAAATGGAAATAAAAACAAAAATAAACAAATGGGACCTAATGAAACTTCAAAGCTTTTGCACAGCAAAGGAAACCATAAATAAGACCAAAAGATAACCCTCAGAAAGGGAGAAAACATTTGCAAATGAAGCAACTGACAAAGGATTAATCTCCAAAATTTATAAGCAGCTCTTGCAGCTCAATAACAAAAAAACAAACAACCCAATCCAAAAATGGGCGGAAGACCTAAATAGACATTTCTCCAAAGAAGATATACAGATTGCCAACAAACACATGAAAGAATGTTCAACATCATTAATCATTAGAGAAATGCAAATCAAAACTACAATGAGATGTCATCTCACACCAGTCAGAATGGCCATCATCAAAAAATCTAGAAACAATAAATGCTGGAGAGGGTGTGGAGAAAAGGGAACACTCTTGCACTGCTGGTGGGAATGTGAATTGGTACAGCCACTATGGAGAACAGTATGGAGGTTCCTTAAAAAACTACAAACAGAACTACCATAGGACCCTGCAATCCCACTACTGGGCATATACCCTGAGAAAACCATAATTCAAAAAGAGTCATGCACCAAAATGTTCATTGCAGCTCTATTTACAATAGCCCAGAGATGGAAACAACCTAAGTGTCCATCATCGGATGCATGGATAAAGAAGATGTGGCACATATATACAATGGAATATTACTCAGCCATAAAAAGAAACAAAATTGAGTTATTTGTAATGAGGTGGATAGACCCAGAGTATGTCATACAGAGTGAAGTAAGTCAGAAAGAGAAAGACAAATACCGTATGCTAACACATATATATGGAAACTAAAAAAAAATGTCATGAAGAACCTAGGGGTAAGACAGGAATAAAGACACAGACCTACTAGAGAATGGACTTGAGGATATGGGGAGGGGGAAGGGTAAGCTGTGACAAAGCGAGAGAGTGGCATGGACATATATACACTACCAAACATAAGGTAGATAGCTAGTGGGAAGCAGCCGCATGGCACAGGGAGATCAGCTCCGTGCTTTGTGACCACCTGGAGGGGTGGGCTAGGGAGGGTGGGAGGGAGGGAGACGCAAGAGGGAAGAGATATGGGAACATATGTATATGTATAACTGATTCACTTTGTTATAAAGCAGAAACTAACACACCACATTGTAAAGCAATTATACTCCAATAAAGATGTAAATAAATAAATAAATAAATATTCATCTTAGAAGAAAAGAGTGTCATATAATTGCCAACAATAGGCAAAAAAAAAAAAAAAGTATGTTTCTAACTTATCTATAAGCTTTATTGAGTTCAATTACAACACCTGAAACTGAGGATTGGGTTTTTTTTTTTCTATCCCTTTCAAAATCTCACTGAAATGACACAAGAAATATAAAAATGATAAATCCATGGTACTAGAAATCAGAAAAGTTTACCTTCTGAGACAGGGAGCTCTGTTGCTACTTTTGTTAATCAAGGGGCCTGCTGAGGAGACACTCTCCACTCGCACTAAAGTGATAGCCACCACCGTTCACTTTCCTACCTACTTTTAAGCCAAAATTGAGTGCACAGACCAAGCTACTATAAGCCTTTGTATTCAAGGTTGAGACCAGACAGCTTCTAATTCATTTACAAACATGAATGAAAACCACAGATTCTCCTAACCAAATCTGGGGAGTTCCAAAATCACTAAAGAAAAGCATGAAGGGGCTTCCCTGGTGGCACAGTGGTTGAGAATCTGCCTGCCAGTGCAAGGGACACGGGTTCGAGTTCTGGTCTGGGAAGATCCCACATGCTGCAGAGCAACTAGGCCCGTGAGCCACAACTACTGAGCCTGCGCATCTGGATCCTGTGCCCCACAACAAGAGAGCCCGTGACAGTGAAAAGCCCGCACACCGTGATGAAGAGTGGCCCCCGCTTGCCGAAACTAGAGAAAGCCCTCGCACAGAAACGAAGACCCAACACAGCCAAAAAATAAATAAATAATAAAAAATAAGAAAAGCATGAAAATGAAAAAGCAAGGGAAAATAACATAAAAGAAAATTAATGTAGGAAGCATTTAGAAATAAGTTTTTAAAATTCTAACTAGTAAGGATAGAAAATATATCCATAAAACTATTATAAAGCTATTGTAGAAGAGAAGTGATGCTAAATACGAAAAGCATCCTGGAAAAAATTTTTAAATACAAATACTGAAAATTTAAAAATTAACTGAAGTAATAAATGAAAACAAGGTTAAAAATATGTTTGGAGATGAAGTAATGAAATTCTCACATAGCATAGATCAAAATTAGAAACAAAATGACAAGAGCAAAAGAAGAGAAAAGGAAGAGAGATCCCAGATATCCTACGTCAAAGTGAAGGAGTTCCAGGAGAGAACAGAGCAGACAAAGGAGAAGTTAATCAGGGGACAAACAGGGAAAACACTCTGTAAGCTGAAGAACGATTTGTGTCATCACACCAAAAAGGTCCACGAAACTGTGAATAAGAAAACTGAAAAACAATGTCACATTGAGACATAAATCTTAAAAACCTATCAATATCATGCATTTACTGATACATATATTCCCATATGATAAATGACTGATTTATATTGATTATATCATGATTTATCACATCAAAGCTGTGTGATGTGATACATACAAGAACCATGTTGAAGAGTGAACCTTATCAGATGGACCTGGAAGCTGCAGCAAGGCTCCCAGCAAGGACTGCAGACAGAGCAAGCACTCCTCTGGTTCATGGGCTAAAAAAGAACTCCTTTTTCCTTCCAGAAATCTGGCATGTATCATGCTATTACATTTGATAGAAAGAAATCTGAATATAAGCCACAATATCTTCAAAATGCCCTCAAAAACTCTATCAAAAGTGTCCTTTTCTGAAGACAGCTTCTTATCTCTGGGAGAAGTACACATTTACACACACAGCAACTCAGGATCCGCTTGTAAATGAGTTATTAACAAGTTGTATAAAAGAGAACACAGCAGGCTGGAGGCTGCCTACAGGATTGGCCCTTGGCTGGTAAGTATTTCCCTAAACGGACAGGCATTGCTCCCCATGTGATAAAACTGTTTCCCCACCTGAGGAACTGAACCCTGCACCTCTGGGAGTTTGGGACTTCTGTCGTTGTCAGGCAGAGGGAGCCTTCATGACTAGCTCCCAATCAGCGCCTGGGTGCTGAGTCGGCACACAGGGGTTACTGGATTTTTACCACTAAGGAAAGGAGGGGGCTCAATGCAACCTCACACAGGAAGGATAGCACAGCAGCCCTGTACGTGGATTTCACCTGGCTCTGGCCGTGACTTTCCCCCTGCCATTCCTACTGTGTGTCTCTCACCTTAGCCTTGAGTACAACTCTGCTGAGTCCAGCAAGTCCTTGCAGGGAATCCCTGCAACAGTTTAAAAAATAAAGTCCTCATATGAAAATCAGAAGCTTTAAAAGAAAAAAGACATATACGGCTCTAGAAAAATGGGAATGATAAAAAAAATGACATAAACATCTACAGGAGTTCTCAAAAGTTTTGGTCTCTGGATCTCTTTACATTCTTAAAAATCACTAAGGACCACCAAAGAACTTTTATGTAGGATATATCTACCAATATTTATGATACAAAAAATTCAAACTGAAAACCTTTTTAAATGTTTATTAATTCATTTTAAAATGATAAAAACTCATCAGGCAGTAACATTAAAAAAAAAACACTTTTAGGTACAATAACACTTTTCAAAGAGAATCAGTGAGAACAGTAGTATTGTTTTATATTTTGAAAAGCTCTTTAAGGTCTGCTTAATAGAAGTCAGCTGGATTCTTATACTTACTTGTGCATTCAATGACATATGGTGTGTTGGTTTATTGCCTCATAGAGATATGTAGTTGGTTAGAAAGAAACATTTTAACAGCTTTTTTGCGTAATTGTGGATGACTGTTCCACAGTAGCTTACCCACTTCAACTGTAAATCTCAACACAGTTAAAACAGTAAATAATATCATTGTATAATTACAAAAACAGTTTTCACCTTACTGACCCCTTGAAAGGGACTCAGGGACTCCAAGGAGTCCATAGATTACTATTTGAAAACTACTGATCTATACTCAGAGTTAGAGTATTTGAACTTACTGGAAGTTGGCAAGAACACAATAACTTACTAAAACAGGTAAAAAATATGAATAGAAAATCTCAAAAGGAATAATAAGCACAGAAAAAGATGCTCAGAGATGCTAGTACTAAGGAAAATGCAATCACAACGGTGGCATAACATTTTATACCCCTATACAAATAAAACAGCAATAACACCTATTTTTGTGAGGGATATGGGTACGAACAAGTTTTCATACACATTATGAAAATTAAAAAATAAAAGAAAGAAATATATCTCAAAATATTAAAGTAATAAATTAAGAATAGGAAATTATAGAACAAAAACCAGTACATATGACTAAAGAACAAGTGGAGATTTTAAAGAAAAAGATCCAATTGGAAATACTGGGGATGGAAAGTATAGTCATTGAAATAGAAAAACGGCACCAAAGTTAAAACAGAAAGTGAATAGCTAAACTTGCAGACTTCACACTGCTGAAGACAGGTTTGATAAATTGGACAATGGTAACTTAAACACATTTAAAGATGTGTATATATGAAAGACAAGTGAAAAGATATGGATGATAAATTAAGGAGCCCTAACAAATATGTTTAATTGGTATTCCAGAAATAAATAGTTAAGAGGAAAGGTTTTTAGAGATCATGAAGGAGTCAACGAAATCCAAGCTAGATGGAAACTCCACTCCAGACTGGGGCAGACAAGGGCACAAGGCTCCCTCTCCCCAAGAAGGGACAGGAGGTCAGCCTTTCTCATGCAGACCAGAGCTACCTGGTGCTAAAGGGAAGTTGTGGGTGAGTACAGCTGAGAGGTAAAGGCTCCCTCCTTCCACCTCCCCACTTTGTGAGATGGAGGCTCTAACCTGGCTGCAGCAATTCTGAAAACAATGGGAGCCCATCAGCCTTGTCCAGCTCGTCATGTGAAGTGTCCACACAGGAGAAACATGCTGTGGAGACCCGGAGCTGCTGCTGCTACCCCCTCCAACAGATGCTAAGTTCCTAAAGCAGTGTGTCACTCACAGAGAAGCACACCACTGTCCCCAGCCCCAGCTCCAGAGCAGTGGCTCAGAGAATCTGCCGGGGATGAGCAGCAGGCTGTAGAACAGAGAGCTCAGGATCTCTTCTCAAAGGAACTGACGTCCTTGTGATAAACTGTGGGGAAGCTCAAACCTCAGGGCACTTTCAAAAACACTGGCAATATGGGGAAAGACAACTGGGAGAAGGCGAAACTGTAGGCAGCCTAGTTTGTCAGACAGCAACACAGGAGGTGTCAGCTGGAAGGAGCTATCCTGAGGTCAGAACAAATCTCAAACAGACCTGGGGAACCCAAACTGAACTGGATCGGTTTTAGAGGAATTTATGCCTCAGGGCATTGTTGAAAACAACAGATACATGAAACCTCTATGGGTACACCCAAAGTGCACCTTCCTAGGACAGACTTTGGAGGCCTCACACTATGGTGGTAGCGGGAGTGAACCTCACTGAAATAATCTAGCCAGTTGCTAAACAAATAAACAGGATAAAATTATGACAAATCTGGAGGGTGGGGGAAGGAATTGGACCAGTACCCAGAGTTGCTACAATACATTATCTAAAACGTCCAGTTTCCAAACAAATTTATGAGACATGCAACGAAACAGGAAAGTATGACCTATACACTGGAAAAAACTAGGAAGCAGAAATTGCCTGTTTAAGAGTGACCAGATGTGGTCACTTTTAGAGATAAATATTAAAAACTAAAGACTTCAAAGCATTCATATAAATGTGTTAAAATAACAAAAGAAAATCATGATTAATGAAGGGAGGTATTTTAATAATGTCACATCAAATAGAAACTATCTATAAAAAATTATAAAAAAAAGAATCAAGTGGAAATTCTGTAGGTAAAAAGGAAAAACACTGAAAGGAAAAACACAATAAGAAGCTCAACAGTAGATCTGACCTGACAGAATAAAGAATCAGCTAAAAGATTTTCAGACTGTTAAAAAGAAAACCACAGGCCCAAAATTGTGTCACATGTGCTAAACCCCAAGATACTAAAACTACACTTAATATCTAATCTAATGGCAGTTTCAACCTCTCCCACAAATGTAATCCTAATCAACCAGTCTGGAGTTTTCTAGTCTAACAGTAAAGTAATCTATCACACAGGCCTCCTCCAGTCCCCAGAGGAAGAAGCAGCAACCTGCATGATAAAACCAAAACCTCTGCCACTCCCTTCCCCACACCCTCAAGAAAAGAGGGCCTAGTCTAAAAATAATCCTTTCTTTTCTTTTGCTAATAGCATACAACCCCTCAGAGCCACCTTCTAGTTGCTAGACGGGATGCTCCCCGATTCATGAATTACCTAATAAAGCTAATTAGATCTTCAAATTTTCTTGAATTTTGTTTTTTAACAAGACTGAAAGAACATAACCTCAGTCAATAATCTGAATCCGCACAAAAAAAACAAAGCACTCCAGTAAATCATGTAATTATATAGACAGAATAAGTGCATATTTCTTCGACTTTCTTTCCTCTTTACTGATTTAAAAAGCAATTGTATAAAAGAATTTGTATATGATGTATCACTGGGACCAAACATAAATATATATTTTCCAATAGAAGCACAATGGAGGTGGGTGGGAGCAAAGCTGTACTAGACTAAGGAAATGACTACAGATGGAAACTTGAAAAAAAGCAAACAATTAAAGAAAATAAAAAATGATAAACAAGAAGGCTAATGTAACAAAATCTATAAATATACACTTGCTCTCCTAATTTCAGCTTCTCTAAAATACATAAAGTTACACAAAATAATAATTATAAAATGTATTGTTAGTTTTGTAACATTCACAGGTGTAATATGTATAATATTAATACCACAAAAAGCACGGAAAAGGAATAGATCTACATAAGACTAAGGTTTCTCTATCTCACCAGAATTAAGTTTGTAAAGATGTCAAGCTGATTCTGATTGGTTAAGATATATGCGGTAACTTCTAGAGCAATCAATAAGGAAATGATCCAAAAATATATAGTAAAAAATCATTAAAGTAATTAAAATGCTACATTAGAAAATATTCACTTAATTCACAAGACAATGAGAAATAGAAGAACACATGAGACAGGGAAATATAAAATAAAATGATAGAGTATATCCACTTATATAAATAATAATATTAAATGTGAATGGATTAAATTATCTAATCAAAAGGCAGAGACTATGAAACTGGATTGAAAAAGCAATGAACTATTTAGTGTCTACATGAGACACATTTTACATGCAAAGATACAAACAGACTGAAAGCGATGGGGTGCAAAATAATACATCCTGTATACAGCAATCACAAGAAAATAGGAATGGCTATTCAATTATCAGGCAAAGTAAACTTTAAAACAAACAAAAAATGCTACTATAGCTAAAGGGTAACATTTTTTTATAATAAAAAAAGACAACCTATCAGGAAGAGAGAACAATTATAAACATACACACACCTAAGAACAAAGCACCAAAATGAAGTAAAAACTGACAGAAATGATAAAAGAAATAATTATTTTGATTATATGATGATTATATCATTAAATAATGATAAAAACAATTCAAAATATTGCTTGGAGACTTCCAATAATGAATGAAACAACTAGGCAGAAGATCAACAAGGAAACAGAATACTTGAATAATGCTGAAACCAAATATACCTAAAAGACATCTACATACCTCTCCACCTGGCAGCAGTAGAATATACATTCTCAAGTGCTCTGGCACATTCTCAAGGATGGAGACTATTTTAAGCCACAAATCACAATAAATTTTAAAGGACTGAAATAATACAAAGTATTTTCTCTGATCACAATGTAATAAAATTAGAGTAACAGAAAAATTTGAAAAACTCACAAATGTGTGGAAATTAAACAACATAATTCTAAGTAACCAATGTGTCAAAGAAGAATCAAAAGAGAAGTTAGAAGAAAAACTTCATATAAATTGAAAAAAAACACATAACCTATGGAATGCAGCTAAAGCAGTACATTGTGGGAAATTATATATACAAAATTATATATATATAAAATATAATATGATCTCTAATCAATAATTGAAACTTTTACCTTATGACACTAGGGAAGAAAGAGAAAACTAACCTTAAATCAAGCAGAGGGAAAGAAATAATAAAAATTAAAGCAAAGATAAATGACATAGAAAATAGAAAAACAACAGAATCAATGACACAAAAACATAGTTATTTGAAGATATCAACAAAATTTATAAATCTTTAGCTAGAGTGACCAAGAAAAAAAGAGAGGACTCAAATTAACAAATCATCAATAAAAAAGGAGGCAGTATTATTTTCCTTACAGAAATAAAAAGAATTACAAAAGGATACTATAAAAACCTGTATGCCAATAAATTAGATAACTTAGATGAAATAGAAAAATCTCTAAAAGACATACACTACTGAAACTGACTCAAGAAAAAATAGACTATATGAATAGAGCTATACCAAGCAAAGAGATTAAATTAGTAATCAGAAAAAACAACTACCCAGGAAGAAAAACCCAAGCTCAGATGTTTTCACTCATGAATTCTACCAAACATTTAAAGAAATATTAACAATTCTTAATGAACTCTTCCAAAGTCAGAAGAGAAAGAAAAAATTCCCAAGTCATACTCAGTATTATCATGAAAGCAAACCCAGGTAAAAATGATATCACAAGAAAACAGAACTACAGACCAATATCTCATATGAATATAGATACAAAAATTCTCAACAACATTCCAGCAAAATGAATCTATCAGTATATTGAAAGCATTATACATCACGACCAAGTGGGATTTTTATCCCAGGAACCAAGCTTGGTTCAACACTTGAAAATCAATGAATGCAATATACCATATCAATAAAACAGAAAATAAAAAATATATAATTATCTCAATTAATGCAGGAGAAACACTTGACAAAATCCAACATCCTTTCACAATAAAAAATTAAAAATCAACAAACTTGGAATGGAAGGAAACTTCCTCAACCTAATAAAAGGCATCTATGTAAAATCCAATCTAACACCACATTTAATAGTAAAAGACTTGATGAGTCCCCCTAATATTACAAAGAAGGCAAGGATATCTGCTCTCACCATTCTTATTCAACAGAGTACCAGAAGCCCTAGTGTCCCCAATAAAAAAAGAAAAATAAGAGGCATACGATTGAAAAGAAAGAAACAAAACTGTCCCTATGTGCATATGATATGACAGTCTCACAAAGAATCTACAAATATTTTTTTAAAATTCTAGATCAAGACACAAATAATAAACCACTTTTTGTTTACAGTATGTCTCGTTTTGTTGTGCTCCACATTATTGTGCTTAGCAGATATTGCATTTTTTACAAATTGAAGGTTTGTGGCAACCCTGCGTTAAGCAAGTCTATCAGTGCCATTTTTTTCTGCAGCATTTGCTCACTTTGTGTCTTTGTATCATATTTCGGTATTTTCACAGAATTATACGTCGAACTTGAATATGTGACTGAATTGCTGCAATCTCATGATAAAACTTGAATAAATGGGGAGTTGCTTCTTATGGATGAGCAAAGAAAGTGTTTTTTTTCTTATTTTTTATAAATCGTTTTTCTATATATTAGCAATAAACCTGTGGAATCCAAAATTTGAAATCTAACATCATTTACAATTGTGCAAAAAAAGCCCAAAATAACATACCTAGGTATACACTTAAGAAAGCATGTATATAGAGATGAAAGAGGGAATTCCCTGGCAGTCCAGTGGTTAGCACTTCCACTGCAGGGGGCACAGGTTCGATCCCTGGTGAGGGAACTAAGATCTCACATGCCTCACGGCATGGCCAAAAAGAAAAAAACAGAGAGATCGCAAACATCCTCCAAATTTATCTATAGATTGAATGCAATTCCCATCAAAATTCCAGCAGATACACTGTAGATACATATAGGATTATTCTAAAATATATAAGGAAAGGGGTGGGCCCTAAAAAAGAAAAACATTTTGATAAAGAATAGTGGAAGGAATCACACTACCTGGTACTGAGGGTTTCTATAGTTACAGTGATCCACACAGTGGCACTGGCAGAGGAACAAACCCCATAGATCAACGGAAGAAATTAGAAAACCCAGAAACAGACCCACGCAAATATTCTCAACTTACTGTTGACAAAGGTACAAAAACACTTCAAGAAATCATGCTGGAGCAATTGGATATCCTAATGAAAATTATTAAACCTCACACCTTACACAAAAATTAACTGAAACTGCATCATGTTAAGCAAAACTATCACAAAAAAGGAGAAAATCTTTGCCTATGGCTAGGCAAAGAATTCTTAGACTTGACAACAAAAGCATGACTAATTAGCAAATTTGATAAATCAGACTTCATTGAATTGAAAACTCTGGCTCTGTAAAAATACTGAAAACTATAAGACATCAAGAAAAGAAATTGAAGAAGAAAGAAATAAGTGGAAAGACATTCTGTGCTCATGGATTGGAAGAATTAATATTGTTAAAATATTAACTACTACACAAAGCAATCTACAGCTCCAATGCAATCACTATCAAAATTCCAATGGCATTTTTCACAGAAATAAAACTCTCAGAAATTTGTATGGAACCACAAAAGACCACAAATAGCCAAAGCCATCTTGAGAAAAAAGAACAAAGCTGGAGGCATCATGCTCCCTGATTTCAAGCTATATTACAAAGCTACAGTAATTAACACAATGTGGTATTGGCATACAACCAGACACACAGATCAATGTAACAGACAGAGAGCCCAGAAATAAACCCATACAGAAATGGTCAATTAATTTACAACAAAGGAGCCAAAAATATACAATGGGGAATAGACAGTCTCTTCAGTAAATGGTGTTGGGAAAACTGGCCAGCCACATTCAAAAGAATGTAACCACTGTCTTACACCATGCACAAAAATCAACTCAAAATTGATTAAAGACTTGAATGTAACAGACCCGAAACCATAAAACTTCTAGCAGAAAACACAGGCAGTAAGCTCTTTGACTTACTGTCTTAGAGATAAATTTTTTAATCCAACACCAAAAGTAAAAGCAACAAAAGCAAAACTTTTGTTCACAGCCCATGCAAATAGCAAAACTCAAAAAACGTCATCAATGACCAAAAAATAAACATTAAAGCCATGAAATACCATTATTAGACTATTACATTGGCAACAATTCAAGATACAGTATACTAAAGGCATTTTAGGTAATGAGATTCTCATGTACTGTGGCGGGGATACAAACTGTACACTCTTTACAGGGCAACCTGCAGAATTATCAAAATAACACTGTGAAAACCCTGTAGAAGATATTACCTTACAGAATCACCTCAGCACAATACTACCAACTTAACATCTATAATACAAGAATACTAGTGTGTGTGTTTACACACAGATCGATGAGCGACGGACTCATACACAGAGACACACAGAGGGACTCAGGGAGGAAGAGACTGAAGGACTTATTTCAAGGTTCCACGCACTGCTGTTTGAGGCAGGGAAAATCTGAAACACACGAAACGATCATCAACTGAGGAATGTGCAAGCAAAATCTGGAATACCATGTGGCATTGGAAAGACTAAAGTGGATCCTTAGAGTGAAACAGAATGACTTAAATGATTTTTTTAAGCACAAAAATAGCAGATCTCCAAAATCAGTTTATTAAATGATGTGTCATCCTGCTGCCACTGGTATAGCAGTGGGGCACAGTAGGTATCAAGAGAGATAAAAATACGAACTCTAGAACGAGAACCCCTAGATTAAAATCTGAGTCCCACAGTCTAACAAAAATTGCAGTACCTACTGTACGGGTTTGTTGTGAGAATTAAATAAGTTGAATATAAATAAAGCACTTCAAAAAAAAAGCCTTGCAGGGCTTCCCTGGTGGTACAGTGGTTGGGAGTCCGCCTGCCGGTGCAGGGGATGCAGGTTCATGTCCCGGTCTGGGAGGATCCCACATGCCGCGGAGCGGCTGGGCCCGTAAGCCATGGCCGCTGAGCCTGCGCGTCCGGAGCCTGTGCTCCGCACCGGGAAGGGCCACAACGGTGAGAGGCCCGCGTACCGCAAAAAAAAAAAAAAAAAGCCTTGTGAAAATAAGCAATATATGTGTTTTGCTGTTATTATTATAATTACACGTAAAAACGCAGCATAAATGCTTGGTAAATATTAGCTATCATTTTCATTACTATAAACCAGCATTCATTTTAGGCACTGTTACACTTGTTAGCTTATGTGAATATACCCTTATGAGAGATTTCAAAGTATATTTGTTATAAACTATATAAACTATACTAAATAACACATATCATATTTTACAGGAAAAACTATGTAACGAAAATGAAGCGTGACTGATTACAAAGTTTAAACAAATTATTTGCCTAACAAAGTTAATATAATTTCTCATGAAAATTATGTCTTTCTTTGGATATATGGAACACCGTTTTTTACTGTATAAAAATGATCAGGGAACCATTAATAATTCTGCCATCTGTTCTACATCCCAGCTGTGAAAACAATGCTGCATGAGCTTCCTATTGCTTCCAATGGTATATTAACTTCTTAAGCCACAAACCTCGTGGCTTAAAATAACACAAATGTATTATCTCACAGTTGTGGAGATCAGACATCCAAAGTGAGTCTTGCAAGGCTGGAATCAAGGTACATTCGCTCTGGAAGTACCAGGCTCCAGAGACCTGCCACCTCCTTGGCTTGTGGCACCTACCCCACCCTCTCCTTTCACTGCCACGTCTCCTTTTTCTGCCTTTGGGGCTGTCCTGCCTTCCTCTTTAAGGACCCCTGTGACTGCACTGGGCCCACGCTAGTAATTCAGGAGAGTCTACCCTTCTCAAGATCTTAATTACACCTGCAAAACCTGCTACTGTAGGGTAACATATTCAGAAGCTCTGGAGGTGAGACACGGACAGCCTGGAGGACCCTGACTCTGTCTCCATGAGTGGGTCCCAGCCGTGAGACGGAACTTTCACTCAGGCTGTTCTCCTGGCCACTCCACGACCAACTCACCTCTCCAGTCTCAGACCTCAACAGATCAAGCTACTTTTGGACAGGGGTTTTAATACAGTGGCAATTCATGTTCCTGGTCACGGGGATGGCAGTGCACCATCAAGAGGATACTCGGAATTTAAAAGCAGTACGAAGTACAATATCATGCTCATTCTCTGAAAACACGATTTCCATACCACCCTGTTTTCATGCACTGTCTTAAATTGATCTGTACATGTCAATATTCCCCTGAAGAAAAATGATCTTCCCTTACCACTAACCCCTTACAAAGCACTTCACAAAATATAGGCAAGCAGACATTTTTCTTTAATTAAGAGAGACTAAACACAACAAAATCCCTTTAAAACAAACCTGTTAAAATATGTAAATATTTGTAAACATTAAGAAATGTTAAAATACAATCAAAATCCCTTCTTACCATATACAACATATTTCAGTTGGAGATTTTTAATGACTTCTTCCACAGTAGGTTTATACTCCAGAAAACACGTGTAAACCCCACTCATGCTCTCCTTGAAGTTCTGGAATACAAGGCTTCCTGTGGAGGTCACTTGTGCAGTGCTGTTTCCTAATAGAGGAATAAGATACAGTGATCAGTAGCTTAAATTACATGAGATTGAGATAAAATAACGAAATAGTTTCTTAACAGAGAAAAACCATCCAAATTTACCTACAGAATCACTGAAGGAGTTGGGGACAAAGTCATTGTGTCTGGTGGTTCTTGACAGTGGGTGCCAGGATGAAGTTAGTGTCAGAATTTCACTAACCAGAGTTCATCAAGTGTGTGGCTGCCTAAGTGGTAAGAGACTAACACACGTACATGATGTGCTCCTCATCTGCTTGTTGCACTGAGATGGCATGATCAGTACTCATATACATATAACATAGCATATACTTATACATACTATCAAGTAATTATGTTTGTATATATGCATATAAATACTTCATTGATGAGTTATGCTCTCATTAAGCATAAAAAATGTATATGAAAGGGATAAAAACAGTGTGTCCAGAACAAAGGCTAACTCAATATAATCACGAACACCTAGGGATTTGTTGTCATTACACAAGGTACTTGGCAAAATTTGGATTACAGCCGTGAGGGTTGCAGAAGAAAGAAAACAGGAAACTGGATCACTTGACACCCGAAGTCGCACAATCAGAACTGCAGTGCTGGGAGTCAGAACTTGGACGTAAGGTCCCTTGTCACTTCAGCATCACTTAAGTACCACACTGGGAGAGAGCCATGTTGTGTAATGGGAAAGAAGTCTGATTTAGAGGGTTAGGACTTGGCTTTTAGGTGTGCCTTTCTTTCTCATAAACTGTGTAACTGGGGATAATCACTTAATCTTTCTGAAGTCTAGCTCCTTCATTTGCACAACAAAGGATCATAATATATGATAATATATCTCATTGAATCATTTTTGAATAACAAATACAAGGAATGTTAAAGTACTTGAAAAAGCTATAAATCATTAAGCAATTAAAAATGGTTACTCTCAAAGTTCATAACCACGGGTTTGCACTAGAAAAAATTATTAGATATTAAAACTCACTCAATAATTTAATAAACTATTCATTAGAATTGAAAATATTATCTTAATACTCATCTTTTTCTATTTTAAGAAAATAATTTATTGCCTATAACTGTCAAGTTGAAATTTATTTTGAAGAAATTTATTGCTTCAAAATAAGACAAAAGATGAATGTTCTTAGTGAAGAAATTTTCATTCTTCATTTTTTCACTAAAAATGTGTTGAGTTTCTAGCACACGCAAAGCCCTGTTTCAGATACTGAAGGAGAAATTAATAGATGGATATACCCACCCTCAAGGGATTTACACAGAGCATTATGCCTTGAGAACTCCCATTTCTATATCTTGGATGAAGCTAAAAAATGTGATATAAATTTAGAATACATTTCTATTGTACTGCCTATTTCTTCATGAATATCTTTTGATGAAAGAGTGCCTATTTATCATAACATGTTGTCTCTTTTTTAGAACAGATTAAGAGGTTTTCAAGCGTTTGCTATACATATATTTCAGCAGACACAAACAGATACATCATAGTAATATGATAAAAGGTGCCCACAAATTGTAAAGAAATTTTAGAATATCATGTCAGCAATGAAGCCACGCATTCCCTGGCAAAAATTTGAAATAAAATTTCCCAAACCAGAAGCATTAATAAGTGTATTAATATATATTTGAATGCCTACTACAATGTTAAATATTATGACAGCCAGAAAATCTAGTATCATACAATTTGTAAGAAAACACTCTCTGGCTACCTTCTTATTTAAAAAAATTTAAAAGTAGCACACTTTGAAAAGATACCCAGATGACTGCATAGCCAAGAGAAGAACCCACTTAACAAATACTACTTAACAAACAGACTTTTACAAAACTAAGTTTAAATGGGAATTTCAGGATGCCAAGGCATATCACAATATACTATATAAGAACTCATACAACAGCAGACAGTCAATAAATAATTAAACTGAAGTCAGGACTTCTTTCTCTAGAACTCAGCTTGATCATCTAAAAATTCAGAGTTGGATTAGATTTCTAGAAGCACATGCCTCAGAGCTCTAAAATTATATGGCAAAATTTAAGCACCATTTCATTACAACCTATTTTTAAAAACAGGTTTATACTTTTGGTTTCTGCTCAGATATGGAGAGTGACTATAAGAGCAACAACATCATACAACAATAAGGAAAAAGACAGACAAACTGTCAACCAACAACTTTTCTTGAACCCATCAAACAAATGAGGCAGGTAGGGCAACCAGTAACCCTGAAAACCAGGAATGAACAGGGCCTGCAGGTAGAACCTAGACCTAAGCATTTGCTTCAATGGTCTAAGAACATCTGGCTAAAAGTTTTCAATAAATTGCTAAAAGCCAAGTGTTGTCCAGTGTGAGCATGTGAAGCCTCTGAGGACCACAGATGGGGGCAGGGGGAGTGCAGAGGCAGTTGCACCCTCTTACAGGCTTTTTACCTTCATGAAAATCTTTGGGTGTTCAAAGGAAGATCAGGGGAACCCTGAGCAAGATTCCCACAGGGCACTGGCTAGAGGAGGGGGCCGGCGCAGGGTACTGGCTAGAGGAGGGGGCCGGCAGCCCTGCCAAAACTCCACCCTTGCCCATTTCCCCTACCTCCTGGTGAGGAGCAATGCTTTAACCTACAAGGGAGAAGAAACAAAAATGGTCACTGAGGGCACTGTGGAAACATGTTACCACTAGGGAAGGAAACAGGAAGGAAAAAACCTCACTCTTGAGGAAGTCAGCAAGAAGTATTAGGCCAACACTAAAGCCGGCAGACAGGCTGAAGCACTTCTAAAGGCCACACCCACAAGATCCAGTGACACCACACCTGCCAAAGACTAATGCTGAATCAGAACACTAGAGACTGCCCCTCTCTCCCAACTGCCCATCACTAGTAAGAGTCTAGCAAAAATGCAGTGAAATCAAGCTAGGAGAGCTGCAAGAAAGATTCTCTCTAGAGAAAGCAAAAAAGGAGAAACCAAAGCCAAAGATGAGACAATGGAGAAAAATAAGTTTTCAGTAACCACAGCAATAACCAATATCAAAGCCAGACAATTCCTGACTAGTTTAACACAAACTCCCAATATTAAAGGCTTAATAATATTTTAAAAAGTGTTCATCTCAAAGATAAAAATAATTATCTCAATATTTACTATCTTATTCAAGATGTTCTTAAAAAATTAAGAAGCATACAGAAGGGTAAGAAATGGCACATTTCCAAAATACCAGGCAATGACACAGATGTCAGAAGTATCAGACAGTTAGTTTAAAATAACTATGAATAATGTATTAAATAATTTAATGGAAAATGTAGAAAGCATGCAAGATCAGATAGGTGATTTCAGCAGAGTCTGAAACCATAAGAAATAATCAAATGGAAATGTTAGAACTAAAACCAAACCAAAAAAATAAAAAAAGAACACAGTAACACAGATGAAGTCTTCCTTCAATGAGCTCATAAAGAGGCTTGACACAGCTAAGAAAAGAACCAATGACTTGAAGACAGATCAAAAGAAATTTACCCGAAGAGAAAAAGCAACAACAACAACAAAAGCAAAACAACACCAAGAAGAATGAATCCAAGAGCTATGGAACAATTTCAAACAGTTACATAAGGGTGACAGAAATCTCAGAAGCAGCAGAGAGATAGGATGAAGCAGAAGAAATACTAGAAGATATAATGGCCGACAATTTTCAAAAATTAATGACAAACCAAAACCACAGATCCAAGAAGCTTATAGAACACCAAGCAGAATAATACAAATAACCAAAAAAAAAAAAAATGCATTTAGTATTCAAATCGCTGAAAGCGAAACGGAAAGAAAAAATCTTGAAATTAATCAGAAAAATATGGCACACTGCCTACAGAGGGATAAGGACTATTTTATAGCAGCCTTCTCGTGAGAAACTATGCAAGCAAAAAGAATACAGAATGCCATCTTTGGAATTTTGAAAGAAAAAAACTGCCAATCCAGAATTCTACAACCAGCAAAAGAAATAGATAAGCAAACTTTACCCAAAGCAAACAGAAAGGAAATAATAAAGTCAGAAATCAATGAAACTGAAAACAGAAAAATACCAGAGAAAAATAACTCAAAAGCTGGTCCCTTGAAATGACTGATAAAATTGTTAACCCTGTAGCCAGAGAGACCAAAATGAAAGAGAAAAGACACATCCAATACCAGGAGTGAACGAGAGCATATCATAGAGATCCTGCATATATCAAAAAGATAACAAGAAAATATCATAAACTATGCACATAAATTTGACAAGTTGAAAAAAACTAAGTTGGACAAATTCCTTAAAAGACACAAACTACAAAAAGTCACAAAATGGTGAGAAGGGAAAATCCTAGTCCTACCTCATTTAGATTATTATCTGTGAACTCTGAAGCCAGACTTCAAAGGCACTTGACTTCAGTAAAGTACCTTGTTCTCTCAATGCCTCTGTCCACATATAAAAGGGAGAAAATAACTGTACTTACTGCAAAGAGCTGTTGTGAAACTTAAATGATTAGTATATGTAAATTGCTTAGAACAGAATCTGCTACATGATAAAAGTATACGTGTTGATTATTTTTATAAAATTCGGAATAAAAACGCTAAAGTAAAAATATGCTTGCAGAATATATCCATACATGTATACTTATATTTATATATACTTAAATATGTGCATTTACTACGTGTATGAATACACACATACATAGATATATGTATGTATTTGTGCATGTGTATTCATACACGTAGTAAATGCATAAAGAAAAGCTAAGGAATAATATTGTAAAAGTTCAGGATAATGTTTACCTAAGAGGGGTTGGGGACAGAAGAGTGGGATTTTTCAACATTAGAAGGTTCAACAGTCATGATAATGGTATATCTTGGCTTCTATAGCAAGCTCACGGATTACGCTTCATAACTTATATATCTGTTATACAGATTTGTATTTATCAGATGCTTCATAATAAAAATATTCAGGTAGAGTAAGATATAATCTATGATCTCATTTTTTAAAAAACATAATAAGGATGCAGTTACAGGGTAAAGCTCAACGTGTGTGTGTGTGTGTGTGTGTGTGTGTGCACAGTTATACAGGTTTGTGTGAACATTTAAAAAAGTGGGAAAGTCCACACACCAAAAAGAGCTAATTCATCAGAATGGTATTAGGGTTGAAGTAAGAGATACAGGGCTTGCTGCAATAAATGCTTTACCTTTGTAAACCAAAAATGTTGGAAGAGAGACAGAAGAGGGTGGCAGTGGCGGTGAGAGGAAGAGAGCCTAGCAAGTCTAAGACTTGGCCTCCACACTGTACAACCATCTAAACAACCTGGATGCTTCTCTCCAAAGGGAGGCGCAAGTACATAACTACATGTTTCTTTGGTTCAACTGTAGGGGAACTATCTTTGGAATATCCATGAAAAGATAACAAAAGTACAGTCTAGTTTAACCTAGAGTCCAAAAAGCTTCTCTGTTTTTCAAGCTTTAATAAAATTAGACATTTTCCACGTCTCTCTGCAATTACAGTGATAGTACTGAGCTTTAAAGCTGGCAGACAACGAACTATGACGTGACACTGCACTGAAAACACAACTGTAATCAAGATGTCAGAATACCAGGATTTTCTGAGAATAGTCTTTATAAATACAAAGCCCTTGCATCTATATGATTTTATCCTTACCTGGAAACAGCTATGTTTTTGAACATCTGTTTTCCATTATGAAAGTGAGTAATATAAAATGTCACTTCTAGTTAAAGGAGTCAAAATTCACTTACACAGTATACTTTGCAATACAAGCTGCAAGACCTGCCCTGGCATCTCAGAGAAGAGCATGTTTCACATCTCAATTTTCAAATCAAAGGGGTAACAAATTACAACACAACAAATCAATACTTAAATGCTTCTATTTTTGAACTCACAGAGTTTTAATAATGAATGTAAAATATATTTAATATACATGCTTGTGTTATATTATTTGCTATTAGAAAGCAATAAAAATAAAGATTGATTTTATTTTCAATATTGGATACCTTTACTCCTGGCCCCCTTCGCTGATTTATATTAACTGCCTAGCCTCTCAGGACCTCTGTCCCTGACCTCTGCTGACCCCCTCCTACACTCTAGTACTGCAGCCAGGCAGAGGTCACGCTGCTCTGCGTACCTCCTGCAAAGCTGGGCACAATGGCAGCCACCAGGTAGTCACTCACCTAGAGCCGAGTAATTCACTTTGGAGACACACCACCTAACCTAAAGAGTGAAGTAACTCTTTAAACCTTGAGCTATTTCAGAATCAACATAAATATTATGGCAGTGTACAACTTAGATTGTTCAACTATATAAAATATGAATTAAAACATATTAAAAAATAAATATTTCTTATGAATGTTTCTTCAGCGAGTCTTTGTATGAATATACTGCTTTCCTCCATCCAGGTCTACAAAATAAACCTGTAGGTTTTCACCCACAAGCACTGTCTCAAAACACCAATAAGGGAAAAAAAGGAGAAGAAGGAAGGAAGGAACGGAGGGAAGGAGGGAGGAAGGGAGGCAGGGAAGGAAAAGAGAGAGAAGGAAAACATGGTGAATAGAGCAATAAAGGAACACTTGCACAGAAGGTATGCAAAAGGTACTTCCTTGAACAATATTTAGGATGAAAATTCATTATCCGAATTCTCAGCAAGGCTGAAAACAAAAACAGCTAAGCTAATTGATATTTTTTAAACTACACTGCAAAAACAAATCAGCTTTTAGCAAATGAGATATCAGAATACAAGTAAGATGGGCATTTCAAAATAACAAAATAAGAAGTTGAATGGAGAAAATGTTGACCAAATCAATCATACCAATAGTAATCTCTATGTGGTAAAATGTACCTTCATGAGAATAAGACCTTGTTTTCTCAAAAATCTGAAAACTGTAAGGTTACTATTCAGATGTATCTCAAGTCCATCTTCTCCTCTGGATGAGTACCCAAGTGCTAAACTTCCTCTTTTGTAAGCACAGCATCAGTAACATATTATTACACAGCTACCACCAAACCATGCAGTATATTTAAGAGCATGTTTTTCATACTAAAATACTGAATGTTAAATTTAGTCAGTTTTTCAAAATGGATATTAATATTTAGGTTAAATTCAAATATAATCCATACTGTCTGGTCAGGATTTTAATCAGAGTGAAATATAAGATAAAAAATATAAAATCGTAACTACTAATAAAGTCTCAAGTTGTCCCTATGTGGGGCTGTATAAAACAAACAAAACCAGAATTTTAAACCTAGAGCTCAAAGTGCTCATTTGTATTTTTAACAAAAGCCAGAATCATATTTGCTTCTTCATACATACTTTGCTAATAAAAGTCTAACTGAGGTAACCAAAATGATTTTATGAATTTTACAATAAAAAAGGAAAATTTTTTGAAATATGGACGCTTAGAGAATTCTCCAGTTTAATCATCCAGTGTGTCTCTAGCTCAAATTAAGATCTGGAAAAAATGGTCATGCCATCTACATTGTTAGATTCTAACTCCAAAAAGAAATTGCAAGAAAAAGAAGTGAGCTAATACATGAGCGTATATGAGATACAAATATTCTTTTTGCTCTGAGTACATTTCATACATATTTTTAATTATAACAACTGAAACAGAAGCCCACCTGAAATTATTTTTCCTTTCGGCCCATGCCACTGGAATGATGGGTCTATGAGTTCAGAATTCCGCAGTCGTTGGGTTACACATAACATGTGTGGACTCTTTTGATGGAGCATAACATATACTTTCACTGAAAATAAATATTAAAATGTTCCAATAATATTTTATGTTCGTTCACGATCTATAATGGCTTACATTTTTGTAGTCTGGGTTACATGTTTTCAGAAGTTTTCTTTGGATTATTGCTATTGCTTGGTAAGAACTAAATTTCATTGCATTCCATATAACTAACTTTCAAAAACATACACTTAATTTATTTGCGTGTGCGAGTGTATCTTAATCTCAGCATTATGCATTAGTCTTTTTATTCAGAGTTTATATACCAACTTACTTTGTTGTCATAAAATTATTTTAATTACAAAGTATTAAGATAATTCTATATCCATACTTCATCTGTTTTGCAAAGACACCAAACCTGAAAGAAACTGACAAGATAAATTTGTTTAGATTATGGAACAATACATTACTCACAATGATGTAACACAGTGTACTGAATTTTAAAATTGTAATGTGATTAAAAAATTCACAAATATGTGCTTTGATTGATCTTAATTATTAAGCATTTTTCCCACTTTGCTTTAAAATTTAGAGCACTGCTCATTAAACAAGCAAAAATAGTATTCTCTAGGAGATACAAAAGGAACACACTAAAGATTCAATTGTTTTGCATTTACTCATAAGAAAGCTTTTAGAAAAGCTTCTAGAAACTCCTCAGTAATCCCATGGCAACACTTCACTAATCAACCATATACTAAGATTTCTGTGTTCCAGTAAAATAAAAATTGTTTCTATGAGAATCAAAATTCTCCTTAACTTTAAAGAAACTGTCTCTAAACTTTAACCATACAACATCATGTTTATTGAATGTAGCTTTTAGATAGCTACCCTTACTTAGGTTAAGAAACTTCCCCTCAATTCTTGGTAATTTGTTTTCCTGGGACACTTGCACCTATATTCATAAATGTAACTGTATATAATTTTCTTACATTATCCTTTGTCTTTTTCCAATTTCAGGACAAATTTGTTATTTAGTGTTTAGCACTACTAAGTTAGGCATCTAAGATTATAATAGCCACATAAAATGAATTAGGCAGATTTCCTTCTATAAATTTTCTCTGAAAGAATGTGTAAAGTGTTTTTGTCCTTGGAAACTATATAGCCTGGTACTTATTTTTTGGCAAGGGAGGAAGTAGCAAAACAAATTTCTGATTAACAATCTGGAGAATTTAATTATTAGTTTACTAAGTAATTTAATCAAGTCTGTTTTAGAAACTTATATTTTAGTAGAGTTATTCACTGTAAGTTTATTATATAAAATTATTCAGAATACTAAATTCTGATTTTTAAATCTTACCATATCTTAATTTATTCATAATATTTTTGTACTTTCATTATTCTCTTGTGAAACAATTACCAAGACTCTGTCTACTAATTGCTCCAAAGACAGCTTTTGGTTCCATTCAATCTATTATTCTTCTCTGGTCTCTTTCATTAATTTCTCCTCTTATTTTATTTCCTACTCACCTCAGTTTAAACGTTTCTTCTTTTTTCTACTTTTAATGAATGCTTATTGTATTAACGTGCCATTCCTCAGCACGACTTACTGGCTCTTTTATAAGGACACCAGTCATATTGGATTTGGGTCTACCCTAATGACCTCATTTTTAACTTGATTACTTCTATAAAGATGCTGTCTCCAAATAAGTTCACTTTCTGGGGAACTAAGGATTAGGACTCAAACATATGATATTAGCGAGAAGGATGATTCAGTCCATCACACTGAGATTCAGTTGTTTTCCTTAACTTTAACTGAAATGTTAATTCATTTTAAGGATAAATTTAAGCACATCCAATAAAAAGGGAAGTTAGTTATACATGACTGTTTTATAATTTAGGTTTAAAAGCTGTAGTTTTAAAACAAAAGCTGTGATAAAAGTTGTGATATCAGTGTAAATGGCAGAGTAAAGAACTCCAAAAATCATCCCCTTGATAAAGGTAATAAGAAAATGGCATATTGTTAGAATCAACATTTTAAGAACTCTGGAAATTAATCAAAGACTTACAGCACCCAGGAAAAATGCACTCAGGAAAAACAACTGAATCTCAGTGTCATGGCCTGAATTATGCTTCTCCCTAAAGTCATATGTTTAAGTCCTAATTCCCAGTTCCCCAGAAAGTGAACTTATTTGGAGATAGAGTTTTTATAGAAGTAACCAAGTTAAAATGAGGGCATCAGGGTAGGCCTAAATCCAATATGACTGGTGTCCTTATAAAAAGGGGAAATTTGGACACACAGACAAACACAGAGGAAAACAATGTGAAGAGGTACAGGGAGAAGATGGCCATCTCCAAGCCAAGGAAGGAGAACTGGAACAGGTCCTTGCCCTACTGCCCTCAGAAGGACCCACCCAAGCCTCCATGATTGGACTTCTATCCTCCAAAACTGTGAGACAACACATTTCTGTTGTTTAAGCTGCCAGGTCTGTGGTAATTTTTTACCATACCCCTAGCAAATACACCTGGTAAAAACAGTGAGCTTGTAGCACTTTAAGTTGCTGTATTCCCATTAGAACCAGCAGCCTGGTAGCCACTAGAGGGGCAGATGGGGTTAGATGGACTTCAGTGCCTCCCTCCCAGAGAACTGTCATTATTTCACCTTTCTGGCAGTGTTCTGGAAGACACCATGCACAAAGCTATCTTTACACGACCTAGCTTGGAGCACACCCACTGTAAAAAGCCTTTTCCCCAAGAGTCTTTGTCAAAAACAACTAGAGCTTGCCACTTAACTTTGTAAATGCCTGAAGCAGTGGGAGTAAACATCAGCTTAACCAAAAGCTTAAGAGGAAAAGCTGGGTAATGACATGTCAATGGGAGCTTTGAAAACTTCAGACACGTTCCTAGGAAAATAGAAGGGCATGTGCATGCACAGAGTAGGCCACGTGGCCAAGACTGGGCATGCTCAGTAAAGAATGAGAAGCCTTAAAGTTCTCACCTCTGGCTGAAATTGAGCCTCTGTACAGCAGAAAGTGAAGGATATGGTGGAGCTGTCAACTGCCTGGCTAAATGTTTAAGGTAAGCCACGACAAGCTCACAAGGATTCTCAGAAAATATTAGGAGACTAACTGGTTCAGGTGTTTAATGAAATCTCTGTTGAACCATTAGCCTAACTAAGCTAACTAAGCAAAGACTTCAGTGGCCACACACGACAAGGAATACAGAATTTAAAGAGAATTAGTTCAGAAAAGTCACTAAACAAATGCTACAGGAATACCTCATTCTACTGTACTTTGCTTTACTGTACCTCACAGATTTTGCATTTTTTACCATCAATGGTTTGTAGCAATCCTGAGTTTCAGATGATGGTTAGCATTTTTAGCAATAAAGTATTTTTTAATTAAGGTACATATTTTGGTTTTTAACCAAATGCTATTGCACACTTAATAGACTGCAGTACAATGTAAACATAACTTTTATAGGCACTGGGAAACCAAAAAAATTCATGTGCCTTACTTTATTGTTATACTCACTTTATTGTGATGGCCTGTAACTGAACCTGCAATATCTCTGAGTATGCCTGTACAACAAAAAGCAACTACATAAATACCTAGAAAGGGGGAAGAATCTGATTTCCAGAGTACTACATAATATTCCCTACAAAGTCCAGTTTTCAACCAAAAATATGAGTCATGCAAAAAACCAAGAAAGTATAGTCATAGGCAGCAAAAAAAGCAACCAATAGAAACTGTCCCTGAGGAAAGTCAAATTTTGGAATTACTGGACAAAGACTTCAAATCAGTTATTTTAAATATGATCAAAGAACATCATGCCTAAAGGACTAAAAAGTATGAAAACGATGTCTCTCCAAATAGAAACTATCAATAAAGGGATAGAAATTATAAAAAAAGATCCAAAGAGAAATTCCAGATTAAAAAGTACAATAACAAATGAAAATTCACAGTTAAGAATCAATAGCAGATCTCAACAGACAGAAGAAAGAATCAGCAAACTTCACGTTACATCAATGTGGGATTTATCCAATCTGAGAAAAAGAAAAATAGAAAGATACGTGAAGATAAATCAACAGTACTCAGAGACCTTTGGGAAACCATCAGGCATGCCAGTATATGCATAAAACTCCCATGGAAGAGTGGAGAGAAAGAGCCAGAAAGAATATTTGAAGGAATAATAGCAAAAACTTCCCAAAATTGATGAAAAACATAAATCCACACATCAAACAAGCCCAATGAACTCAAACTAGGGTACATTCAAAGAGATCCACACCTTAGGCACATCATAATCAACTGTGAAAACCCAGAAACAAAGAATCTTGAAAGCAGCAAGACAGAAGCAACTCATTACATAATATGGTCTTCAATAAAATTAGCTTACTTCTCATCAGAAACCATAATGAAATAGAAAGTTTGAATAGACCTAAAACAAGCAAAGTGATTGAATAATAAAAAAAACTTCCCACAAGGAAAAGCTCAGCACCAGTTGAATTCACTTGTGAATACTACCAAACAAGTAGAATTAACAATACTTCACAAACCTCCAAAAAAATAGAAGAGGAGGGAACACACTCCAACTCATTTTATGAAGCCACTATTGCCCTAAAACCAAAATCAGACAAAGACTACACAAGAAATCTACAGACCACTTTTCCTTATGAATATGTACATGATAATCTTCAAAATACTAGCAACCAAATCCAGCAACATGAAAAAGGATTATACATCATAATCAACTCAGATTCATTCCAGAAATGCAAGGCTAGTTCAAAATACAAAAATCAATCAATGTAATACCTTATCATATCAATAGAATAATGGACAAAACCCACTGATCCTCTCAATATACGCAGAAAAATCATTTGACAAAATCCAATACCCTTTCACAATAAAAGCACTCAACAAACTCGGAACAGAAGGAACTCTCTTAATCTGATAAAGGGCATCTACAAAAATTCACAGCTAACATAATACTTAATAGCAAAAACTGAAATCTTTCCCAGGCCCCCAAGGTCAGGAACAAAACAAAGATACCTGTTAACATCATATTGAACTGGAGGTTCTACCTGGAGCAACTAGCAAGGAAAAATAGGCAGATTGTAAAAGAAGAAATAAAACTACCTCCATTGGGCTTCCCTGGTGGCGCAGTGGTTGAGAGTCTACCTGCCGATGCAGGGGACACGGGTTCGTGCCCCGGTCCGAGAGGATCCCACATGCCGCGGAGCGGCTGGGCCCGTGAGCCATGGCCGCTGAGCCTGCGTGTCGGAGCCTGTGCTCCGCAACGGGAGAGGCCACAACAGTGAGAGGCCCGCATACCGCAAAAAAAAAAAAAAAAAAAAACTACCTCCATTTACAGATGACATGATATTATATACAGGAAATTTTAAGGAATAATTCCCCCTATCCCCCATTTAAAAAATTAGAGCTATAAATGATTCGGCAAGATGACAGGATACAATACCCATTTGCAAATCTCAATTGTATTTCTATACAGTAGCAATGAGCAATCCAAACATTAAATTGATAAAAACATTCTATTTACAGTAGCACCAAAAAGAATAAAATATTTAGGGATACATTTAACAAAAGTAGTACAAGAAGACTCATACACTGAAAACTGTAAAGCATCACTGAAGGAAAATAAAGAACACCTAAATAAATGAAAAGACACTCCATGTTTATGAATTGCAAGACTGTAGAGTGTTAAGGTGGTAATACTCCCAAGATTGATCAACAGATTCAATGCAATCTCTATAAAGATCCCAATGGGCTTTTATTCCAAAAATTGCCAAAGCTGATTCTAGAATAACACAAAATTTCAAAGGACCCAGAATAGCCAAAACAATCTTGAAAAAGAGCAAATTTGAAGTACTCACACTTGATAATTTCAAAACTTATTATAAAGCAACAGCAATCAAGACAGTGTGGTACTAGCGTAAGGAAAGACATATATATCAAAGGAATAGAATTTAGAGTCCATAAAAAAAAAACTCATTCATCTATGGCAAACTGCTCTTCAACAAGCACACCAAGACATTCAATAGAGAAGGAAAAGTTTCTTAAACAAATGATGCTGGAACAAGTGGATATTCACATGCAAAAGAGTGAATTTTGATCCCTACTGTATACCATACGCAAAAATTAATTCAAAATGGATCAAAGATCTAAATATAAGCACTAAAACTATGAAATTCTTTCAAGAAAATGTAGGAGTAACACTTTGTGGCTGCTGATTAAGCAATCACTTCTGATACATGACTCCTAAAGCACAAAAGAAAAAATAGAAATCAGACTTTATCAGAGTTTAAAATGTGTGCTTTAAAGAACACTATCAAGAAATGAAAACACAATCCATAGAATAGAAGAAAATATTTGCAAATCCAACATCTGATAAGGGTCTAGTATCCAGAACATATTAAAAAAAAAAACAAAACTCTTCCATCTCAGTAATATAAAAGACAGCCAAATTAAAAATTGGGTAAAGGACTTGAACAGGCATTTCTGTAAAGAAGACATCCAAATGGTCAATAAACATATGAAAAGAAGTTCCACATCACTAGTCATTAGGGAAATGCAAATAAAAAGCACAATGAGAATACACTTCACATACACTAGGATGGCTAAAATTTTAAAAGATGGACAATAATAAATGTTAATATGGATGTTGGGAAATTTGAATCCTCAAATTTCTGGTGTCAAAGTACAATAGTTCAGGTTCTTTGAAAAATTGTTTGGCAGTTCCTCAAAATGTTAAACATAGAGTTACCATATATCCCAGCAATTTTACTCCTAGGTATACTGAAAACATATGTTCACACAGAAACTTGTCCAGAAATGTTCATAACAGCACTTTTCAAAATAGCTAAAAAGTGGAAACTTCCTAAATATCCATCAATTGATGGATACACAATTGTAGTATATCCATTCAATGGAATATTATTCAGCCATAAAAATGAATGATACATTCTGTAACATAAATGAACCTTGAAAACATCATACAAAGTGAAAGAAGCCACACACAAAACACCACATAGTATATGATTCCACTTATATGAAATGTCCGGAATGGACAAATTTATGGAGACAGAAAGTAGATTAGTGGTTTCCAGGGGCTGGAGTGTGATTGCTTAATGGGTACGATGTTTCCTTTTAGAGTGATGAAAATGTTATGGAATTACACAGTGCTGATCGTTTCAGAACCTGGTCAATATACTAAAAACTACTCGAATGTATACTTTACAGGAGGAATTTTAAAGCATGTGAATTTACCTCAATTAAAAAAATATATATATATAAAGAGTTGTAGATGCTATGCCTCATGTTACTACTGCAAAATCTTATTAACCCAAAATCTTTATGATATACAGATCCCATTTAAAAAATGTTTTAGCATAAGAACTGCATATGGGGACTTCCCTGGTGGCGTAGTGGTTGGGAGTCTGCCTGCCAATGCAGGGATCCCTGGTCCAGGAAGATCCCACATGCCACGGAGCAACTAAGCCTGTGTGCCACAACTACTGAGCCTGCGCTCTAGAGCCCACAAGCCACAACTACTGAGCCCGTGTGCCACAACTACTGAAGCCCGTGTGCCTAGAGCCCGTGCTCCACAAGGGAAGCCACCATAATGAGAAGCCCATGCACCACAACAAAGAGTAGCCCCTTCTCACCCCAACTAGAGAAAGCCCACGTGCAGCAACGAAGACCCAATGGAGCCAAAAATTAATTAATTAATGTTTTTAAAAAGTGCTTTAAAAAAAAAGAACTGCATACATTTAATATTATGTTTAATTATACAATAACAAGCAAAAACACTGTAGACAACTTTAATTAGATAGCTTTTAGAAAGAATTATTTTTTGCATACTTAAGAAGTTACAGCAAACAGAATTAAACTATATGAATCTAACTCTGTGGAAACAACTTTAATCCATTTCCATAGAGGAATAGGGCCATAGGAAACTAGGATAAGTGGGGAACACTAGCCTTTTGCAAAAGATTGATAAAATTTAAACAACTGCCAATTACTTTCTTACAATTACTGAAAATCTATTTATTAATACCTGGAAAATTTGGTGATCCCACTATTTTCATTGAATCTTGGGTCAAGTGAATACCTCTTGGTAATTGAGCCAAATATCCCACTATCAAAAACAAAAAGAACAGCATTAATCAACAATCTGGCTCATTACAAATTTCAAGACATTCGAATAGGATAGTATCGCAGTATATTTGATGTTTGTGGAAGGGGAGCCATAAATCAATATCCTCTGATATCTGGTATCTCTGTTCCAGCTCTATTCCCTTCATACGCTCCAATGAAATTAACATACCCACCGCTTTCCCTATTATGTCTCACCTTCAGCTTTTTCTACATCCACTTAGAATACTCTCAATAAGTCCAAATCCCCACCCTTCAAGACACAAATCACAAGTCCCTCCTCCCTCAAACCTTCTGTTTGTCCTCATCTCTTACCTCTTTAGTACATCATCAGCAACACTCACTCTACATTGCATTACAGTTCTTCCTGCACAGACATAATTTTCCTTATTTGACTATAAGCTCAATAGTAGGATCAGTGTTTATGTCAACTTATCGAGAATCGATATCTTTTGACTGCCTTCATCCAATTCCCCGCAATCCCGCCTCTGGTAACCACAAATCTGATCTCTTCTGCCATGAGTTTGTTTGTTTTTGAAATATAATTGTCCCACAACACTTTGTTAGTTCCTGTTATACAACCTAGTGCTTTGATGTTTCTATACATTTTGAAATGATCACCACGGTTAGTCTAGTTATGATAAGTCATCGTATAAAGACATTACATTGCTATTGACTATATTCCCCGCACTGTACATTTCAAACTTGTGACTCATTTATTTTGCAACTGGAAGTTTGTACCGCTTAATCTCCCTCACTTACTTCTTCTGTCCCCTTTGGCAAACACCTGCTTGTTCTCTATCTATAACTCTGTTTATGTTTTGATATGTTCGTTCATTTGTATTTTTAGATTCTACATATAAGTGAAATCATGCGGCACTTGTCCTTCTCTTATTTCACTTAGCATAGTACCCTCTAGGTCCATCCATGTTGTCACAAATGACAAGATTTCATCATTTTTTTATGGCTGAGTAGGAGTCCACTGTATGTACCTATTATCTTCATTATCCATTCATCTATTGATGGGCACTTAGGTTGCTCCCATATCTTGGCTACTGTAAATAGTGCTACAATGAACACAGGGATGCATATATCTTTTCTAATTAGTGTTTTTGTTTTCTTCAGATAAATCCTAGGAGTGATATTGTTGGATCATATGGTAGCTCTATTTTTAATTTTTTGAGGACCCTCCATACTGTTCTCCATGGTGGCTGCATCAATTTACATTCCCACCAACAGTGCAGGAGGGTTCCCTTTCCTCCACAGCCTATCCAGCACTTGTTATTTGTTGCCTTTTTGATAATAGCTATTCTAACAGGTGTGAGAATGGTATCTCATTGTGGTTCAGACTTGCATTTCCCTGATGATTAGTGATGCTGAGCATCTTTTTCACATGCCTATTGGCCATCTGTATGTCTTCCCTTGGAAAAAGGTCTATTCAGATCCTGTGCCCATTTTTTAACTAGACTGTTGTTTTTTGATGTTGAGTTGTTTGTTTTGGATATTAACCCTTATAGGATATATTCTTTGCAAATATCTTCTCCCATTCAGTAGGTGGCAGTCAAAACGTACAAATTTCTAGTATTAAGATAAGTACATACTTGGCAGGTAATAAACCATATGATATATAAATTATTATGATAAACATATGATTAGTATAATTAACACTGCTGTATGTTACATATGAATTGTTAAGAGTTAATCCTAAGAGCTCTCAACACAGGAAAAAAATTTTTTTCTATTTCTTTAATTTTCTACCCATATAAGATGATGGACATTCCCTCAACTTATTGTGATAATCACTTCATGATGTATGTAAATCAAATCCTTATGTTGTACACCTTATAATTATACAGTGCTGTATGTCACTTATACTTCAATAAAACTGGAAGAAAAAAGTATGTTCCTTAAACCTGGAGGACACAGGGATGGGAAGCAGAAGAGGAAGTTAGGGCCAGACTGGGGAGCTCTTTGTAAGCCATCCTTTGACTCTGCAAAAACCAGCAAGCAAAAAGAAGATTTAATCAAGAAAAAAATAATCTGTCAAGCACTATACCTTGCACATAGCAAATATTAAATAATAATTGTTAAATATGATATATTCTGATGTTGTTCAGTCCTCGTTGAACAAGTGAATGTTGATGGACACATGAGTGTGCACAGACAAGTGGCAGGAGCAGCACAAAAAATGCAATAAAGCTTAGACCCAAATCTTCTTTGCTGTTAACAGAAAGGAGGTACAGAACCAAGAAGAGTATGCTATTCAAAGTCAGATGACCTGGATTTAAGTCCCAACTTCCACTAATGAGTCTTAAGAAAGTCAATTAAAACTCCAGGAGCTTCAGTTTTCTCATCTGCAAAATGCGACTACATTCCAGATTTAGAGTTTTTGTAGGAACTGAATGGACTATCGTATAAACTATAAAACGCTACATAAATATTGCTTCACTATCCATACCTTACATATTAAGATACTGCGTTCTTAGTCTACTTCTTATATGCTCAGGCCTGATCTTGTTCTTGGATCAAAAGACAACACACACACACACACACACACAGAGTCGTACCTAGCATAAGATCATGGGCCGTGGTCAAGAAGCATCCTTCTCCTACGGGGTAATTAACAGCTATCAGCTAGTCTCTACTTAAACTAGAATGACGTTTGGACTTTGGCATATTTTGTAATGTCTCTTCACTCCATTTCTTTCCATTCTCCTCCTATCCCCTGTCTACCTCCGCAGCCCTTCCTCATTCATATTCTTGGAGGGCTTCTTCTTTCATTGCCCCTTTTCTGCACAAATTGTATTTTAAACAAACCTCTTTTGTGCTTTCTATGATTCAATTCTGGGAGATACTTTATTTCTAAAAAGTCTAAAACTTGAACGCAAAATAACTTTATTTCTAAAAAGTCTAAAACTTGAACGCAAAATAACGCAGCCAAAACCTTTCTAGTTAAATGATGACCGTTGAATTAAGCACTCCCTTCGGTATCTTAACTCTATTTTGAAAACATGAGAAAGTATTTCGGATCTCTGAATCAAAAGGAGGAAAAAAACGGCGGCAGCAGAATATCAAAACTTAAGTTGCCAGTCTTTCCTGTACTTTATAGCTAAAACCAATAGATGGAGCTCCAGGACCACGGGAAATGAGAAAGCGGCGGGATGTCTACTCATTTCAAAATACACTGAAATCCTGAGACCCGTACGTCGTGGAAAGCTGGCAAAGGACCCGGGGGCTGATAAGGGTCTTGTTAACAGCCAATTTAATGTCAAGCCTTGAGCTGTGGGTGTTTGAATTACCTCGCCCGTCTATACGACATCAATGTGCCCAGTCCTGCTATTAAATTCAAGAGCGGGACCAGTGATCCAGGCTTTCCCATCAGCGGACGCACGTGACACACAGAAACCTCCGGGAGCCGCGGTCCGGAGCCGCCCTCCGCCGCCTCACCTGACGGGGGCGCCCGCAGCACCAGCGCGGAGAACACCAGGACCACCGCGGCCCGGGAGAGCGGGAAGCCCGCGGCCCGGGACCGCCGCCAGCCCCGCCGCGCTCCGCAGGGAGCCGAGGCCTCCATCCACCCGCCGCCGCCGCCGCCGGCCGACACTCAGCGTAGAAGGTCGTTAGGCAGCTCGCGCCCACCCGCCAGCCAGCGGACCGGAAGGGGGGCCGATAAAAGGGCCACCACTTCCGGCAGGGCGGGGGCGGGGCTGGACGGGTAGTGGAGGCCTGGGGGGCGCGAAGTCACCCGCCGTCAGGACCCCGCCGTCGCGCAGGCAACCCGGAAAGCATAGGCGACCTGTGGAAAGTTGTGGAGCCGCAGAAGAGTCGCGGGCAGAGGGACGGGCTGGCCGAGTCTGAGTGTTGAGGCCGACTCTGGACCACAGGGCGAGGGTCACGGGAGTGAGGGCTGGTCTAGCCCGAGAGGGCTGCCTCTCTCTCCCAACGTCGGCTGCTGACTACCTACGGATTTATGGGACGCAACTGGGCGATGGATGCAAGGTCCAGCCACCGGGAATGGAAGTGGGCCTTGAGCCCCAGGAAGAGGCTGGGCGGGAAAAACGAGGCAACAGCCTTAGATGGAATGGACCGCTCAGCCGGAAAGATGGTCTTTTATCACCTGAGTTCAGAAAGATGCATAAAACCACCCGTCTGCCTACGTGGGCGTTTATAGCCAGAACGTGTTAGAATACTCTGCGTTTCTGCGGTGGGAAGGATTCACTTCATGTGAAGGGAGCTACGATACAAGTAAATCTTACCCAGGTGGTACAAGTACATAGGACAATGAAGTTTAAGCAACAGAAGACAGAATGCCCAATAACCCTGTGTAATCAGAAGAAATGAGTGGTCCAGGTGGTCCGAAAGCCATCACTGGGTGTCCTTCTCTCCAGACGAGGGTTTTCGAACTGACAGCCTGAGCACCCACCTGAGTCCACCTCCCCGCTTGTTCGGTGGCGTATCTCGAACATCAATGCCTTCAGATGTATCTTGTTTGTGCCACAGAGAGCATCACCCCTTGCTGTCTTTCAGCTGGCCTGCTTTACCAACTATGTCTTCACAGCTAGAATCGTGTCTGTTTTGCCACCATGTTAACCTCAACTCCTAGGATAGTTCCTGGTATAAAGTAAGCATTCAAATACCCGTTTATTTTTAAAAAAGAAAAGAACAGAAAACATCTAGCAGAAAGGAAGGAGAGTTCATTTTGGACCAGGACCAGGATGAAGACATTTCTTAAGGATTACGTAAATATCCAAAGAAGTCCTTGGTTCTTATTAACAAAGGAAATTGAAATTTCTGCTTATTTCTTGAGTTTTCTGGCTATCTTTATGCATGTGCTAATTGGTAAAATGTATCCAGTACAGTTTATTCTACTGAGTAGATTTACTTCTTTAGGAATCCTTTCTAATCTGTATAAAGTCTTGAATTGAGTACAGCCTGTTCAAGCATGTCTTAGTAAAGAGACCTGCATGATTTAGATCCAGCCAGCATTTTGGTCAAGGTCTTGCACTTCCTTTGAGCACACCTAGTAAACAAATTTTACTGAATAGTGCCCAATAAATCACTATAGTTGTCTGGATATATATTCTGCTAAAATTCCTTTTAATTTTTATAAACAAGTCAACCTGCACAACATGATTTTTACCAAATGAACTTTGGACTGTGGACTTACAGAGAATAAAGAGCAGAGAGGACTGTTCAGACCATGCTAAATCTTGAAATCTCTGTTTTCTGTAATTCAGTCCCTCCTGCCTTGGTCTGCTGTATAAATTCCTAATATTCAACCTGAGAATAAGAAGTAATATTGGAGATCTTAGTTAATGTATGGTGTGATTCTAAAGATGGAAAGCTGATTGCTGAAAATCAAAAAGAAAGTGGGTCTGTTATTCGTATTTGCACTTTTTACTCCAGTAGGGATGGTGTTAGCTTTTGTGCCCGAATTCTACTGTCTGGAATTCCTTTGATAGCAGTTTTCGCGCAAGACCAAGTTACCTAGTTGAAATGAGCTTTTAAATGAACAGTATACTGATGATGTCTTTTTTTGCATTGAGCTAATAGCTGCTACTTACTGTAGTTTCCTGAAATGAGATTAAGAACTTCATTGATCTTACTCTGCCATCATGGTAGCAAAAAGGTAAGTAAGCATAATGTAGGGCACGTAAAAGATGAACCTGTACTTTGACTATAAATTGCAAGTTACTTTCCTCAAAAATTAGATACATTGATTTAACTGTAATGTAATACATGTTCATTTTTTGCACTGCATTTAAATTTACAATTTATATAGGCAGTGTGTTTTGTACTTTTTTATATCAGGTAAATACTTAAAGTATATCAGAGATATGTTTTAAAAAATATATTGCCTCTTCATTAACTGCTTTATTTATACCCTTTACTGAATCTCATTTACCCATAAAGTATCAACTTATGGAAAAATTGTAAAATGAGCACAGTTTTCCTGAGCATTGCTGAGGAAACTGTCATGGAGATTTTACTGACAAGTCTGTTTTTGTTTTTCCTAAGAATTAAATTATGATGTATCTAATAAATGGTCCAATGTGTTAGAGTTCTAGCTGTTGCCAAGCAACATGGGCTCTGTTTCGTTTAGTTTTTTCTGTTCTGATCCCTTACTTCCTTTGATGGAGAAAAAATATTTACCTTAAAAATTTTTTAAAAGAAAAAACTCTATTGACATTGAGAAAGCCAAATCAATAACTATGTTAGGTTAACCAATCGTCAGTGGTTAGAAATATAAGAGTTTTATAGTTAAAGAGAAAGGAGACTTCAGAAGCAATTAATATACAGTCACCCACAATTTTAAAGAGAAAGGCCGTATATATGGATTCACAGCACACACCTGGAAAGATAAGTATCTCTGAAGGATCCTTCCTTTCAAGAACAAAGGCTGTTGAGAATATAGATTACCCACACTATCATGCTCTCTTACGAAAACTGAACATGCCTTTTGTGAAAGGAGTTGAGGACAGACATGACTGTGACAGAATTGAAAAGAAAGGCAACCCTACTTTTCTTAAATTTCACCCTTATCCCCCTTCAGTCCTGCCAGACTATCATTTACACTATCCTTATCCCACACCGTATGGGCCAGATTATCCATTATTTCCACTTCGGGATGATGTACCCTTAGGTGACACCTGTTCAGGGTTTGTGAGTCCTGGTGGTGATGCTGACTTAAAGCCTGGCATTGGCAGAACCATACCAAGCTTGGTAGGTTTCAGTGATGTGAAACCTCAACATCGAGTTCCCAGGCCAGACACAGGATTTCAGACGACATTAAAAAGGAAAAAAATGTTACTAGAAGAACTAAAACAAGACAGGAGATGGAATTCCAGGGCAGTACCAGACATTTCCATCAGAGCAAGACTTGGAGGTAAATGAAGTGACATGGGCTTTGTAATTTTTAAACACTCAAATGAGAGAGAAGAGCATGGATCTAAGATTTAGCTGTTCATTTGACATAAAATTGTAAAAGACCAAATAAGGAATTCTTATTTTTAAATTATGGATTGTAAGGAAAAAGTAATAAGAATGATAAGCCTTTTTTAAACCTGTTTGTAAAAAAAATAGTTGGTTTTCAAAAAATACATTCATCAGTATGTGGCCAACACAAAGTATATATCAGATAATTTATTCTAAACACACAGATAACCTAATTTTGCCACAAAGGAATTTATATTTAACTTTGATAATTGTGTATCATGCCTCCTTCTCTGTCTCTGTCCTTTGAAAAAATTAATTTGCTGATGATTATCAAAGAGTTAGGTTACAGGAGCTGAAATGCAATGCGAAAGTAGTTGAAAGTAAATTTGGGGGTCTTGTAAGAACAGGAGCTGAAGAGAGGCAACCCCTGCATAAATAACTCCACCACATTCCTGGAGGCAGACTTTGATGAACACTCACTGACTGCTGCACCTTTTGGTTTCTCTGTAAGAACTCCCAGAGGGTGTCACAAGCCTGGCCCAGAAGTGGTGAGAAACTTCCAGAAGAAATCCACGGGCAGTGTTCCTGTATGGAATGTGCCTGGTAGGCAGGGAGTGAAAAGAGATTAACATGTTTGAGCATGTGGGAAAGGCAAAGACCAAGTGCTATAGCAAGAGATGCTGAGCTTGCTCTAGCCTTAAGAGGCTGCGCCCTCTTCACCACTCCTCTGCAGTGCCCAGCCACAGACCAGAAGCCTAGGGAAGCTGTGTGGAGGAACAGTGACATCATTGTTTTTTGGAGCAGTGGAAGCTCATGGTTCCTGCCACTCCTCCATGAAGAGAGGCCATAGGCACTTGGGACTAGAAAGGGAGTACGAATCAGGGCAAAGGTAGTAGAAATGCAAAGCCCCACAAAATAATGGTCCCAAGCCACACTCTCCAGATACCCACTCTTGAACAAGAAAAGAACAATTTGATGAGAGATAAGCAAGGGATAAGAACTATGCTTTTAATGTGCACTCCAGTTGTGGCCTCAGCGGGTAGGCTTAGGGAAATTCCTTAGTTTGGAATGTTCACGTAAATATATAAATGAGGTCCAATAACATTTTAAGAAATAATTATTTTATAATCCATTTGAAATACCATCTAGGGAAATAAGGTATTACTGAGAATCAAATGCAATTCACATTGAAGGAACCATTGATGAGTTCAGGCCAGTCTTACAGCCATAGTACAGTTTTCACTGATTCTGAACTAGTGACCAATTTTCTGATCTGTCCAGAAAGGAGCTTGAGCTCAATCTTTCGTTAATGTTTCAATGTACACTAATAGTCATTATCAAGAACTCTTCTTTAAAGGAATCGAAGTCATTTTTCATTGTAGTCCTATTTTAGACAAGTATGACACTTAGCTTGTAAGCAGAAAATCCCAACCTAGTGTAATTTTTAAGAACAATATTGATTTGTTTTTGTAAGTTTTCCTAAAAGTGAACTGTCAAAGCATTCCAACAAATTAGAGGTGAAGAAGCTAACTTATGACTGAGATAGGGATAACAGACATTGCACCAACAGTTCAGAACCAAATACAGAGCTCATCTAGCCTCTATTTCACTGCCTAGATCAGTACAGCAGAATGCAGAAGATAGGCTCTAGAGTGAGACTGTCTGTACT
This sequence comes from Delphinapterus leucas, assembly GCF_059928025.1. Classification (NCBI taxonomy): domain Eukaryota; kingdom Metazoa; phylum Chordata; class Mammalia; order Artiodactyla; family Monodontidae; genus Delphinapterus; species Delphinapterus leucas. The sequence goes on along the minus strand of NC_143137.1, from coordinate 104,010,271 downwards.
CTATTCCTGGCAGGAAATTTACTTGCACCATGACCCAGGACTCATTGCTAATCTCTATGCCTGTGTATCCTTATTTATAAAATTCAGATACTAGTTATAATTTATAATAGCGAGGGCTATTTACCGTTATTCATGTAAAAATATCTGACAAAGGAATGAACCAATAACATTTGTTAGATGTTGTAAAGTTAAACAAAGTCATGTTAAGTTAAAGTCCAGAATTTTCAGTTCCTTCATACATAAATTGTCTTATAAAATTGTAGGAATTGAATGAATTAAGATGGGTAAAATACTTAGCAAAATTCGTGGAACCTGGTAAAGCATTTAATTAGTAGTAGCTGTTATGAGCTATTAACAGTTTCAAAGAACAATACTTGAAGTTCAGGGATTGATTTCAATATAATTTGGCCTATGCTTTCAGTGATTCTGGAAATAATCATTAATTATAAATAAGAAATACTTGCAGTTTTTAGCAAACCTAAATACACATAATTTCTCATACATTCTGATAAAGAAGGATATCTTCTCAGAATTAATTATATCACACACCATTATGCTTTTCAGTGGACTTTCATAAATATCAAAACAAGATCCTGAAAGATTATATCACTGATTTTTTGTCCTATTTCAACCTTATCTAGACATTTAACGGGGGTCAGTTGTTTTTTGTTCCTAGTTCCATCCTGTCATGGGAGCCACACCCTCATGGCCTCATCTGAACCTAATTACCCAAAGGCCCCACCTCCAAATACCATCATATTGGGGTAGGGGCTACAGCATATGAATTTTGGGGTACACACCCTCAGTAACAACCATCTTAACCATTTTTAAGTGTGTAATTCATTGGTGTTAAGCACATTGTTGTGCAGCCATCACCACTGTCCGTCTCCATAACTCCTTCCATCTTACCAAACTGAAATGCTATATCCATCAAATACTAACTACCTTTCCCTCCTTCCTCTCAACCCCTAGCAATCATTTTACTTTCTTTCTCTATGAATTTGACCACTTTAGCTACCTCATATGAGCAAAATCATACAGTATTTGTCTTTTTGTGGCTGGCATGTTTCACTTAGCATAGTGTCCTCATGGACAGCAGTGTTCTTGCTGTAGCATATGTCAGAATTCCTTCCTTTTTAAGGCTGAATAATTTTCCATTTTATGTATATACCACGTTTTGTTTATCCTTTCATCCATCAATGGACACTTGGGTTGCTTCACCTTTTGGCTATTGTGAATAATGCTGCTATGAATGTGGGTGTACAGATATCTCTTCAAGATCCCATTTTCTGTTCTTTGGGGTATATACGGAAAGGTGGAATTGCTCAATGGTAATTCTGTGTTTAATGTTTTGAGGAACCAGCTATTGTTTTCCATAGTGGCTAATCCATTTTACATTGCCACACACTGCATTAATGCACAATTACAATTCCTTACATTCAAGGAATAAACCCCACTTGGTCATGGTGTATAATCCTTTCAAATGTGTGTTAAATTCTGTTTTCTAGTATTTGAGGATTTTCGCATCAGTATTCATCAGGATATCGGTCCATTTCTTCTTGTAGTGTCTTTGTCTGGCTTTGGTATCAGTTGGCCTTATGGAATGAATTTGGGAGTGTTCTCTTCAATTTCTTTGGAAGAGCTTGAAGTGGATTCGTGTTAATTCTTTTTTAAATATTTTGTAGAATTTACCAGTGAAGCCATCTGATCTGGAGCTTTTCTTCATTGGGAGTTTTGATTACTGATTCAATCTCCTTATTAGTTATAGGTCTGTTCATATTTTCTGTTTCTTCATGATTCAGTCTTGGTAGGCTATGTGGTTTTAGGAATTTGTCCATTTCATGTAGGTTATATAATCGTTTGGTGTACAACTGTTCATAGTACTTTCTTATAATCCTTTTTTATTTCTGTAAAATTGTTGGTTCTAAACCTCAGGAGTTCCCCAGGTGAAATCCAAAACTGGCCCCTGTACTCACAGGGCAAGGAGAAAGAGGCAGACTCTCCAGACGGGTAGGTGGCAGGTTTAATTACCTAGGAAACTTACTTATGCTTGTCTTAGGTGCCTTAAGATGAGTAGATCTCTGCACCCACCCTCCAGAATCTTCAAGTTTATGTAGAGGACTTAACAGGGTTCAGTCACGTATACTGTCCAGATGGTCTCAACGAAGCGTTACTCTCTCAAGGCTGTGTTCCTGAAACAGCTGCTCCTGTGGGAACAGTGGGCAGAACATACATTCAGTTCAAGGACAGAGGAGGGGGTAGGAGCCTCTGATTGCCTGAGTTCAGCTCATGGCTCAGTGGGTGGTCACGTCCTCTCAATGACCTCCAGCAAAAATCAGTTGTAATGTCCCTTCGTTCATTTGTGATTTTAGTTATTTGAGCCTTCTTTCTTTTTCTCTGAGTCAGTCTAGCTAAATGTTTGTCAATTTTGTTGATCTTTTCAAGAACCAACTCTTGCTTTCATTGATTTTCCCTATTGTTTTTCTATTCTCTATTTTGTGTCTTTCTGACCTAATCTTTATTATTTTCTTTTTTCTGCTAGCTTTGGGTTTAGTTTGTTCTTTTTCTAGTTTTTTAAGTGTAAATTTAGGTGGTTGATTTGAGATATTTCTTCTTTAATACAAGCATTTATACCTATGAGTTTTCCTCTTAGCACTACTTTTGCTGAACCCCATTACTTATGTTTTTGTTTTCATTTGTCTCAAGATAATTTCTAATTTCCCATGTTATTTCTTCTTTAACCCAATGGTTATTTAGGGGTGTGGTGTTTAATTTTCATCTATCAGTTTTTAATTTTATTCCAGTCTATTGATTTCTAGTTTCATTCCATTGTGTTCAGAAAGTATTAATATATTTTACATGCTTTCAGTCCTTTTAAGTTTACTAAGACTTGCTTCGTCACCTACAATATAGCCTAGAGAATGTTCTAAGTGCACCTGAGAAAAATGTGTATTCCGCTTGGGTATTTTGTTGGTTTGAGTGTTCTGTCAATGTCTGTTAGGTCAAATTGTTGTTTAAGTTCTCTACTTCCTTGCTGATCTTTTTCTGGTTGTTCTATTCATTATTGAAAGTAGGGTACCAAAGTCTTCAACTGTTATTGTAGGGCCGTTTCTCTCTTCAATTCTGTCAATGTTTGTATCATGTATTTTGAAGGTTGGATGTTTGGTTCATATAAATAAAATAGAGAATAGAAAAACAGCAGAAAAAATAACCTAAACCTAAAGTTGGTTCTTTAAAAATATCAACATAATTAACCTACCTTTTGCTATATTGAGAAGGAAAACTCAGGGAAGACCACTCACAAAGGGTATTTTAGATGTTAAAAAAAAAAAACCTGTCTGCAACCATTAGAGGAGAGGTAACACATGAATAAAAAAAAATACATAGAATAGTCCTTGAATCTTTCTTCTAAGGTTTTGGCTTCCTTAAAAGCACCTTGTTATGGAAATGTTTTATAATAAAAATAATAAGGCCTATGGGAAAATAGTGTTCGTGGTAGACTCCTCCAAACTCATACAGTTTCATGGGTTACACACAAAACCCATTCACTGTAAAAATACGATCACAGTTTTAAACATGTTAAATCTCTAATAAATGAGGAAATACTTTTGTCAAGGAAATAATACAGTGCTTTCCTTGACAAAAGACTTGATATTTGTTTGGTGGCATGAAAGCAATGAAGTGAGACTGTGGGTTATGAAGGAGAGGTGTGTAATAGCTGTTCCCAAAAGTGGCTTTTGGCAGCTCACCCCTTCCTGTGTGTGCCTGCCACTTTTCCTACCATAAAATGAGGTCTGTTTCCTTCTCATGTTGACTCTGGGCTTGGACATATGAGTGGCTTTAGCCAATAAGATATTAGCAAGCATGATGCAAGTGGAGGCCTGGTAAGTACTTGCACATTGAGATTGGTCATTTAGGGATTGTTCCCCTGGAGTTTCAGTCACTATTTTGTGAGAGACCCAACCTAGATCCAGAGGGGAAGAAAAATAAGGCATTGGTCATCAGGCCCAGCTGAGCTCCCAGCTAACAGTCAATACCAACTTGCCAGCCATAGAGATCCTTTTCCTACCGCCTGGGTTCTTCTACCCTACCGCATGGGATCTTGCCAGTGAGTGAGGTCATTTTGAACATTTTCAGCTATCGGAGCTATGCCTTATGACAGAACAATTCAGAGTCCCAGTAGATGATGAATGGTTGTTTTAAGCTACTAGGTTTGAGGTTATTTTGCAGCACTAGTTACTGAAACAAGGTAGAAGAAAGGATGTCATCATACTTAGATGTAAGCGTAGTGCCCCTGAGATATATAGTTGTAATTCATTGCCCTGTTTACTTCTACTCTGGCTTAAAGTCAAAATTTTAGTTTTCTTATTTTTCTACTTTCCTTTTTTTTTTTTTTCTAAGTAACTGCTAGAATGGCTTCAAATCAGAGGATACCAAAAAGCACCATATTGCTGCTGATGGCATGAGAGGGTTTTCTTTGGCCAGCTGAGTCACAGACAGAATTATCCTTCTTCTCAAAACTGAAAAGATCGTGGAATTCAGCATGGCCTCTCTCACTCTGCCTTGGCCTCTTGCCTCCGCTTCTGTATTAGTTTTCTCTTGCTGCTATAACAAACTGCCACAAACTTAGCACCTTTAAACAAAGGCCATTTATTACTGACAAGTTTGTGGGTCAAAAACCTGAGTGGGCTTAACTCTGTTCTCTATTTGAGATCCAACTGCCAAAGTCAAGGTGTGCTCTTTGTTCATATCTGGAGGGTCTGGGGAGAAATCTACTTTGGGGCTCATTCTAACTGTGCAGAATACAGTCCCTGACATCTGAGGCACCCATTTCCTTGCTCTCTGGCAGCAGGGGATGCACTCTGCTCCTGGAGTCTCCTCACATGGCCTGCTCCATCTTCACAGTCAGCAGTGCTGTGTGAAGGCCTTCTCACGTGCTACTCTCTGTCACTTACCTTCAGAATCCACAGAGGGTCCCCCGTTCTCCAGCCCTTCATTGCCACTTCTGAGTTTGCAGGTTCTGTCCTGCTTGGTCAAATATTGACTGAATCAGCATCATCATTATGAAGGTGATGTTACTACATTACTACTATAGGTACTAATAATGTTACAACTACTAACTGATAATGTTATAAAGGCATGCCAGAAATTTGCCAATTCCGTTAAATACATTAATGGTAGTTTTTACAACCCTGACAGCAATCGTTAAAGGTAAGAAAAATAAGACTCAGGGGGTTCAAATAATTCACAAGGTCGCAGTGGTACCTTAGCCAGGAAGTATATACATTATTAAGCCCCAAGTATTGCCATAGTCTCTTATGGAGCTTCACCAGATTGCTATCCATGGTGACCAGGGTGCTCCTGTGTTATCCCAAATCCCTGTCACAATTCATCTCACCTATGCTTAGATATCTCTGTACTGTCCAGCTAGCTCCCAGTTTTAACATTTTAGTTCATCTTTTGCTGAGTTAGATTAATTCATGGGGCAAAGCTAAAAAGTGGAGGACCAAGTTAGAAGAACCCATGCGGTAGGAAAAGGATCTCTGTGGTACAACCGTTATCTTCACCTACACTAGTCCCCTGTCCAAACCAGAGTAATTTGCCAAAGTTATCAGTCTCTCTTATTAAGACTTACCAAGGAGGATAGGTCCAAGGCTTTCATGTCCTGACATTGGCATACCTCTTTTGTTCATCTTCCACCATTCCCTGGCTGCCATTTCAAGATGTAGCTATACCCAACCTTCAGTAAGAGTTGTGATGCTGCTCTCACAGGGCAAGCCTACCATTGTACATACTGTTCCCGCATCTGGAATGACTCTTCTTCCTCCACTTCCCCTTTGTTATCCAAGTCATACTCAATTGTCAAGATGAGGTCAGGTCTTATCTTCAGGAAGATGTTCCTAACTCCCTACAATCTGGCTGGATTAGATGTCCCTCCTCTGCACTCCCGCAGCACTCAGAGCTCAACAGTGATCACAGTCACCACATTGTACTGAAATTATCTACTTACATGTCTGTCTTTTCCATTTGTTCATGAGCACCTCAAAACCAGGAAACCTGTTTTCCATCTTTATACATTCATCTGCTTTCATTTGTGGTGAGGTAAATATTTGTTGAAGGCAGCTTTTATATTTGCCCATCTCTTATCATTAGGTTGAATTATCTACATAGTAAACTCCTTTGTGTCACCACCATCCCCAACCTGTCTGCGTGCACATGCACAGATTAATAGTGCCCAAGAGATCTCTTCCAATAATAAATAATAAATAACAAATAATTGTACACTATTTAATTAACTCATAAATTTCAGAGCGCTTCTGTTCTCACTGCTGAGAAAAGTTGTTAGATAATCCATGGAAAAACCAATACCACACAGTTTAGCTTTCTAGTAGGAAGTATTTCTGGTGGAAGAAGAAATTCCTATTGCATTGTGTACATTTGTATTTCTTACGTATGTACCCAAAGCACATACATTTTTGTTTTCAGGTTGGACAAGCCCACTGAGAGTTACTGCCTTACAACCTCATCATGAAGAATACTCAGTAAATCACCTATATACATTTGATGAGAAAGCAACATGTACCGTAAGGTTTTCTTACTGCATAGCATTATGTAGTATTTGTAATCAATTTATTTCCTTGTCTGTATTTGATATTTTATGCCCTGTAAAAAATAGCTACGCATACTGAGTGAAGTAAGTCAGATAGAGAAAGAGAAATATCATATGATATTGCTTATATGCAGAATCTAAAAAAAAATGATACAAATGAACTTATTTACAAAACAGAAACAGACTCACAGACTTAGAGAACAAACTTATGGTTACCAGAGGGGAAGGGTGGGGGGTGGGAAGAATAGTTAGGAAGTTTGGGATTGACGTGTACACACTGCTATATTTAAAATAGATAACCAATAAGGACCTACTGTATAGCACAGGGAACTCTGCTCAGTATTATGTTACAACCTAAATGGGAAAATAATTTGATAAAGAATAGGTACATGTATATGTATAACTGAATCACTTTGCTGTACATCTGAAGCTAGCACAACATTGCCAATCAACTATACTCCAAATATAAAATAAAAAGTTTAAAAAAATAGCTACCGTTTATAAAGTACTCCTTATAGGCCAGGCACTATGTAGAAGTTCACAGTTATTGTATATTATGCATGTCTGTGCATCCCTGCAACAGAACAGTACTATGGAAGAAGAATGAGTAGTAGATGATGGTAGTGCCCAACACAGGCCCCTCTACTGGCAAGTGCACCCTCCCCAGTGGCAGTAGGCAATAGCCACTAAATGTCTGCCAGCTGCCAGCTGGACACTGCACCCTCCCACATTGACCACTCAGGCTTTGGCCAATGACTGACTTCCTTGAAGAAACAGAATAAAGCTAGATTTCAGCTGAAACCACATTCCCACTGGTGTGTTTTCCTTGTCGTATCCTACACTTCACCTAGAGCACTCCCACCATGTATTAATTGAACAAAAATTGTGTTTGAGTCCCTGCTTCTGGACAAGACAGTGTTGTTATCCCCATATTATTTGAGAAATCTGAAGTCCTGTGATGTTAAGCAACTGACTTTTGACCACAAACTTTAAACCTAGATATATGTCTGAATCATCCTATATGGATTAATAGATTCTAAACCCGTGATATTTAAATTACTTGAAGACTCCCCAAGGAATACATAGATATGACAAGGGATTAAAAAAAAAAACAGCTTTACTGAGGTATGCTTTACATACCATAAAGTTTGCCCATTTAAAGTGTTCAATTCAGTGGGGTTTTTTTCTTAATTTTTTTAGGATATTCACTGAATTGTACAACCATTGCCACAATCTAATTTTAGAACTCTTTCATCACTCCAAAAAGAAACCCATGCCTATTAGCAGTAAAGATACGGATGCTTTCAAGGAGTCATTTTCCATTTCTGTTACTCTTGTATGTACTCCTTCCTACAGTTGATCTGCCTGATAAATTATCTGTACTTAGAGATACAGATTGATTTCTTCTTTTCCCTCTTTCCCCACCTCTCCCTTTGCCTTTTCTAATTTTACCACAAAAAGGAATGGAGCATACCTCCCACAAATCATGTACTAGGGTATATGGCCATGGAATAAAAAGGTCATTCAAAATAAATGTCACCAATGCCTCCTTTACTCAAGATGCCATCCACCCATGCCAGGGCTTCATGTCTTTCTTTGTCTATGCATTTTTCTCTATAAGAAAATTAAAGCATTAGAAATGAGGGAGATTTGACCTGTTTTGAGCTATTCTAAATTCAGATAAAAGGCAGAATTTGTTTACAAGGGTAAAGAAAATTTGTTAGTTTCACTTACTCCATCTCCAGACTCTTCAAAGAGTCTATTGCTCCTTCTGGTAAGTCCTGTGAAAGCAAATGAAAGGGAACATTATAAGAAATTGAAGGCATTAATGCCTTTTTTTTTCCATCTAAGGCTACAAATTTATGGCAAGGCTACATACTTTACTTAGCTATATATTGTAGAATTAGAATTCTGAAGTTTGTGCTTGTCCTGCAAAAGCTTATAGAGCATACTTATTTAAATTTAAAATAAGCTTAGACTTTTATGACAAAATCTTGATATTTTACTGCCAGTAGTGGGAGCTAAGTAACATGGGACAGTACTTCCAATGGAAAAACAACTGGATTAACATTTTTTTAATGTCAAAAAGCTAATAAGGTGGAGAGAAATTACTGGGCCAATGAGTAATATAAAATATAAGCTAAAATATAAGCTATCACTTAGGGTCACTTCAGCCTTACAGCAATTTGCTGTTCTGGAAAGGGAAACTAAACTTTAACTGAACATTTCCTAGCCTCGTGGGTATAAAACACCAAAAATTAGAATTGGTCTTTGAAAACCACCCACTACACCTGAAGGCTTTCACCTTAGAAGTAAGGGTAGATCAATAGTAAAAAGCCTTGAACAGACTACAGCTGCTTCACAATAAAAGAGAAAAACAAGTCTTGAACTGGTATTAAGGTGATCCTAGATTGCTATCATTCCCAGAATCCAGACATACAAATAAAACTTCTTTGGAGGATGATAGTATATTAATTACTAAGCCTCAAATTATTTCTGTCAATAACTTTTAAAATATAATGTTTAACACATAATCAACAGTAACCAAATACATAAAGAGAAAGGACACTGTGAATGAGAATCAGCAGAAATGAGAGAAAACAAAGAGAGACAAAAATTGATTCTAGACGTTGGAAATATGCATAAAATGTTCAAAAAGAAAAAAGATTAAGCTCGAAATTTTTGTAAATAAGTTAGAAATTAGAAAATGAAAAATTAGAAAAATGAGAAAAATGTAGTACCAGAACTGAAAAATACAGTAAGCAAAGAATAAGGTAGATGGGTGCTGTAGCAGATTAGACACAGTTAAAGAGAGGAAAATACTCTTGATGATGCACAAATTTACAAAAAGATGGAAAATACCAAAGGGAGAGTAAAAATCATAGAGGATACAGTGAAAAAGAAAAACATATGTTTATTTGGAATTCTAGATGTGTAAGAGAATAGGAGAGAAGCAACATGTGAAGACACAATTATCATATCCACTGCTGTTTATTTATGGAGTTCCCTGCGGCATCCCCTCACATATTCTGCTGTACATTAAGGATTAATTATTAGTAAGCCAATCATGACAGCAGCAGCAGCAGCAGCTGGTGTCAGCCCCAGCACCAACAAAAATGGCAGCAAGAGTCTCAAGAGACAGACAAAGCACAGAAGACACAAAAATGGAAGGAAATTTTTGAAAGTTATTTCTTCACATTGTTTATGGTAATTGCATTGTTTAGAATCTGGGCATCAGTTGTTTTCTTTTGTTAGGTCTTGCTGAACATGAAATTCTAGGAAATTGAAACATGATATTGTTGGTGATGGAGGATCTTAATGTGAATGATGTTAAAGTATCAGGACATAAAGAGAGATCTTCAATGTTATTAGTCTTGTCAGAAGAAACTAGGAAATATCTAGATTTATTAGTAGAGGTTCCCATTGAATCAGATTCCAAGAGCACTAGAGATGAAGTCAAAGATCAAATTTAATCACTTCTTTATGAAATAGTACACACAAAACATTCAGAGAACAGAGATAGAAGATGTACCAGCAGAAGAATAGCTACTAGAAAATGAATATTTATTAGGAAATTATGTAGATGATAAATTTGAGGACCTGGAAACTAAAACATTTCATAAAGAAATTGAAGCTACATAACATAGAAGTGGCAGCTTACAAGACTAATCAGGAAGTGGAAGAGAAAAATCCAGATTCCAATGAAAGACTGTGCCATGATACCAATGACATGATAAACCAAGATGATGATGAACAATAATATGAACCACCAGAAAATGGGGAGACATAAATTCAGACCCTGCTAGGAAATATTTAGTTACCTTCTTGAAGAAGAGCAATAGGAAATGACAGATTTCAGAATCTTTGCCCGTAAAACTAGAGGAGGGCCAATCTTATCCACACATCACTCACCAACTTTATCAATACATTGCCCACAGGAAACAGGTAATTGTGACAAATCTTGTAAATTGCTGAAAAGCTCACAATCTAAAACATTTTAAATGAATTGTAGTCAATTGTAATTTAGAATACTTTTTAGAAATAAAAAATTGATGTGATTTTGCATTTCTACATGCCTCATTTTTGACAGCAGATCCATTGGTTTTATTTGCTTGTTTGCTCCATCTCTCACACAGCTCTTATTCTTACCCATGTTTATGTGTAATCTTCAGAAAAGATGTAGAAATTATATTGATGTAGCAGAAATTGTTTTGTCAAAGATTTCATTTGTTAGTAGTGCATAACACTAACAATGTTAGGTTTATTTGGGTGACCTCTATGCTAAACATGGATTTTTATCTGCAAAGGCACTGAAATATTTGCTAATGACTCAGGCTGATAGGAATCATCATAAACTGTGTGCCAATCAACAGGACAACGGGATACTGGGGAATATAGTACATATAGATATACTGGAACTAGATATAGTAGAATAAAACAGCACAATTAACAACTCAACCTAATAGACATACAAAAATAAATCTTTTTGCAAGGACCATTTACAAAAATTACCACATACTATGCCATAAAACAAGTCTAAAAATATTTCAAATGTTTTAAGTCATACAAAGTATATTCTTTGCCCACAAGACTATTATGACAGGTCAAAACACCTTAGAAAATCATGCATTTGGAAATATAAAAATGTATTTATGAATGAGTGATGGGCCAAAGAAGAAATCATAAAGGAAACTAGAAAATATCTTGAACTGAATAATAAAATGTTGTACAACACAAGGAATATAGCCAATATCTTACAATAACTATAAATGGAGTATAACCTTTAAAACTTGTGAATAACTATATTGTACAGCTGTAGATTATATAATGTTGTACATCAACTGTACTTCAATTTAAAAAATAAGATCGATCATGGGAGGAGTGCGCCTCCAGGGAAGGAAAGGCCAGAAGTGATTCCGGCATGGTTAGGACCAGCCTGGAGCCAGTGAGGGTCCCTGACTGAAGACCCAGCAGGCCAGCTTCGAAGAAAACCTAGAGAGGGGGCAAATTACAAATCATCCCCAGACTACAGGAGATACAGACATGGCAGAAGGGACTTGGATCAGGTCAGAAGCCAATTTCCCTGTGGTACCTAAGTGGATCCTGATGAATTTACCCTTACAAGTGAAAAAGATGACATTACATACAAAACTGGAAGTGCACGAGTAAGAAGAGATTGAATAATAACTCATACATGCCTTTTGGGTCATTTAAGCCCTGAGAAAACCCTCTGTGACCCAGAGACTCACAAAGCGAGAGGAGTTGTCATTCTTCATGGTCTTGGCATTGCCAAAGGCCTCCAGCAGGGGATTGGCATTGATGATTTGATCTTCCAGAGTTCCCTGCAAAGACAAGAGCAGTCCTCACATCTGGGCTTCCTGAGCACTCTGACAGTCTTGATTCGGACACACCAATCAGACCCACCTGCACTTTGCCACTTTCATCCTTCTTCTCTCCAGTAACTGCAATTGTTGCAAAGTACTGGATGACACGCCCCTCTGTGTTCACAGTCTTTCCTGCTCCAGATTCTCCACTGTCAAACAGAAACCAAATAAAAGATCAGAACTACAGCTTACATTGTCAATATCTAAGACAATCACCACAAACCAGAGAAGAAGAAAAAAGTCACTTATGTGGTCAGGATGGACTGGTTCTCATGATCTGTGAAAAGGAAATCAAGACCATCAGTTTTTAAAAATAGTACACATCCAATATGAAGATTATCGACTCTGTTCAGATTAAACATAGTTTATTCTTTTTAACATTTTGAAGATGTTGCCTGTGATCTTGGTTTTGTGTGTCAATCCCAGATAGTACTTGCCTCTTGCAGTAAAATTTGTGAAAATGAGAGGCAAAGAATCATCTGTTTCTTCTTAAAATATTATTAATTTTAAAATTTATGGGAAATTTCAAACATATACAAAGGTAGAGGACATAATGTAAAGAGCTCCTATGTACCCATCATACAGTTTCAGCAGTTATTATTTGGCCAGTTTTATATAATCTATACTCCAATCCTAAACTCACTCAGTTATTTTAAAGAAAATTCCAGGCATCATATAATTTCATCTGTAACTATTTCAGTAAGAATCATACAATTCTGAAGTTTCATTTAACAGATGAAGAAACAAACCCAGAGAGAAATAAGTGATTTTCTAATACTTACATAGCTTGTCAAGATATTTAGGTCAATAGTTTATATATTTTTCTGCTACCTGGCCTCCTCCAGGTTCTTCATATTAATTTGACTACTGCTAATTCTAAAAAAGGAAGAGATCTGGAATTATAACTGTTGGTGCTCATTTACTTTTAGTTTCCTTGTATACACACTTCTAAGGGATAAAAACAAAAATTATCACTAAAAATAAAAAAATAAAATAGAATTATTGTAGCAACATGTGGGAATGCAACTATAACAGTGCCTGGAGGAAAATATATAATCTATTTTTTAATAATCTTAAATGAATATGTTATAACAGAAGAAAACCTGAAAATTTAAGAACTAAGCAAGCATCCATCTCAAAATGAGAAAAAATAATAGTTTTTTAAGTTGAATGGAGGATATAATAAAGATAAAATGAGAAATAAGAAAAGAGGAAACAAACATATATTTTAAAAGAACACCAAGGCCACAAGTTGGTTCATTGATAAACAATTGATAAATATCTGCCAATGTCAATCAAGAAGAACAAAAATATATAACTTTGGGGAAGCCAAATATAATGCTGACCTCATAAAACTGTGCATCCCCACATAGCCTCAAAAACAGTGCAGAACAAGACAAATGACAGTATACAAAAACCTTACCATCACCATAACTAGAAGGCAGAGAAATTCTAAATTTCAAATTACTGCAAGTTCAAAAGAAAAGAAAACAGAAAATCCTAACAAGTCATGTCTCAACATCTCAACAGAAACCCTTTTTTTGGTAAATAAGGACAGCTTTGGAAAAATTACATGGTAGACAGAAGCCAGCTTAAAATTGGTCAAAACCGTGGATAAATAGACAAAGTCTAGGACTAAAAATATAGATAATGTCAAAGTCTAAGTCTACAGAGAAGGAGTTAAAAGAACATGTGATCTGAGATGGCAGTTTCTGAAAGGAATTGATTGTGTAGGAGAAGAAGGTTAAAAGAAAAAGAAAGAAGGAAAAGAGGAAAATTTAAGATCCTGAAAGGCAAAAAGAATTATTTAATTGGAGATTTTACAACCCCTCTGGTAACAGTCAACTAAGATAAGGAGAAAACTTTATTAAAGAAACTGTACTTTGCTACACTGACAGAAGAGGGTACCACTGAACTACAAATATTAAACCACACAAAATTCACAGAATTAATTAAAGAAAACTGTAATAAAACAGAAAACAAGAATCAAAATACCTTAGTGAAGAAAATTCCTCCCCAAATCAACTTTAAAAAATATTGTAATATAACACTCTAAAGTTTGTTATATATTTTCAGGCAAGCATTTGAGAATATGAAAATTGCCTGCATAAAGAAATTCAAAGATTTACAAATAAAATTTTAGGTGAAACAAGTGAAAGAAAATTCATTTCAAAATTAAGACCTGATTTCTAATTACATGATGCCCAAGGAAACTAAAATTAAATAAGATTTAATTAAAATAAAAATTTAATGGGGGACTTTGAAGAAAGGCAGGAAGATATCCAATAGAAGAAGAATGAAGAATTAGTTAAAAATATCTGAGTGAAAATGGTTGAAAAGGAAGATAAGCAAAGATAAGCAAAGAAGAAAGAATATATGTATAATTGGAGTCCCTGAAGAAAAACTAAATGATAGAATGGAAATAATATGTTAAACCAGGGTCTCTCACCTTTGGCGCAATGACATTTTGGGCTGGATAATTCTTTGTTGTGGGAGAGATTTTGTGCAGTGTAGGATGATTAGCAGCATTCCTGGCTTCTCCCCACTAAACACCAGTAGCACCTTTCTTGATGAATGAAAATCCGTTCTCAAAATGCTAGAAAATGGACAGCAAAGGAAAACAACAATAGTACAAAGTGAGAAAAAAGATAACAGAAGAAATTAATGAAGTACAGGAGATGGAGTAACATGCACTCAACTATCCTGCCTTAATAATGTAGAAAACTGAACAAATTTTGAGAAATAATGGCTTCCAGACACTAGACAAGAGGCAGTGAAGTACTAAGCTCTCTGAGGAAGGAAGAAGAACATTGTGAACTCCACAATCATACTGGCTTACTACCCGGAGACAGTTTCTAAACCACAGTCCAGGGAAGGGAAATCCATACAAAGCTTCACACTTTCATGCAGTTGAGGAGACAGAGATTGGTGTTCTGGGGGTGAGGGGCAAGTCAAGCATAATTTGCAGAGTAGGATACCAGGGAGGAGGGAGCTACAGCAAGGGGGCTCTGGAGATCTGGGACAGAGAATGAGCAGATATTTGGGCAATGATCTGTGCCTCCTTAAGGGGAAACTACCAAAGCTGAGGAAACACCTATTGTAAAGAACTGGCATGATCATTTTCTGAAGCTCAAACAGGCAGGGGATGTCCATGTCCCCACAAAGTAGAAGGAAGAAACTTTTTAGTTCATGGGATGTCAGGTGGATGCTTCAGAAGGATGTCACCTCTGAAGTCAGGCTTAGTTAGCCTTACTCTAAAGCTTCCTCTGGACTTTAATAAACAAAGCTTAAAAGCAACCCTCAAAAGCACCCAACTGATTTCAAGTACTGAACTTTGTGCTGGAACAGAATCTAACACTATTTAAGTATTAAAATAAGTTCTAGTAACCAATAAACTAACATCCAAAATAAGCAAAACTCAATTAAAAATTGATTTTTATGCAAAGGAGAAGAAAAATATTACCCATAGCCAGGAGCAAAAGTAAGTCAGTAATGCCAGACACAGAAGTGACAGACATGAAGAAACAAGCAGACAGGGATATGTTCAAGCAGCTATTACAAATGTGTTCCCTACATTCAGGATGTAGAGGAGACCACACTATGATGATGTGGAAAATGGGCCATACAAACAAGACTCAGAAGGACTTCTAGAGAAAAACACCATGTCTAAAATGAAAGATAAATGGATAGCTTCAAGAACAGATTAGACACTGCAGAATAAAAGGTCAGTGAAATTAAAGACATAGCAGTAGAAACTCGAACATGAAATACAGAGAGAAAATTAACAAATAAAGCATCAGTCAGCTGTGGGACAGTGTCGAGCAGTCTAACATACATGTAGTTGGAATTCCAGGGTAAAAAGGAAAGTGGGAAAAAAATATTTTGGGAAATAATGGCCCAAATTTTTCCTAACTGAAGAAAATTATGAATCTTCACATCCCCAAAATTCAGCAAATGCCAAGCTGAGTAAAGATAAATAAAACCATGCACATCAACCACATTGTGGAAAAACAGTGATAAAGAGAAAATCCTAAAATAGTTAGAGAAAAAAAATTATGTACAGAGGAACACATGTAAAAATGACAGTAGGTTTCTTGTCAGAATCTGTGCAAGCCAGAATAAAATGAAAACACATTTTAAATTTTTAGAAAATCAACTATGAATACTTTAACCAGAAATAACACATTTCAGAAATAAAGTCAAAACACACAAGGACATTTTCAGAAAAACCAAGCTGAGAAAATTCATTGCTAGCAGACATAAAGGAAGTTCTTTAGATAGAAAAAACTAAAGTATATGGAAATTTGAATTTCCACAATGAAATGGATTTCAGATCAACAGAAATGGTAAATATGTGGGTAAAAATAAAATACTATGTTTTGTTTTTAAGTTAAAGTATACTGACTGTTAAAGAAACAACCATTACAGGGCTTCCCTGGTGGCGCAGTGGTTGAGAGTCTGCCTGCCAATGCAGGGGACACGGGTTTGTGCCCCGGTCCGGGAAGATCCCACATGCTGCGAAGTGGCTGGGCCCGTGAGCCATGGCCGCTGAGCCTGCGCGACTGGAGCCTGCGCATCCAGAGCCTGTGCATCCGGAGCCTGTGCTCCACAATGGGAGAGGCCACAACAGTGAGAGGCCCGCGTACAGCAAAAAAAAAAAAAAAAAAAAGGAAAGAAAGAAACAACCATTACAAGTAGTTAGAGGTTATAGCATATGTAGGAGTAAACTGTATAACAGTAACCCAGGGAATGTCAGGATGAAATGTCAGGGGATATGCTGTTGTAATTTTTACACCATTTGTGAAATGGTGTAATATACTGTAAACCCTAGAATTAAAGACGTGTATTGTAAATCCTAGAGTGACCATGATAAAAGAAAGAAAGAGAGAGAGACACACAGAAAGGAAGGAAGGAAGGAAAGAGAGAAAGAAAGAAAGCTAATAGGCAGAGATAATATTAAATTGTAAAGAGGAAAAAAATTACCTTAACTAATCCAAACAAAGTAATGCAAAAGGAAAAGGAGGTGAAACAAATAGTAAATAAAGCTAGATTTTAAAGCTAGATTTAAACCAAATTATGTCAATTGTTATATTGACTCTGACTATATATAATTAAATTTAAAGTCAGCAATTTTTATGTTGGATTAAAAAAATTAATACCCAACTATATTCTGGCTACAAGAAAACCATGTTAAATAAAAATAGATAAAAGTTTAAGATGGGAAAATATATACTGCACAAAAAAGAGTTAAAGAAAACAGAAATATCTGTAATAATATCAAACGAAGTAGATTTCAGAACAAGAAATTTTACCAGATAGATATTCCATGATGATAAAGAAGGTCAATTTATAAAATGACCTAATAACACAACTCAAATACATGAAGCAAAAACTGATGGAACTGAAAAGCAGATCCACAATCACTATCAGAGATTTAAACACTCCATTCTTAGTAACTGATAGAAAAGGTAGACAGAAAAAAAAAGTGAAGATAAAGAAGATATAAAAAGAAGATATAAAAAAAATATTATTGACTGACTTGACCTACTTGGTATAGTCCACACAACAATAGCAGAATAGGAATTCTTGTCAATTCACACAGAGGGTTCACCAAGGTAAATTGTATTCTGGGACATAAAATAAATCAATAAATTAAGAGAATTGAAATTATACACAGAATATGCTCTGATTGCAAATGAATTAAGGTAGAAATCAGTAATGAAAGGTATCAGGTAAAGACTGAAGATGCACACACATGTTTAGGGTCTAGCAATATAGCACGTGGTTACTAAAGTTAAGTCATGATAAAGTTAAGTCTACCCCAGGAATGTAAAATTTGCTTAACTTTAGGAAATCGGTAAACATAACTAACTGTATCACAGTAGAAAAGTCATATACTCATCTAAACATAGGCAAAAAAAGAAAAAAGTTTGATGAAAAGAACTGAAAATTACCCTCAAATTAACAATAGATATCTATGAAAAGGTAAATCAAACAATATTTGAACTCTACACATTGGAGTTCCTAGCCAGCCAAATCAAAGAAATATAAAAATAGTATAAAACTTAGAAAGTGTTAAACAAATCTATTATTTTTGATAATATGATTATGCATGTTAAAAATCCAATTAAATCTGCAGTTAACTTATTGAAATTAAAAAATGAGTGTAATAAGTTTTCTAGAAATAAATATTATTATAAAATCATTAATTGTATTCTAAATATCAGTGAGAAGCAGAACATTTTTTAAAAGTTTAAGCTATCATTTAAAATTGCATCAAAATTATTAACTATTGAGTAATAAATCTAACAAAACATATTCAAGAACCCTGTGGCAAAACTAGTACGTGTATTGAGAGAAATTTTAAAATACCCAAATAGATAGAGAAATATACTATTATCTGGATTGGAAGGCTCAACATTTAAAGTTTTTTTAGACCTTTCTAAGTTGATTTACAGTTTCAATGTAATTTCAATCAATATCCTATCTGTGTATTTGTGGAAATTGAAAATTTCTTTATAAAATGGATGCAGAAACCAAAGAATCAGAAATAACCAAGACTATTCTTAGGAAGAAGGGAAAAATCAATATTCATTTGTAATAAAAACTCTCAACAAATTACATTTATGAGGGGACTTCCTCAACCTGATATTTAAGGCATCTGTGATGAACTAAGGCTAAAGTAATGACGAAAGACAATTTTCTTTCTCTAAAATCAGGAACAAGACAAAAATGCCTGCTCTTACCACTTTTATTTTCCATCCAATGGAGGTAATGGCTATTGCAGCAGGGTAAGGAAGAGAGGTAGAAGTCATAAATATTGGAAAGGAAGAAACAAATCTATCTTTACATAGAGATGACCTAATATTTATAAAAATCCTCAGGAATCTTCAAAACAACTACTAAAAGTAATAGCTGAATTTATTAAAGGCATAAGTTTATTGTTAATATACAAAAACCAATTGTATTTGTGCATATCAGAAGGCAACAATTGGAAAATGGAATTTCAAAAGATTCTGTTTACAATAGGGCCAAAATCAACATAGAATTTAGTGAAACACATGCACATTTTCTTCACTGACAACTAGAGTACATTGATGAATGAAATCAATTAAGGAAGACCTAAATAAATGGAAAGCAAACCAGGTTTATGGACTGAAAGACTTATTATTGTTAATATGTTAATGCTTCCCCAGTTGATCTATAGATACTTTCAATGCAAACTCCATCAAAATCTTAAGAGACACTTTTGAAGAAATTGGCAAGCTGATTATAAAATCAATATAAAACGTAAACCTAAAATAACTAAATTAATTTTGAATAAGAAGAATAAACTTGGAGGATTTATGCCACCTGATTTCAAGTCTTACTATAAAGTTACAATAATCAGTACCAAAGGGAAAATGATAGATACAGATTAACAGAACATAAAAGAGAGTCCAGAAGTGGAGCCACCTAATATATTGCCATTTGATTTTTTTAATGTGCCAAGGCATTTTAGTGAAGAAAGGGAAGTCTTAATATATTACTAAAACAACTGGATATCCTATGGGGAAAAAAATCAAGTTTTACTATATTAACATATACAAAAAATTAACCTTAAAATGGATAATAGGCCTCAATATAAAATTAAGATTGTAAAATTTTTCTAATATTTAGATTTTCAAAATGCATTGTTAAGAAAATGAAACAGCAAGCTACACAATGGGAAAATATTCACAATCACATATATGACAAAGGATTTGTATCTATAATGTATAAAAACCTCTTAAAATCAGTCAATAACAAGACGAACAACCCAAGTGAAAAATGAACAAAAGATCTGAACAGACACTTCACAAAAAAAATAAGAATGGCTAAAAAATACATGAAAAGATGTTCAACATGCTGAGTCATTAGTGAAAAACAGTATATCCCCACAATGGCTAAAATTTAAAAGACTGAAATTCCAGGTGTTGACAAGGATCCAGAACACTGGAACTCTCACACACTGCTGGTGGGATTGTGAAACATTACAGATACTTTGGAAACTCTTTAACACTGTTTAGAAGTTAAACACACACCTATCAAGTGTCCCAGCCATTCTACTCCTAGATATTTACCCAAGACAAATTTAAATGTATGTCCACACAATGACTTGAACATAAATATTCAAAGCAGCTTTATTCATAATTGCCAAAATGTGGAAACAAATTTTCATATGCATGTGAAAGTATGAACAAATTGTGGCATAGTCATACAATGGAATAGTATTCAGCAATAAAAATCTACTGATACATGCAACAACATGAATGAATCTCAAAATCATTATACTGAATGAAAGTAGCCAGAAACAAAATATTACATACCAACTGATTCTATTTAAATAAACCTCTAAAAATGCAAACCAATATAGAGTGACAAAAAGCAGACCATTTGTTGCCCTGGCCTGGGAACAGAGGGAGATATGGATGCAAAGGGGCATGAGAAATACTTCTGCAAAATATAAATGCTCTGGATCTTGTCTGTTGTGTTTTCATGGGTATACACAGCTATAATATCTCATCAAATTGTATGCATTTATCGAATTTAGTTCATTGCAGTATATTATACCTCAATACAGTTTATTTTTTAATAAAGGATATGATAAACTTTATGCCAGTCAATCTGACAACTTAGCTAAGATGAGAAAATTCCTTTTAAACACGACAAAACTGACATAATAAGAAAGTCTGAGGAGCCCTATACTTATTAAATAGTTTAATTGATTATCAAAACACTTTCTACAGAAAAAACTCCAGGGCTAGGTAGTTTTACTAATGAGCAAGATCAGATATTTAAGGAAGAAATATTATCATTTTACCCAAATAATATATTTGAGGACAAAAGAAGCCTGTCACCAAAATATAAAAAGATGTTACAACAAAAATTAGTCTGATATGAACAGACAAAAAAATCCTTAGCAAAATTTTACTAAATTGAATTTGGTAATATATAAAAAGGATGATACATCACAACTAAGTGGGGATTATTCCAGGATTGCAAGATTTGTTTAGTATTCAAAAATCAGTGACTGTAATTTACTATATATGTTCTCAAACCACCACAGAGTTAAATTAAAAATAAATAGCTATAAGATGTCTAGGAAAACATCAAATATTTTTAAATTAAACACCACAATTCTAAATAATCCATGGGTCAAAGAAGAAATCACAGGAGAAATTAGAAAATGTTTTAAACTGAATGATAAATTTGAAAATGAAACATATCAAATTTTGTATAAAGGAGTTAAAACTCTGCTAAGAAGAAAAAAAATAGTCTTTGGGTATATATTAGAAAACAAGAAAGGTCTAAAATTAATTACATACATTTCAATCTTAAAAAAATTATTAAGCCAAAAATCAAAAATGAGTAGAATAACATATATTTGTAAGTTTTAATTTAATTAGTAGGAGTATACACACACACACACGCACACACACACACAATGTAAATTTCCAAGACAATAGAAGAAAGTAGGAAAGCATTAAATCTGGTGGATCCAAGACGTGCTTTGAAAGAAGAAAAATGCAGAATGAGAGAAAAAGAAAGCATGGTGAATATAAAACATTAGCAATTTTCATTTACATCTAATCTTTTTAAACTTATTATTCACCCCTTCTAGGATGATGGAGAACCACTTTTACAATCAAACAAGAAATATAATGCAAAAGACTCATTTTACAAGTCCTCTACACAAAAGTAAGCATTTTTCCCGAGTAGAATTTGATTTAAAAATGTATTTCTTTTTTCTTTAATAACACATCTCCTTTGTGTCCACAATATCCTGGAGCCTGTGAGGAATTCAAAGACTATCAGACACAATTCTTTACTTACTTACATTGATTGCTAAAATAAACAGTTAAAGGAAGAAAACCTATATTTAATAGAAAAATAAAACCAAAACAGAGAGGAAAGGCTCAGAGAGAGAGGACGAGATAAGGATGTCCAGCATCATAGAAAATGAGAGCAGAGAAGTTTGAAGAACTTTTTTACTCAGTTGAAAATCATATAAAGTATCTGTTATGTGTCCATGCCCTAGGCTGTGAGATTCACCAGTGAGTAAAAGACTCCTCCAATGAGCACTCACTCTAAAGGGAGACGGACAATAAGCCACAAACGTAATAAATAAATAGATCATATCTTAGAAGGTGATGAGTCAATGAAAAAATAGCAGAGAAAAAATAGAAGAGGATAAGGATATCAAGAGTGTCCTGTGTGGAGTAACAGGCTTCCAGAATAACTAGGAGGTCTGGGTAGGCCTCCTTGAGCGATGAGATTTGAACAGGAACTTGGAAGTGAGTGATGTGCAGATATCTGGATTGACTACTTCCCAGTCAAAGGGAACGTAGAGCAAAAGCCCTGTGTCAGAAGTGTGATTGAGGTGTCAAGGAAGAGCAAAGGCCAGGAGTCTACAGTGCAGTAAGAGAGGGGTAGCAAAACAAGAGGTCAGGGAGTACCCAGGAACCAGATCTTGCTGGGCACTTGCAGAGACTGTAAACAGTAGGGTGTTAGCAGTGAAGTGGCCAGATCAGACTTGTGTATCAAAGTAGTCATGGTGGCTGCTGGGTTCAAAGTGGACCGGGTGAGGGGAGAAGCTGGGAGACCAGGCAGAAGGTTGCTGCTGTCATCTAGGTCAGAGATAATGGCGTTTTGGAGGAGCGTGGTAGGAAGTTGTAACAGTTGCTGGCCTCTGGATACATTTTGAGAGCAGAGTCAACACAGTTTCCAGACTGGAGATTGTGAGTCTGAAAGAAAGAGGCATGGAGAATGATTCCAAGGTTTAGGGCTCTGCAGCTGGATGGACTGAAGCCATCACTTATCAAGATGAAGGCCGGTGGAGCAGGTTTGGAGGGAAAGATCAGAGGTCAGTTTTAGATGTGCTGAATATAAAGATGCTCATTAGACATCCATGTGGATGCGTCAAGTAGGCAACGGGGTCTGTGGGTCTGCAGTCTGGGGGAGAGGTCTGGGCTGGAGGAGCAAGTCTGGGTGTCATGGCTTATGGGCAGTGATGTCAAGCCCCAGCAATGGATGAGCCAGAGGAGAACAGAGCTTGAGTCCTGGCATCTGTACATCAAGAAAGAGGAGAAAAAGGGGGGGGGGGTGGTGCCAGCACAAGGGACTGAGAGGAGGGAACCAATGGGGGGTTGGGGGGAGGAAATGCAGAGACCTAGTGCTTGGGTGGCAAACTAAGAAAGTGCTTTAGGGGGCAGGGGGGTGAACATCATGTGAATGTTACTGACTCCTCAGTGGCAGGTAATCAAGATCAGAGGTCTAACTTCGACCATCAAGGGCTGAGTGACCTTAAGCAAACAAATTCAGTTTTCTAAGCCATAGCTTATTTATTTGTAAATTAATGTTCTTCTTGCCCTGCTGCAAAGCTCAAATGAATTTTTTTTTGGTAAAGTGTAAGATGTATATATGTGTATGCATTCGTTTTCTATTGCTGTGTAACAGATTACCACAATATGGCAGCTTTACATCATGCCCATGTAGTAGCTCACGTTTGCATGAGACAGAAGTGCTGGCAAGTGCCCGCTGAGTTCAATGCTCAGGGTTTCTCAGGCTGGAATCAAGTCAGCAGCGGCTGAGTCCCAGTCTCCCAGGATCATTCGGATTGTTGGCAGAATTCAGCTCAGCACAGCTCTAGGACTCACAGGATTTGTTTAAGGATGACTGAAGTGTGTCTGCTGCTGTTTTCTTTCTTCTTTTTAGGGGTCACCTGTTTAGGTCAGAACCACTTAGGATAATCTGCCTTTTATTTTATTTTTTTGATTAACTCAAATTCAACTGATTAGGGACCTTAATTATCTATGCACAATCCCTTTTTGCCATATAAAGTTGCCATATAAACTATCATAGGCGTGATACCCTACCATATACATTTGCTCTGCCCACACTTGAGGGGAGGTGACTACATACAGTATGTACGCCAGGGGCAGGAATCTTGGGGGGCAATTTAGAATTCTTCCTACCACAGAATATGCTATTGTTAAGAACTATGCCAACTGAATATGTATTTTTCATAAAATGTCATTATTTAATAATTTCATAGGGCTTATGAAATGGTTCCTTGGGACAAGATGCTACCACCAAAACTTGATCCAGAAGAAACAACAGTGGAAAAAGCTGCTGACCCTATCTCACAGTGTTTTACACTGAAAAGATATGAAGGATTGCCAGCAATAACTCAGGTCAGTGATCACCTCTCATAATGAAGTTTTTTAATACATCAAAGTACACAAAACTAAAAAGGAAATCAATTATATTGAAATACAGTTCTAAACATGGACTCCTAAGAGGTTTGCGAACTACAGGTTAAGAAGCCCACAGTATCTTGAAAAACTTCAGCTTTTACAGAGAAAAATGATAATTAGAGAGGAAAAATACAGTTTTAATATAAAATCTCAGCACAGGATTTGTGCACATAAATTAAAACCAATTAAAGGACCAAAAATGTGTCTGGATTCCTATAACTATTTTTAAGGATCTCTCAACTCCTTTAAAATCTTTTTGTACCTTGTGAAAATTGGTCTTTTATTACATATTGTTTAGTGTTGAATTATACTTGTATCCAAAGTCCTTCCTGGCGAGATGATGGTCTAAGATGACGGCTCTGGGTGGGGGAGACTAGCCTGGGGCTGTGGAGCATGGGCTAAGGGGGAGCCAAGAAAGCACAGTCTTGGGATGAAAATCCAAACCAGACCTTTCACAAGGGCTTCAGCCCAAAGGAGGTGGCTAACGAGTCAGATTCCAGCTGTGAGAAAACAAACGGACCCTGAGGGTCTGCGAGCAGAGCAGAGACCAGGAGTGGCTCTGGAGCAACCCCCGGAGTGACTAAGGGTGCTCGGGGAGTGCTTTCCATTGGGTGACTGGGGCTCTTGCCTGTGATACGAGAGGACTGAAGCTTGTATACTAGAAATTACAGTAACTTAGAACATATATACTAGAGATTACAGTAACTGGAACTTAAATACTGGAAATTACACTAACTTGGTTAAATACTTGTCATTCATTTTGATGGTGAATTTAGATGGTTGGTGGACTATGGGACAGATTTCAAACAAGATCTTTCTTGGCACCAGTCAAACCAGTCAATTTGTAAGTTTTATCTCCTAATGTTCTCATCAGTAGACGTTTTGCCATCACTTATTTATCATAAGACTCAGAGGCTCTAGCCCATGGGTGAGGGGCATGTTCTCCGGAGAGCATCCCAGAGGCCCTCAGACTTCGTCCCTGTGGCTGGAAAGAGAACACAAATCCCAGTTCAGTCACTCAGTGTTGCCAGCTTTCTCTTGTTTTCTCTTAACCCTTCTTAAAATTTAGACTACCAAATATACCACAACCATTTAAAAATAAAGAGTGTTTTATATGTCACTTGATATGAAGAATTATAATGTTGTAAAATGCATGGACTTCAAGGGATTATGAATTATTTTCTATCAACTTTTGTATCATATAGTTATTTTGAGTTCTATTAATGCTAGAAACAATGATTTATTACTAATCTTTCCACATAGGTAATTTTGTGCATTTAGTCTAAAAAGTTTGGTGTTTCTGTCTTTGAAAATGTCACTATTTTGTCTCTTTTTTCTTCTTTTGACCCACAATACAGCCATCATCTCTGTTTTTATTTTTTAAATTTATCTTTGAATAATTCCTACATAAAAATGTAAAATAAAAATATGATATAATCTGCGTGTCTACTTCCCAACTATAAAAACAAACCATTACTAACACCACAGACGCCCCTACTTAGGAAAGCACATGTGCCTTCCTAAGGGATCACCATTATTCCAGCTGTGAAGTTTCACATTTTCATGCAACCTTAAAACATATGTGTTATTCTTAACCAAGATGTGGAATTGTGCTCCATGTTTACAAGTGGTAAATAAGTGTTCCATGTTTATAAGTGGTATCAAACATATATTCATACAACTTAACATTTTTGTTCAGTACTATGTTTGTGAGACTCATGCTGGCATCTCTAGGTGTTCATTTTCTCTGACACACAGTCTTCCATTGAATCGTTATACCACAATTTATTCATCCATTCTCATAACTTAATTTTTTGTCTTATTTCTGTTGGAGTTGGAAACAGTATCACCATACCTTTATAAAGTATAAAGCTATTTCTGGGTTTTATATAGACATCCTTACATGTACATTTGCTACATCAAGAGGTGTAAACTTCTTTATGTTCTAAATATTGCTACGTTATTCTCCAAATGAGTTTTACCAATGGACCAACCATCAGCAATGCTTGAATTCCCACTACTGCACTTGGAGTTTTCAAATTAGAAAAATTCTAATTTTAGAAGCAGGAAATTGTACTTCATTATAATTTTAACATTTACCTGGTTACTAATAACCATTTTTTTTGTAAGTTGTAACTTACTGCATGTTCACATGTATAACTTACTTGTTCATATATTTTGTCTTTTACTGATTGATTATACAAATTTTTAAGTCTATTATTCTAGATTAAAATCCTTTATTGGTAATATGCATATCTCCTTCTAGGCTGTGACTTTTCTATTTTATAGTGCCCTTTGCTGAGCTGAAGTTCAAAATTTTAATATAACTGAATTCATCAATATTTACCTCCATACCTTGTTATATTTGTGGAATTTTTAATAGATCTTTCCCTATCCAGAAGTAAAAAAGATATTATCCTTCATTTACTTTTTTTCCTAAACATAATTAGAGTTTTGCTTTTCATATTTATCTTTTTAAAACATTTGAAGCCAATTCTCACTTATGATCTGAGCCAGGGACCCATTTCTCAGCATGACTCGGCAGTTCTGTCCCAGTTTAGTGAGTAGACTGCTGAGCAGACTAATGAGTGATTTGTAGCCTGCAACCCATTAGTGGAGAGTCACAACCAGCATTTCGTGAAAATTAAATAGAATAGAAAACATAAGAATGAATCACATGGAACTTTAAACAGATATGTGTATTTTGCAACAAATACTGTGGCCGGTTATGAAGAATAGTGTGAGACAGACAGATAATGCATAAGAAGAATGCATGCGTCCACAGTGAGATACTCCCATCTTTTGTTCCCTGGAGTTTCATATGATGTTCTGGTTTGATGATGGTCAATTTGATCATCACCTCAATGGGAGGGTTTTTAATCTTGTACATTTAATTTTATATTTACCTAATCCATCATTAATTGCAAAGCAAAGTATGGGAGATTTTAGGCCTTAGTCAACAAAATTAATAAGTTATTAATAAATTTAAGTTATGGAAAAATAATATCAAAGGTGACATTTTCCAAATCTTTAACAATTGTATGTAGCACTTCAATAAAACCAGCATAAATTGCCCTTTAAAGAAGGATTTTTTTGGAGGACCTTCAAGATGGCAGAGGAGTAAGACTTCCTCCCCACAAATACATCAAAAATATATCTACATGTGGAACAACTCCTACAGAACACCTATTGAATGCTGGCAGAAGACCTCAGACCTCCCAAAAGGCAAGAAACTCCCCACATACCTTTTTTCTTTTGCCCTACCACGTACCTGGATAGGACAAAAGAAAAAAGAAATAACAAGAGACAAAAGAATAGGGATGGGACCCGCACCGCTGGGAGGGAGCTGTGAAGGAGGAAAAGCTTCCACACACTAGGAAACCCCTTCACTGGTGGAGAGAGAGGGTGGGCAGCAGGGGGAAGCTTTGGAGCCATGGAGGAGAGCGCAGCAACAGGGGTGCGGAGGGCAAAGTGGAGAGACTCCTGCACAGAGGATCGGTGCTGACCAGCACTCACCAGCCTGAGAGGCTTGTCTGCTTACCCGCCGGGGCAGGTGGGGGCTGGGAGCTGAGGCTCGAGCTTCAGAAGTCAGACCCCGGGGAGAGGACTGGGTTTGGCTGCGTGAACACAGCCTGAAGGGGGCTAGTGCACCACAGCTAGCCAGGAGGAAGTCTGGGGAAAAGTCTGGAACTGCCTAAGAGTCAAGAGACAATTTTTTCAGGGTGCACGAGGAGAGGAGATTCAGAACACCACCTAAATGAGCTCCAGAGACAGGCACAAACCACGGCTATCAGTGCAGACACCAGAGACAGGCATGAAATGCTAAGACCGCTGCTACAGCAACCAAGAAGCCTGTGTGCAAGCACAGGTCACTATCCACATCTCCCCTCCCGGGAGCCTGTGCAGCCCACCACTGCCAGGGTCCCATAATCCAGGGACAATTTCCCCCGAAGAACACACGGCATGCCTCAGGCTGTGGCAACGTCACGCTGGCCTCTGCCACCGCAGGCTCGCCCTGCATTACGTACCCATCCCTCCCCCTGGCCTGAGTGAGCCAGAGCCCCCTAATCAGCCGCTCCTTTAACCCCCTCCTGTCTGGGCAAAGAAAAGATGCCAGAGGGCAACCTACATGCAGAGGAGGGGCCAAATCCAAAGCTGAACCCCAAGAGCTGTGCGAACAAAGAAGGGAAAAGGAAATCTCTCCCAGCAGCCTCAGGAGCAGCAGATTAAACCTCCACAGTCGACTTGAAGTATGCTGCATCTGTGGAATACCTGAACAGACAATGAATCATCCCAAAATTGAGGTGGTAGACTTTGGGAGCGACTGTAGACTTGGGGTTTGCTGTCTGCGACTCTTTTCTTTATGACTTTTATGTTTATCTCAGTATAATTCTTAGCGCTTGTTATCATTGGTGGATTTGTTTATTGGTTTGGTTGCTCTATTTGTTTTTTTAATTATTTTTTTAATAATTTTTTTATTTTAAATATTTTATTATTTTTTCTTTCTCTCTTTTTTTTCTCCATTTTCTTCTGACCTGTGTGGCTGACAGGGTCTTGGTGATCTGGCTGGCTATCAGGCCTGAGCCTCTGAGGTCGGAGAGCCGAGTTCAGGACATTGGACCACCAGAGACCTCCCAGCCCCATGTAATATCAATCAGTGAGAGCTCTCACAGAGATCTCCATCTCAATGCTAAGAACAGCTCCACTCAATCACCAGCAAGCTCCAGTGCTGGACACCCCATGCCAAACAAGTAGCAAGATAGGAACACAACCCCATCCATTAGCATAGAGGGTGCCTAAAATCATAATAAATTCACAGACACCCCAAAACACACTACTGAACACAGTTCTTCCCACCAGAAAGACAAGATCCAGCCTCATCCACCAGAACACAGGCACCAGTCCCCTCCACCAGGAAGCCTACACAGCCCACTGAACCAACCTCACCCACTGGGGGTGGACACCAAAAACAATGGGAACTATGAACCTGAAGCCTGCAAAAAGGAGACCCCAACCACGGTAAGTTAAGCAAAATGAGAAGACAGAGAAATACACAGCAGATAAAGGAGCAAAGTAAAAACCTACAAGACCAAACAAATGAAGAGGAAATAGGCAGTCTACCTGAAAAAGAATTCAGAGTGATGATGGTAAAGATATTCCAAAATCCTGGAAATAGAATGGAGAAAATACAAGAAACGTTTAACAAGGACCTAGAAGAACCAAACAGCAAACAAATAATTATGAAAAACACAATAAATGAAATTAAAAATTCTCTAGAAGGAATCAATAGCAGAATAACTGAGGCAGAAGAACCGATAAGTGACCTGGAAGATAAAATGGTGGAAATAACTACCTCAGAGCAGAATAAAGAAAAAAGAATGAAAATCATTGAAGACAGTCTCAGAGACCTCTGGGACAACATTAAACACACCAACATTCCAATTATAGGGTTCCAGAAGAACAATAGAAAAAGAAAGACACTGAGAAAATATTTGAAGGAATTGTAGTTGAAAGCTTCCCGAATATGGGAAAGGAAATAGTCTATCAAGTCCAGTAAGCACAGAGAGTCCCATACAGGATAAATCCAAAGAGAAACATGACAAAACACATTAATCAAACTATCAAAAATTAAATACACAGAAAAAATATTAAAAGCAGCAAGGGAAAAACAGCAAATAACATACAAGGGAATCACCATAAGGTTAACAGCTGATCTTTCAGCAGAAACTCTGCAAGCCAGAAGGGAGTGGCAGGACATACTTAAAGTGATGAGAGGGGAAAACCTACAACCAAGATTACTCTACCCAGCAAGGATCTCATTCAGATTTGACAGAGAAATTAAAACCTTTAAAGACAATTCTCTTTACAGTAAAGAGAATTCAGCACCACTAAACCAGATTTACAACAAAATCTAAGGGAACTTCTCTAGGCAGGAAACACAAGAGAAGGAAAAGACCTACAAAAACAAACCCAAAACAATCAAAAAAATGGTAAAAGGAACATACATATCGATAATTATCTTAAATGTAAATGGATTAAATGCTCCAAATAAAAGACACAGACTGGCAGAATGGATACAAAAACAAGACCCATATATAAGCTGTCTACAAGAGACCCACTTCAGACCTAGGGACACATACAGACCGAAAGTGAGGGGATGGAAAAAGATATTCCATGCACATGGAAATCAAAAGAAATCTGGAGTAGCAATACTTATATCAGACAAAATCGACTTTAAAATAAAGACTATTACAAGAGACAAAGAAGGACACTACATAATGATCAAGCGATAAATCCAAGAAGAAGATATAACAATTGTAAATATTTATGCACCCAACATAGGAGAACCTCAATACATAAGCCAAATGCTAACAGCTGTAAAAGGGGAAATCAACAGTAACACAATAATAGTAGGGGACTTTAACACCCTACTTTCACCAGTGGACAGATGGTCCAAAATGAAAATAAATAAGGAGACACAAGCTTTAAATGACACATTAAACAAGATGGACTTAATTGATATTTATAGGACATTCCATTCAAAATCAACAGAATACACTTTCTTCTCAAATGCTCATGGAACATTCTGAAGGATAGATCATATCTTGTGTCACAAATCAAGCCTTGGTAAATTTAAGAAAATGAAAATTTATCAAGTACCTTTTCTTACCACAACACTATGAGACTAGATATCAATTACAGGAAAAAACTGTAAAAAATACAAACACATGGGGAGCTAAACAATACAGTACTAAATAAGCAAGAGATCACTGAGGAAATGAAAGAGGAAATAAAAGAATACCTAAAAACAACTGACAATCAGAACACAGCAACCCAAAACCTATGGGATGCAGCAAAAGCAGCACTGAGAGGGAAGTTTATAGCAATACAATCCTCCCTCAAGAAACAAGAAACATCTCAAATAACCTAACCTTACACCTAAAGCAATTAGAGAAAGAAAAAAAAAAACCCAAAGTTAGCAGTAGGAAAGAAATCATAAAGATCAGATCAGAAAGATATGAAAAACAAATGAAGGAAACAATAGTAAAGATCAATAAAACTAAAAGTGGTTCTTTGAGAAGATAAACAAAATTGATAAACCATTAGCCAGACATATCAAGAAAAAAGGGAGAAGACTCAAATCAATAGAATTAGAAATGAAAAAGGAGAAGTAACAACTGACACTGCAGAAGTACAGGGATCATGAGAGATTACTACAAGCAACTCTATGCCAATAAAATGGACAACCTGGAAGAAATGGACAAATTCTTAGAAAAACACAACATTCCAAGACTGAACCAGGAAGAAATACAAAATATGAACCGACCAATCACAAGCACTGTAATTGAGGCTGTGATTTAAAATCTTCCAACAAACAAAAGCCCAAGACCAGATGGCTTCACAGGCGAATTTTATCAAACATTTAGAGAAGAGCTAACACCTATCCTTCTCAAACTCCTCCCAAATATAGCAGAGGGAGGAAAACTCCCAAGCTCATTCTACGAGGCCGCCATCACCCTGATACCAAAACCAGAAAAAGATGTCACAAAAAAAGAAAACTACAGGCCAGTAATACTGATGAACATAAATGCAAAAGTCCTCAACAAAATACTAGCAAACAGAATCCAACAGCACATTAAAAGGATCATACACCATGATCAAGTGGAGTTTATCCCAGGAATGCAAGGATTCTTCAATATACCCAAATCAGTCAACATGATACACCATATTAACAAATTGAAGGAGAAAAAACATATGATCATCTCAACAGATGCAGAAAAAACTTTGACAAAATTCAACACCCGGGTTTCCCTGGTGGTGCAGTGGTTGAGAGTCTGCCTGCCAATGCAGGGGACACGGGTTCGTGCCCCGGTCTGGGAAGATCTCACATGCCGTGGAGCAGCTAGGCCTGTGAGCCATGGCCACTGAGCCTGCACGTCTGGAGCCTGTGCTCTGCAATGGGAGAGGCCACAGCAGTGAGAGGCCCACATACCGCAAAAAAAAAAAAAAAAATTTCAACACCCATTAATAATAAAACTCTCCAGAAAGTAGGCATAGAGGGAACTTACCTCAACATAATAAAGGCCATATATGACAAACCCACAGCCAACATTGCTCTCAATGGTGAGCAATTGAAACCATTTCCACTAAGATCAGGAAAAAGACAAGGCTGTCCATTCTCACCTCTATTATCCAACTTAGTTTTGGAAGTTTTAGCCACAGCATCAGAGAAGAAAAAGAAATAAAAGGAATCCAAGTTGGAAAAGGGGAAGAAAACTGTCACTGTTTGCAGATAACATGTTACTATACATACAGAATCCTAAAGATGGTACCAGAAAACTACTAGAGCTAATCAATGAATTTGGTAAAGTTGTAGGATACAAAATTAATGCACAGAAATCTCTTGCATTCCTATACACTAATGATGAAAAATCTGAAAGAGAAATTAGGAAACACTCCTATTTACCATTGCAACAAAAAGAATAAAATACCTAGGAATAAACCTGCCTAAGGAGAAAAAAGACCTCTATGCAGAAACCTATAAGACACTAAAGAAAGAAATTAAAGATGATGCAAACAGATGGAAAGATATAGCATGTTCTTGAATTGGAAGAATCAGCATTGTGAAAATGACTTTACTACCCAAAACAATCTATAGATTCAATGCAATCCCTATCAAACTACCAATGGCATTTTTCACAGAACTAGAACAAAAAAGTTCACAATTTGTATGGAAACACAAAAGACTCTGAATAGCCAAAACAATCTTGAGAAAGAAAAATGAGCTGGAGGAATCAGGCTCCCTGACTTCAGACTATACTACAAAGCTACAGTAATCAAGACAGTATGATACTGGCACAAAAACAGAAATATAGATCAATGAAACAGGATAGAAAGCCCAGAGATAAACCCATGCACACATGGTCACCTTATCTTTGATAGAGGAGGCAAGAATATACAATGGAGAAAAGACAGCCTCTTCCATAAGTGGTGCTGGCAATACTGGACAGCTGTATGTAAAAGAATGAAATCAGAACACTCCCTAACACCATAAAAATGAACTCAAAATGGATTAACAACCTTAATGTAAGGCCAGACACTATAAAACTCTTAGAAGAAAACATAGGCAGAACACTGTATGACATAAATCACAGCAAGATCCTTTTTGACTCACCTCCTAGAGTATGGGAAATTGAAACAAACAAATGGGACCTAATGACACTTAAAAGCTTTTGCACAGCAAAAGAAACCATAAACAAGACGAAATGACAACCCTCAGAATGGGAGAAAATGTTTGCAAATGAAGCAACTGACAAAGGATTAATCTCCAAAATATACAAGCAGCTCATGCAGCTCAATAACAAAAAAACAAAGAATCCAATCCAAAAATGGGCAGAAGACCTCAATAGACAATCCTAGAAAGAAGACATACAGATTGAAGAATGCTCAACATCACTAATCATTAGAGAAATACAAATCAAAACTACAATGAGGTATCACCTCACACCGGTCAGAATGGCCATCATCAAAAAATCTGCATACAATAAATGCTGGAGAGGGTGTGGAGTAAAGGGAACCCTCTTGCACTGTTCGTGGGAATGTAAATTGACACAGCCACTCTGGAGAACAGTATGGAGATTCCTTAAAAAACTAAAAGTACAACTACCATACTACCCAGCAGTCCCACTACTGGGCATATACCCTGAGAAAACCATAATTCAAAAAGAGTCATGTACCACAATGTTCATTGCAGCACTATTTACAATAGTCAGGACATGGAAGCAACCTAAGTGTCCATCGACAGATGAATGGATAAAGAAGATGTGGCACATATATACAATGGAATATTACTCAGCCATAAAAAGAAACAAAATTGAGTTATTAGTTGTGAGGTGGATGGACCTAGAATCTCTCATACAGAGTGAAGTAAGTCAGAAACAGAAAAGCAAATACCATATGCTAACACATATATATGGAATCTTAAAAAAAAAAAAAAAGGTTCTAAGGAACCTAGGAGCAGCAGATGTAGAGAATGGACTTGAGGACACGGGGAGGGGGAAGGGTATGCTGGGACGAAGTGAGACAGTAGCACTGACATATATGCACTACCAAATGTAAAATAGATAGCTAGTGGGAAGCAGCTGGGAGCACAGGGAGATCAGCTCAGTGCTTTGTGACCATCTAGAGGGGTGGGATAGGGAGGGTGGGAGGGAGGGAGACGCCAGAGGGAGGGGATATGGGGATATATGTATACGTATAGCTGATTCACTTTGTTATACAGCAGAAACTAACACAACATTGTAAAGCAATTATACTCCAATAAAGATGTTAGAAATAGAAGGATTTTTTTAAATATGTAGAATAAAAAAGTGTAGTGAAGTGGAAGTACGCAAAATCATAATCAAGTTTAAATGCTGAATCTGGAATTGCAAGTAATGACAGTATTGAGAAAAACATTGAGTCGTGTCAGCAAACTGATTTTATTGAGCCATATTCTAAAAACAGTATTTAAAGTTTTGATAAAGATTATTTAAAAGATGGTTTAACCAAAGGTATAAAACACCCCAATAAAAATAATAGATTCCAATGTATAAATTGAATGGTAATAATTTAAATCAAAGATTAAAACATCCAAAATATAAGTTCCTTATAAACACAGCAAGCTGAAATAGTTGATAATCCCATTCAAATATCTTTTAAAAGAATAAAGATGTAAATTGCTGGTGCTAACTCTTAATATTACTTGAGTGCTAATAAAAATACTTTATTAGGGAGAATTCCCTGGCAGTCCAGTGGTTAGGACTCGACCTAAGCACTGCCATGGTGGTTAGGTTAGGCCGTTTCACTGCCATGGGCCCAGGTTCAATCTCTGGTTGAGGAACTAAGATTCCACAAGCCACGTGTCACAGCCAAAAAAAAAAAAAAAAGAAAAGAAAAACAACTTTATTAGCATCTTTCTATTTACATGTCATGTGGTAAAATAGCAAATAGCTCACCCAGTTTCTATGCATCCATTGCATTTATTGTTTTAATGATGAATCATCTACTGAACTAAAAGCTGTAAGTCCTAGTCAGTTCTGCCACATCTCAGAACTCCTGAGGGATCCACTTACCTTGGAGCCTTCCTCTAGTAAATGCTGCTCCCATTAGCAAGAAAAACCTATATGTGAACACTCATAACAGCTCTAATCATAATCTTCAAAACCTAGGAACAACCAAGATTGCTTTCAACAGGTGAATGGAAAAACATGTATTGGATAACGATACTAGAGTAGAGCTACACAATGGAATACTGTTCAGCAATGAAAAAGATCAAACGCAACACACAACCATATGGATGAATCTAAAAAGCATTTTGCTTAATGAAAGCAGCGAGATCCAAAAGATCTCATACTGCATGATTCCTTTTTTTTTTTTTTTTTTTTTTTTTTTGCGGTACGCGGGCCTCTCCCGTTGCGGAGCACAGGCTCCGGACGCGCAGGCTCAGCGGCCATGGCTCACAGGCCCAGCCGCTCTGCGGCATGTGGGATCTTCCCGGACCGGGGCACGAATCTGCGTCCTCTGCATCGGCAGGCGGACTCTCAACCATTGCGCCACCAGGGAAGCCCTGCATGATTCCTTTTATATGACATTCTAGAAAAAGCAAAACTACAAGGGTGGGAGTAGATCAGTGGCTACCAGGATTTGGGGGAGGGGGACAGCGTTGAAGACAAAGAGCCTGTAAACGAACATTAGGGTGACGGAACAGTTCTATATGGTTCTGTGGTGCTGGCCACATGGCTGTATTTCTCAAACCCATAGAACTGTGTGTACACCATGGAGAACAAACTGTACTGAATGCAAAGCAAAAAATAGAGAAAGAGAGAGAAATGTATACCAGGATGGTGGGAAAATCCAGGATGGAATTCAGAAGGTAACAAGTGAATCTGTACTACAAACAAATGACATAACTACATTTAAGTGGATGGGGGAAAACAGGAGTGATCCTAAATTTGGACCTTCATAAACTTGGAAACAGTATTTTGACACAGAACTGTAAGGCTAATGACAAAAAGAACTGTATGTAAGTACCATCTGTACTCTACTTGGTAAACGTGTTTCTCACCAAGAAACAGGTTGGCAATTCTAAACTTCTTACATGTATACTCCATGTAAGACCATGCAGTGTGACTTGTGCCTTTTTGTCACATTTTGTTACATGTGACGAAGAGTAAACCTTTGGCAGATGGTGAGAGGCAGGCCTCACGCTGTCAGAGAAGGCTGAGAATGAGCCCCGTGGTGCTGATTGGACTTGGGGGCATCCACGAACTCATGTTTACGTTGTGCTTCACAGATTCTGTGTTTTTTACAAATGGAAGGTTTGTGGCAACCCTGCCTCGAGCAAGTTTATCGGGGCCGTTTTTCCAACAGCATTTGCTCACTTTGCATCTCTGTGTCACAGTTTGGCCATTCTCACAATATTTCAAACTTTTTCATTATTATTATATTTGTAATGGTGGTCTGTGATCAGTGATCTTTAATGTTACTAGTGCAACAAGATTTCTGCTTGCTGAAGACTTAGATTATGGTTAGCATTTTTTAGCAGTAAAGTATTTTTAAATTAAGGTATGGACATTTTTAGACATAATGCCATTGTACACTTAATAGACTACAGTGTTTAGTATAAACATAATTTTTATATGCACTGGGAAATCAAAAAATTTGTGTTACTCGCTTTACTGTGGTATTCACTTTTATTGCCGTGATCTGGAACTGAACCCATAATATCTCTGAGGTATCCCTTTATATATATATATATATATATATATATATATATATATATATGTGCAGAAAGTAAATACAGAAATATATGTAGATATATGGATACACACAGGTTCAAATACACCCAGATATTCCTAGCTCTGTCCGCTGGGAGGGCCTAGAAGCAGGCACACACAAGCAGCCAGAAGCATGTCGAGCTCCAAAATGTTGGTTTAAAATGCCACTCTCCAATAAAAGACATTGTGAGATCCTTGGAAAAATGGCTGATTCTAGGGTTGGAGCAGGGAAAGTACACAATAAACCCAAGCTCCTCTAAGCGCCCTAAGTAACTGCAATCTTGTGTACGTCACTGAACTCCTTTGGGCCACAGTCGCTTCCTCTCCACCATGGAGAGTTACACTAAATGGTCAGTAAGAGCCAGTCAAATGTGGACCTTCTGTGTGTCTAAGAAAATGAGAGGTCAGCTTTGCCAAATATGACATGTCTAACCATTGAGGACAAAAACAGCAAAGAAAAACCCAGGAGAAGAGGCTTTGGAACTAAATCGTAAGAGTCAACAAGGACTTATGTGTCCTTGGCTGTTTGGAGTCAATTTGTTCTGTGCTTGATTTTCAGCACTTAAAAACTACATCTTTAAATCTTTTCTGCTTAAAATTACCAACTTTTGGAAGCTCATTCCTATGGGATATCTCTGAAGACTATTTTTAATAAGAGAAATACTGTAATCGTGTGATGTTTATTAATGTCGATAACTCAGTTGCCCATGTTTTCTCTTTTCCTAAGTGTGAGTCCAAGTTCCAGAAGCAAATACATTCCTCTCTATACGTAAGTAATGTTTCTTAATGTTTTAAAAATTACTGGATTTACATCTAAATTGTAGTTGCTTTCAGCTCACTCGTGTTTGTAATTCACTTTTTGAAACAGCTTACGCTTTCTAACAGATTTCTAATGTTTTCCTAGCATGCTGCCTGTCAGGAATTTCATCAAAAATGCGTTAAAGATTTTAATAAGAGAAAGAAAGGGGGAGCAGTATCTTTGGTGTTCCCAAATTGGTTATTTTATGAAATAAAATACCTTGGATGCTACTAATATTGGGTGTTGTCAACAAGAAAGACTTTTACACTTGATGTGGAAGCTACAATGTGCTCGCCAAAGCTGAGGGCAGGAAATGCGATCTCTTGCTTTTCTATTTAAATTTGGCTCTCCGTGGGTGGCACAGATGTGCGTCACCGCCCTTTGGGGTCTTCTCTGCTTTATATCAGAGAAAAAACTTGTGCTTTAGTCAGCTTGGGCTGCTGTCACAACATAGCACAGACTGGGTGGCTTGTAAACAACGGACGTTTATTTCCCACAGTTCTGGAGGCTGGAAGGTAGGGACGGCCAAGGGGTCACAGACTTGTGTCCACGTATGGTTCAGGAGCAAGGAGCTCATGGTGTCCCTTTTATAAGAACACTAATGACCCAAGTACCTCCCACCTCCTGACACCATCACCTTTGGATGTTAGGAATTCAACGTATGAATTTTGGGGGAACATAAACATTCAGATCACATTACCTTGAAAAAAAGTAAATCCAAGAAAACAGAGGAATCTGGGCCTTTCATCTCTACCCTCCCCCCTCATTACTCCAGCCTCTCCTACCCCGCAGTAGAATTGACTCACCTTCCTACCAGTGGCCCCAGAAGTGCCTGCAGGACACCCTCTCACTGCCGTGGACTAATTGGACCTCCTCGCAGGCCCCGAAGGCACATCGCCAGTTGTCCACAATCCCAGGCACCTGCCCCGTTTCTGTCCCCACAGGAGACCCCTCAGCTATGGAGACACCCATCTCTGCCTTGCCCCGGCTGCCTCCAAGCTCCAGGGAGGAGTTGGCTCAGGGCTGCAGAAGCAGCTCCTTCATTGCTCAAAAACACAAACCAGCTGTTGCTCTCAATCTAAAAAAGAGAAAGGCTCCTTACTTTATTTTTTTTAAGGCAAATTGTTCCATCACCGTGGTTAATGTTTTGCATTTTGATCTATTTTGGCAAGATTTCCTTCGCAAGTTAGGATATGTTCACCTATTTTTTCTATGTTTCTTTTCATACTAACAGTGGTTGCGTGCATTCTACAAATGCTGATGACGTTGACGACCCCCGTGGAGACATCACATCTCTCGCCAAGCCTCGCAGCTCTGAAATTCTTTATACGAGCTCAAGTTGGTGAGTTCCACTTATGATTATTCCCCTCACTTTATTATTCAGGAGGAAACATGGTCATGGGCTTTGCAATGAATGGAGCAATTAAAAAACGGCCCTGGATAAACAACAAGGTCCTACTGTACAGCACAGGGAACTATATTCAATCTCCCAGGATAAACCATAATGGAAAAGGATCTGAAAAAGAATGTATACGTGTATAACTGAGTCACTTTGCTGTACAGCAGAAATTAACACAAC
This sequence comes from Delphinapterus leucas, assembly GCF_059928025.1. Classification (NCBI taxonomy): domain Eukaryota; kingdom Metazoa; phylum Chordata; class Mammalia; order Artiodactyla; family Monodontidae; genus Delphinapterus; species Delphinapterus leucas. The sequence goes on along the minus strand of NC_143137.1, from coordinate 103,970,803 downwards.
ATTGTAAATCAACTCGACTTCAATAAAATTTAAAAAAAAACAGCCTGGTGCTGCTCACAGCTTAAGAGGAAAGATACCTGAAAGATACCTGAAAGAAAGGTACCTGAAAGGACTGTAGTTTCTCACAAAGGAGGTTATAGTTTTGAGCACTGACTAACCTGGGTGCCTACATATATATGCAATATATCTTTACACGCTATGTTTTATGAATATATTATATATATATAATATGTACAAAAAGTATGTATATATTCACTTTCACCAGTGGAACTACTGAGCCTCAGAAATTACTTCCCTAGGATTCACCGGATACACTACAGGAAGCTGACATTCTGTGTCTTTTTTTTTTTTTTTTAATTTTTACTGGGGTATAATTGATTTGCAATGTTGTTAGTTTCAGGTGTACAGCAAAGTGAATCAGTTATGCATGCACATATATCCACTCTTTTTTAGATTCTTTTCCCATATAGGTCATTACAGAGTATTGAATAGAGTTCCCTGTGCTATACAGCAGGTTCTTATTAGTTATCTATTTTATGTATAGTAGTGTGTATGCATCAATCCCAGTCTCCCAAGTTATCCCTACCCCCCTTACACCCTGGTAACCATAAGTTTGTTTTCTATGTCTGTGGGTCTATTTCTGTTTTGTAAATAAGTTAATTTCTACCCTTTTTTTGGATTCCACATATAAGTGATATATGTGGTATTTGTCTTTCTCTGTCTGACTTACTTCACTTAGTATGATAATATCTAGGTCCATCCATGTTGCTGAAAAGGGTATTATTTCATTCCTTTTTATGGTTGAGTAACATTCCGTGGTATATACGTACCACATCTTCTTCATTACGCCACTGAGCTGCTACACATCATGGCTGTTACCCCATCAGTTTCTGTGGTGACTGAAAACCTTGCAGGAGGTATCCTGCAAGCCTATAGTGTGAATCACGACAGCATTTTAAATGTTAGCTGCTTTCTATTTTTTTTAAACATCAGTTGTGTCCATGAGACGAAATAGCTAAATTTCACATTGGCTGTCCTTCAGACCTATTCTACACCCTATAATAATTTTGAATTTTCCAGTGTTATATATTCTGAGTCTAATTCTTTTGACTAGTTGGCCAAACTAAAATATGTTTCAAAACTAAATTTGGTTTTAAAATATATTTCTTTAACTTATTGCATTGAAGAATTAAATGAGTTGATCTATTTCAACCAAAAACAAAAAAGAAAGAAAAAAGAGGAGAGAATACATAAAATATTCCATGTACTGTGACAAAGACTTGGCCCTCACGTAGCTTGCAAACCTGCAGGGCCGGTGAGCTCTGCTCACCAACAATGATAATATAGAGCAGCGTGGAGTGAGTCTCCTGAGCAGTGAGCTTAGTGCTTTTGATCTCAGTTGTACAGAGAGGTCACTTTCACCCACGAGACTTGAAGGCTGTGATGTTTTAGCTGAGTCCTGAGGAAGGGTTCGTTGGTTATGATTCTTCCATAATTTCTGCAAGGAAATTATTGCTATTAAACGTGGCAATTCTAAAAATTTTCAAGAAAGAACATGAGGATAAACCCAACTGAAAATATCCTACTGGCATAAAATTTTATTTCTCCTTTGAAATGTACATCTGAATTTTGGAATGTTTTATGAAACATTCTTGCTAAAGAATAAAATGTATTCTTCTGGGTCATTCTTCAAGGATAGTAAAGAGCAGTCTGGCAGCATTTTAAAAATTTGTTGTAGAACATACCATTTAACTTAAGTAAATTTGGGAGCATGCCATTCTACCTCATCTTGCTGTTAATTAGTGTTTTTAAGGAAAGGAAATTGAATGGATTATGTAAAAGAATTGGACATTAACTGTACTTCCCCAAATTGGCCACTAGAGGGCCTCCGAGGTTGCAAAGTTTCTTCTTTGGATGAGGTTTCATTTTTTAACAGAATCTTAACCTTTTAACACAAAGAAAGGTTTTCCATTTTTATTATGAAGTATTGATACAAAATGTATAGTGTCATATGTAACATATAAAGCAAAATAACAAGGAAATGCCTGTGCATCCCGGGCCTAGCTAAGGACATAGTACTGTATCTTTTAAGCCACCTGTATATTCCTCCCAACCTCATCTCCTTGGTCTCCTTCCCCAACCCAGAAGTCATCACATCAGACTTTGTGCTTATCCTTTGCTTGCTTTGCTTGATAGTTTGGCTACATATACTTGAATCTCTAAACAAAATGTTATGTCCTTTCCACAGTACCACACTGAGCAAAGTATAGAAGAATGCATACAACATGACATCATTTGCATAAGGTCCAAAACCCAGAAACACGTCAACTTACTTTGTGCCCAGTAGAGTACCATCCTATTCAAAAGCAAATATGACTCTTCCTTTGTTTCCTCATCTTAAACTTTCTTAAAGGGAAATACGTTTATGAGATCATCTTTAAGGTTCTCATAACCTGTGACAATTAATGACAGGAGCTGTACTTGCCCCGACTCCTTCAGTGGAAGCCGCATTGCAGACAGAGTCAAGGCTACTGCCTCTTGGGTGCAGGTGGTTGGAATCACCAATTTCCCCAAAGGGTAAATGTTTTCAAATTTTCCTCATTCGTTGATTTTGTATTCTGGCCACCATCTCATTTGACATGCCCAATGTATTGGTGGTGATTATACTAATAGTTATTTTTTTATTTTTATTTTTTTGCGGTACACGGGCCTCTCACTGTTGTGGCCTCTCCCATTGTGGAGCACAGGCTCCGGACGCGCAGGCTCAGCGGTCATGGCTCACGGGCCCAGCCGCTCCGCGGCATGTGGGATCTTCCTGGACCGGGGCACGAACCCGTGTCCCCTGCATCGGCAGGCAGACTCTCAACCACTGCGCCACCAGGGAAGCCCTATACTAATAGTTTTAAAAATAACTTTTAAAGCTGTAGAACTGAATCTGATCATTATAGAAAAAAGTACAGGAAAAATTAATAACAATAAAAACATAACTAAACTTTTACACAGAAACATAGGCATTATTAATATTTTGACATATTTCCATCTGTCATCCTGAATCTTGTATCTGTATATTTATATAGCTATGATCATACTACATATATAATTTTTACTACCTTAACATTGCAACATCATCATGGGTACATGTTATTACGAACTCATCATGATTTTTTATTGGTGTAGATGTACTGTCATTGACTAGTTCACTTAGGTTACATATGTAAATTCTTTCCATTTTTTGCTATGATAAATAATGCTGTCAAACACTCTTTAAGTGAATCTTCTTCTAATTTGGAGTTATTTACTTAAGGGAGACTCCTTGAAATGGATTATGAGGTTAAAATATATAAACATTTTTAAGCATGTTACAAAATCATTTCCTGGAAGTATTATAAAAATTTACAGTGGAACCAGAGTTTATGTGCAATGTGTATGCACACACACCTTCAATGCTAGCCTTAAAGCTCACCAAATAGCATATTCTTTTCCTTCCAAATGTGTTTATTATAAAAACAATTCAAATATGTTTGTCAAAAGTGGAATACCTCTTTCATTTTCAGGGCCAGTGTTGAAAAGTGATACATGTTTTAGACTTTACCGCCAAACGTGCATGAATTTCTGCCTGTAGGTAGCTGCATGTCGCTGTGTGTGCATGCGAGTGTGGGGCGGTGTTGGGTTGACAGGTGCAATGGACATTTTCCCAGGCTCTATGCAGGGCTTTGAAAATCTTTTTAATGGCTGCATGATATTCCACTACAAGCTATATCATAGTTTACGTAGGCCAAGTAGTTACTAAAATCTTTCCTATCGTTAAAAAAATACAGCAGTAAACATCCTCCACATATATCTTTGCACAGTTTTATGCATCCATTTCTGTAGAACAAATCCTTAAGAGCAGAATTGTTGCATGAGTTTTCTCATTAAAATTAATAAAATATTTTCTGATTTGGTAGTGATGGGCCAGTTATTAAAAGATATTTAGTTAAGGAACTCAAGACATTAATTCAGTTTCCACTGAGGTTCCTAACTTCTAACTTGGGCCTAGCTTAGGAACTAGAATCCACGATATCCATTGGCTTCAACAGTTCTTGAAGCTCAGGCACTGAGTAGAAATTACACACACACAAAAAAAAGGTAAAAAGTCAATCCTCACTCATAATCTGTGTCAAGCAAACAAGGTAAGACTAACGTAGGGAGCCCCCCCATTTTTTTCCCAATCTGTTTTTTCAGCCTACTCTTAAATACTAGAGCCATATTCTTTGCAAGAGCTTATTATAAAATGAGATGGAAGAGAAGTTTGTTTTCAGTTAGTAATTATTTTGTGGCCCACATTGTTTGAAAATGCCTAGCATTCAGGAGTCATCAGTGCGAAGTGCCTGACTATAGAATGATATGTAACAGCAGATCTGTGCAGACTCGGGATCCAAAAGCATGGAACCTTGCCCTTTCCTAAGAAAAGGGAGAGTGTTTTTCTTTTGCCATGGACCATGTGGGCTCTCACGTATGTGCATCTCAGCTGGTCCAGCCCCTCCCTTTACCAACGAGGAGGACGCTGGGGCTCGAGCAGGAGAGAGGCACGTCCAGGTGACAGAGCAGAGGCTGCGCCCTCCGACCCCATACCCGGTGCTTTCCAGACACTGTTTGCCATTTGGTTTCCCAAACCAGCCTGACGCCTCCACCATTCTGTCTTCCACTAAATCATAATCTTTTATTTCAAGACTTCACCCAGTTTCGTATTCACTGTGCCTTTACCTCTGTTGTCTCTCTGATGAAGCATTTGCAAATCATGAGTAATTGTCCAAAGTGACCTCCAGGCACCCCTGGGCCAAGGCCTGAGATGGAAGAAGGGGCCGCCCTGCCCGTCCCCGGGTGCGCTGCACCTTTAACAAAATCTGACCACAAGGCAGGTTCAAGACGGGCTATGAATAGCAGTTCCTTACACTAGCCCACACTTCTGCCTTTTCTGAGAACTTTCACATCGACTCTCTCATTTGTTTTTCAAAGCAGTGTGATGAAGCCAGAGGTGCGGGAATAAGTTCTCTCCCCACTTTACAGATGGGGAGGTTGAAGCAGAGTAAATTATGTAAGAGCCCCAGGTACTCATTCCATGAGCGGTTAGGAGAACAGCCCCTCAGTCCCCAGGGCAGCCTCTGGCCAGTGAGCGCTTCCTGGGCGTCAGCCCTGCTCTGATGGGGCTGTCGGCTCCTTTCTGTGTCCCCTCCCGGATGCCAGAGGGGAGGGTTCCCTGAGAACAGAGGGAGAAGAACATCCTCTAGAGTGTGGTGGCGGTAGGAGTGACACTAATTCCTGAGCAGGTCCTGGGGATCTTACCACATCTTACCGCATTCAGGGAGGCACAGCCCAGTGGCCAGCGTGACTCTGGTCTTATCTAGATTTCTCACACAACGGTCAGCAAAACCAGTCACAGTTCCCAGACCCTCCTTCCCCTCAGCCTTCCCAGGCCTGCCAGCTTCTCTGTCCACACGTGCACTAGGCCAGCACTTGGCCCAGCTAACCCGGCCCCCCGCCCCTGCAAGGGAGCTGCACATCCCCCCACCCCTGACTTAGGCAGAGGTGGCTCAGAAAGCTCCCATCCTGTGTCCAGGATCACAGGGCTGGCGGGGGCAGCCCTGAAGGCCGATGCCAGCCCTGGGACAGTCTGAGCCCGCTCCTCCCTCTGCGTCCCTCTCCCACCCTCCGGCTCTTACTGTGCGTCAGCGATCTTTGCCCCACTTGGATTCTGTAAACCTCTAGTCGTGCATTTAACAACTTTACTGCTTAGCGTGAAAGCTGTCAGGCGTCAGGCCTGTTTGAGTTCTTCTCGATCTGTACTTGACACAGAATAGCTCTCAATGAACGAGGGCCCAAGTGGCTTGAACGTGCACTACACCCATACCCTGAACGACGCCGACCACCCTGACCCAGCACAGCTCTCCCGGCGCGGCTGGCAGTCTGGGTGTCAGGGCCTTCTGGGTCGGGTCAGTCCCGCCACCTGCCAGCTCGCTTGTCTCTGGGCACATGACTTAGACTTTTTCTGAGGCCCCAGTGCCTGCATCTATGAAATGGGCATGATACCAGGACCAGCGACCCAGAGTGTTGGGAGATTAAACCAGTCAACTCACGTTAAGTGTCATAAAGGGCGCACACTCAGTGAGGACTCGTCAGGCCTGTGGTACAGGGAGAGAACGTGTGCGCACTGGAATTCTAATCCACGTATGCATGACCTATAGTCTACATATAACGCGGTTTTCTCCATGTTTTCCTTATGTTCTATTTAGCTTTTCATTACACACCATCTGGGCTCCCTCGTTCTAACTGATTTACCGAAGTTCCTTATATTTCTCAAGTTATTTAATTTCTATTTTATTATGCTTTGCTGAGCAAAACCAATTAGCTGTAAAGCTAGGCAACAATTTATTCAAATTTACCCATTAGTGAACCGACTCTAGGCTTACTGTGGGAACTGGGCACCAAAGAAGGCGTCCAACAGACTATGGAGCAAAGGCAAACATGAAGACTTCGCTTGTCTTTAAATGGTTTCCTGTTTCTCTCGCTTTCCTTAAATGGGGGAGTGGGTTTGAACGTACAACTGCTCTGGAAATTCTCTTAGAGCCTGTACATTTCCGTGTCTCTAATATCTTTGTTTCTTCCATCTGAAAGACCGTGTCACCCATCAGCCACAGGTCTGCAGAGTGTCCCCCAGAGACTATTCTCCTCTTGATATAAGGTCAACACGTTGCCCTGAAGACGGAAAAAAGTCCCCCTGTGATGTCCCTGCCAAAGGGTTAAATGGAATAGATTTTAGAAGCAGCGTGGGTGAGGACTTTCGTTTTCAAATATGTGACAGTTTATTATGCAGCTGAATTCATTTCTCAGGCCTAAGCAGCTTATCTTTAATTCAGTCCACTCGTGCATGGGTGTTATTTTTAGATATGATGTAATATAATATCATTATTATAACGTAATGCATAGTACCGTTTAACGTCAATAACCTGTATGCCACAAGGCACATATAGTGGGGTGATGTTTTATATCAAGGCCTTCTTGTGATTGACACATCACTTGCTTCCACCTTTGACTTCTTAACTGCTCTGATGGAAGGTTATGACTTCAGAGGCATTTTCATTCTGCAGGTGTTTTAAGGGCAGCGGAAAAAACCTCTCACGCAGAGGAAGGGGATTTCCTTTGTAACATGCATGGAAGCTTTAATGAATGTTTGGGGAGAGACACAACACATGAATGATTTTGCCCCATTTTTTGTTACCTCTGTGACATACAGCTGCAATTCTTTAAGAAAATTCCAGGAAACCCTTAAGGGCCCTGCCTAGAATTGGACAGCAGTGGTTTACTCACCCAGGTCCCTGCAACAAGCCCGAAACAGAGACTTCCAAACCTGGCTGCCCACGGGAGTTATCTGGAGAGATTAAAAACCCCAATTCCCAGGTTACACGGCTTGCCAATTAAATCCGAATGTCTGGGGGTAGGAGTAAGGCATCAGTACCTTTTAAAAATCCCCGTGAGTCGTCAGGACGCAGCAGCGTTTGGAAACCACTGTCTGTCTTCACCTCTCTCGGGCTGCCTGTCCTGGACGAACTGCATTCCTCGCCTGCCAGGCTCCTATTTTGTACGGTTCTTATTTCTTTAAAATCTTACATGCTCGATTAATTGAGCACCTACTAAGTGCTAAAGACTTGCCAGTTGCTTTCACCTTCACTGAATCCCTTTGACCCCCAGGGTGCTGGGAGGCCACGTGCACCCTCGGGCTGCAGCTGGCCGAGACAAGGGCAGGGCAGGCCTGGCTCCCTGATTTTCCTGGCCTCACAAGATCCACTAACTTGCACGGCTTACTCTTCTGTTGCCCTTGATGTGCTTGCCCTTCACTTTGTCAGCATCGGGGTCCCCTGCTTTATTGCCTGCAAGCCAGCAAGTCGTAGACTGATGCGCTTGGAAGAGACACAGGATTTTACTGGTGCAATTCTTACCTGATACGTCATTTCCCGTAACGTGCTGATGCCAGGGGCACATCATCGGTGCCCAGAAGGACACCAGAGGACCTGCCTGCCCACAGACACAAGTAGAATCTGGCCTCCCTCCTGCCCATGCCCTTGAGCTTGGTACTGTCGCCCCTCTCGTAGCTGAGGCCCAGATTTGAGCCCCTGCCCCTGAGCCCACCCCGTTCATTGCCCCGCCCTCCACTGTCTTCCTGTCCCTGACTCTGTACGCAGCACCCTCCCTGAAGCTCCGTATTTTGAAAATTCCTCCTGCGGTCAGTGCTGCTTGGAGGTTTCCTTGGCTTATTGGATGTGTGGAAAGCATGGGACGAAACCAGGAGACCCTCAGAGGAGCCGTCCCTCTGCCTTCCATGGGGGCTCGGTCCTCGCTGCTCTTTGCCTTGCGTCTGGGCCTCCATCGAGGATAAGGACCCTCGCCAGAGGAATGTCACGCTCCCAAGGAGGGGCCCTGGAGTGGCCGGGGCAAGCTGAGCCCTGGCCCTCTCCTGGCCATGGCAGCAAGAGGACCCTGAGAGCTGAACTTCACAGAGATGGGTGTTATTGGAGGGAGCCTTGTGATTTGCAGAGAGCGTGTGCTTGCTCTTTGAAAATAGTCTCAACCTCACATGTTTCCTCGCACCTGAGGGTGAGGCTGCATGTCTTAAGCGGCACTGGGACTGGGCCCACCTCTTCCTCAGGAAATAATCCATGGAAAGGGTTTTATATGCTGTAAAAATGGCAAAAACAATACTTATTATTCACACTTCTCTGAATTACCCACTAAAATATCTCTTTTGGATGTTTGCTTGCCGTTCTAGAGAGGGATTTTATACCCACACTGAAAAACCCTTCCAGACCTTCTTGTGTTTTTCTTTTACTCTCTCTCTCTCTGGAGGGGAAAAGGACCAGGGAAGCAGAGGAGTAAGTGGAATTGAGTTAAATTTGTGCAATTTCAGGAAATTATACGAAATCAGTACTTTAACGGTGGCAAGACATAAATATTATTTAAAAATCACAGCTGTGGGCTTCCCTGGTGGCGCAGTGGTTGAGAGTCCGCCTGCTGATGCAGGGGACATGGGTTCATGTCCCGGTCCGGGAATATCCCACATGCCGCGGAGCGGCTGGGCCCGTGAGCCATGGCCGCTGAGCCTGCGCGTCCAGAGCCTGTCCGCAATGGGAGAGGCCACAGCAGTGAGAGGCCCGCGTATCAAAAAAAGAAAAAAATCACAGTTGTGACTGATATTGGAGTTGGTGTCACAGAGCTCCGTGTGGGACCCAGGTCCACTCTTTGGTAAGGAAAACCTGTCGTCCTTCATTAGAAAACAGAGCTCAACTGTGAATCATGTATGTAAAACGCATGCAAATTGAAACAGTAGAAAAACATGGACCTGAAGTAAGTTTCTTTAGTCCTAGAGCAGGGCTGTCATCTGCACATCTCTGGCCCCTGCCCACACGCTTTCCTGTCTGGCAGCCAGATTTCCAGACCTGACGTGGGACAAAACCTTTAGACTGCGTCCTCCTTTGTGTTTTCATAGCTGGGTGCTGGTGACCGTGACTATTTCACAGATTGTTATTTTCCTTTCCTTTCTTGCCCTCTTTCCTTTAGCTCTGCAAATATTCCAGGATACACTGGTAAGGTTCATTTCACAGCCACCCATCCAGCAAATTCTCATCATCCATCAACGACCCCCTCGCCCGATTCAGGAGTGCACCAGTAAGTATGAGTCCTATTACTCAGTGCGCTCAGATACGCGGTGGGGAGGTGTCCTATTGATGATTAGCCCCTTAAAGAGCCATTCGGCACTAAGAGTAAATTTACGTTGTTTAAAAAATAGGGTGTCGAGTCCAAAAAGACAGAAGAGTCCATTCCCCACTGTTGCTGCTCAAAGGAGCATATTGAGATATTTAATGCATCTTAGGTGGATGGCATCTTTGCCTCTTGGGCTCAGCTCTGCATACACATCACCCTTCTGCATTGTCCTCAGAACACGCATGGAACACGCTGCACGGGACACGTCTTCACTTCTTGTGACTAGCCACCTTAGTTTTCACGAAAGACAACATTCGGTTGAAAGCCATATATATTTTTAAACACTGTTTTGCAAATTGAAAACAGGAGACATCTGATGGGGGTTTAGCGCAGACCCTGTGTGTTGAAGCTGCCAGTGAGAAGCAACGCATTATTGCTCATTACACCTCAAATTTGAAAGCATCTTATGGACGTCCTGGCCTTGCAAATAAGATAACACAGCTCTGAAGATGCAAATGCGGGGTCCAGAGGCTGGCCCCGTGCCAGTAAATACGCTCTCGTGGTGGGTCGGGGGGTGTGCATCTGGGAGGGGGACCGATGCAGCCCCCCGCCTCCATTGGTGCCTTTTCTCCTTTTTGGTGGAGAATCCACTCATTCCTGAAACATTCTTTGAGCACCCACCCTGGGCCAGGCACTGCTGAAGGCTCTATGCTCACCGAGTTGAGCGGGAAATCTCCAGGCTCTCAGGAACCTACGTTCTGGCGTGAAAGACAGAAGCAAAGAGGCATACAAGTATCTGAAGACATGAATTAAAGCGATTTTGGACAGAGACACATGCTGTGCAGAAGAAAAGGCAGGGTGACGTCGGAGAGAGAGCCTGGGCAGGGACCCAGGAAGCTGGGCGGTCAGGGGGGCTGGTGGGTGCTGACCTGCAGGCAGAGTCCGAGCTCCTGCCCTGATGGGCTTCCTGATCATCCCGAGAGGCAGGATATGGCGGGGCCTCGTGGACCTCGGCCCGCGGTTCATACATCAGTTCACTAGTCATACACTCATGTGCGTGTGGTTCATTCAACAAACGTTGTGTCAACAAATGTTTACAGTGCCAGGAATTCACAAGAGTTAGACCCAGTTTGCAAGGAGCTCCCAGTCTAGCGGTGAGCGAGGGATAAACAGTTACCCTGGAGGATGCCCAGTGTCTTCATAGTGACAGTCACTTAACAGCTGAGGGCTTCTGGGACGCTGCCCTGTAAGGACTGACTGGCCTCATCAACCCTGTGACCGTGTGAGGAAGGTCTCTTGTCTTCCCATTTGACAGGTAAGGAAACTGAGGCTCCAGGCCAGCAGGGCGCCTGTGTGGGTGCAGCGAAGACTTCACGAAGGGAGGAGGTGGTCCACGCCGTGATTCTCGGGGCAGTGGGCTTCGTCTCACAGATACTCGAGGGCAGGCCTCTGCCTGCCCCAGGCAGCCCTCATCGCGCAGCCGTGGGGTCTTAGGGAGGCAGCTCTCAGGTCTCCACCCGCCTCAGTGTGAACTGTGTGTAGAGAGCCGCGTGGTAAGGGCAGTGACCACAAGGCGACGGGGCGCATCGTCAACTGAGCTTAGCTCGGACAGTTTGCCAACTGGCCGGCATCTCTGGGCCACCCGATGGGAAACATTTTCAAGAAGGTCATTGGCTTTCTAGGCTGGTGTTTTGCATTCAGTCCGTTTTCTCTCAAGACACATTGTCAAACATCACACAAATTCCAAAGGAAGGGCTGGTAGAAATTTAGACACAGTGTTTTACTTCCTCTGAAGGACCTAAAGAAACAACGTAAAAATTAAATGCATCCTTATATCTGTCGTTTAGACTTATTGCCCAGAAAAGCCAGGGTAACGCCCTGCGTCTGGGCAATTCACGATCGAGGAGAGAGCAAACTCGAGGATACTTTTTCTGGCAAATGCAGCCGGTTCTCACCCGTCGCTGTTTCTGTCCACAGCCCATCCTCTCACCCCAAATCTCTCAGACCTCATCCCCGACAGCCTTGTGGTCTGGCGTGTTTCTGCAGCCACGTGAGCTAGCGGTCCAAAGTCCCTAATATATTTCAGAGGAATCTTTATTCCTACGTGGGAAACTAGCCTCCACCGTTACTACTCCTGTTCCTACTGTGGTCACTGTTGCTACTTGAGGAAAGAGCCTGAGTCTTTAGGCCATTTGGGGTAATGGCCACAGCAGCAGACTCAGGCTGGTTGCTGACCCCTGGCAGCCCCACACTCACCCCACACATACTGCACACACAGCTGTCACCTGCTGTCCCAGAGTGGGGCCCAAGGACCCGTGGAGCTGTCTTCTCTGGGGTTCTCATTCTCAGGGTGCACACCGGCTCTGGAAACACAGACAGTGTCACCCACTGGGTGACACGAAATGACAGACTCGTGTTGGGCTGGGAGCCCGATCACCCCTGCGTCCCCCAAACAAGGGCTCCTGACGTGGCAGCGGGGCTCTGTGGTGAGAAGGCACAGGGGGGTGTGTAGATTTTTAACAGCACTCTGCTGACACAGGCCGGCGGCCTGCAGCAGGGCGGCCAGTGGTCTGCACCTGTCCTGGCCCCTGTGATCAGAAAAAGTCAGGTCTTTGAGGTTCTCCATGGTGAGGTAGTGCCTCTGCTTTTTTGTGACACTACACTTAATGTGTTTTTGTTGTTTTCTCTTCGCTAAAAGCTTCCAGCGGCCGTGAGAGTCTGAGTCTCTGTCTGTTGAGTATCACGAGCCCTTAGTAAGCTGATGCCCTCCAGGCGCTCTTTGTTTCTCCCGCTGTTCCTGAGAAGCCGCCTGCCCAGGGCCTGCCCTGACGGCTTCCCCTTGCGGCTCTCCTTCTGTGGAAAGCTGGCTCCGCCCCGTGGTGGCAGCAGCCCTCCACCTTCCCCATCAGAGGGCTGCCCTGCTGCTCCCCAGGCCCCCCGCCTACCTGCTCCGGTGGACCACCAGCCCCGTGTCCTCCCCCCACTTCAGAATCGCTACTCCCACCACTACTCCTGTTTCCTTTCCTCCCGGAAAGACGAGCTCCCACTTGCCTCAAAGGTTCTTCCTTCCCTGTGAGTTCCAGCTCCCCTTCAGCCCTGTTCCCTCGCTGCTGGCTGGCCAGGCCCAGGGCCTCCCTACATCAGACCTTCCCCTCGAGTAGCCAGCCTGCCCTCCCTCGCAGCTCCACGCCCCCCCAGCCCTCTCCCTCCTCCAGCTCATGGCTCTCCTCTCGCAGTCACATGAAGAGCTCCCACAGGACAACCAGGGGAAGGACTGAGGGCCCCTCTTCCCGCCCAGGGCAAGAATGGCGCACTTGCGGTAGAGTTTGTGGCCGATGGGCTGCAGTGGTGGTTGAGTGGGGTTGAGTGGCTTAGGCCTTGAATGTCAATGCCAAGGGAGGGAGGGCCGTGCGGTCCCCATAACACATGCTGAGGGTGGTGTGCAGGACACCAGCAGTGCCCTAGGATGGGTACTGCTGAGAGGAGATGCAAAGGAGCAGGGAAGGGATTATGGGACAGGGGTTCAAGGCGGGGAGACGGGGGTGCAGGAGATGGGTCAGAGGGATGCTGTGAGTCTCCAGGTCTGAAGGTAGGGTGTCCACTCCTGTCTGCATCACTCAGCTCAGTGTTTCCTGTGCATCCCTCACACCAGAATTCAACCTTCGCAGAAGGAGGAGTTCTCATTTCAACAGCCTTTTTTCACAATGTCAGAAAAAACTATTGTTACTTCATGATAATCGCAGTGTAAAAACAGGGCGCTTGAGATTCATTTGCCGTGTCCTCTATAACTTCTGCCACATACGAGCATCGCGGTGTGTGTGTGTGTGATTCAAGTAGCAGCAGATTCATGGGAGAACCGCTACAGGCTGTGTGCAGTTGTTCAAGAGAGATGGCATGACCCAGGTCCATGCTGACGTGGACACCTCTGGACACAAAAGGTGTTTGGAAAGCATCATTTACATACATAGTATTCTACATTTTCACGGTTATTTCCTTCCTTTTAATTCTCACCAGAAACTTGGTAGGGCATCATTTCCATTGGAGAGATGAGCAGACTAAGGTGTGGGTTGAGAGCATCATGAGGGAGCCACCAGGTTACCCCACCTGCAGGGTGAAGCCAGCGCTCAGCCCTGCACATGGCCCCTCCCGCCTCTGCCCTTGTCTCCCTCTCCCCCTCCCAGCCCTGCCCACATGCTCCATGCCCTCCCACCTTCCTGTCTCCCTGAACTCTGACCTTTGCACCAGCTGGCCTTTACTGTGACCCTCCTGATTCCTCCCTGACATAGACACTGGGTGGATGTCCTTCCCCAACCCAGAAAGGTGACCTTGCCTCTGGGTGCCCTCACACCCTGAGCCCACCCCCACGGAGGCTTTGTGTGGTAGCCCTGGGTTATTCAGCTGCCCCTCTGCAGCCTCACCTCCTTTTGTCTGTATTTTCTGTATTCTTAGCACCTACTGTAATTCTAGGCACAAAGTAGATTTTCAATCAATGAAACTCATGGCAATATAATGCATAGAATGCAATCAATGAACTGAATGCAAATAAATGAAATAAAGGAAACAATACACACAAGGACTAACCACTTTCTTTCTGTTCTGTGCTTCTCCTCTCCCTCTCCCTGCCCCCCCGCACCCCGACGTGTGTATCATTAGTTGGAGGATAGATGAGGTTATATGCTTTTATTTTATTTTATGTGTCTTTTTTCCCCTCCATTCTCTTACAGCATCTTACGGAGAGAAATGGCAGTTGACCTCTTCCATCACCAGGGGCCACTGTCTAGAATGGTCACAACTGCGAAACCCTACAACCCCTTCAATAAGAAGGAAAAGGAAACTGTAGGCTACTGAAAGGGACCTGCCCTGAGTGACACCTGAGCCTTGGGGAGGCACCATGCACAGTACAATGGGGAAATAAAAGAAATCAAATAAAGCATGTTCCCAGTGTGTCTGTACAAGTTGGACAAGGTTTGGTGGTGCCACCATTCCAGGATGGCAGCCAAGGTCTTCTGGAAGCCCCCAGCTGCAGAGGTGTTATTTTAGAATATTCCTCTTTAGAGTTGGAATGCCAGGCTACCTAGAGGTCTGGGGTTCATGTGGGGAATTCTAACTGTGGAGCCTAGATCACAGATTCTATGATCACAGATTACCCAGTCCAAGGCCCGTATGCTGTCGATGAGAAAACTGAATATGAAGAGAGAAAGGGGCATTCTTTTCACACAGAGTGTATCGCATGGGGACAGCGCCTGTGATACAGAAGATAGAAGCCGGCCTTTGCCTGGCTCCAGTGTTTCTCTTCCTGAGAGACAAGAGCACCCCAGGCTCCATGAGGGTCTGAGGCAGGAGTGCCCCCACATAACCACATTAGGGTCAGCGTGTGGCCTGGCTGGGCCGTGACCAAGTGGAGCTCCAGCTCCAGAACCTCTCAGGCATGGATGCGGGCTGTGTGGGATCCCTCCATCCTCCCACACGTGGTTATATTTGTATCCACACGTCTGTAGATCCCTTTAGCTTGCATAAACCTTAGCACATTTTTTTTTCTTTTTTTGCGTTACATGGGCCTCTCACTGCTGTGGCCTCTCCCGTTGTGGAGCACAGGCTCCGGACGCGCAGGCTCAGCGGCCACGGCTCACGGGCCCAGCCGCTCCGCGGCATGTGGGATCTTCCCGGACCGGGGCACGAACCCGTGTCCCCTGCTTCAGCAGGCGGACTCTCAACCACTGCGCCACCAGGGAAGCCCAATCTTAGCACATTTTATCCACAGCCCCACAGCAGGCGTTTTTCAAATCTCTTGCTATTTTATGAATAAGCAGACTGAGGCTAGGAGAAGGGAAATACCGATCGAAGGTCGCACGCTCATAATTAGCAGAAATAGAACTAGAACCCAGGCTTTCCGGATTTAGAACCTTGGCCACTCCATTTCTCAGCACACTGAATAACCTTCCCTGAGTTATTAAAAAACAAACAAACAGAGACATAATGACCTCTCCTTCTCCCAAGAGATTCAGAATGAGCTAGGGATCCCACAGAACTCCAAACAGATGTGTGAATCACCTGGGGTAGTTTGGCCCTACCTTCCCATGGGAAGGGCAGAATCACCTGTTTTGGCTTGGGAATCATCTGTTACCTGAGCTGACACCTCTACAGACCTAGACGCTGACTGCAGACCCTCCCTGCACACTGCTTTTCTGCCAGGATGCACAAGAAGGCAGGCGTCCGCCCTCCATCCATCCTGCGGAGCTGACTTGCCCTCACAGGAAAGGAATGGCTTCACCTGAACCCGATCGTGCAGTGTAATTATCTTCAGAAAGAGCAACTCTATCAAAAAATCGGGCTACAACAAAAATCTTCATCTCTGCAAGATTCTCACCCAAACACGGATGGGAAGGATGAGCCCTGTCCAGGGGGTAGATGAATTCAGAGACCTGAGATCACATTTGCGGTAAACATCCCTGGCAGGTCACTTTGTCAGGAGGAGTTGTTGCTCCAAATCCGAGGCACCTGTTTATCGTTCTGGGCCTTTCTATGGCAGGGTACCAGCAGCACCCGATCCTAACACCCTGCAGCCTGTGATAACTGTTTCCATCCTCCACGGTGCAGATCCCTGGGCACCCATCAGAGCACCAAGCACCTCCAAAGTTGCTTCTAGAAGGATGCTGGCTTGGTCCACAGCATCCCCAGACCACATCCAGAAAAGAGATGGCAGCTCTCCATTTTCACAACAACTGGCTCAGACTTTTCACCTGTGAAGCTCAAATGCAAACCCTGCTCACCACAGATCCAGAGTCCAAGGCCAACATAGCAACACCAGTGTCCGTGGCCCTTACCTCCAAGTGCAAGTTGTATGACTTGGGTTTCCATGGTCAGCAGTTCAACTGAAAACCATAAAAATCAAGGAAGATAGCTTCAGGGATTTGCATCTGCTCTCCAGGTTCTGAATTCTGGTCTTGGATTACTCTGACGCTTGCCCGCCGCTGCTGTCCCCAAGCCCAGTCCTCCCTACAGTGTTACTGCCTCAGCTTTCATTTATCACCAGGGATGACGCAGACACAGAGAACCTCTGCAGCTTTTGTAAAACATAGGTGGAAGAGAGTGTCGGAAATTATTAAAGAGTTCACTTGGAAGAGAAAATGCACACGAACGAGCTTATTCTAGCAAATAAATATATTGCAATGTAATATTGTAAAAACATTACACAAGTGTAACACTATGAAAAATATGACAGTCATGGGAGAGCAGAAGAGAGAATCTAGAAGTGGACAGATAAATAAATTATTTTAAACCCCTGAGCCCAGGACAGATTTTTTTCAATAGATGATATAGTGACAACTATTTGGAAACAAAACAGAAAGGAAGATCCAGGTCTCACCCATAGAACAAAAGAAAACTGCTCCTGGAATACAGCTTTAAATGGATAATTTACAGCCTTCGACAGGTGACCTCGAAATACAGGGGAACTGGTTTATAACATGTGGATAATGGAAAATTTTTTCCAAAGAGGCCGCTGAAGCCAGAAATCATGAAGAAAAAAATAAACTTTTAATATTAAAAAATACCACCAAAAAATTTTAAGACAAACCTGTTGGGAAAATATGTCAGACAGAAGATTCATATCCTCATTCTAAAAACAGACAATGATAAAAAAGATATATATTATACCAATAGACATAAGACAAGGGATATTAACAAATACATTCAAAGCAAGAAATATAAGTGGCCAATAAATAAATGTTGGAGTGTTAGAGAAATAACAGTAGTATTTCCCTTTTCACCCATGGTCGGCGCTCGTGGGAAGAGGTCCGTACCTTTACCTTCCACTAGTCGGTCTTGACATTGCTAACACCTTTCCAGAGGGCATTTGGCAAAATGTTTCAAGAGCTTTTCCAAGTGGCATAAGTTCAGACTTAGCAATTTCACTTTTAGGGTTTTGTCAAGCAAATAATTTCACCAGTGAGCAAATATGTTTTACAAAGGAGTTGAAGGTACAGCGTTTCATGACTGAGAAATTAGAAACAACTCAATGCTCAACAAGAGAAAATTTAATAAGCTGCTGTCCATGAATATACCAAAATACAATACATGCATTAAAAGATGATGGGGCTCTCTATGTATTTATTATCACGGAAAGATATACATGCAATTATTGGTAAGTGCAAAAAGCAGAATTTACAACAGTATATTTAATTATCTTAATTTTATATATGAACATATAGAATAATGTGGGAAAATGTAAAAAAAAAGTTAATAGTTTTAATTCTGTATTTTATACTGCTACTAGAGTAGACGTGTATTTCTTTAAAGCTGGAAAATTTGCAAAGTCATATAAAGACAATATCCTTAAAACTTCAAAGCCCCCCTTATAAAGGAAACTACCCCCCAAATGTCTTTTATGAATTGAGTACCAGGAAAACGTTTGTCCCTCTCGAAGAACTGGTGTCTGAGTGTGAGGGTTATGTAAGCCATCCGCCTCAATCTTTTCTAAAATTTGATGATTTGTAATCTACACAGGAGTGAAATTACACTTCCTGTAAATGGAAAACGCTAAAATGGGAAGTGCTTCCATTTCCCCATGCCTGCCAGGAAGCTCAAAGCGTATTAAGTAAAGAAATTAGCTTAGAAACCCGAACAGACCTGAACCAGGCGCCCGGTTCAACAGGGGTGCTCCACAGGCCTCTGGAGGCCTCTGGCACATGCCCAAGTCGGGGACCACTGATTCTGCGGGGCAGTGTACCTGTTTTCCCCTCCTTTCACATGGTTTCAGATTTTTCTGTTTCTACTGTTAAGAGCCTTGTACTCTTAGGAGATGCCTTCACCCTTGAGGAAACTGATAAGATACAGATTACATTAAATTTTTAATGTTTCTCCATTAGTGTTTCATGCAAAATAATGAAGCACTGGCTAAGGAAGGAAAAACCCAAGCTGGCACTGAGTGGTAAAAACTGTCCCAATTGCCTTTTGTTGGGAGCAATCTCCAGCCCTGCTGGTCCTGCCTGAATCAGGTTGGTGGCGGGAGAGGGTCAAATCACCCAGCAGCAGGAATAACCTGATGACCCAGGACTATTTTCTAATAAATGAGAACATTCTATGGTAGGCCCATTTACTCCCCTTAGTCTAGGGTAGACGGGATTGTTTTAATCTCCGGGAATCAAAGAGTTCTGCTTTGTGATCTATAAACTGCTAAAAATATAAAAGGCAAAGAAGAAAATGCAAAATAACTACAATTAACTGAGGAGCAGGTAGGTTTCTCTGCAAAATACATTTTCAGGATTGATTTTTTTAAACATCTGCTTTGAAGACAGAGTTTTCTATCACTATCTCATTTAAAGCCTGGGAGGCAAGGAGGCATTCTGGCTACAAGCGTGGGTTTCAGGATCAGCCTGAATGGGATCTAAATCCCGCACTGTCCTGGTGAGCTGCTTCGCGGCTCTGAGCCACACTTCGGAGAGGGAAAGAACATAATATATTTCCATATTCATAGGAATATAGAAATAGTATTATGATTACAATCAGAAACATGGGTATGACAGTGGCCACAACAGTACTGAGAGCCTCGTTCCCTGAGATAGCGTGGAAGGTGGCTACCCTTGTCCGGTGCACATTCGTCGTTCAGCAAATATCCCAAGAAGAAACAATGTGTGAGATGCCTGGGGTTCAGGAGTTGCGGGTCCTTGTCCAGCGTTCACGCTGGCGAACAAACAGGAGCCGTAGAAAATGTAAAAACACGTTGATTGTGCCAAGGAGGCTACAGACAATAGCGATGTGCTCATCTCTCAGCTCACACACGTACACAGATTATATGGGGATATATGTATATGTACAGCTGATTGACTTTGTTATAAAGCAGAAACTAACACACACAGTATAAAGCAATTATACTCCAATAAAGATGTTAAAAAAATAAAATAAAAGTAAATCCTTAGGGCTTCCCTGGTGGCACAGTGGTTGAGAGTCCACCTGCCGATGCAGGGGACACGGGTTCGTGCCCTGGTCCGGGAAGATCCCACATGCTGCGAGGCGGCTGGGCCCGTGAGCCATGGCCTCTGGGCCTGTGCATCTGGAGCCTGTGCTCTGCAACAGGAGAGGCCACAACAGTGAGAGGCCCGTGTACCACAGATAAATAAATAAATAAATAAATAAATCCTTAGTGTTGTAAATTGAGCAATCTTTCTTCAAAAAACTACGCTGCATTTTTCAAAGTAAAAATATTTCCTATCTTAAGATAGGTGTACTTGTATATACGCATACACACAAATACACTTAATGGATCATCCAGTGGAACTAATTATATATCTTTGCCATAAAAGGCCTTGGTTTACCCAAATTAATGCTGTTCTGGAAAATGGGAATAAATTATATTGGCTTTGGGGAAGGGTGGTAACAATTGCTAATCCGTAAAAGTACTGGGCATCCAGTAGGCGCACAATATCTTTTTTATAAACTTTTGTGAAAAGGCGATATCTGGACGCCCTGATTTTTGGTGTTTTTTTCTGACTTTGAGTCACAATCAGTCCTTCTGTGTTCTATCCAAATGGTTCACACACTGCACTGTGGTTTTATTTGTTGTGCTGGTATTTTCTTATTATGGTTGGTTTTGAATACACTCACAATTACTGTCATCAAGGCAGTTCCCATCTCACCCCCCTACAATGTAGGTTCCTCACACCCGGGTGCAAATTGACATGAAAGGCCACTCCCGCGCAGCATTCATGCTGATGGCAGGTGCACAGGAAGAGCACCGCCCTCACAGGGCACCCACCCAGCGTGGGTTTCAGGCAAACCTCACTGCTGCAAGCTTGTAAACTGTAATGCAAACAGCTTTACATCCTTGCATTCCCACTTTGGAAATAAAGTGCTAACGTGTTGCATAAATCAATTTTTCCAGCGCTGGCTGACTGCTTTTATGTGTCTTCTGTGGGCAGGACCAGGAGGTAGCAGACAGAGCAGACTTCGCAACGTGCCCTGGTTTGGGGTGGGGGGTGTTGGTGGGAAGGAGGGCAGGCAGGTGCGGGTCCCAGGGGGCTGTTGGGTGTTGGTGGGGAGACCCCTGGGGATCTGTGCAGAGGATAGGGCAAGTCGGGCCCACCCAGTGCCAAGCACAGCCCTGGGCTCCCAGGCAGGATTGTGAGTGTCAGGGCAGGTCTGGGGGGCGGCGGGTGGCAGGGTTGATGTGCAGTATTGAAGCAGAGTCTAGAAGAAACCCACTCAGATAGCTAGATGGGGAGACCTGAACAGCAACCCCGTGGCCTAGTATCGGTAGATCTGATATTTCAAACCCATCTCAGCAGCATTTCACGGTTTAGGGACACCCTCTCTATCCTCAACTAGTTTCCTAGGAGGACAAATGCAACAGCAAGTCTTCCCTGAGAGGGTCACTGAAAGTCACAGTGTTTTGAGCAGGGTGTCCTGGGGTGGGGGAACCCTTACTGAGATGTCTGCAAGCCCACTGCAGACTCTAGTCCAACACGGAAACTAGACCAAGACCCCAAGGTCACCGTTATTTTGGACGCTGCAGTGGAGGACCCTGGATTCTAGAGACATTGTGGCCGTTGGTTTCCCTCCACTCCTGTGACTTGGGTTCCACTTACAGGGATTCACGTCCCCCTCAGCTGAGCTCTGCTGGTGGCATGGACACAGTGGCTCAACCGCCTGGACCCACCAGTAAGGAGGTTCACGCAAACTAAATCCAGGTCTCAAGGGCAGGTTCAGCCCTAGGAGGTGCTGACGGCCGTGACCAACACTGATGCAGAAGGAGGGGCTTGTGGCTGCGCCCTGGGGGCACAGCTGCCAGTGCACTCTGACCCACGTCTTCTCTCCCACATATTCTGTCATCCAGGTACTGACCAAATGTGTAATCCTTTAAAAACTCAAGTAAATCCCCTAAGATGTAACATGGAGCTGCTGTATAAAGCACTGCGGCACATCAAAAGATGGATGGGTCTGAATCACGCCTGCAAAATATTGGAATCTATCTATCTATCCATCTATCTATCATCTATCTATATCAATCAATCAATCAATCTATCTATCTATCATCTATCTATATCTATCTATCATATATCTATCATCTATCTATATCTATCTATCATCTATCTATATCAATCAATGTATCTATCTATCATCTATCTATATCTATCTATCTATCATATATCTATCATCTATCTATATCTATCATCTATCTATCTCTTGATCTATCTATCTGTCTGATAACATCTGTCTATAATTATTCTATTTGAACTTTTCAAGTCCCCTTGAGTTTCTTTTCCCTTTGGGAAAAGAGTTCTCTCTCCTAATTTATCAAACTAAGGTCAGTAATATGCACTTTAGGTTATCGGTGTTCTTGCTTTTGCTATTTAAAAGAATATGTCTCAACTGCCATCTCGTAAAGGTCACAGAAATCTTAATGTACTTCTAAAACCAGGGGACCAAAAGGCTCAGCTTTCAACACATGTTAAAGTGGGGTGATGCAAATTGCAGAAAATCAGTGGCCTGTGTCTCTCTAAGAATTATTTAATGATGAACTTACCAGCTGAAAAATAAAAGGGTCTCTCTAGAGTCAGCAGGGAAATTCACAAGGGGCTTTCAAAGAGACCTTTTGAAAACAGCAGGAGGACAGGGAAGTAGGTCCACACGCCCTGAATGATCGAGACCTGACCCAAGGCACTGTGGGGACAGAGCAAACCAGGTCCCCAGAGGGACGTGTGTGTCTTTGAGTCAGTGTGTCTGTGTGCAGAGGAAGGCCCTGCAGGGTGCACGGCGGGATGGTGGTTGTTGGGATGTTCCTGAGGGGCCTTCTGGTGGAAAACACCCCGCTACGTGTGATTCCTTTCAGCAGACTCAGATGGGGCTCCTGGTCGCCCAAGGAGGTCTGGCCACTGCCTGTTTGGGGCACAGAACATTGGAGGTGCCCTCTGGCCTCTGTAGTTGGAGGCAGGGGTCTTCAGAGGCCGATGAGGGAGGCTCTGCCTGGCCTGCGAGTGGCACAGCCGGGTGCCAGGCTGCCCCTCAAGAGGACCCCCTGGGGCTCAGGGGTGGAGGCCACCATGCCGGGGAGGTGACAGCACCCGATATTTCTGCAAAGCCCAGGGACCTTTGCAGAACCTGTACCCTATTCTGCTTAAAAGATGAGGTTAGTGAAGGCGGGGCACAGTGTTTGTGTTGGCTGCAGTTTGTTCACCGTTCCTTTGAATTCTTCATTGTTTGCCCTTCTGGGTGCCTGGAGTGGGCACCTGAGAGAAGGTGCTTTTCTTCAGAAAGCCTCAACCCCCTTCAATCACAGTGACCGCACCCTTTCCTTCCCCACAGGCCCCACCAAGAGGTAACACTTTGCATCAGAAGCACCTCTTGTGAGCGACTTTTCACTTCCTGCCTGAGAAGAAAGCAGTGGGTCTGAACTGGAGGGGGTCCAGGAGAAACAGGAGGACAGAGCTTCCCTGGGGTCCAGAGCAGGGCTGGGGACCCCAGATTTCCAACTCAGCTCCTCCTGGGGCCCCTGAATGTGAGAGCAGGGCATTTGCTTCCTCTAGGTCAAAGTTTTCTCCTAAATCTGAATGCTGAGTTTTCTAACTTTCTAAATTGACACGGGTATCCCGTGAAGACCTATCCCCTTGAGAAGGAGCAGTGGGCTCCATGAACCCCTCCCTCACAGCTGACTCACTGGCCCAGGTCAAAGTCTGCATTTCCCCAGGGCAGGCAGGGTGCGTGGGGAGGAGTGGTAAGACTGCACAGCACCTGCCTTGATTTGTCCTAAGAAATTTATGTCCTCAGTACTCACAGTTCTTATTAGGAAAATGCTGGCTGGTTGAGGGTGTTAACGGAGAGAACATATGTAAGTAACTGGTGCATTAGCGACGTTCAGTAATATTAACTATTATTATTATTATTAAAAATAACGCTCCTCTGAAACAGACCTTGGCTTCCCTTCTTGGGGTGGATGCACTGTTCACGTAACAACCAGCCCTTCTCCCACCACTAACCGTGTCCTGTGTTCTCCGAGCCTGCTCGGTCTCTGCAATCCCAGCGAGCTGGTGAGTCCACGACTCACCACGTGCTGAAGCCGGAAGCTGAGAGTCACCTGACATCCAGTTTGGATCCTACTTTCTCTCGCTTTTGCTACAGCTCTCAAATAAGCTCTCTTATTTCTGTCTGCTAATATTGCCTTACTTAGGTTTTGTACGTATTGTAATATATTAGAGCAATTATCTCATTGTCTTGATAGGATCTGTTTACGTATTTTCCTTTTCCATTCCTTGAAGTCTGGACCTGTGTTTTATTTATCTAGGTATCAACCAGGTCCTATACCTAGCCAGGTGCTTATTAGATACTTTAAAATATCTGTGTAATAGTGGATGGATAGATGGATGGATGGATGGATGGAAGCATGGATGGATGCAGGATGGATGGATGGATAGATGAATGATGGATAGTTGGGTGGATGGATACATGGATGGATGGATGGGTGGGTGGGTGGATGCTGAATGGATGGACAGATGGATGGATGGATGGATGGATGGACGGATGGGTGGATAAATGATAGATAGTTGGGCGATGGATACATGGATGGATGGATGAGCACATGGATGCATGGACACATGGATGTATGGTCAGGCACACGGATGGATGGATTGGTAATTCTTCATCCCGGACTCTGAGAAGTCCCCTCAGCAGAAAATGAGTTTGAACCCTCAACTCATAAAACTGAATGTCAGGAATTCCCTGTACTTTTTCTTCTCTAGCTGTATCCCCACTCACTCCCTCCTTTTGTTTGCTGTGTTTCCTCCCTCAGACCACTTCCCTTCATCTTGTGCTAAGGTCAACATCCCTCCTATTCTTGTCTTCCGCTTCCCTCTGCTCTCCCAGTCTCCACCTCATTGCTCACAGTTTGAATCTGCAGCTCTGTCTGCATTCCCATTGGCCAGCGCACGGAGGAGCATCTAATCTCTGCTTAGTGCTAAGAAGAAGTATCTGCATTTCTCCTTTCCCAGCCAGGGGAACCTGAGCTTCAGAAATCACATGCTAACTCGTGTGTGTGTGTCTGCAAATCTGCACACACTTTTACCGGGAGAGCATCTGGGACACAGAACATGTTAAATTCTTCTACTTTAGCTTAAGAATCTTCATTAACAATAAGACCATATATCACTAAGGGCTAAATTACATGGTGCAGACTATACACATGTTAGAGCCTCAGAGAAAAGAAAGAAACTTTCAGGTCAGGGAAATTGGCACTGACATTTAAGATGTGGAACTGGAGTTAAAACTTGAATGAAAATAGAAAGGGATCTCGAAAGTCAATTTTTAAAGATTTTTTTTATCCAGTATAATCTCACTAATTTGGACCCAATCATCAGGATTCTTAAATAATTTTATTATGCTTTCTCTGAATTTGGCAAGTGAAGATGTAAAGGACACTATAAAAGGAATGCTGAATGTGGATTGGAGACCTCATCTCAATTTACTTTTCTTTTTTTTTTTTTTTTTTGCAGTACACGGGCCTCTCACTGTTGTGGCCTCTCCCGTCGCGGAGCACAGGCTCCGGATGGGCAGGCTCAGCAGCCATGGCTCACAGGCGCAGCCGCTCCACGGCATGTGGGATCTTCCCGGACCGGGACATGAACCCGCGTCCCCTGTATCAGCAGGCGGACTCTCAACCACTGTGCCACCAGGGAAGCCCCTCATCTCAATTTAAGTAAGAGGGGAGGAGCAGACAGAAGAGAAGGGAAGCAAAAGAGCAAAAGCACTGCTAGCCCCCATGAGCTGGGTCAAAGTAATATTTCATTTAATCACCCCAAATACGCTACAGGGTGGGTACTATTTCTTGCATGTTACAGATGAGAAATTGAATTCAGACTCATACCCAAGGCTATACCTGGCTTCATGGCAGAATGAGGAATTTAGCTGGTGTCTGGCTTCCTCAAAACTCTTGGCCTCTGTAGATCTGCTCCTTCCAACCCCCTCAGACAACTGATATTCTGATTGCAGCTTATCACAAATTATATTTAATCAAGTACCACTCATTCTAATTGCTATTGAAGGAGAAGAAACTATTTCTTTGAAAATACCTGTAATTCAGGTTTTACCTGCCAGATGGAACTGCCAAATTCCTTCAAAAAAGCAACATAGGACTCTACGTGAATGTTCCATTCCAGAAAAAATGACTGTCCTCAGCCTGCTTCTCTGGGCACGAGATCCATCTGCCTGGATGTAGACACATCCACAATCTTTTTTTGTATCAAGCTCCATGTACATCTCAGCCTTTAGCACGGATCTGAGTATGCTGTGCCAGCTGCTCTGGTTCCTCAGTTAAGGAACCTCAGAGTAGGGGTCTCCCTCCAGCACGCTGGGTTCTGGGGGTTATGGAATGTGGTCCATCTGCAGGGATAAACAGCGTGAGGTGAGGCAAGGCCCCAGGTGCAGTAGGTGTAGCTAGGGAGCTCTTAGAGAGGAATGGAAAACAGATGATTCTTCCTGGGGTCCATGACCCTAGGACCTCATTAAAGGGAGGGGAGGGGAGACCCTTCTAGGCAACAGGGGAGCCAGAGCAGAGGAGGAAAGTACATGGCACACTGGAGAGATCTGAGCTGACTTCCTCCATCGTGTGGGCTGGCGGGTCTCAAACATTTGATCTCAGGGCTCCTCGACACTCTTAAAAATGATGAAAGTCACCAAGGGCATTTGCTCATCTGGATTATGTCATTCGTATTTACTGTATTAGAAATTAAAACTGATCAATTTAAAAATTTTTATTAATTCATTTTAAAACCATAATAACAAAGCCATTACGTGTTAACACAAACTACTTTTTATGAAAAATAACTATATTTTGCAAAACAACAAAAAATTAAATGAGCCTCATCGTTTTAATTTTTGCAGATCTCTTTGGTGTCCGGCTTACTGGAAGACAGCTGGACTCTGTGTCTGCTTCTGTGCTGCAATCTGTGGCAACAGGTGTTTTTGAAGTATATAAAAAAAAGTGAAGCCTCACATAGATCGTTGATAAGGAGAGGCATGTCTTAACAGACTTTTTAGACAATTGGAGCTATTCTTCTTTGATTCTATATTAAAAATCAACAAGAGGTAGTTTCTTCAAGTTTCGTTGCAATATGGAAATTGAACCATGTTCGTGGTTCGTGGCTGAGGTCCACTCCCCAGAATTTCTGTTCCAGTATGTTTCCGGTAAGGACAGGCAATGGGGAGCTTCCCCCTAGAGTTAGGGTGGGAAGGGAGGCAATGGGGTTCTGCAGCACTGTCTACTGGTCCATCAAATACGAAGAGTGGAGGCTCATTCCACCAGCCTCCCTTCCTTCTGGGCCAGGTGTGTGTGTGTGTGGTTACTGGAGAAGGGCCCTGGCTTCCCCAGGACCCCCCACCACTAAGAGCAGAGGCAGCAAGAACAGACACAGCCCCCCTTGTGTCCTCGTGAGGCTCCAGCCCCACCTGTGGGTTCCAGCCTGCTCACAACCATTCTTTCTAATGGCCTGCTGGCAGGCTTGGGGCTCCAGCCTCAGATGGAGGACAGCCTGGTGCAGGCTGCTCAGCCAGCCCCCTTCTGTACTGAGTTCATTGAAAATGGTGTGTGTGTGTGTGTGTGTGTGTGTGTGCACGCGTGTGTGTGTGTGGGTGTGTGTGCATGTGTACATATACATCTGTATATATACAAACACATACACCCACGCATATACTTATATGCCACTGGTTCTGCTTTTCTGGTTTGTGAACCGAAAAAAAATAAACAACCTAAAAGTTGAGAATTATGTATTATTTGGCAGACAAAACTGAGGACTTAAGCCCAGGACGTAGCCTCTCAGATGGCTCTGAGGGACTGCTCCAAACAGGTAAGGGGAACCCAGGATATTCAGGAGATTTGCAACAAAAACCAGGTAGTAGGAACATCAAAAGATTACTGTTAATGAAAGAAAACCAGACATCTCAAGTTAAGGAATTTAGTGCTTTTCTATGTATGGGAAGATGCCAGAGTATGGGCTCACTGAACTCATCCCTTTGATGTGCATCTCAGCTACCTGGGGCCAGCACGCTGCTTTTCTCCATCCTGGATCCCCTCAGGGTACAGAGTTTGGAGCCGCTGTAGTGGCTGAGAGCTTGGCAGTGGGCAGCCTGTTTGTCTCCATCCTGAGTCCCCTCGGGTCACTGTTGGGGCAGCTCTCATGTGATGGCTTGATGGCTGCAGAATCATTTGTTTAGTGATATGGCAGCAACACTTTTCATTCACAAGGCCTTCATCATCCCATGTTTGATATTTCTGTAACAGTCTCCAGTGTTTTGTCTCACCCTCCCTCCCTCATTCTATCCTTTTCAATTCGATCTTCCTCAGTGTTGTCCTAGGACAGCTCAAAACACACATCTGTTTATTTCAACTTTTTCCTAAGAGTCCTTCTACCTTCAGAACAAATCCCAAAAAAACCCAGAAAGAATCCTCAGCCGTTAGCAGGGCTTCCCAGGTCTTACACAGCATGGACCCTACCTTTCTTTCCAAGACCATCTTCTGCTAGCCTCCACCCATCCCACGTGGCCATCACGAGGTGGCCAGTTTTGTTTTACACCTTCTTACAAACTCTCTTGCCTTTGCCTGGAAGGTCTGCATTTCCCACCAACTTCCTCACCCCAAACGTAAACACTAGATAATAATATTCCAGTGGGAGTTAATTACTAACACCCAGGGGAAATTAATTACTCCTTCATCATTTTATTGCACTTTGTACATATATCTATTTACTTGTAAACTGTTTCATAATTGTTTATCTATGTGACTGTTTGTCCTATAATGCCAGCAACTATGTCTTGTAAGGGTAGAAACATTGCCTAGAGTATACTGAGAACTCAACAGATGTTGGAAGAAGTAAACTGAGGTTCATGTCTGTGAAAGACCACGTATCCATTCACACCTCCACCGTCTTATCTAACATGACTCCTAAGATGTTGAGGATAAGAGGGGAAAATTGCAAACTCATTCACTTTGATTTCTCACTATTTTAGGAAACACTTACTAAAAACCTACCATAGCCCAGGAAAAAAAAGTACCCTGTATTCTGCATGCAGGTACACATGAGACTTGGCATATACTGTGGCTAAAAAGAATTCTGCCCTAGGACCACACGTGCAGGCGTGTGGAGAAGACTTTGCCTGGAGTGGAAGACAACTGTGGACTGATTCACCTGCGATGTTTGTACCTGAAAGAACTCAGGAAGGTGCGAACAGTAGAGACGGGCTTCCTGCTAGTAGAGAGGCATCCTGCAGGGTGGTTGTGAAATCCCTCAGGTAGTGGGTTTCTGCTGAAACTTATTTAGAATAAAATAGAGGAAATTTACTTCTGAGTCTGTCAGAGAGAGCTGGTCAGGTAGGAGAGGAAGCAGTCAAGGTATAAAGCATTTGGCTCTGATGCCGTCCACTGATGGTGAAATTTGACTGGATGACTGGATCCAGCTGTATTCCTCAATTTCTACTACCCCAAGTGTCCTTTTCTCACATCCAGGTCATTGGCTGGTTCAGGTGGGAGAATTTGCCACGAAACCTTCTCATATCCCTTCCCTATGAAGCTGATTTTCTGCTATTTTAACTCAAATAAAATGTTCCCATCTGTTCATTAGCTGGAAACCTACTCCCTTGATTTCATGTGCCAGGCAAGATCCCTTCCTAACATCCCAATTGTTCCTGAGTCCATTTTGAAGCCCAGTTTGTGCTTTTCTGCCATCAATTTTACTTACAGAAGAGTTGGGTACTTTGTGTGAATGGCCATCCTGTCAAAATGTGTTTTTCAGACAATTAAAGTATTAAAACTAAGGTAAATAGCCCATAATTACTTAGGCAAAAGTATTTGATATAATAATCATACTTTTTTTTTTTTCCATGGCCTTGGAAATTCTTAAATCTTGTCATTTGGTCTGTAAGGAGTTGCAGGAGCAGAAATGACATAGAAAAGATGCTGGGGACAGTGGCCTCTGCTTTTGATCAGCTGCATGGTGTCATCAAGCAGGTCACGTGGCAACCTTGGGTCCCAGGCGTTCCCCTGTGAATTAAAGGGTAGATTTCAAGGATTTCTAAGTTCTTGCCCACCTCACCCTTCAGGATATCATGAGTAGCTAGAACCTTCTGACAGTATAGGCTAGCTATGAAGTACCTATGAGGATTGTATGGGCTACTTCAGGTGCTTGCTGGGTTTTTATGGCCACTTAGATCTCTGGGTCCTCGTACCTATGAGGACTGTATGGGCTACTTCAGATGCTTGCTGGGTTTTTATGGCCACTTAGATCTCTGCGTCCTCTTTGGATTTTTCACTTGCTTCCCAAACAGAATCACAGAGGTGGGGTTCACAAAGAGTGCGTTGATTACAAAGCTGGTCCATACAGTTTTGCTAACCTGGGACTTCAGTTCCCATGTTCTTGGGGTGTAGGTCACAATCTTAAGGGTCTTGGGTGCCTCAGCCTCATCCAATACCATCCCTGGGTGGGGAGTTGTGGGGGTGGGATGACAGAGAGAAGAGTGACCAAAGAGCATTCCATTAGCTTCTGTTAGGGTAACTCAAGTTCTTCTCAAATCCCTGACCAGGCCTGGAGCCCAGCTTGGTCAAGGCCGTCCAGTCAGAGTGTGGTGTTCGGTGGACTTCAGAGTCCCTGTTACTCCAGGCCCATCTGCCCTTGGTGCAGACCAGACCTCTGATCCCAGTCTGCCTCCGCCATCTTTCCTGGGGATCAAGGCTGGTCCAAGGACTTGTCATCGATGGCACAGGGTCCATGGGGCTCGTAGCAGTCAGGATATGACCACATCACCGGTCCTGATGTGCTCCTACTTCTTTTCAGTTGCCAACTCTCAGGCTTCTTCCTGTTTAGGTCCCGCTCCAATGCTTTGAGCAATATGTATTAATTCTCTCCAGTTTCTAGAACCTTGGCTTGGATTTACTGGGTCTTATCACCCATTGCAGACCTCCTGGGAGACGGGACTGTCCCTCGTGCCCCAAACTCATCAATGGTGGTGGGAGCGTTCAACCGGCAGAGATGCCAATGAAGGAGCAAAATTCTGGTCTAAGGGCAAGGCATTCACGTAATTAGACTGAGGTACAAACTCAACGCGTATCATCCCTGTAGAGATTTGTACTCAGTTGAGAAAACATTTGCTAAGTTAGGTGTTGGTGGACTGAAATATGGCAGGATGAGATTGTCTTTGTCTTTCAGGATGTCCTTCTCAGCTTTAACCTTCCCTTCCCTTTTTGTTAACTTGTTAACAAAATAAAAAACTTGTTAGCATAAAACTTATGCTATGAGAGAAGCTGGATCCTTGCCTTACATCATATTAAAAATTTCCTCAAAATGGATCAAGCACCTATATATAAGATCCAAAACGAGAAAACTTTTAGAAGAAAACACAGAGGAAATGCTTCATGACATTGGATTTGGCAATGACTTCTTGGATGTAACACCAAAATCATAGTCAACAGAAATAAACCTGGCTAAGTCGGACTAGGACAACACTAAAAACTCCTGTACATCAAAAGACATGGTCCACAGAGCGGAAAAGCAACCTATAGAATAAGAAACGATATCTGCAAATTACAAATCTGACGAGAGGTTAATATCCAGATTATAAAAGTAACTCTTACAGCTTAACAACAAAAGAATAAATAACTCAATTAGAAAATGAACAAAGGACTTGAATAGACATTTCTCCAAATTAGATGCACAAATTGTCAACAAGCACATGAAAACATGCTCAATGTCACTAACCCTTAGGGAAATACAAATCAAAACCACAGTGAGATGTTACCACACACCCATTTGGATGACTAATGTCAAAAAAAAAGGAAAAGAAAAAGAAAATGCCAAGGGTTGGTGAGGGTGTTGGGAAATTAGAACTCTTGTGCACTGTTAGTAAGAATGTAAATTGGTGCAGTCACTATGGAAAACAGTATGGAGGTTCCTCAAAAAATTAAAAATATGATTCAGCAATTCTGCTTCTGGTATAAATCCAGAATTGAAAATGGGTCTTGGAGAGATACTTGCATGCCCATGTTTGTGTCAAGACTGTTCACAACGACCAAAAAGTGGAAGCAGCCCAAGTGTCTACCCAAGGATGAATGGAGAACAGAACGAGATCTGTACATAGAATAAAGTATTATTCAGCCTTAAAAAGCAGGCAAATTCTGACACATGCTACAACATGAATGGACCTTGAGGACATTGTGTACAGTGAAATAAGCCAGCCCCCCGACACACACAGAGACACACACACACAACAAATACCCTGTGATTCCATTATATGAGCTGTGTAAAGAAGACAAATTCACAGATACAGAAAGTCGAATGGTGGTTGCCAGGAGCTGGGTGGGGCAGGGAAGAAGGGGATTGTTTAATGGGAACAGAGTGTCACTTTTGCAAGGTGAAAAAGTTCTGGTGATGGCCCAACAATGGGAAGATACTTAACCCGAACTGCACGCTTAAAAATGGTTACGATGGTACATTTTGTTATCTGTATTCTAACACAATAAAAAAAATTTTAAAAACCTTATGCTGTGAGAAATGACCAATATTGACAACTGGAAGAAAGAAGGGTGAAGTCTAAGAGAAAGGAATCAGCAGATGCCCCAAGAAGCCCAGTTTGGAGGGAAAGCAGCTTACTCAATCTAATTGGTGCATAAATATTTTACACCATCCTATGGGTACCTTGTGTATCCTTGGCCACCTGAGAGTAAGGTGATATTCTTGGGTGTTGGTTTATACCAGGACAGGCTTGCAGACCACCGTGGGCATAAACAGAGAATAAGCATATGCCCTGGGCTTCCCTGGTGGCGCAGTGGTTGAGGGTCCGCCTGCCGATGCAGGGGACACGGGTTCGTGCCCCGGTCCGGGAAGATCCCAGCATGCCGCGGAGCAGCTGGGTCCACGAGCCATGGCCGCTGAGCCTGCGCGTCCGGAGCCTGTGCTCCGCAGCGGGAGAGGCCACAAGAGTGAGAGGCCTGCGTACCGCAAAAAAAACCAAAAAAACATATGCCCTGTGCCTTTCGGTAGCTAACTACCGGGGGAGACAGACTCGTATCCAATTAGCCGGCGCTATAATTTCATCGGTGCTCTTAGGGAAATATAAAGAAAGTGTCATGAAAGCAGCTCCTTTTCCCTGAGCATATCAGAGAAGCCATCGAGGAAACGTGGCCTTCAGGGTCTTTCGGATTAAGGAAGGAGCTGACCGTGTGCAGGGTCCAGGCGACAGCACAATAGCCTACTCCACGTGGCTGGAGCAGGCTCTGGAAACCGAGGAGCCTTGACAGCTGTTGAGGACAGAGGCTACAGGACAGGAGAGGCTGGCGGCAGTGACCGTCTGAGCCTGACAGGCCTGGCCTCCCTGCCTGACACCACCCCTGCCACCGGCCGCCCAAGAAAGGCTGCCCTGTCCTCAGCGATCCCCCTCGTGAGGTGCCATGCACATCCCTGACAAATGCGGTGCATTTGGGCATAACCCAGATTCTCAAGGGCGTTCAGCTGGAGGAAAACTGAGGTTTCACAGTGAGATTTCATTTTCCCTAGTTTTCACTCAAGACTGGACAATTCCAATTCCCCACACCTGTCATTCAGCCATCGTTTTGACTACTATCTGTCAGCGTTTGCATTAGGTCCTGGGAATACAATGAAAACCAAAGCACGTTCCCTGCCCTCACAGAGAGCGGGAGAGAACAGGAATATGGACACACAGTTTGCCATGAAGCCAGGAGAAGCATGGTTGTTGTCAGAAGTCACACTCGGGTTGGTGCGTGCCCAGCACACGTCAGCCCAGCGCTGCCTGGATGGCCCCGTAAACCGGAGAGGTTGTGCTGCCGTGAGAAATCCCATTTTACAGATCAGAAAACCGAGACCTGGAGAAGTTCAGTAATACAGGGGGAAATGGCGCGAAGCCCAGAGCAGAGCGGCGGTGGGACCAGCGGTCTGTCATCTCAGAGGGGCCAGGGCGTCCTTTGAAATGAACGGGCAAAAGGACAAGCCCAGACCAAGACACGGCTGGGGCTGGTGGCAGGGACAGTACCTTGGAGATGGGAGGTAACTGGTCCAGGGCCTTGAACTCCAAACCATGTGTTTTTCATTATGCCCGTAGATCGGGCAGCTTTCCTTGGGCTTCCATGGGGATTCTGCTTTTGCTTTAGACTTAGAGTTCATTAAACGATGTGTTGGCCATGATAGCCATGCAGTTATATACCCTGAGTGCCTTCACACACGGCTGGGCTTTGCACCAGCAGATTAACAACCTGGCTGCCATGATGCCATCAGAGAGTTCAGCCCTGAACCAAAGGCTGTTTCTGTCTGAGTCAGCTTCTGAGGGATCCAGACCAGAGAGCTCGGGTCTGGGGGCAGCTTGAGCCCCAGAGGCACCCGCCGGCCACTGCAGACCCTGTGGGTTCCAGCTCAGAAGAGCCACTTGGACCCCAGGGATGCCGGGGTCAAAGGCAAAGCACACACGGGGCCCAGCAGTGCGGCATTTGTCAGGCTTTCCAGGGAAGGAATCCTGTCAACTTTGCCAAGTTCCTCCTCTCTCCAGACACTTCCATCAGAAATGCGTTTTTGTGTATAATAAATTGCTTCTCCTTGGCGAAAAATCATTTCTCGCTGTTATCTCTGTGATCGGTAACTTCTGGTGTCCTTTAATGGACTTGCCTTGATTATACGGCTAAGTCATTAAAGGCTTAGTCCCCGGCACAATGGTATCTTATGTAGAGTGATCCGTGAGAGCTTTTGAGAGGCTTACCAGCCGCGGCCTTAATTTTACTCATTCGTCTTAATTTTTTGTAATCATTTTTTGTAAAGAGGGTATAGTGTCAGGCTTGCTTCCCTGCCTCTGACAGATCCAATCTAGCAGATAATTACCATAAGGAAATTGATGCTTTAGTGTGCGGGAGAGAATTTAATTCACTCAGACACCCTACAGCACAATGCATTCCACAAGATATGAGGACTTAAGTTTTTAAGAAATTAAATTTTACTATTAACATGATTACTTATGTTGAACATCATTAACTAGCTTTTTTAACTGTTTGAAATAATTACGAGCTCACTTGCTGTGTCTCAAATCCAGAGGCTGCATTAAATACGGGATAAGGATCCATGAAATGAAAAGAAAATCCCGTCCTCTTTTCTTTCTCTCCAGTCTTCCAAAATCTGCTCTTTAACACCCACGGAGGAGGGCTGAGAATATGCCCTCTTTGAAAAATATATATTCTTTTCTGCATGAAGTTTTAATGCATACTTTAATAGAAGTATTACAGTAACAGGTCTGGCCTGGGGCGAGGTTATTAGTGTAAAGGGTTGGAAGAAACAGAAAAGCACTTGGGGATGGAGTGGCCATGGTTATTCACGCACTTTGCAGAGCAAGGGTGTACTGCAGACATGAACCACTTACAGTATTTCCTGTTTTTCTTTTCTTTTTTTTTTTTTTGAGACCTGAAGCAAACAACCACAACAATCCCAAGTGTAAGCTCAGGACCACCAGAAAGTCAAGACACAAAGACGGGACATAAAACAACCTCCTTGGCATAGGCCGGTGAGAAGCAGTGTCCCAGGCCCTGAGGAGAGGCCTGGGTAGAGAATTTCTTTTCACTGAGTCTAAACCTTTTTTAACTAGATTCCCAAGAGTTCCTCAATCCTTTCCTAAACGTGAAGTGAAACACTTGACAGGAAATTTCTGGACAAAGCCAGCCCAGAAGTTCCCTTTATCCAGCACCTCTGCCCGCTCACATTTCCTCTCAGGAGAAACTTTCAGAGAAGCCTGTCTGTCCTGCGTTGTGTCCCAGACAGACCCTGTGACCGTTTGGGTAACAGCAGGGGATTGCCCAAGGGTCCCAACCGAAAAGTCCCCCTGCCCCTGGGCTGAGGAACCTGGGCAGCCTCTGTGATGGTCCTGCTGTAGCGGCTTCTGGGATGCACACTTGCAGCCCCAGCTGTCTCGGCGGCATCCCTCCCGGGTTTCCGGGTGGATGTGTAGGTTCCAGATACATCGATTCCTGGAAATGAAGATGTTACACCAGGACTATCAGGGCCCCCGAGATGGAGGGCCGTTCCATAAGCTGGGAAAATGAGTGCCAAGGTTTAAAGACCATATTCATCAGATATGAGAATGGTGCATCTGTCCTTACCTCTCCCTGCTAATTGCTCCATCATTTGAAACCTTAAATATCACTTTATTTAACAACATATTTGCACTCTGTGTCTGTATTTTTAAGCTATAAGAGACAAAAAGGGAAGCAAAAATGCAGGCAATACAAAATTGTAACACAGTGGTCTCTGTCTGAAATAGTCAAGTGGTAAGGGAGGTCTGGGGTCAGATCCCATCAGCCACATTATCCCATTCATCTTTTACAGCCATTCCAAGAAGTATATCTATATATAGCCTATACATATAGTTAGAAAATATGAGAAAATTGGGACTTAGGTTACATGTGTCCAAACATATACGGCTG
This sequence comes from Delphinapterus leucas, assembly GCF_059928025.1. Taxonomy (NCBI): domain Eukaryota; kingdom Metazoa; phylum Chordata; class Mammalia; order Artiodactyla; family Monodontidae; genus Delphinapterus; species Delphinapterus leucas. The sequence continues at coordinate 103,934,628 of NC_143137.1, read as the reverse complement.
CCATTACAACTAATAATACTAGCTAATAATTTCAGACACCTCACTCTGCCAAGCATGGTTCTAAGCATCTCACTTATAGTGACAGCCTTACACACACACACACACGGCACTATCATTACTCCCTTTAACAGTTGGGGAAACCTGCGTGCAGAGAGTTAAGGAACACACTCATCGCATCAGTTAACAAGTGCCCAGGCTGGGATTTGAACCCAAGGTTACTAATGGGAGTCCATGATCTTAACCGTGAGGCTATGCTTAGGGGAAAGCCCAGATCCATCTCCACGGCACCGAAGGCCATGTCAGCCGTCGCATCACTATTATAATCAGAGTTCTACCATTTCTTCGCTCCCCTCACCAGCCAGCATTTCTTCCCAAACGTTCACTGACACCTGTTCCCTGCCGGACGGCCAGGCAGGGAGGATGCCAGCTGAAAACGCTCACCCCTCTGCATCTGCACAGAGACATGTGCGTCACATGAACGCACAGTGAAACGTTTGGCCTCTCAGATGACTGTGTTTGTCGTGGAGAATGTGACTGAGGCCCCCAAGGCCAGGCGGCTCCTAATCCAGCTCCCCGCCTCGCCCTCCCCTGCCCTGACCGCACACGCTTCCTCTTTCCCCCGGGGCAGCTCTTCCCAGAGTGCAGGCTCCTGACTTCTGCCCCGTGGAAATGCACATCGCCAGGCAGTGCAGGTTCACCAGTTCGTGGCTGGATTCAGTCTGGAGGCTGGCCTGCCGCCCTTGAATTCCCTAGTTGTCTGGAAAGCTCCGTTCTGCGCTCTGAGTCACCATAGCATCCAGAGAGGGCAGGCTGCCGTTCCTGACCTGGATCTTCAGCAGCTGGTCTGGCTCCCCAGCTGTGCGGAGGCATGTCCGCTGATGCACGTCTCCTCTGCCGGGATCCACCCTGAAGGAGGGGCTGAGCCCGTGGAGGGGGCCTCAGGGATGCACCAGGCAGGGACCAGACACAAGTGACTTGCACTCGTGCTCAAAAAAATGTCTCAGGGCAGCACAAAAGCCATCCCCGTGATGTAACAGGTACATCAGGAGAAAGGGAGGGCTGGAGAAAGGGCTTCATTTAGGGCCCAGGTTTGCCCACCCCACTCCACCCCCCATCACCTGTGACTTCCGAAATGTTCCATCGTGGGGCTTGGTGGGCAGCAAATGGAAGCCATCTCTAAGTCCAGAATTGCCAGTGAAAAGTTTTTAGGAATTTAGGAGCTAACAAGGCTCCAGGAAGCTTCCAGCAGGTGATAACCAGGGCCCACCCGGACTGACATGACAACACTTCCTTCTCTCATCGGGCTCATTCACGGATGACCACTTCCATGACACTAAGTTCCAGAAGGCGAAGGGTCCTGTCTCGTCCATCACTCTGGCCCTAGCGCCCGGCACAGACCCTGGCACGCGGTGGAGCTGAGTGACTGTGGAAACATTATTGTTTGGGGGGTTTCTTGTTGATCAGTTTTCCAACCTTGTTGCTCGTCCTATGACCCGTGGAACTTTCTCTTTTTATTGAACTATAGTTGATTTACAATGTCATGTTAGTTTCAGGTGTACAGCAAAGTGATTCAGTTATACACATACATATATGCATTCCGTTTCAGATTATTTTCCCGTGTAGGTTATTACAGAGTATTGAGCAGAATTCCCTGTGCTCTACAGTAGGTCATATTTGGTTATCTATTTTATATATACTAGTGTGTATCTATTAATCCTATACTCCTAATTTATCCCTCCCCCAATCTTTCCCCTTTGGCAACCACAAGTCTGTTCTCTATGTCTGTGAGTCTATTTTCGTTTTGGAAATAAATTCATTTGTGTCCTATTTTAGATTCCACATGTAAGCGATATCATATTGTATTTGTCTTTCTCTGTCTGACTTACTTCACTCAGTATGACGATCTCTAGGTCCATCCATGTTGCTGCAAATGGCATCATTTCATTTTTAACGGCTGAGTAGTATTCCATCGTATATGAATACCACATCATATTTACCCATTCATATGCTGAGGGACACTTAGGTTACTTCCATGTCCTGGCTATTGTAAATAATGCTGCTATGAACATAGGGGTGCAAGTATCTTTTCAAATTAGAGTTTTGTCTGAATATATGCCAGGGAATGAAATCACTGGATCATATGGCAACTCTATTTTTAGTTTTTTGAGGAAGCTCCATACTGTTCTCCATAGTGGCTGCACCAACTTACATTCCCACCAGCAGTGTAGGAGGGTTCCCTTTTCTCCACACCCTCTCCAGCATTTGTTATTTGTAGACTTCTTGACGATGGCCATCCTGACCAGTGTCGGGTGGTACCTCATTGTGGTTTTGAACCTGTGGAACTTTTTAGGGACTCAACTTACTGAATCAGAAGCTAAGAAGGTGTGGTCTGGAACAGATGTATCTGCTGAAATTTCTGAGGAAACTGATACTCACAGATTTTAACCCCAAGCACCCAGCTAGTAACCGCCAGGGCTGGTCTGCCATCCCAGGTCTGTTGCCTGCCAGCTTGCTGCCTGTACACCCTTGCACACCTGACTCCACTCGTCCCCTCAGTCCTCAGACCCCGACAGGTCCTGGTGCAGGACCGTCAGTGGGCACTGTCCACGGCGAGCTGGCCCCAGGTTGACACACACCTCAACAAACCGAAAACTTCTGTCACAGAGGAACTTCCTTTTCGGTTGGGGGAGGGGGGGATGTTAATTCTTAAAATTGGTTTGCATTTCACAGTCAGAGATACGATCCATGCACTATAAATCGTAATCTTTTCCACTCATTAAAAAATAGACGGTTTGTCTTCCTTTGGGCTCATTTTGTCCTTTTCTAGAGGGGAAGCCTGGATTGCAGTCTTGGGGGAACTTGGCCAAACTCCACCGCATTCTCTACCAAGCCCAATTTTACGAGGGACCCCCGTCCCCTCCCGCGCCTCCCGTGGACTCTGATCTAGTAGCACACGGTCACATTTAGAGTCAAAGAGACCAGAAGAAATAGAGCTTCACACCTCATGCTCCTGTGGCCCTCCAGCTCCGAGGCGGGGATTTCAACTCTTCTTAACTCTGAGCTATGCTAACTAACCTTCTTCAGACAAAGTCCCTTTCTTGCCTAAGTGGGTCCCTTTCTGCTGCTTGCCACACAGACCATGACACCCAGTTACCACCACCCCCAGGCACTCGCCCACTTTCTGACCAAATACTGATGCTTCTACCCATGAAACAGCTTCAGAGTCCCCCTCCTGCCCCACCTGGACCCTCGCAGCAGCCCCACGCTCGGGGCACAGCCCTGGTCCCCACGTCCAGGTGCACGGCCTGCAGCTCCCCCCACCCCCATCCCACACACAGCCATGTGGTCGTCCTAACCCGGGCACTGGATGGCCCTACCTCGGGGGCCCCCGCCTTCTTTAAGGGCTCCCCATCAACAGCTGGACAGACCCCCTGGCTTTGCAGAGCCACAAGGCCCTCTGTGACCTGCCCCTGCCTCCTGTTCGCCACTTCCTCTTCTCTCCCTGTGTCCCTGCCCCACCCGTCAGCAGGAAGTTTGCTTCAGTAACACTGCATGGGTTTCCCAAAACATGAGATGACCTTGACCTCTGGGCTTCGGCGCGTGCTATTTCTTCATCTGGGAAGAGCCCGCTCTTCTTGTTCACTTGGCAAGTTCTCGCTCAAGCTTGGAGATTCTGTCTGTCCTCCCTCCACGGTGGAGCCTTGTGGGGTGGTCGAAAGCTCGTGCTCTGCGGCCAGGCTAAAGAGACGTGCGTCCCGATCCTGTCACCTGATGGCCACATCACCTCGAGGAGGTCATTTTTACCTCTCTAGACCTCGGTGTCCCCACACGTAAAACGCTCCTTCATAGGGTTCACTGTGAGGATTGATCCAGACTGAGCATGTTGACACCTAGCACAGAGGCTCAGGAAAGCTAAGCATTGCCGTCACAGTCAGCACCTTGAACCACTGTATTGTTTACACCTGATTTCTGCACTAAACTGTAGACAACTCCTTCCTATCAGAGGCAAGGTCTTTCCTGTACGCGTACACAGTGTTCAGAGCCCTGGCACGTAACATGCTCTGGGTAAGTGTGTTGGTTCGATGCCCAGCTGCAGCGATGCTTCGCTGATGCCGGGAGGTTTTGAATGCACTTCTCACCTTGATAAACCAGAAAAAGAAGACCCCCATGGGGAGAGTGTGAGGCACCCACTTATCATGGTCTTTGCTGTCAGTAGAGACCTGCGAAAACACCGTCAACGGAAGACAAACCCAGACATTTTAGTTCTCAGTAATGCTTTGGAAGATTTGCCCTTGAGAGTTGAGGGCAGAGGTGGGACCCGCCACATCCCCGATGACTGAGGAAACACCGGGGAGTCCGTCCAGGGAAATGGTCACGGTGGTGGGCTTTGGGCCCTGGGGTGAAGGGTGCCTGAGGCAAAGGGAACTGAAAAGAGCAGAGGTTTATGACAGAACAGAGCCGGCTGAAATCACTTTTTTTTTCTTCTGGAAATGTGTGGCGCGTCCTACATCAGAGTTTGGGCCAGCATAATCATTAGCAGTTTGGGCCAAAGCGTCAGATGAAATTTCAGCTCCATCACTTAATAGGCAACGTACCCGTGAATTTGGGGACTTTTTAGCATCTTCAGACCTCCGTGTCCTCATACGTAAAGTGGAACAGTAATACGTACGCCGTGGGGCTGCTGGGAAGATTGCTGTTCTAATGCATAAGAAAGATTTTGTGGCGTTCCTGTCCTATCCAGAAAGTGCAAATGATGGTTGATTCTGCATCCTAAGAGGCTTTCTGCAGCTTAACATATATTCTAGATCCAGTGGGGGTCTCCAAGCGGCTTGGGAAAAGAAAATAAAGATAACTTTTGGAGAACAGCTGCAAAGATTATAATCTACATGAGAAACAGAAACTATCTCTTGAGTCCTTATTCTGTTCCAGGCAGGATGCTAGGCACCACACGTCTTGTCTCATTTCCTCAACATCCAAGGGTTACACACCAAAGTATTTGCAAGGCTCCTTCTTCTTCCAGAAATTCTCAGGATGGAGACCCCAGACTGTGCATCCAATCAGAGCAGACGAGCATCTGTATTTGAACATCTCTGTACATTGATCAGCAATAACGGGGTTAATGATGCTCTTAGGCAAAGAGTCTCAATTATGTTTCAGCATTAACACCCATTAAGATGAATGACAATGCATTATAAGTAGTGTTTCCATTTGAAATTGAAATTGTATCAATTAGCCTTTAAACTAGCCCAAATAAATTCCGTTTGGTAGCTCAAAAATGATTCAAATGCCATGATCTTGAATAAGAGGTTTTTAAAAAGATTTTTATTCTCTTCTAAAGATTCATACTAATAATCACCATCTCCGTGTCTGTGATCTCTTAAGAGAGAACAGGAACAGGGACCAGCCGCTGGTAAATCATCCCAGCTGATGAGGGGTGAGCACAATTATAAGAACGGTGATTTCCCAAAGGGGAAAAGAGACACAGAGGAACGAGGTCTCTTCGCACTGCTGCCGACGGGGAGAAGTCTTAAAATCTGGGAAGAAGGGGGTCCAGATATTTAATGGGTCCTGTGATGCCACAGACTCTCAAAGACAGCCTGGCTCCAGCCTCCAGTGGGTCCTCCACCCCAGCCATCACATAGCAGGGCTGTGGCTCAGAATCTAGAAGGATATTATTCCCCTTCTCAGTTCCCATCTGGCTCTCCTACAGCTTCCCCTTTGATGACGCACACACCTGCCTCCTATCTGAGTGTAGGCACCACTGAAGGCATCGGCCCGACTCTGCTCGTCTCTCCAGCCCCCCCATCTCCCTTTACCTGGCAGACGCGTGCTAACAACACATGCCCAGGTAAACAAACACCCATCCTTTTAGACAGTGGACCAGCTCATTGATGTGTACACACGTTTGCTGTTTGCCTCTTGATGAAACTCCCAAACTATTTCTCTGCCAAATTTCGGACTAGACCTTCCCCCTCTGCATTCATGGCCAGAGGTGGACACGGGCAAGATGCAGCGAACATCCAGGGCTGCTGCCCGACCGTCATGGGGCCAGGTGTAGGGCGGGGCTGGCACTGGGTCAAAGGGTCCCAGAGAGAAAGCACTCAAGAAACACCAGCCCTTGACCCCTGCATGCTGCAAGGTTACGGTGCCCATGGGTTCCTGCGGTCGGGAGTCCAGCTTCTCCTTCTGGTGCTGGGGCAGCTGGAGGAGAGGGGCAATGCACTTCCTTGTCTTCTTTGTGGCTGCCTTCAGCACAGCTCACCTGACCCAGAGCGCAGCTGGGCAGCGGGACCAACACAGCCGTACGCAGAGGCGCCCACGTGTCCTGGCCACGTGCTGAGCCCAGGGTGTCCTGCTGGTGATGTCATCACATCACCCTCCTGCAGCACTCAGTCACCAGGCTGGCCACCCTGCTGAGGGTGACACTAAATTCCTCTCTGTGGGCCCAGAGCCCTGGGTGACCAGCAGCGTTTGAGGACAGACATGCCATTCTGCTCCCTTGGTCCACGTGTCCTGCCCCCTTCTACACACACACACACACACACACACACACACACACACGTGCACACACATACACACATTTTTTTTTGAGAATGTTGACTACAAAGTTTTTATTAGAGATTAACAAGCCAGAGTGTCATGGTTGAAGTATTACCGCATAAGGCACTGAACGACCATGTCCCGTCTGACAGGAGCTTGTTCTGTTTCCTGAAATTTTTTAAAAATTAAAGTAAAGTTGATTTACAATGTTTCAGGTGTACAGCAGAGTGGTTCAGTTATTTGAATATATATATATATATATATATATATATATATATATATATATATTCTTTTTCAGATCCTTTTCCCTTGTAGGTTATTACAGTATATTGAGTAGAGCTCCCTGTGCTGTACAGTAGGTCCTTGTGGGTTATCTGTCTTATATATAGTAGTGTGTATCTGTTAATCCCAAACTCCTAATTTATCCCTCCCTCCCCCTATAGTAACCATAAGCTTGTTTTCTATGTCTGTGAGTCTATTTCTCTTTTGTAAATAAGCTCATTTGTATCATATTTTTAGATTCCACATGTAAGTGATATCATGTGATGTTTGTCTTTCTCTGTCTGACTTACTTCACTTCGTCTGATCATCTCCAGGTCCATCCATGTTGCTGCAAATGTCATTACTTCATTCTTTTTTATGGCTGAGTAATATTCCATTGCATACATGTACCACATCTTTTTTATCCATACACACATTTTTGCATGTGGCTCCCAGGGTCTCAGATCTCCACAGCCACCATTAGGGAAGGACACCCCATCTAAGCTGTCGCGTTTTCTTCCCTGGAAGGTGCTGGGAGGTGGCCATGGAACACAATTTGTCTCCATGTTGTGAAACTCTTTACACTTTTGTAAAACTGTCCGACATTTGAACCTCCCCAAGTCCTTTGCTTCTCAAATGAGTTATGGAAGATTAAACAGTCCTAAGCAACTTGCTTTTCAGGACGGGACTGAGTCTTGCTTTAAGACAGTTGCGGCCTTTCTCCCTGGACCTCTCGTCTCTCTCGGGAGCCTGGGTGCCAGGCTGGACTCTCAGATCTAACGTGCCCTGGTTTGTCCTCGAGCATGTTTTTAAACTGAAGTATAGCTGATTTACAATATTATAGTAGTTTCAGGTACACAACGTAGTGATTCAATATTTTTATAGACTATACTCCATGTAAAGTCATTACAAAACAATGGCTACATTTCCCTGTGTTGTACAATACATCCTTGTTGCTTATCTATTTTATACATAGTAGTTTGTACCTCTTAATCCCATACTCATAATGTGTCCCTCTCCCTTCTCCTTTGGTAACTATGTTTATTTTCTATGTCTGTGACTCTCTTTCTGTTTTTAATCTTTGAAAGCCTTGTTTACCTTGTCTGTAAAATGGGTGCGGTCATTATACCCATCTGGAAAATAAGATGATCCAGGAAAATGGAAGTCCCCAACAAATGTAAGTGAATATTTTATGACAATGATGGTTGCGTCAGTTCCATGGCCATGGTAGCTATAGCCCAGAGGCAGCCATACCTGGATAATGGGTTAGAACTGGAGAACCCTGTGCCCACACAGTTACCGGTTATATGACCTGAACAAATAACTTCTTCCCCAAAATGAGGGGTAATGTCCCTCAAATGTCTTCCATCCCCCTCTCTCTCCAAAGGCGAGGTGGAATTGGGTCTTATCAGGTTGGCTGTTAGCTGCATGCGTCTGGGTAAGACTCCACCTCCGTGGGCCCAGGTTTGTTTATAAAGTAGGGTCGGTGATTCCCTCACAGTCAGGGCTGCTGTGGAGCTAGCACACTCTCTGGCACCAAGCAGACGCTCAGGAAAGAGACATGATACACCAACTGGGAGTGCCCACAAAATCAGTCGTGAAACCTGTGAAACGTCTTCATGGCTCTATTTGTTCTGGGATGACATAAATATAAGACCTCTGGTCCAGAAGCAAAATGGAAAGAAAGAAGAACTATAAGTGCCCCCTCTTGGCGGGAGAGACCTAAGCCCCTACTATCCCTCTTCCCAGGCCCCCACCCCTGCCATTGCAAAGCGCAAGGGTGGCTTAATGGACCTCATGCTGGGGAACCCGGATGAAATTTCATTTGCAGAGAAGGTTCAGTAATGTCCAGGAAAGTACATGCATATGCATCCACATTGTATCATCACGTGAACTTGTAGAAAGCTGAAGCGGTTAGTAAAAGTGGCATAGACATACAGACACTACCAAACGTAAAATAGATAGCTAGTGGGAAGCAGCCGCATAGCACAGGGAGATCAGCTCGGTGCTTTGTGACCACCTAGAGGGGTGGGATAGGGAGGGTGGGAGGGAGGGAGATGCAAGAGGAAGGAGATATGGGGATATATGTATATGTATAGCTGATTCACTTTGTTATACAGCAGAAACTAACACAACATTGTAAAGCAATTATACTCCAATAAAGATGTTAAAAAAAAAAAAAAAAAAGCAAAGAACTCTGGAATTGTCCTTCCCCACTTAACAGCTGTGTAGCCCTTCAGGGCCCCTGTTTCCTCCTTGGTAAATGGCACCCTCAGCAAGGACTAGCTCATGGAACTCCAGAAGGATCCCGTGAGATGGTGTGTGCGGAGGTACTTTGTAAACTGTAAAGCCCTGTGCAAATGTGACACAGTGTTACTGGTCCAACCAGGAAAAGACTCTTGGAGATTTCCTGGGCTAGTTGCCCTTAGCCGTCCTAGAGCCAGGAGGAAGCTACCCTCTTTTGTAAATTTTATATCTAGTTGATTAACGATGTTGCGGAAGCTACCCTCCTGTAGAACAGAGGTTCCTGATTGTGTGCCCACGCCCCTGACGGATACGCACAGGCTCTGACTCCCGCCTGTAAGCAGGGCTGTGTCCACACGTGGTCGGTCCAGGCTCCCATCCCTCAGCCGCCTGCCTTTTCCTCCTGCTGCTGCCCTGAAGCCGGCTGTCCCCTGGGGCTGCTGACGGCTCGGCCTCAGCTGTACACAGGACCTCTGTCTTCCACCCCTCTTCTCGGATGTAGATGCTGCAATCGGGCCCAACTAGTGGTGTGAGGAGTGAGGGCACCAGAGGTACCCACTGCTCCCAGGGAGTGGAGCCAGAGGACAGACGCCCCTCCTCTGTGACTCCAGGGGCAGTTCTGTGGTGCGTCCCACAGCCCCCGAAGGGCCCTGGCCGGGTGGGGTCCAGTACCCCAACAGGGCCTTTATCTCCTCTCCTTAACCCCACCCTTAATCCTGAGGACCACTTCCTGCACACCAGCCCTTGCTTCCTTGTCCTTTCTTCCAGAAACCCAGGCCTCACCTCTTAGCCAGTGGGCTGCCCCCAAAGATGATCTGGCAGCCCTCCCTCCTTTTCATGGCACTGCTGGGTCCCCATGAGCTTAATAGGGCCAGGGTTTGATGGAGCTTCCAAATGACTCGCTGAGTACACAGGCTCAGCAAGGACCAGAATTTGGCCGAAGATATTCCAGCCTTGTCTCCACGGTGGAGGCTGTGGTCTGGCGGAAAGAGCAAAGCTTAGGAGCTAGAAAGTGAGGCTGGGAAACCAGCTCCATCAGTGACTTCTGGGTGAATCTGGGCAGGACACGTAAAGCTCCCTAAGCCTCACTGGCCCCACCTATGAAGTTGGGGCAATAACCCCACCTCACTACACGCCCAGTGACGGTTACACTAGATGATGGGGCAGAGCTGTCACCTGAAGATTGGTGACTCTGATGGTGGTGATGGGCATCGATGTGCTGCCTGGTGCTTTCTGAGTTTGCGTTCTCCATATAAGGAAGGAGAGACTCTCTACGTACTCCTTTTCCCTTGATATTTTAAGGCAGTAATAAAAAATTCTGACTCCTTTTACCATTCTTGCTGAATTTCTCTCTTCTCCTCTCTTCCCCCGAGCCTTAATTGACCCTTTATCACTCTCTCGCTCGTTCGTTTTCCATTTCCAATATAGTTCCAGGCGGGTAACTCTAAAGCTACCGCGTGAACCTGTCTAACCATAAATACAACTTGACAAACTATTTCCAAGCAGCCGGTAACATGAGAAGGGAGGCCACAGTCGCTGCTCGTCTCATTGAGCCTCACACCTCCTTTCCACACACACGGCAGACCCCAGGGAAATGATATGATTTTGCTTAGACTTCAGACAATAAAAACTGATCCTCAACCTGGGCACCGACTTTCAGACCTGCCTCTTCTCTCTGCTGCTAGAAAAGTCACGGCCATTATGAGAAGGATGCTGCAGGCCCAGGACAAAGAACCCGGCAACCCACGTCTGCACACAATGTCGTTTGCACCCAGAGATGAATGGGGACTTGGTTTCTCATTATCAGGCCACTGAGTTGAATGGGGGAGGGGGTGTCATCAGGGGAAAGAGATGCAGGCATACAGTTTAAATAATTTTTATTGGAGTAGAGTTGATTTACAAGGTTGTGCTAGTTTGAGGTGTACAGCAAAGTGAACCAGTTATACATGTACACATATCCACTCATTTTAGATTCTTTTCCCGTATAGGCCATTACAGAGTATTGAGTAGAGTCCCCTGTGCTCTACAGCAGGTCCTTATCAGTTATCTGTTTTATGTATAGTAGTGTGTATGCATCAATCCCAGTCTCCCAAGTTATCCCTCGCCCCTCTCCCCCTTAGTAACCATAAGTTTGTTTTCTACATCTGTGATTCTATTTCTGTTTTGTAAATAAGTTCATTTGTACCATTTTTTTAAGAGGCCACATACGTAGAATCTATGTAACAAGAGTATTTAATCCTCGCTTAAAATTTTAGGATACCCACAGATGATTCCTTCACGTGATATATAGAAAATGTAAGGCTATTGACTTTCCATCACTCTTCCTATAGGTTGTGAGTGACAATGATCCATTAGGTGTGTCTGAAGAAGCCAAGCTATGTTTACCTCCCGGAGTAGAAAACACTTTTCCTTCTTGCTATCTGTAGGTGACCTGCTTCGTCAACATGGGGTACAAATTCAATCACATTTTTTTCTTATTAGTTGCTTGAGCCTTCACCTGCCCTTATTAGCAAAAATGTCTGTATTTCCCTTCTGAGGCTGAGGTGGTCCAAGGAAACAGCTCTGAGTCCACTTCCAGGCAGAGGGCCGGAGCAGGGGACACCCGGCCAGGTCTGCTCAGCTGTCACCACTTCCTGCTGGGCACCCGATCTGCCGGTCTGACGGCCACCGTCCGCTCTGCGCTGGTGCCTGGGCTGCCCCAGGCACCGGCCATGGGGCTGCCCTGCCTGGAACCTGGGGTCGCCCCCCATGTGGATCCGCCTCATCCAGGATGGCTCGCCTTCAGCCCCAGTCACAGGGCAGCCATCCAAGCAGCTGGCCTGGCTGTGCCCAGTCCCACCTCGGCCCCTGACCTCCTGCTGAGCTGGGTCCTTTGCTGGCGGAGGAACTTAGTCAAAACCCCGTCGGAGGGGCCTGGGGTCCTCATCCCTTCCCTTCCGAAGGCTTTGGGCTCTTTACCTAAATTGGCCCACCCCCTTTCCCCAGGGCTCTGAACCCCTATGGAGGGGATAGTGTCTCAAGTCAAATAAAAAGTCACTCTGTCTTCTGCCTTCTGAGAGATTTTGCTCCAATGTCTCCTGTTTAACAGATATCCTTTCCAAGGTGGATTTCTGCTTCTGCCACACAAAACTGTGGTTGAAGTAATTGAATAAATAAAGTTTAAAAACCGGGTATTCATTGTTTAAACACTAGTACCTCTGATATGTAAGAGAAAGGTTAGCTTTGCTGAGTCTCTTACTGGCTCCCCCAGGCCTCTCCAACTCTAGCCAACTCTGTTGTCATCCCACACTGTTACTGTAATATTCCTGGCGTCACCCTAGATGGGGTCCCGTGAACTTCACGTGCGCGGAGGGGCACTCGCCCTGCTTCCCTGACCACCCTTCACTGCTTGTGGTCTTGTGGGGCGAAACCCTAAATATGACCCTTCATTTGTTCAGTGTGTCACACGGAAGCCAGGCTGCGGCATGGGGCTCATCAGGGAATGAGGAAAGACACAGAGCAGGGGCAGGGGGTGGGGATGGGACTGCAGCTTCGTCATGACTGTCCTTCCCCAGCATCTAGGCTGTCAAAATGCCCAAACCGCTCAGAGAGCAGCCTCCAGCCTCAGGAAACGGGACATCACAGGGTAGTCCACGCTTTAGCCAAAGGGTCAGAGACAAATCCTGTGAAGGGGAACAATTTCTCACACTGCCCAGGAGCACCCTCCCCTTTTCCCCACAGCTACCGAAATCATCTCCATTCTTCTAACACCTGTTCAAATGCCAAGTCCCAGAAAAAGCTTCCACCAATTTCCACAGCTTGGGCCGTAGTTACTGGAACAGCGAGGCATCTCGCACTCCATCATCTCGGGATGTGTAACAGACACCGAAGACTGGGGCCTAAACAACAAGCACTCATTTCTCCTGGTTCTGGATGCTGGACGTCCAAGGTCAGAGTGCCAGAAGATTTCACATCTGCTGGGGAGCTGCTTCCTGGTTCGTGGATGGCTGTCTTCTTCTTGTGCCCTCACGTGGCAGGACGAGAGCTAGAGAGCTCCCTGGGGTCTCTTTGTAAGGGTGCTAATCCCATCATGGGGGTTCCACCCTCGTGACCTAATTACCTCCCAAAGGCCCCACCTCCTAACACTGCTACATCATGAGGTTAGGATTTCAATACATGAATTCTGGAAGGGGCTGGGAATGAACATTCAGCCCATAACACACACCAAATGCGTCACACAGATAGCAGAGCTAGAGCCCAGAGAGACAATGACAAGTGTTGGCGAGGATGGAGGGAAGCTGGAACCACCATTCACCACTAGTGGGAAGGCAAAGTGGTGCAGCCACTTTGGAAAACAGTCTGGCAGCTCCTCAAATGGTTCAGCACAGAGCTGTGATGTGACCCAGAAACTCTACTCCCAGGCACTGAGCCAAGAGAAATGAAAATGTGTGTCCCACCAAAGCTGGTACATGGACATTCATAGCAGCACTATTCACAATAGCCCAAAAGTGTAAACCACTCACACGTCCATCAACTGAGGACTGGATAAACAAACTATGGGAAATCAATACAATGGAATATTGTTTGGCAATAAAAGAGATGAAGTGGCAATGCAGGCATGACGTGGAGGAACCTCAAAAACGTGATGCTAAGTGAAAGAAGCCAGACACGAAAGTCCACATGTTATATGATTCTTTTTTTTTTTTGCGGTACGCGGGCCTCTCATCGCTGTGGCCCCTCCCGCTGCGGAGCACAGGCTCTGGACACACAGGCTCAGCGGCCATGGCTCACGGGTGCAGTCGCTCCGCGGCATGTGGGATCTTCCCAGACCGGGGCACGATCCCGTGTCCCCTGCATCGGCAGGTGGACTCTCAACCACTGCGCCATCAGGGAAGCCCTATATGATTCTATTTTTATTAAACGTGCAGAATAGGCAAATCTATAGAGACATAAAGTAGATTATTGGTTGCCAGGGGCTCGAGGAGGAGAGCTGGGGTGGGAGGGTATGGTCATTACTAAGGTTCAAAGTTTCTTTTGGGGGTGATGAAATATTTTTTACTTTGATCATGGTGATAGTTTCACATTTCTGTGAATATACTAAAAAAAAAACCAACCTGTGCAATTTCAACAGGTGAATTCTCAGGTATGGGATGGTATCTCAATAGAACTGCTACAAATTGAAGTACAGAAGAAAAGAAAAAGAGAAGCATGATACTTATTTATGGCCTGAGCAACAGCTCAGATCTGTTTATTGAGACAGTAAGACCCATTTAATGGCATTGAGAGCTAAGAGCTCGGCCATGACCCTGATAAGATGGAGAAACACACTTGCACAGACGTGCCAAGTGTATGGTTGGAGGTGAGAGTCTGGATTTTCAGGGAGAGGCCTGACCAGCAGAAACAGAATTGGGGTAATAAGCATCGACATGGTGCTTGAATCCACAGAGCTGAAGAGGTTCAGGTGAGGGCAGGTGAAGAAGAGAGCGGTCTGGACCAGAGCCATTGGGCCCACCAATGTTTCAACACCAAGCAGAGAGACTGGAAAGGAGGCTGAGACAAGAGGTAGAGCATGGGCTAAGGGTCCCCAGAGGCCTGCAGGAGAAGCAGATGTAAGAAGGAAACGGTGCTGAATACTGTCAAGAGGTCAAATTAACTAAGATCTAAATGTGCCCTTTGGGTTGGGCCTGGAGTTCGTCGGTTGCCGGCAAGAGCCGTAGCGGGTGGAGGGCTGGCTGGAAGGGCTGGAACAGAGAGCGCAAAGCACAGCAGTGCTGGGTGACCGGGAACCACCCTGCAGGGAGCATTGCTGGACAACTGAGAGGAGAAGGGCCCAGGGGCAGGAGGGGGATAGGAGACCAAGAGTGGGACTTTTTTTCTTCTTCTTTTAAGATGTGAGGTCCTAAAACATGCATGTATGTGCATGTCCATGATTTAACAGAAGGGAAGTCTTGGGGCAGGATTTCTTCTTTCTTCCTCAGGGGATCTCAGTCTTTGCTCTGAAGACCTTCAACTAATTAGACAAGACCCACCCACATATGGAGTGCAATCTGCTTTACTCAAGATTTAAATGTTAATCTCACCTAAACAAACAAACAAACAAATACCCTTCACAGCAGCATCCACAGTAGTTGTTTGGCCAGAAGCTGCCTAAGGAGCCTAACCAAGCTGACACATAAAATTAACCATCACACCACATGAAGATGTAGACACTCAGTCTGAGTGATTAACATGGGTGGACCTGTCAGTTGGCTGAGGCCATGCTGCTAATATTTAATACAAGGTAGATTCCAACCTCAGACAGTCTCCAGGGCCCTGGCTGGCCCTTCCCCTTTCCCTGGGGTCTTCGGCTGCAAACCTCCACCTCTCTGCTCTCAGGGCTCCCCTTGAGCCTCAGGGGGGTCTCTGTGTTTCTGGTTCACATTGATCTTCACAGGACGTGCTCTTAAGCTTGCTTATTCACCAGCATTACGTGTGAATAGACCTTAGACTTAGGACGCCTGGACATTCAATCTACAATACATTTCCTCTAGAACCGCATCAAAATGGGAGAATGTAAGTGTCACCTGACCACCCCTGCCTTTCCCATCATCCTCCCAGCCAGGGCCAGGGAAGCCCTACCCTTCAAGCAACCCCCTGGGGAGCCCTCACTTCCCCAGATCCATCCCGATGGGGGCTGTCAGCTCCTGTCACCCCTCCAGGTTTCTGGAAGCCTCCAGCCTGCTCACGATGAGATCACTGTCAGAGCTTATCCCTTTTAGCCTCAAATCACAGCTAAACGTGAGACTGTCATCTCTAACAACTCTCCCCAGGTTCGAGGCCAACATAGGGGATTATGGTGTAGAAAGGAGAACTTGAAGCCATGTCAGCTGGCCCCGCTCCTGGCATCACTCAGCCTCATCAACCTGCAGCCCCTCCTGATGCCAGTGCAGCTGGCATGTCACTGGGCCTCCCCCTTCTTCCTCAGTATGCCCCCCAAACTCCAGCTCCATCTTCGCCCCCATCCGCAGTCACAGAACAAGGTGGGGGGAACAGATGCTTTCTGGTCATCATCCCTGTCACCTGGGCAGAAAAGCCCTCTGCCTCCAGGAAAATAGATGCTTCTCACTACACGTGGATTGTCTTCTTCAGAAGCAACTATACAACAGAAAAGAGCATCAAATTGGTCTGCACCCAAGAACAGAGGATGAACCTCCCCCCCAGACTGATTCAGACCCCAGAGACTGATCCCCACGTGAAAATAGCTTATTTGTCTCTGGCCCAGTCAGATGACAAGGCCTGTGGGCTGTGCTCTGTGAACACAGGAGAAGCTGGGACCTGGGAACCAGGCTGCAGGAAGCTCGTAGCCAGGGCAGGAGGTAGGGAAGCTCCCAGGGGCCTGGCCTCCGTGAGTCACACATCAAGCCAGACCCAGGTAGGTGACGGAGCTGAGTCGCTCTGACTCACCGCCACCCCCCGTGGGCACAGGGCTCCTCCTATCCTGCTGGGTGGGCGTATGGAAATGGGCCATGACTAACGGGGGGCTGCCACCAGCCTGGGTGCCGAGTTGTCCAGAGATAAGTGATGTTCTGATTCTAATTTCTTTTCGACCTCAAAATGTTGCTGGATGTGTAAATGCAGTTTGAAAACCTTACACGTAATTTCCAAGTTACTGAGAACATATTTGAATCACAGATTAAGAAAGCAAGATGGCAAGCATCTCTTGTGTCTTTACAATAACGAGTAACTGGACTCACAGACACAGAAAACAAACCTACGGTTATGGGGGGAGGTGAGGGATGGATAAACTGGGAGATTGGGATTGGCATATACACACTGCTGTATACAAAATAGATAACTAATAAGGGCTTACTGTGTAGCACAGGGAACTCTACTCAATATTCTGTACTGACCTAAATGGGAAAAGAATCTAATAAAGATTAGATATATGCATATATATAACTGACTCACTTTGCTGTACACCCAAAACTAACACAACATTGTAAATCAAATATATTCCAATTAAAAAAAAATCTTTTCCCTAT
Source organism: Delphinapterus leucas (assembly GCF_059928025.1). Lineage (NCBI taxonomy): Eukaryota > Metazoa > Chordata > Mammalia > Artiodactyla > Monodontidae > Delphinapterus > Delphinapterus leucas. The sequence continues at coordinate 103,917,583 of NC_143137.1, read as the reverse complement.
TTCCTTTTTCAAAGGAAGAGAATTGGATGACTCTGCCATGGAACACAGTTCATAATTATTAAAACTGATTTTAAGGAGGAAAAAATGAGCTGGAATTTTCTCTCCCGATCTTCCACTCTTACTGAGCAGCTATGAGCAAATGTAATTACAAGTTTGCCACCGGTAAAGCTATGTCTGTAGGACATCGTTTTCCAGGATAAAATGATGAATGCCCTTCCTATAAATTAATGATGAAAAATCTGAAAGTGATATCAAGAAAACACTCCCATTTACCATTGCAACAAAAAGAATAAAATATCTAGGAATAAACCTACCTAAGGAGACAAAAGACCTGTATGCAGAAAATTATAAGACACTGATGAAAGAAATTAAAGATGATATAAATAGATGGAGAGATATACCATGTTCTTGGATTGGAAGAATCAACATTGTGAAAATGACTATACTACCCAAAGCAATCTACAGATTCAATGCAATCCCTATCAAACTACCACTGGCATTTTTCACAGAACTAGAACAAAAAATTTCGCAATTTGTATGGAAACACAAAAGAACCTGATTAGCCAAAGCAATCTTGAGCACGAAAAATGGAGCTGGAGAAATCATGCTCCCTGACTTCAGACTATACTACAAAGCTACAGTAATCAAGACAGTATGGTACTGGCACATAAACAGAATGATAGATCAATGGAACAGGATAGAAAGCCCAGAGATAAACCCACACACATATGGTCACCTTATCTTTGATAAATGTGGCAGGAATGTACAGTGGAGAAAGGACAGCCTCTTCAATAAGTGGTGCTGGGAAAACTGGACAGATACATGTAAAAGTATGAGATTAGATCACTCCCTAACACCATACACAAAAATAAGATCAAAATGGATTAAAGACCTAAATGTAAGGCCAGAAACTATCAAACTCTTAGAGGAAAGCATAGGCAGAACACTCTGTGACATAAATCACAGCAAGATCCTTTCTGACCCACCTCCTAGAGAAATGGAAATAAAAACAAAAATAAACAAATGGGACCTAATGAAACTTCAAAGCTTTTGCACAGCAAAGGAAACCATAAACTAGACCAAAAGACAACCCTCAGAATGGGAGAAAATATTTGCAAATGAAGCAACTGACAAAGGATTAATCTCCAAAATTTACATGCAGCTCAATAACAAAAAAACAAACAATCCAATCCAAAAATGGGCAGAAGACCTAAATAGACATTTCTCCAAAGAAGATATACAGACTGCCAACAAACACATGAAAGAATGCTCAACATCATTAATCATTAGAGAAATGCAAATCAAAACTACAATGAGATATCATCTCACACCAGTCAGAATGGCCATCATCAAAAAATCTAGAAACAATAAATGCTGGAGGGGGTTTGGAGAAAAGGGAACATTCTTGCACTGCTGGTGGGAATGTGAATTGGTACAGCCACTATGGAGAACAGTATGGAGGTTCCTTAAAAAGCTACAAATAGAACTACCATATGACCCAGCAATCCCACTACTGGGCATATACCCTGAGAAAACCATAATTCAAAAAGAGTCATGTACAAAAATGTTCGTTGCAGCTCTATTTACAATAGCCTGGAGATGGAAACAACCTAAGTGTCCATCATCGGATGAATGGATAAAGAAGATGTGGCACATATATAGAATGGAATATTACTCAGCCATAAAAAGAAATGAAATTGAGCTATTTGTAATGAGGTGGATACACCTAGAGTCTGTCATACAGAGTGAAGTAAGTCAGAAAGAGAAAGACAAATACCATATGATAACACATATATATGGAATTTAAGAAAAAAAAATTGTCATGAAGAACCTAGGGGTAAGACAGGAATAAAGACACAGCCGTACTAGAGAATGGACTTGAGGATATGGGGAAGGGGAAGGGGAAGCTGTGACAAAGTGAGAGAGTGGCATGGACATATATACACTACCAAACGTAAAATAGATAGCTAGTGGGAAGCAGCCGCATAGCACAGGGAGATCAACTCGGTGCTTTGTGACCACCTGGAGGGGTGGGATAGGGAGGGTGGGAGGGAGGGAGATGCAAGAAGGAAGAGATATGGGAACATATGTATATGTATAACTGATTCACTTTGTTATAAAGCAGAAACTAACACACCATTGTAAAGCAATTATACTCCAATAAAGGTGTAAAAAAAAATGATGAATGCCCTGTTCAAGTCTGTTAATTGCCAGGCATCTCTTCACAATGGACATCAAGTGGAAAGACAGTAGTATGGGTCCTGATCCTTCTTTGCTCAACTGTCTGTTCTAAACGGGCAGGAACGCACCTGTGATTCGCTGAACATGGTAAACATGCACAAAGTTTGATTACGCAAATGAATGAGTAGTGGCTGATTTTACACTGGGTGATGTGCACTTTTTTGCTTCTGTTTTATGAAGGAATGTCAAGCTCGATTTCTCAAGGACCATAAGGTCTTCAGTCTGGTCCTCTGCGAGTGTGCTGTAGGAACCCCCACCTTAGCCAGAGGGAGCCCCTCCTCACTCTGTATGGCCCACTTCTCTCTTCCATCCTTTGCCTCCCCTGTTCCCCCAGCCCCGAATCTCAACCATTCGAACCTTAATCTCTAAAGGTTACTCATCTTCTGCTTCAAGTTCACATTTTCTTTCCCCTGAGATTTGCATAGACATTTTCCTTTTCTTGTTTGGGCTGTAACTCATGTCATCCTCCACTGAACTCCCAAATGTGTCATCACCGTGCTGGGCATTTTGTGCACGTGACTTCTTTCAGGTGAAATGAGACATGTGGGCAGCTCACGGGGGTGTACATGTGGAAGCTGTGGGGCATGTGCTGGGGGAATTGGAGAGAGAGCGGGAGATCCTGTGGGTCTCTGATGGACCCTTTGGGCAGGGCCTCAAAATGTTGGAAGGATGCGTACCTGTGAGGGAACAGCATGAGGCAAGGGAGCGGGGGGGGGGCGGCCTGTCCAGGTGTGGAGAGCAGCAGGTGTGGCCACAGGAGGAGAGGAGAGAAGCCCATGGGGGCCGGAGTTTGAACGTAAAGCCACATGGATGCTTTCTGCTGGATGGGGGAATTTCAGTGTTCACCTCCTAGAGTAAGAGGTCCAATCTTTCTTTTGAAACACAGGGGTAATGAGAAAAGTGTCACTTGTGGAACCACATGTGTTCAGGTTTGTTGACTGTTTATTAGCTGAGGGATGTTGGATAAATTCACTCACCTTATTTGCACCCCCAGGTCTTCCGGGTGTTCTGGGGTGAGATGGAGGTAGGAACACGCATTTCACGGGGTGACATGTGCGTGAAATGGGACGGCACAGGCTGGTGCCAACAGGATGCCCAGTAAATCTCTCTGCCCAGCCTGGCCTCTGTCCCCAGGCTGTGTTGCCTGATACCGAATTGCAGTGAAGAAAGAATGCGCGGTTTAGCCCAGATAAGCCAGTATAGGGTGACCAGATGTCACTTTTGAGGTTTTTTAACTGAGTGGAACTTTTGATGCAGGAAAACAAGGTAAAAATTTCCCAAGGGGTTTCTACAAGATTTCCAGCACTTCCTAAATTAGCCCCAACCAGTAAAACCACGAGCAAAGACCTCCTGGCAGGGCCCGCATGGCCATTTCCAGTCCCAACCGAAAGCAGGAAGCCTTGAGACAAGTCATAACTCAACTCTTCAGTTGGCTTCCAAAATTATCCACGTTCAGATCCCTGGGCATTTACGCCAAAGATCAGGAGGTATTCTGATTTTATCTGTTCCAGATGATCGACTCGTTTTTGACCAAACCAATTGCAGATTCACTTCTATCTACTGGAAATATTTTTACATCTTCCTCATTACTGACACACGCTAAGCACGGATCTCTCCCCAATGAGCAGTTCCCTGCAGCCTCTAAGCCGGAGCTCGTGTGCTGTGAACCTGGGAAGGGGATGAAAGAAAACCCTGCCCTTTGGATTCAGATCCCCTGAGTGCCATTCCCTGCCTCGTCACTTATTCGCTGGGTGACCTTAAACAAACTGTTTAAATTTGCTGTCTTGGCTTCCTATTCTATAAAACAAAGAAGCTCCACATCCATTAGGACGACTACTATCAAAAAAGAAAGTGTTGGCAAGGAGGTGGAGGATGTAGAGAGACTGGAAACTTTTCATTGCTGGTGGGGATGTAAAATGGTGCAGCCACTGTGGGAAACAGTACGGCAGTTCCTCAGAAAATTGAACAGACAATCAATCAGGACTAACCATGCCTGGATATATTCTCCAAAGAATTGGAAGGACCGTCTCAAAAATTATTTGTATACCATGTTCATAGCAGCATTATTCACAATAGCCAAAAGGTAGAAACAACCCAAGTGATGGATGAATAGATAAACAAATGTGGTATGTATGTATGTATATATATATATATATATATATATATATATACACACAACAAAATATATTCAGCCTTAAAAAGGAAGGAAATGCTGACACATGCTACAACATGGATGGACTTTGAGGACGTTATGCTCAGTGAAGTCTGTTGCAAAAAGACAAATACTGTAAGGTTACATCATATGAAGCACTTAGTGAAATTCATAGAGACAGAAAGGAGAATTGGGGGTGCCAGGGGCTGTGGGAAGGATAAGGGATGGGGCATCGGTGTTTCATGGGGACAAAGTTTCAGTGTCAATGAAAGTCCTGGAGACAACGGTGGTGATGGTTGCACAACAATGTGAATGTACTTAATGCCATGGAAATGTACATAGTAGGGAGGTTCCTTAAAAAACCAGAAATAGAGCTACCATATGATTCTGCAATCCTGCTCCTGGGCATATATCCATAGAAAACTATAATTCAAAAAGATACAGGCACCCCAATGTTCATAGCAGCACTATTTACAGTAGCCAAGACACGGAAACAACCTAAATGTCCATCAACAGAAGAATGGGTAAAGAAGATGTGGTACATATAGACAATGGAATGCTACTCAGCCATAAAAAAGAATGAAATAATGCCATTTGCAGCAACATGGATGGACCTGGAGATTATCATGCTAAGTGACGTAAGTCAGAAAGAGAAAGACAAATACCATAGGATATCATTTATATGTGGGATCTAAAAATAAAGTACAGATGAACTTATTTATGAAACAGAAACAGACTCACAGACATAGGAAGCAAACTTATGGTTACCAAAGGGGAAGGGGGGAGAAGGGATAAATTAGGAGTTGGGATTACCAGATACACACTACTATATATAAAATAGATAAACTACAAGCTCCTACTGTATAGCACAGGGAACTATACTCAATATTTTGTAATAACCCATAAGGGAAAAGAATCTGAAAAAACTGTATAACTGAATCACTCTCCTATAATCCTGAAACAAACATGACACTATAAATCAACTATACTTCAAAAAAATAAAAGAAGTTTTTAAAATGTTAAATAGTAATTTCATGTTATATGTATGTTAACACATTTTTAAATGGAGAAGCTCCTTTTTCCATGAACAGTGTTTAGTCATTACGGTTCTTCTTTATCAGAAATCCTGTCCTAATTCACGCTTAGATTCCAGGCAAAGCACACACATCCGTACAGGTGGTCGCAGGACGTGCTGCCTGCTGACTTGGCAGATTTCAGCGCATGGAAAGCTCTGGCTCTGTCTTTAGGGCAAGGACCTTCCCCGGCAGGTGTTCGGCTGTAGTGATCCAGTGCCCGATGGTCCTTCCAGCCTCTGGACACCTGGACATGGAGTTTTCTGGCTTCTCTGTGAGGAAAACTGAGGCCTGGAGCCCAGATGGTGATGCCAGGACAGGCTGGCCTCCTCCCTTTTCCTCAGCTATATTCTTGTATTGTGCTATTCTCTCTCTCATTCTTCTTCTGCTCTTCTTGGCTTTACATGAATGATTCTCCCTCCTGCAATTCTTTGATCAAAGATCAACAAGCCGGGTGGGAATGTCTCCATCTTTATCAAATAGATTTAGTTAAGGGCTTCCCTGGTGGCGCAGTTGTTGAGAGTCCGCTTGCCGATGCAGGGGACGCGGGTTCGTGCCCCGGTCCGGGAGGATCCCACATGCCGCGGAGCGGCTGGGCCCGTGAGCCATGGCTGCTGAGCCTGCGTGTCCGGAGCCTGTGCTCCGCAACGGGAGAGGCCACAGCAGTGAGAGGCCCGCGTACCACAAAAAAAACAAAAACAAAACAAAAACAAACCAATAGATTTAGTTAAGATGGAGGGAGTAGAACGACTGGGTAGCCGTGGTGCCAACGGAGGAAAGGGCTGTCCCGGGAGAGGAAACACCCTTTTGAGTAATGACTTGAGATTATAGAACTGCCAGAGCACTGATCCTAAGGCAGTGCCTCCGTCTCTCTTTGGAAAATGTTAATTGAATCCTTCTGAGACTGGCAGAGAGTAATAGACATTTAGAAAATTGTGGACATGTTTCGTTATGTCACTTTGGGGAACGGGACGAAATCAAGTGACATATGTTTTCTTTGAATTATCAGATAATTCCTCCACTCCGGTTCATCTTCCATGAGGCTTTTCATTTTCTACCTTCTCAGGAAGCCTTTGCATGGTAACTCGGCAGAGTCACAAGCCATTATGCCATTTGTTTCTGGGGCAGAGATGATCCAGCTTCCTGCAAGTACTTTGGAGCATGGTTGCCAGTATTTCCCTCCTCTGAAGGGGTGGGCATGGCTGTGCCACTGATGCTGCAAGAACCCTGGGGTCGGTGTGAACCCCAGTGACCCCCTCCTGCATTCCCACCTGTGTCGTCTTTTCCCCCCTTGCAGCGGGCAGGCGTGCTTGTGTGATCCACAGCATAAAGTAAAGGTTTGGGGCTTCTGAGGTTAAGGTATGGAAGGTTCTGACTTCCCTCCCTCACTCCTTCTGCCCTCTGCCTCCCCGACCCTGTGATGGATCGAATCCTCCCGCCACTAGCCTCGTGCTTAGACGTGGATGCTTCAGCCTCTTCTAATGACTGCATCCCTGGCCAACAAATTCACTGCAATTTTCAACCTCCCTCAGGTTTCTTTAAGTTGCTGAATTTGGGGACAACGTTTTACCCAGCAGCGTATGAGTAATACCAGCACCATCAGCGTTTTCTGCCCTCACATCTCAGGCTGTGCAGTTTCTTGCAGAAGAGCAGCAGTGTGGGTCTCAATTATGAGAGTTTTGGACTCACAATAGTTTTTAGTTCCCATTCAGTAAAGCCAATAGGAGCCCTGGTGTCCTGGAGGTTCCTGTTGCTTCCCTTGGCTCCCCAGTGGCCTCTGTCCTGTGACCAGATGAGTTGAGATGGTGCTACAGACCCAGATGGGAGCCTCTGTTTCCAGCACCTGACATGCTGTCTGACCCCATCTCTGTGGTTTTGACAGGTGCGTGAAACGGGGCGAGCATGGCCTGTGGGCCACATAGACATGATGCAAACATTAGTTCTGCCACTTAATGGCTTTGCGCCATCTCTGGGAGGCTGTTTCCTTATCTGTAAAATGGGCAAATAAGAACCTTGCAGGGTCGTCATGAGGCTGCAACAAGATGATGCAGGGAGTCTCCGGGGTGAAGGACGTGGTGCTGTGATTTACTGACGCATAACCAGCTACCCCAAACCTCAGTGGCTTCAAACACCGATGAGTAAGATCCCTGAGGGCCGCGAGGATAGGCTGCAGCTCTGGCCGACTGGCCTCAGCTCATCCACGCAGCTCCATTCAGCTTCAAGGTCAGCGGGGCTGAGGTCACATGTTGGGCAGTTGATCTTGGCCTCTGTTCTTCTCATGTGACCGCTCAGTCTCCAGAAGACAACACGGGTGCCCCTACTCGGTGGTCTCAGGGCAGAGTTTCAAGAGATCAAAGCAAAACCAGTGGATCTCCCAAGGTTTAGACCCTGAACTTGCAGAATCCCATTTCCATTCATTTTTTAGTCAATTATACCAATACAAGTCACAGCTCCAGATGGCAGGGGTGGGAAATCCACACCAGTTCTGGATGGAAGAGCACAAAATCACATTGTCACGGGGCACACGTGCACTTTGGAAGGAATCTCTGCCCGTATTCTGCAAGCTACCACGAACGTGTAGGAATCTGTATCTGTAAGATTTGTTGCCTCCACGGTTCCCAGAGCAGCCATTAGAATAAAGTTCTGGAGCCTGGATGACCTCAGTTTTCTTCCCCACTTGGAAGAGTTCTCTGTGTGGCCTCAGGACAGTTACTCAGCCTGTCTAAGTTTTACTTTCTTTACCTGCATTTTTTTTTTCATGCCTCCACTTTCTCCAACCCTTGTACTTTCACCTTTAATGCTATTGTCACACTTGGTCTTCAAAAGTTAAAACAGAAGAAACAGGAATGGTGATGCCCACAAACACTTCCTGAACCTCGGGCGCAGGTCCCCACAAGTGTCCCCTTCAGCCTTAGCAGGGCCCCGTGTGCGCAGTCCCCTCCGAACCACATGTGATCGCTCCAGGGGCACCACCTGCCTAGACCCAAGGGAGCAGGGTGACGAACTTCTTTCCATCTTTCGTTTCCTCAGTCTCAACCTGTAGCATCATTCCTGCTGCTTTTATGGTAAGGGGGGAAATGTCCATCAAGGAGAAGCAAGTCCGGATACAAGAACCGGAGTGACAGAATACGAGAGCAGGGGTCTTATCGCCTGTTTCTGTTGTATCTCACTTCCTAACGCTCAAGAGAAGAAAATGACCCATTCATTATCCCTGGACTTGAGCAATCCAGAAGCACCCTCCTCTCCTCCGTGGGATGAGGGAGGTGGATGGAAAACTCAGGAGGACCTGGGAGCATTCCTGTGCTGGAGGCCACCTCCCAAGGATGGGGCAGAGCACCTTTTCATTCATTCAACAAACACGGAGCACCTATGGCAGCCCAGATGCTGCTTTATGTACAGACACCCCTGTCCGGGAGGAGCCCCCCAACTCTGCTTTTACCATCCTCTCAAGGAGCATCGGACAGCCTGCCTTGCGATGCATGTAGCTGTCTGCTCATCTCCCGCAGGACAGAGACCACCCAGGGCTCACTGTGTCTTCTCCCCCAGTGTCCCCAGGGAGCACGCAGGGGACCCCAGCCTAACACCCCCCTGCTCCAGCTCACAGCTTATTTCAGATCCTCAAAGAAGCCCCTCTCCCTCCTGCCCTGGAAACTTTGAGCCTCTTTGCCTTCTGTCGGGGGGTGTTCCTCTCCCCCTCGTGACCGAGCTGACTCTCCTCCATCCTTCAACTCTCTGGACAGAGGTCCCTTCCTCAGGGGAGCCTGGAAGAGCCCAGGCCAGGTGAGTTCCTTTGCTCTCCCGTCATGTGTGAGGTAGCGTTCTCCGAGTAAGGGCACACTCACCATGTGATATTTTGGTTACCCCTCACCTCTGTCTTTGAGAACAGAAACTGTGGAGGTTTCATTTCAGTGTCTTATCCCTGCCCCTGGCATGGTCCTTGGCAGTGGACTCTCAATTATTATCTGATGAATAAGTGAATGAATGAACGAACCTCCCTTGGTGGTCTTCAGAGATAACCCCTGAGCCTGCAGGTGACCAAGCAGGGTCCCAGGCCAAGCCCGCACCTGGGAGCAGGGTCCTTCCCAAGAGGGTGGGCGCACTTTCATCTCCTCCTCTTTCACGTCCTCAACCTGGAGCCTCGTGTCTTCACCTCTGTTCTGAGAGTCCTTCCTGTTATTTCTCCAAGAAAGACTGGGAGATACTCCTGTCAGCCTTCTGCTGGCCACTCAGACACCCCAAACCCCAGACCCAGGCCCTATCCATGCCTTGTTACAATTCAGAGACAGAGAAGACGGAAAAGGCTTAGCATAACACACAATTCTAAGTCGGGATTCTTGGGCATCTTCAAAGTCCACCCGGTCGCGAGGCGCTGGTGAGGACACAAGGGCATCAGGAAAGCTGTGTCAGAGGCAGGAGTGTGTGCGGGTAAAGAGGCATCCCCGCCCAGCAGACGCACAGACACAGCTTCCCACTGGCTGCTCGTCTGGACAGCCTGCCCAGGCTGCCGGCACGGCCTGGCTCTTAGCGGAACTTGATCCTATGTTCGAGGGGCCAGGTCATTGCTGCAAGGACCAGAGGACCAGGACACACAGTTACCATCCGCTGGGTTACTGGTCCCGGTGAGGAGATGCTGACAGAACCCCAGAGGGGAGCAGCTGGTGGTCAGATCTTCCTTGTTTCATGAACGATTAGAGTCACAAGGGAACGTAAACCAGCCAGAATGTGGCTGGTGGGGCCTGGCATCTTTTTTTTTTTTTTTTTTTTTTTAACATTTTTATTGGAGTATAATTGCTTTACAATGGTGTGTTAGTTTCTGCTTTATAACAAAGTGAATCAGTTATACATATACATATGTTCCCATATCTCCTCCCTCTTGTGTCTCCCTCCGTCCCACCCTCCCTGTCCCACCCCCTAGGTGGTCACAAAGCACCGAGCTGATCTCCCTGTGCTATGCGGCTGCTTCCCACTAGCTATCTATTTTACGTTTGGTAGTGTATATATGTCCATGCCACTCTCTCACTTTGCCACAGCTTCCCATTCCCCTTCCCCGTGTCCTCAAGTCCATTTTCTAGCAGGTCTGTGTCTTTATTCCCATCCTGCCCCTAGGCTCTTCATGACCTTTTTTTTTTGTTTTTTTTAGATTCCATATATATGTGTTAGCATACGGTATTTCTTTTTCTCTTTCTGACTTACTTCATTCTGTATAACAGACTCTAGGTCCATCCACCTCACTACAAATAACTCAGTTTCGTTCCTTTTTATGGCTGAGCAATATTCCATTGTATATATGTGCCACATCTTCTTTATCCATTCATCTGTTGATGGACACTTAGGTTGCTTCCATGTCCTGACTATTGTAAATACTGGGCATATACCCTAAGAAAACCAGAATTCAAAGCGAGTCATGTACCAAAGGGCCTGGCATCTTAACAGACATTTTTAAATGGCTCTGTTTTGGCCTAAGTACAGTCAGTGCTGCCAAAGGCCTGGAGCTGAGCTCAGGGCAGCCCACACTGCCACTCCTGGAGGTCTCTAGGCACAGACAGCCCGACAGGTGCTGCTGGCGCCTTGAAATCCAGGCTGCTCCTCCCACGGGAGCTGTCTTTGTGAGAAGCGCATGTCTGGGTCACAGTGGGAAGTGGGAGAGAAAAAAGTACAGGAAGGAAATCCTCTCTCTCTCCCACTAGAGGAATCCTTCCTTCCCTAGGACTGGGGAAGGATCTGGAATTGCACCAACCTAAAGATCAGAAATGCCTTTCGTAGCAGAACCTGCAGGTGGGGTACCTGGCCAGCAGGTGGCAGTAGTGATGGGTCCTGGCACCCACCAATCAGAACGGGCTCCCAGCTCTGGGTGAGAAACAGGCCAACTCTGTGGGTGACACCCCTGTCTCCCAGTCAGCTGGGCAACAGTTCAGCCTTTTCTCTCTCTCTCGGGTAGGGGCTGTCTCTCTGCCACCTCAGCTCCCGGTACCGCATTTGGGGTGCAGGACCCACCCTGCAGTCGGCTAGGCCGGGGGTCTGCAGGGGCTGCCCTCTGCCCTCCCCCAGGCTGGGGGGGGAGGTGATTCCAGGGGGAGGAGCGGCCTGTTCCCGAAGCCAAGGGGCGGGGTCCTGCAGCCTGAGGTTGTGCAGGTGGGAAGGGGGACGTCTAATAAAACGCAGTGGGGGGGGAAGCTGAGTCCTTCCCTCGCGGGGCCGGACAACAGCAGAGTCCATCTGTGTAACCGGTCACCTGTGCTGGGAACCCCTCCTGGAATGAGTATCTGCACCACGACTTCAGGTGGGGAGGGCACAGCAGACGGGGTGGGCCTGGGGGAGTCCGCCCACCCCCCCAACCCCCAAGTCTAAGCCGGGGTCCCTGCAGGCCCCACAGCGTCCTCTGTCATCTCTCTTCCCTCACATCAGCGTCACTGGCATCACCACATAACTTGTCTGTCTGTCCCCTGGATGACGCTGGGCACTCTGGAAACTGCTAGAAAGATGCTTCTGTGCTTGTGTCTCCATGTGTCTCAGTGTCCACACACAGCGGGTGCTCAGGAGATGGTGCAGCGTCAGGCGAGGGACAGAGTGGTCCAGTGCAGGCGGGGGTGATGGTGCCCTCCCGGTGGCTGCACCGAGGCGGAAGGCATGAGGGGAGAGGGGGAACCCTCCTGTACACCTTGCAGGCGGCCCCATGGCTTGTTTTGCACACAATGGTCAGGAGGACATCCAGAGCTAAGGAGGGAGGCCTGGGCACAAGCCCGGGGGGCTCAGGGGAAGCCGATGTTGGAAAAGTGATGTGTTGGTTGTCACCTCAAACTCAGCCACTCAGCTGAGTGGGCTAAGGGCTGGGGTACAGGTGGGGGCCCGGGGACCACGTCTCCCATGGGGAGCTCAGCCTACAGCCAGAGAAGCAGGTAGAGATAAAGTCAACGCAGTTATTTCCCCCTCCAGTGGACCCTGGTAGAGGTTGGGGGGGGGCGGTGGCCAGGGTATCCTCCTTGAGGAAGGGACTTGAATAAGACCTGAGCCTTGGAGCCCCCATTCCAGTCACGAGGGGAGCAGCGGGGCTGGGGAGGATACGCAGCCAGCAGGCACCTCCAGGGGGACGTCCAGGCCAGGAAAGGAGGCGGGTCTTCCTCTGAGAACGAGGAAGGGGTTTGTAGGTGGGGCTGACAGAGTCCAGTGGTGGGTACAGCTGTCTCTCTGGTCTCTGTGTGAAAAAAGATTAGAGGGAAAGCATGCACGTGAGGCCATAGCCCTGGACCAGGGAGATGGGGCAGGAGTTTGCAGACAGGGTAAGGAGAAGCGTGTAGGTGCGGGATGTGGTCAGAAGTGAAGGTGAAGCTGTGAAAACCTGCTGATGGAGCAGGTGTGTCAGGGCAGAGAAAGGGGGACAGTGAAAAGGGAGCTGGATGAAATGCCCTTGAAAGATTGACTGTGTGACGTTGAGGCCACGCGGCTAGAGACGGTGGTGTGACGTCGTGAGGTTTCTGGCGAAAGCCACCTTTCAGTTGATGGAGGATTGAGTGGGAGTACCGATGCTCACTTGGGTACCAAATAATGGATGCGATGATGGATGCTCACTTGAGTACCAAATAATGGATGGGAGGTTGGACGTTCACTTGGGTACCGAATAATGGGTGGGGACTTGGATGCTCACTTAGGGGCTACCTGGCGCCTCTCCTGCTGGTGCCCATGGCAGGCCCACACTGCCTGGCCTTTGGTCCTGCCCTTGGTCCTCATCACAGACCCACACTCCTCCCCAGGCTGGCCTCTCGGTCCAGTTCATTTGCCATAAGAAGCCCTGATTTCCCCATTGCCCGCCGCCTTTCTCCAGCTTGCCTGTGTTCTCTTGTTTCTTTATGTTCTTAGCACTGATTTGAGCGAGGCCTCCCGCCTCTTTATTAGCTGCAAAGAGCATCCACATGTCCGGAGTGCTTTCTGACAAGAGCAGATGGAATGAGGCCATAACTGAAATCATAGAACGGTCTTGTCTGATCAGAAATTGTTCTCTCTTCTTTCTTCAAGAAGAGAGACATGGCATGAAGGACAGAAGCCACTTGTTAAGAGACCCCAGACTTTCATCGTGGTACTGTACCATGGCTGAGGTGTCCCACTTCGACGGACGATGGACAGAACTTATTGTACGTTTCTCTGAAGAAACCGTCCTCCTCAAGTGTGAGGGTCTATTTTTCAGGAATAAAATATTTTCAAACATTTTCACAGAACCTTAGAAAGGCTTTAAAACAGAAAACTAAGGTGGCTTCCTGCCAAGGGGAGAAAATAAATCCATAAAGCCAGATCTTTGTTTTCGTCACAAAAATTTTTTTTTCAAAAGCATAATAGGTTGTTGCTTTTTTAGATGTCAGCACTAATTTGAGTATTATAAACTAATAGGCAGGTATTTCTCAAATGAGAAAACTGAAGTGTTTGTCCAAGAGCACACGGCTTTCCAAGGGTGGATTTCAGGCTGGGGGGGGGTGGGTATTTCCCACCCGACCCATGTGACAGCCAGCATGGAATCTCGAATCAGGCAGAAGAGCCACAGGGCAATGGGCACATTCACAACGCCTGCTGGAAAGAAGGTTTTCCTTCAGAAGACATAGATTTTGAAAATCTGTACTGCAAAGTCTGATGGCTGTAACTTTATGTCTTTTCAGTGAGACCACAGGACAGGCCAGCAGCCTCAGGACTCAAACAGAAGCATCCCTTTGCTGGGAAAGTCATGGCCACATGTGGGACCCCCAGCGCCGTGTGCCTGGCTGGAGTTAGCAGGTCACTGGACCTACCAGGGATGCCACAGAATCTCCTGTCCCTCCTTGCCCTGTCCCTCCTTGCCCTGTCCCTGCCCGGAGTCTGCTGGCTGGACTTTCTCCTCTGTGGTTCCTTCGAGCATAACTCAGACAATTCCACACCTTAGCCCCCCCTGCCATCCCTACAGACCCTACAGACTCTTTCCCTTTCCAGAAGGAGGTCGGAGATGGAGGAGACTCCAACACAGCCAGCCCACTCGTGCTTCTTCAGATTCGGACGTGAGGCCTGGGATGCAACCTGAGTTGCGGCCTGGGTGCTGCCCTCTTGTTAACGTGAGACGCTACCAAAAATACCTCCATCTGTCACACTGGACATCGAAGTAGCAAGGAAATGAAATGATTCTCCAGAGAGCAGAGGAGGTTGGTCCAGAGGCCTTGTCTGCATTCCAGCAGCTCTGCTGGGAGGAGCATCGCAGTATGTACTTACAGGGCTCTTGCTCTGGGCAGTTACCTTATTTCTCTTCCACGGTGCCCTGTGAAATAAATACTGTCTGGGTAATGCTTTCACAGGTGGAAACCAACACCCAGAGAAGTTACTTGCCGTAAGTCACACAGAACACGCTGGAGCTGGGGTCAGGGGCTTTGGGCCTCCAGACCACATATTCCTAACCTTGTCCTTCTGATGAACCATGTGGAATGTTCCCTGGACCCCTGCTAGGCATTGCACCAGCCACCGGGTCACTGAGTTAGCAGGTGGCGTCCGTGGCTTTCGCCGGACTCACCCACCAGCGAGTGATTTCACTGGGTCAAATGGGAGTGTGTGCAAACCGACCGGGGAACTTTGCAAATCTCTCCTTATCTGGGCGGTCTCTGCTGTGCAATAACAGTGTGCCCAGCACAGGCCCGGAGGACAATCGATGGCTTCGCTGAGCAGCCCTTGTGCAACCGGCTGCATCCAGAGCCCTCTTACTCAAGACCACTGCCGAGGGCGGAGTGTGAGAGCTGGAAGGCTGTGGGGCCTCGGCCTGGGTACGGGAGGCACTGGATGGAGACAGAAGTTCCCCTCTCTTCCTGCTGCCCTCACGGGTGGGCTGGGCATGGTCAGCCCTGGGCCTCGGTTTCTCCTCTTTAACGTGTCATGATAAATGCCTGACTATCCTCCTTCATAAGGCAGTATCAAATGAGTGGAGGTTACTCAACAGATGCAAAAGGATGGAATTTTACTCGTACCAGCGTGTCTGTCTGTCTCTCTGGGTCACAACTACAAAATGTGGGGCATCACAGCCCTGGGGGGCCAGAGCCAGGTGCCCGCTGCCCGCGGGCAACAGGGTCACCTCCCACCTCTTCATCTTCTCAGTTTCGTTTCGCGCCATCCATCCCTTTTGTCCCCCTGAGGCCACTTGTAATCTCATATTTTGTGTCCTTAGAAAGGGTGAGCACGTATTATAATAAATACCTCTTGAGACTTAGGTTTCGAGTATTGGTAGCATCTTTTTGGTGAAAGGAAAATGACAATACCCACATCACAGGGTGCGGTGGAGAGCCAGTAACGTTGTGGATCAGAAAAAACAGATTGTAAAGGAGCAGACGCATTGATGAATTGTATGAATTGCATTTAGCCATAAAAGTTTTTAAAAGTTGATCTGTTTGCTATTTTTTAGGTGCTAGTCATGTTTTGGGGAATCGACACAGTTTAATAGTTTTTAATATAAAAATCTCTATCTCACAGTATTAAATCATGACTTGCTTTAATGTTTATCAAAGAAAATTGCAAACATAAACTGCGATGTCTGATTAAGGATGAGTCGAATTAATACAATGAATAATTATGATGGCGCAGCTTCTGTGAGTGACATAAGGGGTACCCATCAGGTATGTGGGATGAAAACGCAGTGAGCTCTCTGCCAGGTTGCAGGGGGGACTTGAATGTGCTCATTCCCTCCACACCCCACGTGTCTGCCTGTATCGTGTAGTCGTTAGGGCTCTTGGCTAGTACAGTCAAATGTGTACCCGTGGGCTGAAAAACACCATGCCGTCCTTTCTTTCATTCATTCGTGTGATAGCCGTCACTAAATACCTGACAAGTGGCAAACACCGTGCTTGATACTGAAGGTTTTCGTAAATGACTCAGCACAGGTCCTGCACTCACAGCCTGTCTGACGTGGAAAGCTGGGTCTCTACGCGGCCCCAGCAATCACATTGATGCGCGTGGCAGCCCCTAAGAGGGAGGGGAGCCACTGAGATCAGAGCCGGGTCATTTTTCCTGCTTTCCTCTTCCAGGGTCCTCACTGGCAGGAGCCTTCACTCTGGGGCAGGCGCGGCCCAAGGCAGCTACACGAAAGGAGAGACGTGAGGTCAGCCAGGTGTGTTCTGACCCCATTCAGAGGTCCCGCAGCTGAGCACAGAAGCTGGCTGGCGCCAGGAAGCGTCCACTGAAGCACACGTTCTGGGCTCCGAGGGACTGTGAGACCCGTCACCTGCCCTCCCAGGGCCTGGGTCGCCTCCCAGGCTGTGGAAAGTTGAGCCGGGCCAGCAAGGCCATTTGCCACCCTTAGGGTAAATGCCCAGGGCCCAGCAGTCAGCAGTGCCTGTCCCCGCCTTCCTGTGTCCCCTCCTCACCCAGGCCGGCCCTCCTGCTGCCCTGTCGTTGGTCCTGCATCGTAGGATACCCCAGGCCACAGTTCACACTGGACGCATTTTCACATTCTAGGTCCTGGTTAGGTTGCATTCGGGCTGCGGGAGGAGAGGCTGGCAGAGGTGACCAGGTCAGGGAGACCCGGCTCCGTCTCTGAGTCCACGATGTATTGGGTGAGGAACGCAGATGCACCAGGAGGTGGTACCAGTAAAACGAGGAAGCGTGCTGATGGGCGTCCGGCATCGGGGGACTGGGCTGAAGAGCTGGGCGGAGAGGTCGGGGTGGAGACTTTGGTGGGGGGCCCCCACTCAGAGGGAGGTCGAGGCAGGGGGATCCCTGTGCCCTTCCAAGGGGGGCAGACGGGCCAGACCAGGGCGCAGGGTGATGATGCCAGGCCCCCCACCCCCGGCAAATAGGACCGAGGTAGGCAAGTGTCTCAGGTGAGCCCCCTGCTAAGTTCTTCCAGCCTCAGTCCAGCTGCTTCCCTGGGTGCTGAGAGCAGGAGGGCCTCTGTGCGGCCATTGGACAGGCTCAGGCCACCAGGGCTCGGCCGGGCCGGGACTCCGGGCCAGACTGGAGGCAGCAGCATGATGCACAGGGTGGCGGGCGAAGGGCAGGGGAGGGGAGGGGGCGCCGGGCAGGCAGAGGACTGGAAGAATCTATCTGGCTGGTGGGGGGACAAGTTCTGCACTGGGCTCCCCTCCCCCTCCTTCCTTCCCCCCCCATCCCCCGCTCCTGGGTTCCAGAACAGCACTTATCTCTAAATCAGGCACGCACGCGGCCAGGATGCGTATCTTCAGGGGGCCTCCAGAGAGTTGGAAACCACATCCGTACCTTGGCTTCTACATGAGAGGAACTGCCCCGTGCTGGAGAGCCCCTGGGCTCCACCAGCTGCCTCTGCTTCCTCCCAACAGCCTCCACTCTGCCCGCTGGGATGGGGTCTCCTCCCCGCTGGAGAGCGCGGCCGGCTGCTATTCTTGGCTTTTCCACATGTGCATGCTCTGCCCTCGCATCCCTGCTCCCCTGCACTCAGAGCCCACACACACTCAGCACCCCCCTCCGCACGCACACACACAACAGCACCGGTCCTGTCCCGGCCCTGTGGTCACACAGCGTATGGTGGCGCTCGGGGCTGGAAGGTGCTTGAAAACGGGCCTTGGCCCCAGCCCCGGTGTTGCCGGGGAGGTACTGGCTTCATCTGGGCCGGGGTGGGGGGATGGGGGCAACTCCCCAGGCCCCTCCCACTGAATCTTGCTCCCGTCCGTCCCCCTTCCCAGCACGCACTTCTGTGGATCCCTCACAGGAGCTGCCTTTGCTTTGCTGGCATTGAGCCCAGAAGGGACAGGAGCGTGAGGTCAGATCCCAGGGTCTGGGGGGATGCGGCCTCCGTTTCCCCATCTGTAAAGCAGGGAGCAGTACGAGGCTTGGCAGGTGAGATTCTGAAATGATCGGTTTGCCTGGCTCAGAGCTGCCCTTCCATCAACACGAGTCACTTTCATTGCCTGGGCTGGGGGAGGGGACGCAGCTGCTCACCTGTGACCTTCAGGAGGCAGGTCAGGCCCATCCCACCGAGGCCTAAGGTTCCCCGGGGGAAGGAGGCCCACAAATCACAGGCAGGCCGGGCCCAGCAGCTTGGAAGTGGAGTCCACGAGGGAAAACTCTTATGTCTGGAAGGAGCATGCTGTTGAGTGGGCAGGTGGCTGCAGTGCTCATCACACTGTTTTTGCAGGGACCGTCCAGGCTCCTGCGCTAGTGGGCCAGCTGCCCAGTGTCTGCAAAGCAGCAGCCACTGCTCTCCTGGAGAGTCTTGGTGACGGGGCAGAGCAACAAGGAATCACCCGTGGACCTGCTCCCAGACCTGGCCTAGGGGTGTCTGGCTTCCTCCCTCAGGCCTTGGCTGCCCCTGGGAAGCTGGAGAACCCCACCGTTCCCAGAGCAGCGTGGAGAGGTCCCCCAGATCTCCCAGGCGCTCAGCTCACGCTGGGCGTGGATCGGTAGCTGTAGCTGGGAAGGTCCTCACAGCAGAGTCACATCTGCAGCAAAGACGGGACAAGAGAGGGTCTGCTGGCTGCAGGCTGGCCTTGCCCAGCACGGCTCTTCTGAATGTGTGTCTCTCTCCCCCTTATCTTTTTCTCTTAAGGCCTGTCCTTTCCTAGATGTCAGGAGTCACAAACATCCCCCTATCTTTCCCTGTGGTTCCCCAGTTTTCCCACCTGCCCCTCTGAGATAATCTGTAGAAGGTGTAGCACAGCGACAGGCGCAGAGCAGCCGGTCAAACAACACCTGTCAGCCCAGCCCCTCTGTCCCTCCATGACCTCATGAGGCTCAACACCGGTCCGGACCTCTTGGGGCCTTCAGATCAACAGTCAAAGTGAAGGGATGTGAATGTGCATCATTTAATTTACAAAACTGCAACCAAGTTCTGTGTGACCCAAAACTCAAGAGTTCACCCATCTGGATGAGGTCTGCCTGGCGGTACGGACAGATGGATGTCCCTTCAGCACTCAGCAGCAGACTCAGTTCCCAGAGCAGGATGGCGAAGGCAGACGTCCGTCTGGGTCTGGATGCTGCGGCATCCAGGGGTGGAGGACGAGACGCACGGTGTGCCGGCTGCCAGCTCTGCAGGGTCGGGGGTGCCAGCAGGAGGGGGGACACGCAGCTGGGTGTCCTGGGGCTCATGGCCCTGCTTCAGGATTGAGGCTCCATCCTGATCCTGCAGGTTCCGCCTGGGGGAGCCTCGCTCAGCAGGGTTCAAACTAGGGAAGATGAAGTTCGATTTGGACCCAAAGGCAGAGCAAGGATCCGGGAGAAGAAACTGGAGCCGAGTGGAGCAGCTCGGGGTCGTTTCAAAGCCCCATGTGAGGAGTCCTGGGTCCTCAGGGACCACTGCTCGCCTCCCCGCTTTCCAGGTGTCCCTGCCAAGCCCCCCTTCAACCACAGGTGAGAGTTAGGGACCCACACGTCCGAACGCAGCATCAGTTTGGAGGTGGAGTCAACAGAGTCTTGGGGTGGCTGGATTTAAGAATATTCTGCCCCTGCGGTGAAGAGCTAAGAACGCGGGTCCACAGAGAAAGAGAAGTCACTGGTGAGCGGCTGTGTGTGCATGTGTGCGAGAAGGAGAGAGAGGGAGGAGCGCTGAAACACCTTCTTATCGGTTCAGAGAGAGGCGTTTGTGTACGTGTCATAAACTTTCTTGTGTCACCTCCGCTCCCCAGAGGCGACCTTTGGTTCCGGCCATCAACCCGTCCACCTAGCATTCCCCCAACAGCCCTTCCTCAAGCAGTACTCTCACTACCACCTCAGGCATCATGGGAGGGTGTGCAGGCCTCGCATCCAGAAACCGCGGGTCCCCACCCCGGCTCAGCCAGAGATGCTCGGAGTGACACTGGGCAAAAAAACCACTTCCCACTTTGGCCCAAGCTTCCCCTTCTCCGACATGAGGGTTGGGCATGGATCACACCTCGGGCCCGATTCAGCCCTTAGGTCCCCACAGCTCTGTACTAAAGAGCCCAGGCCTGAGCTCTGATTTCTTGGGGTTGGTTGCCACTTGGAGTTTTCACTCTGTCCATATTTACCATGCTTCGGGGCCCTCTGATTTGGGGCCAGATCACAGCTTTTTCCAAGCATGGGTAACGCACCCGGCCCCCTGGGCTGTGCGTTGCGTAATCCCAGAAGTCACCCGTTTCATAGGCCCCTCTGTGAATGGTAGCTCCACTGGGTGTCCTAGTGGCCTCACTTCCATGTCCCCACTGTGCACTTCACTTGACAACAGCCATGAGAGCAGAGGAAGGGCTAGCTGGATGTGCAAGGTCAGGGTTCATACGGTACCACCCACCTAATGGGGTGGGTCAGGACCCTTGTCCCCACTTATCTCCTGACTTTACAGTCATGGACTTTCCATCCTGGACACCCGTGTTCTGAAGCTGCAGAAGCCAGAGGTGGTCTCCAGTGGTCCGTGACACCAGCTGGCGTGGATTCTATAGCAATGGTCACTCAAGATGGAGACCTCGTGGGAATCTGGCCTTACAGGAATGCTGCCTCTCTGATATGCTGGGGAAATCATTCATTGTGCCGAATTTCTCACCGGAAATCCTACCACCCATTAGTTGGCGGATATCCAGGAAATCAAGCCAGAGATTATGGTTAAACGGTCCCAAGCATTTCAGGGAACTGAGTGAAAACATTTTTACAGAGTGCTCTCTATTCGTGTTGCCTGTTTGAAGCCCGAGTCCATTAAGACTTGAATGCAATGAATCCCCTGCGACTTCCTCGGGCCATCAGAGCACACGGCATTTCAGAAGCGCAGAAACGCACAAGCCGGCTTGGATCCGTTAAGTTGCTTTCCTATCTGAGCAGACATTGTGGGGATATCTGACCAGTGCTTTATTGGTAACAATAAGAACAACTGGGCAAATCTCTTTGCTCATTTCACCGATTGATATTAGAGACAATGTTTAAATGCCCGAGAGAAGAACCGTCTGTGAAGATGAATTGGGAGGGCTATGATGCAAACTCCCTTATCGAGGTTGCATTGTGCGCTTGGCATCTATTTCATTATCTCCCATTTCCTACTTATAATGTAATGACCAGCCTTTTCCTGTTGCCCAAGGGTAGCAATTTCCACTTTAGACAACACATTTCTTACATATACTTTGGTAATCGTGGACACCTTAATGATTTCCCCTTGTTCTCTATACAAGAGTGTCCTGCCCTTCTTTTGAGCAGAAATGTCAGACTCTCTTCTCTTCTTTGCAGGCAGGAAACCAGTGGCCAAAGCTCTAATCAGCAATCTGAGATTGCACAGCTCTCATAGCATTGAAATTGGAGTCGTCTTTAAAGGCTAGAAAGGAGTCATTCTGAGGGTGCCATCGGGTCACCCAACTTTTGGGAAAATGTGGGCCAGCAACCAACTTCTCAGAGGGACAGACCACCAGGAGGAGGGAACGTGCTCCTGAAATAAACAGGAACCTCATTCAGTTTAGAAACAAGACTTTCTCACTATATCCAAACAGCAGCTTTGCTAGGGTGAAAGAAATGTATTACCTACCCTCCCTGGATGATGCCACCAAGGTGAGGTATCTCTTCACAGTGTCCATAGGTGGTGAGAGTCTAAGCCAGGTGTGCTCAGAACTCCCAGGCCCAGGAAGAGCCCAGGTGTCCGGAGCTGTGATCCAGGAGCCAGAGGAAGGGTGAGCACAAGCTGAGAAAGGGAGCTGTGACCAGCCCAAGGGGATAGTTGGAGCCTGAGAAGACTGAATGTTTTTGAAAAAGCCCTCAAAACAGCTGTCCCATGTCCTGCTTGTGGGATCATCCAGGTAGAGAGGCCAGAGATTGGCTGGACTTAGATGGGCCTGAAAGGAAAGGGTTAGGTTGGAAGAGGAGGATTGAAGGTGACAGATACTATGCAAGTCACTGAGCACTCATGCCCTCCATCCTCACAGGAGCCTGGGAAGCAAGGAGAATTCCCACTCTATAGACATACAACTAGGCTCAGAAAGGTGAAGGAATTTTCCCAAGGTCATGAAGCTGACAATGGAGGAAACCGAGATAACTACTCAGGAGAGGGAGGCTTCAAAGTCCACGGTTTTACCACTAGGGATTCATCACTCAAGGTCCACAGACCAGCAGCACCTGGATCACTGGAATTCTTGTTAGAAATGTAGACCCTTGAGCCCAGCCTCAAACCTTAGCATCAGAGTCTGCATTCTACCAAGATTCTCAGGTGACGAATCTGCCTTCCTGTGGTTTGTCCTCTAGTCCTTGAGGGTCAAGTCTCAGCATCCAAGCCAGGTGGTGGCATGTTCCCAGGTCAGGAAGGGGCTGTGGAATTTCTGGAGAAGGAGTCCTATGAGGCAGAATAAGCAATGCCACCCTGAGAAATTAATGTTCTAATGTGATAATTAAATGCAGACAGAAAGTGATGATAAAGTGAGAGTTCATGAAAGACAGGAAGGTCAGTAGATGTTGCCTCTGTCATGGATTTTGAGTTTACAAGCTCTTTGTCCATCTCTGCATCCAACCATTCATCCAAATTATTGAGGATAAAATGTCTTGTAAGGATACAGGTTAGGTCATGACATTAACTTATTTTGGTCAATACAGAGGAGTTAAAGTAGCATGTCTTCAGACTTAAGCCGAGCTTCCAAGTTTAAATTATCAGAATTCTCCCCTAATGGAGATGACCACACTGCAGTAGTCTTCAGGAGATGGGGTGTCTCTTAAATCAAAGAGAGAGCAAGACCATGCAGAAATCAAATGAAGAGGCAGTGGTCCAACCCATGGTAGTACCATGCCTGAGGAAGGGTACCAGTACAAGGCAGATGGTTTAGAAAAGAGAGAAGGAGGACGATGTGAGTGAGTGTTTGCCAACAGTGCCCAAAGAAGAAGGACTGGGCAGATATTAGCATTTAAGAGACCTAAGTGGTACCAGGAATTGTCCTGTGGGTTTTCCCAGGGTCCTCAAATGTCATCCATTATCCTGTGCCCTTAATCATATCCTGATGGTTATGGATTTGGAAGTGGTGCCATGGGTAGCACGTATGAGCATCACTAGAAAGGAATACAGTTGACCCTTGAACAACACAGGGGGTAGGGGGTTCGACTACATTTTCCGTGTAGCCAGAAATCCCCATATAACTTTACAGTTGACTCTCTGTACCCACAGTCCTGCACCTGTGGATTCAGCCAACCACAGATCACGTGGCACTGTAGTATTTATCAGGAAACATTCGTGTGTAAGTGGACCCGTGCAGTTCAAACCCATGTTGTTCAAGGGTCAACAGTACTTCATGTTGGAAGTTAACAAAATAACTATAATTTGGCATCTTGTGAGCTGCCATGAATTCATGAATATCATGAATTCTTTTCTGAGACTGTGGTCACTTCAAGATGCGCTGACAAAATTGATCTCCTTCAACCTGAAAAATCTGAGGCCTTTACCCTGGACCTGGTCAGTAGACCTCCTTTGCTGACATGATGCTGTAACCTCACTGCCCCATATCTGTCCCACAACTTTAAAAACACTTATTTGAATAGTCACCTGTACCCAAATATCCCCACTCTATCCCATCCTTAGGTGCTGAATCAGTTTTGATGAAGATGCTCAGTACTTAAAGCTCTGCAGCCATCTCCTTCTCGTCACTCAAACAGGTAGAATTTAATACCCTCACTGGGCTGAATGGGGAGCTCCTGTTCAGGTCCGCAGGTGCTGGTCCCTGCCCTGTGCACACCCCAGGCTGTAGACAATGACTTTGACCCCTTTTGCAGTCCCATCCAGCCCTCTGAACCCCTTGTTCATGGCACAGCTCATGCCTTTGGAGCTTGAAGCCTGGTCTCTGAACACCTCACAAGGTGGCTAGGACCTAGTCTTTGGAAACCAATTTTCCAAGTGCTTTCCCCCCACCTGACATCATGTACCTGAAATGCTGAAAGTCTACACTCCGTTTCCCACTGGGGTCCTATCACCTCCTACCTATCCCAATCCCATTCTTAGAGCTGACAGTGTTTCTTGACCCCTGACTGAGATGTGCCCCTTGGATACTCTTGTCCACCTTCCCCTACCCCAGACAGTATCCTCAGCCTCGTGGGTTCCTCTAACTCTTGTTTGCTTGCCCTGGCTGGCAGACTAAGCACTACCTAGACCCAGCTCTGTACCTCCCTACATGGCTGAAGATGGAGTTCCTTCTATGAAATTCACCTAATTTCAAGATAGAGGTGCTCAAAGGAGCCACCAGAGTGAAGGAAGTGAATTAGTGACAATTTCACATAGAAAAGTTTAACACACGTCATGAAGATGAATTAGGAAAGGGGTAGAAGAGTACCTCCAAATAGAGGAAGTGGGGTAACACTGGCAGGGACTAGGCAATCACCAAGCTCAGCAGGAAATGGAAAGGAGACTAGTTTGTGGGGAGGCACCCGGATGGAAAGCGGGGAGGGGTGTGGCTGCCTGGAGTGGTGAGGCTCTCCCTGGGAGCTTGGGGCCCTTCCCTCAGTGGGAGGAGTAGTGGAGGAACACTTCTAGTTCTGTGCTGAAGTACCAGCAATGAACAATCATTTGTAGCTTATAAGAAGAAAATTAAACAGCCAAGGTTAAGATCTCAGACCTCAAATCTATGTCAGAACTATTATGCAAACGCAAAACAACCTAAGATGAGAAATTGATTTCCACGCACTATTTCACTTTTTAACCCAGTGCAACGATTTCAACTACAGACTTAAGCCAACCAGATCATCTCTGTGAACCATCTCATAATTCCCACTAAATGTTCAAAAGTAGAATTATATTTAATCGTATATACGCAGAGATACATATACACAAGTATATATAATACATATATGTATGTGTATATACAGACACCATTTGTTAGGGAGAAATTAAGTGACTAATGCCATGTGGTTACAACCTCAAAAATGTTTGCAGTACTAGAATGTTGCTTCCCAGTCACTAATTCCAGATAATGTAGTGATTAGAAGGAATCCTAACATTACTGGAATCTGACTTCAGCCAAACACAATGAGACAGGCTCATGTTGTTTTTAATAGGATTTTACTAGATAATACCTCAAATATAAAGAAACAAAGGGGTTGGAAAAAGTCCATTCAAAGGCACATTATATGCTTGATACCAGGTCCTGCACAGATACAAAGCCTAGTTCCACTCTCTCTAGGCAATTCAAAAATTAACTATGTAAATGGGATAAAATGGATTAAGAAAGCCTTAATGTAAGTGTCAAAGATAGAGATAAAATGCAATATACCCTTTCTTGTACATTCTGCACTGTCTTGTCATTTGAAGAAATTTCCCTGGTTGGTTAGGATCTTTGGAACATTTGTAATCTGCCCCTGCTCCTTACCTTCCATAAATTCCAAAATCCCTATTGTCACGAGAAAAAGAAAACAGACCAATACCTTCTATAAATATAGATGCTGGGACTTCCCTTGTGGTCCAGTGGTTAAGACTTCACCTTCCAATGCAGTGGGTACTGGTTCGATCCCTGGTGGGGGAGCTAAGATCCCACATGTCTCGTGGCCAAAAAGCCAAAAAAAACATAAAACAGAAGCAATATTGTAACAAATTCAATAAAGACTTTAAGAATGGTCCACATCAAAAAAAAATCTGAGAAAAATAAATATAGATGCAAAAACTGTCAACAAAATATTAGCAAACAAAATCTAGCAACATATTAAATGAATTATAACACGTGTATAAACACGAAGTAAGATTTACCCTGGGAATTCAAGTTGGCTTAATATCTGAAAATCAATTAATGTAATACAACATATCAATTAAAAAAAGGAACAAAAACTGTATGATCAGCTAAATTGATGCAGAAAAGTCATTTGCAGAAAAATCCCCTTCCTGATCTTAAAAAACACGCAAAAAAACTAAGAATAAACGGTGCAATCATCTGCTAGGGCTGCCACGACAAAATATCATGAACTGGGGGACAAACAATAGAAATGTATTTGTCACAGTTCTTGAGACGAGGAGTCCAGGATAAAGTTATCATCAGAGCTGGTTCCCGGTGAGACCTCTCTTTCTAGCTTGCGGATAGTGGCTTTCTTGCTGCATCCTCTCACATGACCTTTCCTCTGTGTGTGCACGAAGAGAGAGAGAGAGAGAAATAATGGTGTCTCTCCTCTTCTTATAAGAACATGAGTCCTATAAAATTAGGACCCCACACTTATGGCTTCATTTAAACCTAGTTATCTCCTTAAAGGCCCTATCTCCGAATGTAGTCTCCTTGAGGGTTGTTATGGCTTCAACGTATGAATTTAGGATGGACACAATTCAGTCCATAACAAATGGGAATGCCTTGAACCTGATAAAAGGTATCTATGAGAAACCCACAACTAACACTTTTCCCCTGATATCAGGAACAGAACAAGGGTTTCAACTTTTACTGCTTTTATTCATCATCGTACTGGAGGTTCTAGCTACAGCAATCACGTAAGAAAAGGAAATAAAACACATTCACATTCTAAAGGAAGAAGTAAGACTATCTTTATTTGCAGGTGTTATGATTTTGTATATAGCATATCCTAAAGACGCCACAAAAAAGTATTGAGTTAAGAAATGAGTCCAGCAAGTTTGCAGGAAACAATATCATTATGTAAAAATCAGTCGTAAACTATCAACGAACGATGCAAAAATGAAATTAGAAGAACAATTTCATTTACGATAGCATCCAAAGAATAACATACTTAAGAATAAGTTTAACCAAGGAGGGGCAACACTTGTACACTGAAAACTACAAAACACTGCTGAAAGAAATTAAGGAGACATACGTAAATGGAAAGACATACCATGTTAATGGATTGGAGAGTTTAATATTATTGACATGGTAACACTTCCCAAAGTGATCTACAGATTAAATGCAATCCCTATCAAAATCCCAACAGTCTTTTTTACAGAAATGGAAAAGTCATTCCTAAATTCCATATACAATTGCAAGAAACCTTGAATGCCAAAACAATCTTGATAATATTTGGAGCATTCATACTTCTAATCTTCAAAGCTTACTGCAAATCTACCACTTCAGTGGTATTGGCATAAGGGTAGACATAGAGATCAATGGATAGAATTGCGAGTCCAGAAATCAAGCTATATATCTATGGTTAGCTGAGTTTTGATTAGGGTGCCAAAACCATTCAATCAATAAAGAACTGTCTTTCACAAGTGGTATCGGTACAATTGGATATCCAATATGCAAAAGAATGAAATTGTAGCCTTACCTCACAAAATATGCAAATATTAACTCAAAATTTATCAATGATCGAAATATAAGGACTAAAATATTACAACTATTTGTAGAAAACATAGGAGTAAATATTCATGGCCAAGGATTTGGCCGATTTCTTAGATATGACACCAAAAGCACAAGCAACAAACAGACACATTGGATTTCATCAAAAAGTTAAAAACTTTCGTGCGTCAAAGGATACTATCAAAAGACAGAAGTGTTTGCTTATCATTTCCAACTTCTCTACTTTTTAAACATCTAAAGATATTTAGATATTCTGATTAAGCCTAACCAGGGATTTCAACTTTTATGCTAGGTAAGTTAAAGAAATAAATTATTTCACTTTGTAATGGCTGTTTACTCTTGCTGCAGCGTTAGGCTAGTTTTCTAAGAATTTGGAACATGCTACGTCATTGGAACTACTTCATGGCGAGAAATATTTATTTTGTTGGAAATGCGTGAGTTTAGAGAATTAGATGGGAATTATGGGAGGAAAAAAAAGAGGGAAAAAACACTCACAGAATGGGAGAAAATATTTACATCTTATATCTGATGAGGGTCTGTTACCTAAATTACATAAAGAACTCTTACAACGTAACAGCAAAAAGGCAAACACCCCAATTTAAACATGCACAAAGGATTTGAATAGACATTTCTCCAAAGATGATATACAAAGGACCAACAAGCACATGAAAAGATGCTCAATATCATTAGTCATCAGGGAAACTGAATTCTAAGCCACAGGAGGTAGTGCTTCACACTCACTGGGATGGTCGTAATAGAAAAAGTGGAAAATAACAAGCGTCAGTGAGGATATGGAAAAATTGGAAACTCATACACTGTTGGTGGGAATGTAAAATGGTATAATTGCTGTGGAAAACAGTTTGGCTGCCCCTCGATAACTTAAACATAGAATTATCATATGACCTGGTAATTCCACTCCTAAGTATATACCCCCCAGAATTTAAAACATGTGGGAAAACAAAACCTATATATGAATATTCATAGCAGTACTATTCATGATAGCCAAACAGTGGAAATAACCCAAATGTCCACCAACTGTTGAGTAGATAAATAAAATATGGCCTCTCCACACAGCAGGGAATAGGAGTGATTTTCTTAATGGGTACATGTTTCCATCTGGGGTGACCAAAAATTTCTGAACTAAAGGGTAGTGATGGTTGCAAAGTATTTTTTATATGCTACTATTTTTAAAAAGTGTTATAACCAACATTGTGTCATGCTTTCAACTTCACAAGATGTTTGCACATGACAAATATTTTGGAACTCAAGGAAGTAGTATCATTGTCATTTTATAAAAGAAAAAAGACACAAGGGCAGGGTCTCCCTTAGGCCCTAAACCTCTGCCTGAAACTGGGCTCCCTTTTCTTTATCTGTTCAATGGGTTAATGACAATACCTAACCCAGAGTATTAGTATGAGAATTAAAATACACAGCACATGTAAAACACTCAGCACAGTCACCGGCAGGTGAAAATCCCTCGAAACTATATGCTGTTACAAAAATCCACGCATGTGTTGGTGTATGTTAGTCAATAAATGGCTTTAAGAAAAGAGTTGAAAACCATGATAAAAATAATGGCTTGAGCCTCTGATGCAATGAACTTACAAACACAGAATTTCTCCCTAAAACAGATTTCTAGGCACAGGTCATCAGCATGAAAAAAAAAAAAAAGAATTAGAAAGAAGCTGCCTTCCGTGGTCCAAGACTCTCAAAAGGATGTGTGCTCAAGGAGACTCGAGCAATGCTCAGAAACACTCAGGGATCCAGCTCGGGTTGGAATTTTCAAAGAATATGCACAAGGTGGAAAGAACACACAATCCAGGCTCAAAATACGGGCTGACACTCGGTCGTCAGAATGCAGTGAGACTTCTGGAAAACTGACTACAGCAAAGATCACTCTTTAGGCTCTGTTCAGGGGAAGAGATGTGAGGGAGGAGTGGCCAGGGCTGCTGGTGGAAAGTGTGGGGAATTCCTGACAAAAGGAAAATGAAGCCCAAGATGAATGGGGAAATGAGAGCCACAGGCTGTGCTGAATCAGTTCAAGGCCAAGAAAATTACATCCCAGGCAACGGTGTGAACTTCAAGTAAGCTGACTCAGTAATAATGCAGACAGACCCAGGATCAGATTCCTGTTCCGCCTGTTTCACTTTGGGCTCATCTTTTTCTCTCCGTCAGCTCCATCTGTTCATCTACGTGATGAGAATGGTAGTATTAGGTTGAAACATATAAAAAAGTCAATACTGGACCTCTTTTATTTCCAAAATTGACAATTTAATACAATTCAATCTAATACCTGATTTGCATATGTGTTAAGGATGATGAGATTAGATAACATATCATTTCACTAGGGTTGGTTCACAGTACAGGTTAGCTCTGGTTCACCTATAATGGAAGATGTGCCAGACAGCTGGACGTGGGAAAGTACCAGAAAACATCCTGATTTTACACAACTAGAATATTCATACTTTAAAAATTTGAAGATGCTAAATAAATCACTTATATTTCCTAATAACAATAATGTCATAATGCTCAGGGCACTTTTTTTTTTAACCACTGTCTTATTTTGATTCTTATGATAATCTTTTGAGCTGTATGGCTAATATCGGTCCCCTCACCACACCTCCAGAAATTGAGACAGTCCATACATGATAGAGACGAGACTCCCAGCAGAGGGTTTAATTTCAAATCCAGGGCTCCTTTCACTACACCGTACCCCCTTCTATATTTGCAAGCAAAAACTCCCAGGAATGGCTCTTCAGCTCTAAAGCAAAGCAATCCCTTGGCCTTGAGGTTCTCCATCCCGGAGTCCTTGGAAGAGGGAGGTCTGGTTAACTGGGTGGGTGAAGCTGGGATTCTCCTTTCTCTCTTAAGTGGGTGGTAAGTACCAAACATTTTCTGTTTGGAACTAAGTTTTCCAATCTGGGGGTGATTCTTTCAGGACAGCTAACCCATCTGAGCTGCTATTAATACAGAGGAACCTTTGCGTCATTATCTAGTGGAGGGAAGCAGGATTTGGGTTTCAAGCTAAGAGTTCTTAGAATTAAATTTTCTATTTTCAACTAAAGGTCACCTTCCCCATTTTGTTCGTTCTATTATAGATTGTAACACTTCCTGACTGACTCGGTTTAAAAATTGGGAGAGAGGAGGAAAAGTTCACGTATTTATTTATTTGGCCACTCAGTTTGCAGGATCTTAGGTCCCAGACCAGGGATTGAACCTTCACCCTCGGAGGTGCACCTAACCATTGGACCACCGGGCAATTCCCAAATTCACGTGTTTGAGTATGTAAACTGGGCAGTGAGGGTAAGTGTGGAGTAAGTACAGTTAGCATCAAAATCAAGCTATCTTTCTTGCCTTGCTGCTTGTCTGAAATAATCTCATTACAATTCACATGCAGAAGAGTAAGCATCTTGGTACACAGCCCGTTGTGTCCCTGCCCCCCTGCCCCACAATGAGTGAGGCTGTTGCGAATGTCGCAGGTGTCATGGGATCACTTTCCAAACACCTCGAACTTCCCTGGAGGGCCTGGAGCTCTGCTCTCCATCACGTGCCTGCTTCAGTGAATGAGAGACAGGACAGCACGCACTTCACCAGTTCCCTTTGGCGAGGGCTAATTGTTGGAAACTTCTTCAATTTATTCACATCAAAGAAGAAAATAACAAAATGCCACACACAAATGCCGCCTTTAAGGTGTTATCCCCTCCTCATCCAGTCTCATCTCCAGCGAGGACCCAGTATTGTATTTTAATCTGCATTTGTAGTTAAAGAGAATTTCATCCTTATCTTGTTAAATATAGTTCATTTTAAATTTCCACTAAAATCGCTCTTCTTGTTAAAACGAGAAAAGCAATACAAACCCTTTCCAGTTAAGTGTTCCTCTTTTCTCTAGATCTTCAGCAGTATTTTAGGGTTTAAAGGAAGCAAGTCTCGTCCTAAAATGTAAATATAGATCTCCCATTGGCTCCAGACATGGCTTTGCCTTGTGGCTGAATTTTGCAAACGGAGAGGAACAGAATGGCCATTCTGCATTACTCAAGTTCTCAAATTACTCTGTTAAATGTTCAATCATTCATATTCATAGTCAAGACAGGGCTTACCATGAGGGAAATGTACTCTACTTTCTATTTTCTTCATTCCAGGATGCCGTTGAGTATAAACCTACCATAGATTTAATCACATCTGTAAGCATTCAAGGTGAGGAAATATTCATTTCCTACATGTTAATGTTTCTGATTTAGAATGCATTGTATGATCAAAATATACACATTAGTCACATATAGATCATAAAATGTATCCCAATGTGAGGAATGTGAAGATATGAGAAAACACACATCTTAGCTTTGAGAAATTTAATGTTTTCTTCTCTTGTTTATTTGGTGTTGCTCCTTATCTCATCCCAGTCTGTGTTATAGATTAAACAGCAAAACTTCTATGCTTTCCAGTTGGTGAAAATTTCAAATATAAATTGGACTTCTGAAATACGGACCAGGCATCCCAGGAGTTGATAAATGGGAGAAGCCTGAGGATAAGTAAGGATGATGAAAAAGAGTGACTTATTTAAGAAGACTATTTGGGAAGAATGTCAGTTCTATCCAGGGTCCACTGTGAGAGTAGTCAGAGTAGTTTTTGTTTGTTTGTTTGTTTGTTTGTTTGTTTATAAAGCTTAAGAGTCAGAAGTCACCTCTGGGAAAAACTTTTCAACATAAAAGAGGATTGATAAAGTGACTGTGGGAAAAAAATCCAATTATCCTGAAGTCACCTGGTTGCAAAAGTAATTTGTACTGAAAGCTGAGAAGTCTTTACTTGGACCCCAGCAATAAAGGACCCAGGATGGAAGGAAACGAATTACTTTGCTTTGGAGAGATATCAGAGGCAACTAAAAGAAAAATTATTGGGTTTATTTGGGCAAGTCTCTATTCAATGAATTATTTGTGTATGTATAAATAATCTACTGGGACCATAAGATACTTAAGATACGTCAGGATTGTTCTGATCATTTTCTAATACGTTTCCTTGTCTCCAAACTCTATTTAATGCATCCTTTTAGGGAAACTTCATTGCAAGTTGGATGACTGGATATTTTAGAGGTCAGGCTGCTCATCAATCCCAAACACAGCACTCCCTCCTCTGTTAAAGAAATAAGATAGTGATTACAAATAAGAATGGAAACATTCAGGAACCAAATTTACCTTGAAGATAGCCATCTCAGAAAAGAGCTAAGCCTGCAATTAGAGTGACCCACCACCAACCTGGCAGTGGTTCTTAAGCAGAAATCTATACCCCATCAGTGTGGAGCACATGCCTAGGGCATAGCAAGAGGCAACATGATTCAATAATTCAAATCTCTTTATTTTAAAATTTATTTATTTTTTATTTATTTTGGGCTGCGTTGGGTCTCTGTTGCTGCGCACGGGCTTTCTCTAGTTGCGGTGAGTGGGTGCTACTCTTTGTTGCAGTACGCGGGCTTCTCATTGCGGTGGCTTCTCTTGTTGCAGAGTAGGGGCTCTAGGCGCATGGGCTTCAGTAGTTGTGGCACGCAGGCTCAGTAGTTGTGGCTCGTGGGCTCTAGAGCGCAGGCTTAGTAGCTGTGATGCATGGGCTTAGTTGCTCCGCTGCGTGTGGGGTCTTCCCAGACCAGTGCTCCAACCCATGTCCCCTGCATTGGCAGGCTGATTCTTAACCACTGCGCCACCAGGGAAGTCCCTCAAATCTCTTTATTTTTTTTTATTTATTTATTTTTTTTGTGGTATGCGGGCCTCTCACTGTTGTGGCCTCTCCCATTGCGGGGCACAGGCTCCTGACGCGCAGGCTCAGCGGCCATAGCTCGTGGGCCTAGCCGCTCTGCGGCAGGTGGGATCTTCCCGGACCGGGGCACGAACCCGTGTCCCCTGCATCGGCAGGCGGACTCTCAACCACTGCGCCACCAGGGAAGCCCCTAAATCTCTTTATTTTTAAAAAGCTCCTCAGGATATTTTTCCTAGATGAAAAATTATAACCCATGCTCTTTATAAGCACTTGAAAAAAATATATATCTTAAAAATCACCTGTAATATCACCTCTCAGACATTGTCATATTTTGTATTCCCTTGCAGTCTTTTTCCTTTGTGCATGTATTTCCATAAATAAGACATGTGTGAGTGCATTCATACATGTCAACATATATACGCATATGTGTATCTCCATATATACACGTACACACATTATATATACATTCCTTATTTTACACCCAATGCTTAGCACAGTCCTTGGCACATAGTAGGTTAATATAAATATCAGTTAAAATAATTAATCATTGAATACTTTGGTAGATTTAAAACACAGCAAAGAAAAAAGCAAAGAGAGAAAGAATCTGCTCAAGGGTGAAAAATAAGCAACAGATTCTCTTTTGCCCCTTGTGACATCAGACGTAAGCTATTTTTCTATAGGTCTTTACCTTCATTGTGCTTCTTAAAGAGAGATGAACTCAAGGGGAAAAAAATGTGCAGTTATGGGTTTGGAGGGTGGTCATCGGTTTTTGAACCTACAAATTAATCACACATCTTCTCTACATGGGAAGTAAATGCTGACTTTATTGAACAGAAGGGCAAGAGCATTGCACTCAGGTAATAACACCCAGGTTAGAGAATGTGGCTCAGGGCATGAGTCCTAAACTGGGCTTCTTAGTTCCTCTTGCATGAACTCTGAAGGTGAGTGGTTGACAAAGCATCTTGATGATTGGAGATCAGCCTTGAGGTCAAAACTTCCAGAGGTCAGACCGTAATTCTCTGTGTAGGAGGGGCTGGACGGTCAAGGAAGAGACAATAAACCTCTCCTCAGACAGAAACCAGATGGTTGGGAAGACACACCTCATTTCTTTTCTCTGTTATACTGCCTCTGCCACCCGTGCTGCCCTAATCAGATATGACCACTTACATAAGCATTTCTCTTACGTCCAGTAAGAAAGTTCTAGGATCTTCTTGTTCTGTTCTGTGTACTTATTATAACATAGTTTACAATTTTGGCTGAGGTTGTCCCTGTCAATGGGATCTTCTACAGATATTTTTCCAGTTATTTACTGCTAGTATTAATTAAAGCAATTCCTTTGTGCCTGCCCCATTTACCAAACTCTCTCATTGGTTGTAATAGTTTTTGCACTTAATGTTCTCATATTTTCTAGATATACATTATATCATCTGCAAATAATGAAAATTTTGTCTACTCTCCAATATTTGAATTCGTTATTTCTGTTTTATTCCTTGCTTTATTGACTACAAATTCTAGTATAATGTTAAATAATGGGTACATTTATCTTACTTTGTTAATTAGGTCATTTCTTTTTTTTCTTTTTTTTCTGTTGTGATTGTTTTTTTTATGTTTTTTTTTTATTGGAGTATAATTGCTTTACAATGGTATGTTAGTTTCTGCTTTATAACAAAGTGAATCAGCTCTACATATACATATGTTCCCATATCTCTTCCCTCTTGCGTCTCCCTCCCTCCCACCCTCCCTATGCCACCCCTCTAGGCGGTCACAAAGCACCAAGCTGATCTCCCTGTGCTATGCGGCTGCTTCCCACTAGCTATCTACCTTACGTTTAGTAGTGTATATATGTCCATGCCACTCTCTCGCTTTGTCACAGTTTACCCTTCCCCCTCCCCATATCCTCAAGTCCATTCTCCAGTAAGTCTGTGTCTTTATTCCTGTTTTACCCCTAGGTTCTTCATGACATTTTTTTTTCTTAAATTCCATATATATGTGATAGCATACGGTATTTGTCTCTCTCTTTCTGACTTACTTCACTCTGTATGACAGACTCTAGGTCCATCCACCTCGTTACAAATAGCTCAATTTCATTTCTTTTTGTGGCTGAGTAATATTCCATTGTATATATGTGCCACATCTTCTTTATCCATTCATCCAATGATGGACACTTAGGTTGTTTCCATCTCCGGGCTATTGTGAATAGAGCTGCAATGAACATTTTGGTACATGATTCTTTTTGAATTATGGTTTTCTCAGGGTATATGCCCAGTAGTGGGATTGCTGGGTCATATGGTAGTTCTATTTGTAGCTTTTTAAGGAACCTCCATACTGTTCTCCATAGTGGCAGTACCAATTCACATTCCCACCAGCAGTGCAAGAATGTTCCCTTTTCTCCACACACTCTCCAGCATTTATTGTTTCTAGATATTTTGATGATGACCATTCTGACTGGTGTGAGGTGACATCTCATTGTAGTTTTGATTTGCATTTCTCTAATGATTAGTGATGTTGAGCACCCTTTCATGTGTTTGTTGGCAATCTGTATATCTTCTTTGGAGAAATGCCTATTTAGGTCTTCTGCCCATTTTTGGATTGGATTGTTTGTTTTTTTGTTATTAAGCTGCATGAGCTGCTTATAAATTTTGGAGATTAATCTTTTGTCAGTTGCTTCATTTGCAAATATTTTCTCCCATTCTAATGGATCCCTCTTAAGTAAGATATTGGCTGCTGCCATGTTTTATATATATATATATATATATATATATATTTCATGTTAAAAACCAGTTTGTAAACAAGTTCTGTAAATTTGGGGTATATTTTGTTCAAAATCAGCTGGAGATCTCTAATAAAAATATTCAACAAGTGGAGAGCTAAGAATCTTCAGCATTTCTGTTTTAACAAAAGGAATTCTTGGAAATTAAACTGAAACCACCTAAGGACCTATGCAGTTACTGTATCCAGATCAAAGTTGCAAAAAAGGGACTGAACAAATTAAATGAGAACTCAAGTGATATACTAGATTTAAGGGTGAATATCTACAATTGCGTTTTGGATTATCTAGATGTGTAGAAACACTATTTCAATAGAGCTCTTATTTCTTTATTTTGTATAAATTCATATTCTATACCAGAATAGCACAGAAGTCTCAACGTGTGCCATCTGTGCTCAAAAGAATCATGAAAAAAAGATGATTTATGTCATGAGCTTTGTCTTATAAATGTTTGTCAAAGGGAGGTACTAATGACTAAAGGCAAAAAGATGATGCCTATGAAAATATTTAGACTTACACACATTTTAACACAAAAATATTAGAATATTCCCCATTTATCAGCTTTTACTCTGAACTACCAGAAATCTCAGCACCTCTGCAGAAATTTTTCTGAATTAAAAGTAAGTTCTAAAGAGAAAAATCCATGAAGAGTGTCAACAGTTTAAAGTATATTAACCATAAAATGCATCCGTGAAAAATATTTTAAACAAGTTTATTTTTTAAAGCCAGTAAGAAAATATTTTATAAGTGTTTTGCAGGAAGGCAAGTTGTTATAATCTAAGAGGAATATTTTAGAATGTTTAGAAACAAGCTAAATAAATACCAACAGCACTGATAGTAGTAAAACACTAAGATGACTTTGTCCTACACGGTCTCTGAATATCATTTCATATGGGTAGCTTACAAATTTGGTTT
The DNA here is from genome assembly GCF_059928025.1 of Delphinapterus leucas. Classification (NCBI taxonomy): domain Eukaryota; kingdom Metazoa; phylum Chordata; class Mammalia; order Artiodactyla; family Monodontidae; genus Delphinapterus; species Delphinapterus leucas. The sequence goes on along the minus strand of NC_143137.1, from coordinate 103,880,554 downwards.
TGGGTCACAGCTACCAAACCTGAAGAAATAGTTGTTCCAGACTTTAAAAAAAATAGCCCCATTCATTTTGTGAGGTTAGTGTATTCTTGGTTCCCAAACGAAATAAGGTCCATGCAAACAAGCAAAGAAAAATCTATAGTTCCATTTCACTTATGAATCTAGATGCAAAAACCTTAAATAAAATATGGGTAACTAAATCCAATAATATGTTTAAAATATTGTCATAAAATGCTAGGAACATAAGTATAGTTCAATATAAGAAAATCTATAGTGTAATCTGCCATGTTAATATGTTAAGGATAAATACATTATGATTATTTAAATAAATGGAGAAATAGTAACCTTTATTCATTAGTAATTCCCTTTGAAAAACATTTAAAGACAAAACTCATGGCATAAATCATTTTTTTTCATGATTCTTTTGAACTGAGATGGCACACATTGAGAATTCTGTGCTATTCTGGTATAGAATATGAATTTATAAATAAATGGAGAAATAGTTACCTTGAGATACATGACAGAACTTCATCGTATATGCCAACAATTTATAGTAAATATTTACTTGATGAAAAAAATGTTGATGCATTCTATTTAAACCAGAGCCAGAGGTAATAATCACCATTACCATTTGACCTAGTGTTGCTGTAGGATTGGGAAGGAAAACATGAAACTATGCTTATTTGCATGTGACATGATTACCAATGAAGAAAAAGCATCAGGTAAACTGTTAAAACTAATAAGAGTTTTCAGCAACTTTGCTGTACACAAGCTTGATCTACAAAACTCAATAGCATTTCCAAACACTAGCAAAAATCAATGACCTCTATTGTCAATTATCATTGTTCACAGCAGTTGTTTTCTACAAATTCAGCATGAGGACTGAGGTGGCAAATGCAGAACCATCCTTTCTAGAGGAAATACAGTTTTAAGTCCCTATGAACCTCTGGTTACAACAATTTTATCAACTGATCAATACATACCGGATTTTTTGTGCCCTTCTGTTTAAAGACACCTTACTTAATATATACATTGTTGATTCATTAACACTGAACACATGGCCAAGTTATGCCTGAACAGTGCTGATCGAATAAACACACACATTTTCTCCATAAGGCAAGTTCTTTCTTTAGTTGTTCAATTTAGGGTAAGCATTATTTTTATTTCAAGAAATCTTACATTGAGGTTAACAGTAAAGAAACTTTTTGTAAGCCACTCCCACCACTCAAACAACTAGCACTGACAAATAACACAAGATCCTTAAATTCATTTTCTTTCAACACTTAAATAAACCATTGATGATCCATATCCTTTGCACTTATATACTGAAAGATATTAACAGCTATATTCATGATCCTTTCATTAAAAGATTCAGAAAACTGAGCAAAAGATATTTTCGATATCTATCAAACTGTAGAATGAAGCCATAAGAGAAACATCAGTCTCTTGTTTAAAAATTGTAAGGAATCCAGATTTTTAATATAGCTGGAACACTGTCTGTTGTAATTGGAGCTAATTTCTCCACATCTATCAGAAATTATTCTTTGAAAAAATGTAAAAGATTCAACAATATCTATGCCACAAATTCAATTTTTTTAGATTGTGAATTGACAGTATTTCTAAATATATTTGGAAGTTCTTCAGGCTAAAGCATACCAAAAGTATTAGTTGAGTGGCATTTCAAAACAGATGACACATCTACAGCTTTTCAAATGTTGAATCAATTGGTCTTTGATATTCTTAGAAAAGTATTGTATTTTGTGGGCAATTATTTGATGGCTTAATTGCAGGTTTTCACTTATAGTAAAATATCTTCTTTAGTCTTTCCTTTGTAACTTTCTAACAAAATTTCTATAACTTAATAATTTCTTTTACCACCTTCCTATCTAAAAATTCTTTCTTTTCTGTGTACGAATTTAAGCCATTCTATAGATGGCAAAATTATAAGCCCAGTTTCTATTAAAAATCATATAAAATTTTTGTGTTGGTCATTTAATTCTCATTTCAAGTGATTAAGTTTTATCAGTTATTTTTTGTTGGCAATTCTGTATTTGCTGTAAATGTCTCTTAATATTATCCTCTTTCTTATGTTTAAATTTTACTCTTTTTTTGCTGTGTTAGAGCAATTTGTAAATGCCATTTATCATAAACTTTTTTTATGTACATCTCTCCATTTTTTATTGATTTTTGTTATATACATCTACATCTCCACTTGTTTCTGCTTCAGTAGTATGGCTTCATTTTAAACACAAAATTTTGGTAATACTTATTTTTAGACTAGGAAGATATTAAATACATTAACTAAATAATAATAATTTTAAAATGTATTTAATAATTACAATTTACACAAGTATCACTCTAACTCTTCCTGTTTTCATAATATGTTCAATAAATACACTATGATGTTACATCAGTGTATAGAATAAAATCATTTTAACTAAACGAATTGGGTGACACCAATTAGATTGGTAATATGTTTATGTGTAACAATAGAAATGATGCATGTGCCCGACAAACACACCACAATAAAACAATAATATATAATGTAATAGTTAAATGCATGCCTATCAGAACAATTAGTTATGTGTGATGGAAGATAACGCTTTTTCAGATTTTACATTTAAATTATTTAAAACCAAATAAAATTAAAATTCAGTTCCTCAATGCACTGGTCACCTTTCAAGTGTACAATAGCAAATCTAGCAGAGTTCTACATGAATCAAAGATTCCAGTATGAAAGACAAAACTTTAAAATTAATTATGAAAAATGTAAGACCATACCTTAGTGATCCTGAAGAATGACAGAAGTATAGAACTTAAGTAAAATGAAAACCAACAACCTGTTATTAGATCACACTAAAATTATTTCTGTTTAATGACAAAAACCATGGACAAAGTTCATAGATAACAAAATTTGAAAGCAAGATAGGGTCAAGCATTAGTAGAAATGTGAGGTATAAATCCCTTCCTACAATACTGGTAGAAATATAGATTGATTTTAATTGCTGCAGAGAGCAATCTAGTACTATTAGTCAAAGGACATATAATGGTTCCTCAGTGACAACCCAGCAGTCCTCAAGGGCTCACATACGACGATGCTTCTTGCAGCATCCCTGTGTTGTGGGGAGCTGGGAGCCACAGGGAATCTGTCCTAGAATAGTGGGTAGGAAAAGTATGGTAGACGTCTTCCATGGAGAATTATTTAATAGTTAGAAGAAACAAATTAGACGTATACAATAAGACATAGAAAAACCTTTAAAAAAATAGTGCTTAGTGAAGAAAAAAGAGTAATAAACAGCATGAGATTATATTTTGATACCATGGGAATCAATTAAAAATACATGCATACAAGATACCAATATACATTTTGAAAGAACACTCCCAAAATATATACTAAACACATCAGAATTATTGTCTGTAGGATAAGAACAATGGCAATGAGGCGGATGAATGATTACAATGTGTCATAAAGTTGGGAGTACGATTAATTTAATTTTCTATTTTCGAGGTCCAATAAAATTGTTCCAAAGTACACAGTATGAGAGAATGACCTGAGATATCTTTTCACACACACACAATTTAGTATAAAACATTTTTAAGAATATATTTTTTGCACTGCTCAGAGGCAGACAATGAAGTTGAGAAAAGAAACCACAGATGTAAGCAAGCACTCAAGCTCTTTTTCCCAGAAGCATCAGTGGAATACTATTGAAATCGGCTTTCTGACTTGATTTCCACTCACGAAGCACAAGGACAAGAGTTAAATAATACTCTCCCAAGCTGGGGAAACAAAGAGATGCCTACTTAAAGTCAAAAGCCAGAAGGATAGGGTAATTTAGAAACAAACCTACAAAGAGACAAAGGGGAAAGTCGCCCACCTTGGCTTTGGCACCATATAAAAGGGAACCAATTGTCCTTTGAGATTTCATCATCTCTACTGACTTTCACGTGCATTTTCAACTCAAATTCCAGCTGTCTCTATGGTTTGAAAAATCTAAAGCCAGAAATTCAAGTGGTCCCAGGTTAGTAATATTCAAAATTTCCTGGGAGGAAAGACAAATCCTTTCCAGGAAACCCAATTTTCATTCAGTTCTCAAAGAATTCCTACAAATAAATTTCAAAGGAACATCATAAAATATAAAAGGAAATAGGGTACGATGAGTAAAAACTAGTGGACAATAAAATATGACCAGGCATATTGGGAAAAGAAGGAAGCATATCAAATTTCTGAAATTTTTATAGTACTGAAAATTGAAATACAATAGTCATCAGATTAGATACAGCTGAAGACAGAATTATTTATCTGAAAATTAAATCTGAAGATATTATCGAGACTGCCACACAGAAAGAAAATGAGATGTTAAATATGAAATGGATTGACATGAAGTGTACATTGTGATGGTTTAACACAGATTTATTTAGAGTCTAATAAGAGAGAGATGGAGCAATGTCTTTATTAGCAATTGCTGACAATATTCTAGAATTGATTATAGGACTCTCTCTTGAGATTTAGGTAGCCCAGGGAATCTAAAAAAAAAAAAAAATTCATACCTAGATTCAAAATGTTGATGTTTCACAACACCAATGATAAAGACCTAAAAATTAGGCAGAAAAATACAAAAACCTAAAAAATAAATGGCAATTACACTGACAGCTGCCTTGGCAACAATGGAAGCCAAAAGATACCATTGGAGTGTTGGCAAGAGAGAACTGCCAATCTAGAATTGTACATATAATGAAATTCCCTTTAAAGAACAAGAGGAAAATAGAAATTTTTCTCAGATAAACAAAAACTGATCTATAAATACTCATTAAAGAAAATTCTAAAGGAAGTACTTTAAAAAGAAGAAATATAAACTCGGATAATTTGACATGCAAGAAGGAATAACAAGCAAATATATTTGTTACTGTGACAGGTAAATCTAAATAACCATTAACTATATGGTAAAACAACATTTAACATTAGTGCTTAGGTAAAAGTAGAATTAATCTAAAATAATTGAACCGAAAAAACAAAAACATACTTACCTTAGATCTTTGCGATGTTTACGAGGAAGACAGATAAATTGGTGAACTGCATACTTTATTCATTATCCCTTTTAAAATATCTAAGATAATCGCTAACAAATAGTGACCCTTGAACAACAGGGGTTTGAACTGTTGGATCCACTTATATGTGGATATTTTTTCCTAATAAACAGCTAAACTCTCTATTCGTGGTTCCACATCCATGGATTCAAACAACCGGGGATCACAAACTTAACACACAAGCTGTGGTTGGTTGACTTCCTGGATGCAGAACCTGCAGATATAGAGGGCCAACCATGGGGCATGAGCATCCCCAGGCTGTGGTACCCTCCACGGATTCTGGCACCAATCCTCCATGGATACCGAGAGACAACTGTATGTAAGTTCTGAAAGAACTGGAGGAGAAAGAAGAGGAATGAGAAGTTTAAAAATTTAATCAATCTGAAGGAAGACAAGAAAAGAAGGAAAAGAAAGGGGAGATATTAAAAGCACAAAATAGAATGGTAGAAACACATCCAACTATGTTGAAATGAAAATAAATGTGAATGAAATAATACCACAGGTTAAGTTCTATCTAAAATAGAAACAAAAATTGTAGGAATAAATACAATAGAAGAGATACAAATTTAGCAGACCTGAACAAAGAAAATGAGATACTTGACTCAGAAGACAATAGAAGAAAGATGTTAATTCTCCTTGGCTTGATTTTTCTGTTTAACACAAATGCACACAAATTTCCAACAGGTTATTTTCTGCATCTAGCTGGCTCTAAAATTTACATATTGCCAACAGTTATAAAGAGCACTGTTGAAGAGAACAAGTGGAGGGATGTGCCTGACCACATATCAAGACATATTTTAAACAATATGATTAAGACACATTTCATTGGTGCAGAGATAAACAAATAGACTTATGGTACAGAAGAAGAGACTCAGAGACAGACTTACACAAACTTAGAAACCTAATTATGATGGAGCTGGTGGTGGAGACGGAGGGAAAATGGTGCAGAAAACAACTGCTTTTATATGGGGAGGAAAATGAACTAATATCCCTATCTCACATAATATACTAAAGTCATTTTAAGGTAAATTTATGACATATACCTTAAAAGAAAAACTATTAAACTTTAAGAAAACAATGCAGCTGGCCATTACCTAGAAAAAGGAAGACTTCATAAAGATGTTAAAAGCACATTCCATGAAGGAAAGGTTTGGCCAATTCATCTTAAAATTAAGGTACAGGTAAGGTGTGAAAAGACAATACATATTGAATTAAGGTATTTTCACACATCACAAATATTTTTACCTAAAACATGTGAGTATACTCCCAATATAAAAATAACAAAAATGACAAATGATGTAATAGAGAAGTGGGCAAATTATTTCGATGGGCACTTTGTATGAGAGAAAAATATGTGAAAACATGTTCAGTCTCATTAATAAACAAGGAAATTCCGATCAAAACTACAGTAATGTTAGTTTTATCACTAGATTGGCAAAGAATTTGAAGCCTGACAGCATCAAGAGTCAACAAGCATTGTGGAATGAGGCATTTCCAGCATTTTCCATGACTGAAAAGCAGGAGGGCAGCTGTGCACCTACCCTGTGTTAGAGGGGGTGAACCTGGGTGTGTGGAGGCAAGGCCAGCAATGGAGTGAAGGGACCAGTGGTTCTAAGCAAAACCAGTCACACTGGCTATAATTTCAATGTCTTTATTTAGTGGACCTGAAGTTTATTCAGTACCTGAAATCGTAATGACCAAAATAAACCAACTAACAGTACCACGAAATCACAGAAATGCACAAACCAGCTGCCACCCCTTTTTGCTGACATAGGGGGGAGAATTTATTTTTTGGTATTACCGTATTTATTTATTTGCAGTATTACCATATTGCCCCTAATATAATTGTTTGAAAAATCACTAAACTAATGATTATGAGAGAAGCTAGTACTTATCAAATGCTTTACTATGATCTGCGCATCACAAACAAGTTTATAAAATATTATTATGGGTAATATGCAAAAATGTATGCTAGGTTTTTTTTTAGGGTTTTTGTTTGTTTTATTTTGTTTTGTTTTGTTTTTCACATTCTCCATGAAGCAATGGGTTCAAGATAAAAATAAAGCACCATTGATAAAGACAATCAAGGCTTTGTGGTTTTGTTCAACAAAATTCCATGGGCCCTTCTGATCTTTAATATCCAGTGTCCTCTTGGCAAATATGCCTCACTTCTCTGGGTGACAATTTCTCAACTGGTTAAAGAAAAGAGTGATAAATTGGCAACTAGGTCTTGCCAGTGCTGAAATTCTAAAATTCTAGGATATGTATGACTGAATGGCTGTGCTGTACACCTGAAACTAACATGATATTGTAAATCAACTATACTTCAATAAACTAAATAAATAAATAATAAGTAAATAAAATAAATAAAATTCTAGGAATCACCATTGATTAGTGGTAAGATGGCAAGTTTTCACAGCTACCTGCTGAACTTTACAATTCTAACTACATTAGAGAAGGGATATATTCTGCCATTTTCCCTCTGGCATTAGTTCTATGTCCATTCTTGCTTAAGCAACTCTGAGTCAAGCACTAGTGGTGCAAGTTCTAGGGCTTTGGAGTCAGACAGCACTGGATCTCCCTCTCAAGCTAGTGACAATAATTCTCTTAGCCTCAGATTTATTTTCTATCTATTATCTAGAAAGTGTAGATAATACCCTTCCAGCAGACTTGTTGCAGGGATTAAGCACATAATGTCTCTCAAATATCCAGCCAGTTCTTGGAACAGAGAAGCCCTCAGTGTGTCCCTTGCTGCCCTGATAAGCACAGAGAACAAAGGGGCATCATCCAGAGAACAGGGCAAGGAGCATCGCATCTGAGCAGGGAGCACATCATCCCACCACTGGCGGCTCTGCATTTGGCCCTCACTCCCTCTCCCTTCCTGTCCTCTGGGTCCTCCAGCTGGTTGACATGTCACCAACCTCACCGCTGCTCCACAGACTTGGATGCACATCTCTGTCCCTGGGCACCGACCTCCGTGGAATGCCATTAGACACCTGTCACCCTCACCCTTGCTGGCGTGGTCCCCAAACCTCCCACAAATATCACGAGCACAGCCAGACACCAAGTAGGCCCTTCCCAACCTTCTCTTGCTCATGGCCTCGCGACCCCAGGCTCTCTGCATCACTCTGCCTGACCAGGACAAGCTTGCCCGAGGTAGTACAAGGGCTCTGGACCTTCATGCATCAGAATTTTCTTCCCTGAATGATTTAGGAATGAACATGGCCCAGGCAATATAAAAATATGAAAGAACCAAGATTTTTGTCATTATATCCGGTTGTCTAAGCTTCCACCTCTTTATCTTCCATGTGCTCCTTACCCTGTTACCCTTCAGTTTCTGGGCGACCATCCCCTAGCTGCTCTTGCCGCTCTCCAGCTGCCTTATTCATTGAGCACGGCTCCCTGGGTTCTGATCTGACAGCCTTGAACTTGTTTTATTAACTATGTGTCTGCATCCTCTTCATTTAATCCTCTGCTAAGCTGCAGGAATGATGTTTCCTAAAATGCAATCTAGACCATGACACTTCTTTCCTTAAAATCCTAAAACAGCAAAAATACAATCATTGGGTCCCTTGTGATACGGCTCTAGCTTCAGCTCCCATTCTTCAAATGTATCTTACATTCCAAACATATTGACCTATATGCAGTTTTCCAAATTGGCCATGTCCTTTCTTTCTGAAAATCATGGTTTTGGGGAAACAATCTCAAATTTAGAGACAAGTCTCAAGTACACTAGTAAAAAGCTTCTCCCCTGCAACAGCATTTGATATTAAGTTGCTGACGTGATGTTTAATCAACCTTCAAATGTTTTAGAGTATATTTTCTACACACAAAGAAATTATCCTATAAATCTTCTATAACACCGTCAAAATGGGAAATCAACATTGATACACTATCATTCAATCTACAAACGCTATGCAAATTTTATGAACTGGCCCCCAAATACATGATTCTGAACTTGATCTGTTGGTCCTAAAGGGTGTTACATTTAGTTCTAATTTCATTTTAGTCTCTTTCAACCTGGAAGAGTTACTCAGCGTTTTCTTGACTTTCATGTTCTTAATGTGTTTGAAGAGCATAGGTCCATTGTTTCAGGAATTTCTGCCAATATGTGTTTGCCAGGAATCTCCTCATGACTCATGTGCTGTGGACATTCTATCATGTGGAACATATTTTTATTTGTCCCATAACTGGTGATATTAACTTTGTTTGATTAAGTTGGTATCTGCTAGTTTCTCCACTGCAAAATCATTGTTTTCCCTGTTCAAATTAACAAACATTTTACGGTACCTACTTTGAAACTAGGTAAATATCTCATGCCTCAACAAAGTTATAGTTTATTAATGCATTTATTATGTATATCTATATAAACTCATAGTTTCCTGTTTCATTCAATGAACTGTAATCCATTACTATCCTTATTTATTTTGAGTCTCAAGTTCTTCCAGACTTGGACAGTGGGAACCTCTCCACATCAGCATATGTGTCCTTTTGATAGGTTCCCCTTCAAATTAACTATGCCATCATGGTCTGACATGACAAAATGTTTCAGGCTCATGTCATGTTTTCTCTGCTCCAGCCCTGGAATCAACCATTCCTTCAAGGAGCCCCAGCTCCGTTTGGTGGAAAATGGTGTTGGAAATCAAGAACTGGGCCTACGTGTGCTCACTGCTTCAACCCTTCTCGGTGGATCAAGCTGGAGGGTATCTGTGTACATCACAGATAATATATGCGTAGATCAACATCTATCTATAAAACCATGAATTCACATGGATAATTCCGAATTCAATGCAGAAGCATAGTTTGCAGCCTCCATACAGGTAACACCCTTCTCCAACATTAAGAGCCCCACTCTTGTTATTTTTATGTGATTCGTCTCCCTGGAAGTAACCCATCTCCAATCATTGCCTTCCCCTGTGTTGATGCCTCTCTAATCCCAACTGGGCTCAGACACCCCTAGCTGGGCTACATGGTGCAAACTGGGGCCTTACTACAAGCTAAAAGCCAAAAAAGTAAGGCTGCCCCATATTCTTTTCTTCTTCCTAATATCAACTCCACTAGAGAACCTGCAGCTTGTATTTTGTGTTTTGTCTGGAGTTTTTAGTTGGCCTCTGGGAGGTTTGATACAGAGCTTACTCAGCCATAGTGGAAGCTGCCATAGGTTGATTTGCCTTGTTGTGTTCTGTTTTGTATATGTGGGTTTTCTTTAAGAGATTAAGAAAGGATCCTTCTATTCCCAGTTTCCTAAGCATTTTTATCCTGAACGAGTATTGAATTTTATCACATGCTTTTCCTTCATTTGTGGAGGTAATCATAAGATGTTTCTCCTTAATCTGTAAATGTGGTAAATGATACTGGTTTATGTTCAAACGCTAAACAAAATTTGACGTTCTGAATTAAAGCCAATTTAGTTGTGATAAATTGTTCTTTATTATATTGCTGAACTCAGTTAATATTTTGATGGGAGTTTTGCATCTGTGTTCATGAGAAAGGTTTAGCTGCTCATTTTCCTTTATTGTGATATTCTTTCTAGATTTTGTATCAAGATCATGCTAGCACTGTAAAGATGAGTTGAAAGGTTTTTAGTTTTCTACTGTCTGGAAGAATTCACCAAAGAAGACAATTGGATAAGTTTTCTTTGTTGGAAGGATTTCATAACAGATTCAAATTCTTCAGTAGATGTAGGATTATTCAAACATTTTATTTCCTATTGTGACAGTTTTGAAAAGCTGTATTTTTCTAGGGATTTCACCCTTTTGTCTGAATTTGCAAATTTATTAACATAAAGCTTTTAATAAAATTTTTATATTAGCTTTTCTGTGCATAGTTTCTGTAGTAATGTCCACGTTTGAATCCTTAATATTGGTAAGATATGCTCTGTCTGTCAGGGATTTACCAATTTGATTGGCTTTTTCAAAGAAGTAACTGTCAAGCTCTCCCTGTTTCCTTATATCCAAGGTGTAAATCTTATATATTTCGTTTTTAAATCCAGTCTGATGATCGTGGTCTTTTTATTTGGAACATTTTCCATTTTTCTTTTCCTAACTACTTTTATATGTAGGTTTGAATCAAACATTTTACAATTTATTTTCTACTTCTAGCACCTGTTCTCTGTTTCATTTTTCTCCTTCCATTCTTCATGTGGGTTTGAGTCAACTGTTTTTAAAAATGCTTTCTCTTCTTTCTCTATTTATTTGATAGTTTTACAGTCTTTTATTGTTCTTCAGCAGTTACCCTAGATATTACAACACGCTTCCTTGGCTTCTTTATAAGTATTTTACCACTTCCTAAGCAATATTAGAGTTCCCTTCCTGCCTTTTGGCGTATTCTTTTCATGCTGGGGGGAGGGGGGTAGCTAAACTTTTAAATTTTGAGGTAACTATAGATTCATATGCAGGTGCAAGAAATAATACAGAGAGATCTGTGTACCCTGACCCTCGTTTCCCTTACGGCAACATCTTGCAAAACTATGCATAACAACCACAGTACAGGCATTGATACAGTGCACTGATCTTATTCAGAGTCCCTGGTTTACTTATACTTTGTGTGTGTGTGTGTGTGTGTGTGTGTGTGTGTAGTTCTATCAATTTTATCACATGTGCAGGTCTACTGGCAACAGTCAGAACACAGAAGACTTCCATCGCCACAAGAACCCTTCATGCTGAATTTTTGTAACACCTCCCGCCCCATACTGCTGCCCACCCCACCCACTCCTAACCCCTGGTGACACTAATCTGTTCTCCATTTTATTAATTTTGTTATCCTGATTTATTTATTCTGTTTTTGAGTGCATTTCTTTGTATGGTGTTCTTACTGGCGGTGGCTCTGGGTGTGACAAGACACACGTGGGACATACCGTCCGCTCACCGTCACATTTTACAATGTTGACTGAAGTGTGGAAACCCCACTCCCACTTGTGTCCCTTTACTGTCCCCACTTTTAAGTACCATCGTCTTGAGTATCAGGTGTTGTTATAGTTTTTGTTTCCATTATCAAATATCATTATAAAGCTCAATGAGAATGGTCTCTTGTATGTACTGGTATTTCTGTTTTTTCTTGTTCCTCCTTCATTCCTAATGCTCCAAAATTTCTTCTTTTCTCATATCTTTTCTGCTGGAAGAACTTCCTTTAGCCATTTGTTAAGGGTAGGTCTTTACGTGAGTAGTTCTTTTCAGTTTTTCTTCACTTGGTAATGTCTTTATTTCCCCTTCATTCCTGAAAGATCATTTCCCTAAATATAAAACTTATAGTTAACAGTTATTTCTTTCAGCATCTGAAAAAGTGGTCTCCCATCTGCCTTCCAGGGCTCCAGGTGAGAAACTTACTATCATCCCAATTGATGTCCCCTCCAGCGGATGTGTTGTTTCTTTCTGCTGCTTTCAAGATTTTTATTTTGTCTTTAGTTTTCCCAAGTTTAACTATGATGTACCTTAGCACGGATTTCTTGGAGTTTACCCTATTTGTGATTCGTTTGAGCTCTTGAATCTATAGGCTTAAGTCTCCCTCCAAATTTGGATGTTTTCAGCTCCCAATTTCTTTAGATCCCAAGTTTTCAGCAACCCTTCTTTTTTCAGATTTGCTCTCTTTCTCCTTTCCTTCTTGGACTCCGGTGAGGGATGAATCATTTGTTATTGTTCCTCAAGCCTCTGCAGCTCTGTTCACTTATAGTTTAGCACACAGGTCCTGGCCTATATTTGTGGACGACAGTTCCAATGACAATGTCATTTTCAGAGACTTTGAAGTGTTATTTCTTCTGGTTTATCTGGTTCTGTTGGGAATTCCTTTGATCCCTGCCAATGCTACCAGAGGGCACAAGGGGAGTTCCCTCCAGCCAGGCTACCTGATGCCTCGAGGTGGGGAAAAGGATTCTCCAGTCCATGGGATCCTCCTTATTGCCCCCCTCCAATTCAGCCACAAGTAACCCTTGACCAGCCCCAGAAAGCTTCTTTGTTCCCACTGATCTTCCCCCCACCCAGAGGTTTCGGGCAGCTTTAAAATTAGGTTGTTTTGTTTTCCCTCTAAATACTCCTAAAATTTTTCTTAGTATTTGGGTCTCAGGGTTTTTTTTTTTATATATATACTATTTTGGCTTCTTTCAGCTCCTTGAATCTGGGGGCTGATGCCTTTTATCACATTTGAAAATTCTTGGCCATTACCTCTTTTTTTTTTTTTCATTATCTCTTTAAATAATGATTTTGCTCCACTATTTATCCTCTCCTGGAAATCTAATTACATATATGTATGACATTTTCATCATGTCCCAAATGTCTCTGAGGTTCTTGTCTATATTTTTTACCCCTTTTCCACCTGGCTACCTTCTTCCAGCTCATCATCACTCCATCTATGCCTGTTTGCTATTAAAGGCATCTCAATAGTTTCAATTATTATATTTTACATTTTAAAGATTTTCCTTGACTCCTCATTTCCTAGTTCTCTGTTATTCTCCTTCTTGTTATTTAATTCCTTGAGCATATAAATTACAATTAAATTAAAATCAGTGGGACTTCCCTGGTGGCGCAGTGGTTGAGAGTCCGCCTGCCCACGCAGGGGACACGGGTTCGTGCCCCGGTCTGGAGAGATCCCACATGCCGCGGAGCGGCTGGGCCCATGAGCCATGGCCGCTGAGCCTGCGTATCCGGAGCCTGTGCTCCGCAACGGGAGAGGCCACAAGAGTGAAAGGCCTGCATAACGCAAAAAAAAAAAAAAAAAAAAAAAAAATTAAGATCAGTGTCTGATAACTCCAATTCCTGGATTTCCTGTGATTTTGATTTCTCTATATGTTATCCCTACTGCTTTTTGGTCATTTGGTCTTGACTCCAATTACTGGATATTCCTAGTAATTTTTTGTTGTCTGCTGGACATCATATATGAAAAATCTTACAGGCCATTTATGGCTCTAAATACTTTTATATCCCTCTAGGTAGGATTTATTTTTGTTACTGGCAGACACTTAATGTAGCAGCAGGTCAACTTAATCCCACGAAGGACAGAGTTGTTTCAATCTTTGTGATGCTGATCTGTTTCTGGTTTTGCCCCTGAGAGTAAATAAAATAAAAGAGTAAAATAAAATCCTTGACTTAGCAGGGTCTGACTTCTTTCATGGTTTCTGAACCGTAATTTTGGTCGCTTCTGCCCCATAAGACTAGAGGAAGCTCTCCTCCACCTCTTAATATAGAGTCCACCTATCTGCAATTCCCTTATTTTAAAAAATTTGAAGCTTTAAGTCTCTCTCTGCTCTCCTGATAGGTCTCCAATGCTTACTTTCTCTTTTTTTTTTTTTTAATCCAGCACTTCTAGTTTTAATAGGTGGAAGTTTGTTCATAACAAACTATTGACCATTATCTGAAGAAATTTATCTCTTTACCATACATTTTAATACCTGATTGTATTGGGTTGGCCAAAAAGTTCACTCTGTTTTTTCCAGAATTAATAGTATTACTTTACACAATCTTGGCTCTTTTTTTTTAAAATTTTATAACCGGCTTTACCTATTAGTGCTATCACATAATCTTTAGTATAATTATTTCAGCTTCCTAGAATAATTTTATAGCACTTTGGGCTGAGATTTGTCAAAAACTGATATGTTTACTATTTTCAGTTTTTCCACTCAGAAATATGGCATAACTTACTATTAAATTTTTCTGTTAGACCTCTCAATAATGTTTCTCTTGTATGTTCTGCACATCTTTATTAGTATTATTAACAGATTATTTATTTGTATTGTGCTCTTATGAATAGAACTTTATTCCTAACTATATTAACTAGTTATTGCTGGCAACCAAGCCTGCTTTATATTTGGTAAGTTGGGTTAAGGGTTATAGTTACTTGTTATGAATTGTTTTCAATGTAGAATTTCTTAAAGACATTAATATTCTAATCTTAATCAATATCTATGATGTTGATTTAATGTGTAGCTTTCCCAAGGTTATTTGTTCTGGAAAAGATTTATTTTTAACATACCAATTAAGATTAATATCTCATTGAACTTGTAGTCTATAAACACTATTCAGAAAATGTTTCAACAGATCCTTAAAATGATTTATATTCCTGGTTTAAACCATTAACAAATGAAATCCCCACCTTGCAAATTTATAATATGTTTTATATATATATACACACACACATATGACACATTTATTCTATTGCCTTACATTTTAACTCTTTATAAACTTTTGATATTAGGTTTAGTCAAGATTATGAATTATGTTCACTTTGTTTCCAGGCTATGGAAATGCAAGGTGCCATGAATATAGCACATGAGCCTTTACACCCACTTGTGCACCCAAGGCAGACATCACAGATTGATTATAGAAAATACCTCTACTTCATCACAGAATTCTTTCCCTTTGAGTCAAGATGTGGCTTTAGACACTTTTACAATATTGTTTTCTAGGCAGTTATAGAAACAGGTCAGAACTGATATACAGAATAAAATTTATGCTGTCCCAGCAATAATGTTTGTCACTTAGATGACATATTGAATTATTTTATTTTATGTCTCATAAATAGCATTAAGATTTGGATTTAATTTTTAAGTAATTTTATAATAATTTAATTTAATTTTCACCTTTAGTCCTTTGATATCTTTACTTTCTCATTCTTGATTTCTTTCAGTTTATTTTTTGGTTGGCTGAAGCAAATTTTTATGTTATTATTTAAAGAAGGTTTACAAATGGTATTTTTTCTTTGACTATTTGGAAAGGTCTTTTTATAGCCTTCACAGCTTAATAAAAATTTGGTGGCACATCACATTCTTGAGTCATATCATTTGCACTAAAATTCTGTAGACACTGCTTCTGCCTTTTTTTCCTCATAATACTGTTACAGAGGAAAGCCAAGAGATTAAGTATATTTATTAAACATTTGTGGGTGCTCCATCTCTTCCTTTTTATTCTTTTTTTTTCTGCATATTTATAAGAATGTGTGTTTTTGCTGTTATCTTTGTAGTTCAAAAATATTGCCAGGGTAAGTCTGATAAATTTAATTGTATTAATTTTGCTTGTATATCAGTTCACTCCTTTATTAGTTCAGTAGAATTTTAATCTGCTCTGACTTTATTTGTTCCTTCTACTCTAACTGCTTTATTTCCTCCCTCTAAAACACCAGCAACACTTGGTCAGCTTTCTGTCTCTGTCCTTCATAATCCCCATCTTCTCTTCCATCTTCTTCATTGTTTTCCCTCTGTCCTCAGAAAGCTAGTAGAATTTCTCTCAGTTTTCACTTCACGTATTGATTTAATTTTCAACTGTGTGAGACCTGCTCTTTACACATATAACCAATTTATAAATGTGCAAATTTAATTGGGTATAAAATTCAGTAAGGCTTAACCCAGCTTTAAAGATAGTGATAGAAATATATGTAAAGAGATATAAATTATTTTTTAAAGGACCAGATAGAAATTTTGGTCTGAATTATTATCAGAAGTTAATAATAACTTAAATAAAAATTTTTCCTTTCTGCAACAGAAGATTTGAGATGGCAGAGAAAAGATACAGTAACCTTCAAGATAGAGTAGTAGAAATTATTCAATATGAATAACAAAAATTGAACAAAAATGAACAAAGACTCAAAGACCTATGGTACAATATCAAGTGTATTGATTTATGGGTAATAAGAGTCCTAGAAGAATCAGAGAGGGGAGCATAAAAAGAAATTGAAAAAATTAATGGCTAAAAACATCCAAAATTTGATGAAAAACTATTTATCTACAAATCCAAGAAGTTTAATAAACCCAACTTGGATAAACACTAAGAGATGCACACTTAGACACAACTTAGTTAATTTTTTTAAAAGACAAAGATGAAGGGAAAATCTTGAAAGCATCACGAGAAAAAAGACCCATGGGCAAGAGACAGACAATACAATTAATGCTGTCTTCTCATCAGAAACAAGGAAGGCTAGAAGGACATATTCAGAATGCTAAAAGGAAAACTGTCAACTAAAGATTATACATTTAGTAAAACTACTCCTCAAAAATGAAAGAGAAATAAAAATATTCCCAGCTAAAACAGACTGAGAAAATGTGTTGGCAGCAGATCTGCCTTTCAAGAACTACTAAAAGAAGTCTTTCTGGGCTTCCCTGTTGGCACAGTGGTTAAGAATCCACCTGCCAATGCAGGGGGCACAGGTTCCAGCGCACAGGTTCCAGTCCAGTTTCCATGGGACACAGGATCCAGGAAGATCCCACATGCCACAGAGCAACTAAACCCATGCGCCACAACTACTTGAGCCTGTGCTCTAAAGAGCATGAGCCACAACTACTGAAGCCCATGCGCCTATAGCCCATGCTCCAAAGCAAGAGAAGCCACCGCAATGAGAAGCCCGCAGACCGCAACGATAAGTAGTCCCCGCTCACTGCAACTAGAGAAAGCACTCCCACAGCAACGAAGACCCAATGCAGCCAAAAATAAATAAAAATAAATAAAATAATTAAAAAAGAAAAGAAATCTTTCCAGCTGAAAGGAAGTAGCACCAAAAGGTAACTCAGGTCCACAGGATGAAATATTGAGCGGTGGAAATAGTAAATATGTGGATAAATATAAAACACTTTATATTTTTTCTTATTACTTTTCTTAACTTCTTTAAAAGACATAAGGTAGTGTAAAGCAAAAATTTATAATACTGCATTCTTAAATTAATAACCTATATAGACATGA
This sequence comes from Delphinapterus leucas, assembly GCF_059928025.1. Classification (NCBI taxonomy): domain Eukaryota; kingdom Metazoa; phylum Chordata; class Mammalia; order Artiodactyla; family Monodontidae; genus Delphinapterus; species Delphinapterus leucas. Next base: position 103,862,813 of record NC_143137.1, on the reverse strand, counting down.
TCTATATATCAATAATAGCTCAAAAGAGGGGTGAGGGAAAGGAGATGTATTGGAGGAAAGTTTTTATCTGAAGTGAATTGTGATAAGATGTATAATGCAATCCCTAGTGTAACTAGTAAGAAAATAAAAATTTAAAATATGGTAAAACAAATTAGTGCACTAAAAATATTTATCTAACATGAAAAAAAGCAGTAAAAGAGGAATAGAAGAACAAAAAATAAAAGACCTGAGACAAGTAGAAAACAAATTTTAAAAACTGACAGCCATATATCCATCTATATCGGCAATTACATTAAAAGTAAATGAAAAAAAATCCCATTCAAAAGGTACAGATTGTCAGGCAATATAAAAGCAAATTCAATTACATGCTATCTACAGAAAATACACTTTAGATTCAAAGACAAAAATAGGTTGAAAGCAAAAGGATAAGAAAAGATTTGTAACAATAACCATAAGAGATATGGAGTAGAATACTATTAGCAGATAAAACAGATTGTAAGAGAAAAGTATATTTTTAGAGACACAGAGAGATATTTCATAATGATAAAAGGGTCAATACATCAGGAAGATATAACAATTATAAATGTATATGCACTTAATAGCAGAGCCAAAAAATACATGAAGCAAAACTGACAGAATTGAAAGGAGAAATTCATCAACAATGGCTGGAAATTTCAACAAATCCCACTCAATAATTGATAAAGATAGTCAGAAAATTAGCAAGAATAAAAGATTTGGACAAAGCTCTCCACCAAGTCTACCTAACAGAGATTTGTAGAACACTCCACTCATGGGCTACAAAGTACATATTCTTTTTCAAATACACAAGAAATATTCTCCAGGATAAACCATATCCTGGGCCACAAAACAACCTTAATACATTTAGAAGTTTGAAATTATATAAAATATGTTCTCTGACCACAACTGATTTTAATAAGGAATCCACAGCAGAAAGAAATCTGGGAAAAGCTCAAATATTTGGAACTTAAACAACACACTTCTAAATAACAAGTGGGTTAAAGAAAAAAACTTACAAGGGAAATTTTAAAATATTCTAAATTGAATGAAAATGAAAACACAGGTATCAAAATTTATGAGCGTAGCTCAAGCAGTGCTCACAGGGAAATTTACATCTTCAGCATCTATATGAGAGAAAAATGTCTCAGATCAATACCCCAAGCTTCCAGCTTAAGAAACTAGAAAAAGAAAAACAAACTAACCCTCAAGCAAGCAGAAGGCAGAGCACATGCACAAGTTACACTGGGCATTGGGCACTGTCATGAAATATAGGATGGAAAACAGATCAGAGATCAGGACCCTTTTTCTTCAAAGGGCCAGAGCGTAAATAGCTTAGGCTTTTTAAGCTTTAGGATCTGTGGATAAAGTACTCAACTCTGTAGTTGTAACATGAAAGTAGCCATAGACAGCTATTTTAAAAATGCAAAAACAATTTTTGGCTTAGAGTAGAATATAAATTAGGTATTGGACCAAATTTTATCAATGGCCACAGTCTACACATCTCTATATAGATGATAGAAGAGTCAGAAAGAAAGAAGGAGAGAGAGAGAGAGAGAAAGATGAGGGAGGGAGGGAGGAAGAAGAAAGAAAGAAAGAAAGAAAGAAAGAAAGAAAGAAAGAAAGAAAGAAAGAAAGAAAGAAAGGAAGGAAGGAAGGAAAGAAAGAAAGAAAGAAAGAAAGAAAGAAAGAAAGAAAGAAAGAAAGAAAGAAGAAAGAAAGGAAGAGAGAGAGATAGAGAGTGAAGGAGGGAGGGAGGGAGAGAGAGTGGGGGAGAGAGAGAGGAAGAAAGAAAGAAAGAAAGAAAGAAAGAAAGAAAGAAAGAAAGAAAGGAAGGAAGGAAGGAAGGAAGAAAGAAGAAAGGAAGGAAGGAAAGAAAGAAAAAAGAAAGGAAGAGAGAGATAGAGATTGAAGGAGGGAGGGAGAGAGAGTGGAGAGAGAGAAAGAAAGAAAGAAAGAAAGAAGAAGAAAAGAAAAGAAAGAGAGAAAGATGGAAGGAGAGAGAGAAAGAAAGAAAGAAAGAAAGAAAGAAAGAAAGAAAGAAAGGGAGAGAAAGAGAAAGAAAGGAAGGAAGGAAGAAAGAAAGGAAGGAAGGAAGGAAGGAAGGAAGGAAATGAAGTCACTGTAAGCACTGAGCCCCATTGAGGAATGGGTTATATCTTCTCAGTTCTGTGCCCCCAGTCAGTGAAAACATGAGATAGCAGAGTTTAGGAGAAGTGGGGCATCTTGTAGAGTCCCTAGGATGAAAAAGGAGAAGCAGCTGGCGTATCAGTAGTAACAGTTTCTACAAATGTGATTATTTAGTTTTGGTAAATCCTAGACGGAAAGAACAAAAGATGCAATCAAACAGGTAGTAACTGCCTATTATACATACATTATTTCATCTTCACAAGACACTTCATTTCATAAATATTTACTAAAGCTGAGGTCCAGAGAATTTCAGTTACTTGCCCAAGATGCCATAAATAGAGTCCAAAACAGGAATGGAAGAGCTTTGTAGCCCCAAAGTTCAACTTTTTTTCATGAAACTGAGACAGGCTGGGACCTGGGACCTGGGACCTTTTGTTGCAGTGCTTGCACCTGGACAGTATCTCCTCAAGCAAGAAAATACAAAGAAACTATAAGGGACTAAAAATAATTATGCATGTGCAGTTGGGGCAAATTATGGAGAACAAGGTACAAAAGACCAAGACCCAGCTGCTACTTCTGAAGAACCAGGAGCAAAAACAGGGTGTTAGGAGCCAAAGCAGGGCACTGCACATGCGCCCAGCACTCAACACCGCCAAAGGGGTGGGCAAAACACCTAAGCCACCCCTCTGGCCCGACCCCTGGACACACCTCTACCCTCACCCCATGTAAGGAACAACCTTGCCCCTCCTCGGGGATGGAACAAGGGAACCTACTTGTTCTCGCTCCCCACTACTGAAGCAGGGGCCCCAGTAACGCTTTGCCTGAATTTCTTGTCTGGCCACGTACCAATTTCTATTGATTGGGGAAGGCCAAGAACCCTGGTTTGTATCAAAACCAGCCTTCCTTGCCTTGCTGGCCATGATGCCATAGTTTGCTGTTTCCACTGCTCTCCTTAGGACTTCTCTTTCATTATTAATACAGGGAGATCACAACCTCCTCTTAGGAAACCATAAGTCCGGATTCTAGCAATGGCTCACTTCCAGCAGGTCTTCTTAGCTGTCACTCAACATGACTGGGCCTCCAATTTTCCCAGCTGTGTAATGGTCATAATGCTTCTGCCTATCTTAGTGGGTGACTAGGGAGAAGCTAAAGGAAGACAATGCAAAGCAAAAATGCTCTGAAAAGGATAAAACATTATCCAAATGATGGCAGAACTTTTAATCATCTTTAATTGGCTTTGGCTTTACTACTTTTTTTCCAGATATGGACACACCTTTGTGAATCAATCACTGTGCTCTACAGGTGTGTGCAAGTTCTTTCTCCATCTGTTGCATGACTCTATGTGGCCCTTGTTTCTGAGCAGGCCTCAGTGTGTGAGAGATCTCTATCTGTGGGTGTTCAGATATCTAGGACGCCTTGTTCTGTTGCTAAGTCAAAATTTTACTGATTGGATTTTAACTTTTTTTCCCCTCTAGTAGCTTCTTCTGGACAATATTTATTTTCCTGGAAAACTGAGTATAAAATGAGAGTACTCACCACCTCCTCCTAAATCATAGCATCATAGGAGGTTAAAAATTCCCACAAGAAGAAGACATTGTGACTCTCTCTGGTTTGGAATCTGAGGAAACTCAGAATACTTAAACTTTTAGGCTAGATAAGCATCAAGAAGCTGTACACTTATCTGGAAACTTTGAACTTTCAGTACCTATTTGGGTAGGAAATCTCATGAGATTAAGTTTTGTTGCCCAATTTCCGGAACTTCCTGGTCTTGAACAGGCCAGAAATTCTTTGAAAAAAGGAAAAAGAAAAGCCACTGTGGTGCCCAGCTGCTTCTGCCCAGGAGTAGAGTGGAAAGAACCAGAGGAAAGTGTTCAGTGACCACCCTGACAAAACCTCCCTCATAGCTACCTTGGCACTGGCCAGATTCTGAATGACAGTAGTTGGATAACCTGTTGTTGGTAATATGGTTTTCCAATTTTTATTATACTTGGTGGTGATATCTTCCTTTGGAAGGGGGGGTGGGGCAGCAGGCAGCCCAGAACATCCACTCTCTGAGTCTCAAATTCCTCATCTGAAAAATATGAACAGCGATGCCCACTTCACGAGATTACCGTGGTGATTACTAATAAACCAAGGCACAGTTCTTGCAACCTCTCCTGTACTGAAATGCCCATCTCTTTCCTCTTTTTCCATCACTTTCCCATTGGGGGACTTGTTCTGATAAGGCAATTGCCCAAAATAAGATGGGTTATGTAATCTGCCACGTGCATTAGCAACTCCTGTGCCTCAGGGAATTCTGCTGGGAGTCTGCATCCCAGAGTGGGGTGGGAGTGGAGGGGTGCATGTGGAGGAGAGGGGAGGGTACCTCAGGCCATTCCTCTGTGGGATAAATCTCTGGGCTTCAAAGACGCCTCTAGAACCTGCCTGATCAACTTTGCTTCTCAATCAACATTTTCATCTGGACATTTCTAAGAATAATTGTGATTATCTCTGGCTGCAATGCAATGATTGAAAAGCAGTACAAGAGGGGGGAGGAGAAGAGGTTTCTTCTTCTGCCTCCCCCCTTTCCTAGATTAGGTGAGTGAGCCAAAGAGACATCAGTGGATCTGAGTCTCATTTAATAGCTGCAAACCTGACCAAAGCTGGGCAAACAGGAAGGGGGACTACAGAGGGCTCTCAGCACAGATGGTGTATGTTAAACTGCAAAAATCACCACATAATTGCCGATTTGGAATTTTTCAGAATGATAAATCTGGTGTTTTTAATCTGAAAATTTAGTGGGCAATGTTATCTTACTCTATCATCATGCATTATCATCTCCATCCTCCTAATTTCTCCTTATTCTTAAATGCCCCTGAAATTAGAATTGATGTCTGTTTGGTGCCATTTCTCTCTTACAATCAGTGTGTGAGTATGTAAGACCTAAACCATGTATGTTTTGTTCATCATAGCATCATTAACACTGGCAATATCTCAGCACAGAGGAGGTACAGAATAATTCCGTAATGCTGTTTTTACTGTGGATTAAAGCCCCATGGACGTAAGTGCCCTAAGAACAAATCTCCACCTTTTTCTGCCTGTGCATCCGCCACTCTAGGGCTTGGCATCTGGCCTTCCACATAGCAAGTGTTCAATACATACCCAATAAGGGAATGAATGGACAGAAGCAGTAAACATTTACTGAGTACCTTCTGTAGAGAAAGTAAATATAAGACAAGTTTCCTGCCCTTCGTGAGAATAGCTGAGAAGGGCTGATGCAGATACAGAGGGTTAGATAACAGTGTCAGATGAGTTTGCACTCCATGCAAAGGGTACAGATAGGGCTTCCCTGGTGGTGCAGTGGTTGAGAGTCCGCCTGCCGATGCAGGGGACACGGGTTCATGCCCCGGTCCGGGAAAATCCCACATGCCGCGGAGCGGCTGGGCCCGTGCGCCATGGCCGCTGAGCCTGCGCGTCCGGAGCCTGTGCTCCGCAACGGGAGAGGCCACAGCAGGGAGAGGCCCGCGTACCGCAAAAAAAAAAAAAAAAAAAAAAAAGGTACAGATAGCAAATCCTGGAGAAAACTCACCAAAGGAGTGATGGCAGAGGGCTGGGGACGCCTTTGGGCGATGCTAAGATTGGAACAGCCCTCACAGGAAGGGCTGTAGGAAATGCAAAGTGTACTGACAAGACTAACATGTTGCCATGTTCTTTCTATTACAAAGAAAAACATAAGGCCAAATATAGTAAATAGCGAGGGCGTGGTTTTAATCCAAATCTATCTGACTCTCCAAAGACTATGCCTTTTTCCACATGGGGATGCCTTCCACTGGCAGAAGGAAGAAGGAATTAAGGGAAGGGAGAATGGTGGGAGAAGGGCCTTGACCTAGACTGCAAGGCTGGGGAAATAGAAGCTGAAATGGTAAGATGGAGTGGAGTTTGCTTCCAAGGAGACAAATGCTGGAATCAGATAAATGCCAGATGAAAGGCTCCTTCAACAGCAATGTCTGAAGATTGGACCTTGTTCAGTCTTAGACTAGGGAACTTTTAAGGGATGTTAAAAGGGGAATCAGTATTCTAGAAATATTAGGAAGGCTCTTACATAAGATAAATAAAAAGAGGAGAATCCCAAGTCACAGAATGGGGATGGTTTTAAGGGCCCAGATAAATGGTGCTAAGAACTTCATTGAGTGAGTTATACATTCATTCATTCATTCTCTTAAGTATGTCTCAAAATGGTCTTCTAGGTGCTAAAAATACAGCAAAGGAACAAGACAGACGTGATTCTTTTTCTAATGGCACCTGCATTCTAGTGGGAGAGATAAGACAATGAACAAGAAAAAAGAAAGGAAGGAAGGAAGAAAGAAAGGAGGGAAGAAGGAAAGAAAGGAAGGAGGGAGGAAGGAAAGAAAGGAGGGAGGGAGGGAGAGGGAAAGAAAGAAATTCAGCAGCTGGAAACCATCGTGAAGAATAAACAGGACTATGGGGCAGGTGGAGGGGCTGGTGACAAGTGTGAGCCTGGGGGACAGGAAAGGCCTCTCTAAGAGACGTGACCTCTGAGGGGATGACAAGCAGGCGTCAGGTGAGCAGAGAGAGGGCAGTGGGGGCGGGTTAGGAGGGCAGAGGGGAGGGAGTCTGGAAGCAGGACTGAGGTCTGAGCCAGCAGGACGGGGGTCGGATGCAGGGAGAGAAACAGGAATGAGGGATACGGTGGAGAAAACTATGCAGGTCCTGCGCTGTCCGTGCACGTGGCGACCGAGAAAGGGGTTCCAGCCTGATTTCAGAGTCAGGACTCTCCAGGAAAGGAAGGTGGAGGAAGAAGAGGTGAATGCTTCCAGCCGAAGGAAAGAGGAAGTCTTAGGTTTTATGAAGAAGCCTAGGAGGAGGCGGAGGTAGTCTGTGACTCATCTGTGGCTTGAGGCCTCTTTCTTCTAAGGGCAAAACTCCTTTCTTTCATACCTTGTGGAATTTCCGAGGTTGGAATTGCTGATGCCACAGAACTGATTTGCTGAGCCGGGTGCCTTGGGAAAGATGGTCACACCTACCTTGACCCACCACGTGTCAGTGTGAAATTGACGAAGATGCCAAATGGACAGGATTCTAGCATTTTCCCATCAGAACACACTTGACGAATTTTCAAGTTTAGTGACATAGAGACAGCTCACCTCGTTTCAAAATTGCTTTAAGGTTGACTCAGAATTAAACAAAGAGACAAAGCTAGCAGATACATGAAGAACAAAATCAATGAGCATGAAATAGAAAGGAATGAGGATGGTGGGAGGCATGGGGACAAAACCTCTGTTGAGAATTCTTGGATGAGAGATAAAACGCACAGGAACATAGAAATGGATGAAGTAAAACATTTTGCTCCAAGCATCCTCGTCTGGTCAGAGTCAGGACAGAGAAGACAAACTGTGGGATCCCACTGTCTGGTCACAATGATTCTTGCTGCTTATCAGGGAAAATAAACTTCCTTGGCCCGGAACTTCAAAGGGGGGTACTTGCATAAGGAGAAAAGTTATTACTAACATCCCTGATTAAAAATTTGCCAGTAGGGAATTCCCTGGCAGTCTAGTGGTTAGGACTCAGCGCTTTCACTGCCGGGGGCACACGGGTTCGATCCCTAGTTGGGGAACTGAGATGCTGCAAGCCATGCGGTACAGCCAAAAAAAAAAAAAAAAGCCAAAAACCAGTTGTTCCAAGTGGCTGTTTCCTTCACCAATCCCTGGGGGAAGAAGAAATCGTCCTGCCAAATCAGTTGCTTTTTGGCGTGTTTGAGAGGCAGAGAACGGGGCCACTTCTGGCGATGTGGCTTAGCACTGGAATAATTATCGGTTAACCTTGAAGCATCGGTCACTGCGGTCTCTGGTCTCCTGGGCAATGCTGCCTCTGAAGGTGTGGGTCAATGCTCAGCAGACAGGTGTTCCACTGGCTGCTCCGAAGAGGCACCACCGCCTCAGCTTGTTCTATTTAAATTTGTAATGGAAAAAAAAAATTCAGAAGCGGGTCATCACAAGCCTCCCCCGTAAAAACACAGCTTGTTTTCTGTTGTCAGCAACCTGAGTTACACCAGAGCCCTGACACGCACATTTCAGGAGAGATTAGGGATCACCGGCTACATTTACATAACATTAAAATCACTGTCTCCATGCACAAAATAAAACGAATCTCTCCCCATCTCTCCCAGGGGGCCTTGCCTGCGATAGAGTTCTGTCTGGCTTCCACTTTCGGAGCCCCGCTGATGTATGGGATCTGTGCATCCTTGGCTTTCCCTGGCAGTGGCTGGATTCCCCTGTGCTCTGGGCCGGGAGGGAGCAACAGGCCAGGCCCGCGGAAGCCAAACCGCCTGAGAACACGCATGAGGTGAGGCCCAGGTTGCGCACCTCCTCCCCGGCATGCCTTGCAGCTGCAGGAAGCCGGCCCCCCCATTTCAGAAACCACAGGCTCCTGCGGGCGCCGAGATCCCCCGTTTTCTGTGCTCTGCAAAACACGCACACCATCTGCTCTCTTGGGAGTCGCCTCCTTTCACAGTTTTTGGAGGGGCTGGGCCTGGGAAAGGACAGCGTGACCTGAGCCCCGGGGCGTTGGCACTCCAGCCTCCCCATCCCCCTTGGCGCCAAGGGCACCGCCCCCCTGCCTCGTGCTGGCCTATTCCGTCTCCTAGACTGCAGCACTGATGGCGCTGTTTCCTGTGATGGGATCGCACCCCTAACCGCACGGCAAGGGCGCTAAGCAAACAAGGACGTGTGTTTAGCTGCCACTGTCATTTTGGAAGCAGGGATGTGTCTCAGTGGTATGAGGAAGCAGGGGTCTCGGGGTTGGGGCCATGGCTGAGAGCTGCCACCCCCCGCTTCTGCCCAGGGCACCCCCTTCCCATTTCCACCTGCCTGCTTCATCTGCCTGTCACTGAGGACTCAGCCCAGGGCCTGCATTGCACGCCTTCTCGACCAGATGCTGCCAGAGCCCCTACTGCTCTTCCCGAGGGCCCCACTGGGCTGCCCATGCCCGGGACCGTGGCTCTGAACTCCCTGGCCCTCTGTCTCTGAAGCCCAGCGAAGGGTCTGGCCATCCGTGAGAGGTACGGGAGCCCTGTCGGCCTCAGCCATCGGGTCGCCAAGCAGCTGCAGGTGGAGTATATCACACCAGGCAGGGCCAGAGGTGGACTCCACAGCTGCCTACTGAGGGCCGCCCCAGGCCTCGGGGGCGGGCGGTGGGGAGGGTCCCTCCACGATCACAGCCAGCCTTCCCGACCACGAGGCCAGCCCACAACCCCGGGGCAGCTGCAACTCCCAGAGCCAGTCAATCCCAGAGGCAGTCACCCCCCGAGGTACGGGACCTCTGCCCTTGACGACCCCTCCATCCTCCCGGTGCCCTGGGATCGGCTGCCGCATGCAGAAGAGGCAACTGAGGCCCAGAAAGGTCAGGCTACTCTCTCAGGATCACGTGACCCATAAAGATCAGACAGACGAAGCCATCAACGTTGAGAAATCCAAGGCACTGGATGGTTTTCTGTTTCCCTGGCCGCCCACGAAGCCTGGCAGCTGGGTCACCTCCCGGGGCCTGCCCACAGTGCGGTCGCTTGGGGCCCGGGTGTGGGAGGCCCCACCAGTACTGCTTCACGGTTGTGGCCTTGAACTGTTGGGTGTTTCACCTTTGACTTTGTGTTTGGTATGTGGGGTGAAGGGGACAGTGGAGAGTGTGCCAGGGGAGCCGTGCTCCCAGCTGTCTCCCCACCCACCCACCCCGCCCTGCCGCCTGCTCCGGCACCCTGCCCCTCCCTCATGGCCGCCCTCCACCCTGCGCTGGGACCCGGCCTGGGTGTGGGACACAGGGACCTGGGGGCCTGGGGACATGGTTAGGCACACACAGCTGTGGGCGGTGCCCTGGATACTGGGAGGTCTGCAGTAACCCCCTTGAGTATCCCCGAGGCCAAGGGAGATGACCTCAAATAACAAATAAAAACCCTCATGACAAGTTAAGAGAGAGACCACAAAAGAAAGAAAACACGTCTTTCCTCTTTTTTGCACAAGGAGCCCATGTCTTCAGTTTGCACAGGACCCACCCATTACGTAGCCTGCCTTGCCCACCCGGCGGGTGCCAGGACACCTGGTCACCCGGGACACAAGGTTATGGACGGAGTGCTGGCTCCTGGGGCCCACACCATCCGGGACTTTGGCTGACGTTCTCCTTAAGGGATAGGTTGGGTTCGGAGGAGACAGACCCACCTGCTTCCTCTCTCACAGCTTGGTTTCTATACGAGCCAGGGCCCCGGCGGCCAGCAAGTTGGGGTCAGGCCACCTACTCAAAGATGCAAGGTACAGCCGAGGATTTAAGAGCTGCATTCTCAACGCTTGTGGCTAAAATAAGGCTGCGATTTTGCATCTGCAATTATTTATGCCTGGAAATAAGGAAGTGAAATTCCCACCTACTGGAAAGACAGTGACAATGGCCACAAGGGCCACTCCCTGGGGCAAGTGTGGCTTCGGGCCGCGCAAACAGTGCCTCACATGTGTGGGGAGGCTCAGGGGCCATGACAGGCAGCTGCCAAACATGCTGGTGTCCAGCAAGATAGGGACCAGCCTGCGTTTCCTCATCTGAGATGTGGAAGGGGCATGGACTACTCGGGGAAGTGGTGACGGCTGGAGGAGATGATGCAGGTCTGCAGGAGGCCTGTGCCCACACAGGGACTGTCACCCACGGCTCGTGCCCTCCAAGGCAACCTGTCACTGACAATCCTGCCTGTATGGGACCTTCTTGAGGTGTCCTGGGCTCTGTTAGGCTCAAAGTCACTTTGGGGAACACCTTTCTGTCCTTCATGCCCATGCTGGTTTCCTGTACAGGGCCTGCCTCGTGGGCTGCTTCAGTTCCTCGCAAGGAGCAGCCTCCTCTGAGCTGACCTGTGAATGACCTGGATTCCATGGTCACTGCAGGAAGGGGCCCTGAATGGCTGACACCACCGACCACAGTCATCAGTTACAGGACAGGGATGTGACCCAATCAGAGCCAAGGATGCTTCCCAGGGCCTCTGGACAGAAGAACTTTGTCCTCTGCAAGAGCTTCAAAGGGCCAACATCCTCCCTTCCTCTGAATGGTACGAAGGAACCCCTGGGTCTGGATGTGAGGGCAGAGCTCACCTGAGCAGGAACCACCCTGTGGATTCTAAGGATGACACCGTAGAAGGCTGACCATGGGCAGGGAGGATCTTTGATGTTCTTGCAGATCTGCTGGGTCTTCTTCTTTCTGTGTCACCTGTTGACTTCCTATTTGAGCTGATACATTTCCTATATTGTTTAGATATAAGTTTCAGGTTTGTTTGGGTTTTTTTTAATTTAAAAAATGTTATTGAGGGATTTCCCTGGTGGCACAGTGGTTAAGACTGCACGCTCCCAATGCAGGGGCCCCAGGTTCAATCCCTGGTCAGGAAACTAGATCCCACATGCATGCCGCAACTAAGAGTTCACATGCCACAACTAAGGGACCCTCCTGCCACAACTAAGACCTGGTAAACCAAATAAATAAATAAATATTTTTTAAAAAATGTTATTGACTTGATAGGTATTCAGTTGTATCTCAGAGTTGTTCAACTTATATTTCGATTAAGTCATGAGTTAACTATTTGTTTCATCTCTTCTCGACCCCATGATGAAGGAGAGCATCTCGAAGTCCTTAGATGGATAAGACTATGGACCATGGGATGGCCCCAGCCTCTCTGGGAAGAGAATACCCTGTCTTGAGTGTGGTTGCACACCTGGGATGGTATGAACCTGGTGCCTGCATCATACCCATCCCCTGGATAGACAGTCAATCTAAACTATGAGGCCAAGTGGGAGATGGAGGATGTATGTAGTAAGGGGAATTCTAAGATGATCCCCAAAGGCCCCTTCCCTTATGTAACTTCCTTCCCTTGAGTGTGGGTGGAATTTGTGAATATGATGAGATACCCATTAGCATAATTATGTCATGTTATATGGAAAGATAGTTTTTGCAGATGTTATTAAGATTACCCATCAGTTGGCTTTGAGTTAATCAAGAGACACTGTCTGGTTGGACATGGTCCCTTTCGATTTGGCTCTAGAGGCCAGAGGCAGGAAGGGAGCGACTCAGAGTGTGAAGGAGATTTGACATTAGGGGCATTCTCCACTGTTGGCTTTGAGAAGGGTGGGGACCAGGTTGCAAGGACCATGGGCAGCTGACAGATGCTGGCAGCAGTCACCTGCTGACAGCAGGGAGGAAAGGGGGACCTCAGTCTTCCAACCATGAGCAGTGAACCTGCCAATAACCTGGACGAGCTGAAGCACGTCCTTCCCCAGACCCCCCAGATGAGAACTCAGTCCAGCCGACACCTTGATTTCAGCCTCAGAAGATGCTGAGCAGAGAAACCCAGGCACACTGTGACGGGGCTTCTGACCCATTAAACTGTGTGCCAAAAAAACAAAAAAAGGGAATAGTTCTAAGACTCAAATTGTATGGTACTTTGTTATACAGCAATAGAAAAGTGATACAGGTAGCCAGCCCCAAGGCCTTTCTTTCTAAGCTTCCATCCAGGGGCCTACAAACCTGTTTGTACCTGAACTTTAGAGTTACCAGGGAAAATAGAGTCTTTTATTTATTTAAGTTTATTGAAGCTGGATTTTCATTGTTGGTGACCAAAGCCCTACTATAGCCCTTAAGTTCTTTAATTTCTTATCTTATGATACATTTCAAGGAATAAGATGACCTGGACAAGTAGTATTGACAGTTTTAGGAAAGCTTGATGAGAATTTTTAATTGTTTCCTAAAAGAGCGCATCAATATATCCTGTCATCAAAAAGCCATAAATATGCCAACGTCAGCATAATGTTTATCATTATTGACACTTTTATGTCATATGATGTTATATGGTGACCATAGGATATTAATTTGTGTCTCTGGGTGTTTTTTTTTTCAACTTTCAAATTGGATAATGTATAATCAACTCCTGTGAATTGTCTGTTCATTAAGTTTGTCCAACTTTCTATTGGAGTCCTAATTTTTTTCTTACCAATTTTTATGAGAATCCATATTAAATCTCTTATCATACTTATTGAAAATATTGCCCAGTTTGTTTCCTTTTCATTTTATTCCTATTGTGTACTTGCTTGATAGAAATTTCCTATTTTTGTGTTCTATATCTGTTATTTGCTCTCCTTATAATTTCTTATGTCAGATATCAAATTTTTGGAATTATGCCAACTTTCTGATACGTGCTTTACCGCCGTATGCATTTCTGGGACTTTTCTATGTTATTAGTTTTTTCAAAAGTAACTTAGATTTATTTATTAATTTTGCTTTTGTGCATTTTTTCTCCTTTCGTCCTATTTCTCAGGAGTCTCTCTGTTGCCTGTGACAGAAACCCAGTTTGAACTGGCATGAACCACCCTAAATTCTCATGAAAAAGATGCTTGAAAAATAAATAAAGAAAGAAAGAAATTAAAAGATGCTTGAGTGAGGGAAGTCCCTGGCAGTCCAGCGGTTAGGACTCTGTGCTCTCACTGCTGAGGGTCTAGGTTCGATCCCTGGTCGGGGAACTAAGATCCTGCAAGCTGCTCGGTGCAGCTGAAGGGAAAAAGTAAAGGTGCCTGAGTGGTCTATAGCTTTGAAGGAGAAGCTGGACCGTGAAGCAGGATGACTGCAGGTGAAGAAGGCTGGGGCAGGGAATGCTCTCTGCCACCCTCTGTCTCTTTTTCTCTTCACTCCCGGATCTTGGTACCTGTTCTTTCCCAGTGGCTAACATTTCTCTGTGCTGACGAGGACACAGGACCATGACCAGACACCTTGCAGCCCATCACCCAGGGTGTGGAAAGTCTCTGGGCACAGCAGCATGCAGAAGGCCCTACCGGCGCAGCCTTACAGAATCAAATTCCAGTTGGTCTTTCTGCATGAAGAAATTTCTTGACTGTCGATATTGAGAAGACTTTAAATTCACCATTTTTATTTATTTATTTATTTATTTTTTGCGGTACGCGGGCCTCTCACTGTTGTGGCCTCTCCCGCTGCGGAGCACAGGCTCCGGACGCACAGGCCCAGTGGCCACGGCTCACGGGCCCAGCCGCTCCGCGGCATGTGGGATCTTCCCGGACCGGGGCACGAACCCGTGTCCCCTGCATCGGCAGGCGGACTCTTCCACTGTGCCACCAGGGAAGCCCTTAAATTCACCATTTTAAAGCTGAGCCCTCCATGACCCAAGCCTCCTGAACATGAACCAGGCCTCAGACTGACCTCAAAGCTGAAAGCAGAGGTTCCATCCCTGAGCAGCCCTGGGGGCTTCATGATAACCCCCAGCCATATCCCACATTCTCCACAAATGACCACGGCCACCTGCCACAGGTGGAGAGAGGGCATTCCCCTGACCCCTGCTTCTAGAGAATTCCCACATCTGCCATTTATTCTCAGAAAGAGATCTGGATCCTTAAATCCGGACTCCTTGGTAAGTGGGCTGGAGTACAGGTTTCATTTGACCAAATCCAGACGTTTTGGATCAAGCTTTTCTCTATTATTATGATCAAGAGTAGGGAGACCAGGAAAACAGCATTCTTGACACAATTTCGCCTGCGTATCGCTGTCTGTTTATGCTATTTGCCACACAAATTCCCTAGGCTCAATTCTTCCTGAGCAAGTTGGCCCCAGCATCACAGGGTGCCACATTGCGGTACGTAATGATACATTTTAAGCCACATTTTTTAGAGGAGCAAGCTTTTCTCAACGTGGTGAAAACTTCTGTTTTCCCACTGCACATTAGTTAACTTTATTTGCATCATTTGGGGCTTTGGTTTCAGTCAGCACCATTAATAATTTACTCTTGGACTTAATGGTGCTGTCGAGGGGATGAAGGAGGTCCAGACGGTATGGACAGCTAAGGGCATCTGGTGTGAGTTGCCAAGTGCATTGCAGGGTAATAAATATATAACGAGCCAGGCCGCCTTGCATGCACTAAAAATGAACTCTAAGTTAAGTAAGAGAGGAGTTTCGGGGCTTCACTGGTGGCGCAGTGGTTGAGAGTCTGCCTGCCGATGCAGGGGTCACAGGTTCGTGCCCTGGTCCGGGAAGATCCCACATGCCGCGGAGCGGCTGGGCCCGTGAGCCATGGCCACTGAGCCTGCATGTCCAGAGCCTGTGCTCCACAACAGGAGAGGCCACAACAGTGAGAGGCCCAAGTACCCCCCGCAAAAAAAAAAAAAAAAAAAAGAGAGGCGTTTCCACTGTCCTGCCTCTGCTCTCTGGGGACCTCCCCAGCCGTGGAGCTGCTCAGACCCCACTTCTCAGAAGGAGCAAGGGGTGTGTGTCCACGGCCAGCCCCAGCGCCTGCAAACCCTGTGTTGTTTCAGAAACTCCGCTTCTCCATCAGTTATCTTCATCAGGAGAGATCCTTAGCCGCGTTCCGGATCGTGCGCCATGTGACAGGGCTCTGTTCTCCTCCACGTTTTCCCATCTCACGCATTTCGCTGGGCCTGGACTAAGCCATTCCAGGGCCGCTTGTGGATGTGAAATGGTTAAACAGTAAAAGCTCACAGGTCTGCAGCTATGGGCGATGGGGGTGAGTGTCTGCCCACTGGACCACATTCACAGTGGGGAAGGATTTGCTCTCCACACACTCAATCCAGAGGAGTCATAGCTGTTCACAGGTCACTCTACTCATGCCCAAGTAACAGAAAAGCTGCCAGAACATTCCAGAATGGGAGGAAAGTCTCTCCCAAAGATTTAGCAACAATCAAAGCCATTTGGAGTGGGTAACTGCAGTTAAAATGTGAGTATCCATCACTTGCAGAGAGAGAAACTGAGCATCTTTTTCAGTCAGGGTAAAAGACCCTATCCCAGAAAGATGGCCTCGTGAGGGTCAAGAATGAGCTGGGAGCAGGGGGCAGCCTGAGCAACACCCACGAAAGAAGTGGGCCTGATGATTCAAGACACCGGCCAAAAACAGGACCCAACTATTCCATGACTCCCAGCTGACAGCCTCCCCCCATCCCCTAACAGAGTGGGAGCAGTGGGTAGTATCAGACACTCTGCAAACTAGCTACAGTATTTTATACACGTGATTGGCATCTATAGCGATCCCCACTGGGTAGACCCCCAACCAGCCTTCACTCCGTATGCATACGCCGCATTGCAATACTTAATGATAACTTTCAAGCCACAGAAATCATAGAGAAAACTTACTTTAACAATAGTAGGGAGACAAGGAGCACAGCATTCTTTACAGAACTTTACTTGACTAGCACTGTCTGTGCTATTTCCTATAGCGTCCAGGATTTCCAAATTTTAAAAAAGGTAAAGCCAAAGAATTAGTGCTGGGTTGTTTTCTGCTATTTCAGTATACTTAGGTCATTTCATTGTATCCAACCCAGCCCTTCTCCCTTAGGTAGGAACCAAGGGGGCATTAGGCCTACCTCTCTCCCAAGAGGCTAACCCTGTTGGTTAGGGCGGAGATGGGTCATTTTCAAGGGTGGGCCCTGTTATGTGCTCAGGAGGAAGTGGTGGGTCTTCCTGCCTACATACACACAGGAGCCCAAGAACTGGAATTAGCCTCCATATTGAGTGAAGGACCCAACCTTGATTTATTCATCCAATAAACATTTATTGAGCACCTGCATGCATATAAAAGAGAAAAGCTTCAGGATCCTGTCCTTGAACACTGGTAACATAGCAGTGATCAAAACTGACTTGATTAAACCAAGGTCGGGGGTGGGAGGGTGCATATCCAAATGGCTCCATCCTGGAAGAACCCAGAGTGTCACAAAGGAGGCTTTCTGAAATGTACTCTTCCCATCACAAAGAGCAGAGTTTAAACACTTGTCTCTGAAGATGGAGAAAACACAAGAACAGCTGTGCAGAAGTCAACACATTATGTTCTTAAAGAATAACATGCTTAATTAAGTGCATGCCATGTGCCAGGTGCCCTTCTAATCCCTTTATGTGCCTATTTAATCAACTCGACCACACTGATTGAGGCCAGATTGTGTGCCAGGCATGCTTTTACATGCTTTAGAAACACTAATTCGTTTACCCCTCAAAGCCACCCTATGGAGAGGTACTATTATTATCCCCATTTTATAGAGGAGGACACTGAGACCCAGAGAGGCAAAGTAATTTGCTCAGGGACACACGGAAAAGAAGAGGAAGAGCCAGGACTGGAATTCAGGCAGACTCTCTGTGGACTCCATGCTCTTAACTATGGTGCCTCGTCCCAGGTGAGGGAGCAAGTGTCAGGCACAGAGCAGGAGGAGGCAGAAGCGGAGTGTCTGCTTCAGTGAGAGCCTGTCCCTGTTACCCGGTATATAAGCAGGAAGACCACGGTAGCACCTTCAGCTGGGCTGTGTGGACGAGGGGAGAGAAGAGAGTGTGAAAAGGAAAACTAAGTT
The DNA here is from genome assembly GCF_059928025.1 of Delphinapterus leucas. Lineage (NCBI taxonomy): Eukaryota > Metazoa > Chordata > Mammalia > Artiodactyla > Monodontidae > Delphinapterus > Delphinapterus leucas. The sequence goes on along the minus strand of NC_143137.1, from coordinate 103,845,312 downwards.
CATACAAAACATATGTGAGTTCAAGTCTAACTTCACCAACTGACTAGCTGCTCTGAGCCTCAGTTTTACTCATCTGCAAAATGGGGATAATAATGTCTGCCTCCCAGAGGTGTGATGGGAATTCAGTGATGCATAAAACCTGTTCACACAGAGGTAGTGAGCAAAAAAACGTTAGTCACTTCTCATAAACCGGGTCCCTCCCTCATGAATGAAGATTTACTGTGGAGCCAGACAGGACCTTAAACTGCTCCCAGAGCATCTGCGGTGTCAGCAGAGATGCTGCTAATGGGTTCTAACAAGACACAAACATACAGGCCATTCATACATAGATGTAACCAGGTAACCCTCGAAGTCCCTTCTGCTTCAAACACTTGATGTGCTGGGAGTCGAGATTACCATAATTATGGTCGTTGCCAACACACAGATCAATACTTGTGGAAGAAAAATCACATTTACTTTGGGAAATTAAATGAAGACTCTCCTTGGGCAAACTTTCTTTGCCTTACATACACCCCATTAGCAGGAAATGAATATATTGCATGTAATACATACATATTTAAATACAAGTAGAAATCAATTATTCCTCAATTCTTTATATTTATTTATTTATTTTTGGCTGCATGGGGTCTTCGTTGCTGCGTGCAGGCTTTTTTTAGTTGTGGTGAGCCGGGGGCTACTCTTCTTTACGGTGCCTGGGCTTCTCATTGCGGGGGCTTGTCTTGTTGCGGAGCACGGGCTCTAGGCGCCCAGGCTTCAGTAGTTGTGGCACGTGGGTTCAGTAGTTGTGGCTCACGGGCTCTAGGGCGCAGGCTCAGTAGTTGTGGCACACTGGCTTAGTTCCTCCGCAGCATGTGGGATCTTCCTGGACCAGGGCTCAAACCCGTGTCCCCTGCATTGGCAGGCGGGTCTTAACCACTGTGCCACCAAGGAAGCCCCTATTCCTCAATTCTAATAAGTTTGGAAATAACACTTTTGGAAAAAAGTTATAGTGACATTAGAGGAAAGGGGAATTCTCTTTGTTTAATTGAAATTTTCATAAAATTAGGTAGAAGATTTGACACATTTTCAGATTTTCCAAATGGAATTGTTTTTCTTTTTTAGACAGAAAATTAGAAAATAACTATCCATACGTTGCTGATGTCCAAATAGCAACAAATATCATTAAATGACAATAGCAAGCAGCTCCTAATATTGTCTATAGATGCTGTAGCAGTCAATACAGAGGATTATATAAGTGAGATGTTTGGGAGAGGGGAAAAAAGAAAGGTGAGGCAATGGTGATACATTTTTCTAAACATTTTTCTAATCTGATTTTACAATGGCTCAATTACTCTCTTTTACACTTCATTTCCTCTGTGCCTCTAAATGTATACAGCTCATGAATGTGATCCACAACCCCTGGAATATCGCCTATCAACCTCCATACCTTAAACCCCAGCACCATGGGGCAGACCTCCTCCATCCTCTTTAATGGCTGGGCTGATCGATCTCATTAATTGGCAAGAGCTATTTATTTCTTTTCTAATAAATACTTCTTAATTCAATTAATCTTTTTCCTAGAGGACACGCTAAATCTAGAGATTGTGCTTTAATAGCAGAGGTACCATGATGCGGGAAGATTGCTATAATAGCAAATTCATTCTTTCCAGAACATTAGCCCAGAACTTCTAATAACCTCTCAGGAGCAATCGGGTTTGCACAGGAGCACAATGGCTAAGTCTCTGGCCCAATTTATTCTCTTACACAGATACCCACGCTAATTCACAAGCTTGAAATGTATCCGTTTTAAATTGGGAATTTAGAGGTCTTCTTGATAGAAAGCAGTAAAGTAGTACGCTCCAATTCCAGGCATGGCTAATGGAAATCTGATTCCTAACTGTTATTTAATTACTTGGATATTGTGTTTTTGGTTTCTGTGACCCATTACATACTATAACATCTTTATTTAAATGGCATCTCAGGTCATATTTTCAACAACCTATTAAAAAAATAACTGAGTTATCTATAATAAAGGAACTCATTTATTACTAACAGTTCTAAACTGAATAAATTCTTCTTTCCCTTTTAAATGGTCAACAAATTAAATAATCAACAAATGTTCCTGCATCATTTTAGAGGCAGGAGGACCACTGTGTGCCTCGCACTGGCTGGCCCTGGGCTTCTTTGCAAACACTGACGGAAAGAGAATTTACACCTCCTGTGCCTTCTCCTGTTCATTTCTTTATAGATCCAACTCCTGGTTCCTGCATTTTCTAATTATCCCCGACACTCATACTGAAAATGCCATTCCTGAAGCTTTCGGAGAAAAAGAAAACCTACTAAATTTACAGATAAGAGAATTCCACATAAGAAAAACTTGCATTGAGGTAGCAGAGGGGTTGAAGACGTTTCAGTAAAATGAAGGGTCCAGCTCACTCCTGCGGAACAAAAGGAGACAGAAATTCTCTGGTGTCTTGATAATAGACCAGGATTACAGAGCGTGATTCAGGCTCACAGCTAGGATCACCCCAGCCTCAGGAGTGACTCACTCCCTTCACCCCCCACCTCTCTGGAATCTCTCTTCCTTATTCTCCAAGGTCCAAGGCATCAAGTCTTCTACGTGGGGGAGCTAGAAAGCATGGGTGTGTTTGTTTCATTAAACAAAGACACATCCTTTTCTGAAAAAAAAATACCAATTTTAAAAAGCCCTTTTTAGATTCTGTTATATGAGAAATGTCAAAACTTGGGAAACAAAATCCTTAAATGTACATCAGCAGGGAAACGAATAGATCAAAAATGACGTGTCTGCATTACAGACTAATATGCATTTTAAAAAAGAATGAAGTACAACTGAATGTTAGAAGTTGGAAAATTATTCACGACATGTTCAATTTTTCTTAAGTATTGAGTAGACACAAAATTATTAATATACATAAAGTACAATGAATAGCTAACTAACAGCCATGAACCCACTTGGTGCATTAGGAAAACCAAGTATATCGTTACTTTGAGGTCCCCCTTCCTAATCTCATCTCCTTCTGTCCTATGTTCTTTAGAAAATTATTCTTATTTCTCACCATCTATAAATAATATGTTTGGTTTTTATGTCTTTGGACTTTACAGGAATAGAAATTTACCTTTTATCTTCTTTGTGACTTGCTTTTCCCATTCAAGAAGAAGTTCATGACATTCATTCATATTGATGTGTGATGAACAGTTAGTTCATTTTAACTGCTATGCAGTACCCCCAGTTTTTAAAAATATTCACTTGCCAGTGGACCTTCTGGTTTCTTACAGTTTTGTTTTTACAAAGAGTGCTACTTTATATTCTTGAATATTTTAGTTTTTCCAATCTGGTGATATGATAATATGATTTTAACTTGCATTTACCTAATTACTAATGAGGTTGAACATCTTTTCATCTGTTCAGTCATTTACGTTCTCTTTTGTAAGTGCCTGTTCAAGCCTTCTGTCATTTTGCTATTGCTTTATAATCGACTTTTAAATTCTGATTTGTAGGAGTTATTCATGTATTCTGAAAATGAGTAGTACATGTTCTTTACAGATTCTGGAAATGACTACGATATGTATGTACTTGTGAGAGAATCCCTCAGTTTGGAGCTTGTCTTTTCATTTTCTTTATAGAAGTTTTTAATATTTTCTTTTTTAAAATGTGCTTTTTGTGTCAAAACTTTCCTTACCTCAAGATCATGAAGAGTTTTTTCTATATTTTCTTCTGAAATAAGTTTTTTACTTCACAATTTGGTCTTTAATGTCTTCATTTTAAAGGAATGGATTGAGGAAAGGGTTAACTTTCATTTTTTTCCTTCTGTAGATAACGAATTATCCTCTAATTATGACTTACTGAAAAAACTTTCCTTCTCCATCATTTGCAATTTTAGCTCCATTATAAATTGTTTCCATGTATGTATGAGTCTATTTCTAGGCTTTCTGTTCTGTTCCATTGATCCACTTGTCTATTTCTGTACTAAGACCAGACCATAGTAGTCACTATGTTATTCATAATAATTCTTGTTAGCTGATCAGGAAAATAGTCCCGCATTTTGAATCAGGATTTTCTTAGCTACTCTTAACTTGTGGATCCCTTCCACATAAATCCTAGAATTATCTTTTTGAATTCCTTAAAAAGGTAGAGATTTGACTGACATTGAATTGAACTCCTCAATCAATCTGGAAAATTGACATGTTTAAAATATTGAGTTATTCAATCCATGAACATGGTACATCTCTCTATTTATTTAAAAGTATGATGGTAAATTTAACTATTTTATTCCTGTGTGTGCAATTGTATTTCTATATTATGAGGCTATTTCTCAGTTTACAAGTTTATTACAAGAATTATTATATTTTTCTGACAATGATGTAATAACTCTTATTCTCTCATAATTCTCTTTACCTTAGAGTCTCTTTTGTATGATGGGAATATAGCTACACTTCTTTGTTTGTTTGCTTTGATCTCTATTTGGCTACTTTATCTTTTCTGATACTTTCATTTTCAATCCTTCTGAAATCTCTATCTTATATCTATTATTAAAAGCCTATAGCTTTGTTTATTTTTAAAATCCACCCTCAAAATCTAGTTTAATCTCAACTAGAGAATTTAGCCTATTCAAATTTATTTTAAGTAATGACATATTCTGATTTATTTCTATCATTTTGCATTTTCTGTGTATTCTGCCTTTTTTTTTTTTTTACTATTTTCTTGTTTCCTTTTGAATTGTGTTTTTTCTTTACTAATAGTTTGACAGTTACATACTTTATTCCTGTTTTTTTGTTTTTAGTGGTCACCATAGAAGTTTTAATATGAACACTTAACACATAAAGTTAATAAATATTTTTACCTCGATTCAGAAAATGTTAGGACCTGAGGCTCCTCAACTCCAGTCCTCTTCCTTCTGGTTTACACGCTATTGTTGTAGCTGGAGCCCAACAGAGCCTGGGGCCAATGCCTTAGAGTTTGTCTGGGCGATTTTTTCCTGAAGCTGAAGTTCATTTCCAAGATTTTCTGTTCTCCCAGGATCTTCCATCACCAGCTTTGGATGGAATCAGAGAGCTCATCCACAGGCTTTTGTGAAACCAGAGAAAGTGACAGGAGGAACACACTGCACTTGGATGCATCTTTACCAGGATGAAAATGACCAGGGAATATTCTCCTCATACCTTACCTGCCCCTGGCTAAATCCAATCCACCTGGGCTCAGAGTGCAGCAGTCAAAGGCTGTGTCTGTTAGCATCTTCTAGGTTTGGGGGCTCTATGTAGTTGTAAGAATATTCTAAAGTCCTTTGAAGAGAGGGGAACTCTGAGGCTCTTAGAGGAAGTGACTGAGGTCACCCAGGAGTCAGTTGGTAGGGCCAGAAATAGACTTCAGGTCTCACTCAGTTCAGACAAGACAGAATGTTCGCTTTGATGCTACCAGAGAGAGAGAGAGAAAGGCCAACAGACACCATATTTGTGAAGTCGATACAAGAGAATTATCCACTTAAGAACAGTTCTTTCTTCTCCCCTTCTACTCAAGCCCATCTGAAACTCCTCTGCTGACTGGTGTCACTATTAGGAATATTCCAGCTACAAGAAGTCCTGAATGGTAAGCACGGCAGCTGCCGTCCCCCACAGCTGCGACCACGTCTTCGTCTTGTGATTTCCGCAGTGCTCAGCCTGTGCCTCTTGGTTTCTCCTTGCCCTGCATGCTGAGTGTGAGAAAATTCTGTGTGGGAGACTTTGTCTTGAACCCTTGGGGTGTGTGCCACCGCCGGCCTTTCACTCCTGAGTACACTGGCATGAGGGACGGCTCTGAAACGGCGTCAAGACAACTTTAGGAAAGCACAGGGAGAAGGCACACTTCTGACTTGCCTCTCACCCAGCTCTGAAATCCCAAAGGCAGGGCTTCAAAGAGCAGAGAAACTCTGGAGAAGAGATTAGTCTTCACTTGGTTTCCTCCCCATGGGGCAGCTTGAGGCCCTACACGCCCTCCTCCTAAAAGAGACCAAGGCCACACAGCAAAATGAAGCTGTGCCTTCAGATTTTCTCCCTTTCCCAGAAATAAGAGGTTACAGAGAAAACACAAATGGAATCTAAATCTGGTAAGATTTGCAGAACCTCGAGGTTTCGCTGGATCAGGAACAGAGTAAAAATAGTCTCTCAGGATGAATCCTGGCCAGAAAAATAGAGACAAGTGAAGGGCAAGAAAGTGCATAGTAAAATTTCACTTTTTTCCAACTTCCTGTTTGGTTTCACTGTTTTTCTCTGGATCGGTCATTTCTCCCACCGCCTTCATGGTATTTCTGATGAGCCAACTAGGATACCAGAATCCAGGGGATTGCAGAGTGGGGAATTTTCACAGGTCTGCTCATAAAATCTGTGGCAAAGATGGATCCTGGATGTGGACCCTGTGCCACAGAGCCGGCCAGACCAATTCCTATGATGCAGGACCTCACCCCTCAGCACAAAATATGGCCACAAACAAGCCCTGAGGGAGACTCAAGAGGCCAAAGAGAAGGAAAAACCGAGGGTCACTTCATCACCAGACACTCCCAGCTGTCCCCGATGAGCAACTGCTCTCTTATTTCTGGAAACCTTCAGGATGGAGACATCCCTGCTCTCCTCGATGGCTACCTCCTCTCTGTCTGACACTTACGTTCATTTCCCTCAGGGCGATCCAGCCTGTTCTCACCCAGCTCCTCCTTCTCTCCTGATGCTCTTGTTATATTCTAGGGTCATGACTTAAAGATTCCATGTACCTGTCATTCTGGTCATAATAATCTGCTTTTAAAGGACTATCTCAAGAAATTCAACTGCCCAAGGTCAGCAAGCATGAGAATAACCCACACTCTGAGATTCTCTTTTAGGACAAGAAGTCAAGTTCCGTAGGTTGCAAGTAACAGAGACCCACTCAACCTGCCTTAAGTAAAAAGTGTGTTCTCATGTTCTTTTCTTTCTTTGTTTCTTTCCTCATAAGGAATAAGGGGTGTCTGTGATACCCAAAGTCAGAGAGGTCCCCCGGGGCTTATCAGAAGTTAGAACCAGGAGCAGGGAAGTCCCAACTGAGCACAGCCAGGAACCTCAACTGTTCCTTCCTCAGCAGCAGGTCTCGCCGTGTCTTCCCTCTTCCTCCCTGAGTGCCTCTTATTCCTATGAGTCTGCAAAATGCATTTCCTTGTTGAGGCATCTACATCAACAACTGAATAGAACTACCTCAACCTCAGGCTCATGACCTTCCTTGGATATCAATCAGCATGTCAAGTAACAATTCCAAGTTCCTGGGGAAGAAAATCTAACTGGCCCGTCTTAGGTTAGGAGACAAACCCTAGTCCAATAAATTGTGCCCAGAAAGAGGAGGGACTTATGGTTGAAATAAAGACATATTCCCACCTTGTATGGGTGAGACCCATGTGGGCTCCCACTACCCATCTGCTATGAGACTAGCAAATGACTTTCATAGGCTTAAAGTAATTAATAAGCTTTATCCAGGCCACTGTGTCTAAGAAAATGGCCGCTCTGGAACCTTGGAGGAGAGATGCACTTGCATTCTTCCCATATATTCTTTACTTTGTTAGGACTACACCTCAAGGGAGAGAAAATATTGAGTGGGCCTGAGCCCTCTCTGGGTATGACCAACGGGAGACCACATCCATCAGCTGGGCAGATGCAGTGGTAACATACCATGGGTTAGGTCACCGACGGATCAGTTATTAGTCGCACAGTCCCTGGGTGCAGGTTTAGTCCCAATATCAAGCCCATACCCAGCATGTGCTGCTGACCCCAAAAATGTGTATGCAGGACAGTAGGACAACCCACCCCCATTGCTTGGAAGAAAATCACAAAGCCCCAGTACTCTGGATCATCTTTGTTTGTAAAGGTGAAATTAAAACGTGCTTTGAGACTTAGAAGGTGGATGACCAAGAGAATATCAAACCGTAATTATGTCCAAGTTTCAATAACATCTTAAATCACCCAGTGCATTGTCTCAGTCTTTTGGAACTGCTACAACAAAATGCCAGTGACCGGGTAGCTAATAAACAATAGAAATTTACTTCTCACGGTTCTGGGGGCTGGAAGTTTGAGATCAGGGTGCCAGCACGGTTAGGTAAGGGCTTTCCTCCTGGTTGCAGGCTTCTCGCTGTGTCCTCACGTGGTGAAAGGGGCTGAGGATCTCTCTGGAGCTTCTTTTATGAGGGCACTAATCCCATATGTGTGGGATCCACCCTCATGGCTTAAGCACCTCCCAAAAGCCCCGCCTCCTAATACTATCACATTGGGCATTAGGAATTCACATATGAATTTTGGGGGGACACAAACACTTATAAAGAAGCCCCTGGTGTCCTTGGGGCTTTCAGTCTATTTATCTCCTCTTCATAGCATTGATCATCCAGAACGGCATTAGATTTCATGTTCGCCTTCCTCACTAAACACTGGGGCTGTTGAGTGAAGGCACCATAACTTACCATGTCATAGGCTTAGAGCCTGGTCCAAGACCTGGTATGTAGCAATAGATAGTTGACAGTAGATGGTTGGATAAATGATGTATGGAGGAAAAGATTTAAGAGTTGAAGGCTGAAAGAAAGGAAGGAATGGACTGAAAGGAAAGGAAGGAAGGAAGGAGAGAAGGAAGGAGGGAGGGAGTTCCATAGCAAACATGACATCAGAGTAAGCCTTGGTGTCATCTATCCTGTGGTTCAGCTTGGCAAGCAGGTGTGAGCAGCCTCCTGGACCAAACAAAACATCAACACAGTGCTGCTACTTGGCTTCACCCAAGAAGCTAACAAGCTTGAGCCCCAGGCTAAAAGTTCCAAGTGTCACGTTGCTTTGGGGGTTTCTCTTCCACTCCTGTGTACCTCTCTCCTCTACCCATTTCCTCTACTCCAACAGTGTCTTCCTCACATCAGACAGGGAGGACACTGCTATGGGCATTCGCTTTTGTGAGGGACTACGTTTCTGTGTAAACGTGCTCCAGCAGTTTTAGTCCAGTGGTACTTAACCTTCCTGGGTGGGTGCATCACAGGCCTATCAACATCCCAATAAAAGCTACCACTCCCTTTCTAGGAAAACGTACCCCTACTGCCCCTCAAATGCACAAACTCCGACACCATTCCAGGAAGCTTCTGGGGCTCACAGCCTTGAGATCTGTGGTCCAGGGCTACTGGACTCTGTGTTATTTGGCTCAGGATATTTTTTAATGTTAAACTTCTGCTCTCTCATTGGTAAAGTACCCAACTTAGAGGACTGTCAGGCACCAATAACCAGATGGGGAGAAAGATGCTTCGCTGATCTGAATCAGACCTCAAGGTGCAGGAAGGAAAGCCTTGTTGATCTTCCTGGTAATTGGGAGAAGATAAGGTACCAAGGATGGAAATGCCCTTCTCCCAACCCCTCGGCTCCCACCTGTCCTGCACACACATGCAAACACACACACACACACACACACACACACACACACACACACAAACACTGGTCATTGGACAAAAGTGCCAGAAGACTATCACCTCTGGGGAGCAGCCCCCATGGACGACTGATATGAGTCAATGGATCAGCTGCTCAGCTTCCTTCAGGTGGAACACCTAGGCATGCTCCCTTGTCTCCCAGAGGCCCCATTGGGTGCAGGTGCAGCTGCTCACAGTGTCACCTGTGCACTCATGCACCCGTGTTGGCCTCCTTCCCTCCCCAACTCACCTTCCAGCTCCGCCACCAGGGCCTCCTGGGATCATCTCCTGAGAAACTACCTGCACGTCAACCCTTGTTTCAGAGTCTGAATGAACACAACCTGACACAGGTGGTGGCCAGAAGTTTGAACAATCAGATACGATTCTGAGAGGGCTTTATAAGGTGGTCAATAGATTTCACCATCAGGTTCAGTATCTGGCCTCCTGGAAGAGAGGAGCAGGAAGCAGGTGAGGGTGTGGCTGTACCTGGGAAGTAGAGGAACAGAGGGTGTGAAGAGCTCACCTCCAGGCACCTGAGGGTGTGGCCCTGACAGGAAACGAGGTGGGTCTGTCACTCAAGCCACCCTGACGGAATACCCCAGGGTGGGGTGCTTACACAGCAGACCCTACTTCTCACAGTTCTGCAGGCTGAACATCCGAGATCAAGGTGCTCATAGATTCTGTCCTTGGTGAGAACCCTCTTCCTGGCTTGTCGATAGCCCTCCTCACTGTGTGCTCACACAGAGGGGAAATAGACAGGGGGTCACTCCTCTTTTTCTCCTAAGGGCACTAATCTCACCCTGAGGGTCCCACCCGTGTGACCTCCTTTAAACCTTACTACTTCCCAAAGGCTCCACCACTAAATACCATCACAGTGGGAAGTTAGGGCTTCAACAAAGGGATTTGTGGAGGATATGGATATTCAGTCCATGTCAAAGTGTATAACTGTTTTAGTTGAAAACTATACATTGTTTCAGTTAGCACTTAACCATGTTTCTCAGATGGCATTTGCTACCCAGTTTGTTGCTGTTGTTTGAAGTAGCTGTACTGCATCATCATATGTCTGATATGTGGAGCTCATTTTCCAGGGGGCAGCGGCCACTCTAGCCATGTGTATTTAGGGGAGGTGGGTCCTAGACTGCAGGAGCCCAGGAATTTAAGGGGAGGGAGGGAGCCCAGAACAACACCACCAAATGCCTCTTTGCAGACACCCTAGGAGACTCTTCCAGTCAGGATGCCACCTTTAAGCCCTTAGGGAGTGGCTCTCAAAAACCATCAGCATCAGTATTACCTGGGAACTTGTGAGACATGCAAATGAAGGGCTTCACCCTAGACCCACTGCAGCATGATTCTGAGTGGGCACCAGCAATCTATTCCAACAAGCTCTCAGGGTGAGGACACAGGTTCAAACTGGAGAGTCACTCCCCGAGGGGTGTGGCAGTCCTAGAAGGGCTGTCCTTGTAGGTATAATTTTCTAGCTTTGGGGGTTGTGGGGAGTTGAACACCTACCACCAGTATTTTTTTTTCAACATCTCACACCAGGCAGGTTTTCCTCAACCCTGATATCACCCAACAGGTGCTGGCATCAGTGGTCTGGACCCTTGTTGAAGAGTTATGAAGTCAAGAAAAGAAGCAGAACGTGTCCCAAGACTTGTGAGCAAAAGGCAAGTGGAGAAGCCAAAAATCTTTCTGCCAATCTGTCATCTCTGTGCAACTTCTGACCCTCCTCTTCCCCAACCACCATCTCCCACTTCCACACAAGTCTGGGATGGCCCTCAGTTCCTGAAGGGATTCTCATGCTTACTTTTAAAATCTTTTTGTTAATTCCCCCTTAATTCCTGTTGTTCCTGAGCCAAAACTGTTGATACACCATTTTGTCACCTACCCTGAGAATTCTAACACTATAAGTCTTGAGACCTAATTTTCTAGAGCAATCTACCCGTGGCATTCTAAATAGACGAATCACTTACAGCCTTCTTTTAAATAGCCCTTATTTTTTTATTGAAGCATAGTTGATTTACAATGTTTTGTTAGTTTCAGGTGTACAGAAAAATGATTCAGTTATATATATATATTCTTTCTCAGATTCTTTTCCATTATAGGTTATTACAGGATGTTGAATATAGTTCCTGTGCTATACAGTAGGTCCTTGTTGCTTATCTACTTTATATATAGAGGTGTGTATCTGTTAGTCCCAAACTGCTAATTTATCCCTCTCCCCACCCCAGCCTGGACCTTATTTTTTAAAGAAAAATTGAGCAGAAAGTACAGAGATGCCCTTTATACCTCCTGTCTCCACATACTCATACCCTTCCCGCGATCAACACCCCCAACAGATGGTACATTTTTTATAATCCATGAATCTACACTGACACATAAATATCACCCAAAGTCCATAGTTATATTAGGGTTCACTCGGTGTTGTATATTCTATGGATTTTGACAAATGTATTATGACATGTATCCACTATTATAGTGTCAGGGTAGTTTCACTGCCCTAAAATCCTCTGTACTCTGTCTATTCATCTCTCCCTGTCCCCTAACCCTTGGTAACCACTGTTTTTTTTTACTCTCTCCATATTTTTGCCTTTTCCAGAATGTCATATAGTTGGAAGCATACAGTATGTAACCTTTTCAGATTGGCTTCTTTTACTTTCTAACATATACTTAAGATTCCTCAGTGTCTTTATATGGCTTGATAACTTGTTTATTTCTAGTGCTGAGTAACATCCATGTCTGGATGGGCCACACTTTTCTAAACACTCACTTTTTGAAGGACATTTTGGTTACTTACAAGTTTTGCCAAATATGAATAGAACTGCTATACATACCCACATACAGGTTTTTGTGTGGACCTAAGTCTTCAACTCACTTGGGTAAATACCAAGGAACACACTGCTGGATCATATGGTAAGAGAATGTTTAGCTTTGTAAGAAACTTCCAAACTGTTCTACAAAGTGGCTGCACCATTTTGCATTCCCACCATCAATGGATGAGAGTTCCTGTTGCTCCACATTCCCGTCAGCACTAGGTGTTATCAGTGCTAGAGATTTTGGTCATTTAAATAGGTGTGTAGGTATATCTTATTGTTGCTTTAATTTGCAAATCCCTAATGACAAAATGTTGGGTATCTTTTCATATGTTTATTTGCCATCTGTATCTCTTTTTTTGGTGACATGTCTGTACTTCCATGCTTTTTATTCTAATGAGATTTCTGACAGCAAACTCTATAGGGATGTTTCTGCATGGAATTATTGTAATGCTGCCTTGCAACTTTTTATTTTGGATCAATTTTCTCCAAAACTAAAGTTGCATCCCCATTTTATAAAACTAACAACAAAATGAGCTCAAGTATTTGATTTGTCACTAGTAATATAGCTGGTCACTACTCTTATAGCCCATGAATTGATATTGTTAACCACATTATCATTTTTACAATCATCCTGAATCCTTTTTTTGTGTGTGTGTGTGTGGTACGGGGGCCTCTCACTGTTGTGGCCTCTCCCATTGCGGAGCAAAGGCTCCGGACGCGCAGGCTCAGCGGCCATGGCTCACGGGCCCAGCTGCTCCGCGGTATGCGGGATCTTCCTGGGCCGGGGCACGAACCCGTGTCCCCTGCATCGGCAGGCGGACTCTCAACCACTGTGCCACCAGGGAAGCCCGGGGAAGCACCTGAATCCTTTTTTAAAGTTGGCGACTACATTTTTTTCTCAATGAATAAGTAATGGTTCAGTACATAATGATTTGTAATTTCTTAAGTATCAGAAAATACAAACCATTGGATCCAATTGTACTGAATGAAATCACTTTTTACTTTCAAAAGTACTATTTAGTTGCTTTCTTTCCAATTATAGCATACATCTCATCTCTCTAACATAGAAAGCTTTAGCTTTTAGGTCACAGTTTTTTTGGGTTTTTTTGTTTTTTGTTTTTGTTTTTTTTGCGGTACGCATGCCTCTCACTGTTGTGGCCTCTCCCGCTGTGGAGCACAGGCTCTGGACACGCAGGCTCAGCAGCCACGGCTCACGGGCCCAGCTGCTCCGTGGCATGTGGGATCTTCCCGGACCGGGGCACGAATCCGTGTCCCCTGTATCGGCAGGCGTACTCTCAACCACTGCGCCACCAGCGAAGCCCAAGGTCACGGTGTTTTTTTACGACAACAGGTAAAACCCATGAAAAGCTTCCAACTTCTTAATTTTACACTAAAGTTTTATTTTCACCAACTAGATGAAGACCATGCACTTTTTGAAGAACAACAACAACAACAGAGGAAACAGACATTTTAATACAAAATTATTTCAGGGAAAGAAAATACATTTAAGTAAATAATCATGGGTGATAAAAACACACCAGAGTTCCTCTTACAGATAAATTTGAATATCCCAAAATGCAATGAAAATTGACATTAAGATAGACATTAATGCAGTCAACGAAAGAAAAAACAGATAAGTTGGACTTCAACAAAATTTTGTGCATCAGTAACTCAAGAACACTACCCAGAGAGTGAAAAGACAGCCCATAGAATGGACCAAAATATTTGCAAATCATGCATCCAACATGACTCTAGATACTAGAATATATCAACTCTAGTATACAGCCAGAATATCTAAAGTGTTCATAATATATAAAGAACACTTACAATTCAACAACAAAAACACACACAAGCCAATTAAAAAATGAGTAAAGGACTTGGATAGGCCTTCCCCCAAAGAAGATATACAAATGGCCACCAAATATATGAAAAGGTGCTCAATGTCACTAGTCATCAGGTCAATGCAAATTAAAACCACAATGAGATACCACTTCACAACCATTAAAATAGATATAATCCAAAAAACTGGAAATTCATGGGCATCAATGAGTATGTGGAGATACTGGAACACTTATACATTGCTGGTAGGAAGTTAAAATGGTGCAGCTGCTGTGGAAAAAAAATTAGTAATTCCTCAATAAGTTACACATAGAACTACCACATAACCCAGCAATTCCACTCCTAAGTCTATACCCAAAAGAATTCAAAACAGGTACAGTTTTCAAACAAAATCTTGTACACAAATGTTCATAGCAGCTCTGTTCACATTAACCAAAAGATACAAACAACCCAAATGTTCATCAACAGATGAATGGATAAACAAAATATCACACAGTGGGATGTTGTTCAGCCATAAAAAGGAGTGAAAAACAAATACATGCTACAACATGGATGAACATTATTCTCAACAACTTTCTAAGTGAAAGAAACCAGACACAAAAGGCCACATGTTGTATGATTCCATTTATAGAAAATATCCATAATAGACAAATTAATGGGGATAAAAGCAGATTCATAGTTGCCAGGGGCTGGGGAGGGGTGAATGAGAGCAACTGTTTAATGAGAGAATGAGAGCAACTGTTTAATGGGTATGGGGTTTCCTTGGGGTGATGAGAAAGTTCTAGAGATGATTGTGGTGATGGTTTACAACACTGTGGATGTACTTAACACCCCTGAACTGTACAAATAGGTTATGATGTAAATGTTATTTGATGTGTATTTTACCACAGTAAAAACAGTCAAATGCTTCAAAAGCATCATCTAAATTTGTTTCATTAGCCAATTTTATTTCAGAAACTAGTGCTTCCACTATGTAAAAATAGAAATTCTCTGTGTTTAAGGCTTATTTTCTATGGGACAGTTGTAACGTTTCCCACCTTCATCTCATGTTCTAAAAGAGCATTTTGTTTGTTATACTGGTTTGAAAAGTGTGTCTACTCTTTTTAGTTAATATGGCTTCCACAGGTGTGTATTAAATCTTGGGGTTCAAGATGTGTGATAGATTCATCATAAATGCTGTTCGATACAAACAATAAATGCTAGAGAGTGTGTGGAGTAAAGGGAACCCTCCTACACTGTTGGTGGGAATGTAAGTTGGTGCAGCCACTATGGAAAACAATATGGAGGGTCTTTAAAAAACTAAAAATAGAACTACCATATGATCCTGCAATCCCACTCCTGGGCGTATATCCAGACAAGACTATAATTCAAAAAGATACATGCACCCCTCTGTTCATAGCAGCACTATTCACAACAGCCAAGACATGGAAGCAGCCTAAATGTCCATTGACAGCTGAATGGATGAAGAAGAGGTGGTACATATAGACAATGGAATATTACCCAGCCATAAAAAAGAATGAAATAATGCCATTTGCAGCAACATGGATGGATCTAGAGATTGTCATACTAAGTGAAGTAAGTCAGAAAGATAAAGACAAATATCATATGATATCACTTATATGTGGAATCTAAAATATGGCACGAATGGACTTATCAATGAAACAGAAACAGACCCACAGACTTAGAGAACAGCTTTGTGGTTGCCAATGGGGGAGGGAGTTGGGGGAGGATGGAATGGGAGGTTGGGGTTAGCAGACGTGAGCCATTATATATAGGATGGATAAACAACAATGTCCTCCTATATAGCACAGGGAACTATATTCATATCCTATGGTAAACCATAATGGAAAATAATATTTAAAAATATATATATGAATAACTGAATCACTTTGCTGTACAGCAGAAATTAACACAACATTGTAAATCAACTATACTTCAATTTTTTAAAAAAGAAAAGAAAAAATAAATAAATGCTGTTGGAGACATATTTATGGGTCTTTCTAAATTTTGTATACCTGGGTTTTATTTACCAGTGTGCAATAAACTGTCTTTCACTTTTCCAATAAAGTTGATAATTAAGCTATCAAAATATTTGCATCTAACACTCTTGGACTCATGGATATCTTAGAATTAAATTAATTTTCAAAACAGTCTTTGCTTATTATATATTTTTCTTTTTCCTTATGAATTAATCAGTTATCATGATGGTTTCCAACATGATTTTGACCCAACTTAGTTTCTTGTTAACACTTTTTTAATTCTATGAAGCAAATCAAATGAGGTATCTCAACTACAATTTTTTATATTACATAGCTTTATCGATAATATTAGATATTACTAATAATACTGTAATACAGTCAAAGAATATAGAAAATTATTAAGAAGAAAGTATGAGTCACTCAAGAACCTCTCACCCACAGGTAATGTTAACATTTTAGTGAGAGCTTTGTACATATATATATGAAAAACCTGTGAAATGCTTAAAATCATTTTGCAATTTGAATTTTCACTCAACTACTCATAGTGGGTATCTTTTCATCTCAAAAAATCATCTACATCATCTACTTTTACAGGAACTACTATAAAAACTACTCATTTATAGGAACATATATTTATAGGAACATATCAAATTTTATCTTATCTTGTGATGAACATTCAGTTTGTTTTCAATTTCTGTCTCTAAAAACCTCATTCTAAAGAACCAACTACTACGTATAAAATAGATAACTAATGAGAACCCACTGTATAGCACAGGGAACTCTCCTCAATGCTCTGTGGTGACCTAAATGGGAAGGAAATCCAAAAAAGAGCAGATATATGTATACGTATAGCTGATTCACTTTGCTGTACAGCAGAAACTAATACAACTTTGTAAAGCAACTATACTCCAATAAAAATTAATTTAAAAAAAAGAAGACTCAGAGTACAATGGAAAGAAGAGAAAAAGAACCAACAAATCATACACACACACACACACACACACACACACACACACACACACACCTAGCTCTTGAGCATGCATTCCTTGAAGTTACAAAGTACACTTATACATTTTACGTTTTGATTCATATTGACATGCAATGCTCAGTGGTGCACTGATCCACCCTATGAATGCCACCAAGGAGCCCCACTTTCTCCACTCCCTTAACAGCAATCTTTGAGGTGTGATAAATAAAAAGTCATATGTTGCAATATATTTTAATTTTCATTTTTTAACTGCTACTAAAGCTGAATCTTTTTCTTGTATTCAGTGGCCTTTGTTTTCTTTTGTAAGTTGTATAATGAAGTGATTTGCCCATTGCTTATTGAGTTACTTCTTTTTCTTTTTTTTATTAATTTGTAAGAGCTCTTTGTATATGAGCAAATATATGTATATATGGACTTTCTTTCACATGCATTGCAAATATTATCTCAAGCTATCATTTGTATTTAAATAGTGGTCTTCTTGCCTTCTTTTTCTTTCTTAAAAAATGCTATCACAGAAATTTTCAAATATATACGAAAACAGATAATCACATAATGAATCCCCATATAGCCATCACCTCCATCAACAATTATGAAAGATATTACGAACCCGGTTCCATCCCTCAGCTGCTTTTTTTATTTATAATTCTTGTTGTTGTTGTTGTTTTGCTGGAGTATTTTAAAGCACAGCTCATTTTACCCATAAATAGATCAGTAGGCATCTCTAATTGATAAGGACATTTTGACATATAACTACAAGACATTTTCACAACCTATCCATCTTTAATACTAAGAAAATTTCACCTACCATGTGAAACTTTTTTGGATGATATATATCCATTTCAAACTACCACCCCCCCAGGTCATTTTGCTTGGGCTGTTTTGCCTTTTTAACCAGAGGCAATTTCATCTGTCTACTTTGCATAATTTCTTACACACATTTCTATAACTCTTATCATATTCTCTTTCCCTACAAAGAATGTTTGCTCCACTCAGATGTTCTCTGCACTGTCATCACACTCTCTTTTCTGAGCATAAGATGATGGCAGGCCTTTGAACCTACACATTGTTGTAATTCTGATCTTCACGGCCTCTCTTCAGTTTCAGCTCAACATTTCCAGTTGAAGTGACAGTGTCTGCTGAGATCTCAGGGTCTCCCTGCCCATTTTCCATGCTGTAGGCATTTACATAGGCATTTGGGGAAGTCATGGGTTTTCCCCAAAGCATTTCCTACTTACCAACGGCCTAGCTCACAGCAGAGTTCAGAATTTCCCTCAGATCGATATACTTACTTTAGTCTGATATTAACTCACCTTCCTTAAATCTCCCCTTGCTGTGGCAGGGGGCAGCCTTTTCCAAGAGTTCTGATCTTCACCAGGTGTCTCTCTCCTTTTACTCAGGAGGACTTTCCCAGGAAAATCCTGCTGCAAGCAAGAAACATCAAGCTTCTCTGTGAGGGCACTACACAGATCAAAGGCACGTGGATCTTTCTCTCTAGCACGTATCAGTTTTACTTATGTTTCAGGTAGGAGAATTGTCTACTTCTTCACTCCTTCTCACACAGTCCTGAAGTCAAACCATCCAGGTTTGGCCAAAGAGGTTTAGTCAGTATAGGTTAGTAGGTGATGGAGTTACTGGTTGTGTTGGTGCATGTTTCAGGGTGTGATAAGTTCTGACTGCTTTTGGAAGAGTTAGCCCTCAGTGTTTGGGGACTTCTGGGAAGCACGGCACTAAAGGACAGAGGGAGGGTGGACTTACAGATAATGGGCCAAGAGCCTGCAGAGCTTTTTGCCAAGGCTGTTCTCACGTCTATGCAAGCCCACAGAAAAACATTGCCAAAGCCAAAATCAAGTCATGGAGGGTCATTCTGGGGAGACCACAGAGACCATCTTGTCAACCATTCCAATCTTATGAACAAAGGAACTGATGCTTAGGAAGGTGACCTGAAGGACTTGCCCAAGGCTGTAGAGAGAAGCGTGACCAAAACCAGGTCACCTGACTCTAACGAGGGACACTGTCCATCTACCCAACCAAACCAAACTGTCTCTGGCTGGTGACACTCTCCACCTACCCAACCTCTACCAAAGCTCAGAAGGCCAGTGACGCTTCTCTAAAGCATCTCCTCTTGTCCAGAGCCCAAAATCACCTCAGTGGGGTTGACCACCATGGTCAAACTAATTCCAAGGGACTTCAAAGATAACTTGCTCTATCTGGGGTCCCATCAATTGCAATTCTGGAATCCCTCATCATGGACATCAGGAAGATGGGACTAGATATTGGCCTGTTGGGTGAGGTAAGGTCTACTGAAACAAAAGAGAATGGTTGGCCTAGGATAAGATGAAAAATACACTTCAAAGGGAATAGACTACTAGCCCTGCTGTCCTCCGGAAGCCCCGATCCAACGCTTCAGTTCCCTCCTACCCTTGGCCTGCCTCTGTCCTTAAAGTACTCAGTCTTTTGTCTGTGAAAAGACAACAGGATTGGGTCTTTAAGAAAAGAAATAAATAGTAAGTAGTTCTCCAGGTTTTCTGCAGCTATGTCTCATATTTGACAATCTCACACTCACCGACTTGACAGTCTGCTTTCGCTAATCCATATGCATATAAGGTGTATATTACCCCCACGTCTACGAGATTCTCACTTAGCCAACGACATCTGTCTGTGAACTGTCACGAAATGCTAGAATGATTCTTTTTCTTTTGTGGTGTCAATTCCTCTATCTGTCATTATGAACCTTGTTAAATACCCTCTTCCCTCCCCTTATGAAAGGCATGAACTGAGTGCTAAGTTTCAAACATACCCCCTTAGCACATCCAGATAGGGAGAAAAAAAGCACATCTAGCTATCTACTTAATCAAACATCTACTTTTACTCCATCAACGGGGAGGAGGCCCTTTTGTACATTTAACAAATTCAAGCAATTTAGCAACTGGGTTAAAGCCTATGTAAAGTACTTCAACAACATGGGAAATAAAGACACTGGTCTTCTGTCTTAGAATTGGTTAATGGAAGACGTGAAGTCTCAAAGCGCGCACAACCGTGGGTTCTTACGGAGCTGCCCTAATGCACTGCTGGGAAAACCTTGTGAAGTTTTCCATCACGGGGGGAGGTGGGTTGACAGTCTTTGCCTTTGCTGTCAGTTCCACTGTGGGAGGCTCCTAAATTTATTACATCTAGGAAATAATTCTGGTGCAAGCCTATCCTGGAGGAAGCAAAGAAGCAAGGCATGCAGCCCGCTCTTCCGAATGTATTGTCTGTTATTACTACAAGGCTGTGGGCTGAGTCTTGGCAACTCCATGGGCAGGGACCTTGGGCGCTTCTCGGTCTAAACTTGATCAAGGGGAGGCAGAGCAAGAGAGAGGTCCCATTGGCCTTTCTTCATCTACCAGCTTGACAAGCCCTAGCTAAACAATATATTCAGAAAGTTAAAAGGAATCATCACAGTGGAGCAGCAGTGTTTTCCACTGGTGTGAATGTCTCCATCAAATACCATCTCTGCTAAGTCATCAAAATGCTCAATACCACCTGTTAGAAGATCAGATGTCAAATACTACTTTTGGATCAAGAAAGAGCTTTGTCTCTTTTTTTGCAATCTCCTCACTTTGGGAGGGTCCATCACCTCAGTTTCCTCATCGACAAAATATGAATAATAGCGTGGTCCAACTTCCTGGGGAGGAGAAGATAGATGAGTGCTTTTTGCTGACTAGCTCAAAAGCCACGCAAATATAAATCACTGAGTACTGCACACACTGCCTTGCTGCTGCTGTAGGCGCCTGGAGCTGTCACTGAAGCCTGCGAGAGCTCCAGGAACCTACAAGAAATATGTGCTGGGAGAGCCAGGTCCAGTGTCTTTTGGTGGTGATGACTGAAACGCTGTTGTAGTGGAGGGGCAGCTGCTAAGTTTATGGTTATCGACCACTGAACTTGGACTTGCTCTGAGAAGCCTGCTCCATCAGGCCATCCAGCTCAAAGGGCATCAATCATTTGGTGCAACACTGTGTCTTATGGGCTTAATGGTATTGGAATCTGAAGGGCCAGAAGCTGCCCTTGGAAATGAACAAAGGGCTGTTCACAGGCTGGAGGAGTGAGCGCAAGATGGACCTGACTTTTGCTTCACAAATAATCTAATAATAAAGGAATTAAACCAACACGCAGGCTCTATTGATCTATCATAGTGATTGAATGATCAGTAAACGCACATCTGCACTCTACAACTTAGCAAATGGAGCCAAACCTCTCAGTTGTATCCTCAGGTTAGTTTCTTGGCTTGTCACCTTTTGGTGATTGTGGAATGTGTCCCCAACTACAGTTAATCATCTTACAAACGTATACAAATCCCCCATCTCAACTTGCACCAAGTACTAGCAATAGCCTTTGCTATCATCTATCAATCAATACATTATCCCTTCTCCCCAAATGCAGGGTCATTTACTATAACCTATTGGAAAATGCTGCTTGGCAAAGAATGTTTATGAGATATAATCATAGAAAATAAAGGGATATTATAATGAGAAGTCAACCCTTCAGCTTAATTGCAAAAGACTGTTTGAGCTAAAGGAAATAGTGTATTTGAGCTCTGAAGTGGAAATAAAGTTGCCAGTTTCTGAAACGCATATCATAGAAAATGAGTTCTTTTTCTTCATTAGAAAAAACATATCTGCAAGTAATAAGAATATTACGAGTAAATACTAAAAGAATACACAGCCATTGGGCTGTGAGTAGCTACAGAGTACATTATATCTTTGAATAATTTCTAAATCACTGACTTAGAGAAATACTGAGTCCTGGCCTTGGTAAATTATAATCTGTGTTCTTATCCTATAGAAATGAAAAGGATCATCACCCCACACAACCAGAACAGGAGAAGTTTATTATGAATCTGAAGTGTTGTATTTGTAAATTATTCTTTGTCTCCTTTTTGAAAAATAGCTTGAAAATGAACAGAATAATGTATGTATAAGGATAGTATGAACTAAATTGTCATATTCTCTATAGACCTAAGGAGGAAAGAAATGTGGAACTTGCTGTGCTGAAGTTGTTGTTGCTAAGGAAGCACTAAACAGGTGAAGGCGAAACCCTACGATGTGCATGAACCTGGTGCCCCAGATGGACAGAGGAACAAAGAGAAGGTAGGTCCTTCCAGCTCTAAAGCCAGGAAAAAGCAGTTCCTATGCAAATTTGAAAACAAAGATGACAACTCTTTGTTGTTTGACTTAAACAAAATTGTTTTTCCTGAGTTAGAAAAGTCAGATTAACCCTTCAAAATCAGTACCCATAAATGGAAATAACAGTTAACTGTTCTGGTCACTGTTGCAGCCACTGAGGAAACAAAGGAAAAATATTCTATCTTCCTAGAGAGTAAACAAAATAAGTGTTAACTCTACAACATGGTACAGATGGTAAGGGCTGTAGGGAAAAAAAGGAAAGAAAGAAGGAGAACAGGAAATTCTTGGGTGGGGGTGGGGGGAGGGTTGTCGTGCTTTACAGAGGGTAGAAGTGACAGTCTCTGAGCCAAGATGACATCGGAGCAAAGATTTGAAGCCAGCAGGAGGGCAGGCAGGCAGGTACCCAGAGGACAGTGAGCTGGTCCAGATGCTTGAAAAGTAGCAAAGCAGAGCCAAGTGGCTGGAGGCAAGTGAGAAAGGGGCACAAGAGCTGGACATGAGACATGGGAGAGACATGAGGAAGGAGAGAAAAATCACACATCCTCAGGACTTCGGCTTTAGTCAGAGAGCGCTGGCACACTGTCCAGCAAAGAAGCACACAATCTGACTTCATTTTTCTCAGGCTCTCCCTGGGTGCTGTGAGGGGCGACGGCAGAAGCAGAGAGTGACTAGGAGGGCCCACAGTTTGCAGATGGAAGGCGACAGTAGTTTGGACCAATATGGTTGCCATGGAGATGAGAGGAGGTTGGGTTCTGGATACCTGTTGGAAGAAGAGCTGGCACGAGGTCTTGGCAGATGGGATGGGAAGAGAAGGAGGCATCCTGGATGACTTCAAGGTTTTTTGGCCTCAGCCATTTCCAGTTGCTATTAGATAAGATGAAGCAGGTTTGAGGGGAAATATCAGGGATTTGGTTTGAGGCCATGGTAAATATGAGATGCCAATTAGATCCCCAGGTAAAGTGTATGAATCCTGATTTCAGAGGGAGGTCTGAACTGCAGATGTCAGGATACACATGACGTTGAAAACTATGTCTGGGGCCTTGTCTGGAGAGCTCCAGCATTTCAGGAAGGAGATGGAGAAGCCCATGACAGAGGGAAAAACCTGGCAAATGTGGCCTCATGAACATCTATCTCCCTGATGTCATCAGGTCCAGAAGAAATGTTTATGCGTGTTTTAGGTAAACTTTAAAGCCCTAGATCAATGCTCACTTACTACTCCTGGAACCAGCTGGGCTTTGCACCAACCACTTTGAATTAATTCTTCCCAGCTCTTCTCGGATAAAGAAACAATCAATTTGCAACTTGGTCGAGGTGAGTCCCAACTGCGAGCCTGCAAACCCCTTTCAGGCACTTGGCCTTCTTCCTCACCTGCTTTCTGCTGGATGTCACCTTCCAAGAATCCTCAAGGACCTCCCTAAGCAGGGGAAAGGAAAGAGAGGGGACTAACACGGATTACCGGGCACTAGGATTGAAAATTTACATCCAGGCTCTCAATCAATCTTGAAGCCAACTCCATGAAGCAGGATTGACCTCTCCTGTTGTAGATACAGATAAGAACATGATGCTCAGAGAGGTGATGTAATTCAACTAAGTTCCTACCGTGGCCTTACCTGGAGCTGGGAGAGACACCGATATCTTCAGGACAGTTTCCACTATAGAGACCCAGAGCTCAACCCCTTCTCCAAAACCATCCCAATTCCTCTACAGATGGGACAGGAAAGATTTATGATGTATTAACACTGAAAAGAGAAAGTTGCTATAACAGTACAAAAATAGCTAGACTCAATGTCTATGTACTTTACAGATTGGAAAGCCCAGTCACAAACCTTCATCTTTCCTGGATGTGTCGATCTGATCCCTTTACCAAGACTGGTGCTGCCAAGATTGGCAACTTGGCCTCAGGGGAAATAAAACACTGAAAGTGACCTGGAAAGAAAGACTCTTCACCAGCGGGAGGAGGATGTCTTAAATGTCCTTAATGAGTCCTTGGAGGGATCTCAGCTCTCTGCTGGGAAACAGGGCATAGGCAGGGGGCATAGCTGAGAGAAGTGACCGAGATTTGTATTCCAGCCCAACCACTCAGAAACTGAATACTTCAAAAGTATCGAACACTGATTCAGTGCTGAGTATCCATTCAAGGTTGCTTAGCGCACATTGACTCATTCAGACTGTGGACGTTACTGATGAAGATCTGACTGTTGGTGGTGGTGTTATATTCCCATTTTACGGAAGAGGAAACTGAGGCCCGGGGAAGCCTAGGAGCTTGCCAAGCTCCCAAACGCAGTTTGGCTCCAGGGTCTGGCCCTTAACCTTCAACCCCGGGCAAGCCACGCTCTCTGAACTTGAGTATCCTCGTTGCGTTGTTAGACGGAAAATAACCTGGCAATAATAGTCTGGCAATGTCTTCCACATAGCTGGGCTCAATAGGGCTGTTACCTGAATATGACTGTTCGCCTTTGGTTAATTGTCTCTTTTGAGGAAACTCTTCTAAAGCTCCCGCAGGTAGAGAAGACCAGCGCTTCCTACACCAGCTCGAGTACCACTGAGCAGCTTCACCCTCTGTGTGTCCGCAGGCTTTGTGTCTGAATTTACCACAGCGCGTTGCACGTCAAAATGCAGTTGTTTCCACTTTTCTGGATTAGCAGTTAGAGGCCCTTCAGGGATAAGACCACATCTGATGCTTCATGGGGACTACCTGTCTCTCAGATACCACCCGCAAAGGTAGGCGCTCAATGGATACATGCTCTTTGCATAAACGAATAAATGCATCCCACCGGAAGGTGTGACACCACCGGAAATAGTGTTCCAATCCCGAACTTACTCCATACAGTCAGTGTGGGGAGGGTGGCGCTCAGTTCTCGGGTTCCTTTATCCTAATCTGGTCAGATCACTTCAGTATCTGCCTTTCTTTCGCTCACACAAAACATCTTTAACCCTTTTCACTGGAAGGCTTTTGGGTGAATCTATCTCCTCCAAATCACTATATCTGACTCAGTTTGTTTTTCAGTCGCTTCTAAGCAAACGATATTGATACAAAGTCACTGTTTCTGAGAGTCTAAGTGTATTCTTCTTACAAATACCAAAGGGAATAAGGTGAAAGAATTATCATAAAGTGGGAAGGATTTGGTTGTCAGCTGCATCACGTCCTTGATTCAAAACCCAGCTGCACTGCTGCATTTCTCTGAGTTTCAAAACCAGGAGCCACGGAGCCTCTGGAGAGGACGTGGTGCACCCTGAGGGGTCTCCTTCTGGGTCCCCAGGCATTTCCCACCCAGGCTCTGCCAGCTGGACAGTCTTGGCTCTGCATGAGCCGCCCCCGACACTTCCCCACCCCTGAGTCCTGGTTCTTCACTTCCAAACCCAAGGAGTGAACCCCAAGGAAAAGGGTCGAGGCCTTGCCCCAGGCTGGAAAGCTTTGGTTTTCAAAAACAGAAGAAGCAGAAGCTGGAGGTCATAAAAACTGGGAAAAAGAAACCAGAGCAGCAGAGCCCTTGTTGCAGAAGTTTCATCCCAGTGCTTGGTCTTTTTCCTCAAGTTCATGATCCTTCACACCATACAGAACCACAAGCGTTCTGTATGAGTTTCACACTACAGAAAGATAACAGAATTTCATGTTTTACAGAAAACTTTACCTATTATTTAACAAGATACTTACTATTTAACAAGATACTTACTATTTCTCAACCGCTGGAGGCAAAGGGATGCTCATTTTATTGCTGTTTAATAGATTTTCTTAAAGAAAAAAACACCATCATCATCGTAATTACTTACATACATTATCTCATTTAATTTCTCTGAATTCTAGCAACACCATTGGAAAGTAGGTATGCTCTGCAGATGACACACTGAAACTCAGAGAGGTTAAGTAACTTACCAAGACTCACACAGCTAGTAAGAAACAAAACTAATAACCACACTTATCACCTCAACTATCCTTTTCCTCTACAAAACTCACTCTGCTTTAAAATGCAATCCAGGCTCTGCCAGAACAAAAGCGCCCGTAACTGACTCCATTATTATAGTAAGTCCTGAATAAGTAGACTTTGATGAATTCTATAGGTGTTTTTATTCTTCTGAGAAGATTATCTTGAAAGAAAAAAATGGTAATTTAGCAATTATTGTCTGAATGAACTAAGCTATTTTTAACACTCTAATGTTATGGAAACAGCTATCTATCTATATCTATCTATACACACACACACATATACACACACACACATATATATATATTTCTAAAGAAACAAAATGACACCTATAACTTTTCAGAGGATCACACCTGTTTCAATTTCCACTGATACGTTTTCTCCTCCAATGTGTTTTTTAATGTTTATCGTTTTTATTTTTTATCGAATGAAAGATTCTTTAAATTATATAGTGCTTTACAGTTTAAAAAGTTTCACACACGTGGTTTCACGTAATCCCATAATAACCCTTTTTTTAATCCCCTGCCCCTATATAGATCCTCCAATATGCTTTTATTGTTGTCTTCAGCAGCTTTAACTTCTGATGGAAGGGTCATCTCTGGCCCCACGGAGTCTTATCCACAGACCCAGGTTACAAGCCGAGTTCCTTCCGCTCCACCTCTTTGCAGTGGTACATGAGACTGGCTAGTAATAGTAGAGTTCATAATAAATAATAATTACTGCTCACAGAGTCCTCCTCTCTGCTATAGCAAGAAGCATATGGCAAGGAGTTTTGTATGTGATCTACTTTATTCACCAACAATTCCGGGAGGTAGCTTATATTATTACCGTCAATGTATAGATGGGGAAACTGAAGCTCAGAGAGGTTAGTGACCTCGGTCAAGGTCACACAGCCCAACGGCCTCGGCTCCTAGTCTCATGCTCTTCTGCCTCAGGAGGCTTTGCCTTGGTAGGATGAACACATCTGTGTCCTTGACACGCACTCCTGGAGACCATGGCACACATTTAAAGAGAGGAGCCTGGGGGGCGGAGCTAAGAGTGTCGCACTCATCCAAGGTCATGACCCCTCCACCGGGTCATCTGCCTCCCTTGGGGCCCTGCACCCTATGTTTATTGCCTCATTGAATCTTGACAAGGACTCTTTAGGATGAAGTAGCGTTTATTTCTTTTGCAGATAAAGAAGATGAGGCTCAGAGAGGTTCAATAACTTTCCCAAGGTCACACAAGTAAGGGAAGGACTAGGAATTAAGTCAATGAAACTTCTACAAGTCCAGCCTCCTCTGGGCTTTTAAGCACGGAGTTAACTGTCTCGGGCTCAGCACAGCAGAATTTCAGGACAAACCGAGTACTAGTGTCGCAGAAGGGGTCCAGCAAGAACTTGGCACATGCTGTTTGTAGCTCAAGGGTGGTAGGAGAGACTTCTCCCAGGGATGGCGGAGGCGAAGGTGGTCAACAGGGCCCCTGGCCCCACCACGAGCAGCCTCCTTAGACAGGCCTCAGCCTTCCCTGGCCTCACTCAGCTGCCCGTTCCCTTTGCCCGGAGGCACTTCTCTCCACTTGGAAGGCCTGCCCAGCCTGCCGCTTCGAGGCCCCAGAGCCCTTTCTCGCTCTTCCCATGGAAAGACGCGGTCCCGTTTTGTTCGTCCTGCTCGCAGGGATGCGCCGCCGTTTATCTGAGCCTTACCGATGCGCCCCTGCAAGTCTTGAAAGGCCGCGGTCTTGGCTCGTGTAACAGACCCTCCCCTGGCGCCTGGGCGGGGGTTGGGGGCGATGCCCAGCACAAATCTGTTGAATTCATGACTCCTGCTCTTCTGCTCAAATTGAGCACTCTCTCCGGGCTCCTGCCGGGTGGGGCCTGCCTGATCAGAATGACGGATTCCTCGCGGAGGACGAAGAGGTGCGCCATCAGAGCCGGCATTCCCGTTTGAACCGATACTCAGCGCCTTACACTCCCGCTTCGGGGCTCGCGGAGGGGGAGGCTGAGGCGCAGAGAGCCGAGGAGGGGTTACAGGTTTGCCTTCCGAGCCGCCCGCGCCGCCGCCGCCCTTTCACACTCGCGTGTGCACACAGGCCAAGCCGGAAGGCGCGATCCTAACTTGTGCCTCGAGCGGGTGGGAGGGAAGAGAGACGAGAGGTATTCCATTGGTTGTCTGGGAAAATGAATTGCACCTTCCCCTCACTTGCGGAGGATCAACTTTTCCCACCCCCTCGGGTGGGCACTCATAACCTGGGGTCGCAGCCAGAACCGGGAAGTCAAGTGGCCCTAGCTGGAGGGAAACGAAGCCGGGTGGGCAGTGGGCTGCCCTAGACGTCGGGGAAAGTGCTTCACGGGACCCCGAGTGCCCCGGGCGGGCGAGCACGCGGGTGCCCCGACGAGCGGCCCGGGGCACAGGGTTG
The DNA here is from genome assembly GCF_059928025.1 of Delphinapterus leucas. Lineage (NCBI taxonomy): Eukaryota > Metazoa > Chordata > Mammalia > Artiodactyla > Monodontidae > Delphinapterus > Delphinapterus leucas. Next base: position 103,816,795 of record NC_143137.1, on the reverse strand, counting down.
CGGGTCCCCTGGAGGGCGCCCCGGCTTCAGCGGCCCCGCACGCGTCGTCCGCGCCGGAACCCCAAGGGTTAAGCGCGGGCCCCGCGGCGCGGTGGCAGACACGCCAGCCAGCCCGGGACGCGGAAAGGCGGTCACCGCCGGCCGCGCGGGGCCGCGGCGGGATGCGGCGCTGGAATGAGGAAGCGCGGCGGCGCGGGGAGGGCTGGGGCGCGCGGGCGCGGGGGTGGCGGCGGCGCGCCCAGCGGGCCCGGCGCAGGCGAGCGGGCTGCAGCCGGCGGCGGCGCCAGCAGGTACTGCCCGTGCCCGCTGCCGCCCCGAGAGCCTGGGCTCGGGGGGAGGGGGGGCCGGTGTCCAGCCCAGCGCGGCGGCAAAGTTTGCGCGCGCGGCCCCGGAGTTGCGGTCGGGACGGCGCAGTGCGAGCGGGCGACCGGCGGCAGGGGCGACGCGTCCCGCTGCGAGCCCCGCTCCGAGCCTCGCGCTGCGCCCGGTTCCGAGTCCCGCCCCGCGGCCGGTCCACGTCCCTCTCCGAGCCCCGCTGCGCGTCCCGCCCCCCTCCCGGCTCCTGTCCCGCTCGGTGCCGGAGCGTGCGCGGGGTCCGAGGCGGCGGCGGCGGCGGCGGCGGCAGCGGCGGCGGGGCAGGGCGCGCCGGGACCGGCTTGGCGCGCAGCCCCAAAGTTTGTGGAGCGCGGGCTGCGGGCGCGCGCTCGGGCCGGGCGGCCGCAGGTGGCGGAGCGCTGGCCCGCGGGGGCGCGGCGCGGAGCCCAGGTGCGCGGCCCGTGGGCGGCGCTGTGCGCGCGGGACGGGCCGACCGGCCGGGAGCGCGAAAGCCTGGTGGCGGCCGGCGGGGGGTGGGGAGCGCAGAGGAGAAATGGGGAACAATGCGAGTGAGCAACTTCAGGAAGTCATTGTGAAAGAAAGCTGGGAAGAGCTGGGCGGCCGAGCGAGCCGGGCGCTCTGACAAGTGCCTGCGCGGCCCGCGCCCGGGGCGGCGTCTGCGGCGACGGTCCTGGGTCCCCGCGGAGCGCAGCCGAGCCCGGGCGGGACGCTTGGCCGCGGCGAGGGGGCCGAGCAGGCGAGCCCGGCTCCGAGGTTGCTCTTGGCGCCCGAGGATCGGTCTTGGACCCCCAGAGTGCGACGCACACATCCACGTAAGTGTTTCCAGGTAGAATTTCCGTAGGAAAACTTGGATTAAAAAAAGAGAGAGGAAGAAAGAAAAGACGAGGCGGTTAGATGTGTAAGTCCTGGTTTCGCTCGGGTCCGCCTCTCCTCTCTGGGGACAGTGGGAGCGCTGACTTTTGTCAAAGCCTGGGCCACTTGGTGCTGTCACTGCAGGTGCAGGGCAGGCCGGCCGCGGGACACCTGTGAGCCGCCCCGCTGTCCCCGTGGGGAGGACACCGTGGTCCCGGTCGTGTTTAAATCGATCTACGCTTATATAGTGAGATCACGGAAGTCAGCCTTTATAAAGTCATTCATAACGCGCTTTCTTTTCTTATTTTTGACGTGAGAGCTTTTTGTTTATACTGTAAAATAAACAGATCGAGTCTGAACTTGCTTTCCGCAAAATCGGAATTATCCCGGTTTGAAAAGTTGGCAGTACTTTTGCCGAGTGCCGTTTTGGCTGTCAGGTTACGAAACCCCTCGGTCAAAAGGCGTCGGGTTACTTGCGACTGTATTTGAAACGTGTTTGAAAAATTCGTCAAGGATCCTTGGTGATTCCTAAGGAATCTCCTGAAGGTGTGATTGTTTTTTTCTTCTAAGTTGGAGGCACGGAGTGTAGCATCTGGAGAAGCAAAAAGGGTTACGATTCGATTCGGAGGGTCTGATCCGGCACTTCCAAATGCAGTTTCCATTCTCTCTGGACTGCAGCCCCCGGAGTGAATGTCAAGGCCCTGTGCTTCCCTCAATTTCAACACTCAAAATTCCCCACCCTGCTCCCCACGGGGTATTTCAGCTCTGAGGTACCTTATTTTAAACTTGGAAAGACAAACTGTTATTGAAGAAATATCTCCTTAACCTTCTGTTAAAAGTTAAAAAAAAAAAAGGAAGCTGAAAATATTTTATATGCATAATATTTAAACTTTCATGGAAATTTCAGTGATTTTAAGGATTGGTTCACTTTGATTATGAGTTGAGGGGAGAGTGGAACCTGCAGGAAACGGTCTGAGCCTCTTGAATTCACTGCTTTGTTTGAAGATGTTTATTTGATGAGGTTATTTGGATTCATCTTTTATATGGGATTTTTAAAGTAATAATTCAAGTATTATGTATATTATATGTGTTGCAATTGTTTCAGTGACAAATTAGATTATTTGATATGTGGCTTAAAATTTAAGCAGTCACAGATATCTCTAACCGGAAGATTACTTGCTTACATTCCAGATTATACAGAACGTGTTAAAAAATAATTTGTGTGCACAGATATAAATAATGATGTCGCATTTAAAAATCCTATACAACTTGGGTTTGATATAGTGTATCCGATTTCAAAACTTCCCATGGTCATACATGTTTATACCTTTTTTACGTGGGGAAAAAAATATGTGTTTCCTGGCCTCAAAGTCCACCAGAGCTGAAGACCAAAACATGTCACTGAGTTAAATGGTCAGGTTTTCTTCCCGTCCTGTTTCTTGGTGATAGTTGAAGGCAGCAGCTTCAGAAACTCCTCCTTGCTTCTTTAATTCATCAATATTTTAATAAAAGTGCTACATCTTGGGAAACTACATATCCTCGGAAATTCAGGAGCATCGTAACAATAAAAGCCCATCATCACGGCCTCATGGGATGAGCCCACAGGTCCGTGAATCAAAGTATGTTGCATCTGGGTCTTTTGAGAAGTATGTCTGAAGTCTCCTGAGAGAAGGTAACCAGTGGTTTCCTTGCAGCCATTTCCCTTGTTGAAAATTAGGATCACAGCCAATTTCCTGGCCAAGAGGCTGTAGCCAGTAGTGCTGGGACCACTGTGTCTTCCTCACTGGAGGCCTAGATTCTGAGGATCTTGGTTCTTTGGTTTGGGGATCTTTTCCCCTTGGCTTGGATTTGTGTGTCTCATGTTGGGTCATGTGTAGGAGCATATTGTCAATATAAACGTCAAACTCTTGAAGTTTGAGAGGACCCGGTGTATATATACAGTCTACTACATGCCATGCTGTGAAACACCTCCACCCCACCTGTCCACGTGTCGTGTGTATCCTTCACGGTTACATGTGTATTAATAAATACAGGAAATAAAGACATTATGTGACCATATGCACACAGACACACAGGGGGTACACACAGCGTGGGGAGAGACGCAGGGGGCAGAGTGGGAAAGGGTTATAACATCAAACACACCTGACCTGGGTACTAAAGCCCCTCCTTTTTGGGTTTGTTGGTTGGTTTGTTTGATTTTTACCTTTTACTAAAACAAGACAGCTTTTCCTGCTTGGAATGGTGAATTTAAGCATAAGTGACGTTAGTACTCTGGGTGTCTGCCTCACGTATTTGCAGTTAACCCAGAACTCATCAAGGGTAGCAGCGTTCAGAGGCGTTTTTGTTTCTTTTTCCCGCCTCTAATATTTGTCATTATGAAATACTTTCACTACAAAATAACTCTTGGTTTTGTTGCCTTATTTGAATGGAGATTTATATCAGCGAATCCAGCTCACAGAGAGCAACCCTTTGGGGTTGACTGACAGCCCTTGCTATTTCTCTTTTTTTTAATTATTGTTTTTAAAATTTCATTGAGGCATAGTTGATTTACAGTGTTGTGTTAATCTCCGCTATTTCTACACACATTTTTGGGTGCTGTGACTCCCACTTGTGGCCATAAGACCTTGCCCCTCCAGCCCTGATGGTTACCGTTAGTCCCTGTCTGGTGTCGGTCCGTTTGTACCTGCAGAGCCCTCAGGCATGTGTGTGGCATCATTCCATGTCATTGGAGAAAACACAAGATGTAAAAGCGACAAGTGACCCATCCTTTGAGGCTGACAAGGGGAGAACCGTTGATCCAGTTGACACCTTGAGACAGATCATTTTGGTTTTGCTCAGAACAGGCACATGTACACATGTGATCCAGACCTTGGGCAGGTTGCATTTCAGAGCATAGGCATTACACACACACACACACACACACACACACATTTAAAATCCAGATGAGGAGGGAGACAGGGGTTCATCAGGGACGTGGGCCTCCCAAAGCAGACTCAAGCCACACCCGCAAAACTGGTTGTATCATGGGGTCGAGCAGATGCCCACCCTGGTTTCTCCACGGAGACCTGGCATGTTGTTGTTCCTTGCAGTGTATAAATGGCTCTGCACTGCAGGTTATCTTTCGGCATCTCCTGTTGTATATGTTCACGTCCTTCCCTTTTCAGTGTCGTTGCTTTAATAGCTTGTGTTTGGCGTCACTTTGAAACGTTTGACAATAGTCTAACAAATATTTGTGAGATGTTAGGAAACATTAAAAGTGAAATGCTGCACTGTTACAAGTGAAACAGAGCAAACAAAAGAAGCTTTGCAGAGAGCCCCAGGGTGGAGAGGTGGGCAGGGCCCACCCTGCTTTGGTGTGTATTTGGTTGGGGGCCAGGAGTCGCTCCTGAGAAGGGCCTGGTGGGGAGGCAGCCCAGGCCTCGTCTGCAGGAAATGGCCTCATCCCCTGAGTCCGTCTTTTTTTCCTTCTCCTGTTTTGCTGCAATGAACAGGTGGGTGGATGCCTTGGGTGCCTCCCACGATCCACCTGGGGATGAACTGTGAAAAATGATGAAAACCCCGAGTTCCAGGCCTGGGGGCCACCTGCCTTCCCCACCACGGGCCTGGCTCTGTCTCCCTTCTCCCAGGGCCGTTTGTTTCTGCCTTTGGGGTGCTCAGAATGCCTGTTGACTAAAAGAGATCCCTCTCCCACCCGCCGCAAGCCCGCCAAGTCAGACGTCCTAATCTGTGAACCCGTTTTGGTCAGGACAGGAAGCACGGGCTCCCTTCCTGCCCCTGTTTTCCTGAGAGAAAACTACCTTCCCTCCTTTTTTGCATATTTGGCAAATGGGCCCACCTTCCTCTCCACCCCAGTGGAAGGCGAGGAGGGCAGTGACGAGGTGAAGGAGACAGCAGGGTCCCTTGCAGGTGGCTGAGTCCAGGGGCTTCTGCGCAGCTCAGGGTCCGAAGGCCCCAGGCCTCCAAGGTAGGACTGGGGGGCAGCCCCCCTGGGTCTCCAGGGGCCACAGGCTCCTGGGTGAGATCGCCCATTCCTTTGCTGCTTTTCCACAGATGGGATGTTCCCAGCGTGCACTCTCCTCCTTCCCAGGGCAGCCTACGACCCAGCCCCTGCCCGGCACCCCTCCTGTTGTCTGTCCTGGGTGATGGAGAGCCTCATTACCTTCCATGTGCTCTCTCTGCTTTCGGGGGTCCCCGCTTCACCTCCTGATGGCTTACGGCACAGGGCCACGGCTTAACGAATTGCTGAAGATGGGCCCCAATGAGTGGGAAAGCTCCTCCTTCAGCTTTTCTCATTCAAGTGTGCAATGATTCGTTTTTCTTCAGCAGTCAGCTCACTGCTAAAAGAAATCTGACTCTCTTCCTGCCATGTTCGCGCCAAAAGTGAGCTCTCATGGACGTGCAGTTGGTGCAGGGCTTCTGGGGTGTGTTGAGGGCAGGTGCAGTGTGCAAGGGTCCCAGCTTTGTTATTTCATCCCTTCCCTCCCTCCTTCCTCTCTGTCTCTGCCTCTGTGTCTCCATCTTCCTTCTGTCTCTCATGTGTGGGGTTTTTGCAGAGACAACTAAGAACTGCATAAAGAATTTGTAAATGACCTTACACATGCTGAAATAGACTTCTGGGCTCCATTGTGGAGTTCACATGCTAAAATTGACACTCTAAAGCTTTTTCGGGCAGTTTGAAACTGTCTAAAATTGAACAAGATGGTTTGGATTAGAGTCCTTTTCTAAAGCTAGGGGTTCCACGGTGAATATTGATTCATCAGGTTTTGGTAAATTTTTGTTGTTACATCAAACTTTCACTGGCACACTTGGAGCATGTGAAATAGCACGTAAGACACCTCCTTAGACCAAATGGGGAAAATGTTTAATTTAGAATCTTTAGGAGAAATGAAAATGAGGGATTGATCTCTTATAAGCTGACTTTGGAGGCACTCTGAAATGAACTCCGGTGCTTTTAATGGAAACTAGAGAGAGCCGGCGACCCCCTGCTGTGAGCCCCACTTTGAGCCTGAAAAAGTGACCTTTACTTCCTCCTTTGTGCTGGGTTTTGTGTAGGGCAGTGATATTCAAAGAGATCCACAGTGAAAACATATTGATAAATTGTGTATCCTACTTCATTAAATTAAAAATCATACTGCTAATTATCTCAGGTTGTTAGAGATAAGGCAATTAATTACCATTTAAAAATGGTTTAGAAATTTCTAGTGCATTTCTACCTGCGTTTTCTCACTTCTCTCTGGAGTTGTGTTTGTTTAACCTGAATTTCAAGAATTTTCAGTTTAATTTAGAGCGGATAGCCTTTTGTAAAAGAAATGTAATTTGCTGGGAAAAAAAAAAAGTAAAACATTGAAAATAAATAATTTAAACTTATTTAAGGGCTGCAGAAAAATCTGACTGTAGTGTTTAAAATGAGTTTTCCTATATTTTGCTCCCTGATGGATGTGAGCATTTTCTGCCTGATTATACATAAAGATGTGCTGATTTTGTAGGCCTGCAAACGAGGAAGTTGTAAGCCTCTGTGAGGTTCTACTGACGACACCCCCCCCCTCCCCCTGGGTTTGCATGAGGACATTGTGGATGACAGAACGGACACCAAGCAGTCCTTGTTGGGCCTGATACCCACTAGGAGAGCATATCCATATGGACCTTGTTACGTGTTCTGTTATGTTGGGCATTTTGTCCTCGGGATCCTACAAGGTTTGGGTTACAGGATAGCTCAGCTCTCTGTCCGTCACCGATTACAATGGAAATCTAGAACTTTTCTTGCTAATTTGGTCCAACTAAAGAACCCATTCAGAATATCAAGTGGTATTCTTCTCTGTGATTATTTTAGTTACTGTCAGTAGCAATCACTGTTACCAAATCATTGATACATTTGTACTTCCTTTACCCTTCTCAGATACAACTGAACTTGACTTCAGCTGACCCATTTGAAGCTGGGGTGACCAAAGTAAATTCCCAAAGTACTGAAGCTGCTAAGAGATTAAGCTGCGATTTAAGGAGCCTGATTTTTGAATTTACATTCTGTGTACTATGAACTTGGTTTCGAAAAGCGAATAGAGATGATTTTTTAAGAATTTTTATAAGAAGTTACTTCATTTTAATTCATTACAGCTGATAATTTAATTCATTACAGCTGATAATTTTGGGGTGTTGTAGACAGAACTGATCTCAGAATGCAAGTCCTTTAGGGAGAATTTCCCATTAACCTGGAAACCACATGGCCTTAACGTGGAGAGTCAGCCATCAGGATGTCTGCACCCATTTCTCTCTGGAGCCAGCATCGTATGAGGCTCTGGAATACGTTTTCTCTCTCTGTTTGCATCTAGATTTGTAGCTCTTGTTTCCCCACCAGCTAGGCGGGAGAGGCTTTTCTAAATTTAGAAAAAAAAAAAAAAAAGTTATATGGTAAACTGGATGGTGTCCTCAGTGGGAAAATCAACAATAGCTTTTCAGCAGTTGTTGACAAATAGACATGTATGGATTGCAAACACTGGGTACTCCTGTGGGGATTAGCGTAATTTTACTTCCTTGGGTCTAAATGACATAAATATAGCTTTAAAAAGAAGTCCAATGGCCTTTGTAGAAACCTCAGTATGACAGGTATGTTTTCGGAGTGTTATGAGTAGACACGTGGATTTTGCTACCGTATACAGTTTTAATTTTGAATTTTTCATGTCCACATAAAACTTCACTGCTAAGAAGGCAAGAGGAGGTACTGTATTCGTGACAGCATCTTGCCTTGCTGAGTAAAAAACTGAGTTCATACTGTAACTTTGTATTTATCTATTTTATAAAAAATGAAAAAAAATCTTTGAAAAATAATAGGAACACAAAAACTATTCCTGGGTTCCTCTGTCTCTTCACTTTATAATGACAAGAGATCAACACTTATGAGAATATCCGTGTAAATCATTATTTTGGTCCAGTTCCTACATTTTTCTTTAAAGATGGAGATGTCACTTTTGTTGCACAGTTGCTGGCCAAGCATGAAGTCTTCTAAAATCGGGAAGAAGGTAGAAGAAAATGATGTAAACTTAGACTTTTTACTTAAGTGATGAAGTGTAAAAGACCATTTATATTTGAGGAAGTGACTTAGGAAATGGCCTGTGATGATGGCCAGAATCAGGAAAAGTCCTCCAAAAGAGTATGTAAATTCGGAGTGTGTCTGCCTCTCCCAGGGTTGCTGAATAAACAGCAGTTACTGTTAGCAGTTTGAGAGCCAGTGTACAGGGGTGCACACATGAGCGGGTCCAGACACACAATAGTTGTGCAGTGCTGGACCTTCCTGGGGCACCTGAAACCCAGCTCTGGACCTGTTTTGAAAGCACAAACTGTCTCCAGCTCCGTTTTCTGTATTATTTTCTGATTTCTAATATTTCGCATCTTTTTTCCTGCCTCACTTCGAGACAGGTGGCTCCATGATGGCTTTTACAAATAGTCTCATGGTTCTTTTCATTCTGTATTAAATCCCTCCTCACTAAGAATGTTTTCAGACTGCAGGGTTTTCAGCTGTTTTTTGAAGAGGCTTCCTGAGTTCCCCCTGACCCTTCCTCTTTTGCATATCAGTTCCTGCCCCTAGAAAAAAAATGTGAGGACAGAATTGCTCATGGGAGCTAATTTGCCCTCAAAAAGCAGGTTCACAGCAGAACAAACCGCTGGAGGAAGAGTTCTCTGTAGCTCAGTTTAAAAAAAGTGTGTGTGTGTGTGTGTGTGTGTGAATGGCTCAGTTAAATATGGGGGAGAGGGTGTGTGAAAGCCAAATTGGATTCCCTGCCATCCTGTTTAAATCTTGTTTTTCATTGTTATTTGTACCAGCCCTAATCTCTGTGGAATAATCATGAAAATGTGTAGATTGGCAGCTAATTTTTGAAAAATGAAAAGACTCAGAAATGGAGTAACTGGGCTCCGAAGTTGTTACATTCTCCCGACCTGTTTTGTCAAGTTGTTAGGAAAACCTCTATGGTCCCCAGAACCAGACACAAAGACCCTGCATACTGCCTTTGCTTTCTCTTGGAAAGTTTCCTTTTGTAAGAGACAGTGTAATTCACAGTGATAGGGTAGATTTGCAAAAATAAAATCTACCAGTCTGAAGATCAAAAGACTTTCTCTCAGCAGGAATAATGGGTTTTATTAAAGAGGTCTGTGACCTGAGACATTTTAAATAGATTATAGGCTTGGCCCGTGTTCCCCCTTCAAAATAAGCGTCATTGAGATTATAAGGAAATAACCCCAAACGTAACTCTAGTGCAACCTCACTCATCAGGGAGGAAAATAACCAATAGCATCCATTTGACCAAATAACCAGAATTTAACTATATTGTAGAAGTTTTGTGATGAAGTTTGCCTTAATTGCAGGGTATTACAAAGAACATGCTTACTTTCTGTGAAGATACAGGTAACACCCATTCCTTATCCATTTATACATTTAAAATTTGGGACCGCCTCCCAAGTGGTCCTGGGTTCAGATCTCAGCTCTGTTGTCTGTTTAGATGTGTGGCCTTGGGCAGAATACTTCTTTCTTAGCCTCGGTTTTCTCATCTACAAAGTGGAAAGAATAATATGGATTATGTATGATAAGAAGAATACAGTTTAATTGTAAGGATTAAAGATGCACACTTAGCAAATGGGGATTGAATACTAGATCTACAGTGGGCACTCTGCCGGGCGCTCAGATAAGACAAGAGGACAACGTGGGTGGTGTCCAGGCCTGTGGGGATTATAGCAGTGAAATGCTAGGCGCGTGGTAGTTGCTTCAAGAAAGCGAACTAACCCCGGTATCGTTTCCTTTCCCTCTTTTTCTGGCATATATAAGGCACTCAAGAAAGGTTATGAAATATTTCTGGACAGAAACTCACCCATGTGGTTCATCATAGCACATTTGTTGTGCTGTGTACTTAATTCTTTAATTGCCATTAATCAGGGTGGCTTGGAGAGTCATCAAATTGTGGTTCGTGACAAGCATCTGGCTTTTAATTTTGACTTCATTAATCCAGACTCACCTTTCTGGGTTATGGAAAAGCCCTGGCACCTCAGGGAAAGTGCTGTGAGGGGAGGCGGCTGAGGAGGGTCTGGGGACCCCTGCTCTCCCCGGCCCTTCCCACCTGAGTGGTCCTCGCAGGCTCTTGCCGAGCCATTTTTCAAGCTGCTTGCTCTCCGGCAGGTAGAAATGGGGCCACTCGTCCTGGAGACGTGCCCGGGCTCCTCTCTCGGAAGCCACGACTGCCCAGGGCTGTTGGATGCTTGTCCCCGGGGAGGCGTCCAGGTTCCAGCCCCTGTGGGTATGGGAGGAGGAAAAGAAGGCGAGGTCAGGGAGGGGCTTCCAGAAGGTCTTGCTGTCCCCCTGGCCTGGCCACCGTGGAAGCAGGGTGCTGTGGGCCTGCTTCCGTCTTGTGCTTGGTCCTCACTGTTCCCCTGTTCTCTAGACTCCAGAGGTACGGTGGGGAGAGAGATGGGCAAGTCCCGAGCAGCAGCAGGGGAGTGACGGTCCTGACCGCAGGCTGTGCCTCCTGAAAGGACAGGCCCCGCTGGCTGCCCCTTATCTCTGCATCTGTTTCCCCGTGTGCGGGATTCAGGGCTGCTCACTCCGAAGAGACAATAAAAGCGTTCACGTCTGTAAGAGCTGCCCGGTGACGGTAATTTCCTGAGATTGTTGTGTTTTCTGCCATCAATATGTTGGCTCTGGCCTCAAAACACTGGGGCTCCCTGTGCAGAGCAGAATATGGCAATGTTCCCGTGAAATAAGTGTTCCCTCTGGCATCTCCCTCTACAGGCCTGCTGGCCTTCGTTTGGGTTTAGGTGAAGGTTTGTGAAAATAAGGTGTTAAGTCACTTTTGTGATAAACTCCCCTTCCTGACTGCAAGCTCTTTTGTACTGAGATCAGATCAAGCCTGTGTGCCATTTTCCATCTGACACTGGGCACTGCTTCCACGAGTCTAAAAAGAAACACAGAGCCTGGGCCGCGCCTGTGTTCCCGGAGATGAGGTTATTTCACTGTCCCCTTCGAGACCCTTCCAGGCTGCCCCTTGGCAGCTTCTTGGTCTTGGAGGGGGTGGCGTTTCCTCTCCCTCAGACAGTTTTCCATTGTCGGATTATTCCTTGGTCTTTGCCTAAAAGCAAAGTCACTTTTACAAAAAACTCACTACTTTTTGGTCCCAAGAGATGCAAATTTCGACTTTGGGGAAGTTTGAGGGAGCTTGTCAAGCTACGCCCCGAACCACCGTGTGATGTCAGACAAGACAGGCCACAGAATCACAGGGCCGGCGTGGACTGTGCCCTAATATCTTACGAATCTCAAAACGATGGTGCCAACAAAACATTCGTCCAATCAAGGGGGGGCAGCCCGTAAGCACAGCCCCAGGACTGCAGTGGCTGCAGGCCCACACATAGTGGGTCCGTGTAGGGTTGGTAGAGAGTGCATTTGGAATTCTAAGTGAGTCTGAGGACCTAACAGTTCCACATGGGGGTTGCAGACATTCAGTGAAAATGGAAACAGGCCTGTGACAGGGATCCTGCATCCTCTGATCACTGGGGTCGGCTGCCTACCACGCCCACTGTCCAGAGCACCAATGGACACTGAGGCAGGGCTGGATCCAGGAGGGTGCCCTCGCCCTGCCCCCTCGGAACACACAGGCACACGCGCCCGCCCAGCAGAGCCGGGCCTGGGCCTTAGCCACAGGCCCAGAGCATCCTTTTACTGCTTTGTGACATGTTCTCACATCTCCCCACCTGAAGAGACCGATGCACCAAGGGGAGCCGGGAATGGGTAGATTTTGCCCCGACAGTGAACCCAGAGGGTCCATAGGGTCCGGTGGGCTGGAAGGCACCTTCTCCGGCAGGGCTGGGGTGGGGGGCCATCAGCTGGGCCTTACGAAACATTTTCTCTTTTTACTCGGAAATTACTTGAAAATACAGTAGGGTATTGAGGAAATCAGCCCCTGCCACTGAGCAGTGCGTAGTCATTAAAACAAGAATGTCGATGCATATTTGTCAATTAAAAAGATACGTGTAGTATTAAATGAAAAAATTGTTTTACAACAGTTTATTTGGAATATGTTTAGTGTCCTGTTGTTCTAAAAAGTTCTGTGTGTACACACACACACACACACACATACACACACAGAAAAAATGTAGTAGTCCTAAGTAGTGGAAATTATGGGCATTTACTTGCCTCTGTGTTAAAACAGTTGTAAAATATGTATCACTCACATAGCAGAAAAGAAGTTCAAAGTCAACAAAATAAAAATTGGGAGTTAGAGTATCATTTGTTGCGGCAACACCTGAGTTCTATCTACTATACGTCGCCCCGTCAGTGCGGGGACGCTTGAGAACTGGTTTGTGATATTTCACTGTAAAATACCGTGTTTGTCTTCAGAAAGCTGAATCTTGTATTAATGCTGCTCAGTGAACACAAAGGTTTTTCTCATTTGAGTCTGCCTTGTTTCTTTAGAATTGTTTCAGCACGTTTCAGAAGAATCATAGGTTTTTTACCTTTTCTACTGTTAAAAGGATGTGAGACTTTGGACACATTGCTTTTTGGTGACCCTGGACAGGTTTCGTGTTTGCTTCTGGGGCTAGTTTGTCTGGCTTTGCTTTTGGTGGACCCTCAGTCTTGGGACTGAAACATAAGTGGGCCATGGGGCCTTTTTCCCTTCTGGGGTCACGGGCTGTACCCCTAAGGCCCACACTTGCTTTGGAAATTCGAGTCACAGCTCAGACTAGTGCAATGGCTTTTTCAGGAATAGATGCAAACCCTTCCCCATCCAGAGCCAGTGCTGGTCGTCCGTGACTCTTCGTGACTAGCGCCGCCAGGACTGAAACTGAAAATCTGTATTCCGAATGCACCATGACGGCTGTTACGTACACACACACATGGCCTCTGTCTGCTCAGAGCTGTAGCCTCCCCTGAGAGGGTCAGGCCCCCTGAACCTTCCATCACTGTGCAGGCATCTGCTGAGAACAGGCCTGAAAGCGCAGACACACACATCTGAACGGGAGAGACAGAGGTGGTCCCCCAGAAGGAAGTGAGCTGATTTCGAGTCAAAACAGGCTCCGTTGGCTGGTTGGAGAAGGCGCTCTTCTGAAGGTTGTCCAGCAGAGCATAAACACGCAGACTTGGTGGAGGTCATCTGCTGGTGGTCCCCAGCTTTCCTATCCACGGAGCCTCCAGATGTCACCTACCAGGGCTACCTGAGACCTGTGAGGTGCAGGCCAGGACCCTGAGTGTAGAACGCAGCCATCCCTCCCTCCTGCTCGGCTGACGTGGCCTCTCCCCGGTGTTTGTGGTGGCCGCGAGCAGAACGGTCCCCATCGCCACCCAAGGGCAGCTCCTCCAGGCTCGCTTTCTCTCTTTCCACCCGCCTGAGGAGCCAGCCACGTGTCAGCAGAACAGGAAGGTCTGGGCGCTCTCCGGGTCCGGTTTGGCAGCCGTCGTGAGGTTTCCTTCTCCCCGCGTCAGAGCCTGGCAGAGTCTCAGGCAGGGGCCCTGAAAGAGCGGGGTACAAAGCCAGCGGCGCGAGGCCCATCTGCCAGGCTGGAGGTGTATTTATTATTGATGGACGGAGCACGGTGGCTGCTCATATACGCAGCCCTGCCTGGGTAAATGAGACATTCTTCAGCAAATTGCTTCGTTTTTTGATTGCTGATTGTACGCGTGTCACCAAGCTGACTCAAGGTTCATCGATGCATGCTCAGTAAATTAGAAAGAACGTAACTGTGGATCAGCCCAGAGAATGAATTCTGTGCCTACAATGACCCAGGGCCATTTAATTTTCTGCTTAATTTTGTTGCAGTCAGTTTGCATTTTGGGTTATTATGCAGCAGGAAATTAACAATAAATAACAAATTTGGTCCTCCTGTCCTTGTAATGATATTTTTATAAATCTTTGTAATGCTGTTTTTAAAAGGATCAAGGTCTGTGCCAGTCTGATACTCCAGCGAGTGTGTGAGGAGGAAAATGCATTATTCTTGGTAGATAGCCTCGTTGTTAAAGAGCTCAGCCCTTATCTCTCTTTCTCTCTCTCGTATCTTATGAGTAATTTGCTTTCAACTAAAATCCCTTCCTCTCTTTCTCAGATAACCCGAGGACCATGGATGCTGATGAGGGTCAAGACATGTCCCAAGTTTCAGGTGAGAGCTGGTGAGATGCCCATATGGGGAGTCCAGGAAGCCCACTCCAGTGGGCACCCAAAGCCAAGGTGCTTGCTGGGGGCGGCGGGGGAGGTAGAGGGCTGTCCTGCCAAAGGAAAGGCCGAGATGGAATTGGTATCCATGTTTCACTTCAGCTCTTGGAGATTATCCCAATGTGGCAACCAGGACAGAAAAATCTCCCTCCCAGATAAAACTGGTTTTCCTGTTACATCTGCGAGCAACTTGGAAAGGATTCAATCTATGTTGATACTCTGGGGGAGCAGAAAGGACGGGTGATCTGCCCTAGAGTCCAAACACAGGCCAGTGAAAGTGCTTGAAAGAGAGAGAGAAGGATGGAGGGAGGAGGCGGAAGGGAGACAAGGAGAAAGTAGATTGGAAAACAGAGTTTGGGGCACAATTCAGGATATTTGCTAAACGTGGCAACAACGCTGCCCCAGTCTCCATAGGTTTATTTCAAGCCCTATTGGACATAGCTCCCCCCATCCCGGGAGACCCAGGGCCTGGGGCAGTCCTGGGAGATGAGGCCCAAGGTTGGATCACGCTGTCCTGCTGGGCGATGCCCGTGCGCTGGACCCCCAGCCGGTCTAGCCAAGCCTGCCCAGCTCCATATTCACGGGCCCAGGAAGCCCACTGTCTGGCTAGTCCTGAACCTGGATGGGTCCGCAGCAGTCGGGTTTTCAGTATTTTATATTCTCCAGTCTCAGGCCCATGGTCAATCCCAGGTAAGCCTCTCTGCTAGAATGGCCCATGTGGTCCTCTGGGCACGGCCAACCTGCCCCCACTGGTTTCCAAGTTGTGACTGAATTCTGCGTCTGGGCCTCGGTCCGTCCTGGTGATGGAGATCAGGGCTGAGCGTGTGGCTGCCACTCCCGGGAGATGGGCAGGAGGGGAGATTCAAGTCCCCTCAACCTGGAGACGGCCTCCTGCAGCCCACGGTCCCCCATGCTCTGTCCCTGCCACTCCTGTCATTTAGAAAGTCTGGGTTGAACTCTCCAGGCTGTGAAGTACCAGCAGACTCCTGGCTTTTCAGCTGTGGCATGTAGGCAGTTGATGGACAGTTGGAGGACGTGAACATTGGTCAACACGTTTGGCCTTATCTGTAGAAACGAAAGTTGTGTTGGAGGAATCAGCCCAGGAGACATGCTCGCACACAGGCACAGGGCGTTTCTGCCGATGCTCGCTGCAGCGTTGGTGCTGATACCGGAAAACTTTGGTCCCTCCATGCCCTTGTTCGTTCAGCTCTGAACAGTGAGGGCCATCGGAACATAGTCATGTGGAAAGACATCCAAGATGTATGTGAAGGTGAGAAAAGCGTGTTTCAGGATGATATGCAGAGTATGATCCCATCCTTTGAAATGAAAACATATCACACACAGACACGCACACACACACACACACACACACACACTTTCCACATGCCTGTATATACGTTTAGGAAAATTCTGGAGTGATACTTATGAAACATGCGCTTCCTCTTGGAAGACTGAGGTTGGAAGGAGGGGATGGGTTAGAGAAGAAGGGGACGGAGACTTTGGTTTCTCATCTTCTACCTTTCAGCATTATTTGGATTTATTTCCCTTAAACACACACTTTGTTTCTTAAATGTAAGTAGAACAGCAACAACAATAAAACTATTTAAAAAAACAAAAATGGTCGCTCTCTGGAGCCTCTCCTTCGGCTTGGCCAGGATCTGATAGCTGCTGGTAGAGGCAGTCTGAGCTGAAGGAGAGGTGAGCCCCATTCCCTGGAATTGCAGACCATGGCTAGAGGTGATGAGAGGGCCAGGAACACGGGATGTTAAACACCACAAAGGTGCAAAGAGACCCCTTCGTGGTTTCTGATCCTCTGTGTTCCCTTGTCACCTTCATCTTGGGTGGCTTCCAGATTGGCGTCTTACATGATGCATTGAGGAGGAGAGCCCTTGGGTCCATGCAGACTCTGCTGTCCCAAAGGCAAAGCCGAAAGCCTGAGCCTGGGCTGGCATCTCTAGAAAGTTTTGTAGGAGAATGGCCAGTCAATATTCTGATCCCCTCATTTGGCAACAAACATAACAAAACCCTCATTTTCTTCTCCTACTTTTCTTGCCCTTAACATTATGCTAAACACTCAATTTGTTTGGAAGTGGCTAAAGAGAAGGTTGGCAGGGGGTGGAGTCAAGAGTGAGGTTGGCCTGAAAAAGCCAACTCTTCTTTGGTTTAAAAAAGATTCAAGATTTGGTCTGAAATTTACTTTTGTATACTCCTAGCAAAGGAAATGCTACTTGTAGTACTTTACACAAATAGTCCTTTGGATTGTGTTAAGCTTGGAGCGTTCTAAACAGAGATTAGAGCATTTAAAGAGTTGTGCCCTTTTTAAAAATATTTTTTAAATTTTATTTATTTAGTTTTTGGCTGCGTTGGGTCTTCATTGCTGCACGTGGGCTTTCTCTAGTTGCGGCGACAGGGGGCTACTCTTCATTGCGGTGCGCGGACTTCTCACTGCGGTGGCTTCTCTTGTTGCGGAGCACGGGCTCTAGGCGCGCGGGCTTCAGTGGTTGTGGCTCGCGGGCTCTAGAGTGCAGGCTCAGTAGTTGTGGCGCACGGGCTCAGTTGCTCCGCGGCATGTGGGATCTTCCAGGACCAGGACTCGAACCCGTGTCCCCTTCGTTGGCAGGCAGATTCTTAAGCACTGTTCCACCGGGGAAGCCCAAATTGTGCCATTTTTACCAGAGGTTTGAAGCACACTTTTTCTACTTCTTGCTGCTTCTCCAATACAATCCTTGTAATGATCACTTTTCCTTTTTGATTTCTAAAATGGAGGAAGGTGGCAGCAAGTTGTAGAATAAGGATGTACATTTAGCCAAACAGAAGTTAAATTTTTGATTTATATGAGGGATATGTTCTGAATCATCCCCTTTCCCCACAAAACTATTCCTTGTTATATGCTGCTCCCAAAAAAGAAAAATAGATTTTTTTCTAAGTTGAACCCTACGAAATTGCCACTATCATAGGTAAAAAAAGTTCCAACATCAGCAGTTGCATAGGGGTCCACCTAATCTATGTGCGCTACTCCCTTGAAAAATAGAGAAGTACTTAATACCTAACTTTTTTTTCAAACTACCTGTTTCTTTCTTCCCTGGGATTTATCCTAAATGTGGACTGAGCCCTGGTTTACAGGGTCTTGCATATAGTAGACACTCAATAAATATTTACCCACTTGCATCCACCAGAGTCGGGAAATGCTGTTGAATAGGCTTGGAGGAGAGTATGTCTAAAGCAAAGCCATCCTTTCCTTTAGGGCACATCTCCTTCATTCTTTGGGTAAGTTTTCTATTGCTTTCTCTGTCTCTTTTTTCTTTGGCACACTTTCCAAATTATTGGTTATGCGTGTGGTTTATGGTTTGTTTTGGGTTCTAAGGGGAGAGGCAGCCTGTGGGAAGACAGGAATTGTGAGGCCCATATCAGCACCTCATCTGTGCCTCCAGCTCTGAGACCTGAAACCGTTCTCCATGCCTCCTGGACCACTGTGTGTCCTCTGCAAAATGGGGGACTGGAGCCAGTTGAGCTTAGAGGATGCTCAGGCTCCTGGGGCCCTATGGGATGTTTTCTTAGTGGTTGTTTGTAATGTTCATTGGAACAAGGAAACAAGAACTATGCTCTGTAGACATCCATCGCCTGCCTGGGAAATGAGGCTCATCTATGTTGAAGTGTCAGTGCAAATGTTAATCAGAGTAAATCACATTGATTGAGTGCTTGAGATTTACCAAACACCACCCTCGGCATTTTTCTCCTTTCAACTTTACAAGACCCCCATGAAGAAGATGCAGGGACTGTCTTCAATTCACAGGGAGCTGAGACTCAGTTTCAATAACCAATCAGAAGTCCCACGGGAGCCAGACATGGCACTGAGTAGGAGCTTCCCCACTATTCTGTAGAGTCTATTTTCTGAGTTGTTATTTACACCGAGGAATTATGTTCTCCTGGGTAACTGTGCATAGTAAAAACTCATCCACTAGGGAGAAAGGGAATCACAGAACTTTGTTGGGTGAATTATAATCTACTTGAGGAATATTTGCTTGCTGTTGATAAGCTAATTATACAATTTTCTCATCTAATTTGCCCAAAATGCTTCTCATAGGTAAAGCTTTATTTGAAACATGGGTAGTAGGTAACTTACATAGAAATTGATAAGAAGTTTCTTCCATTTTTCTAAATAAGTAAAATGACCTCTCACCTCCTAAATTCTTCCATTTCAATACTTGATTTCTCACTGTCTGCAGTTCTGCGTGTCTGTGTGACATTGTACATGCACTTGGGGGACATATGGGCACTTGGTGCTGTGCATACCTCTTTCTATAGGGTGTTATATTTACAAAATAATACCATAAGCTTATTTAGCATATGAGCATCCATGCACTTTATTATTTTATCCTCACAACAACCTGTGAGCTAAGCCAAAATCATGTTTTTTAGCCTCATTTTACTCTTGAGGAAAGAGCCTTAAAGAGGTGACTTATTATGGAATCTGTCTTACAATTGGTCAAATCTGAGCTGTACCCGTGTCAACTAACTTCTAGTCACAGTGTGTTAATGTCTGCTATGTGCTGGCCTGATTTAATAACTTCATTTTCTTATCTTTTATCATGGTGTTGTATTTTATACCCGGTGTTGTATTTTAAGCGGTTAACTGGGTAAATTGGTTTAAAATCAACACATAAAAATATGTTTGCTCCCCATGAAGGTTATGATGAAGTGGTGGAGGTTCATCGTGGAAATCTCCAGCAGGGGAAGGATCCCAGGGTCGCTGAGTACCAAGGCTCAAGCCAGTGATTAATGCCTCAGTAGCCACTGCTCAAACTTGGGGGCTTTTAGGCAAATCAGATGAGCTCTTAAAAACCACCACAGAGTGCAGGCGAGGTGAGGCTCAATTCCAGCAGGGCTCGTGACAGGTACGCGGCTGTCTCACCTCGCTCTCTTCCAGTACTGACTTTTTACCAGATGCCCCTGCACACGCCGAGACTCATGTTTTATTCTCGCTGCTTCTGCATGGGGAGCGCCTATGGATCGACCCGACCCAGGGTATTTAGAATCATGGTCCCTACTGTTTCCATTATTCCTTTTCCTCCCCCGTGTAGGAAGCAATGAAAGCGCTGAGATGCTGCAGGACTGCTGGGCTGTAGCTCGGCACAGGAGCCCAGCCAGGCGGAAGCGTGCCTAGGATCTCAGCAAGTTCTAGTTGGTCCTGTTCCCAAGAAACGAATCAGCGAAATTTGAAAAAAGATTATGTGGATGCATTTTTCACGTGAATGGAGGAGAGAGACCACATCCCTGCACCGGATAAATCCCGATTCTTTATGATGCTCCCTTGGTTTCCTCGTGCCCAGGCATCTAAATTGATCCCAGAGTTCTCCAGTGTTATCATCAGGAAGCTCAGAATAAAAAACAACACAAAACATGAATACAGTCTAGTTTCTCAGTGTCCCGCTCCCAGCCCATAACCATGACAGCTGGTTAATCAGAAAGGCGAACGTGCACACCCCACACTCTGTACCTTTAATGATCCGGTCAGTTTGTTGGGCCAGAGTTCCCATGGTCCGTTCTGTGGAGGCTCCCTGGGGGTCTTCGCAGAAGCAAGTGGCCTGGGCCTCTGGTCCTTCAGCCAGAGGCTGAAGATGGGCACAGAAGACGGGTTTCGTATATTGAAGTTCTGTGTAAGAACTAGAGATTTTCACCCGAAGTGAAGTGAGTCAGACAGAGAAAGACAAATATCGTATGATATCACTTATATGCGGGATCTAAGATATGACGCAAATCAACGTACCTACGAAACAGAAACAGACTCACAGACGTAGAAAACAAACTTACGGTTATCAAAGGAGAAAGGCGGGGAGAGATAAAGTAGAAGTTTGGAATTAACAGATACACGCTACTATACATAAAATAGACGAACAACAGGGGGTCCTACTATATAGCACAGGGAACTGTATTCAATATATTGTAATAACCTATAATGGAAAAGACTCTGTGAAAGAATGTGTGTGTGTGTGTGTGTGCGTATATACGTATAACTGAATCACTTTGCTGTATACCTGAAACTAACACAATATTGTAAATCAACTTTACTTCAATAATTTAAAAAATATATTATTCTTACCCCCCCAAAAATTGAAAAAGAGTCCTCTGACCACCTCCCTGAAGTCCTCAAGGTTTGAAGACCATAGCTCTAGGAAATCAGAAGGAAAAAAGAGTTGTCAGTTGGTCATATGCCTCCCGCAGGCTCCTGTTCAGAGCTTTGGCCCACCTGTACAGGTGAACAGTAACACTGCATCTTTAGCTGTTGCTACTTTTAAAGTCTTCCTTTTAGGGCGATGAAAATATTACTGATGTAATGCACATTTAGTGCAACACGAGCACTTCAATCAATTTCTCTCTGGCCTTTGGCTTTTCCTTGCGAAATTCTTATCAGCCTGCCCCACCTTTAACTATCCATCTTGTATTGGCTATCCAAATATACCCATTAATGCTCTTTCTGAAAATATGCCAATTGAGGTAATTACAGCTAAGCTGGAATATTAAACTGTGATGTCTGGTTTTTTTTGTTGTTGTTGTTTTTTGTTTTTTTGGTACGCGGGCCTCTCATCGCTGTGGCCTCTCCCGCTGCGGAGCACAGGCTCCAGACGCGCAGGCTCAGTGGCTACGGCTCATGGGCCCAGCCGCTCTGCGACATGCGGGATCTTCCCGGACCGGGGCGTGAACCCGCGTCCGCTGCATCGGCAGTCAGACTCTCAACCACTGCGCCACCAGGGAAGCCCTGTGATGTCTGTTTGCTAGAGAATGCGATACTATTCCCCAAAGCATCGCCTTGGTGCCTTGCAGCTTCTATTTTAAATTATTCCTGGAAGGGTCGTCTCCTATGCCGGGGATGCTTGCACTGGTCCTGCCCTTCCCCTAAAGGGTTGTGTTGCTTTTCACAGGTGGTTTATTCAAACAAACAAGACAATTTCGCACTCTGCCTCGCCCTGTCTTCCAGGCTTGTCTTCCACAGCAGTGCTCATGGGCTATTCTGCATCCACTGGGGGCCTCACCAGCTCTTTCCTTGCCTGGGCTTATTGTCTCCTAACTCAATTTTAGGTAACATCTATGTTAGAAGGTACAGGGGTTTCCATTTCAAAGGAGAAGGAGCATTTTCTACACATCTAGACTTCCCCGTATTGAATTCTTGGGAGTGGGAGGGATTTCCCCATTTCTGGAGCTTCCGATGAAACCTTATAATATAGTCAAAAACAGAGTCGGGCATCCCATAAAACCCTATCTCATTTGGTAAATCCTACTTTGTGAAGCAGCTTTTACAGTTGTGTGGATTCTGTTTTGCTTTCATATTTTGAGGATAAAAATTCCTGGTGGCAGACTCTCTGTGCACGTGGGGCAGAATCGTGTTGATTCCCTGTTCATCCTCCTTCCAGGCTTCCCGGCCCCATCAAGTTAATCAAATCGGGCAGCTGGCAAAATACCTACCCCCTGGCTCTGGAAAAAGAGAGTGAACAGACCCAGAATGTGTAGCTCTGAGCAGGACACTCAATCTGGTGACCTTAAAAATGAAATAATATGAGGGTGTGGTGAGCAGGCTTGTAGGAGGGTAAAGTGGAACAAATTTACAGGGGAAAATTTGGCCCTAACACGTGAAGAGGCTTAAAAATGTGGATGCCTTTTGACCCAGGCATAAAACTCCCGGGGTTTATACTATGGTGATTCTTAAAAACGTGGGCAGAAGCTGTCTGTTTGGAGGTTTACCACAGTGTTGTTTCATTAAAAAAAAAAAAGATTGAAAACAATGTAAGTTCAAAATTAGAAAAAGGATTTAAATAAATCCTAGTGTGCCCATGCAATGAAGTATTACACAGACACCACAAAGTTATGGAAGTAGGGCCACTGGTTATGAGAATGTCTAAAAAGTACAGTTTATTTTGATCAAGAAAATATGTCACCACGCATTATCCATAATATATAAGTATCCATGTATGTGTACACACACACACCACAGTTTTAATAGTGGTGATCTCTAGGTGATATGTAGTTTTCACATCTGTGTCCTCTCAGTTTTGGGTGTGGCAATGATATTATTTTATAAAAAGGAAAGCAGGTTCTAATCCCCAGAGAGAAACGTGAACTCAATCCAGTAACTCGAATGAAGCCAAACCACGGTGAGGCCCATCGCAGTGACCACCACCCCAGGGGTGACCATGTCCCCAGAAACTCAAGCTCCTAATTGCCTCCTCAGGGAAGGAAAGCCCCCCGGTGAGTGACACCCCCGACGATGGCGATGAACCCATGCCTGTCCCTGAAGACCTTTCCACCACGTCTGGAGGCCAGCAGAGCTCCAAGGGTGACAGAGGACTGGGTAAGTGGCCTCCTGTCCACAGACTGTCACGTGCTCTAGTCCTCCTGGACCTTTGTCTCTTTACAGTCATTTCACCTCACCTGCAGGACGGGAGACCCAGCTCAGTGTGGTCTTGAGCCCTATGTGGGAAGCAGCGTGGCCAAGCTGCGGAGCATCCCCCAAAGCAGGCACATCACTGGCCTCGTGTCCTCAGCGCACTGCAGCAACATCCAAGTTTATGGATTGTAGACAGGGAAAATTATCCATTTTATGTGTAATGGCAATAGGGCTGTTCATTTTCATAGCTTTGGTTTAGAAGGAGCTGCATCTGGCCATTTTAAGTTACCCTTCACATCTCTGTTTCTTGAATGTCCAGTTTAACGGAAAGTAGAAAATTTGACAAGTAGAAAAATTTTAATGTTAAAAAAAAATCTAGATAATCTTGACTAGCGGACATTTACACGCCTTCTCCATAAAAGAATGTGTATGGAAGTATCTGCCTACCCAGGCTACAGTTCATGGTGAGAAATCTCAGTCCACCCTCTTTAAGAAAACAGAGGCCCAGAGAAATTCAGTGAATTAGCCAAGGTCACATAGCAGAGTCAGAAGGAGACTCAATTTCTGACTCAAAGACTGGTTTTCACTCCATTATACCCTATTCTCATCAGCTAACGAGTCAACAGTTCCTTGGAATACCTATCTTTTTTCTTTTTATAAAGATAAAACTGTGATGTTGAGAGCCACTTATCTGCACAAAAGAGTATCATGAAGGGTACACAGGTGGAAATGAGGTAGGACAGGTAGGACAGATCTCATGTGGATCAGCTCATAAGAGCCACAGCCAAGGAGGGCACGTGTGTGAAGCTCTCGGGGTTCTGAAAATCGCCAGTTATTTTCCTGTAGGACATCCTAATGTGATAACTAAGAAACAGATTTTGTATGTTTTCATGTGTCTTGGAAACCAAATAGACTCTGGGTATTATGGTTCTTCTGTCTTAATTTAGCTATACAATTAGCTGTACAAACAGACAAAGATAGTGGCTAAAGCCCTTTGACGTAGATGAACCAAGAAAACATGTACATTTCTGAATTCCTTTTCCCTGTTAGAAAATGTATATGTGGGTGAGTAGGGGGAGAGAAGAAGGTCTGTGGATCTTGCCTTTTGTTCCACACACATCCTTTCAGGGTTTCCCAAAGCTGAGACACAAAAGAGCATGCTTTATTGTAATTGATGCACTTATGTTTAAGATTGTCTTCTGTTTATTACAAGAGATACTGGTTTGTCATACACCCTGTACTGCTGCAGAGTTTCCTTTCAAGGCACATTTACATAAATTAAAAGATCAAATTTAAATAAAAACATTAGGACAATGAGGGTGTGTATACATGATAAAAATTTGCAAAGGCTCAGGGACCAAAAGCCAGAAGAAATTATGTGGATACGTACCCACTAACCATTTAAATGAACCGAGAACCCAGACATCAGAGTTAGGACTCCGGGGTCATTATGGAGAAACTGGGGAGCCGCCCCCCTCCGCCCCCGCACCGAAATCCCTGCAGCTGCTGTGCAGGCTGACAGCCATAGTCACCTTGGTCAACCTGTAGAGAACTGAAAGTCGGGCCGGTTCCTGGAGAGAGGAGAAGAGTCCACTTGGTGTAGGTAAACAAGCCTTTGTTATAAATGCCTTCACGGTCTAAATATACCACCCCTTAAGAACTTCAGGTTGTGGGTGATCTGCCTTGGTAAGAGGTCATCAAGCCCCTGGTTCCAAGGCTGCGTTCTGGTGGTGAACTTCGGGCTGGGTCCTGACAGAGCCCGTGCAGGTGTGGCTGGTACAGCTGGGGGGGTGTGATCTCCCGCAGGCTCTCTCCAGTGCTTGCTCGCCGTGCGACACGATGCTCACCCACTTCTCCTTTCAGCGTAAGGTTTCTAAAGACTGAATTTCAGAGTTGTAAAACTTCAAACGCCCAAGCATCCTCTTTCCTTGGTTTGTAAACAGCGGCTGCCGTGTGGACAGGCAGGGAAGGTGGTTGGAAGTGGGGGCCAGGGACAGAGGAGTGATGGGTCACTGCCAGGAAACTAGAAAGGACAGAAGCACAGACTACAGGAGGAGACAGCGGGCAGGTTTAAGGAGACAGGTGAGTGGGAGAGAATCCCAGAAGACCAAGGGGTAGAGAGAAGCATCAAGGAAATTGACTGCTGTTCACGCTCGGCCAGTGAGCTTTAGAAACCATCCCTTATGGCTTTTGAAGGAAACCAGCTGGCTTGAGTAGGCGGTGGTAGGTTGTTTATTAAAGTGATGCATCTTAGGTAGCACTGAACAAATGAAGTATGTCAATAGCGTTAGGAGACCGCTTTAAAAGATGGGGAATTCGAAGCCAGAAGGAAAAGGAAAGGCACTCAAAGGCACGTTTCCTCAGCTCCCTGGGAAGAAAGCAAAGGAAGGAGGGTCAGGGGACAGACAACAGGAAGCAGGAGCCCCGCCCTGCTTGGGGGGGCCCCTCCCTTCACAGAAGCCGGAGCAGCACAGCATAAAAAGGAAGAGCCAGGGAGAAGGCACCGGGGAGGATGGTGAGGAGGGCGGAGGCTGGCCCAGGAGAAGGTGCACCTGGGAGGGCAAGGGTGGAGCCTGGGCCCCTCCCAGGCAGACCTCTGAGCCTTGTTGCCCTCATTTCAAACTGGCGGCAGCATCGGAACCCAACTCACAGAATGGTCTCCAGGGGTGGCTGAAAACATGCAAACTCGCTTTGCTGAAGACAGAATAACAAAGTCAAAAAGTAAAACAGACAGTAAAAGGCAGAAAAAGATCTTTTAAAGGTTTATGGGCAGAGTAAAGGAGCCTGTTGTAGCTTCCCCTGAGAGAAGGGAAAGACAGTGGATAAGATTTGCAGCACCAGGAATAGAAGAGGAATTTACTAATTAAAAAAATGTGATCCAGAGATCAAGCAAACTGAAAAGATAGCCAAGAAGACGGGGGAGGGATCAGTTAGGAGAGGGCAAGACCAAGAGAGAGATTGAGGTGCTGGCTACCCCCAGACCCAAGGTCCAGTCAAGGGTCCTGGCTCCTCCGGTGGAAATGTCAAGGAGAAATGGCGAGAGGCCAAAAGATGGGAAAAGATGGGAAAGTCTTAGGTGATAATAGATCACTGGGTGTCTGTTTTAGAAGGAGCCAAGTGATGCTTTTGAAAAGCTCTGAGCCCTCCTTACCAGTTTTAGACAAATCTAATCCCAACCAGGAGAACAGACCTGAGTAATGAGCAAGTTGTTGGGAAAGGTAGAAACCAGCCCCCTAAGATGGGGAGGTAGCATCTCACTGGTGGCAGGTCATTCCCAGCATGAGAAGAGTAATGATTTTGCACCTCAAGCCTTCCCGCAGTCTTGAGAGGGAAGTCCTGGAAGACTGTGTGGAAAGGTGGTCAGAGGAGTAAGGCCAGGCCAAGGCTCTGGCTCTCATCTGGCTCCATTTTCTTCTGGGTCTGAATAAGAGGACGCAAGGGTCTGAAGTGCAACGTGAAGAATGTAAGATAGACACAGGAGAGGACTTCCTGGCCATGAGGGATTTAGTCATCAGGACAGTCTACTTAATGAGATGCTAGCTCGTTCTTCTGAAGTGGTCTCTTTAAAAATGAGAGAAATCTTGCCTCTCTGAAGTGGTTGTGTATGAAACTGCTAAAACGGAGGATGCACTCAGTGACCTCCTAAGGCAACCCCCAAATTTACTCAGTCACCCATGGCAGGTGCCCTAGAGAAGTGGAAAATGGGTCGAGAGCTCTTCTGACAGCTGTTGACCAGGGGTGATTAAAAGTGTCTCGTGTAGAAATGATGTCAGGACGGGCGTCTAACAGGACTGAGTAAAGGAACGAAAAGCTTAGTTCTTTTCCTCCTTTATTCAATAACCCGTACGTTGCTTTCTTCCTTCGGGCGTGGCTTTTTACCCATTACTGCCTTGCTCTCCCTTTGCTTGTGTGGGTTTCCCTGTCCTAAGATTGGGCAGGGGTCCTCCAGCTGCCGCATGCTATCAGTGAGTGCACAGGCCTGGAGAGGAAGGGTGAGGACTGCAGGCTGGCTGGTTGCAGCCCCAAGAGAGACTGTGGATAAAGTCAGAAGCCCCTTCCCCTTTGAGTGTAGATGGCTGGCAGGGAAGGAGGCTTGCTGGGCTGGAGCAGAGGAGACAGGGAGAGGCCAGAGATGGAGAAGAGAGATTTGAGGCCAGAAAACCAGATGGTACCCTAAGAGAGATGCCTGGCAAGGTTAGGATTTAGAGTAGAATCAAAGGGAAGACCCAGGGGCAGAAGCCCAGTAATGCCCCGGGAGTGGTTGAATTAGCCGACGGCCAAAGACGCGAGGCTGGTTTGAGGTTGAAGGAGGCTTTCCAAATGGCTCGGTCGGCTCCATGGACAGACAGTCAGGATGACGTTGTGTAGTAGTCACTCGAATGCAGAGGGAGATGCGAGGTTGGGTGCCTTTTGAATATGGGGCGATGACGTGTGTTTGTGCCTTCCCTGCCACATTCTAGAATGTTCTTCCCTTGCTCAGGACCTACGCCCAAAGTAGGGCGGTGACAGCCATTGTTTCCTGGGTGGTTTATTGTAGGATGTAATTCCTGCAGGTCACATCCCCCAGAGTGGTGTTTGGAGCATTCTAGAAGCTGAATTCTTGCATCAGCTTGGGTCCTTGGGTCCTTCCCTTGGAAGATTTTGACCAGGGTTTGATTCACCCTGGCAAAAATGGAAAGAAAAAAAAAAGTAGAAAAGAAATCTGGCGTTCTTCCCCCTGGAATCCAGGAAAATGATTGTGTCTACACATAAATTCTCTTTTTTGGTCCATTCACTTGAAATAAACATTACTTTATTCCATCATGAGTTCCAGACCTAAAGTGTGAATCGTAAGAGGATTCATACATTTTTCACTGGTGATCCTGGTACCAGATCTCACTTTTGTTTTAAAGTTCTAGGCAGGGCACCATGACGGTGGCAGGACGGTGGGTGAGGGCTGTAACACCTCTCCACAGCTTGGGTTGATGGGAGATGCTGGAGAGAGTTTTTCACGGTGGAAAACAGTGGGCTTTGGTCTAATTGGAGCTGGGGCGCTGGCGTTTGAGTACGGATGCTGCGCCCGCTTATCTAATCAGCAGTTAGAGGAAGTCGTTTTTATCTGTGCAATGCATCTCCTCTGAACCGAGAAACCCCATTTGAGCTCCGGAGAACTATTATCTCACAGCATCTGAGCATTAGCTGCAGCTGGTCTCGAGCTTGTTGGGATGGGATGTGCGCTGTGAAACAGTCTCACAGAGAAACGCATCCAGGGCTGAACTCCATCCAGGGCTCGGGTATCTTGGTCTCCAGGCTTCTTCTGAGGAACAGCTCAAAGCATGTCATTTAGATTCGTGTCCACGCCTCTGGTTTATTTAGTTCCTTACTCCTTTTCGTAGTTGACACATTGTGCAGTGCTTTTGATGGGCACCTTTTAAAGATTCTGTCGTCTTCATCTTCCAATTTGCTGTCTCTGCCTGCGGTGCCTGGTGAAGACCACCGAGGTTACCATACATCACCAAACCAAGAGGAGGCCAGTTGGAAAGAGTCTCATTTTCCTGAATTTCCCAAAACGTGAGACACAGCATCAAAAAATATATATATATTTTGCCTACTGTCTAAGTCTTTCAAGTTTTGAAGAGGGACTATTATGTAGCAGGTTCATTGCTTCCCATTTAAAAGTAAATGTTAAGTTTTTTCTGACCTCTGTTTTGTGGGGCAGTGCAAAACACTTGGAAATCATGATCTTTGTGGAACATCTTGACACGTTGGTACACGAAATTAAAATAAGTGATTGTGTGCTGCATGGGGTGCCATCCTGTACTGGGTTTTGGTATATAAAGTGAGACCAGGCAGCAGGGCTTCTGTGTGTAGTGCCTGTGGGGTGTGTGTGTGTGTGTGTGTGTGTGTTCTGTGTGGTAGTCAACAGGACACCACAGTGGGTCGCTTGGAGGAGCATCTCTGTGCCTCGGACCCAGCTGCAGTGATTCCGTCCTGCTAGCCCTGGCAGGTCGCCTCCCTGTGCGGTGAGGGTGTCACCTTGCCCATCGCTGTAACCAGGGGGCCGGTGGGGCTGCGAGGTAGGGGCATCCGTGCAGCGGCAGCCGTGGGTGTCATTATCATCCATCAGGCATGCTTGCTGTGAGATCTCTGCGGGATCTGGACACCAGATGAGCACGTGCTCAGGTCACCTCCTGGCAGGTGACTTGGAGGAGAAGCACCAAGGCGGTGACCTCACAAGACGCCGAAAATTCCCAAGAAAGAAGGCAAACGGGAAGCAGCACGTGATCAGTGTGGCAAGACCAGAGGGTCTCAGCAAACTCCGGGTCCTTCCCAGCGGCTGGAGAGAGCGGGATACGAGGCAAGGCCTGGCTGGAGGGTGGAGGGCTCGTGAATGTCCCCCCACCAACCCCGCCGTGGTGAGGGCTGGCCCACCGGGAGGATGTGCTTGGGGACGAGGGACTCGCGGCGCTGAGCTGTCAGGTCATCTGAGGACCAGTGTGTCCTGCTTGTACTCGGAGATCAGTGACCACACGGTTGGAGGCTGTCAAGGTGTGTGTGACCGAAAGCAGGGCCCCTGCTGGAGGCCAGGCTGCTCTGGGCCCCGCCCTCCTGTCACCTCCCCACTGGGTTCACTTTAGGATTTGGGACTGCACCGTTTAGGTTAGCTTTGTGCTTTGTTTGAACTTGTGTTTCTGTGACTCTTAGGACATGAGGACCTTCCATTCAATAAGAGTAATATTGACTGAGCCCTTCTCCCTGGCTGGCTGATGCAGCCGCTGCCTTGCAGACCTTAACAGTTACAGCTTGCAGACTAATCGCCCAGCGCCGTAAGGCACGGCAGAGTGCTCACAGGGACATCACGTTTTCTCTAAAGAAAGTGGCCAGAAGGGCTTGTTCCCAGCTGGGCTGGGGAGTGGGGCCATGGGGAGACTCAGGGAGCTGAAGTTCTCACAGAGGCGCGAAGGTGAGTCATGTCTGACCTTAGGAAACGCGTGGTAGTTGGGAGGGGCAGAAGTGGGTGGGCAACGTCACAGCAAGGGCCCCCGTGGCCAGCTCTGGGAGCGAGCTGTGGGGTTTGGAGGGGACCCCGCAAAATGTTTCCTCCAGACCTGAGTGCTGGCAAGATCATCTGGTGACAGCAAACAGGGAGAGATGTCCTGTGCCTGAGCTGGGAGGGGCCGGGTGGGGAGGTGATTCCCAGCAGTGGGCACAGCGTGTTCCACGCGGTGTGGGCACGTGAGTGAAGGGACTGCAGCAATTCTCTTAACAGAACGGGAAATGGACCCAGAGTTGGGGTTGGCTGGAAGTCCGCTGACAAGTTTGTATCCAAGGAACTGTCTGGAAGGCAGGGCATGGGAGGGGTGGACGGAGCTGGTCCGGCTATGCCAGGAGGGATGCTAAGCACCAGGGCCTCAGGAATACATGTGTGTGATTGTCGGGAAGAGAAAGCAAAGGAGGAAGCAGAGAATCAGTTGCTTGATTCGGGTACAATTTTCTGGAAAGAAACATGGTGTAGAAGTTACCGGGATAGAGGTTTTAGGGAAGATGCGAAGCACGAAAGGGAGGACGGAGGGGCTGGGAAGGGGCCTTCGGGAGTTGGGTGGTAGCTTCCCAGAGGGCTCGGCAGGGGTGGAGGCCCAGATCGAAATGTAGCGGAACAGGAGGGGCCCGGGAGCTCAGGCAGCCGGCAGACAGTAGGGATGCAGGGACGAGCCGGGAGCAGGCTGTGAGGATGCAGCCAGGGAGGATTCTCAGGGTGGCCCATGCCAGAGGGGGATAGTTAAGTCTGTTAGAAGGCAGATAGGAAGGAGTGACTAGAGGGAAAGGACTAATATATGACAGCCCAGTGGAGCCCCAGCGCAGGCAGGACCAGCCATCCAGGGGCTGGGCTGGGGTATGTCTGCCTTTCCTGCCCCCCACCAGGCCCTTGTGACCCTCTCCCCTCCTGCATTCAGTCTCCATTCGGAAATGCCACTTCCGAGGGGCCCTCCCTGACCTAAAGTGGCAGCACCGACCTCTCGCTCTTCACCTGTCCCCACTTGCAGGGAAAGCACGCCCCTGGGCTTTGCTCTCTGCGTCCCAGCATCCGGTGGGCGCCCAGGATGCGTGCACCGAAAGCATGGGATGGTGGCCCAGCTTTCTCAGGCAGAGAGCTGGCAGGACAGGAGAGAGAGCTTTTAAGTTGGGGGGGGGGAATTTAAGGCTGCACCCGAATTTAAGGTTCATCACGTGGATTTTTTAGGCCCCTTTTCTCAATGGGTGCCATCGATATTTGGGGTGGAGAGCCCTTCCTGGGCTGACTGTCCTTTCCCCCGCCAGGGGCTGTTTAGCCACCTGTGTCCCACCTCAACCCCCTCATCATGATGCCCAGGTGTCACCATGTTTCCCCACTGAGAACCATCTAACCTGAACACCGTCATCCTCACGTGGTTCCATGTGTCCACTCACGCGAGCTTCACACTGCAGACAGGCGTTTTGTGGCTGACTGTTGAAGATTTTTTAATACAGTCAGTAGTGTCCCAGAACCAGAAGTATGACTTTTTTTAAAAGGGCATAACCTATAGAAAAACGGGGCCCGGAGAGGTTGGAATACCCCAAGCCTGGCATTTCCAACCCACGCTTCCAGTTTTCTTTTTTTGTTTGTTTTTTGAATTTTATTTATTTATTTTTTATACAGCAAGTTCTTATTAGTTCTCTATTTTATACATATTAGTGTATACATGTCAATCCCAATCTCCCAGTTCATCTCACCACCACCCACACCCCACCCCTGCTTTCCCTCCTTGGTGTCCATACGTTTGTTCTCTACATCTGTGTCTTTTATTTCTGTGTTGCAAACTGGTTCATCTGTACCATTTTT
Source organism: Delphinapterus leucas (assembly GCF_059928025.1). NCBI lineage: Eukaryota > Metazoa > Chordata > Mammalia > Artiodactyla > Monodontidae > Delphinapterus > Delphinapterus leucas. The sequence continues at coordinate 103,785,210 of NC_143137.1, read as the reverse complement.
CTAGATTCCACAGATGTGCATTAATACACTGTAGTTTCATTTTGTGTCTCCAAAGGAGTGTGTGAACTTGGAAATGCTGGTTATTTTTACAGAGAGAAACCAATGATCGGCTTCTGTCCATCTTCCTCTGACAACCTAAATTCAGGATCACATTGTACCTAGTTGGTTTACTGAGGGAAATAAAGATAGATTCTTACCTATTAAAGTAGTATGTTCTGTTTTAGGGTTTTGGTCCCCATTTTATTCTCTGCTTTGTTCCATCTGTGTTGAAAGCATACTTAGCTCTGGGGATAAAACAACCAACCGACATTTTGTTAACTTTCCTTCTGCATGGGGTTTCAGAAAGAAATGGAAAAAAAAAAAAAGCTTTTGAGCTGTGGTTGCCAGTTGCCACCTGTCCTATCTGGTTAGGACATTTCTGATTTGGGAAGTGTAAATATAACCCAGAAAAAAAAAAACTTCCCCTCCTTTTATGCAAAAGTAGAAGCCTAAGCAGAGCCGAGCCCTAACCATTGCCCTGTAAAGTTTCCACAGTACCAGTTCGATGAGATGAAAACACTTGCTCGGTTGAGCCAGGCCCCAGGAAGCCGCCTTCCTGGTCCCACAGCCGTGGGGTGGGGTTGAGGCCGAGCCCACTGTAGCTGCCAGATAAGCCCAGCACCCTGCAAGGTCTTAGCAGGAACTACAGTTCACACGTTACCGCAGAGCCGCTCAAAATTGTAAACCCTTTGCCTGTTAGGACTTGGCGGGGAGACAGGAGCTTACAGGCAACTGGGAGACTGTCTTCAGGTTCTCGGGCTGGAATCAAAGCTTCCAGGCTCTCGTTATCTATTGGTAGTCGGCAGACTACCGTGATTGGAAGGATTTACACCGAAGAAATGGGCAAATGCTACAAATTAGGAATTTTTTCTTTTTCTTTTTTTTTTTTTTTTGAGAGCTAGTTTACCCGCATACAGTGGCTTAACACTGGTTGTAATGTCTTGACAGCTCCAGTGGAAAGCAGGAATTATCTTACTGATGGCTGTGTGGGGTGGGTGGTTTTTGGAGGGGGTGTTAGGGAAGTCTCAGTCTGCTGGGGAGACCGGGGGCAGTGAGGGGTAGATGCAGCTTGTCCAACACGAGTTGATTCCAAGTGATGCTTTGCTGTTGATGTCACAAACTGGAAATGTCATAGCAACTAGATTCTCTGTATTAATAAGTAGAATGCTGCTTTAGCAGTTTAGTTTTGCTGCTGGGGGAGTGTGATTAGAAAGGATTCTGTGTCTTATTTATGAGATAGTATTATTATTATTATTGCTGTTATTTCGGTTTGAAGAACTTTAAATGCGAAGCGAGACTTGTCTGCATTCCATCAATATGTTGCTAAATTACAGTGATTTTTCCAGGAAAGCATTGGGCTCACGCCGTTCTTCAAAACACATGGGATTGAACTTGGTCTTCTCAAAAATGTTTCTGTATTGAGTTCCTTGGATGAAACACAACCCTGAGATGTGGGTACAGATCTGGGAGGTGACCCCTGTGGTGGTCCCTAAGTATGTGGTGGCTTCACTGGGACATTTTCTCAGCAAGGGCCCAGCAATGTGTGAGCGGCCTGGGGAGCGGTTGGAAAGCTAATCGCCATTGGAGGACCAGAGAGGCTCTTTCCAGCATTCATGCTCGAAGCACCTGACCCTGGCAGCAGCTGGATTAACGGAAGAGTCTTCGTGCCCTACTTTGAGGAGTGAGTTTAGCTGCAAGGATCTTTCAGCAGGTCTAGGGCGTGTCTTGCGAGGCTGCCTGCCAGGAGAACACTTCCCCTGCAGGGGATGTGGCTGCAGGCTGTTGATTTCCACTGAAATCACCCGGGCCTGATTCCGGTGAAGCCCTGAACATCCGGTGTCTTCCCCGCAGGGTGGGGTGTGATGGACGGAAGGCCTGCAACCCCAGGGCCTCACTGTGCTGACAGAGCGCGTGGCAGAGGCAGCCACTTTCCTTTTCAGAATGAAGGACTGCCACACTAGAGGTGAAATCCTGCTGAAATGAGAAAAGGACTTTGATGACAGCCCTGCAGGCAGCTCTGTGATTATTTTTATTGTTATTCTTGGAATGCGGCAGAATTTTGCTCCTGTCACAATATCTCTACTCTCTCCAGTCAAACGCGGTAACAATAAAAATATGACTTAGCCTGTACTCCCCCCAGCACTTCTGATGGCCTCTGTTTCCCCCCACCCCCCCATAATGTTAAATGATGACGCTTAACTATTATCCGGTATAGAGAGCACTTAGGTAATCTTAGCATTACGGTTCAAGCGGCCTTTGGCGAAATTCATGTTCAGTAGACAATGCTGTGGTTTTAAGTGAGAAGAGAAGGGAAGAGAAGGGAAGGGGAGGGGAGGGGAGGGGAGGGGAGGGGAGGGGAGGGGAGGGAAGGGGAATTATTTTGTCATGATCAACACGACACTTACAATTTTAAAGAAGTGCTATTATTATAAATATGCGGACTCACTGCTGATTTTTATACTTGAAGCCAGAGCTATAGGTGTTAACAGTTAAGGGTTTGTATTTGTTCATTTGTTTGTTTTTCCCATTTCAATAGCCTTTTTTTTTTTTTTTTTAACGATGGAGTATCTCCTAGCAAGGCATCCTTAAAATCAGCCTGCCCTGTGCATGCACACACATGCACACCCTCTGCAGGGTAGGTGTGGGGTCCTTCCAGCCAGGCCCTCGCAGGCAGCTGGACTCCAAACCTTCTGAGACATGGTGACCTTGAACAGCCCTTGTTTGGGAAAAGGTTTCATGGATGAATGGCAGCCAACATTTCTGGAACATATTTGTGAAACCTGGGAATCACCTATTCCAGGGTAGCACTGTCCATGGAATATAATAAGACTCACAGAGATAATTCTCAATTTTCTAGGAGTCACATTAAAAAAGAAAAATGGCACAGGTGGGACGAATTTTTATATATATTTTATTTAACTCAGTATGCCCCAAATTTTATTATTTAAACGTGCTATCAGTATAGACAATCATTAATGACCATTTTACCCCTTTTTTCTACTGAGTCTTTGAAACCCAGTGTGTATTTGAGGTTTACAGGACACCTCAATTTGGATTGCGCATGTTTCAAGGCTCAGAAGCCTCCTGTGTCCAGCGGCTACCTACTGGACGGAGCAGATCTGGGATTCTATGGAAGTATGTGTCATTACATCATAGAAAACCTTTTACAATTAATTCTTGCTGAAATTAAGCCCCAAACTAGTTAGTCTTCCACTTTCTGAAAGTAGTTTTTAAATCAGCTTTATCTTCAAAACATTTTCTCAATTGTCATCACAAAGGAATTGGAAATTTTTCATTTTAGTTCTTCTGGTTTGGGCCACATTTGATTTAGAGAAAACCTAGGTCCAGTTCCATTTTTTTTACATCATTGGGATTCACTTAATGTAGCTCTGTTTCAGCCATAGGTTTTGTAGGCATTTGATTAAGTACAAAGTAACAGGAATAAAGCAAAATGTAAACATGTAAAATAAAATAGTTTTCCAAAGCATAGTAGCTGAATGAAATACAGAAATCTACTATTTTTTCTTGTTTTAGTTTTCATTCGTTCATTTTATTCTCATGCACTCTCTATGGTCATTTTGGGTGGTGGGAAATCCTTTTGAATGTTTTGAAGCAAGGCAACTGTTTTATAGACGTAAAGCACATTTCCATAAGAGTGCCATTAGGACAGGCACCACATGAACTGAGTTCCAAAACCGGGCACCATCATATTGGTGAACTTGTTTGCAAAAATTGTGGAGAATGAAGCTTCTTGATAACTTCCCAAAAGATGCTGCTGCAACCTGATGAAGCAATGGGGCAGAGGTGGTAAAGGAGAGGCTTTTTTCTTTTACTGTAATGTGGGAAAGGAAAGCAGCCGGTGCCTATACTGCACCCTGAGTAAACAAGCCTGGGGTTTCATCTCAGCACCAGGTCCTGATGCCCGTGCATGGGGCACCCTGGCACCCAGCCAGGCTGAGCTGTGTGCAAGCCAGACCCCAGCCTTCCTGTGCAAGGACGCCTCATGCTTACTTACTGGCTCGCTTCTTGCATCTCAGGAGACAGCGTGTCCTTGTGTGGCTGCTAGGTTTCCTGAGCACAGCAGATCCAAAGAGCCACAGAGGCAGCACTGTGGCTTTGATTGTGCTGTCACTCTCTCAGGCTTTTTTTCTTTCTTTCCTCCTGTCTTTCTTTCCTTCTCTCTCTCTTTGTTTCTTTCTTTCCTTCTCTCTCCCTTTCTTCCTTCCTTTCTTCCTTCCTTCCTTCCTTCCTTTCCTTCCTTCCTTCCATCTTTTCTTTCCTTCCTGTTTTTCCCTCCCTCCCTTCCTTCCTTTTCTCCCTCCCCTTCTTTCTTTCTTTTTTCCTTTCCTGCCAGTGTTTCTTCCTTCCCGTCTTTTTTTAAATATTGATCTTGGAAACAGTTTCATCAAGGTTCTCTAACTTGGGTCCAAGGACCAATAATGGAAACCTTTAGCTCAGGAACAAACTATCTTAGGAGGCCTCAAGGAGAGGCTGCTCCAGTGCCCTCAGGTACCGCGTACCTGTGCGATAAGCAGCCTAATGTAGCAGTACAGTCGGCAGTGACGGGAAGATTCACAGCCTCCCAAGTTCAAGGTCACTGGCTCTTGCCTTTTGCTGCTTGTTAAATGGAATAGACAGGGATGACCTGGTTCATGATTTGTTGAGAAGAACCACGTCGTTGTACAAAAGGGCTGTACCAGGAAAAACCATCGTGGGGAAGGGTTGCCTCTGGAGCTGAAGAGCACGCCTTCCCCAGCTGAGCACACGTGGAGGAATGCTGTGCCTCCAGGCTGGGTTCCAGGCTGCTGCACCTGAGTGCGTGTGCCCAGCACTTGTCCTCAGGGGCCCAGATTTTTCCATTGCTCACACTCACTTTGTAGCTTCCGCACCGTCATTCCCTGCTGAACCCCAAGCACCTACTTTTGAATATTTGAGGCAAGCCTTTCTTTTTGTTTTAGGAATAGTTAAAAGTCCATTTGGAACCTTAGACCTTTGCACGAAAGTGTTGACTTAGTCTGGGGAATGCTATTGTTTGGTTCAAAAACACAGTTTAATTGTAAAGTAGTGAGAATTGTTTTCTGGGTTGACATAAGTTCACCCTAAAAAATCACCCCCGGAAGATGCTGAGTCAAGCTCGCTGTAGGATTGGAAGCAGAGCTCCCTGCATGCACTGCCTGCGTCTGCAGGTACATTGAATGAATCAGACGTTTTCCCTAAGTGCATTCCGTGTAAGGTAGTATTTAAAACTGGCTTGGAAAGGATGACCATCTTGCTGTGTATTTGCCGTGCGCGTCTCCTCGTGCGTGGGGGATGGACAGGCCACGTCCTTTGCGACTCCAGATTCGTTTCTTTGTCCCTCCCGATGAGTCCTTGAAGAAGCCCTTCGGCGCCTGTCTCCCCCATTCTCTTTACAGGTTGGTACCATAAGGACCTGTCATCCACATCTCACCTCTGTACCCGTTGTACTCTGGGAAATATATTTCACAACTTCCAAGCTGTGTACCTAAATTCACCTGAGCACACCTGGCCTTCCTGCACTCCATCAGTGCTGAAAATGCAAAACCAGCCTAAGATGCCGTGAGGCACATGCGCCGCCTTTGGATGTGACCCGCCCTGAGGGCACCGGATGCCCAGTGCCCGTGCGTTGCGTCCAGCTAGATGTCAGGGTCCCTGCAGGCAGCACTTCTCCTGCTGCTTCTCCAGCCCGTAACACAATGAGGGGAAAAGCAGGACGTAATGAACATCCTGACACTCAGATATACCAAATCCAGTGTATTGTGAAAATCCTCTTTATTGTGTCTGTTCATGAGACTGGCTGTAGAAACAGAAAATCGTTTTAGTTGAAAGTCTGGAAACAATATTTTAACCATCGAAGGAAAATAGTTAACACAAATGGGAAGGAAGCAATACTTAACACAGTTGAGGGGAAAATAAAATGTCATCTAAAACTTTAAATCAATATGTATGGGAAGTAAAAGGGAAATGAATATTTTCGGTTTTGCTGTATAATTAGGATTTGCTTTGAGGTCCAGAGTCTGTGAAGGGCCCCCCCTCTGGGCTTCTCCCAACGCTTAAGGGGACAAATAACCTGAATTAACATCATCCTGGGATCCCAGAAATTATTAGCATGCCCTACACGGAAGTGCCATCTTTTCCAGTGTTTACAGGCATAGACTCTGGGTTTGTTTGATCCTCTTCAGTCTTGAAAATTGAAAAGAAATCCCATTGCTCACTGACATCGTATTGAAAACTGTCCTGTCTTCGAAGTGCTATCACTGAATCCGTCCCAAGCTGCTAGACCAGCTGTCGTGGGGGGTCAGAGCTGTGTGAGAAGCGGCATCCGCAGGGGTTAAATGGACAGAGGCACCTGAAGGGTCCCTGGTAGGCTTGTGGCTAAATGGCTAGCCCAGGTTCTAAGCAGTGTCAGCGTTCCAGATTGCAGGGGAGCAAGCTGGAGGTGGGGATTGAGCCAGCCTTGGAGGATTGATTAGTGAGAGAAGTGTTTGTTAATTACCTGCTCCATCCCATGCACCCTGCTAGGCACAGGGGCGACTACGAAAGGTAAGATTCCAGGGCTCAAAGAGTTTACCTGCTGGTGGGAGAGAGGAAGGATGCAGCTGAGCAGAGAGAGAAATAGTAAAAAGGGAAAATATAGAAATAAAATATTTCTTCTTGTCCGGCAGACAGTTCTGCCTGGTTATAAACGTTTGCTTCATAGTAATGAAAATGTTTAGCTTGATGCTTTGAAGTTCATGCCTGCACTGACTGCAATATGACCGTTCCCCTAGGGAAAAGGTGAATGGGAGCATCTGTCTGCACGTGCTTGAAACCAGGCCAATTTAGGAAAGCTTCTGAAGCTGACTGCTTCCGCCACCCCAGCACTCACGGAACCAGCCGTGTACACAGCTTGCTTGCTCTCTGCTCTGTGTCTGCGGTAGGGATGGATTCCCAGTCCCAGAAAGCATTCCAGACCAAAGTCCCTGAGTGGTCCTGAGCCCAGGGCTCGGCATCCTTGATAGGGGATGGCCGGCCTGTGTGGGCACCTCGTGAGACAGCCTGCTTAAGGTTTCGAGAGACACTGAATGTTAGAAAAGACTTGAAGGAATCTGCTTCTGTCCAGAGCCATCCCTGCTATAGCAACACTTTCTCCGAAGTGTGGGAGCCCCACCAATCGTTGGAGACAGTAGACCAGGCCCTCGAAGCACCTCCTTCTCCCAGCCAATGTGTTCTGGTTCCCTCCGAGTGTGATGAAATAAACAGGATCGTATATTTGCTCTGCCTCTCCTCACTGTTCTCACGGTCCCTGGGCATTGCACGGTGTGCCCAAGTCTCCTGAAACCCGGCACCAAAGGGCCTCGCTGGCCTTGGCTGGGGACGCAGGTGAGAGAGGAAGCCCAGTCTCTGCCCCGAAGATGAGCTCCCCTTGGTCCAGATCTACCTCTGTCCCCAGGGTGCGAGGGAAGACCGCATGTCAAAGCCAATTTTGTTACCGTGCAGGACTCTCTGCTGTTAGTTTATAAACACGTGGGTACAGAACACATCTTCTGTCCTTTTGAACTTTAATGTTCTAGTTCTGAAGAGCAGGGGCCATGTAGGAATAGAGCCTTCCTTGATTGGGTGCAGGTTTCTCCTAGATGCACAGTCGGGTCAGATGTGTGCAGCCGAGACTTGGGTTCACCGCCAAATAAGAACTCATCGTCCATTTCTCAGAACAGCTCTGAAGACTGTCTCCCTCCTCTTGCACCTGTGCCTTTGGTGTTTGGAGTGTCCCGTGCTGTTGGGTACAGTGTGTTTCCCTTCAGCCTGTTAGGGTCCTTCTGGAAGGACTGTGGGTTCCTCGTGCAGGAACAGTGGTGAATAAGAGGGGGCCTCCCTTGACATGTTGGTACCTCAGCAACTTTGCCTGATGAAAATGTAGCCTTTTTAAAAAACATTCAGATAATCTAGTTTTTTAAAAAAGATGAAATTAGCATACCTGTGCTGCTAATGACTCCACTCTGTCTGATCCCCGATTCCCTTAGGATCTTTGCCCTGCTATCGGGACAAGCAGATATAAAAAGGAAGCAGTTCACGGTAGTTTGTCAGCAAACCAGGCCTAAGGTCAAAGTCTTGCTTTTAAACCTAAGTTTTTAAAAGGTCCTTAAAAGGAGCAAAGCTCACACCGTGCATCAAAGCAAAAAGCAGAAAAATATACCATTGTTCCCACTGAAATTCTTCCTGCATCCTATTTTATTCTAGGTGAAGCTAGTCTTGCAAACAGCTGTGTCTATGAGATCTTTCATCGAGTTTAAGTTTTACTTTTGTAAATAGAAACGTTATCTTTAAACAAATCGGTCCACTCCTTCAATCCAGAATTTCCACAGCTCAGTTGAAACGTCAGGTGTCGTGTCACGTAATTTCGTGAACCATTCACATGCAGGTGGTACACCGTAAAGACGGAAAGATTTCTTAGAAAGTTTTAAGTGAAAGGGAAATCAGGTAGAAAGTGTGCTTGAAAATATTAGGTACGTGGGTGGTCTTCTTTGTGATGCTTTGTGTAGTCATCACAGTTTTGCTGCTGTGACTGGATTCCCAACTCTTTGGGTCAGGAAGGCTCACATTCCAAGATGCACAGAGAAACAGGGGGAGCCTGGAGGGAAGGATGCTTTACTGTCATCGAAGGATGAAGTGTGTCCTTTTCTTCATTTGGGAAGAATAAAGAAAATGCCAAGATTTCCCTATGAGATGCCCGAGGCATTTCCAGGAGAATTCCCCTTTCAGGGAGACACATCTGTAGATGCCCATCAGTCGGCTGTACCTTCCAAATAGTCAAACAGGGAAAGGAATTCCGTTTTTAAGTTTGTCAGAAAATTTTAATTATTTGAAATCTTCGGCTGCTGCCCCTGGGAGTGACAGGCCCGACGTTTCGGAGTCCATGGAAAGAGCATGCGATTCCCACAGGAAACAAAACGAAGACGCAGCATGAGTGATGAGTGAGTTCAGGAGATGCCCCGCAAACTGGCTGTTAGCAAACGTTCTCACCTCAGGAAAAATGAAGAGTAGAGTATGTACATTGAGAAACAGTCATTTTTGGCACATTCTTTGAGGTCAGGTACCTCTGTGAGGTGCTGCTTCCTCGTTACTATGGCACAAAGCTCAGAACAAGAGTGCGGCGGTTCTGAAACCATGGGCGTCAATCAGAGCAGCTACGGAAGCTCCGCCCACTTGTGGAAGGAGGCCGGCCGCCATGTTGATTCAGGAATGAACAGATGGATCCCATGGCAGGTGTGATCAAAGCAGGCAGCTCTTCTGAAGGTAGACAAGGGAAAAAGTAAAGAAAACACAACTTGAGATAGTACAAAACAATTACTATTTTATGCATAATAGTACCCACTCATTTAATAAAATGCCCCAGAATCATGCCCTACAGATGCCAACACCCTGCCCTTAAATGACCCACAGTCAGTTGGAGGGAGACAGAGCGTGGACAGGTGGGACAGGTAGGCATCACTCTCTCTGTTTTACAGATGAGAGCGTTCCCAGCACCTGCCCAGACCGTAACAAGGCCTAGAAGGGTAGTTGGTGCTTAGAGTCGCCCGGCCTCCTTGGGCAGGTGGTGGTTATACAGTTAGTGAGGTTAATTAACTGATCTTCAAATCACACAACCTGTGTGGACCCAACTTTTCTGATCTTAAATCTTTCATTCTTTTGACTGTTAGTTTTACCATTTTTATTTTAAGTGTGTGTGTTTACGATCTTTGTCACCGTTCAAAACACAAGTATTAGCTGAGCGACGTTGGACAGTACTGTCTTGTATTCTCCATGGGGTTGGAAAAGTGGTGGGAGAATGTGGCCACGATCGCTGCAGTCCAGCTAGCGTCACCGTGCAGTGTTCGCAGGGCACAGAGGGAAGGGTGAAGGGGATGAGGAAGGCAAGACCAGCCTTCCCGAGGGGACAGAATACACGGAACGCTGCCGGAGCCAGAAAACCCCACAGAACAGGCCAGGAGCACAATCAGCTTTGATGAGTGTAGGCTTTTTAGAAGACATGACATGTATCCTGTTCCCTCAAGAATGCGTAGGATTGTAAGAGCTTGATGGGAGAGGGATCAGGTGGGGGACATATCCGTGGGCCGAGGAAGCATCACTGCAGCTTTGGTGTCTGCATGGGCCGAGGCGGACCCTGGTCTGACCTCAGAGGAGGTGCTCCGGAAACGTATTCCCTGGGCAGTCACAGCCACGGGTGAGGGAGTTGGGGCGGGGAGTCGCTGGCTTAGCTTTCCCCCCAAATGATTGCAAGTTGAACCCTTTATTCCGTTGCCTTTCAACAAGAAATCCCGTTACCTGGATCACCCTAATTGAAACCCTATCACATTCAGGGCATTCATTCTTCTAGGTGAAGTCGTGTTCTAGGAGCTCTGAGAAAGGAGTTCGGGGCAGATGGGAACCCTCTGTGCAAAGTTTGAGTCCAAGCTTTGGAAACCAGACAGCTTGTCTTATTTATTTTACAAATTCATCCAGAAAGCTGTTGGAATTTTGGAAAATTCCAAAAGTAGGGATGAGAACCCACGTGAGAAACAATTGAAATGATCCCCAAGTCAGACGGGGGTGTCGGAGCAGATCTTACGCGGATGCAGTAGCAGTGAGGGGCGTGGCCCTGGGTGGGCCCTGCGGACATGCAGGCCTGGGTGTCACTCAACATCACCGTCGTGACCACGTGGCTTTGAGGCGCCTCCCCCCACCCCTTCCTGAGCACCCAGTGCAGCTGCCCTCAGCTCCAGAGGCCGTGGTGGGAAATCCTGGGACACGGAAGCCCCTTCAGGGGTCCCAGGGGTCACGGCCGTGCTCTGTTTCTCAAGAAGGCAGTACAGACCTCCCCTCCTCCCCTCTGTTGCCACCTCCATGGGTTTTCCTGGTGCAGAGTCCATTTCAACTCTCAGGGCCTAGAGAATAGAGTGAATTGAGCAGGTGAGACAGGTCAAGTCTCTGAACCCATCGTAGCCCAGGCCGTGGTGCTTCCCATGACCTTGAGACAGCATGCAGGTGATTCTGCAGCTGGAGAGAGACCCCTCCAGGACTTGGAGACAGGTAGATGGGAAGATAATTCTGAGAGCGTGTCCCCCAGTAGACTCGGCCAGCGGCCCTACATCACGTACAGATAACCACCTCGGTCTGAGCCATTGCAAGTGTGTCTCTGAAGTGTAAAACTATTTATGCTGTTAGATTTCCCATCATTTTCTGGTCTTTCATTTCCTCTCATTTGCATTGGTTACTCATAAATGTAGATCTTCAGTGCGATTTGTACAACCGCTCTGTGTGTCAGTCTGTGAAAAGAAATCTTGGGGCCAGCCGAGCTGCCGGGGTCGCTTGGTCCCCACGTGCCGGGTGCCAGTGGTCAGCTTGAAGTGGGATCACAGTGAGCCCGGCCTGGGCTGCTGACCACCAGCAAACAGAGGACAGTGGGCTTCTGGTTCACTCACTTACTGTTGAAGAGCTGCTTTTGAACATCCTAGCTGTGCTTTTTAGCAGAAAGGTCTGGCGTCTTCACACAATGACTCTAGTTGTTTAATTCAATTGGTGGATTACACCTCTGGGCAAAACGAACAGGTTATAACCTTTATAAGTTCTGATTCGAGATCATTGAAATACTCACCATATCACCATAGTCCATTAGATCCTTTCCTTTTTTATTGTCTATTAATAGAAAATACCCAAGCATCTAGCACCTTGTAGTTTTATGATCTGGGAAGGAGTGGATTTAACCATTATACTAGCTTTTTTTAAGTTTAAAAAGTCATTTCTCATGCAGAGAAATCGTATGCCTTAATAAACTTGATAAACTAAGATTTGCATGATTACACGTTAAGGTTGAAACACATTTCATTTCATCATTTCCCAGAAGGGGCACTGAATTCACCCATTTCCTGTTTTTAATCTCAGAATGTTCTGTATTTCCTCCGTATATCTGCTTTCCTGGCAGCAGGACCCTGGAAGCAATTGACAGCAAACTCTTTCACCTCAGATGTTTGCACTCGGCACGCAGTTGCCATCAGATCTACAAGATCTCTGCACAGAAAAGGAGGCGTGAGGCAAATTCGCTGTCCCTACTGTGCGCAGAATCGTTCAGCCAGCTGGTCCGTGAGCCCCTGTAATGCTGGGCCTGGTGCCAGGTCTCGTACCGGGTCTGACCTCATGGTCACGGTTCTCATCCACAGGCCACCTCATCCAACATCTCGGTCATGTAGCATTTGCTGGGGAGGGAGCATTTCTTCACAACTAAGTGTTCTAAATTACTCAAGCCTACTCCATTTTACGTTCATTGTGTTTTAACCCTTCTGGATAAGGAATCTTTGCTAGAACCTGCTAGACCCCCCGAGATCCTTATAAGAATATCTTGAATATGCTCTCACCTTTTCTTCTTAAGTCCTTCTCACTGTTGTAAACACTTAGACCCAGCATGTTGGAGAGAGCATTGCACGCACACGCTTGGCGAACTGTGAGCCCTGCCAGCAGGGAGGTTTGTATCATCAGGGCGTTCGCTTGCTCATCCATTTATTCATTCCTTCAGCAGACATTTCTCACACCTGCAACGTAACGTACAGATGACAACTGTGCAGTCTTCTTGTGGCCAGAAAACTTACCTGCACGTGTCCAACCCTTAGGTCCTGAACGTGGCTTCAGAAATAGTCATTGTGGTGTGTATGGAGCTTATCACTCACTGTTGCCTAAATGACCCTGGCCTTGAATTCTCTCATCTGTTTGAATAATATTTTCAGTCTCTTCCTTGACTTTCTAATTTGCAACTTTTAATCTGCTGAGTGTTAAGAAAGAACCACTTAATCGTTTCCACAGCTGTCCACGACGTGGAAGACAGATGCCCCCGCCGAGCGTGGAGGGACTCACCCATGAGTAAACAAGTGAATTTTGGCTGAAAGGTTTCCTACTTCTCTTTTATTGGTTGTCTCAGAGGTCAGTTTTACTTTTTTTCTCCTTCCGGACCTGTTGCTGTGGGTCGTTGTAGATGGCCGTGTGGCTTCTGAGTAAGGGAAATGGCATGGGCATGAGATCAGTAGGTGATGCTCTTGAGTTCCTCAAGTTTATATTTCTAAGTTTTTCAATCTCTTTGATCTTTATTCAGATCCTTCCAATTTAAGTTTTCGTTGTGCTTCTTTCTGTCGCTTAAACCGGCAGCCTCCAAATCAAAATGAAAGGCTCATAGTGGGCAAATGAAAGGCTTTATCTAGTGGGCAAATAGATCTCCTTATTTCTTTATTAGAAATGTTATTTTACTTGGCTCTCAACCATGACATACCTTGGAATAACTGGCAAGCTAAATAGGAATATTTTGTCTTTGCAGGGGGTAAAACTTTCTCTGAATTCCACGTGTGGTGTGTATCTTTCCATCTTACATACTGTTAGGCTTTTTAAATACTTGGTTTTCTGAAAATAAAATAAAATTGCTTCTCAGCAAGGTTATGGCTTCCCAAATCTCCCTTCCTTGCTTCGATGGCAGAATCTCATCATAGAAGTCAAGCTGGAGAGCCGGGGTCTGGAGGGGCTGCAGGACGGGTTGGCGGCGATGCTTCCCCATGGGACATGCCAGGGGCCATCCTCTTCCCCGCCGTCCCACGGAAGTTGCAGCTCCACTTTTCCCAGACTTCCAGGGCACTTGACAGAGAGAGGAACCTGCTTTTCTGTACCCTCAGCCGTGCCGGCCACAGCTCTGGCCAGAACGTGCTGTCTTAGCCTTCAGACCCTTGACCACCACCGCCCCACCCCAGGGGGGGTGGGGCTCCTCATGTCGGCCACCACCCACCCACCGTGCATAAGTCTGCTGCTCTTTCCTTTTCCCTTGGCCTGTGAACCCTGTGAAGCCTGCAGGGTTTTGCACTGATGCTTATGAGGGAGAAAAGAAGTTTGCCATTCTCCCTCCCATCCCCCTCCAGCCACAATGCTGGGGACTCTCTGATGTCACCAGATGCAGTGACTTACCATCGAAGCCAGTCCTCTGGTGGGGACATGGGGTCTCTCTGGCCCCAGAGGCTTTGGAAGCCTCATTGCCAAGGACCCAGGGGCTGCATCTCTGCTCTACGAGATCCGCTAGTGAGTCTCTAAATCTGCTGCATTTATTGAAAAGTGTCCACAAGCCTTTTGCCTGTTTCTCCTGGGACCTCTGTTACAAGGAGGGAGACCCGTTCACGCCAGGGACCCAGCCCGTCCCAGAGCCAGGGTGCAGGAAGTGTATTAAAACTCTGAATGACAAAGGGTCCAGGGAAGGCGGAATTCCCTCCGGAGCATCTGCAGCGGATGGCGCTGGTTGGGGGGTTCTACCCGCGTTTATCTGTAACTCAGGACTTAAAACCCCAGGGCTAGGGGCTTCCCTAGTGGCGCAGTGGTTGAGAGTCCACCTGCCGATGCAGGGGACACGGGTTCGTGCCCCGTTCCGGGAAGATCCCACATGCCACGGAGCGGCTGGGCCCGTGAGCCATGGCCGCTGAGCCTGTGCGTCCGGAGCCTATGCTATGCAACGGGAGAGGCCACAACAGTGAGAGGCCCGTGTATCACACACACACACAAAAAAACAAAAAAACAAAAAAAAACAAAACCCAGGGCTGCCTTTTGTGCAGATGAGCTTCTTCATTTTTTTTTTTTTTTATGTTGGGGGTAGGAGTTTATTAATTAATTTATTTATTTTTGTTGTGTTGGGTCTTCGTTTCTGTGCAAGGGCTTTCTCTAGTTGTGACAAGCGGGGGCCACTCTTCATTGCGGTGCGCGGGCCTCTCACCATCGCGGCCTCTCTTGCTGCGAAGCGCAGGCTCCGGACGCACAGGCTTTGTAGTTATGGCTCACGGGCCCAGTTGCTCCGCGGCATGTGGGATCCTCCCAGACCAGGGCTCGAACCCGTGTCCCCTGCATCGGCGGGAAGATTCTCAACCACTGCGCCACCAGGGAAGCCCCCAGATGGGCTTCTTCTTGATCAACAGCCCCCCACTTGGAAGAGCTCAGTGGTTCTCCCAGCCCGGGTTCCCTCCAGGGCAGCTGGACGTGAGTGCTATGAGCAGACAGTTAATTTCATTTAAAAGATGAGCCTGTGGGAGGGGGAGCAGAGGAAGGCACTGGGCGGAAAGCAGAAGGGAAAACCAGTGCGCAGGTGATCACCATCTCTCCAGGGCGCTCTGAGCGCCAGGCTGGGTGCAGGAGGGGCATGCGTGGCCCCCTTCCCCCACTGGCCGAGGGCTGCCCCACGGAGGGTGAGCATCCACTTTCTGAGATGAGAAACCAACTTACCAAAACCCAAGGGAGAAAAAGGACTCAGACAGTTAGGGGTCACGGGCCTTTGGTGACCCTCTTGCATTGCCGCCCTTTGTCCCAAAATCGGAAGGAACAATGCAAAAAGTAAAACAGGTAAACAGTGCCCTTGGTGACAGGCTGTGGCCCCGGGGGTGGATGTGGCACCCTCGGTGGTGCAGAGAGTCGGCGCCCCAGGTCTTCAGCATGAGCTGGTTGAGTAAACTGAAGTTTGCCCAGGAAGGAAAACGCGCAGTCTCGGTTTGACGTGGACGCTTGGACCACGTCAGGATCAAAGCATCACGTGAGGGGTAGGAAGGATGGGTGATGCACCGTCATCTAGAACGTTCACCCAGGAGGCCCGGAGGTGGTGTCCTGGGGTCTTGGGTGGAGATGGAGACAAGGGCCTTGACCCAGGGCAGCCCTCTCCGGGGCCGCAGCCCCTCCTGACCCCGCTGCACCCCAGGTGGCGTGCACAGGGGTGAGGTGATACCCACAGGCTGAAGGTTGGCCACCGTCTCCTCGGGACACGGCCTCTCTCGGTTTATATTCGTGTGATTCAACATGTGAGCCTGTGAAGAATAACCGGAAAGGACCACTCCTGGGAAGGTGCTCCTGAAATGTAGTCTCAAGAGATAATCAGTAGTTTTCTATAAGAACAATAGTAGTTCTTGGAAAATAAGGAAGGGGGAAGATAGTGCATTCATTTAAAAACCCGCGGCCCCGGGAGGGAACTTTCCATCTGAATTCAGAGACCTCAAAGGCAGGTTGGTGGGCCCCCGCCCCTCAGGCACACGCCATGGAAATGCTAGATAAGGCGTGTTTCTGAGCGCCCTCCAAGGCTCCTCCGGTGGGAATGCCTAACATAGAGAACCGCTGCTGGTTATCTCCATGCACAGAAAACGCCGCAAACGAGTTAATTCACAGTTTCTTTCTCATTTTTCCCTTGATTCCATGCTTTACTCTCGTGGCCTGTTCTCATTTTTAAAAATGGTATTTGGACGTCCCAAAGAGGAGCTACCTGCATATACTTATGCTTTCTGTACCTTTAGTCCATTGTTTTGGTCTCGGCTCTCAAGTTGTGTGTTTGATGACACAAGGCAATGTTACCATGTTTTTAACTCTGGCTTTTTAAATACAAGAGAAGAAGAACAGATTGGCCTCCGAGAATTATTGGGAATTTCTGGATCTAGTATGGTTTAGTGCAGACGTGCAGGTGACCCTTGCACCATATCCCCCAGCCCACTGGACCACAGGGCAGACGTGTCCCTCTCCCTCCCGGGCTAAGAACTAGGAGATCATCCTCTTGTAGAAGTTTGACTGAGATGCAAGACAGGGTGTGTGTGTCAGTGTCTGTCTGGGGGTGTGTATGTATGTATGTGTGACTGTGTGTATGTTTGTGTGTATATGAGTTTCTGGGTATGTGGGTGTGTATGTGTGTCTCTGTGTACATGAGAATGTGTGTATTTGAGTATATGTGTGTCTGTGTGCGTATGGGGGTGTGTATGGGGGTATGTCTGTGTGTGAGTGTGTGTGTATGGGGGTGTGTATGTGAGTGTGTGTCTGTGTGTGTAGGTGTGTATGTGTCTGTGTGTGTGAGTCTGTGTATCTGTGCGTGTGTGAGAGTGTGTGCCTATGTGTGTCTCTGGGTATGTGCGTGTGTATGGGTGTGTGTGTGTGTGAGTCTGTGTATCTGTGCGTGTATGTGAGAGTGTGTGCCTATGTGTGTCTCTGGGTATGTGCGTGTGTATGGGTGGGTGTGTGTGTGAGTCTGTGTATCTGTGTGTGTGTGTGAGAGTGTGTGCCTATGTGTGTCTCTGGGTATGTGCGTGTGTATGGGTGGGTGTGGGTGTGAGTCTGTGTATCTGTGTGTGTGTGTGAGAGTGTGTGCCTATGTGTGTCTCTGGGTATGTGCGTGTGTATGGGTGTGTGTGTGTGTGAGTCTGTGTATCTGTGTGTGTGTGTGAGAGTGTGTGCCTATGTGTGTCTCTGGGTATGTGCGTGTGTATGGGTGTGTGTGTGTGTGAGTCTGTGTATCTGTGTGTGTGTGAGTGTGTGCCTATGTGTGTCTCTGGGTATGTGTGTGTGACTGTGTGTGCATGGATGTGTGTGTGTGTGTGTGTCTGTGTGTACCTGTGTGTGTGTGTGGCAGTGTGTGTACGCGTGTGCCTGTCTGTAGGCATGTGAGTGTGTGTGTATGGGGGTGTGTATGTATGTAGGGCTGTCTGTGTGTGACAGTGTGAATGTGTGTGCACACACACTCTGCTCAGCCGCCCCAAATGCAATTCCTGCGCTGCTTCCCTTTCTGTCACTTCTCCATAATTCTCTGCATTTCGGTTGGGCTGCTGTCCCGGGCTTCCTCTTTCCCCGCATTCCTGTATTTCATTACTCGCCCTTGTTCCTCTTCTAGGGCTTGTACAACACAGCCAGGAGGATGTGGAAACGCAGTTACAATATGACACACGGGCTGCCGTGTCACAATCGCGCTCCTGGGCCTGTCTCCTGGAGGCTTTGGGATGAGGCGGGAGGAGGGAGGCACGGAGAGGGGAGAAGACAGAATGCAGAAGCGCTGGCGACGCCAGCGTGCTTCTCCTCTAAAGCCCGGAGTTTCCTGCTAGCCGAAGCTGCGGAGGCCTGCGGCTGCCGTTTCTGCTTAGGGAGCCTGGGGCACCCAGGAGCCCCTTCCCGAGTCAAAGCCTCCTTGCCCTGGGCCACCACGGGCTCCCAGCTTCCCTGTGTGACTGTCTATCTGTCTGTCTGTGGGCTGTTAGTCTCCTCCACGTCCCCTCTGCCCAGCCCCCACACTGCAGCCCCTCCATCCCGACGCCTAACCCAGGCCCCCCAGCGCGGGCCCCTGAGCCGGGACCTCGATGCTCCCTGTGGCCTGGGGGGGCCTCACCTCAGCTTCCAGGAGCCTCCAGAACCCAGCCCTTCCCCACTGCACCCCGTCGTCTGGAGGACCTCCGCCACCCATGCGGCTGCCCTGTGTGTCCACTGGGGATGCCTTTTTCCCACTTCTCATTCTAAACGTGATCCTTCTGGGAGACCAGGCCCCGTATCACTCTGCTGGCTCCAAGCAGGGGGACTCCCTGGTGCTGGGCCCCCTGAAGTGGGGGGCCTCTCTCCCCCTGCCCCTCTTAGACTTCACCTTCCTGCCGTCAGAGACCCTATTGCCCTCCCTCGGGGCTTCGCACCACACTCTGCAAGGCTTGAGTATAAGCCACCCCTGAATGCTAGGTGCCCAGGCGCACTCAGGGCCTTCTTCATAAACTCCTTCATTGCCGGCCCCGGGGGTCTTCAGAGGCCAGAGCAGCCCTGGTGGGACCAGAGGAAGACGGTGAATTGTTTCCCGAGTGATAACCCCCGATCTCAGGCACCAGGGTTCAGCCTGCTTTCCCGTGAGACGGGCGAGGACTCATCAGGTGAGCTGCAGGTAGCAGACAACCCTGGGGGTTGCGGGGAGAACTGGGTCCCAGTCCCCACTGGCAGCCCTGGGCAGGGCAGGCGGCCTGTCTGAGCCTATTTCTCCATTTGTAAAGTGGGGTCGTGGTTTCCTCATGGGGCAGCTTCAAAAAGGAAAGGAACGGGTGCCCAGAAAGCGTTTTGCACAGTAGCTGGTAGCACACCCAGACGGGAGGGGACAGGTCCAGGCCGGGCAGCCCTGCCCTAGATGGTGCATGCTTGGTACAGCTTGGATGTTGAACGGGAAGAACACGTGACCTAAACTGGTCCTTTTCACACGTTTCTCAGTACATGGTTTTGAATCACAGAGCTGGTGGAGGCGGGGGCCAGGGAAAACGGAGGAGGAACCTTCCTCATTTCAAAGAAATGTTGCCCGAGGGAAGGACAGGACTTTTTGAGAGACCCTAGTCCTAAGAAACGGCTGAAACCTACTGGGAAGGGTGGGATGTTTCAGGCTCTTGCCGAGAGATGTGAAATGTTGGCTGAAGTGCCGGGATGTGGGGCTGCTGAGCAATGAGTGAGCCCTTCACAGGGTGTGGGGTGTCTGTGCCCTGCGACTGCTGGGCCCTCGCCCTCCGAGGGCCTGCACCCCCGAGCCAGCCTTGTGTGCTGGTGTCACATCTGAGGGGACCCAGCCTGAGGCGGGGTGACGCTCTGGGTCCCGGAGCTTCTCGAAGGCGGAGGGAACACAGCAGGACTTCTTTCCCCAAATCCATCTCCAGCGCCCTCCCTGGACTAAAGGTCTGGGATCATATCCCAGAGCTTTACAGGGAGGGTGGATATACTGACATCGCATTTGTTAGGCACGTAGAGAGTGAGAGGGGTGAGAGAAGAGAGAGGAAGAGCGGGAAAGCTTCAGAGTTCCGTAAGAGAAGAACTGTAAAATGCAGAGTATTCAGACTTCTTTTATGCAGGTTTGCAGTAAGTCCACACTAGACACTGAAGAGCTTGTGGCGGCCGCACCTCTGGCCCATGTCTCCCCCTGTGTGAGTTTACTGTCAAGATGGAGGGTTCCTCACCCAGGAATCTCTCCAGGATGGTTCCCAGCTAAGAAACGGAGGGGGCAGGGACCTCACCATGACTTCTGGGTACGGTGGAGATGCCTCTGACCACGGGGCTTGGTGGAAGTGGGACGGAGCGGGGCCCGTCTATGCCCTGGGGACACTGTCCTTCGAGTGTGAGAGTCAGCATGACAGCCTGGCTGTCTACCTTCGAGGCTGTTTCTCTGAGCTGCCTTTGTAAATACATGGGCAGGAAGAGCAGTCTTTGCCACTGACGCGCACACACACGTGCATAGACACGCACGTGCACACACGTGTGAGCCCGGTGCACAGGCCAGGGGCGCCCACCCCACCGCGTGTCAGTCCCGGCCACTTGCCCAGCCTCGGCCCTGTCCCCGTGCAGATGCCCAGGTGCTCGCGGACCTGAGGTGCCTCCTACTTTCTGCCCTTCCCTCTTCCATCCTGGCCCCTCGCCTGACCTCACCTCACCCCCAGCTGCTGCCCGACGGCATGCTTTGGGGCGGAGAACAGGAAGAGATGGGAAAGGCAGGGTGAGGGCTTGTCTCCGCCCTGGGCCGTAGGGCACAGTCATCCTGAGCGGCCTCTCCTTACAGATCAGTGCCCTTGAAGACAGGGCGCGTTGCTGCTCCCCCGGGCTCAGGACAGCGCGGCGGTGGGCAGAGCTGTCCTTCCAGACCCACCTCCCCCTGCTGAGTCACCTCTTGCTTGGAATTCTGGCAGGGACCCCCCTGAGCTTCTGGAAGGGAGGGACGGCAGGGGACCCGCCCTCCGTGTGTCCCGGGGGAGATTACTTTATCTCCGGCCTCCCCGAAGCATGGCCTGGGCTCCTGGGATCTGTGGGGCTTGACACCGTGCCAACTGCGGGGATGGGAGGGAATGGCCTGGAGTGTCTGCAGAGCCGGAGGGGGCCCTCCCTTCACCCCTCTGCCGACAGAGCAGCCCGTCCTGTACCTCCTCAGTGTGGCAGAGGTGCACACAGCAACCGTGCTTCAGGGGCCAGGCACATCTAACCGTCGAAACACTGCCTTCAGCTTTCACCGCTTCATTTCGCGCTGGCAGTGGCATTCAGCCCGTTGCTTCAGTAAGAATGTGCCCCGGGAAAACCACAACTGAAACACGCACAGTGTTTACAGTCACATCAGCTAGAGCACCTGCGGGTACACCCAGCACACGCCCCAACGGCCAAGAGCTGTCCGTCCCCATCCCTCCTGTCCGTGTGGCCAGGGGTCCAGTCACCCATCGCCTGGTCTCTTCCCCTCCTCACGGGGCCTTGACACTGAAAGGAGGCCCCATGCACCTGCGCTGGCCCCGCCCATTGGCACCGTCCACATGCCTGCGAGCGGTCTGAGCAAACTCTCCCTCCCTTACCATTTCGGCCTGTCTGATCCAGTATAAATTCCCCTCACCGAAACAAGATTTTGAATGGAAAAGAAAAACAAAATAAAATTCAAGGTTTCACCTACATCCAGGCCCTCACACTATTTCAACCTCCCCAGGTCCATGGTGAGAATTTTATGGCTTCTCATTGCTTCTCCAGCCATCTGAATTTCCTTCAGCCCTTATTTATTGCCTGAAAATGTCCCTTTCCTTCTCTCATTTTAAAGCTTGAGCTAAGCTCTCTCACTCTGTTTTTATTATGTTTCCATGTTCTCCTCTTCATGGTTTTCTTTAGATTATAGGCGTTGGAGGCGAATTTTAGAAATTTCATCTTGGTATTTCTGTGTACTTGCTATCTTTGAATAGGCAAATACTATTTTTACCAATAAAAAGGTATTTTTTCTTTAAAAAAAAAAAGAAAAAGAAAGAAGGACACAACATTCTGAGAATATTCCTAAATCTATTCTTTAACCTGTTGAATGTTTCACCATAAATTGCAGTAAACTCTATCTAAGAGGGTGAGTAGGGGGCGATTCCAAAGGACACCAAAGCAATGACTTCCAAGACAGTCCCATAAACAGAATCATCATTTTTGAACCTGTTTGCTCAGTTGTGCTCGTCAGGAGAAGAGTCTTTGCTTATCCACGTTTCCCTTCCTAAATTATAGGTTTAGCGATCAGAGCTTTTCCAAGCTATTTAGTTCGCTGTGAACACTTAAAATTGTACTAATGAAATATAAACAGAAATAGGGCTGGTCCCCAGCTGGTCTCCTCCATGGAGAGAATCAGAAGTTGGTTTGTCCCCGTCAGCTCATCAGGCTGTTGGTTAGTTCCGTGTGTTGTCTGCTCTGGACGGCAGACCCAACAGTTGTCGTGGGAAGGGACGCCAAGTGGACTTTGACCATTTTGTCGCTTTCCACTTGAAACAACAAAAACTGCCCCACGACCTGGCTGTCAGCTGGAAACCCTGTAAGTGTGAGTGAAGGCCTTATAAGGTCACCCCAGCCCCATTCCCAAGTGGAGGTGAGGACCTGCCAGGGTGTTTGGGGTGGGAGGGAAGCCTGCCAAGACTTGGGTTTCCAGGTGCCAAGGACATGGTCCCCGAGGGTGTCTGTCTTTCCTAGGCACCGTCATGGTCTTGCAAAGCACCAGCCCTGTTGTTTTCCCCGTGTATTAAAAACGTGGTCAGTGCTAGTCGGCTGTAGCCAATCCTTTCAGCCTGAAGTCTTTGTTGACGAGAAGATAGGTGTTATCATAGGTCCTGGTTATCTGCCCGGGGCTCCCCACTGAGAAGAGGGCCTTACAGGCGCTACGGTGCATCTGCACGTGGACCCGACAGAATAGACACCATGATTCCCGTTCTGTGGGTGAGGAAGCTGGGGCTCAGGGCAGCTGGTGCCTGACCGGGTCCGCATCACCTGGGGGGACAAAGCCAAGTGTCCAGCCCTGCAGCCCCTGCACCCCGCTCTCCGACAGCGCCCCTTCTTCCCAGAAGCTGACACAGCTCCAGGTTCGGGGATGTCTGGGGCGTGATGTGACACAGGCAGGAGTAGCCAGAGGACAGAAAGGCTGGGCCCATGTGCTCGGTTCTCTAAACTGAAGTCAAGTCCAGCACTTTCCCCGAGACTCACTCGACCTAAGTGCACCCACTTCCTTGGGAGCCACACTCAGACCTAAGAAGTGCAGTGCCTTCTGCCTCAGACTTTGCAGTTCCTCTTGGAATGAAATTCTGAAAACGTCCAGGTCGGATGGTTGTCTCCAAAAATAAGGAGTTTGTTGATTCAGTGACCCTGTGATGAGCCCCTCATGTTCTAGGTCTTGTGCAGGAGGAGAGGAAATGAGAGAGGGGAGCAAAGTCCCCGTAGCCTTTTATCTGATCACGGAATTGGGCTCCAGACACACCAGCTTCCAGAACTGGGCGCGAATCCCAAGGGCTCTGGAGTAGAGATGGTGCAGGCTGTCGTACCGAGAGAGAGGGTGAGTTCTGACCGGTTGTCGAAAGGGCGGGAGAGCAGAGGGGCCCCTCGGGGGGCGGAGAGGCATTGCTAGCTGAGCAGGTCGGGGGGACGAGACCTGAGGCCGGTGGCCCTGACATCTGCACAGGACACAGATCTGCTTGGACGAGGAGGACGTCTCCATACCGGCTGCAAGGCGTTTACAAATGAGTGCAGCCGGTGGTTTGGTTTTTCTTGCATTTTTCCTGCAGGTTCATCCGTTTGGTTGTCTGAATAGCATTACCAGCTGGGAGGGTCATGGTCATTGCTGACCAGTCCTAGAGGGATTTGGCCCAGAACTTGGGGGTTTTGTCTCATCACAACAGTGCAGACCAGTGGAAACTCTGGACGTAGGTGCCCTGATAAAGGCAGCCTGTGGGTGAGAATCTCAGGGCGATGGGCAGGGTGGATTGGAAGCGGAGCCTGAAAGCGGGGTCCCCAGGGTGAAGGTCATCCCCTTCCCTGTGCCGGGCAGTGGGCAGGAAGCCCTGGAAGGATGTGGGGCGGGGGTGGGGTGGGGGTCGTCCTGCGGGGCAAGGCAGCGGCTTCACGCGTGTGCTGGCTGCGATGTGACTGGAAAAGAGTCAGAGAGACAGAACTCAGAGAGAAATTGGCCGTGGAAGGCCAGGGGAGGGAGTGAGGCCACGCGGCCAGATGAGAGGGCCACTGGCACATGGGACAGGGGGCGGAGAGCTGGGTCTGAAGAAAGACCTTGAGTCTGGATTAGGGACGGAGCCCAGGAGAACCCTGCAGTCGGGGCGCTGGCACATCGCTGCTTCCTGTGTCCATGCAGGACACAGGGCTGAATAGACGCCGGGGCCCAGGCTGCAGGAAGGATCTGGAGCGAGAAGCAGGGTGTAGCAACAGGAGCCGCTTGGGAGTGGCTCAGCTTACGTGTGAGGCCTCAGCCAATGCTCGTGGGCTCGGTGTGCGGGCTCAGACTAGCTTCCTCTTCTGTCAGTCTGGAAGGACACCCCCTTCTTGGCGTGAGTGGTCAGGAAATGTCAACATTCTCTTCCCCAGCAAGACACAGAGCCCCCTAACATAGAGGATGGTCTGAGGACAAATATGCACCCCAGGAACGTCTGGGTGTGGCAGGATCGCAAGAGAATCTGGATCCGGTACCTATGCAGGATGTAACCAGCTCTCTAGCAGTAGCATGGCCTTGGGGTTTTGGCTCTGGGGGGGTCCCTGGTCCTCTCCTTTGCCCACTGGCCCACTCGGGGACCCTGTCGCTAGGGCAGTGACAGGGTGAGGATGCCCTTCCCTGAAATGCTAGATCTGCAGGTATCGCAAAGGTCACTGCAAACCATGCTTACACAAGTTAATAAGAAACTGATGATCCGGCTGTGACCGACAGGCTAATATGATTTAAAGAATATGTAAAAAAGTCACACGGCTGCACATTTCTAAATTCTCCTACATACGAATCTGAATGTGTTTACACTGAAATCGTCAGAGTCTTTTTTTGACTTGGAAGTGGGCAGACTTCCTCTCTCCCAGTTTGAAAATCCCAAGTATGTTTTCATCTCTCCTGAAGGTTCCAGCAGTGTGAGAAGTATGTAATTATATTCTTTATAGTTTGCACAACTAAAGGCAAACTGAAGAGTGTGGTTTTGGGGGCTTTCACCTTTTTCCCAGAATGGTCATCAATTGGCAATCTGAATAGGGTTCAAAACCTGAGGCACTCCCAGCGTTTTATACAAAAATGCTTGTGACAATTTGGGGAATAAAAATTCCTAGCAAATGAGCTCAGTTTGCTCTTGGTTAAAAGAATATATTTCATGAAATTTAGGAAACTTAACAAGGTTCATTAAATCTGTTTGTGTCTGCACCTTTTTATGAGACAAGAGCCTGAAATGTGGGGTGAAATTTACTAGGGAAATGAAGACAAGGCTGAGAGTCAAGGAGGCATCACTTCTGCCCCCATGGTGAAGCTTCTGGGACCAGCCAGGATTGTGATCAGAGACACATCAGGTCTGCACCTGTAACACAGCCTCCCAGGTGCCTGGGGAGAAAGGTGGTGTGGCTGATTTTCACACTCATCAGGCACGTGGACACCATCAGAGTGCAGGGTACTCGGGTCAGCAGTCCAGAGAGAGCAAGAGACCCTGACCACCATGCCCACCATGCATTCTCACTGCCCGTGGGCAAGGGGGCTGGGTGGCCGTGCAGAGAGCAGCAGGGGGAGGGGGGCACACTTTCCAGACCACTCACTGGTCATCATTTTGTTGTGTGGGCAATTCCTTTTTTTTTAGTAAAGATATTTATTCTTTATTTTATAATTTTTAAGTGAAGTACAGTTGATTTACAGTATTGTATTTGTTTCAGGTGTACCGCATAGAGATTCGGTATTTTTTACAGATTATACTCCATTAAAAGTTATGACAGGGCTTTCCTGGTGGCACAGTGGTTGAGAGTCCGCCTGCCGATGCAGGGGACAGGGGTTCGTGCCCCAGTCCGGGAAGATCCCACGTGCCGTGGAGCGGCTGGGCCCGTGAGCCATGGCCGCTGAGCCTGCGCATCCGGAGCCTGTGCTACGCAACGGGAGAGGCCACAACAGTGAGAGGCCCGCATACTGCCAAAAAAAAAAAAAAAAAAAAACAAAGTTATGACAAAATAATGGCTATAATTCCCTGTGCTACACAATATATCCTTGTTGCTCATCTATTTTGTTTTTTTTATTTTTATTTTCATATTGGAGTAGAGGTAGTTTACAATGTTGTGATAGTTTCAGGTGTGCAGCAAAGTGAATCAGCTCTACAGATACATACGTCTATTCTTTTTCAGATTCTTTCCCCACACGGGTCATTACAGAGTATAAGCAGAGTTCCCTGTGCTCTGCAGTAGGTCCTTGTTGGTTACCTATTGTTTACACAGTGGTGTGTGTCTGCTAATCGTGCAGGGGATTCTGTAGGTAAATGCGCTGTAGCTCTCACGCGTGGTGAGTGTGCGTGCAGGTGCGGTAACGTTCTCGCGGTCCAGTGCCTCTCCAACATCGTAAGGGAGAGAGCACAGCTCCCAGAGGCCCTTCCAGCAGGGAGAGTGTGTGTCTGGAGTACTGACTCTATACGTCAATTACATATGGTCTCAGATTCACCTGTTTCCCTGCTAACCACCAAGAGGATAAACTCCAGAGCTTCCTGGAAGCCCCAGCCTCCTCCCTGTGACCTAATGATAGTTCCTGCCTTTGGAGGGCCTCGTGGAGACTAAAGGCAGCTTGTGGAAAGAGCTTGTAAGTCCCTGGTGTTTACAGAGCTCCTGGTGAATGCCTTCCCCGAGGCACTGGACCGACCAGAGTAAAATGGGATGAGATGGGACGGAACGGGGCAGGATAGGGTGAGTTTTCACGGTTCCCTGCTGTGCATCATTTCCCCACAGGGAGTGAGAGCTCTCCTTTTCCTGAACTCAGAAGTAGGTAACTGCAGGAACGTGTATGGTACCCGAGCAAGGGTGAATTCTTATCAGTTCAGCTTTCCTCGGGAAAAGCACAACAACTTTATAGCTACAGCTGTTTTGTTTTTTAAACTTTTTGTAATTTGAAGGGAATCAAATCTTTAGGACAACGGCTTTCAAATTCATTTGAATTATACTAAGCAAAGAACTGATGCTCTTGAAAAATGATTAACATTCAGTGTCCGACGATGTGCTGTAATATTATTTATATTCAAAGGTAAAGCATTCTGACAGAATTCCATACTTTAAGGCTTACGCTCTGATCACCCAGGATCTGTGCAAGTGTACCTCTTCTCCTGGCGAGGCAGCTTTTAGATGAATGCTGTTCATCATCGCGCATGGCCTGTAGCTGAAGGGATACCAGGAAGTTCACTTTCAAATCAAGTCACGCTCAAGCCCCCTATCAGCAACCTCAGCCGTATCTCAGGGAATTGGGGCAGTGACATCATTTAATCAGAGAACTTTATGCTATGTGATGTTCCTGATTTAAAAAGGTAATGCTTACCTTTCAAAACATCTTGACCTTTTCTCCCTTATCTGAGATGGTAGCACCCCCATGACACAGAGCGACTGAGGTACCAAAAGTCAATACAAAGGGTTAGAACTCAGTGAAGACGATAGAATTGCAAAGGTCACTGTGAAATCAGCATCCCGTGTTTGACTGTCTGCAGACCGTGGAGCACAGGTGCACCCAAGTGGACCACCTGATGACAGCTCTGCTGGGTGGGACACAGGTGGTGACTGTTAGATTCGGATGCTCAAGGAACAAAAGGAATAGAGGAAGACTAAGGGTTTGCTAGGAAATCATTAAGGTAGCGACTTCAAGGAGTAGCTTTGGACGTGTCTACCGAACTGTTTCCCTATTATCCCAGTATTTTACTAAATTTTTCATGAGGAAAAAAAAGGGAGGGTCTGTGGTCAGAGAAGTTTGGAAAACACTGGTCTAAGCAAACTTCAGTAGGTCTGTTTCCTGCAGGAAACTCTGCTAATTCAGTAGTTCAGCAACACGTTTAATTTAGCAGCTACTCAGTATGCGTAACTCAGTTACTGGGGGTCACTCCAGCAGAGAAAACTGTGTGTGTGTGTGTGTGTGTGTGTGAGAGAGAGAGAGAGAGAGAGAGAGAGAGAGATGTGCTGTATCTATTAAGTTTCAAGATACAGGCACACACTGAAAAGCTATGACCTACAAAACCGAACAAACTTGGCGATTTGAGGTGGTGATAGTATTCATGAGGGCAGCTGATAAGGAATACCCACAGAAATTGGTAGCTCGTTTTGAGGTAGAAAACACGAATTTTTCCCCACTCAGTGTGTTGCATGAACATTTTCTAATTTTCTGGGAACACTTTCTAAGAAAAAGCTGAAGGAAGAACATTTGCAATGCAGTCAGCCCATTGAGAGTCACACTGCTTTTGTGAAGATAAGCGCTTTCCCAGGAGATGCTTGGCTGTGATGCTGAGATCTTGGACCTGTTTACACCAACTCCCCTGAAGGGTTTCTCCGCAAAGTTCTAGAATGTTCTAGGTTGCAGCCCCTAAGATGTTCAACACACCAGACGTTGCTCTGCAGTGCCTGTGTGATATAGTGCCATGAGATCAGACCTCTGGGAAGTGGGGTCGTCTTTCTGTGTAAGCACTGTGTTATGGTTTCAGCCCTCTGTCTGAGAGCTAACAGTACCAGATTAGTAACTAAATAATGGTTTTGAGTAATATTACTTTCCTTTTAAAAAACAATGCTTTCTTTTAAACTCTTACTGTGTCTCTCAGATGGTGTTACAGCCCAGCTTTCTTTTTGCCTTCTCTATTGCAGTTGCTTATGGGGTTGACGGCTTTAGGGATTTTCATGCAATAATTCCCAATTCTTTCTCTCGTAAGTATACACTTTGCTTCTAGAAAATGGTAATGTGTATTCATTTCATACTCAGTTTCCATAGTGTAAATGTTGTGAATGCGTCTTTTTTCATCACCTTCCTTAAGATAAATTAAATCAATCACGCTGTTTTTTAAACATCTGTCATCGAGAACATCTCTTACACACTGAGGTATGTATGCCTGGTTTTAGACTGTTGGATATACTACAGAGCATGCCTTTTGTGGTGGCAATGCAGTAATAGTAAGGGTAGAAGTAACAATAGTATCGACAGAATTGTTACCCTACTAATGCTGTTAAACAGCCTTGTTACGAATGTTACGCGCATCTCCTCTTTGTTGAGTATGACGATAAAGGCCAGACTTTCTGTCACCGTTAAATAACCCAACATACTTTCAAGATACTTTTTACAGTTTTGTAGGACGGAGAAGGATACATACTGTCCTTCTGTTGCTCTGAAGTATTAATTTCAGAACCGCGAGGAGAAAAATCGCGGGGCTTTGAAGCCGTTAGTCCGTGGTCCTCGCTTCCTGAGCAGACACACTGAGTGCTTTTGCGTGCGGGACGCTCCTGATCTGAGCTGTCAAACCAAACACAGATGTTAATTTCATTTTTCTTTTTTATGAATTGAGAGATAAGTGTATTTGGGCAACATCCCTGAGGGAGTATGTTAAGGACTGGCAAGTGCTTTTTAAAAATGTCCAGAGAGCTGGATATTCAAAGTGGTACAAGTTGGTTGCCCCCTTAGGACTTAAGTCTTCAGAGCCTGTATTAATAAATTATCTAATATTAAAGCAACATCAGAAGACAGGCCATGCTTGTTAATACTGTAACACTTATTAGCACAGGCTGTAGTCTAAAAGGTGTCAGTAGCTGTTAAAGATAGGTTTCTGACATCCCGGCTATCAAAAACTCTTTGGTACCTAAAGGGTTTAGCAGTATCAACCTAAGGATATCTCTTTTCTCAAAACCTACATTGACTGCTTTACCAGTATAGAGAACGGACTTGAGGACGCGGGGAGGGGGGAGGGTAAGCTGGGACGAAGTGAGAGAGTGGCATGGACATATAGACACCACCAAACGTAAAATTGATAGCTAGTGGGAAGCAGCCACATAGCACAGGGAGATCAGCTCGGTGCTCTGTGACCACCTGGGGGTGGGATAGGGAGGGTGGGAGGGAGGCGCAAGAGGGCAGAGATATGGGGACGTATGTATATGTACAGCTGATTCACTTTGTTATACCGCAGAAACTAACACAACATTGTAAAGCAATTATACTCCTATAAAGATGTTAAAAAAAGTTATAGAGATCTTTCTCTTACTAATGTTCCTTTGAATTAACTTTAACAGCTTGAAATTTATTTCTGTGAGATCTATATGCATATATATATAAACGTGTATATGTGCGTATATATGTATATGTGTGCTGGTATGATTATATAAAACGTTATACTAGGACAGATAACTAATTTCGAGATGAGCAATCACATTGTTGAAATATTAAAAAGTCAAAAGCACTTAAGAGTAAGATAATGCATTCTCAGATGTGTTTTCATTAAATCTGAGGAAGGTTTAGGCTCGAGCATATTGTAATATTGGAGCAGATCCTTTGGTGAAGGCTTCAGTATGTAAAAAATTGCTACCTCTACAATACTTGGAGATACTGTAAGATAGATGATACATGTTTTGATACACTTCCTGTCTATATATTTATACAGTTGGGTTCACAAGGTATTAGTATCTCTTTCTCTCCTCCTTCCCCACCCCCTCCCACGTACCCAAGTTGTAACTAAATGGCTGTTGACCTTGATGAAGTCTCCACCCAAACAGCAACCCAACTGTTCTGGGCCAACATCACCACCTAGTGGTCATAGTGGAAAATTGTCCTCCTCACTCATCTCTCTTTTTTTCCTTCTTGAAAATTAAAAACATAAACTGTTCGACCCCCTCTACCTCAGTTTGTGTCCCTTGTTACCTGAGGAAAATGTAAATATGCTTGTAATTCATTCTTTTTTTCATAATCTTCCTCTTTTGTCTCTCCCTGATTTCATTCCATTTAAAACCTAAAACATAAAATAAGGATAAACGTATTCCTAACCATGCATCTTTGCAAGGGAAAAAAAAACACCTGCATTTTAAATGATATGTTATAATAAATGGTTTCGGTAACCTTAAAAATGCTTGAAAGTTTTCATAAATCCTTTAGAGACAGCGCAAAAACTTCTACACGTTTTCTCTGCATCTAAAATTTTCGTTTAATTACCCTCATTCAAGATATCTCTTAAACATTTTTATTCCATTTGATTTTTACTAGTCGTCAGTTGCAGGAATACTTCTGTCTCCTGTTTCTTCATTTAAAATATTGAGCATTTTGAGCTTCCCTGGCTTAAACTCACAGTGACAGCTTGGGGATATCTTTTCAATGGAAAAATGCTGTCAGAGTACCATTTACCTCACCAGGAAATATAAAGACACATTCGAAAGGAAGAAGAAGACAAAAGGGAAACAGAATCCCTTTGTGAGGCGGGGCTGCCAGTGTGCATTATTCCTGTGCATTAAAATGATTTGATCATTCATGAGGCCGTAAGATGCTTGGCAGGAGACTAAGGCCCCGATGGCCCCGAGTTCCCTGGATTCTCTCATTGCTAAACTTGTCTAAGTGCTAAGGTTCAGGGGTCCAGGGTCAACTGGATCTGCCCTGTTACTAAACACATAGAAGGCCTCTGAAATATATAACAACGAAACTTTCATTTTCCCGAATTTTCAATTGCATCGGGGAAGGAAAGTGGCTTTTGCCTCAGGATTTGAAGGCATCCACTCTTCATGCAGCCACATTTATTAAATAATGACATTGGGGTCCCGTCCATTAGCTCCTGGGCGTCAGTGGAAAGGCTGCAAGGCTAGGCCTGAGCCAGAGTGTTCTGGGGTCAAGAAACACAGAAGTCTCCATTTCATGTTCTAGATTTAATCACTTCCATTCAGCACCTTACTGAGTTTGACATTTTTCTAAGTGGTGGGAGGATGGAGTCAGAAGGTATTTGTAAGTATAATCCCGGTATTCAAGGAGAGTATAACATTTCACAGAAGCAGTACTGCGGCTGAGCAGTTTGGGGTCCAAGGAAACGGAGCCAAAGAAGTGGTTTAGGAATTCCGAGGAGGGGAGGGACATAGAGACAGCCTCCGTGGGGCGGACCCAGTACACCAAATGCAGGCTAGGGAGGACGGACCATTTCCTGGAATTGATGACGGGCGGGTCTGAAGAAAGAAAACGACGGGGCTGGTCCTGTGGCGTTCTCAAGGGACGATGCAGGAACCCTGCTTGTCCCTTTGGGTGGGCTCCGGGCTGTTTGCATGTGAACCTGCAGGAGATGGACAGCTTGCATACGCTCCCAGCACCTGTTCCCAGTCTCCTCCTTCACTGGTTGGAGTAAAGGCTGGTGCCGCTGACTCTCGGTGGGTGGAGTTCAGAATCACAGGCCCACCAGCACTCAGACCCCCGAGGGCCTTCCCGCACCAGCACCCGCCCCTCTGGCGCCTTGCCTGGGAGCCGGGCAGCGAGAGCCCGGCTATTGCCCTCTGCCCTCGGGCTGCTCCGAGGCCTCCCAGGACGGGTGCCCCCCGTGGAGGGACCGCCGATCCCCACTTTGCCGCTCTTTCTGCTTCCCCTCGTTCAGGAGCTCAGGGTGGGTGGCGGCATCTCTGCTCTCAGCCGGAGGCTTGTGTCTCTGAGCCGAGCATGTCCAGGCCCCGCAATGTCCCCTAGGAATGGGCTTCAGTGTCCCCCGACTTCCTTCTTTCTGACCCTCTCCGGGCTGCACTCCCCCATTTAAAGGAGGCGTCCGGCCTGGCTGGCTCAGGGGACTCTAGATGTCAATAACAGAGGCCCCCAAGACCGCAGCCTCTGCTGTCCTTTGCTCAGGCCTCGTCACTAATCAAGCTCCTCATGACCTAAAAGCCCCGAAGCCATTTTCACATTTCCCGAGGTGGTGAAGCCAAGACACCCCTGTCCAAGCTTGTGTTTCTAAAATGTGTATTCTACCTTAAGTGATGGATGTCTGTTAGATTTTGACCTTTGAGATCTGGTCTGTGTTTGCCATGTTTTAAGACAGTTCCGTGGCCTGATTTCCATCATCTACGAAAATAAGACGCATGTCGCCTGTATTCGCCTCCCGATCAGACGAGAGGCCCCGTTTTCACAGACGCAGGGGTGGGGGGCATCTCTGCCCCTCTTCCGTGCAACCAGCACCCAGCCTGCATTTGTCCACGAAGAGATGGGAACCTTCCCCCAACACTGAGAGAAAATGCACACGTGCTTGAATCTGCTGAGCCCTCGCTGACGTGTTGCTCTCTGGTTCTCACGTCCACTCCCAGCCCCCTCAGGTCCCCTTTCTCCCCTCTTACTTGCCACAGATCTTTCCTGTCACAGTCTGGCCTCAAATTCACCCCCAGAGCTCTAGCACGCGTCCGGCTCTGCATCCCCGGCACCTGGCCTCCGGGACTCAGTGCATCTACCCTTTGCTTGCCTGGGGCGCTCTGTCCGGTTCCCATTATTTACGCTGCCTTGGCCTTGCCACTGTGATGCAGGGACCCCCAGTCTGGGGGTCTGCCTACCTTTTTTCCGAAAACCAGAACATCACAGGATACTGGATTTTCTTCTTCGAGTTTGGTCTCTTCTGGCACCAAACACATCTACCTAAAGTTGTACGAGGGGACCCACAGTGATCGGAGGGTAATTTAAAATAAGCTCTCTTCAGCCTCTGGTTTTCGGCTCTGTGAACAGGGTCCTCAGAGAAGCTGCCACGTGGCAGCTGGCCTGCCTGCACAAACTGCGGTCGGATGGGTGACTGGCGTCAAGGCTTCTGGCTTGAGGGCGTCTGCGGTATTTAAGGTGACATCCGTCCCTCGATTTTCACTCCCGCTGTCCTCATCCCGTTCACTCCTGACGCGCTTTACCTGCTCTGCCAGCAGGCTGCCCGCGGGACCGGGACGTGTGTCCTGATGGCAGAAACCTCAGGTCGCCCGAAGCTCCCCTGTTGCTCACCAGGAAGGGCCAGCACTTCGTCATCGACACAAGCCACAGGGCCACCAGACGGTCACACAAACACCTGTCTTCTTAATGCAGAACAGGTGGGAGTTGGGGGCAAGCGTTAATAAGTCCTATACTGAGGTGTGTTTTGGAGAAAGCAAGAGTCGGTCCCATTGAGCTGGTTGCCTCTAAACTTACGACCTGGAGCTGAGTGCAGGAAGATCGGCGGAGGGAATTATGCCAGCGCTTGTTCATCTGCCTGGTTCCCTTCCTCCGTCCACAGGGTCCTTGGCCTGCACCCCGGGTCCCACCTCCGGGCACTGGAGGACCTGCCACACCTACAGTCATTTGCCCTGCTGTGCTCTGAACTGGCCCCATCTCATTTTCAAAAGCCATGAGAGAGATGATTAAAAATAACCCCGGTGAAGGAGTGCAGAGGGCTTTGAGCATTCTGGAGCAGAACCCAGTGGGTAGGGAGGCCCTCGTGAGTTAGCTTTGAGAACGTGATTCCAGAGGGCTCAGGGGTGAAGCTCCTTCACATGATGGCACAGCTACCCTCCTTACCTGTCTCGTCTCCTGAGCTCGCCATGTCGGAGGGCTTGGTTCCCTGTCTCCGGAGGCTGGGAGAGGTCAGCAGGAGGCCGCTGAGATGCAGGATGCTCCCAAGCCCCTGCTCTTCGGGATCTAGTAGGGGGGCTCACCTGGACACCCCCACTTCCTGAGTCCTCGGGACAGTCTTCTGTGATGCCAGAATGTGATGGGAAGAGATATCCCCTCACTTCTGGGGTCTCCAAGTCCACAGTGGGGGTGTGGCCCGTGTCCCAGCTCATTTGTTCCGTTTGCTTATTTGTCTGCAAGTCTTCTTTCCAAAGATCTGATGGGCAACCTGGGCGGTGTGGCGGTTAGGAGCGTAGGCCCTGGGGCCAGGCTGCCTGCAGTATCTCCCAGCTGTGTGACCTCAGGCAAGTTGCTCGACTTCTCTGTGCCTGGGCATCTTCAACTGTAAAATAGGATAACAGCACCTCACTTATAGGGCCGTTGTGAGGGTTACCCATTACAGGGCAGTTAAAGTGCCTGGCACACGGTCCGTGCCATGAACATTCCTGGGGAGCCCCCTCAAGGGGACGGCTCTATGGGAACGTGCTGCTCTCATTTGCCAGGCCAGTCACTGGCCTAAGTTCACGTTACATCCCTTTACCCACTGAGTCCTCTCAGAGCCCCTGCTGGGCTAGCGTGGGTAGTTCCTGGGAACGTGCTCTCATTTGCCCAAGACCTCAGAGCCTGTAAAGAGTGGAGCTGAGATTCTAAACCAGGGCTTTTGATTTCAGAGTCTGGGCTCTGGGCTTCCAAATCACGAGAAATGTGTTGAGTCAAACGAACTTGGAGTGTTACTAGCACAGTTTTTCTCAGACTCGAGTGTACGTGGGAATCCCTTGGAGGCTCATGTGAGGAACGCCCAGGGCAGGGCCCACCCCCCAGACTTTCTAGTTCAGCGGGTTAGGGTGGACCCAAGAGTCTGCTCTTCCAACAGGTTCTCAGGAGATGCCAGTACTGCTGGTCCAGGGACCACACTTGGAGAACCACTGATTTACAACATTGATCAAAGATTTTGTAGCCGTAGTTACTGTCGATCTCATTGATTATTTTACTGGGCAGAATTTACCTACTTCCTCTCATTCATCTCTAGAGACTGTGATGAACTTGAGGCCTTTCAGTGTAACTGCAGTTTCTCCCGGTCATTACAGTATTGGATTCAGCCGTCCACCATCACTTGGTGTCTCAGAAGAATGCAAAAACCAAATGACTATTTTCTTTACTGGGAAAAATACATGAATGACAGAAATAATGACTCTAAATGCAGAGTAGACAGTGGTTATTGTACTGCTACCAGGAGCCCTTCACCCCCGTGCACACACGAGTCTTACTTTCTGAAAAGCTACTGCAGATCTGTGACGTTCACCATCATGCTGGTCAACCCTTCTGCAACTGGAAGAAACCTGAGAAATCGTGGCCCTACTTTAGGACGCAGGTTTTATTCTCATCGTGGAATAAAAAGGGTTTAGAGTGATCACGTGCCAAAGAAACAAACAAACAGAGCTCTTTCAGGAATCTCTGGTCAGAAATCTGAGCGCGTGTTTGCTGAGTTTTGTCTCCATGTTTATTCATACGTGAATGAAGGAAAGGTAGTTTATGCTTTTCCTTATGATTAAGGGGACTTTTTCAGGCTAGATAAGCGCTTCTTAGGGGGTTTTGCCAAACAAGGTCCCACACCTAGGGGGGGTGCTACGTGATCAGTACTCACCTTCTGGCGTGAGGGGTCTTCTGGCTCACGGGGTGTTGGACTTGGCCTCAGGTCCCTCCAGAGGGGCCCAGGCTGTCACAGTGGACCCGGTGACCTTACCCTGCATAGAGGTCCCCCCACACACACCCAGTCTAAAGCGAGAATTTATAAATTCCATGCATTTCCACCGTCTGCCCTTCGGACCTACAGAGAGGGCAGACGAGGGTCCCAAAGCCGTGATGCTTGCTGCCATGTATCACAGTCCCCTGTGGGCCGGTGGGTCCAGAGCCCGGGCCACTGTCCCCTGGTGTCAGCTGCCAGGAACCCGTGTTTAGCAGGTGCCGCTCCCGCCGGGTTATCTCTGCTGCTGTGCTGTCCTGTTGTGTTTTTGCGATGACACTGAACGGCCCCTGTGTTGTATTGTCTCTTTCAGCTGGTAATGTTAAAGTAGAGACTCAGAGTGATGAAGAGAATGGGCGTGCCTGTGAAGTGAATGGGGAAGAGTGTGCGGAGGACTTGCGGATGCTCGATGCCTCCGGAGAGAAAATGAATGGCTCCCACGGTGCCCAAGGCAGCAGAACTTTGTCAGGAGCTGGGGGCATTCGACTTCCTAACGGCAAACTAAAGTGTGATGTCTGTGGGATAATTTGCATCGGCCCCAATGTGCTCACGGTGCACAAAAGAAGCCACACTGGTAAGGCCTGGCGTGGTTCCTCCTTTGGCGGCCTGGAGGGGCCCACGGGGTGTTGCAGAGGACAAGGCCCTTCCCGGCTGAGTGTCCTGGGCGAGGCGTAGCCTCCCTATTCGGGAGCAATATTCAGAAAAGGACTTCTGAACATGCACCAATTCGATCCTATATATTAAAGCCGTAAACAAAAAGGAAAAGGTAACCGGTGTGCAAGTTCTGACAAGGGCCTGAGAGCACATTCTCTAAATATTGGCGGTGGGGCTGTCAGGTGGTTCACCCTTCAAAAAACAAGACAAAGCAAGATAAGAGGAGATTGATACACGGAAATCTACTCCTCCAGTTTTCCACTAAGAAACCCATGAGTCAAATGTGCATGTTGGGGGTATCCAAACTGACAAGGCTTGATTTTTAGAAACATTCGTTGAATGATTGAATAGCAGCAAAATTTAGTCTTTCAGAAAGAGTTCTGTTTTCAGATGGCTTATCCTCCAGCAGGTGACACTCCCACCAAGATGCTTTGGTTGCCACTGGTTTCTATCTCAAATTGGTAAAGAATTTAATACCCAAACCCCTGTCCTAGTGGACGGGGCAGAGGAGGCTTTGGCAGTAGAAAACAGTATTCTGTGTCCAGAAATGAAGGGATGCAGACAATCTTGTGTCTGACGGCTGCACCCAGGCTCCTGACATGTTCTCACATTGAGGGCCGGAGGAATAGGGTTTCCGTTCTGCACCATCCACATCCCCCAGGGTGCACAGTCCTGGTGGGTGACCAGTCACGGGTGTCCCCACCAGGACTGTCACCACAAGTGGCACTAGACAGTCTTCAAAATAAAATGTTAACAGGTCACATCTTACCTAAACTGCATGCATAAGGTGTCTTTTGAATTGAACAGAAACTTTGCTCTTCTGCCTGAAAGGTGGAAACAACACAATAAATGTGCCAACTCCAGTGGTCACTGAAAGTTTGGACATAAAACATACCGTGAGCCGTTGCTGTCCCGGTGGGTGGCATCTTAGGTCATCATAAAGCCAGCGTCTGCCCCTGTTCTCCACAAGAGGAGAAAAACAAACCGATAAAAGCAGGCTGAAGAAGCAGGGTGGGTTTTGTCCGCTAGCTCAGGGAAGTAAGGAAGAGCATCACAGCCTCATGCGATTCTCCCCAGGGGCCAAACGTTTATCTGATTATCAAAACTGAAGCAGGAACTCAGAAAATTCATGGAGCAAAACAGCTGGGTTGTCAGGAAATGCGGACCTTTGTGGAGTTGTCCTTTTTGTATTTGAATCAGGCAGTTCCCAAAATAATTTCTGTTTGTCATACATCTGGAAAACCGTAAAATATGTTTATTTTCAGTCAACATTCATTTTCGGTAAAAACTTAACTTCTACAGTTTAGCAGACTTTGCTTTTCCCAATGTGCCTCTTAATCCTCCAATTATCCGGTGGAATGTCCACGCCACATCCAGCCCCAAGGGAACTCGCAGAAGAGCAGTCAGGCTCCCCACTTTGTAATGAGGTGGAAATCAACGTGAGGGTAGGTTACGTGGTGATAGACCCTTCACAGGATAACACAGGGACCCGTATCCATTCATTCCTGATGGAGGAATAGACCTCGCACATGAATTACTTTCCTGCTAATTCATGTAAAACCTGACTATACAGTGAAAGTTCTCTTCAATAAATATTTGATAACTAATGGAATGCTGGCATACTAAATGGCCAAAATATAATGACCTCCTGCCCTGATAGAAAGAATAATTGCATTTAATGAATAAACCCGCCAAGCATAGACATACAGAGTAGACCGGCTGTCTGCTGCCCACTTCTGCCCACAAATAGTGGCCACGGGCCAAGTAGGTGCCAACACGCAGTCTTTCGCTTACAGAACAAGTTCATTCCAGAAAGAGGGACATAGAGACCATCAGTTTTATGGTTCCTGCTTTGACTTTTATTTAAAAAAAAAAAAAAACGAAACAAGGCACTCCTGATTTGTTTTCATAATGCTTTTCCACTTTGCATAAATATAGTCATAGGTCGATATAGAAATAGTTTGGCCAAACTAGGTTTGAATAAATAGACATGCTAGAAGGTTTCCACTTTCCTGGAATCGGAGTGGAATGTATCAGAAAGACATGCTTTGCTAATCACCGACCCCGTCCTGAATTCTCTAACACGTCAAGTCCCCATAAATCACTGGGGTGTCCTTTGAAAATGCAGACTCTGGTCCAGACCCAGAGGACACTGGGAGCATCTGTAGGTGGTGGGACATGCAGTTGCCAGTGGACCGGAAACAGTGCCATTTCAGGGGGCCCTTCGTCGGGGAGCCTGGGCTCCACCTAATGTCCCCCCAGAAGCCAGGACTCGCACCTGCCGTCACCGAGTGGGATGGGCGCACTGGGGTTTCCTTCTGGAGGACTGCAGCTGTCCGGGGCAATCTCCCACGTCACCGCCTCCGAGCGGGGCCAGGGCTGCCCTTGTGTGAGTCGTCCATTGATGACACCGTTTCACTTCCCCAGTTTTGCTGTTCAGTTTCATTTTTTTAAACTCAAGCGTCGTAGTAACACTTTCCCGCCAACCTCTGAGGGCTCACGGGGGAGTCAGACAGAAGGTAGTGGGAGAGGAACGTGCAGTAATCTGATTCTAAATGATGGGATTTTTAACAGGAAGCATCAAGAAAAGTGTCTGAATTATGGTTATTCTGTCCGGCCCTGTGCCCACTCTGTTCCCATCTATAAGGCGGAAAGGCAGAGTCTCCGTGCTTTATAAACACGGCATCGCACTGGGTGCTGTTACAAGGCACAGCTGCAATAAGCCCAAGCGAAGCCTCGTAGTTCCGTGTATTTTTTAATTCACTTTCTTCGGATATAGGGTCAGAAATTTCTTGATGTGGGCATCCGTGGAGACTTTCTTTTTTGCCCAATTAAGTTATGCAAAGGAGCTCAGACATTTCTTACAGGGAGTCTCTGAAATGGCAGATTATAGAGTTCCTGGGATTAAAAAGTAAATTTTGAATTAATGATATGAAGGCCCTCATCCCAATTAACTATAAGGGAATACAGCCTTGGAGGAACTTGGTCTAACTTGGCTCCCATCAGCCGTATACGTGCGGGGGGCAAGCGATCACCAGTAGCAGTACACAGGTATCGTGGGCCGTGTTGTGTCGTCTAGCTCTGGGGCCCTGATCCCTTTCCTGCTAACACCTCCAAAGGGAAACCACCTTGAGTTGAGCTCCGTGTTGTCAGTTCAGGGAACGCTGTCTTCCGGTCCCCGGGCCCTGTGATACATATTCATGCCAGCACAGCAAATCAGAAACAAATAGATTTCCGGGAACGCTTACCAGCGGGATTAAGACACCAGGCCCAGCAGGACACACTAGAGCCGATGACTCAAATTGGAAGACAGATTGCACTCTCCAAGGCACGGCCCCTGTCTTTCCTGCCTGCCCTGTTCTGCAGAAGGGACGCGTGGCTGGAAGGATCTGTCCTTTCTCGCTCTGCTGACCGGCTGTCCTGCACAGAGGCTGGCTGGACGGCAGGGTCCAAGCCGGTGTTCCCTCCAGCCCGCCCGAGCTCGGGGGGAGCCCAGCAAGCACCTCGTCAGCACAGAGGGGACGCCTCACAATGGGTGGGGTCACACTGAGGCACGCTGGTCACCAAGAGTGGCCCACATCCTTGTCACACGCACCTGCGTGGCATGAGATCACCCAGCTTTCCAGAACAGCCAGCCCGAGGGTCCCCCTGCCAGAGCGAGTGGGTGAGGCTTTTCCCCTGCGAGGTCGCTCTGGACTCTTCTTCCTTCTTTTGTCTGCTTAGAGTTAAGCACGGCAGCCACACGCGCGCGCGCGCGCGCGCGTGTGTGTGTGTGTGTGTGTGTGTGTGTGTGTGAAGGCTCAGAAGTGTTTCTAGTAGGTAATTAACAATCTCTATTGGACGCTCCTCGGGGCTGCCTATCAGCTATTTTAATCTCATCCATTGTGGCCTCCTAACTCAGAGATTTAGGTAGTTAGTTACATTTATAATCACCTTCCCACCTGCTGGACTTCCTCTGCTCAGCCAAGTCCAATCTAGATCTAGATTTGGGAGAATTCTGAATATATTCTGGTTCGTGTCAAGTTTCCAAATGGTCTATGATTGAATATCATTGTAAATTAGTTTCAGTTTTTCCAGTAGCACATCTGTCCTGCCCACTTAAAATTAAGAATGATGCTAACCATGAAATTCAGAGGCCAATATAGACTTTTAAATTTAATCTGGTGTAGATTTTAAGAGTACCAGATATGCTTCTACTTAATCGCTTTTGCTAAGTGCTGTCTTGTTCACTAAAATCATGTAAGCCAATTGGGAAAATTGACTGTACATTTTAACACATTCTTCTTTCTGAAGAAAAAATTGTTAATAGGAAGTGCATTCTCATGGTATCTCAACACCAGATACTGTGGTCATACAGAGCTCTCCTTCTTAAAAAAAAAAAAAAGGAAAAAAAAAAGCATTTGTTTTTAAAAGAGCTTTAATGCTTACTTAAACATGACAAATGTATCCCTCTTTTAATTGAGAGTTAAATAAAAATGTTCCCCGATTTTAGATTCTGAGACCTATTACTACTCAGTGGCGTATTTCTTGAGCACAGATACCTGTTTATTCCTTTGTTGGATTCAGAGTTTGGGGACATGAGCTGACACACAGCAGAGGGTCCAGTGTTTTTTTTGTTGTTTTTGTTTTTGTCACCACTCCAGTAGTGCCACCCCTGAAAGAATTCCTAATGACAACTAAATTGCACCTCTTAGAATATTTGTACTGAAAATATAACTGTCTTCTATGAATATGGATAGAACAATACTAGCGTCAAGGCTGTAGGATTGTGAGGAAAGCAAAAAGCCAGAAACCTCAGTGCAGGTCAGATTTTGAGGCAGCATCACCGGGAGATTCGGGACTCTTCTCTGGACGGTGCAGACCTTCCCTCCAGTCTCTCAACTTCTCATTTTATTCAATCTTTCTCTTTCTCTCTCTCTCCCACCCTCACACTCTGTCTTGTCTCTTTCCTGATTTGCCTGCATAGGGACAGACAGGTAATGGAGAAGAAATTGAAAGGGAAAATACAGGGAAAATGTAAATGAAAAGAAGTTATTATAACTGTTATAATGAAGTGCCTTTCATTTAAATATAAGAATGTAACGCTGAAATGAACTTGTGATCCTGAAATGCATTTTTAATGAGTTTCCTTTTTATTTTGCTGCTTCAGTGGCATATTTTAAAGACCCTTTGAAAAAAGCCACATTAAAAGCCCCACCAAATGCCACAACACGCAAAATTGGATATTGGTTTATTCCAAAACTGCTGAAGAGGAAGAGTGGCTCTTCATCGCAAAATGTTGCAGCCACTTTATTTAAATGAGTTTGAATTTGCATTGTGATGTGCCATTCTGATTTAGGGGAAAAAAATTAGATTTTCAGATCAAATTGACCCAACCAGTGAAGCGTTAAGGAACTGGCAGGTTTAGTCTGAAAGCCTCACGTTCCATCAAACCTGCAGCCGGTGGAAGTCACCGGGCCCTCGGGAAACAACTTTCTCGCCACGTCCTCCCCTCGTCCCAGCGCTGAGTCCCGCTCTCACCGGCTCCCTTCTCGTCCCCGCAGGAGAGCGGCCTTTCCAGTGCAACCAGTGCGGGGCCTCCTTCACGCAGAAGGGCAACCTGCTCCGGCACATCAAGCTTCATTCGGGCGAGAAGCCCTTCAAGTGCCATCTCTGCAACTACGCATGTCGCCGGCGGGACGCCCTCACCGGCCACCTGAGGACGCACTCTGGTAGGTCCTCTGGGCGCAGGCGGGGCTTGGCTTGGGGACTGCCTGGCATCCTCTCAGGGATGCCCTGCTCCCGGGACACCACTCCCCCGGTCATCGGCTGCACCTGACGGAGACAGCAGTGCCCTACCCCATGTGCTCTGATGGGTGGGGAACCTTAACGCACACACGTGTGCGCGCGCACACACACGCATGCACACGTCTCAGGTAGAGTATTTCAAAAGAGGCCTCCTCGTCCCCTTGTGCCAGGTAAGTGGGTTTCTCTTTTAAAGGATTTTGCCAGCCCATACTTATCTTGAGTGTGCTGCTAACGCCCCAAAGTTTCCAAATACGTCTCTCAATGTTAACCGTTAAGCCACCCTCGCTACTGTTTCATGCCGAGCATTTTGGGAGTCATCATGGGGCTAGTTTTCTTTGCAAAGGTGGTAGATAAGGTGATTCTGTCCTGATTGGTGTTGCCTGTTCCCTGAGGGTGCGCTCCCGACTGGGCCCAAGTGCAACGGTCACGCCAGAGGCCAGCCGAGGCCTCCGTGGGAGAGGCCAGTTTGGGGCTGTTATGAGATTTTAGTAAATGCGTCCTGAGTAATCAGGGTCTCAGCAAGGTCATGGTAAGCGAGAATGTCCCACAATATTCGAAGCGCTCCAGCCTGAGAGCACAGATCCACCTCTGAGTAGACTGGATCTTCTGTCCCTGGAGAAGCTTCCTTGGTGTTTCATGATCCAGTGGCCCCGTAACCTTCCAGGTCAGAAGACAGGGTAGGGAATGTGTGCTGTGCCAGCACGCCACCCGCAGGGGTATTTGACATCACGCCCTTCCAGCCCCGAGAGCAGGAGGTGACGGGCCCTCATCCCTGCCCTCAGGGAGCTCACTGTCCAGACTGTCCAGACCTGCGGTGGGAGAGGAAGAGGCTGTGGACCAGCTCCCCCCGACGCCCCCAGGACAGCAGCACAGGAGGCGGGGATGCGCATCCTTGGGGAAGGTTGGCTTGCGCTCAGGCCCCACTCCCCAGAGGTGATGGGTGTAGTTGATGCCAGGGTTGGGGCCGCTTCCTCGTCACACATTTACTGAGCACCCCGGGGAGGAGACGGCAGAGCCCCAGCATGTGCCAGGTACCATGGTGCGAGCATCTGAGGGGCAGCGGGAGCACAGGGAGGGGACAGTCAGTCTCGGGCGGGAGGTGTCCATCCAGGAGGAGGCAGGGCTTGGGTCCAGCCACAGGGCGAGTTTCTAGGCTCACCTTCGGAAAAGTTCCCAGTGAGCATGTGGTCCGGGAAAGGGAGGTGCTGGGCATTTACAAGTGTTGTGGGGAGGTGGTCCTCCTCTGGTGGGTGGTGCCTGCAGGGAGTCAGCGGAAGGCCACAGGGACAGTGGGGGGTGGGTCCCGGCAGCTCTGGTTCTCAGATGCTCGGCCCAGCCATCGTCCCTCGTTCCGAACTCCTTCCTGACCGTCAGCATGGC
Organism: Delphinapterus leucas; assembly: GCF_059928025.1. NCBI lineage: Eukaryota > Metazoa > Chordata > Mammalia > Artiodactyla > Monodontidae > Delphinapterus > Delphinapterus leucas. Next base: position 103,741,477 of record NC_143137.1, on the reverse strand, counting down.
GGAGGCTCCCAAATGCTCTTAGAACACTGAGATGGCGTGGGAAAGCTTCTCAGAATCTTCCGAGAAAGGAGCCACACGAAGCCGAGGAGTGGCTTCTCCACGAGGAGAGGTCAGCGGGGGTGCCTGTGGGGCTTGGGCCCTGCTGAGGGCTGGGGAGGACCTTGCTGCAGGGGACAGGAAGACAGGCGGCTCCCCCAAAGCGGGATGATGACGCCGTGACAGTGAGCATTCGCAGGTGCTTACACGTGTGGCTAACAAGGAGCACATGTGTCGTCCCCCCAGAGGTGGAGGTTTGCAGGGTCTCTGTAGGCTTCAGATGTGACAGTGACACCGTCTGTGTACAGAGCCTACCAGGGGTTCTAGGGCAGAGAAACTTCACAGGTGGCCTTCATGTGGAGTCAGGTTGACATCATCACAGCAGTAACACTGCATTAGAGTTGTAGGATGCACAATATCCCCTTTGGTAGAAAACATAAAGACTCAGCCTTAGCTTGACACCAACCATACTGTTGTCATCCCTGGGCCACTCTGACTGGCAACAGAAATCTCTCCTGCGTATCAGTTCTATGGTGAAGTTAGAAATATCTAGTGCAGTATTTTAACTTATTCTGGCTCCATGCCTGCTTATTTCATTTGAGGCGTGATGGTATCCTGCTCCAAGTGTGGCTGATTGCATATAACAGTGGTAGACTTTGGACACTTTATTTCTATTAGGGATCCACTGATGAGCGAGTAGACAAAACTGTAGTGAGAAAACCATCATTGATCCAGGGCTGCTGGTGATTCTGCCATTGGAAAGTGCCACAGACACACAACTCCTGCAAAAAAAAAAAAAAAAAAGACAATGACTTAGGTTCTACAAGATGATTTCACTAGAATGAAATGAGGACTTCAGCCTTTGTCTGCAAATTCAAATATGGTCACGTTCTAGTCCCTTGTGAAATGGCCACACCCCCATTCCGCTAAAAACCACCATCAACCTGGTAGCTTTCCCTGGCAACTGGTGGCGGCCCGAGATTCCAGCTATAGGATTTGTCCCATACTGATAAGAGGGGCTTGGGTAGTCTGGAAGGGTGAGGAAGGGTTCCCCTCCCTTCTTCTCCGCTTTCTTTGGAAATTGCAAGCTTGGCTAGAGACCTTCTTTCCTGCAGAACAGTGGACTACACTTCAAGATATACTTTCGTTCAGTTGCTTTCATGAACTTCTTATGTTCCAGAGTTAAAATCAATCATATACTCAGACAGAAATGGGTATTCAGACACCAGGCTATATGTATGGAAATTTGCTAAAGCTGTAGCTTTTCCAGGAAAAGACATTGAGTGGGTTATCTATATTCTATGAGTTTCTAAAGGCCATACTCAATAAAACGTGCGGTTTTAGGCAACATTGTATATGTCAATGTTGTTTCTTTGATGTTAGGGATACAACACTTTCTCCGGATAAAAAAAGCTCCCTTTTCCCTCCAGTAAATGTTCCAGAAGTCAAATTTTGGTTTTCATCTAGTCTTCTTAAACCATAGTTTCTGTTCACCTAAGGAAGAGATTTAACCAGTACAAGATTTGGTTAAGCCGTTTCACCAAACAGTCCTATTTGGATGGCGTCGATTTTGACATAATACTCTCAAATATGTGAAATCTAACCATATGAGGAGGAACTAAAAGGTTCTGGCTTTAGGATGGAAATTTGTATTGTATAAGTAATAGAAGATCCTTTATCCATTTTATCTCCTAAAATGCTATTAAGATCTTTAAACTTAGGCATGATATGAACTTGTGCTAGTCTTCTCTTCCTAAAATACCACTCAATAAAATTCAGGAAGAACTAAACTCTGTATAGAAGCGCACTGCTCAATGCAATAGCCACGAGCCAATTAGTTAAACAAAATTCAGACTTCTGTTCTTAGTGGCGTGCGCCATACTTTGAATGCTCAGTGGACACACATGGCTGGTGGCTGCCATATTGGACAGAACAGGTGGAGAACATTTCCTTCTTCATAGTAAATTCTGTGGGGCAGGGCTGATCTCGAAGCCATGACATCCCTAAAGGTCTTTGGGGAGAAAACAGAGCTTTTCCAAAGGTTAGAACAAGAAAGTACATTTTGGAAACAAAATGCTTATTTCATTAAAGTCTATTGAAACACTGTGGTGTCTTAGAGACCTCAGGTATTTGTTTAGCACTAGTTTAGGAGTTGAATTCACTTTGGTTGCATTAGACCTGACGCCACTGTCACTCCAGACCTGGCCCACGGTGTGGCCATGGACAAGAGGCCAACTTTGGAGCTGAGTCTGTATATTATCCAGCCAGCTCGGGCCTTCCTCACATCTCTGCCCTGTTGTCGGGCATCCCTGTTATAACACTGCAGTGGTTTGTTTCTTCCAGTTAAAATTCAGACTTTGTGATTTAAGTAGAAGAGAATTTGTTAGGCAGTGAACAAGTTAAAATGATAAAAAGGTAACAGGAGTTCTTGGTACAATCAGGAAACACCTGGGCATTCACACCTTTAAATTCAGTCAACTCGACGGAGCCCATAATGCTTTTAGCTCTCAAGAGCAGAGTTTTTTTTTGCCTTTTTGGTAAAAAGTGTATTGCATGCCTTCCCATGACACGTACGGCCGCTATTTAATCGGGGTCTTGAACTCCATTGTGTCTCCTGCAGTTGGTAAGCCTCACAAATGTGGATATTGTGGCCGAAGCTATAAACAGCGAAGCTCTTTAGAGGAACACAAAGAGCGCTGCCACAACTACTTGCAAAGCATGGGCCTTCCAGGCACACTGTACCCAGGTAAGCGCCGAGGGCACAGGCTGCCTGGCCTTGGCTCCCCCTCCCTCCCCAGCTGGGGGGAAGGAGGGCCCCCTGCCCACTGGGATGCAGCTGGACCAGAGCACAGGCCCGGGAGCCACCACAGCTGGGATGGAGGGATGTTTTTGGCCGCTGAACTCTCACTAGGAGTGCCCTGTGCTTCCCAGCTTTCCAAGACCTCCTCTTACCAGGGAGCACGTGACCTTGAAACCCCTTCCTCTCGAAGTCTGGGGAAGCTTCTAAGATTGTAGTGACCCTTGAAAGTCTGGTTTTTTTTCTTTTCTTTCTGGTTTTTGGTGTTTTGTTTTTTTGTTTTTTTTTTAACCTGGAGCATCGATTGCTTCTTTGTGCTTAGTCATCAAAATAAGATGTGAAATCTGGTTTTAAAAATGATTTTTTCATGGAGTGGATCAAATAAGAGCTTTCAGACCATGTTTTCATTCATCAGTGTTGGCACCTGCCTGGAACATGGGATGACTGGAAGACCCTGACTGTCTGTAGTCTTGCAGCTGTCACAGGTTTCAAGGAAAGCTTGCTTTTTTTCCTCATGTGCTCTGATGCTTTGCTGTGTATTGCATCTCGAGATAACATTTGGCTCTGATCTGATATAATGTAAAGTGAAAGATGTAAACAGAGAGAATGTGGATCCATTTAGTCCTAAGATGCAAAGTGATTCCCTTTGGTGATCAGATGGTTTGGGATTCTTCATGATGGCTTTCTGTCCTGTACTCAGATGAGACGGCTTCTCGTGTGGAGTTAGTGCTGGTTGAGGGTCCATAAAAGCCAGTGGAATTCCTGCAAGACTACACCGGGTCTTGGGCAGGCAGTGGGTGGGGGTCTCGCTGTGCTGGGCTGGTTGACCTGTGCCCTCTGTGCATTTCTCATGACCCATCCCTCCCGGGCCCCCCAGGACCAGCCCCCATGAGCACTCAGATGGGCCCTTAAGCAGGCTCACCCCTCTCCATCCCCTTAGGTTGGAGCCATTCTTTGGGCTTAGGTATAGACAAAGCCTAGCTTATGAGATGTAGCAAAGATTTAATTTTTCTGAATATGATTTTATTTAGGAAAAGGCTTTTTGGTCATCTGTCATAATTTCCTAACGTCTTTGTGGAAAACATGAGGTTCCCTTGAGCCTTAGGTGCACAGATTGTGTTACAAGCTTAGAGAGAAATGAATCAAATGGCAGAAGAGTCAGTGGTCTGGGAGCCCTGGGCTCGTGGCCCCTCACTGTGCTGTCTCTGAGGGTCTCAGGAGGCCCCATGGCCTGGCAGAGAGGAAACCCAGCTCGAGATGCTGTAGGCGCCCTGGACAGGCCACAGGCCCGGCTTTGCAGAGAAGGATGGATACACCGGGAAGCATATTAGCTTGATAGATCAAAAATACTACCAGTGCAATTGAATTCTACGGATTTTATGGGTACCCCTCACATAAATCAGGGTGTGGGCTGTTATGTTTGTCCATTTAATAAGAAACCCACATTTCCAAGGCTAAAAAATTACATTTACCAGCGATAATAACCAATTTGAAATCTGTTTTTTCAAAGTGGCGTTCATCATGAAGCAATGAAGACATAAAATGCTTAGAAATAATCTTAGCAGGTCATGTGCAGTCCATGATGAAGAAAGCTAGCAAACAATACTGGGGCCAGAAAACATGGAGGAGTCACAGGGAGAGAGGCTTGGACACTGCACGTGTGTCCTCTGGGATCACAGCATGGTTTTAGCATGAAATTGGTTTGTCAATCTTATTGGAATGTTATAAAGTGTATCTGGAAAAGCAAATGAGGGAAATGGCATTTTTTAAAGAGAAGAGTAATGTCTAATGCTGTATTCAAATGTAGCTGTCATCTGGACCTCTTTGAAGAATAGACAGACAAATCAATAATAGAAATGAGTAAAACTTCCAGAGACCCTGTGATCAATCAGCCTGTCCCATCTGAAAAAGGAAGAAGTACAGAGCAGTGGGATTTCAGTGGACTTTTCAGAATCGGTGTGGGAAGAATTGATTAGCCATTTGGAAGATAATCAGTTTGCATTTTTAGCTTCTTATAGCTTAGGATAAATTGCAGGGGGATGAAAGAGCGATATTTCCAAAACTCCAACCATAAAAACTAGAACACGGATGGTTATGCAGGATACAAAGCTGTGTCTTCAATTATGGAAAGAAAGGGATGACATAGAAAAGCACAGGTTGGCTAGAAACACTTCCTAGATCAACATTCACCTCCACAATTTCTAGATTTCCTACGGTGCACGTTTTTTGATTTTCCGGTTTGCTGTGTTCAGGGTCCAGGAGCTCTGAGTTCATTCCCATGTTGCCAGGATTGGCTGCAGCATCTCTGTGGCCAGGTTTCTCCTGCACCTCTGTTCACTGTGGCAGAGTCCGAGCCTTAGATCATTTCTAGCTGAGAGTTCTTTGACTCTCAGGAGGGCTGCTCTCAGGATTGACTGAATTAGTGGATTGGGGTGTATTTGAAAAGTTAAGAGGACTTGTCAAAGGGACACAATTACTTAATCACAGTCTAGCTTCTAGGGACAGTGGTGGTGCTTATTCCCTGGTCTTGGGGGATAAGGCAGGTGTCATTAGCAGGTGGCTCTGGTCAGCCTGCATCTGGCTGGCAGGGTTGCTAGGAAGATTAGAAATAATCCCCGTGAAGATCCTGGCTCTTGTAGGCACTTGACACGTGTCATATTTAACACTGATGATGAGACTGAATCCTTTCCCCGTAAGTGTTTCTAAACTGGTCTTTCGAACTGTCTTTGACTTTAGTCATTAAAGAAGAAACTAATCACAGTGAAATGGCAGAAGACCTGTGCAAGATGGGATCGGAGCGCTCGCTCGTGCTGGACAGACTAGCAAGTAACGTCGCCAAACGTAAGAGCTCTATGCCTCAGAAATTTGTTGGTAAGAGTTAAATGTTTCCTGTCTCTTAAAAGAACAACCACGCGGGTGCTTTAGATGGTGATTAGTTGAGGGTAGAAGAAAGGAAAACATATCTCATTTTTTAAAAAGCAAACATTGGCAAGCTTAACATTTCTCAAATATCTCGGAATGGTTTTCCAATAGGCTTCTTAAAAATAACAGACCTTCTCCCAGGAGTTGTCCTTAGAGGTGGTTCTGCAGCTTCTGGGGCACTCGGTGAGATCTGCCTGGGATGCTCTGTGTCCTTTGGGGGTGGCCTGTCAGTGGGCACAGGGCAGCGGGTGCATGGCCTGGAGAGCAGCCTCTCTGAGCCTCAGGTGCTCATTTTTCAGAGGAAGCTCATAATACTCCCCACATGGGCTACTTTGAAGGCTAAAAGGGCAGAATTGCAGGGCAACTGGCCTATGAGGTGCCCAGCAAGGAGATACCTCTGACTCTCTACCTGTGCCAGGTGCTTTCAGGGTGGGGCAGCCCTTCCTCTAGGAGGTTATTGCCAATGTAGCCATCATCCAGCCCAGACCCTGGGAGTTCAAGAAGGATGACACCTGGGCAGGAGGGAGGGGCGAAGGGCTCTGGGCTGGGGACCCAGCCTGAGGGTGTGAGTTCACAGCCACACTGTCACCTTCGCAAAATTAGTCAAACTCTCCAGCCTTGGTTCCACTCTTTACGTATATCACAGGGTTTTATGAACATAGATTAGCACCAAGGAAGTGACAACATTTAGAAGCCCTCAGTGTGAAGATAATATCATGAAGATAATGTAGAAGGAGGAACATAGAGGAGAGGGTCATGTCCAGGGAAGAGGATTGGGGGGGAGGGTCATGTCCAGGGAGGACTACCAGGGGGGAGGGTCACGTCCAGGGAGGACTACCAGGGGGGGAGGGTCATGTCCAAGGAGGAGGACTGGGGGGAGGGTCATGTCCAGGGAGGACTACCAGGGGGGAGGGTCACATCCAGGGAGGACTACCGGGGGGGAGGGTCATGTCCAGGGAAGAGGATCAGTAAAAGCTTGTGAAGCTGACAGTGACCTGTCACTGGGAGGGAGGAAGAGGATTTCAACACATTTTTGACAGTGGAAGAATGGAGGAGGGTTCTAGGCAGATGGATACAAATACAGAGAAATGATGATGCCGTTTGGGGGCTGGAGCGGGACGTGTGGACACGTCTGACAAGCAGGACGCATCCCAGGGTGACCCACGGATCCTCAGGGAAGCCATAATAGTAAAGCCCGAGTCAGCTCTGGCCACAGGTGAATGGCCTTGGAATGCCAAGGTGAGAAAGGTAGCCTCAATGCAGTAGGCAGAAGAAAGCATTGGCATGTTTTTGATTGGAGCCACATCTTGGAAAATAGAGAGCTCGAGTGCCAAAGATTGACTGGAAATGCGAGGACGGTGGGGCTGTGGTGGAAGGAGGGAGGTATGGGGGCCGTGCCGGGACTGGGGGATGGAAGTTATGAGTCATGGGGACCCATGTGCCATTGACAGGTTCTGGGAAAAGATAGAGTCTGGGTCTGATCTGCTCGTTTTCAAGGGCTTTCTGAGTGACGCCCTGTGGGAGCCTGGGAAACGTGTGTTGGGAGAGGGCGTGGGTCCAGCACGGGGTTAGTGGTCAGTGAAGCCTGGGGCAGCTGCTTTCCTGCAGGAGGTGGGCAGGAGCAACAGGAGGCCAAGTTCTTGGGCTCCATCCTGTCTCTGACACTTAAAACAGGCTTCATTTTGATCGGAAGCTGGGTGTTTGGAGGGGTGGGGGGAGGAAGGATTCAGTTTAAAAACACTTTTGCAAACCACCGGCTGGAGACGTGGTCTGGGGAGTCGCCCACACAAACCTGAGCCTTTAGACTGTTGGGCGGGGGAGGCCTCATGTTTCCTGAGCAGAGTGGGAGTGACGTGACGTGGAGGACCAAGTGCTGCGGGTGGGATTTCAGGTAGCACCGGGTGGAGGTGAGCCTGGGGCCCCTCAGCTCCTCCCTGGAGGCCTTGTGTGGAGGGAGCTTGGGGGCCGGTGACCAGGAGAGATGGAGCAGCACGTGTGCCCGAGGATTGTTGACAGTCACGGGCCCTGGGGAGCTGGGTACCACTTCCTCCTTCAGGTGAGGAAAGTGAGGGATACCAAGGGCTTTATAAATGGGCATTTCAGCCCCTGCAGCTTATGGAGACTTCAAATAACTCTCTGTGAAACTCCGCAGTAGCCACCGTGGGTGAGAGCACAATTTAGGTGTTGTATTGAGATTGAGATGCTATTTATAAATAAATAAATAAATAAACAAATAAAACCAGAACCCGTCTGTCTGATCAAGCAAAGCTAAGGTAAAAAGGAGTCACTGGGGAGAGGTGGACAGCACAGGAGAAGTGGCAGGGTCCCGGGGGGAACGACAGTAGACAGTAGGACAAGGATGGCAGAGTGGAGATTGGAAGAAAGGGCTCAGAACTGGCTGTGTGTTCTGTTAGGTGTTTGCCCAAGAGTTTGGTGATTGGCAGTTTATTTCTAAAATAATGCCTCTTCTTGCCCCCAGATGACTACCTCACCCTCATGTCAACTTGATGGGGTTTTCATCAACCACTCCTAACCTGTGGTTTCTCCATCTCTAAAATTAAAAAGGAGATGGACCTCTAACCTCTAGAAGTGGTCTATCTTGTATACAAATTCAGAAAGAGTGTGTAGGAATGCAGCTGTTACCGTACAAGCTGGCAGGGTATTGGTGGGATTGAAAGAGCTCCGAGTTTGAACTCAAGAGAGGCTCAGACCCAGCCCTTCTACTACTATTTCTATTTATTTAGAGTGATCTCTTAATTGATTGGACTTTACATGCCACTCTTTTCAAGAAGCTTCTGTAGGTATTCTGTTTTCATAATTGCTTTGTGTTTGAGGAGGTCTGGCTGCTGCCTTTCTACCTGAAGAGCATGCTGACAAGTATGTGATGTTGTTCACTCTTTTTTTTCCCCTGGGAACTTTTTAGATCTTGCCATCATGACTGAAGGCAAGATTTTCATTTTCTCTCTGAATGCCTGAAGAGTTTTTTCTTTAACCTAAAAATTAAATACCCTAACTGGGATGTGTCTTAGTGTTTTTGCATTCTGAATAAAAATTTCCTGACATTTTAATCTGGGGATTCCCTTCTTTTCTCTTTTATTTCTTGGAAATTCTCTTTTTTATAAATATATATTTTGTTTCATCTGCTGTGATCTCTATTCAGAGATACCAGATGTCCTTATGTTGGAGAGTTTGTCTTCCATATCTGTTAGCATTTCTCTAAGTTCATTTTTTTGGCTTTTTCACATTTATTCACTGTTATTATCTTGTGTTTTTCCTCTATGTTAGTAATTCCATTTTTAGGAGTTTATGTTCTATTACTTGATGTTTCTAATCCATGTGTTAATTCTGTAATAATACTGTTTGGACCTCATTTTGTTTCCTGAGATCGAAAATCTCTGTTTTCATCTTATTCTGTTGTTTTAGCCTGCCATGTTTCAGTATCTTTTTTAATTGAATCCGTGTCACAAAGCAATTATGAAACATTACTTCTCTTCCTTGAATTAAGCTTTTCCCTAGGATGGGCTTAGTGGTCTGTGTTTCACTTCCTTTCTTCCCTTGTCTTGCTAGAAAATATCTTCACAGCAACCATGACCTTTTCTTTTCATCTTGCTTATTCAGCTTGGGCTGATAGAGTTTGATTGACATGTCTACATTCTTCCTATTGTATCTGAGATTTTTTTTTTTTTCCTGTGAGAGCTATTGACTTTTCTCAATACTGAAAGAATGCCAAGGATGGGGTTGGGAGAGTTCAGGTGAGGCGAAGTGCAGCCTTTGTTAAAAGAGTTCCTCTCCGCCCTCTGTCCCTCGTTCTGAGACCTGGTTAAATGCCCTAAACCAGTTATCACTGCACTGTACCTGGTTGGGGAGTATTTCCCACAGGGGCCTGCTCTGGTCCTTTGGGCTATTTCCTCCCAGTGTACAGCATTGAGGACTTAACTCTCCTGTCTCCCATCCAGAGAACCAGTCTCACTGCTCACTTGGCCAGGGTCACCTGGTCTCATTAGCAGAGGTTTTAACTGCTTTTTGATCATAAGTGGAAAAAGACACCTATTTGAATTGATTCTCTATGGATATGGGGATATTAGGGAAAATGCTGAAGATTTTGTTGATTCATACTTAAGGTTTTTGTAAGTGAGATCAACAGCCAAGCTTTGCCATGTATCTCATGCCAGAATTTTCTTTCCTTGGTCCTTGATTTTTTATAAACATGTATTTCATTAGACTATGTACCTTTCTTTAGCATATTGCCAAAGTGAATGTTGTGGGATTTTCTCACTTTGTGGAATAGTAGGGAAGAGAAATTCTGTGGGTGGTTTTAATATACCACGTGAGTCTGAAATCTAGGTTGTTGTTTTTTATTTCCTACATCCTTTTGTTGTTGATTCCCAGTTTTAAAAACAACAGATTTCAGTGGTTTCTCAGGAAACCACAGAGCCATGACTTTGGGAGAAACAGGATGATTAGGTGGGAAAGCACCATTTTTGGTGGAGCTGTAAAGCACTTTTATATGTATCAGAATTGTCTGTGAAGTCCACTCCCCTCCCCTCCCTGCTGGGGTTTGGTGGAGGGGCAGACTGAGATACCAGCCAGAAGGGACTCCTTCTCCTCTGAGGTTAATGTAACCAGACACTTGGCACCTCGACACAAAAACAGGAAAAAAAAAAACCACGTGGTTTCTGTAATGCTACTCAATTACTTCTAACCTTAAATGGGGAGAAACACCACTTCTGTGATCCCTGCCACCCAACTTACGTAGAAATTCCATTCTGTTGCAGTTCTGCAGAGGGCGTGGCAGTCCACTGACAAGTTTCTTTGTGTCATCCAAGGGTCACATTGTACTGTTGTCAGAGCGTGTGTCGCTCCTGACCCCCAGCAGATTTGAATGAATGAGAGCCAGGCGGCTGTATGATACACATCCCTAACAAAGCAAGAAGTGGGACCTAATGATGCTTTCTCGTATGATGGGGCATACTCCTGGACAGTTATCAAAGGTTACAGACATTTTTGAGGATTATTAATAAGTCTACGAACTGTGGAGCAATTTTTCCTTTCGTTGCTAAGAACTAGCTGCAGACCGTGCTGTCAGGTTTCAGTGTGGGAGGTGTGGGGGTCCTTGCTGTCACCAGCCGCTCCAGCCACCATCAGCTGTAACCTGGACCCTTAGGCAGCCGGAAGGCATTCCTCACCTTTGCCTCCCGCCAGTGACCGAGAAGGGTGCTTCCTTCCTTCGGACCTTTCTGTCTTCCTTCAGACACAGTCTCTGCAGGGTTTACCCAGCCTACTGATCCGCCCAGGGCTCTGGCCACCTTCACCCATCCCTTCAAGGCTCCAGTCTCCCTCTCCTCTCGGTCCTCTTGCTTCTCCTGTGTGGGACACACTTCACGGTCTGCAGCCAGCTCTTAGCAACAGAAGGATAAGCTGCTCCATGCTTCCCAGACTTATTATTAATCCGTAAAAAAATCTGTGACCATTGATAAGTGGCAGGAATATGCCTCATCATACTAGAAAGCTTCATTAGGTCCCCGTAGCAAACCTTCCTTTCCTTTCATGCAACTTCTCAGACAGGGATGCACTGCATGTTATCATGTGTTAATGTCTGTCTCCCCTGTGGGCTGCTGAGAATGGGGACCACTGTTACTTGAACAATTCAGACCTGCCTGTGGATGGCCTCTCGTCCTGTGACTTATTAACTAACCACCGCTGAAAGTCCAGTGAATCAATAGCCCTGACCATGAGGACAGACAGTTCATTAATGAATTTGCTAATGAAGCCATGGTTTCCTACTGAGCTTAGGACCAGTATATCGGGAAGGTGTATCTTCAAGTATATTCATTTTATTTCATTGTGAAAATTTATACTCGAAAGTTAATTACAAGAAGTCAAACCTTTTCTCAAATTTCCCCTTTCCAGGGGAAGCGAGCTCGCCGCCTTCTACAAACCGTGATGTTAGACCTTAAGTTTCTTGAGGCTAAGCTTGCTGACAAGTCCTTGACAACAATTCTCGGGCATCGTTCATGCTCAGTAGTTGTTTGAAAGGACAAGTAAATGTAACCCCTGGAGCCTCCTTGCTTTGCTCTCGGCTCTCCACCACGTGACTCTGCAGCACAGGCTCGGTGCTGCTAAGGGCTGGGAGGCGAGAGTGGAATTGGAGGCCAGGCAGGATGTGGAGGCCGGCACGTCCGATGATGCTTTTCACTCTCACGCAAGTCAGAGCCAGCTTTGTGCTACTGACAAGACTGATACCATTTCACTATAAAGAATATACAGTTTTGGTATTTTTGATTAAGCCTTATTCTAGCATATTAAAGATGGGAATTTAAACATACGAGATAATATTATTTTAAATAAGTACGTCGCACATTGTTGTAATCATATAATTATGTTTTAATTAAATAAATTTGATAAATTAAGCAGCCATTGTAAATTTCTTACAACAGTATATTGAAAATACATCATTTAAATATTAATGTTAAACATAAAAATGTTTATAACATCCGGAGTAAAAGACACAAGTATTGGTTTCGTCCGTTTGAATATATGCTGTTTAAATTGGCACACCATCCTTATTTCCCCGATTCATTTATTGATCTGTCCAGACAAATTGGTTTAAACGCCGACCCCGGGCAGAGCCCCGTGCCAGGTGCCCGGCAGGCAGAGATGTGTCAGCTCTCCCCCATGTTGGAGGTGCTCCCGAGGTCGGTGCCCCGCAGGTGTAGTTGTCAGCTCTTGCTGCCGGGTGCAGAGGTAACCTGGGCCTCTCTGACTGTCCCCCGCTTCCCACAGGGGAAAAGTGCCTGTCGGACCTGCCCTACGACGGCAGCACCAGCTACGAGAAGGAGAACGAGATGATGCAGACGCACGTGATGGACCAGGCCATCAACAACGCCATCAGCTACCTGGGGGCCGAGTCCCTGCGCCCCCTGGTGCAGACGCCCCCGGGCAGCTCCGACGTGGTCCCGGTGCTCAGCCCCATGTACCACCTCCACAAGCCCCACGCCGAGGGCCCCACGCGCTCCAACCACTCGGCCCAGGACGGCGCCGTGGAGAACCTGCTGCTGCTCTCCAAGGCCAAGTCCGCGTCCTCCGAGCGCGAGGCGTCGCCGAGCAACAGCTGCCAAGACTCCACGGACACCGAAAGCAACACAGAGGAGCAGCGGGGCGGCCTCATCTACCTGACCAACCACTTCACCCCTCACGCGCGCAATGGCCTGTCCATCAAGGAGGAGCACGCGGCCTACGACGTGCTGCGCGCGGCCTCTGAGGGCCCCGCGGACGCGCTGCGCGTGATCGGCACGAGCGGGGAGCCCCTCAAGGTGTACAGGTGCGAACACTGTCGCGTGCTCTTCCTGGACCACGTCATGTACACCATCCACATGGGCTGCCACGGCTTCCGAGATCCCTTCGAGTGCAACATGTGCGGCTACCACAGCCAGGACCGCTACGAGTTCTCGTCCCACATCACACGGGGGGAGCACCGCTTCCACATGAGCTAAAGCACCCCCCACCCCCACCCCACCCCACCCCCACCCGCGGACCGCGCCCCGCCCCCAGGAAGAGCATCCAGGACCCGCGCCAGCCCCTGCGCGGGCAGCCGGGATGGACCGACTGCTGTGCTTTGACCTCTAGGTCGTGTTTCGTTTTGTTCTGAGTTGGTTTGCTTTTGAAAACAAGAAGTTTTTCTTGTTAGATGCAGGGTTCCATTCGGAGCCCCCAAAATGCTCTCTTACTAGACAATTCTGTAGACCGCTGGCTGAAATCCCCTCCCCTGTTGCTCCCTAGAAATTGCTGTCCTCCAAATGATGGGTCATGTTCGGAGAGAATTTTATAAAAACAGGCGGAAGCCCGGGAAGGAATGAGCCGGTTCCGTGCTAAGCATGGGATTCACGCCCCAGATGGGGTTTCCGAGGTCCCAGGAGCCGTGTGCGCAGCCCCTGAGCTGTGGTCGTGAGGTGACCCTGGGGGTGAGTGCCCCTACAGCAGGGCCGGAAGCTGCGTGTGCATCCAGGGAAGACAGGCCACAGGTTCTAAACAGAGATATGATTCTAAGTCAAATTCTGCACGTTGTTGGGGACAAGTGACCATTGGGCAGAGGGAGCGAGGGGTTGCACAGCCTTTGGACTCATTCTCGATTTCCAGACCGTGAGGTTGCTCAGCCCACAGCTAAGCCTTCCGAGGCCTGTTGTCACATGGGATGAACTCCTGTTCCCCTGGGGCACCTGGGACTACTGTCCTCTGCTCCCTCATATCAGTACTTTTAAGGCCCCCCCCAAAACCTATCACTACATTTTTAACACCAGTCCTGAAATTTGAACCTTAATTCCTTTTGAAATGTTCAGATAATAAAATCCCCCAGAAACCAAAATTTTATTCTAAATTCCACACTCATTTCTTTGGTTCTGTACTCCTTCCCCGCTGGGTTCTACCTATGACCAGAAGGCTATTTTCCCTGCAGAAGGCCCATCCTAGACCTCAGTTAATGTTTTGTTTGCAGCCCCAGGCCTGGATTTCTTACCGTCAGTACATTTCTTACCCTGCTCGCTGTGTATATTATTCTCATTTTAAAATCCGTAAAAGAAGGATTCAGAATGACCCTTCATTTTTAGGTCAAGGAAGTTTGACAGGTGAAGTCCGGGAGACGCTTCTTACACACAGCACCTATTCGTTTGAAACTAAACTTTCCAACCATCTGAAACTCTCTCCTGTAAGGACAGAGCTGCACCCTGCATCCACGTAGGCAGGACGCACCCGTCTGACTCGGGACCATCTCGTGACCAGAACTCGAAGTCCAACAGGACAGAGGCGGGTGGCCCCAGAGGTGCTCTCTGAAGCTCCACGAAGGTGTCCGTGGGTTCTCATCCCAACCAGGAAGGTAATTCTGTCATTACGGACATTCATCTCCACCATCTAGCAGGAAGGGCATACAGTTTCAAATGTTTCCAGTATTTGTCATCACCAAAAATGTCCAAGGTGACCATGAAGAAACAGGAAAAATTGTGCACAAGCACCTCTGCATTTCATCTAAATCCAGAGTTCTTGACATTTGGGGCTGGATATTCTGTTGCGGGGGATTCCCCTGGGCATCATAGGCTAACAGCATCCCTGGTCACTACCCGATAGATGCCAGTAAGACCCCGAGTTGACTACCAAAAATGTTCCCTGGGAACAAGAGTTGCCCCTAGTGGAGAACACTGCTCTAAGCAAATTCTGAACCAGTCAAGGGTCTGGAGGCCTTCCAAAGGGTCTGGAAGCCCTGCAAGAATGTTTCCCATCAGCAGGCTGGAGCCTGACTCCTGTTCCTTTGGATTCATTATAAATTCTATCAATGAATTATCCCTCTTCAGTCTTCAGAAGCATACCCTCTCAGGTCCATTTGAGTTTTCTGGAAAGGATGGCATCCCAGCATCCTTGAGGCATGGGGTTCTTTGCTTACAGAACCGTTTGACATTTTGAACCTGGAAATAGACAAAGTTGTAATAATTTGGGCAGTGACACACTGATGCACTGGGTGAAGGGGCAGAGGGAGGCTCTGGGCTGTGGACAGTGTTAGTTCCATTTGCAGTTACAGAGAAAGACCCACCTCATCCCCAAGAACATATATATTCAAGGTGAGAGACTGCTTAGATTTCCAGTTTGTAGGCCAAGTTCACCTGCCCTGTCCTTTCCCAGCCAGCTCCACAGGGTCCATTGGCTGAACGGAGTTATTTTTCCCTGTGACTTCAAATAGAGCTGGACCCACCACTGTAAATAGTGGCTACAGGAGTTCTTTTCTCCAGGGCTTTCCCCTCCCTGTCTCTGCCTTTTATAGCCAATATAACTGTTTATTTACACACCTTTTGTTGTGGTTTTCTATTGTAACACCATTTTTCTTTCAAACTATTGTATTTAAAGTAAGTTTCATATAATGTCAACAAGTATTTAAATTATGTTTGAAAAGCGGCCATGTTCTGTACCGAAAGCTGTTAACGTTTTCCTCCTAGCTGGTAAAAGTAGGATTTTGCATGATCTCACTCCCTTTTGTTCTGTGGTTTGTTCTGCTGTTTGATGGTGTGAGTGTATGTCTCGGGGACTGTCATGGATGCACTAGGTTTCATGCATTCTCGTTTCGTTGAAAATAAATATCAACCAAAGGAGGGGCACTAGTAGCAGGTGGATTCGTTGATCACAACGAGAAATCCCTGCTTGGCGTTCCTGCCGCTCCGTGTCACCCAGCTTCCCTCCATGCGAAACACCTGGATGCCCGCTCCTTACCCAGGTCCTCCTGCATCGCGTCCCTTAAAGCATGGGCTTGTCCTAGTAGAAGAGTCACTAAAAGGAATTGTGTTACCGTTGCTTTATCGCGTGAGGGCATGTCCCAGCACCCAGCGCTTCAGATACCTGCGCGTTTCACTTCCAATTCAGAATCAACCACAGAATGAAATCTCAGAATTTTCACTGAGAAAGACAGCTACCTGTTATGGAGATGTGAGTTCTTTTTCTTTCTTTTCTATTTTTGTGCTTTTTTCTTGTTTTGTTTTGATTGTGACTCTCAATGGTGTCATCTTCTTGCCGAAACAAAAGCGAGATGGAATGAACTGCTGTAGACAAGTCATGAAGCAAATGTATTTCTCTCTCTTGCACTTCTTAAGTTCCAGCAATAATGAAGGGTCACCACTACTCAAAACCCAGATCCCGCTCCTTCAGTTCAGTGTGTGTGTGTGTGTGTGTGTGTGTGTGTGTTACTTTAAAATGAACCAAAATTAGAGTTATTTAAGATATACAGACATCAGAAAAAAAAAAAAGCACATAGGCTGTTGGTGCCATAGCATTCACTGTGAACCCGTGTAACCAGATATGAATATGCAATCTTGTTTCCAATACTTTCTGATACACTTTTTTACAATGTTGTGTGTGATGACTGTTCAGGGTTCAACTTGTTTGTATCTAATGCAGCTTTAGGTGTTCGGCTGCCATTCTGGCAGTTACGTGTACAGGATTGTAAATGGGAAAATGCAGTTGTATTTCCAATCTGCCTCTATGACGATGTTAAATTATTTCTGTTTTGCTGTGAACAAGGGGTGTACCCCTGGAGGAATAGAGTATCCTTTTGTACACATTTTGAAAAGCTTCCTCTGTAGTGATAGAACAAATAAATGCAACCAGTACTGTCTGCCCTATCCTGTGAAGCCCACGCTAGTCTGAGAGAAGGTCCTGCAGAGCTGCCACCTGCTACAGACCCCCTCCGGGTCGGAGGAAACGGAGATGGGCTTGGGGGCGGGTACAGTACAAGTTGGAATAATATGTGATCGTCTGCGTACGACGTTCCTGCCAGTGCGTCAGTTCACTTCAGCAGACTGACACCCCGCCCCCGCCCCGGGCCTAGCTGTGCTGGGCTTAGGGTACTTGTGGGTTTGAGGGTAGGTAGAAGTCGAGAGCAGCAAGACATACATCCCTGGCTCTTCGTAGAGCAGTGCTTAATGCCGCAAGCAGCAGGCCCGTGGCCCGGCGAGCCCAGAGGCAGTGACCGACTGCAGTGACCGCCTGGTGGCACTCTCCCTGCAGAGCTGCACACTTAGGGCAGGGGCGCTTCAGCTCTGCTGCAGACACTCTCGGTGGTGAAAACCCTCTGGTCCTTTTGGACAACCAGCCAGACATCCTATGGGTTCAGATCTACTAAACAAGGTGAAGTGACTAAGTTTCCATGGTCCAACATTTGACCCAAATGGGGCGAAACTTTAATGAAATCCATAGACTGTACTGTTTCACATCAGGCTCTGGCATCAGGAGCTTTTCGTAAGTGGTGTTGGCTGAGGCAGCATCCTTCAAAGGAAGTTCTCACGGTGAATGCCTCCTTCGGTTACAGCACTGACAGTGCGCGTGAGTTCTGAAAGAGCGTGTGGCTTAGAGAGACGTGATGACACACCCATTGCCAGATCCATCCCACCGTTTCACAGCTATGTCCTGTCATTTCTCAGTGATCACAGGTCCAAAAAATAAAGAAGGCTTGCATTAACTCAGAAATGACCTAGGCTCAACCTAAGGAGAAAAAGTGACTCAAAAGTGTGGGGTTAGACCGTGAGAGTGAGGACGTGACTGTGTTTGTGTACATCTTACAAAGCCTAACGAGTGTGTGTGGAAGGGGTGTGAGGGGAGCAGCTGCCTGCCCTCCTCTCTCCAGCCTCCCTGGTGCCCGTCGACTGAGCATGGTGGGTGGGGGCGGCGGCGTCTGTCCTGGATCCCGGGACGTGGCGACGAGTGAGGGTGAGTTTTCAAACACCCACTTCGAGAGCCACTAGCAAGACGAGACTTCATTCCTTGGTTTTCACTACCTTTTATTCTATTTGAGTCCTCCTAAGAATGATTATTCTCAGCATGTCTTTCTGATGCTGTAAACCACCGTTCCCATTAACCTTCCTCTGGGCCCCTGCGAACTTGTAGTGAGTCAGTGGTATATCCACTCCATGTGCCCAACCCGGTGGGCCCCACTCTGGGGAGGCTGACCTGGAGGGTGTCACCTTCTTGGGGTGACGGTGAGGACCAGAGCGTTTCACCTCCACACCTGGGAGGGAGCAGAGTCAGCATCGGTCTGCCTGGTTGGCCCCAGGAGGACTACGCCTAATTCCAGGTGGATGCAGCAAGGTTCGAAGAGCCGGTGGCCGGCACGGAGGGCCGGGAAGAGGCTGAGTGGAGGAAGCGAGGTATGGACGCAGCTCTCACACCTGACACTGTTCCCAGCGCACCTGGAACAGCCTGGCGCGTGCTGGACATCTCCCTCTCTGGTGGTGCCCCTGGGGCAGCCCTGGAAGTTTCCTGCATGCGGTTTATCATCCCCCACCCACCCCCTGGAAACAGCTGCTCATCCAGTTCTATTCCTGATGAGTGCTGTGCTATATTTTAAATATTAGTGTGAAATCTGGGGAGCTAAACATCAGAATTCGGGGTTCAGATGCCAAAGATTTCTGATCCCATTTCCAATTAATTGGTCATCTTTGCTATCAAAATAAGACGTCTTGGTGGTTCTGTGACTCCTTGGTGAGGTTGTGCATTCTCATTAAAAGCACGTGCATTCTCAAGGAACAGGATCCCTTGGACATTGCCAAAAGTCTTGTTTTTTTTGTATGGCCACCTCTCAACTCCAAACACAGAGCAGAGCTCAAAACAGACATCTAGGAGCTGGACAATCTGTTGAAGACTCGGAAGACGTTCTCAGACCACTGACACAGGAGTTCAATATTCCTCCAAAGCCCAGGGCATCGCTCTGAACCCCGCTGGCCTTTCTCTGCCACCAGAACCCAGAGCAGCAACCCTGGGTGGAGCCCGAGTACTGCCTATGTAGCGTTGATCTTCTCTGCCTTTCCCCAGAGAACCCAGGAACGAGGGGGAAATGGATTCCCTTGGCTCCTGGAATAACAATTCTGCCTCACAGACAGGCTGCTGTCCTCCCACTGGCCTCTCCCAAGATTAACCCAAATTCCCAGTTCCTGGCTCAAGGCTGCTTCTGGACTCCCTAAACCATGCCACCTTCCCCAAGCCCCGGGGCTTCCAAAACTCCCCCATGACCCTGGTTCTCAAAGGCGACTCAGAATCACCTGGCTGTTTCTTTAAAATGCAGTTTCCAGAGACCCACTCCTGACCATTCTGGAGCTGGAGGTCTGCATGGAGCCCCACACACCAGGTGTGGGACCAGCTCCCCAAGTCCGGATAAGCTGACTCCCCCCAGCCCCCTCGCCGTCAAGGCAGGTACAGCCTTCACCCTCTCCTCCAGCTCAATCAACCCCCTCTTTTTTGACAGAGGAAGAAAATTAATAATTATTAATAAAAATGAATAATTATTAAAAATTAATAATGTCTCTCTCTTCCCCCTCTTAAGATTGAGACAACTCAGATATAGACAAGAGAGTCAGAGAGTAGGAAGTCAAAATCCTATCCGTGCTACCCGTAGAAACCTAGATTAGAGGACATGGCTTCAGTGCATGGACCACAGCGGGCTTGCAAACCTCAGGCAGACTTGCTCTGCTGGATGCAGACAGGACTTAAACTCAGGCACCCCCTGAAGAGGCTCAGCCCCTACCCTGCAAGAAAGGGGAGGGGGACCAGAGCCCACATCCTGCAGGCAGCAGACCCCAGGAAAGCAGCAGAAAGCAAGCTCAGTTCCTGCAGCCAGACAAGTGTGGAAAGGTAGGGAACCAGGTGCAGGCAAGCCACTGGAGACAGAGAAGAGAGTGATGTAGTGGGAACCAGGGAGAGCGATGGGAGGGCCAGGCAGCAGTCCTGGCAGGAGAGACATGGCTGTAACCTGTACAGCAGCGGGGCTGGAGCAGAAGCAGAGAGGGGAGGACATGAATCTCTGCCACTGGAATGCAATCTCCAGGAACAGGGACAATTTTTTGCTGTCATATCCTCAGTGTCAAGAAGAGTACCTGGCACATAGTAGGTGCTTGCTATTGTCTGAATGTTTGTGTCCCCCCAGAATTCAGATGCAGACATCCTATGCCCCCGAAGGTGATGGTATTTGAATGTGGACCTTTGGTGGGTGATGAGGTCATATGGGTGATGCCCTTGTGATGGGATTAGCGCCCTTATAAAGAGGCTTCAAGGAGCTCCCTCACCCTTTTGAATGTGAGGACACAGGGAGAAGTCTGCCACCCGGGAGGGGGTCCTCACCCGACCCTGATCTCAGACGTCCAGCTTCCAGAACTGGGGGAAATAAATTGCTGTTGTTTATAAACCATTCAGTCTTTGGCGTTTTGTTATAGCAGCTCGCAGATGGAGACGGAGGTCAATAACCATCATGCATAATCACCTACTGAAGATGACTAACGTGATTGCACATGAAGGAATCATGAGGCGTTGACCCCAAGTCTCCGGTCCTGTATGAGCAGTTAGTAGGGAGGCTGGGCAGTGGGATTGGGGAAGGAAGCTCGGTTTTGTTTAATTGAAGCCATTGGATGACAAGAGCAGGTCAGCTGTGAAGACAGGTCAGAGTTTGAGAGTCATGTGGACAACAGCAAGGAAAGCGGGATGGACACAGGAAGGTGCCCAAGGGGAGAGCCAGGTGGGAGGGTGGGAGACGCTTTGGAACTGCAGAGGGAAGAGGGCGATTGTTCCAGACAGAAGGAAAGCATGCTGGGTCCAGCACCTGGGTCTCCTCTATGAAGAAGAGGCCAAAAAGCAGGTGGTCGGGCAGGTGGGTTCAAGAGGCAAGGATGGGTGGAGGACGGCTGGGACCCGAGACGCTGGCAGAGAAGAAATGGGGACTCCCTGAAGCACGGGCCTCAGGCCTCAGCTGGGACCTGATGCTTCAAAAATGCCAAGTACTGGGCTGAACTTTCCTAAGGAGGAAGGTGAAAACCTCAGTGTGAAGTCCCCTCACTTTTTCTGCTTTTTGGCAAAGCCAAGGACAGGAGCAAGGCACCATCCCTGTGCGATGTCTCCTGTGGCCACCCTTTTCTGGGGCTCTGGGCACCCCTGGGGAGCCGGCCCCACATCCCTCCCCAACTCAAGCAGCCCGTGCCCCCCTTCCCTGGCAGCGGGGTGCCGCCCCGGCAGAGCAGATGGGCTGTGGCTGACTGGGGGATCGCAGGACCGGAAGCAGATGCGGCCACCGTGGTCCCCTGCGCACAACTGGGACCCAGCCGCTTGGGGAGGACATTTGCATAATAAGGATAATTTGGTACCAAAGCTGTCCCCTGAAGTGAACTGCCTGGATCTCGGTACAGTTAACAAATTTCACTTCTTCTTTCCCATGTTTTGTCAAGCCAACTAGATACGACATTGAGTGTGTGAATTGTCCAAAGATGTCTTCTTTCTCCCTGCGTGAGTCAGGCCTCCTCCCTCTCCCCTGATTTTACTCTCCCAGGGTCCCCTCCCCGGCTGGTCCACGGCCCCTGTGGGCAACCCAGCAGTGCCCCCTGCCCAGGCAGAACCCCGCTCCCTCTCAGAGGGACCCCGTGGCAGGGCCCCAGGCTCCTGGCAGCAGCTCCTCCCGGGCACCTCACCCCATCCCCACACCTGCGGCTGCATCAGCCCTCCCGCTTCCTGTGGGCAAGGGCAGGCGAGGCCCCACAGCAAGGGGGGCGTGCGGTTTCAGGCCCTCAGTTCGATTCCCCTTTCAGGGCCCTCCTCCCTTCTGGGCACTGCCCTCCACAAAACCCGCCGTGGCTCCCCCTGCCCACACCCGGACCCCACCCCTTAAGGCATCACAATTCCTTTGCTAAGTTGCCTTTGAACCATCTTACAAGAAAGCAATCATACGTGTATATCCACTGCTACAAAAATAGAATAGGCACGGGTATGAGCTCAGGGGTCTGTTGCCATCACCAAGGGCCTGGGGGTCAGGGAGACGGGTCTGGGGTTCAAGTCCACCCCCTCCAGAATGGCATCCAGCCTGATCAAGACCTGATCCCCGGCCTCTCTCCAGGCTGCTTCCAACCTTCAAGGCAGCCTGGTACCCAGGCTCCCTCTCACCACGAGCCCGCTGGCCCTGGGATGCCCCCCGAGCCTTGCCGGCTGCTGAACTAGGCGTGTGACAAGGCTGAACCCTTGTCCCTGGCTAATTTTTGGAGTTTTCTCAAGGCCAGTTCTCTGGGCTCCTGGAGCAGCATGTTTAAATCTGTGTCAGGGCCCTCACGGTGCTGTGTTAAGTGCCAACCTCCCCTGTCGGACTATGAGTCAGGGGTCTTACCTCATCACCCCCAAACCTCCAATCCAAGCTGGGGTCATGCCCCTGTGGCCCCAGGAATGGCACGTGGCATGTAGGATGGACTCTCCTCCCCTGCGTCTGGAAGTCTGTGAGGTCTTATCTCACCCAAGATGATGGCCTGGACCCCAGCCCATGGCTCTTCCTTCTGAAGCCCCCTCCCATCTTTCCACTTGCTTCAGGGCCAGCGTCACCTCCCCAGAGAAAGGCAGGAGGCAATGGGACACAGGGCCCAAGCTCCCGGGGTCTCCAGGAGGGTCCTCTCTCGTGGGTCCTGGTGTTCAGGCCCTGTCAGGGGTGTCTCGTCCAGGGGACAGGCTGAGCAGCCCTGGGGGTGGGGTTGGGGGTTGCTGCTCAGAGAGCAGCAAGGACTGGAGGCGGGGCAGCCAGGTTCCACTGACCAAGTGCGTCTCAGCTGAGTCAGGAGAGACAGAGGCAGAAACACTCGATTCAAACCAGGGAAGGCAGAAGGAGCGGAGGACAATTAAGTTTTTAAAAAGAAGAGGAACAAGGGCGACAAACAGAACAGTAACAAATGCGGTGGCTACCGGTCCAGCTGTATCGATCCTTAGTTTAAATGTCATTGATCTAGATGCACCGATTAAAACGCAGCGGCTGTCAGGGTGGATCCACAGACAAGACCCAACTACACATCATCCATGAGAAATTCACTTTAAACATAAGACACATAGATCGAAGTGAAGGGATGAAGAAGGACACACCCCGCCAACACCAGTCGGAAGAAAGCAGGAGCGGAGCCTATACTGCGTTCAGACACAGTGGACTTCAGAGCCAGGGAAGTTACCAGGGGTAAAGAGGGGCCTTGTGTCACGATAAAGGGGTCAGTCCCCTGGGAGGACGCAACAATTCTTAACGTGTATGCACCTACAAACAGAGCATCCAAATATGCCATAGGACCACGAGGAGAAATAGACAAATCCATTCACGGTTGGAGACGTCAACACCCTCCATCAGAAACAGACAGATCCAGCAGACAGAAAACCAGGAAGGACGGGGCTGATTGGAAAGACAGAAGGTGTTTGGGTGAAGAAAGGTGTGAAGGCACTTGGGGCAGAGGGACAGGTGAGCACGGGTCCAGAGGCCAGAACATGGCCATGTGTTTGGGGACGGCCATGCCATTGGGTTTGGCCAGAGGGACACGGAAGGGCTTTTGGGGTCTGCAGCCTCCGTGGTGCTGAGGAGCCAGCCCACTGGGGGGTCCAGCAGGAAGGGGGGCATCCACACTGAGACTGAGAAGGGCCTTCTCAATGCTAAGCCGAGGCTTGGGGAAAGAGGCAGGAAACGAACCCCCGTCCTGGTCCTAGAACTGCCCGGCTGTCAAGGGACCTCGGAGGAAGGGCGGGGAGGGGCGTTATCAGCAGCTTCAGGTAGTGAAAGGAAGGCCAGGGAAGCAGAGACACTCCTTCATGGTGACAGAGAGTCACCCTTGAACCACACTTCCTGACGCCCCTTATGCCCAAGATACACAGTCCCTGAATGAATATTTCTCTGGGTCAGACACATAGGAAAAAGAATAATACTGCACAGCAATGCAGATAGCAATCCTGAAACAAAGGTGTCGCTATCCCTGTGCCCTAGAGACGATGTGAAAGAGGCTTAGAGGGTCCCCACCTGGCCTGGGGTCCCCCAGCTGGGGGGAGCTGTCACCACACTACGAGGCCGTGGGGCAGCTCAGACTCCTGGTGACCTGGGCAGGAACTCGTGTACAACAGGATCATGCTAAACCACCAGAAAGGAAAACAGGTAACAGTGTCTTACCCTGAGGATTACCTGGTCACTGCCACACACTCTGGGTGCGCGCCCAGCCCCACGCAGGCTGTACTGGGAGATTAAACACAGAGCAGCCGAAAAGGCGCACGGAAACAAAGGCGTGCAGAAACAAAGAGCAATTCTGCTTCTCGCCTGTTTGCTTCGAGAAACAGGGCATCCTTTTCCACACCTGCAGCTTGGAAATGCCAGAACAGAGTATTGAGATCCTTCCCCAAAGAGAGGTTCTACACAGAACGATGCTGTTCCACACGTTAGCCACCAGCCACCCCCGGCGATTTAAACTTAAAATCATCAGAACTATATAAATTATAACATTCAGCCTGTCTGTTGCAATAGCCTCATTCTAAGTGCTCCATAAGCCACGTGGGGCTTCTGGCTGCCATGCTGGACAGAGCAGATAGGAAAGCTTTCCATCGAAGGGGCAGCTCTGTCCCAGGGTGCCAAGCAGCCCCTCAGCGTCCAGCGCCTGGAGGGGGACACCTTAACTCCCTCCCCCCAGAAAACCATGGGCTCCCAGCTTGTTCCTGAGGAAGCCTGCCCTGGGGTACCGAATCCTGAAGGCTGCCGTCAATATTCAAATTATGCAGCAACTTTCACTTCCCCTTGGGGAATCAGGCCTTCCACTCTGCCAGCAGGGACACCGCATTTGCCTGAGACCATGTACCTTTAATAAAGCAGACTCACAGGCCCTTCAAGGTGTCTCTGGGGTAGGGTTGCTCTTCCCCGATGCCCCACGGGTATCTCCCAGACTTTCACCCTGCTTCCCCTGGGTCTGTGCCCCGGCAGCTCCTCCTGTGACCTCCAGTCCCCTCCTGGCAGTGGCGACCTGCCGAGCAGCCGCGGGAGGGTGGGATTTCCAGCAAATAGGGAAGGACTCTGACGCCCTGCTGGTAGATTCTTGCAGGACCATTCTCCTCTCAGGAGAAAAAGAGGAAAAGAAGGCAAATCACTTTCCTCTTGCTTCTGCTTCTCCTCGATAAACTGCTTGTCTCATTTCCTTTGCAGTTAGAGAAATGTTCCTCGTGAAAGCGATTTCCACACATCCACACGCTGTGCCACCCAGGCCTCCAGGAGGGATTTGCATGGCAGTTTCCTCCCCGGGCCTGGCTCCCCCATCCCTGGACTTTGGCTAAAGTCCTTGCATCTCTGTCGGAAGACAAACGCCAGCTCGAAGCATCCAGCTCTTCCTTTGATGGTGTGTGCTCATCTCCGCTGGACTCCAGGGTGGGACGGGATGCATCTCTGGGAGCTCTGGAAGGTTTCCCCCGAGAACTGGGGACCTCCCAGGGTGGATGGCGACCTTGTCAGCCAGCAGCAGCCTCCCGAAGGCCCAGGCCTCTCCGCGGCCCTGCTGCAAATGGACAAAGTCCAGGCCTCTGTGTGTGCTGGGGGGCTGGGGGCCCCTTGGTTAGCAACTCACTCTAACCTGCCTCCTCTGTAACAAGCAAGGTTGAACATACTCGTCCTGAGAGCAGAGGGAAGGGTTCAGGAGACGCTAGACGTCAAGAGAGTACGTGTGCACTGCCCTCCCAGGGAGCCATTCCGTGTGTGTGTGTGTGTGTGTGTGTGTGTGTGTGTGTGTTCAGTGTCTGGGCTGAGGACCTGGGGACTCTCTGGCAGGCGACCGAGCTGGGAAAGCACAGAGGCTGGAAGGGTGGAAGGAACCGACTGCCCGCCTTCCCCCATCTCCACCGGTTCACACGTCTGCTTGGCCCAGGAAAGAACAGGTCCCTTGGAAGGGACTCGAGGCCCTTTCTGTGTACACAGAAACCAGCATCAGTAAAGCAATCCAGCTGGAAAGCTCCCAGTAACACTATAGGCCAGAGCATTTTTAAAAGCCAATTCAGTAAGCACAATTTGTTTTTAGTTTAAATACAAAAGTGAAGAAACTCAATATTTGAGTTGTGTGGCAAACTAGCTGAACATTCTCTAACATCTGAGTTGGAATTCCTTAAAATAGTATCAAACTTCAAATGGAAAGACAAATACCATATGATATCGCCTATATGTGGAATCTAATTTAAAGAATGATACCAATGAACTTATTTACAAAACAGAAATGGACTCACAGATCTCAAAATCAAATTGATGGTTACCAAAAGGGAAACGTGGTGGGGGGGAGGGGGAGTGATAAATTAGGACATTGGGGTTGACACATACACGCACTGCTATGTATAAAATAGATACCTAATAAGGACCTGCTGTAGAGCTCGAGGAGCTCTGCTCAATACTCTGTAACAACTTATATGGGAAAAGAATCTGAAAAAGAATAGATACATTGTATACCTATAACTGAAGTACTATGCTGTACACCTGAAACTAACACAACATTGTAAATCAACTATACTCCAATAAAAATTAAAAAGTAAAATAAAACAAAAAAGAGCTCACAAATGAAATTAAAAAAAAAATGTCAAACGGCTGGCTGGATACAGGCAACTCCAGAGCCCACCCAGAGCCCCAAGGAAAGCGGGAGACGCGCGCCCCCTAGTGGTGAAGGCAGAGAGTGCAGCCGCCAACCCCCTGCTTCCAGGACGGGGTCTCACAGCACCTACCAGGGGAGAGCGTTTCTACACACTGAGCCCAGCTCGCCACTGCGACAAGGACAAACGGAGCCCTGAGGCAGTGAAAACTGAACTGGTCACTTAGCATGTTAAGGCTGGAAATGTGTTCTCTCAGTATCATTAGCTTATAGTTTGATGTTCAACACCCTTAAAATCCGTTATTCAGCTGTTATGCCCCCTGAAATCAGTTCTGGCATAAACTCTGTCAACACCAAGCGCAGGGACCTCCCCCACCCAGAGGGGGGTCCTCACTCTAGCCCAGAACCCTTCTAACTTGATGGGTGCTCCTATCCGACCCCTACCTGGCATCCCACCTCGACCTCTGTGGAGCTTCCCCCTGGCCTGAGCAAGGGGTCTCAGGAGCTCACCTGCTCAGGAGTGATTCTTCTTTCCACTGGCCCTTAACCCGGGGCCTCCAGGTTCCTGGAACCAAGATACCTGATGTCTGTAGGGAAGGAAAAATTGGCCTCTACCCACTTAAGTTCAGTGGCTGAGTCTGCGAAATAAGCTAACAATAGGTCAACAGGAGAAACGGCACATAATTTTATTTGGTGTTAAAAGTTTTACGTGGCACAAGGGACTTCATAGAAAGGAGAGAACCCCCCCCAAGAAACAGTGAGGCTTGGGGGCTGTTGAACCATCCAGACAAAGAAAGATCAATTTAATGAGAAGGGCCGAGACCGAGGAAAGGGACTCAATGTGCGGGGCTGGTAGTTTCTGGAAAGGCAACGGTACGTAAGGGTTGGCTAGTAAGGTTGGTGCGGGTACTGTGATACTGTGATTCATAAGAAACACATATATACTTTTGCTCATTCACCTGAATCACCACGCACGTTTCTCCTATATGATTGGCCTTCACGCACCATCCCTGGCTCACAGATCCTGAAACCCTTCCTTGGGCTGTCCTGAGTGATAAAAGCAATGGGATCAGCTCCAGAAAACCCTTCAGGGAAGGTGACTTTTGGGGTCCCACCTAAGGATGGGGCTGGTTTCCAGGAGAACCAACCATGTGATCAGACAGTTGGAACTTTCAGTCCTGCCCCTCACCGCCCCCCACCCCGATTTCCCAGGAGGAAAGAGGGGCTGGAGGTTGAATCTATCACAACAGCCAATGATTGACTCCATCCTGCCTGTGCCATGAAGCCTCCATAAAATCCCAAGAAAACGGGGTTCAGAGAGCTTCTGGGTTGGTGACCATGTGGAGGCTGAGGGGATGGCAGCACCCAGAAAAAGCATGAGAGCCTCACAACCTTTCCCCCACCTTGTCCTATGCATCTCCTCCATCTGGATGTCCATCTCTATCCCTTATATCCTTTTATAATAAGTCAGTAACTCAGTCAGTAAAATGTCTCTGTGAGTTTTGTGAGCTCTTCTAACCAATGAATCGAACCCAAGGAGGGGTTGTGGGAACCTCTGATTTATAGCCATTTGGTTAGAAGCACAGGTAATAGTCTGGGTTTGGGACTGGCCCCTGAAGTGAAGGGTGGTCTTGTGGGACTGAGCCCTTCACCTGTGGCATCTGATCCTGCCTCCAGGTAGACAGTGTCAGATCTGAGTTAAACTGTAGGACCCCCAGCTGCTGTCCGAGAAGTGCCTGGTGCTGTGGGAATTCCCCTGCCCCCAACACGTTGGAGTGGGTCCAGGGTCTTTATGGAGGCGCCCACGTGCTTAAGAAAGGGCAACCCCACCATGTGAGGAGGGATGGGAGAAAGTGCTCGGGAGATCCCGGCCCTGGAGCTCTAGCCCTCATACATGAGGTCTGTTGGCCTCCAGACGGCGGGCTCCTTTAGGTCAGGCCTCACGTCCCGTTCATACTTGTAACCCCACTGTCACCAGCAATTGTCCCTATGTGTTTATTGAATAAATGTCTGTGAAGAAGGGCTGAGGCCAGACAGGAGGCTGCAACAATGCACGGAAACCCGAGGGTGGGAGAAAACCTGCCAACAGCGGGAGATCGATTGCTGAGGGTTGTGTCCGACTGCCTAGGAACTGACTGCATTCTGGTCCTTGGAGACTGTCGGGGATCCCCAGAGCCCTGGAAACCGGGAGGCTCCCTGACGTTTACGGATTCTTGGTCTATGCTAGGATGGACTATTTGGGAAAGTGTGAACGTCAGAGCAAACCAGTGACCTCTGATGCCTGGCGGGCAGCCGTGTCCTAGAGCAGATCGGACCCTTGACATTCACAAGCAAATTTGCCTCAGGAGACTCGTGGGTCCCCAGCTTCACAAGGGTCCTCCCAACATGCGTGAGGAAGACTGACAAGCCCGTGGTGTCCTTCACCCCAGGCTCACCTTGGGGCCGGGAGACCGGCCTCCGTATACAACGCATCCATTAGGATCCAGTGCAGATAACATCACCGCCCGTCCTGGCATCTGGGACCCTTGCAAGTTGTCAAAATCACAAATATTTAACCCCATATGTGGGATTTGCTGGAAACGGGGTCGCATTCCTTGTATTTAGTAGTCATTCTAAAGGTAAAAGGGAAATGATAGCCCTTCAACTTATTTAACTCATTCTGCCTCACTCTGTTAGTGGCACAGGCAACAATAAATAATAAGCCGCCGTTGTGAGAAGTCTGAAAGCTGAAGAACTGAAGGAAGATATTTAGCCAAGATGTTGGCTCTAAATCCAGACTCACCTTGAGATGCGCTTGGATTCACTGGCTGAGTCGCAGGTGTGGTCACGGCGGTGAGGCGACCTCATCTCGCTAAGCGTGCCCCCTCGTGTGTCAGACAGTGACTATTCAGGAAAATGATCCGAAACGTGGGAAAAGCAAAGGACGGTGTGTCTTTTGAGGATCACACCGGGGCCCAGGCGCACAGATCCACCAAGGCTCACTTAATTCTCTAGGAGAGACTATTTGTGTTTAACTTATTATTTATGCTATTGCTGTGGATTCAGCCCAGGTTCTGGGAAGTTGTTTGTCCACTTGTGCATCTTGTCCAGCCTCCGATTGCTTTTGGTACCTTTGTACAGGGAGCAGAGCCCGAACCCCAGAGCATCTCTGTGGGGAGCTGTGCTCGTCAGCAAAGGTAGAGCAGCATCAACCTGGCCTGCCTATTGCAGCCCTGATGAGCCTGCCCCACAGAAGGCCAACAGCCCTAGGCTTCAGGGGAAAGCCACACCACCAAAATAATAGCAGCGGCAGCATGGTGACATACACCACAGATTCCAGGAGGAAGGGGGCGCTGCTATTTGGATTCAAGGCAAGAGCAAGCATCACTTCAATCCTGGCTCTGGGCACCTAAGTGTGAGACTTCACAAGACCCTTTCAGCTAAATGACAGACCTGTTCTTGATTCACACCTCTCAGGATAGGCAAGGGCTCTTGTCAACAATGTCCAGGTTTAAAACCCTGTAGGTGTTTCATTTAAGAGTAAGTGTGGAATCAACCTCACAGTGCAGTCCCCAGCAAAAACTCAGAACATTAATGTGGCAAAGCCATTAAGTAAGTAGAGACCATTTAGGAAATGATCTGCTCAGGAGACACAGGATAATAAACAGTTTTTCCAGTGGCATGTAGACCTGTGCTGTCTCAAACAGTAGTCACCATCCACATGTGGCTTTAACTTTAAATTAATTAAAATGAAATGAAATGAAACATTCAGGTCCTTAGTTACACTGGCCACATTTCAAGTGCTCGGTAGCACATGTGGCCAATGGATTTTGTCTGGGACAGTGTAGACACAGAACATTTCCATCATCACAGAAAGATCTTTGGGACAGCTGGTCTAGACAACGCAAGGATGTGGAAGGAAAGAAAACATGGGATGTGAGACCAGATGTGACGTGGCATGTGAACGGCAGCATGGTCCTTTGATGCTGTTAAATGTCACAGGGTATTTAGATGGATGTTTCCAAATAACTCATCACGTATCTCTGCAAAATTTTTGAGTAATATTTCCTCCCCACTGATATTTCTAATTCCTCCTTTTCCAGGCTCAGGAGACTTTGGGCAAGTGGACGCTTGGCCATTCACCGTGGGAACACCTTTCTTCTTTGAAGAAAAGATGAACTTGGAAAGCTGCCCTAGGAAAGCACGGCCCTGCGAGCTTGGGTCCTTATCTCCACAAGAAGCACTCTCTGTATAGCAAGAATAGAACAGAATAGAAGAGAATAAAGATCAAATAAGGTAAAGCAAGATAAAATAAAAAGCACGAGATGGTCTTCACTTTTCCGTCCTGCTCTCTGAGAACAGAGTGTTTCTTCCTTCTCCTGCCCTGTGACATCCCTCTGGGTGGAACCAGGAAGTCTGAGGACCCCCCCCCACTCCACCTCTGCCCATCCTGAGACCCTCCCCACATCAGTGAATATACTTCTACTCCATCATCTGTCTTGATGGCAAAGCGTTTCATTTCACCACAGCAAAATACTTTATAAACCTTTACAATTGTTTCCTTTCACCTGCCCATTAACAAATATTACTTCATCAAGTTTAAACAACAATATGCTATTTCATATACATTATAATTTATATTAATAAGTGAAATTCAGTTATAGAATTTCTTCTAATGTTTCACATGTAACTGGTACTGTGTACTTTTAAACATGTCATTTCAGTTGTTTTTATCACAGTGCTACGAGTGAGGCACACACAGTAGGTACAATCAGACCCATTTTACAGATAAGGAGACTTGGTTCAGAGCAGTTAGGTCACATCCAAAGTCATCATTGGGACTGAGTCGGGGTTAAAGCCCAAGACTCATTCCAAAGCCCCACTGAGATGCAAGTTGCCACTTTAAAACTTTATCTTTAAAAAGGCAAATTTTTAGTTCATTAAGATGCAGATCTTCCCCAAACAAAGTGCAACATTTTGCCGCACAAAATGTGGTGGTGAAATTCGGTTGTGCAATTTCAGAACTTGCAATCCAGTGCAAAAACTCACTCCTAGGTCATTTCCCTCCGTGTGCATGAGCGCCAGAGTGATCTGAGAGCAGCAGGTCTAACCCTAAGTTTACAGGAAAGAGTTGTGATATAGTGAAACAAGAGAAAAGTCCATTAAAACACCGAAGTTTGCGCGGTCTGGTACATAAACAGATAGGAACCAAGACTAGAGAGGAAGATGGCAAGGAGACCCATTTGCTGGGCATCTGGGAACAGGCTTTTCCTTGTAAGGTGGGCACGTAGGAGTCTCTCTCTGTGTCTCCCTCTGTCTCTGTCTCTCTGTCTCTGTCTCTCACTCCCTCCCCAGCTTTCTCTCCTGTCTCTGTCTCTCTGTCTCTCACCCCCCCCAGCTCTCTCCTGTCTCCTGTCTCTGTCTCTCTCCCCCTCCCCAGCTCTCTCCTGTCTCCCTCTGTCTCTGTCTCTCACCCCCTCCCCAGCTCTCTCTCCTGTCTCTCTGTCTCTCACCCCCTCCCCAGCTCTCTCCTGTCTCTCTGTCTCTGTCTCTCTGTCCCTCCCCCCCTCCCCAGCTCTCTCTGCTGTCTCTGTCTCTGTCTCTCTCATTTAACTATGTAAAACCTTCACACAACTCTGCTCCCTGTACGAAAGCACCCAAAGCAATCAGGACGCCGAATAAGAGACACACTGAGTCTGGATCTACGGCTGGAAAGCCAAGGCTGACAGAGGACTGAAAGTCAGTAAAATTGTGAAGAACCCGGGAACTCTGCTCTAGAGCCTCAGCATAAACACTGACCTGGAACAGCGAAGTCGTTCTCCCTTCAGCCTGGAAGGACACAGTGCCAGGAAGTGCTCCTTTCACTGGGCACATAAACCAGAGACCCCAAGACAGAGAACCTGCTGGAAACACCATCCATGCCCGGTTTCCTCCAAGAAGCATCCTGCTTGTGAGGGTCACGGGGGTAGGGGAGACCCGAGAGCAGGTTGGAGGCTGAGGGTGGGCATATCTAGCACCACTGACCAGTGATGACCCGAGGCCTGGGAAGTAGTAGAATCATCTTCCTATCAGCTTGTACCCTGTGAAGTTCCATGGTTTAGGTGGTCCAATGTGGTCCAAAAAGTGGTCCAATATGGGCAATTTTGTGGGATTCAGCCTAGTGTAAGGCCTGCACAGAGGTATTGGTTCCCATCAATCTTTGGAATAATTTCTGTTAAACAAGAGAAGAATGACGATCTGAAGCCACATTTGGGGGAAGGCTCCAGTGACAGAGAGACTTTCCATGGAGGGTGAACTCCTACTTATAAATCTGCCAAATAGACTTATTCTTCTATTCAAAAACTAGAGATGATGTTTATGATGAATTACAGTTATGTACGATGTTATCACAGGGGAAACTGGGAGAGGGTACAAAACCTGTACTATTTTTGCAACTTCTTGTAAGTCTGAAATTTTTATATAGGAAGTATTTTTAATGAATAAAATAGGAGACGTTTTAATCAGAACAAAAAAAAAGTGGGTGAGCTAGCAAGTTTCAAATAAGAAGTGGGATCACTGAGTTTTTAAATAAATAGTAGCTATGGGAAAGACACCACGGAATCTATGAAAGCAAATCCTAAGTCTTCCTTTTACTGCAAGCGTTTTAGGGGTAAACATATATGGTTAGCAGTGAAATTATGCATACTATTATATGTTTGAATTTCAGGCCACAAACTCAAGTGTGCAAGAAATATCATTTTACAGGCCTTATTGGTTATCTATTGCTATACACACCTTATCCCAAAACTTAGCAGCTTCAAACGGGAAACATTTTTTCTCTAAGTTTCTGGAGGTCAGGAATGCAGGTGCAGCTTAGCTGGGTTTTCTGGTTCAAGGCATCCAACAAGACTGGAAACAAGGTTTGCCTGGGCTGAGGTCTTGTCTGAAGGTTCAAATGGGGGAGATTCACTCAAGTTCATTTATGGGATCGTCAAGATGCAATTCCTCTCGGGATGTTGGATGGAGAACCCCAGCTCCTTGCTGACCATGGGCTAAAGGCCTCTGTCCTTGCTGTGTGGGCCTCCACAGGGCAGCTCACACATGGCAGCCGTCCACCCACAGAGTGAGGCAGCAAGAGAGGAGTGAGCTAGAAACCGGCCTTTGAGAACTAATCATGGAGGTGACATCTGATCAATTTTGCTATACAGTAAGTCCGCTACATGTGAACGAGTTCCATTCTGAGAGCGCATTCGTAAGTCCAATTTGTTCGTTAAGTCCAACAAAGTTAGCCTAGGTACCCAACTAACACAATTAGCCTAGGTACACACTAACAGTGCTATACAGTACCATACTGTAATAGGTTTACAATACTTTTCACACAAATAATATGTACATAAAAAAACAAACACAAAAAATAAACACTTTTAATCTTATAGCACAGTACCTTGAAAAGTACAGTGGTACAACAGCTGGCACATAGGGGCTGGCATCGAGTGAACAGGCAAGAAGACTTACTGACTGGTGGAGGGAGAGGAGGTGGGAGATGGTAGAGCTGAAGGGTCATCAGCAACAGGGGATGGAGGGCAAGCTGCAACTTCACTCATGCCTGACGTTGATGGAACGCATGTTTGCATCTTTGAAAGTTTGCAACTTGAAGGTTTGTATGTACTGGACTTACTGTATTGTATTCATGGTTTCCTGTAATCCCCTCAAGGAGAGGGGATTACAGGAAACCATGAACAAATGAAGTCAGGATCCTGGGAACTGCCTTGTAGTCCATCCACCAGAATCCTCCCACTGGCCCCAGTGACTCTATCCTGACACCTGTAAGATACAGTCACCCCTTGAAAAGTCTCATCCCATTCAACTCAAAGTCCAAACTCTTATCACCTAAGTCAAGTCCAGGTCCAGATGTGGCCCCTGAGAAAGTTCCTGGGGTTCAAAATCTCTTGATCTGAGAGCCTGCAAATGAAAGAGACAAGCTGTCTACCCCATCACAACCTGAGTACAATGGTAGGAAAGCAGCTACACACACCCTCACGCCAAATGGGGACACGGGAGAGGCACACAGGTGGGTGGCACTGACCCCGAGAGGTTCTGAAATTCCACCAGGTTAACGCTGGGAGGGGCTTCAGTTTCAAGGCCTGAGTACAAGATCCCGTGGCCCTGGCTCTGCCTTCCGAGTCTCGGGTTCCGCCCTCTGAGCCATCCTTCCTTTCTCATGGAAGGTACTGGCAGGTGAGCAGTTTCACCAGCCTGTTTTCTGCCAGAAGTGTTCAAGAGTCTGCCATCCGCCTTCATTTTTATTCGTTGTCCCTGTTAGTCTAAGCTGACAGTGTTTCCACCAAGACAGTTTTTCTCAGATACTGTATGAGCCTTCTGTGGATTTTGGTGGGTTGACCGCATCAGACATCTGAGGGATGTTGATGCCCTCAGACCATCCCTCCTGTTCCATGGCCCCTGAGCACGGCCAAGGGATGGAGGCCAGCCAGCTGAATGGGGAGGGTCTGTGGGGCACCAAAGTGTCTTTTGTGTGAGTATTCTGAACTTTTCATCCTTCTGAAGTGACACGCTCTGCTTTTCCTCGAGACATTTTCCTGACAATAAATCTTTTAATTTTAGCACCTTTGCCATCTGGAGAGGCTGAGGATTTTGAAAATCATCAAGCCCTGGTTCTGCTTTGTCTGATGGCTCTTCTATCGGTACCCATCTCTCCTCCTGTGTTTCACTATGAGCAGGAACCAGTTAGCACCTTCCACACTTTGCTTGAAAGCCCCGTGTCTGGTCACAATGACGAGTTAGTCACTTACAAGTCCTGCTTTGGGGCTTCCCTGGTGGCACAGTGGTTGAGAATCTGCCCGCTAATGCAGGGGACATGGGTTCGAGCCCTGGTCTGGGAGGATCCCACATGCCGCGGAGCAACTAAGCCCGTGAGCCACAACTACTGAGCCTGCATGTCTGGAGCCTGTGCTCCGCAACAAGAGAGGCCGCGATAGTGAGAGGCCCGTGCACTGTGATGAAGAGTGGCCCCCACTTGCCACAACTAGAGAAAGTCCTCACACAGAAATGAAGACCCAACACAGCCCAAAATAAATAAATTAATTAATTAAAAAAAAAATTCAACACCCATTTATGATAAAAACTGTCCAGAAAGTGAGCATAGAGGGAACCTATCTCAACATAATAAAGGCCATATATGACAAACTCACAGCCAACATCATTCTCTATGGTGAAAAACTGAAAGTATTTCCTCTAAGATCAGGAACAAGACAAGGATGTCCACTCTCACCACTCTTATGCAACATAGCTTTAGACGTCCTAGCCACAGCAATCAGAAAAGAAAAAGAAATAAAAGGAATACAGATTGGAAAGGAAGAAGTAAAACTGTCACTGTTTGCAGATGACATGATACTATACATAGATAATCCTAAAGATGCCACCAGAAAACTACTAGAACTAATCAATGAATCTGGTAAAGTTGCAGGATACAAAATTAATGCACAGAAATCTCTTGCATTCCTATACATAAAAACAAAAGATCAGAAAGAGAAATCAAGGAAACAATCCCATTCACCACTGCAACAAAAAGAATAAAATACCTAGGAATAAATCTACCTAAGGAGGTAAAAGACCTGTACTCAAAAAACCATAAGACACTGATGAAAGAAGTCAAAGATGACACAAACAGATGGAGAGATATACCATGTTCTTGGATTGGAAGAATCAATGTTGTGACAATGACTATACTACCCAAAGCAATCTACAGATTCAATGCAATCCCTATCAAATTACTAATGGCATTTTTTTACAGAACTAGAAGAAAAAATCTTAAAATTTGTATGGAGACAGAAAAGATCCCCAACAGCCAAAGCAATCTTGAGGGAAAAAAATGGAGCTGGAGGAATCAGACTCCCTGACTTCAGACTATACTACAAAGCTACAGTAATCAAGGCAATATGGTACTGGCACAAAAACAGAAATATAGATCAATGGAAGATAGAAAGCCCAGAGATAAACCCATGCGCCTATGGTCAACTAATCTATGACAAAGGAGGCAACGATATACAATGGAGAAAAGACAGTCTCTTCAATAAGTGGTGCTGGGAAAACTGGACAGCTACATGTAAGAGAATGAAATTAGAACACTACCTAACACCATACACAAAAATAAACTCAAAATGGATTAAAGACCTAAATGTAAGGCCAGACACTATAAAACTCTTAGAGGAAAACATAGGCAGAACACTCTATGACATAAATCACAGCAAGATCCTTTTTGACCCACCTCCTAGCGAAACGGAAATAAAAACAAAAATAAACAAATGGGACCTAATTAAACTTAAAAGCTTTGCACAGCAAAGGAAACCATAAACAAGATGAAAAGACAGTCCTCAGAATGGAAGAAAATATTTGCAAATGAAGCAAGCGACAAAGGATTAATCTCCAAAATATATAAACAGTTCATGCAGCTCAACATTAAAAAAAAAAAGAACCCAATCCAAAAATGGTTAGAAGACCTAAATAGACATTTCTCCAAAGAAGACATACAGATGGCCAAGAGGCACATGAAAATCTGCTCAACATCACTAATTATTAGAGAAATGCAAATCAAAACTACAATGAGGTATCACTTCACACCAGTTAGAATGGGCATCATCAGAAAATCTACGAACAACAAATGCTGGAGAGGGTGTGGAGAAAAGGGAACCCTCTTGCACTGTTGGTGGGAATGTAAATTGATACAGCCACTATGAAGAACAGTATGGAGCTTCCTTAAAAAACTAAAAATAGAATTACCATATGATCCAGCAATCCCACTACTGGGCATATACCCAGAGAAAACCATAATTCCAAAAGACACATGCACCCCGATGTTCATTGCAGCACTATTTACAATAGCCAGGTCATGGAAGCAACCTAAATGCCCATCGACAGACAAATGGATAAAGAAGATGTGGTACATATATACAGTGGAATATTACTCAGCCATAAAAAGGAAAGAAATTGGGTCATTTGTAGAGATGTGGATGAACCTAGAGACTGTCATACAGAGTGAAGTAAGTCAGAAAGAGAAAAACAAATATTGTATATTAATACATATATGTCGAATCTAGAGAAATGGTACAGATGAACCAGTTTGCAAGGCAGAAATAGAGACACAGATGTAGAGAACAAACGTATGGACACCAAGGGGGGAAAGCGGCAGGTGGTGGTGGTGGTGTGATGAATTGGGAGACTGCGATTGCCATATATACACTAATATGTATAAAATAGATAACTAATAAGAACCTGCTGTATAAAAGTAAATAAAATTTTAGAAAAAGCTCCTTATGTATCCAAATACTAATCAGAAGGCTTAAATTAACACTTGAAGAAAAGATAAAGAATGGGGGAAAATGGAAGAAAGAAAAGAAAAAAATGTTTTAATGTCTATTGAGCATGTCTCTGATTATCCTTATGAAAAATAAAACATAAAACATCAAGAAGAGACAAGGAGAGCAAATATTCTTAAATCCCAGTACCTAGAATTTTATATTCTTGATTTTTATGCTTGAACGACCCAATTTCAGTTGTTTCACTTTTTGACCCTGGACCTGTACATACTTTTATGGTTTCCTTAGAAAATGTGTTGGGCTTTTTTCTCAGGCAAAATTCCGCTTTGTCTTTTTAATATACTTTCTCCTGTTTCAAGTTGATAACTAAACTTAGAGGAGTTCATTTATCTTAAGTGGATAACACTACTTACAGAATTTTATCAGGGAATTTGTTTCTTTGCCTTTAAAAAAAAGTCTTATTTTCTCTAGGACATGATAAAATGTGTACTATTTTTTACATAAATTAGCAAATTTAATATAATAAAGGAAATATTATACTGAATTCCCCATTTCTTAGGATAAATATCTATGAATTGATTTCTCAACTTAGGTAGAATTTTAGGAGAGTCTGGAATCGTAAAAGTTTACTTAGACTTTTAGGTCCCCTTCTTAATCTATCTGTTGTGTTGGCTGCAAGAAAGACAAGCCTTGCTCATGACTTAATCACATTGCTCAATAAACCAAGAGTTACCGAATTGGAAGGTATCACAGCCTTTTGTGTTGGGCTCATCCCCATTTGCCCTTTTGTCTGGTAGTGATGACAGGCAGCTCTTTCTGTCCAATTCACTAACCTAAATTTTGCTGAATGAAAATACCTTAGAGTCCAGAGAGACTCACTTGACCCGAAGGGCATTTGTGAACTTCTTTCAGTGGTGAGCCTAGGTAATGTGTGACACAAAAAGATACATAATAGATCATGTAGTGGAGTTGAGTCAGAAACAGCCTTTGAGATTAGTTATACAGTAGGATTAAGTTTCTCCAAAATACTAAAATGGTTTAGGGAAAACAAATTGTTTTCATTTCTGTGTACAACTGCAGGCTGGATATTGTGTGCATTTTCCACCCTAATTTAGGCCAGTTGAGAGGAATAAATAATGAAGTCCTGACATATTTATTTTGCATCTACTAAGCTTATCCACTAAAATAGATTTATCTGCACCATTTCCCTTAAATTGTAATTGTGCCCTAGTTTTATAGCAATTTCCTATATTTTGTGAAATTATGTCTCAAAATTTCATACATTCAAGCTGCCATGTCCCACAGGGTCAGAAGCATATTTATGGCCATGCAGTTTCTTCCAGATGTGAGGCCCCAACATTATCTGCATCCCAAACTCTGATAAAATAGAATTGAACCACTTCTGTGGTCATTGTTGTGATGTTATGCATGTATGTTGCTTTCTCAAAGATTCCTTTGTATAATGGGTTTCTGAGCATTCAGTTTCTTAAAATGCAGATGAAATCTGTATTTGTCTCACAGCTACTTTTTAAAGCAATTTTGATGGTCCTGCTCAATTTGGAGTTGGATGAATGATATTTGCTACAAATTCTGATTCTGAGAGGTTTACTTCTAAATACAATTATATGTATGTGCAAAACGGGGAGACTTCCACCCTGGTTTTTAAAGATTTATTTTCTGTTTGGTCATCATCTTTTCAGCCTCATTTTCCATATGAAATGAGTAATATTTTCTAAAAGGAATTTATGATAGGGTTTTCAGTTCTCACCCCTTGCCTCTTCCTTACTAGCAAACTTCATGGCTCCTCTAATTAAAAAAAATAAAAACTTTAATTATTCAACAAAGCCATGTTCAACACCTTAAAAATACTATTTCACTGAGTTTTTAAAAATTACAAAAAGAGTACATTATTGTTGTCAGATATGGAAATTGGCCACCTCCTCCAACCTCACTCCAAGAGGTAAGCAGTCTTAATGGTCACTGCATACCCTTCTGGAGTATTTTTGCATTCCCTTGCTTACACAGAGACACATGATTTACCGTGCAACTTGCTCATTTCAATGAACAATGGAGCCTGGCGCTCTCTTCCCATCAGTGTATATGCAGACATCTACTTGATTCTTAAAAACCACTACTAAAACCCCATGGACCAGATTAACGATTCTCCATTGATAGATGTCTGCACTAGTTTTCACATATTAAAATGTTTCCATGAACGTATTTATGTAATACGTACCTAGCAGTGGAGGCATTTCTAGGCAGCTGTGATCAGACTGCCTTCCTGCAAGGTTGGACTCACCTCTACTCTCCCCCAGCAGTGTGCGCAATGCCTGCTCTCCAAAGCTTTACCAGCGCGGAGTACCATGGATATTTCACATTGTTGCTGGTGCTTTAATCATTTGTAGTCGTTAATTGTTTATTTTGATGCTTTTGCCTCCACGTATAAAGGTTCACGAATGGTGTGAAAGGTAGGAAACTTTTATCAACATGAAATATTTTTCCTCACCAAGTTTATTGCTTTTGACCCCGATTCCTCTCTCCTTGGGAGTAAGGGTGCCGCTCCTGCTGTTGTCAGCACTTTCCTGCTTGCATTTCTCTCCATCCCTTTATTGTCACCGTTCTTGTTTCACTTCATAAAGATAATATCATTGAACTTTGCCTTTTTTACCTCATCTATGAGGCTTTATTAATCAAGTTCTTCCCATTTATTCTGAACCTGAAGTATTTAATCTTTTTTTCTGACATCTTACTTAAAATGTTCTGTTATTAAGCTTTTATTCTTTTTTTTCTTCATGCTTTTTTAAAAAGTCTTTTTTTCTCTTTCATTGGATTGATCAGGTTTTCCTTGCTTTTATTTTTCTCTGGTGATTTGGAGGTTTTATATCTCATTTCTTACCTTTGTCTTATTTCTTACTATCATTTTCACTTACATTTTAGACAGATGTATTTAAAATATATATACAAACATATACACACATATATCATATATATATATTAGTTTTGTTTTTACCTTAATTTAAATGGGATATATATTTAAATATGCATATATATTCATATATTACATAGTTAGATGTTTAATCAGTGCTGATTGAATAATAATTTGCCATTTATTCTAAAGGAGTGATTTAATATGAAACATTCATCAATATTCAGTCATCTACCCCAAGTATTAAAGAGAACATAAGAACATGATACAAGAAGTTAAATGCAATATTAAATACACACTACTCTGTGAGTTCCGAACTTCAATATCAACAATTTTAGAGACATTTTTAAATGAAAATTTATGTCAATAAAAGCATTATTGTTTTTAAGCATTTCTATTTTTATATACCTTCTCTTTTTTATAGTAAGTACTTACCTCTGACAGTGATTTTGGATGACAGAATGAGCCTGGGCTACAACGAAATGCCTGACAATGAAGCCTGGGAGAGTTTAAAGATCATTGTCACATTTGCTGCAGTACTGAGGTAACATGATGAACTGTTTGCCCAGAAGCCGACATTGTATGAAGTTCACCAATTCCTGAAGCCAGATTCTTAACGTTAGCTTTAATGGTATAGAAATTACTTCCTACAAGGCTGGCTAACACAACAATGTAAAACAATTATACTCCAATAAACATGTTAAAAAAAAAAAAAAGGCTGACTGCATATATACAACACAGAGTTTAAGAGAACTACTTACCTTAATTACAAATATGGGGCTGAATATACCATCTCTGGACCTGCCCTGTCCAGTGTGGTGGCCACCGGTCACATGTGACCGTCTAGTATTTGGATATGGTCACTTAGATCGAGATGTGTTGTGAGTGAAAAATACTCACTGATTTCAAAGACTCAGTAGGAGAAAAAGAAAGTAAAATATATCACGAATAATTCTTACATTGATTGCATGTTGGAATGACAATAATTAGATATTAATTTCACCTGGTTCTTTTTCTTTTTAACCGTTGTTACTGAAAAATTTCAAATTACATATGTGGTTCTCATTATATATATATATATATATATATATATATATATATATATAGAACAGCCCTGTTCTAGATGTCCTGCACCCATTCAACAGATGAAAGACTGGGAAAAGTGCGATTACAAAGGAAAAACTATTCCCATGAGCTGCTGACATAAGGATTGCAGGAAGAGCATCAATTCTTGGTAGGGCCCCTGGCTCATTTACAGTAGGCACTTTACAACCCCACGTGTTGCTTTACTGAATCATGTCTGCTCTGCCTGGAATTGGTGGGTTGGTTATCACCTTATTAAAACACCTATAATTCTGCTTTGGCAACATCTGTGATTGTTTCAGGCCTGCTTAGTTTTACTTCCAACCCAAGGATTTCAGCAGGAATTTCAGCAGGGATTCTCTGAAAACACAGGAAACAGTTTCCTCTCTTTAATGAGACAAATGTCTACTGATATGATCTTCCTAGCAAAGGTGGAGCTGCCTTTATTCGGTCTATTAGCTTAGGTCCCAAATTCATCATGTGGCCCAGGAATGGGACCAGTGGCTGAGCTTCTGACTCTGGATTCATGTCAGTTTTGCACTACGTTAATCCTACCTCTTTTTTTTTTTTTTTTTTTGATTGAAGTATAGTTGATTTACAATGTTGTATATAGCACAGAGACTCATATATATATGAATATGTCTTTTCCCTTATAGGTTATTACAAAATAGTGAGTATCGTTCCCTCTGCTATACAGTAGGTCCTTGTTATTTGTTTTATATACAATAGTATGTATTTGTTAATCCCATACTCCTAATGTATCCCTCCTCCCGCTTCCCGTTTGGTACCATAAGTTTGTTTTCTATGTCTGTGAGTCTGTTTCTCTTTTGTAAATAAGTTCATTTGTATCACTTATTTTAGATTCCACATATAAGTGATATCATATGATACGTCTTTTTCTGACTTACTTCACTTAGTATGATAATCTCTAATCCAACCATGTTGATGCAAATGGCATTTATTTTATTTTATTTTTTTTTGCGGTACGCGGGCCTCTCACTGGTGTGGCCTCTCCCGTTGCAGAGCACAGACTCCGGACACGCAGGCCCAGCGGCCATG
Source organism: Delphinapterus leucas (assembly GCF_059928025.1). Taxonomy (NCBI): domain Eukaryota; kingdom Metazoa; phylum Chordata; class Mammalia; order Artiodactyla; family Monodontidae; genus Delphinapterus; species Delphinapterus leucas. The sequence continues at coordinate 103,698,475 of NC_143137.1, read as the reverse complement.
GCTCACGGGCCCAGCCGCTCCGCAGCATATGGGATCCTCCCGGACCGGGGCACAAACCCGTGTCCCCTGCATCGGCAGGCGGACTCTCAACCACATTCTCTCAAGACAATGAAGCCCTCATTCTCTTTTTATAGTCGAGTAATATTCCATTGTATACATGTAGCACATCTTCTTTATCCATTCCTCTGTTGATGGACATTAGGTTGCTTCCACGTCTTGGCTACTGTAAACAGTGCTGCTGTGAACATAGGAGTGCATGTGTCTTTTTCAAATTAGAGTTTTTGTCTTTTCTGGATATACGCCCTGGAGTGGGATTCCTGGGTCATATGGTAGCTCTATTTTTAAAGAGACCTCCCTACTGTTCTCCATAGTGGCTGCACCAATTTACATTCCCACCAACAGTGTAGGAGGGTTCCTTTTTCTCCACACCTTCTCCAGCATTTATTATTTGTTGACTTTTGGATGATGGCCATTCTAACTGGTGTGATACCTCATTGCAGTTTTCATTTGCTTTTCTCTAATAATTAGCAATGTTGAGCATTTTTTCATGTGCCTATCAGCCATGAGCTGTATGAGCTGTTTGTGTATTTCAGAAGTTAAGCCCTTGTCAGTCACATCATTTGCAAGTATTTTCTCCCATTCTGTAGGCTGTCTTTTTGTTTTGTTTATGGTTTCCTTTGCTGTGCAAAAGCTTTTAAGTTTGATTAGGTCCCATTTGTTTTTGTTTTTATTTCTATTGCCTTGGGAGATTGACCTAAGAAAACCATTGTATGACTTGTGTCAGAGAATGTTTTGCCTATATTCTCTTCTAGTTTCATGGTGTCATGTCTTAATGTTTAAGTCTTTAATCATTTTGAGTTTATTTTTGTATACGGTGTGAGGAAATGTTCTAATTTCATTCTTTTACATGTAGCTGTCCAGTTTTCCCAGCACCACCTGCTGAAGAGACTATCTTTTTTCCATTGTATATCCTTGCCTCCTTTGTCAAAGATTAATTGACCATAGATGTGTGGGTTTCTTTCTGGGCTCTCTGTTCTGTTCCACTGATCTATGTGTCTATTTTTGTGCCAGTACCACGCTGGATTAAGGTAGAATTAAGAATAATAAGATGGAATAGACAATCACATGAGACAGTTGAAAAGAAAATGATTCTTCAGAGCAATGAAGGCAGAATCGAGCTGGATGGACAGAGGAGGGTGCACAATTGTTGAGCAGTCAGACTTTTCAAACCTGTATTTTACTGTGTCATTCTCATTCTGCAACAAGACAGGTACAGACTACTCTAATTTCATAACTGAGACTGAACAAAGAGGTAGGCTACAGTCCCAACTAGTAAATGACAGAGTCTAACATGCCCATTTTGTGCCAAAGTCCACGCCCTTCACACAGATTCCACCCTAACAACTTGTCGACGTAGAGGCAGACTTGGTATTTTGGAACTGAGAAAATGAATTAGAGTTTCAAAAGAATGGCAAATACCGTAAATTGGAATCGAATTTCCCAAAGAATACACATTAAAAGAACCAGAAACTATAATTAGATGTATAACAAAAACATTTAAAAAGTCCTGACATTAAAAACTCAGATAAATTTCTGTATTCCTACCAACATTTTTAAGCATTAATATATAAACAAGTTACACGTGTTGGTAAAATGTGTGTGTGTATTTCTACAAAGGAAGTGTATCTTTCAATGACATAAAAAAAAAACAACAGAACAAACAAAGAACAGGTAAATATTCCCTTCTCAAAAACAGTGGCTAAAGACAGCACAGCACAAAACACTTGGGAGGAGAGAATCCAACCCAAAATTATCATATTCAATCAAGAGAATATTCATAATGCAGAAATAGAAAGAAATCTCAAGTCTAAGTTTCAGGAAATTTCCTACCCAAATGCCTCAGAAACATACTGTAAATCACAAAACGCTGAGAGAAAGGATGCTTCTAATGTGGTATAACATAGAAGAAACTGCCAAGTGACTCCCTATCTCCTATTTTCTCTCCAGCTTTAAAATATCCTACTTGCTTATTCCTTTCAGGCTTAGAGTCTCAGTTGAACAGAGAAGACCTTAATTCAGGAGGGGCCATTTCACAATCTAACAAGGACATGGCTCTGCCTAGTCCAAGATAAGCTGGGCCAATGAGATTTTTTTTCTCTTGGTCAAAATCTAAAAGTACAGCTGATTCACTTTGCTGTACAGTATAAACTGACACAATATTGTAAAGCAACTATACTCCAATAAAAATTTTTTTTAAAAAAAGAAAAAAGAAGTTCTACAGAGGGACATGGCCCCATGGTTGGTGATCAATGGAGCTGAAAGTCAGAACTGGCAGAAGTTGCTGTCGAGAAAAAACTGCTAATAAACATTAAGACCAAGTTACAAAGTTAAATAAAACACTAACACCTCCCAGGCAATTGATGATAAATCTAAATAACTACAGTAACTGTAAGATCCAAGTGGGTGGAAGTGATCTGTAAAGAAGATAGCAATGAATATGGTGAAGTGCTTTAAGATTTTAAAAGATACAACAAAAGATTAAGAGATTTAACATCCAAATTCTAATAAAAGACAATTACATATTTCAAAGGGAAAAACTAAAAGTTGGAGAAATAAAGCTTTTAAAAGAGCATAAAAATAGCAGACAGACCAAGAATAAAAATTAAAACAATATATAAATTGCTTAAATTCATCTACTAAAAGTTTCAAATTCCATTTCTTAAGGTGAATTGTTCTCAAGACATTAGAACTTGAACGTAATCTCCATGAGACCAAGGACTTTTGTCTGTTGTTCACTGGTCTACTTTCAGCGCCTGGAACACTGCCTGGCACCTAATAAATATTTTTTGAATGGATGGATGCAAAACCTGTGTACTGTCCAATTGGCAGCTGGACAGTGTCCATGACCACCAGGTTCAGGTAAACAGGCACTCTGACTCAGTGCAGATAGGAATTCTACACAAGTACCACTGTTCCAGAAGACAATTTAGAACACATGCCAAAAGCATTAAAAATTGTTAATCCAAGAATTTTACTCAAGAAATGTATGTTTTTTAAAAAGATAACTAAGGCATTTAACATATTTTATTTACTATATACAAAAGGTGAACCTAAGGAACTGCCCTGAATGCTGACTAAATTATAGGCCCCCTCATATCACGGAATCCCAGGCACTCACGTACGGGAAGATGCAGAAGTACGTCAATGTGGAAGAGGATGATGAGGGGCTTTAAAGAAAACAGCTGCAAACGAAAAGGCGTAGCACAACCCCACTCCTGTATAAAACATCTGGAAGAAGTGATGCTGAAATGTTAACACTGTGTTCCGCAAAGTGGCAGGGTAACTGACTTTTATTTTCTTCCTTTTGTTCACCTCTATTTTCCAATGTTTCTACATAGAACATGCACTATTTGGAAAACAAAACAGTCCGTTTTTAAAACCTGAAAACATTTATTTTTGAAAGAGACCAACCCTACAGGTTGTAAAGTAGTGCCAAATAAAATACTACTTTCAAACATCACCCACCCCCTGGAGAAACACAACATTCTTCCCCTTTCAGTTCTGTGGACCTGTCTCTGATGTTAGATTACCCTTTGCTATTTCTGAACATGTTCTGATTAATTAGTCTTGGGAAGGAAAGACAACCATAAGCAGTTACAAGCCAGAACAAAGTAAAAACTGGCACTTTCACTTCAGCTTTGGTTGAGATTTTAAATCTATTAAACAACACTAAGCAACGCTCGGTTTCAAATGCAAACCACTATACTAGCCAATACTAAGAATTATGTGATCCTCAGAAGAAACTTTCTTCAATAAAAGATACATGTAAGTCAGATACATCCTCATATACAAATCAGATTTTAAGTTTCAATTTGAGTTCACTGTTCATCCTATACATCTTGAAAAGACCTCTTAGGAACAAAACAGAAAAAGTACATTCCCATTTCGCATGAATAGGCTTACGTATCAGGTGGTGACTGGAAGGAAAATTGAGCTTATATTAACATAGTCTAAGTCAATCAATTGTAAAAGTTGAGCTATTGTTATTCTATTTTATTTGAGGTACAGAATTCAGAATATACATTTGATGCACACGTAATCAATTTCCTATGCTAAAAAAATGGGAAGACTGGGCTACAAAAATGCCATCTTTTAATTTCAAGCGTCCCATTTACTTTCCACAACCAAAAGTCCTGTTCCAGCTTTCATAAAGCTCTAAGTCTTCTGGAGACACACTAGGTCGCACAGTTCTGAAGGCATCTTCAAAGTCACTGTAAGCTATTGGTCGAACTTGATCCGGCGTTACCGTGGCAATGTCCGCAGCCTGTAAACTGCGAATAGGACCCAGAGACGCCTCCCTGCAGAGCTGTGTCATGTCAGCCCCCGAGAACCCACCAGAGTGCTGCACCACCAGGTCGACCTCCTCCTCAGTGAGGCAGCAGTGCTCCTCGGACATCAGATTAATGACTATCTGTTTCCTGGCTGAAGCCTCTGGGAGGGGAATATACAGCCTTTTCACCAACCTTCTCCGGGCAGCTTCGTCAATCTCCTGTGGCCGATTGGTTGCTCCTACCACTAGAATACGATCTTCAGAAGATGTGGCTGCTCCATCCAACTGAACTAGAAATTCGGTTTTTATCCTTCTAGAAGATTCATGCTCACCATCTCCCCGCTGAGATAATAGGGAATCAATTTCATCAATAAATATCACAGCTGGTTGCTGACATCGTGCAACAGCAAACAATGCACGGACCATTTTCTCTCCCTCGCCCACCCACTTAGAAGTCAAGGAGGAAGCAGAGATACTAAAGAATGTTGCCCCAGACTGACTAGCGATGCACTTGCCAATCAGAGTTTTACCAGTCCCAGGAGGACCAAAGAGCAGAATTCCTTTAGGGGGTCCTCGTAAGCCAGTGAAGATGTCTGGCCGCATCATGGGCCACACAACTATCTCCTTTATTGTGGTTTTGGCAAATTCCACTCCTGCAATATCTTCCCAATTTACTGGCGGTCCCTGGTCCATAATCTCATTCATAATAAGTTCAATCATTTTGGGCTCCAAGTTCTTCAGACGCTCATCCACGGGATGTGCTGGGTCTGCAGCTCCTGCGCCATGAGGCTTATACTGTGTCCCCCCGCCCTGACCTCCCCCATCTTGCTTAGGTACAGGGGGAACAAACTTTCCAAATATCCCTCGGGATCTACTAGCTCCCAGAGACTTTTTGACACTACCATGTGAAGACCCTGACGCACGCTGGGGCTGGTGGTACTTTTTCTGCTGATCTACCCATAGCTGTTCTTTTGCAGTTTTAAAAGTAGGCAGGCTGCTCACCTCTCTTTGGCCATTATCTTCTGTTTTACTAAAAGCCTTATTCATTACTGGAGTGGAAAGTGCATCAATGGTGCCAGAACCATAAAAAGCTTTCATTTCCCGTGGATTTTCAAAGCCAGAAGGAAAACAAGACTGATTAGATGAGAACACACTTAGTCCTATGTTGGCTTTCGGGAAGTTGTAATTTTCCTTTTTGACATTTCCAAATAATGGTGTGGCATGGAATTTTGCAGTGGCTGACTCACCGAAAGGTCCTGAGACTGTAGGACACGTCTTAGTGGTGTCAGTGACCAGAGGTGGCTGGGCATTCTGAGGGCACTTCAAAGAAGGACTGCCCTCTGGGAAGTCTTTGGTCCTATCGGCACCATGGGCTGAGTTCGTTAATGGGTCACTCTCCCCAGAACCACCACAAACACTAAATTTAGGAAGATCAAAGACAGCGGCCACTCTGTGGATGACTACTGGCTCATCAGCAGGTGCCAACAGAGAGTCTCTGGATTGCCTGCCAGCGTGCATCATCTCCTGCACGTTACTCATTCTGAACACGTTATTTATTGACAATCCAGACTTCCACTTGTCACTGTCAGTTTGCCGAGATCTTGCTAGAGTTAAAATGTTTTCTGCATAGTTATTCAAGCCAGTTTCAAAACTGTCAGAATCAATAACTGCAGAATATTTCTCTGCATATGTTCTGAACAGTCTGGCAGCACAGACCTGGGAGATCTCAGAGTTTGCCCACGCGTACTGAATGCGGAGAATCTGTGCTCGGTACGCGTCTGCCTTCTCTCCTGATGGACACGTGCCAGACGTAATTGCAAAGTAATTCTTCTGCCATTCACTCAAGTGTACAGACCTGGAGCTAGAGACCTGCATTTTAGAGGTTCTATAACAGACGACAAAGATGAAAAAGATTCAGTATCCAGAAGGAAACAAAGACATAATACTTTAAAGATACTTTTAAAATCTCTGCCTATCTGAAGGAAGGTACACTGGACTTTTCATTTACAAGGTAAATTTATAAGGAAAGACCGTTTATAGGGGAACATCTAGTTAACCATAGCTTTCAGGCATTCAAGATATAAAAGATTAAAGACTTGACTTAATAATGCTCTAGGGACTTCCCTGGTGGTGCAGTGGTTAAGAACCTGCCTGCCAATGCAGGGGAAACGGGTTCAATCCCTGGTCCGGGAAGATCCCACATGCCATGGAGCAACTAAGCCCGTGTGCCACAACTACTGAACCTGTGCTCTAGAGCTGCGCGCCACAACTACTGAGCCCGGGTGCTGCAACTACTGAAGCCTGTGCACCTAGAGCCCATGCTCTGTAATAAGAGAAGCCACCACAACGAGAAGCCCGCGCACCGCAACGAAGAGCAGCCCCTGCTCGCCGCAACTAGAGAAAGCCTGTGCGCAGCAACGAAGACCCAATGCAGCCAAAAAAATAATAATAATAATGCTCTATTATGGGTTAAACTGTTTTAGTTATATAATAATTTTCCCTGTGATTAGGGAAAGGTTTAGATGGAGAGGATTTAAGATTAATCAGCAGGACTTCCCTGGTGGCGCAGTGGTTGAGAGTCTGCCTGCCAATGCAGGGGACACGGGTTCAAGCCCTGGTCTGGGAAGATCCCACATGCCACGGAGCAGCTAGGCCCGGGAGCCACAATTACTGAGCCTGCGCGTCTGGGGCCTGTGTTCCGCAACAAGAGAGGCCACGATAGTGAGAGGCCCGCACACTGCGATGAAGAGTGGCCCCCACTTGCCGCAACGAGAGAAAGCCCTCGCACAGAAACGAAGACCCAACACAGCCATAAATTAATTAATTAATTAATTAAATTAAAAAAAAAATTACTCAGCAAACGAAAGGCAACATGGAAGAACAAGGGATCTAGAGACAAGCAAAGCAAAACAAACCAAGCCAAGCTCCGTTCCCTAGGAAAATTAGACGAATGATCTCACGCAAGCCTCTTCACATCACTGGGCCTTCAGTTTTACCTGTAAAATGAGAGAAGTCATTATGAGAATCCAGTCAAATAATGAACACGAAAATACCTAAAAACTACTATTATAATCTCTACTGCACAAATGTAGAAACTGAGGCAGACAGAGTTCAAAAGCTTGGTTGAGGTCACACAGCCAGTGAGCAATGGTGCCAAAATTCGCACACGAGCAGTTTCACTGCATTTAGTGTGCACTTCACCAAATAAATGCCCCTTCATACTGCCACCAAAGGTCACTGCAGCATGGATCACAAATACAAACAACAGTATTTAGTCATATACTAAATGTTTTCAAGGATTTATAAATGAGCACTTAAAACAGGATGCCTCAGAATCTCTCACAATTTCCCAATTTCACAAGAAGCAGTAAAAAGTGAAGCTGTCGTGATAAATGAAATAGGAGAACAAGTGTGTTATTGAAGTGGTTTATTTTAGATTTTCTTCCTCAGGTTACTTTTATAAGCCTCCTTACATTAAGTTAAAATGATTTTAACAGGACTGCAGATGGATGTATCATGTTGACAGATGGGTAGAGTTTACCTGCCAATCCAGAAGAAAAATTTGTAAGAAAACTATGAAGCTTCCTAAGGGTACTGAAGTCAAGTAAAAACCAAGAACTCGTGTACGCTAAAATGTACCTTCCAAATTACCTATAAATATAGCTTAATAATCAGCAGCTCTTTTGGTGCAAGACCCATGCTCAATACAGCTCTGTTTCTCCCATAAACCCTACAAAGAATCTGTCACATTGTAGGTAGGTGTTCATAAACCTTTGTAATTATTTTTGAAAAAATAAACTTAAGGCCTAGTGAGATCCTAATTTGCTTAAAGCCATAAAGTCAAAACTAGAACTGACATCTCCTGACAAACAATTCATCCTTCTTTCCACTATTCCATTTTACCATATTTTAATCTTTTATGCAACAGCTGAAATGAGAAATTGCAAATGAGGTACCTTGGAAACCATTTATCACCAACTTTCCTGTTACTGTGAACATCCTGTTCCTCTCCACGACTTCATCCCATTTTATCATCCGCAAAACTGGGATTCCTACAAAGGCTCAGACAGAGTTCTAGTCACTGTTCCCTAAATACCCTGCTCTTTCCTTTCCACCCTCTCCTATTTGCTCAACATTCACCTCCCAAGTCTTACTTCGTCCTTCCAGCGCATTCACCCAAAAACTATGGACACAGGTAACCAAGGACGTGTTGGCCACGCCCGTCAGCGGCACTGCCGGGTCCCAAGTACCACTTCCTAGGTCTGTATCACTAAAGTTACTCGGCGGCAGCGATGCACGAGCTACATGCCCATCTTCTGGGGTTTTCCCTGCCTGTTGTAGGACGTGGCGTTCGTCCAGACAGTACATGCTCCCCGCCACACCGACTGTCTCCCCGCACCCGGAGCGGGGCGCCCCCGGGGACAGCAGTCACCGCGCTGACAGGGCTGGGGACCCTGCGGCGCTCACGGGGCGGGACGGCCCACCGCCCGCCGGCCGGAACCCCGGGCGCAGCCCCTCCCCTCAGGCCTAGCTCCCGGCCCAGGGCTCGCCCGGCCGCCCCTCGCGGAGCCTCCGCGAACGCGGCGCCCGCCCGCCGGGACGCCCCTCCCCATAGGCCGCCTCCGAACCCGACGCCGCCGGGAGCGCGCCAGCCGCGAGAACACATTCCCGGGCCGGTCTGCCCGTTCGCCCGCCAGCGAAGCCCCTCAGCCCTCCGGCCCCGCGCCCCTCCCGGGCCTCAGCCCCCCTCGCCGCCCCCCTGCAAACACCAGCCCGCCGCCCCCCCAAGGCCCCCCCAGCGCTCCCCACTGCCCACCAATTTGCGACTTCCGAAAAGCGCGCGGAGCGCGTGCGCCTGCGCGCTGCTGCCGGCTCGGCCCCGCTGTGCGTACGTGCGTGCATTCATACGTCTGTACGAGCGTGAGCGTGCGGCGGGGCGGGGGAGCGCGGCGGGGCGTGAACGCACGGTGGGCGGGGCGCGAGCGCACGGTGGGCGGGGCGCCGGGGAGAGGCAGCGCTGCTCCCCCGGGAGGGGTCCAAGCCCCAGGCTCGTCCCCCGCCAGGCTCGTCCCCCGCCAGGCTCGTCCCCCGCCAGGCTCGTCCCCTACCAGGCTCGTCCCCCCCCAGGCACGCCCCAGGTACGCCCCCGAGGCTCCGCGGCCGAGCGCCCCTACAGGCGCGTACGTAGGTGCGCGCTTGCCCCTCGGGAGGGGCTCCTCCCCCCTCACACATTTTTAGACCAAATCGGGGAATTGGAATCTGCATCTCGGTGCCGGAGCGTCCCTTTCCTCCCTGCTGCCCTGGGGACACGATCCTAGAAGACCGGGAAGCGCGCCCTTTTCCCAGCGGACTGTGTCCTGGGGCAGGACGAGGAACGGAATAGCCCTCACAGCGGCCTACGGGTCGTTTGTGTCACCGCGTCACCTGGGAAATGTGGAGGTTTGATGGCGTGACCTGAGGGGGTCCCGAAGGACCGTCTTCCCACCTTGTCACCCTGCCGTCTTCCTCCCCGGCTGGTCGCCTCCGTGTCCCAAGGGCTCCCCCAACAACCCAGGGAACCAGCTCACACAACCCTGTTTAAAGCGAGAAGGAGGGGCCGGACTGGGGAAGAACCTTTCCCCTGGGAAAAGGAGGAGCCATTCCTCGGAAAGCCCCAGTGCCTTCTCCTCTCCTTGGCTCCCGGGTCCTGTGGGTACCCCTTACCCGGAAAGTGAGTGGCACCGGGCATGGAGAAAATGACTGTACAGGAGCAATTAACAGCACATGACATTGAAATGCAAGACCTAAGAAGTGTGAGGCAAAACATTTAAGACCTTTCTTTTAAGATTTTAAAAAATGGGCACAAACTAAACAAAAGGGAATGATTGGACAATACCTTTTTAAAAATAGACAAGGGAAAATGACAGCTTACAATTCATCTCTTGGCTTAGATAGTAATAAAAGACTTTTTTATTCTAATTCTTCATAATTTATTAACTAATTTGCTAATTATTATAATTACCCAGAATAAAAATAAAAGAAAATGAAAACCATTATTATCTCAAGACCAGTTCAGTTGTATGCTTGCTAGCTATTTTTATTTATTTATTTATTGCGGTACGCGGGCCTCTCACTGTTGTGGCCTCTCCCGTTGCGGAGCACAGGCTTCGGACGCGCAGGCTCAGCGGCCATGGCTCACGGGTCCAGCCTCTCCGCAGCATATGGGATCTTCCCGGACCGGGGCACGAACCCGTGTCCCCTGCATCGGCAGGCGGACTCTTAAACCACTGCGCCACCAGGGAAACCCACTAGCTATTTTTTTTTACTTGTATGTTTAGAAATCACCATATAAATAATCTTTGGGTAATTAGCAATTTTTGGTTTTTTTATCACCAAAATTTTAGTGATAGCATTTTGGAGAATTCATGTAGACCACCGTCTTATCCTCCTAAGAGTACTGTTCACATACTGAAGTACATTTATTGTTGCCGGTATTAAAATTTTTCCAACAAGTGACACTAGCGTTGCCACTTTACTTTTGTGTGTTTGATAGAAAAGCATTTCCCAATCCGGCAGTTTTTTCTTCCTGCGTAGCTGGCAAAATCTAACTCAATTCCGTACCCTCTCTGAACGTCAACCTCCTCCTCATCTATAAAACAGGAATAAGCATCTCTAACTCAGGATGCTATCGTAAGAGTTATGATTAATATGAGATCTAATGATTAAATTATCAAAGCAGGAGCTGGCACATTGCAGACATTCAACAGAAGCTGTGATGCTATATTTATTGCTACTATTAATGCTATTTGGGGGCTCCAAACCCTTAAGCCATAGCAAGACTTTTTCTTCTTTTACAAACGGGATATTTTAGAATAATGTTATAATACTTTAGCATAATTTGTAGGAGTTTAGCACTTGAGCTATGCAGGTCTTAAACTTTCCTTCTGAGACCATAGGTTGTTTTGTTCTGTTTTCTCCTGGGGAGAAATTTTTGAACCTGCAAGGGAAGAAGTTTTCACTTACAGCAAACAGAGCGCCAGTTCTTGGCGCAAGGGATTCTGGGAGCTGGCTGCTCATTTCCATATTCATGAATATTATAAACATGGTCTCCAACAAATGCCAATGCACACTTCAGTGATCTCATTTGTTTTTGAGCGGAGGGAGACTATGACCCTAAATAATGTGCATCCCCGTGTACAAGGAGAGTCACTTTAATTTTAAAAGAGGTGTGTTTGTAGGTCCAAGGAGGTGGATCGGCTAGAGGGGATGTGGAAGCAGACAGGACAAGAGTAAATTCCTTCTTGGTGGGACTCCTGAGTGTGGCTAGACTCTGACTGATGTCCAGCGTTAAGGAAGAAGGCAGAATGAGGATGGAGGACCGAGGTGATGGGTTCCTGCCTCCATCGGAGGAGTAAGGGGTGTGTGGACCTGGAGTGACTGAGATGTGCAATGCCAGCAAAAGGTTTTCCCTGACTGCACTGAATGACCCGCGAGGGCTCTGATGGGCTCCCTGGCATCACCATCATAAACAGAGCTGGTGAGTGGGGAGATGGGCCTCCCCTGAAATGGGGCGGGCAGAGCCGGGAAGGAACCATCTGCTTCGGTTGTTTTCCTCCAGAGCGTCACTGCCAACCTGAGTCCATACTTCTGGTGCTTCCGGTTTGATACCATATGTTGTGAGTTGAATCGTATCCCCCCAAAAGACATGTCCACGTCCTACCCTCCAGTACCTGTAAATGTCACCTTGCTTGGAAACAGGGTCTGTACAGATGTCATCGAGTTAACACGAGGTTATACGGGATTGAGATGAACTCTAATCCAGTGTGACTGATGTTTTTATAAAGAAGAAGAGTAGAGACACAGAGAGAAGACAACCGAGTGAAAACAGAGGCAGAGGTGGAAATTATGCAGCCACAAGTCAGGCAACGTCTGGGGTGCCAGAGGCTGGAATAGGGAAAGAGGGATCCTCCCTGGAGGCATTGGAGGGAGCATGGCCCAGCTGACACCTTCACTTCCGGATCCTGGCTTCCAGAACTCTGAGAGAGTAAATTTCTGTTCCTTTTAGCAGCCCTAGGAAACGAACACAATGTATTGCTATGGCAGAGGGGTGGTGGAGTCAGCTTTCCAGAGTTCAAATCCTGGCTCCACTACTCATGATCTAATTCCAAGGGCCGCTGGGAGGATAAATGGACTTGACATCTGAAGGGCATTCAGACCAGAGCCTGGCCCCCGGAAACACCATCCAAGTGTCAGGCATTGTTATCGCAGGGCGAGCCCTTTGCTCAACACGGGTTGCCCAGATTAGAGCTTGTCACTGAAAAATAACCTATGCTGATGGTGGTGTTTCTGCTTTGTAATTTAGCCAGATTCTCTTATTTTCATAGACTGTTGGAATCTCAGATACAGAAGAGAGCTTAATGGTCATGTACTGTAGGTTTCAGTCCCTTGGAGATGTTTCCTGCACCATTTCTCAACCATTGACTTTCCTGTCACCAATGAACACTCACAGTGGTGGAGAATTTACTGCCCTGTAAGAAAACACATTCTGCTTGACGACTGGCTGATTTCCATGTTGGAAAAATCTGTCTCCCTCTGTACCACTTGCTCTTTGGAGGAACAAAGTCCCTTCAAGTCAGAGTGAGTGTAAAATTTGAAGACAGCTACCAAGTAAGGCCTCTCTGTGTCTTTCCCAGCAGACATCCTGCATTTTAACCCTCCTCATGTGACTTGGTTCCTCTGTGACACCCGGGGATATTGCCATCACTTACCTGTGGCGGGGTCTGGATTTGACTTCAACCTTCTGGACGTTTTGGGATCCATCCAATTTGCATCTCTGCCTGTATCACACTCAACTTTCTCTGAAGTGGTAGTTCCAAATTTATCCAGTTTATGCAAGCAAATTACTCTCACTGCTTTCTTATTAATTTTTTCTATTACTTATTACAAGTATAGGTGATGGCAAATGACACAGAGATACTGAAGAAATAGATTTCAATATCAAATTCAGTAAAAAAAAAAAAAGCAAAAAAAGATTTGATATTTAGGGATTTACATGATTCAGAGAAGCAAGAAAACAATCCTTAGCTCAAAAAGTCAACGGGCAATTTCCATTCCTTTCCTCAAAAACAGGCTTTCTGAAGAAAAGATCAGCAATATTTGTTGCTAATTTGCTGAGTCTGTTGGACTCACAGGTTAAGGGGCATAGGTGTGAAGTCGATGGATGATTGATACCCGCTTCCTCTGGGGTCTTCCTCTGTTTCCCCTGTGATGATCAGGGGGCCACCCAGTGACAAACTGCCTCTCCTTTTTAAAATTTATTATTTTTTAATTGAATTCGTATTTTATATTGGGGTATAGTTGATGTACAATGTTGTGTCACTTTCAGGTCTACAACACAGTGATTCAGTTATGTTAAGTTATATTCTTTTTCAGATTCTTTTCCCATATAGGTTATTACAGAGCATTGAATAGAGTTCCCTGTGCTATACCATTGGTGCTTGTTGGTTATCTACTTTATCTATAGTAGTGGGTGTGTGTTAATCCCAAATTCGTAATTTATCCTCCCCCCACCCCCACTTTTACCCTTTGTTAACCACAAGTTTGTTTTGGAAGTCTGTGAGTCTGTTTCTGTTTTGTAAATAAGTCCATTTGTATCATCTTTCTAGATTCCACATATGTGATATCACACGATGTTTGTCTTTTTCTGTCTGACTTACTTCACTCGGTATGGTGATCTCTAGGTCCATCCATCTTGCAGCAAATGGCATTATATCATTCCTTTTTATGGCTGAGTAATATTCCTGCTTCTCCGTTTTATCTGGGCTGTTCTACAGATTCCTCTTGTGACTGGCGTGGAGTCAGCCGCATGCCAGTCTCTGGTTTCAGGAAGTTTGGCTGTTTGCTGCATATCAGGGAGGAGGCATATGATTCCAGGAGATCCCTTAGGTCTGATACTATAAGAACTATGTATTTGGTCTGTGTCCCGGTTTCTGACACAGAGCTCCTAAATCCCTTGGGATCTGTGGGTAACAGGAACCTCTTTTGTTCTAAGGAGGCTACTCTTGGCAGGTCCCTAGAGAGGGTAAGGATGGAGGCGGTCACCATGGTGAGAGGGTTGGAACATTTAGCCCCATCCCAGCCCCAACCTCGGAGCAGGGGAGAGGGGCCAGAGACTGAGTGAATCACAATGGCCAATGATTTGATCAACCAGTGATTTACGGGAAGCCCTATAAACATGCCTAATCGACAGGGTTTGGAGCACAGGTTGGTGAGCACATCAGGCTGCTTGGAGACTCTGCCCTCTGGGAGGGCATGGGAGCTCCGCACCCCTCCCCCTGCCCTGCCCTATGCCTCTCTTCTCTCTGGCTGTTCCTGAGTTGTATCCTTCATAATAAACTGGTAAACGTAAGCAAAGTGACTTCCTGAGTTCTGTGATCTGTTCTGGCCAATTGTAGACCCTGATGAGGGCATGATGGGAACCCCCAGTCTATAGCGGGTCAGTCAGGAGTACAGGGGGTCCCGGGCTTGTGGTGAGGTGAGAGTGTCTTGTGGGACCAAGACTTTAACCTGTGCAGTATGACACTCACTCCAGGCAGGTGCTGTCAGACAGATGGAGAAGTGATGTTAGAAAAGACTCCATGTTTTTGGTGCCAGGAGGGAAAACCCTTTCATCTGGTGTCAGAAGTGTCATAAGTAAAAACTGTTTTCCTGGTATCAAGAGGTTAGTTGTGTCCAGATTGATCTGGCATTTTCCCAGCACTAACTGGAGGTGCCCATTATCGGGAGATGCTATCTGATTCCAGTACCAGTGGTGGTCTGTGTGCTACACAGTGACACTAGATTGAATATAGGTTTAGATGAAGATGCTGTACAGATGGATTAGGCTGTGTAATCCAGACCTTCAAACACTTCCCCCCATTGGGCTATTTGGGGATTGTCTGGTTAGGGTCAAGGTCCAGGACTCTACCCTGGGAGGTGAAGGCGGGCTTCTCCCAGGAGGAAGTGAATGTCCTCACTACCGGTTATCCTGAGAAAAGGCTCATCCGGGAGCAGACAGCACACTTGACAGCAGAGGGGGATGGGGAAGGGTGCCGCATTCCAGTCCTCATGCGGACAAGTCACTAGACCTCTTGATGTCTCAGCTTCCTCATCGATAAAATGGGAATAATAGTTGAGGACCTTAAAATAAGTATTAAATAAGTTAATATTACAAATATTTACAACGGTGCCTGGCATAGAGCACATGGCAGGAGGATGTGTGTTAAATAAACTGGGGGGAAGTATGTCCTCCTGTTTCTAGGCTGGGTGGTTTGGGGTCTGATCGCTATGTTATGGAGATGCCTAGAGAGGTCTGGAGGTGGGGTGAATTGTCATGAATTACCTAGAACTGAGCCAGAAGTCGGGCAAGCTTCTATCCCTGCTGGGTCTACACCTGAGCTGATGTCTGAGAATCCCCGATGAAGTAATCCAGCCCGTTCAGAGGGGGGCTCTTCATCATTCAACTAGCTTCCTGCCCCCTGTCTGTGCACGTCTCCCAGCAGCAAACCTACTGTCATCTGCCTCCTGGTCTCCTGACTCGAACTAAATCTCAGTCATCGCAAAGTGCATTTGTGGATGGGCTGGGTGGAGCTGCTCCCAAAAGGCTGAGGGCTGCATGGGTGACTCTGTGACCCCATCTGGGGGCCCTGCAGCAATCTCAACTCAAGAGCACTCAGGTGCAGACAACCTCACTGTAAAATGCAGGCACCTCAGCCCCGACGCAGTGGCCTGATCACTCGGCCTCCTACAGCTCCTAAAATGGTGGCCCCAGTGGGTCCCAGTGGCCCGTCCCACATCCCCGCACCGTGCTGGAGGTCAGGTCTGCTCCACTGATGGGTAGAGAACAAACCACCTGACCAAATGAGATGGGGACCACGTGGCATCTGACATATTTCCAGATTTCCGAAAACCAGATGTACATTACGTCACAGAGATAACAGAGGTCTTTGAAATTCACATATCCATATTAATAATCCAAGGACGCATTCTGAGAGTGTTTTTGATAATTCTATAGTTTCCAAATGACAAGAACTAGTCTTGGGATTAAAATACACGTTTCTAAGAACAAAAATGATTTCAAATAAAGATTGGTTATTTGGATTAAAAACTGCATTTTCTTGGTATTTGTGTGTAAAGAGCATCTTCAGGTGTTCATTAGTGATGGTACCACAGGGCAGGTAGACTGAGCAGATGAAGAAACCAAGGCTCCAGAAGCCTTTCCCATCACACCAGCAGAACTTGGTCTCTGGCTATGTCTTGGTTCTGAATTCATTTCTTTAGAAGTTGGAGTCATCTCCAAATAAAACTTGTGTGTTGTTATTGCATCAAGAGGAGTGCCTGACATATACTAGGCACTCCATAAACATTTGCTGACTAAATGAATACCGTTTAAAAATATCCAAGAATGCCGCTCAATTTGCTACAATGTAGAACAGGAAGCTTACCAGACACAATTGCCGTTACACTTCACGTTGTTTATTAAGCATTAAGTCACATGACAGAACAATTTAAAGACCATGGATATAATGTCAAGTCCCATAATTATAGATCGCCCCGGAAAATATTTCAATAAGGCTTGACCACCACTGACAACTTCAGGGGCACAGAAACTGATGATTTTATAACCAACAAAGTCACAGCCAGATAATGAATAAAAGCTATATCCACTGGGGTTAACTTATAGCACATATGTCTTCATTGATGAGAGGCTGAACAGGTGTAATCACGAGGTTCTTTCTGGATAACTTCGGAGAAAGAAGCATGGGCCACATTCAGACTTGGTTCCATGGAGCTGGGATGATACATCTTTTCCTCTCATTCCAGTATTCAGATCACTTCAGGGTTTGATCTCTACAGGGAAGAAAAAAAAAAGAACATGAATATATGGCTGTATTCAAAAAAATGCAAAAATCATTTCTGCCACTGAGATCAGCAAACACTACAAATAAGGCTTTCTTCCCCCGGGAGAGGCTTTTACCAGTACAACACGGATTACATGCAATAAACATTTGGAAGACTTAGCACTGTACATAACACAAAATAAAACGAAAGTTAAGTTAAATACTTTTAATTGTTTACTGAGCTCTTAATGTGTGCTTATGTCTCTTTTAGGCACTGTATAATGTGCTGCTAGAAGAGGACAGGCTGCTAAATGAGAGAACAGCTTAGACTGTGTCCAGAGGACGTGAAGAGAAAGCGTTTGTCACTGCATTCATCAAAGCTGTAGCAGTGGTTACTGCGACCATCTCCATCTCCATCAGACTCTTATTCATCTTTATTTCCCCCAGATTTTGCACAGTTCCTGGCAGAATGGATGCTTGTTGGCTAAATGATTGAATAGATTAGTTTGATCATGCTGTAATAAAGTAATATATATATATAATAGGTTATATATCACATTAAAAAGTGATTTTTAAAGGATTCAACTGACTGGAGGATTGAGTCAGGCTACTGTGGGTAAACTTGGCCAAAATACTCATTATCATCTTTTTCGTTTTCTCCGAGCGTGTACCTTTAACAATGAAGCAAATAACACCTAATTTTAAAATACTAAATAAAATAGTGTAATTGCACACACACACACACAAAATGTAAAAATTAGAACTTTGTATACTCCTCATTTGAACACAGAGAAGGAGTATACTCTTTCTCCAACTGTACAATGGAAAAGAGTTTGAACTGGAAGAAATGAGTTTTTATTGCCAATCTGGCTTCTCCATGATACATTTTATTAATGTCAACTAGAATCTTGGTCCAATTTCCTACCTTTTGTCAAATAGAAATAGTTCCTTCTTTCTCTCAGAACTGTGACCACTGGATTTGATATAGCCTTACATAAGCACAGGTAAAACCAAGGTATTAAGATTTTCATCACTCTGGTCATTAATCTGACCAAAACAATATACACGCATGGTGATTTACTATCGTATCCTACATTTTTAAAAAATTAAATCCTTTCGTTTTTAGCTTTGCAATTCATAGCAAGTATAATGACTCCACAGTAATTGTGACTTCTGTTGGAAACGTGCCTCTGTTTCTGATCATTTTTCTGAGCTACAGTCTCTTTCTGTGTTGTTTGGAGCATATGGGAATAAGATATGACGAGATACACAAACATAGGGCTGCAGAAATGTTCCTCTGGAGCGTTTGCCTGATGCAATTTTGTTTTGAATATATCTTATTCCCCTCCCCCCCCACACACACACACCCACCACACACACTCATGCTTATTGCAGAGGAGTGGAATAATCTGGAACTATGGGCCTCTACCCAACACCTTTCAGAGATGATCAAGCTATAACTGTGGCATTGCTCTGGGAAGGGTGGCCCCTCAGCTTACGAGCATCCGACCTTTAGGAAAGGGCTTTGCCGAGCCAGGAGGAGGACCTGGTGTTTCAGGACATGTCCTGACAGAGGAGGTGGGTCTCTGACCTCACAGGTCAGAAGCCTGGATGGACCTCTCACATAAATGTAACAGTATTTAGCTTTTGATTTTTTTGAGCACTATAGTATCTCAGATATTCGCAGTTAAAATTAAGAGCCCAGAAGATCAAGTTGTATGCAGTCAGTAGACTAATCCCATTGCACACTGAAGTTCTGCATCCCCCGTGGGTGATGACAGATGGGCAGTGAGCAGGAAGAGAGAGAAAGAGAAGCAGAAGCTCCCACCACCTGCCTCCTCCAAGTGGGGCGAAAGGCAAAAAGACAGAAAGCAAGACGGTGGACAAACTCTAGTGGAATGATTCCTAAAATAGCTTAATGCCGAGGCTCTGAAGATTCCTATGGTTCAATAGACATCATTCCAACCTGTTGTCAACACTGCCTTTGTGCAGATACTTTCCTTAGAAGTCGCCTGCCCGCTGTCTTCAGGGTTCCTGTAACTGATGCCCAGTATTCTAGACATTTCCTTTCTCTGAACCATCATGAATTTGGTCCTTCCTGACAGCAAGCCAGCAGTCATGTCAAATTCCTTTTTGAATGTTTTCACCCATTTTCAGTTATCTACCATTTGCCAGTTTAATGTATAAGCTTGTTGTGATCGTAAGTTGCCTCAATGCAAACTGAAGAAAGCTGAGGGGAGATCATAGGCATATGTGATTGACGGTCTCGAATAAAAGAATACAAAGCAGAAATCTATCAGAGTTACTAAAGATTCACTACAGGCTATGTTCCTTCCACTTCTCCGGACCAGACAGGGCCTGGTTGTTGTTTTTTCTTTTTTAATGCAGAGTATTTTATTTTATTTTATTTAGTTTTTGGCCACACTGCGTGGCATGTGGGATCTTAGTTCCCCCAACCAGGGATCGAACCCATGCCCACTGAATTGGAAGTGTGGAGTCCTAACCGCTGGAGCACCGGGGAAGTCCTGATAGGGCCTGGGTTTAGCCCCCTCTTTATATGGTGGAGGAAATCTGGCCTCCCCAGCATGGCTTACCTGCCTTTTCCTCCTTCTGTGCTCCCAGCAGGTCGGTCGCCAGCCCTCGGATGTGCTCCCAGGCCAGCTGCACGTGGGCCGACTCCACTGTGCGTGAGCAGATAGCAAAACGCAGCACGAACTGGTCTCTCAGGTGACAGGGAACCAAGTGGATTTTCTTGGCACTGTTTATTCTTTCCAGAAGAGCTTCGTTCAGTTTGTTGGAGCCCTGCAGGGATTGAGAGAGAGGGGCAGTGCTCAGATCTGTGGGGACCCAAACACTCACCACCAAGTGAGGCCCGCGTTGGGTGACACAGCCCCAGATCAGTGAGGGAGTCACCTCACCACTGGCCTTTCATCTGCAATGGTAGAAAATTCAACTAAGTAATCATTACGTGGCCCTGAAAGACGGCAGCCCTCCCACAAGACAACTTCTTCATGTTCTAGCGTGCTGTCAGAAGATGAGCCTTCCGTGATCCAGGTTTTTAAAGAAAAAATGAAGATTCCTAGACATGTTATCTACAAATTCATGAGCTTAAAGAGCAGAACTGTTTAACGGCACCAGTGAAGAGAAAGCTTCAGAAGAATTCTCAACAATATAGTAAGTCCCCTACGTACGAACTTTCAAAGATGCAAACGCGCACGTCCAATCACGTAAGTTAGTTCATGTGTCTGGCGTACATTGTCACGTGCGTGCATCCTCTACAAGTGGCTGTGCTTTGGGGCACTTTACTGTACAGGACTGTATAGAGTACAATAGTGCAGTATCTTTATTTCAAGCCCAGGATGTCTGCAAGCAAGCCCAAGAGCAGTGGTATACAGCCAGCTGTGTTAGTTGGGTACCTAGGCTAACTTCGTTGGACTTACGGTCAAATTGGACTTACGATTGTGCTCTCTGAACAGAACTTGTTCCTATGTAGGGGACTTACCTGTATAGAAAATGAAGTGTAATAGCCAACTGCTTGCTAGGATCTGGGAAAACTGTCCATGAACTATGGACCAAGGGACCACTGGTGGACCCCCCTCTGGAAAGGAGCAGCCCAGCAGCCTTGGGCAGGGAGACGGGGGGCCCACGCCTCACACTAACTGGACCAGATGGGAGGCGTGTGTCACACAGACCTGGGAGCCGTCCCTCTCCTGCCTGGTCAGTCCCGTTGTTCCTCATAGCTGCCCCCAGCCCTCTCGGTCTCCATTCTGTTCCCAGGCAGTGACCCCACCCCCACGCGCCTTATAGTTGCTGCAGAAGGGCCTGGAAGTGGGGCTGAGTCCTGGGTCATGTGACCCTCAGTGGGTTACGCTGTTCCTGTTCTTGCTTCATCTCAAGGGCAGGGAGGATGGTGGGAAGGGAAGCATCCTGCTCGCCCGGATGCCAGACACCGGCTTCGTGTCCGCGCAGGGCCTCCAGGCCGCTGGCTGATGGCCTGCACGGGACTCCAGCTGATGCCCCGTGCACAGTGCATGAGCCAAAGGCCACTCAGAAGCTGCTGACATGCACCGGGTCCAGACAGAGCCGGACCTGCTCGAGGATGAGGAGGAGAAGGTGGTACGAAAGGATGGAATTTCACCAGGAAGACTTCACAGGAGAGCAAACACCTGAAAATTATGTATGTAGGAAGTAAAAGCAAGTCACTTGGGAAAAATTTGCTTGCCATTTTCTAATGGATTGGACAAGATATATTTTCTACGAGCTAGAGGCAAAGAACCCAGCAGAGAAATCCGTCTGAGATGTAACAACAGAAGTAACGGCAAAGACGGACTGAGCAGGTGCAGAGTGGGATCAGGGAGGCTGGCTGAGATGGGGGAGGGGAGGAAATTGATGCCATGGCAACAGCTTATCCACTTCAGGTCAGATAAAGACCACGCACACGTTGAGCCATGGATGATGGAGAGGACTTGACATCCAGAATGGGCAGCCACGGGGCAAAGAATAGAATAACGAGATAGCAGATGTGGGGGACAGAAGGGTGAGCCACGATGCCTGGATAACTTCCTCACTGAGAAGAAAACTGGATTCGTGGAATGGAAGTAACAAGTTTCACAAAGGCATATTTCGCTTTCTGAAAAGCCCCTGGGCAGGAGGGCACACCATGCTGTCCAGGAGAAGAGTGGGAAGGGCACACAGGTGGCTTCGGTGCCCTTGTAAATGAGCAGGAGAAAATGAAAGTCTTGACTTTGACAACATTTCGCTCAGTGAAATAAGCCATTCACAAAAGACAGCATATTGACGATCCCGTGGATATGACTGTCCAGAGCAGACAGATGCGTAGGGACAGGAAACGGGTCCATGGACTGAAGGATGGAGGCTGGGGTGACTGCTGGTGGGTGTGGGCTCTCTTTGGGGGAAAATGAAGATGTTCTGAAGTTAGATTGTTGTGAAGGCTGTGCAACCCCGTGGATAGTCTAAAAATCATTGAAATGTATACTTTGTATGGACAAAGTGTATGTCACGTGGATTGTATCTCAATAAAACGGCTAAAAATTAAAGAATTTAAATCCTACAGGAACACTGGCAGTAGAAGCAAAAACAACTGACTGACGGCTAGCAAGTCAAAACACGCTTGCCACCAATGCCAGCGCGGACTGAACTGCCCCATCCGGTCACCCCGGGGATCTTGCGCCAGCCTCTGCACACCTGTGCTCAGGCGTCTCTGAGTGACGCGCTGCAGGGACCTCACGTCTCCCTGCCAGCTCTTGTGTCAGGACTCTGCTCTCTCTCTCCTGCTTCCAGGCTTTTCCATGGCTGGTTCCTGCCAGCCTTCAAAGCCCCAAGAATCGCTGAGGGGAAAGGAAGGGGGAGCGAAGGGCCACGTTTGGATGGGCAGCACCTTGCCAAGGCGACTGAGCCCATGGTTCCTTCTCCTGCTGCCCTCTGTGGACTCGGACAAGAAGGCCTGTGGGTGGCGTCAACTCTGCAAACAGAAAGCTAGCCGGAGAGCAGGCAGGGCGTTAGGTCCCAACCCGGCATCCTTCACACAGGGCAGGGTACTAAGGGGCCTGTGCGTGCAGCTCCTCTTGGGGTCTTTGGAGCAATGTGATCATGATTCCCAGCAAAGGTGGCTGAGGCCCTCAGGCAGCAGAATTACAGAGCCCCAGGGACCAGCAGTCCTCCAGCCCCTGTGTGCGCACCAGCAGCCTGAGGGCCATGTAGGGGTCAGCGGGTCCCGGGTGGGCCCGAGACTGGCTTCTCACAGGCTCCCAGGTGATGCCCATGCTAGTCTGGGGACCACGCTAGGACCAGTGAGCCCGTGGGTGGGTCAGTCCTTGGAGGGTTCCAGTGGCAGGGATGGATGGATAGAGAAGATGGCAAGCATCCTTGGGCCGGGTCTACACAGGCAAGAAGTCTGAGCACCAGTGAGAAGGGTAGGTGTCCCGGCAGGGAGGTGGGAAGAGCAGGCTGGAAAATTCGGGGGGAATCCACGGTCTCTGGGGAGCTCTGGAGGGTTTTGGAGCATGGACATAATGAATGAGAGTTTCCTCTCTGTCCTGCTCAAAGAAAATTCAGACGACTAAGTCGACTTAGACGTACCTTTAGCCGGAAACAGACCAGCCCCAGAGTGACTTCTGCACAGATTTCAAAGCGGGGGTCCTGGTGCACCAAGGCCTCGAATTCGTGGGACAGCTGGACGTGCTGCAAAGGGAAGGGACATCTGTCTGAGTTTCTCATCACCGCTTGGTTCAGAGCTTAGCCACCTGGAAAACCATATCAGACCACACGTTTAATATAATTCATTGATAAGCTGTAGCCAGCGCTGATGTCACCCACTCCCAGCTTTCCCCGTGCAGCTTGAGAAACTGGCTACCAGAAGAAAAGGCCGGAAGTCTTCAGAAAAACACCCCTTGTCATCTTCTGCTCAGGGGACTCTTTTCATCCCACCAAAGAATCTTTTGTAATTTTAGGATAAATGCTGTCAAGGGGGATTTAAACATTCCAGAAGAGAAACAGCGGCCGACGTTGGCTGGGCACCTGAGCGCTTCACCAGCCAGCTGTCGAGCTGACCCGCGGCACAGGGAGTGACACCGCAGTCACGCCCATTCTGCAGACCAGCAGAGCGAAGCTGATTCCGATACCAGAGCTCCAGGTCTGCCGCTGTTTGTTAGGCCGCAGCACCTGCCACCGGAGGTGAGAACCTCATCCGTCCAGGTCTGCCTGCTCTCCCTGAACCCACCCCCTCACTAAACGTCTCGATGTTTACAGAAACCAAAAGCTGCTTCACGCAGTATGTGATCTGAGAGCCAGCTGGCCCGGGTCTCGGCACACATGGAGCACGTCCTAAACCCCGGTATCCAGTGCGGGGTCACTGGCAGGGGCCCCGGGAGCGTCTGAGCAGAGATCGTGCCGCTCCAAGTGTTGGGACAGACACATCGTTTGAATGAGTGGTCCCCGGGCCCGGGACAAACTAGAGGGCTCCAGAGACTGTGCTGGCAGGGGTGCCCTCGAGCTGGGTCCTGAGGAGCTGCCCACCTGCCGGGCTGTATCCGGCTCCGGCCACTCAGTTGCCTCCTGGGAAGGCAGGGCCGGTCCCTCTCAGGGAGGCTTGCAGGGCTTTTCAGGAAGCAGCGATGTGATCACACCCAGCTCCCCACTGAGCTTCCAGCTGGAACCAAACCACCTGTGTTTCGCCTCCTTTCCCCAGAACAGCTGCATGCTCATCACTTCTGAGCACGGGCCCTGCAGTGGGCGAGAACTCGTGAACTCACGCACACGTCCCTCCTTGTTCGCTTCCCCACGGAGAGCCTCCAGGAGCGTTATGGCCTCCAGAGCAGCCTTGTAAGACAGATGGATGCTCACGTGTGCGGTACCGCAGGGGCCCGGGGCCATGTGCCCCGTCACAGGGGAGGGCACGCCCGAAGCTGCACTGTCACCAGAGTGAGACACTGCAGGATGCCCCATCCCCGTGATGTCTGAGGACCTCTGTCCATCAAGGTGGGCCCACAGGTGAGGAAGGACAGCCGGATGGGAGCGCCCGGCTGGAAATCGGCAGGCCTTCTGCAGCCAGTTAAGGGAGGCCTCCTCTGGACTGTGTCCTCGATTGTTTAAAAAAAAAACAACAAAACAGCAGGGTGTACACGCTACTCTATATAAAATAAACAAGAAGATCCTACTGTGCGGCCCAGGGAACTCTACCCAACATCTTGTAATAACCCATGGGGGAGAGTCTGAGACAGAACAGACGCGTATAGTATAGATATACATCCATCCATATTTAACTGAATCACTTGTATAACAGACACACACTACTATATATCAAATAGACAATCAACAAGGACCTACTGTGCGGCCCAGGGAACTCTACCCAACATCGTGTAATAACCCATGGGGGAGAGTCTGAGACAGAACAGACGTGTATGTATAACTGAGTCACTTTGCCGTGCACCTGAAACTAGCACAACAGTGCAAGCGAACTTTACTCCAATAAAATTTTAAAAATCAGGGCTTCCCTGCTGGCACAGTGGTTGAGAGTCCGCCTGCCGATGCAGGGGACACGGGTTCGTGCCCCGGTCCTGGAAGATCCCACATGCCGCGGAGCGGCTGGGCCCGTGAGCCATGGACGCTGAGCCTGCGCGTCCGGAGCCTGTGCTCCGCAACGGGAGAGGCCACGGCAGTGAGAGGCCCGCGTACCGCAAAAAAAAAAAAAAAAAAAAATTAAAACAACAAAGCAGGGTCGTGGGGCTTAGGGTCGATCCACGGTTCTCACAGTTTAGCGTACATCACAGCCACCTGTTTGCTTGTTATATAGAGGTTACTGAAACCCACTCCGAGAGACCAAGGTCGTGCATGTGCTTCTGGTCGGGGCTGTGTCAGAGGACATGCAGCCCACGCAGCCCAATCTCTCCCATTCTGGCAGTTTTCTGGAGAGAAACCTACTGCATCCTCATTACCGCCATTGTGGACTGGGCCTCGCTGTGGGCCAGCGGTGGCTCCAGTGGCAGGTAAGAGTGTTTGTCACTTTGACAGTCTCCTGGAGTGATAGCCTTCCGTCCCCGTGAAAGTGTCTAAAAGACCCAGGATCGTGCATTGAGCATCTTATAAATGCTCCACTCT
This sequence comes from Delphinapterus leucas, assembly GCF_059928025.1. Taxonomy (NCBI): domain Eukaryota; kingdom Metazoa; phylum Chordata; class Mammalia; order Artiodactyla; family Monodontidae; genus Delphinapterus; species Delphinapterus leucas. Next base: position 103,672,672 of record NC_143137.1, on the reverse strand, counting down.
CAACAGCCCAAACTTTCCCTTATAGCGGTTTATGAAGACATCTTACTTCCTTTCTAAAGTCTAAGACCTCCCTAATGTCACCCGGATAAATAATGAAAACAAACTCACCTTGCGGATATAGGCCTGCAGTCCCTTGACTCCGTACATCCTAAAAACAAACCACATCTTCAAAGAGCGGAACCTCCGGCCCAGCGGCAGCTGCCAGTGCTGAAATAAGACACAACACGGCACATCCGTGAGGGCTACGCTAAGGGCTGCTTTCCTTTACGGCTCATGGCCTTGTCCTCCAGGGGTCTTGAAGGCCCTGGAGGCCAAACCCTCTGGCTGCCATGCCCCATCCTGGATGGCAAAGCTGACAGCAGTGGAGTAAGCGGTCCGGCAGCCGGAGGCTGTCTTTACAAAGCTCCAAGATGCTCGTGCAGGGCACATGGGGGCCGGTGCTAGGCTCGGGAGCCATCGTGAGCAGATTGGGGGAGGTGCAGGACTGCCCCATGGGGCGTGCGGCCCTAAAATGTTTGTGTCACCCTAAAATGCTGTCACTACCTCGCTGGAGTGGGGTAGATTCCCCGGGGGCAGAGGTGCCCTGTGCACCTAGCCTTTTCCCCTCACCCCCGACCAGATGTGAGTTCGGAGAAGAGGGGGCCCAGGCTTGTTTGCCATTTGATTCCCAGCCCATCTCCCGGCTCACTGCAGCTGCCAGAGCAGTGCACGGCTCTTGCCCGGGGAAGGAGGCTTGTCACCAGAGCAGCCAGTTAAGAGACTGTCATCTGAGCGCTTCTTATGCCCTCTGACCCTTTGCTCTCCCACTGTCCCGGGGATGTCAGCTCCTGGCACACAGCCTGAGCACACAATGGAGGGACCGCCCCACCTTACAGAGGAATCTTCCAGGCATCACGGGCAGCTTCATTTCCTCTTAACCTGAGACCTGCCATCCGTGGGCTCAGCAGAGCTGCCCACTGCCAGGCCCGATCTCTAGTTAGGACCCAGTTAGAGGGTGTCCTCTTGTGGGACCCTGATCCTGAGAGGACCGGGAGACTGCAGGGGCTACAGCCCATGACAGTGCCCCGCACTGCATTCACAGTTTGCATTACCATGGACCTGGACTCAGGGAGACAAATCTCCACTTACCCTGTAGTCAGTGATAAGCCCTGGAAAAGAGAAAGAAAAAGGAAACAAAAAGGAACCATTAGACACCTTAGTTGATTACATGTCCAAGTCTTTTCCATCATCTCCTGAACCAGACATAAAACCCAGGGCAGGGCTGACTGTTCTTTGAGCCACTTCCCAAGGTAACAGATTCAAGGGCGGCAGGGATTCCAGAGAGCAAAGCATAGATGGAAGTGCCGAATTATGAATGGATGGATGCCACAGCTGATCTGACCTGGGAAGCCGGGGATGCTCACCAGCCACAGCGAGCCTCCTCTGGACAACATTGGAGCATCAGGTGTCCAAAACGCATCTTTCTAATCCCCACCTGATTCTGTGCCCAAGAAACTTAGAAACGTAGAAACTTCTGTCTACAAAATTCTTTGTCCAGCGTTCTTTCCTCCATACCATCCTTGGCTTTACAGCTCTTGGCACAAGGGGAGACTAAAATGAAAACTAGTTCGTAACCCCTGTGAAGCCATTTGAATCCCAGATAATGAAACTGACGCGAAGAATACCCACTGGGTATTTGCTCAGCGCCAGAACCCAGACTAAGATCTGAGAATACAGAGATGAACACCCATCAAAAGTTTGATTCTTTTTTACATTCTAATTGCTCTTTATACCACAAATTCACCTTCCCACGCATGAATGAATGCATGATGAGGGCTGTATATGATCTGATGCCAATTTACCACCGGGCACGAGGAGAAAGCTGAGATTTTCATGCTTATGTAAGTGCAGAAAGTGAACTCACATCGGGAGGCCTGGGAGGACCCCTGCGTGGGAGACTTTGGTCCTGGATCCCAGTGACGAGAGGGAGGCGTCCCAGTGACCCACAGGAGGGACTGGGCTGCAGCCTGGGGAGCTGCGGGGTGTCGGGTGAGGGGCAGTCCACGTGGGCAGTCCTGAGTGGGTTTTTTAATAGCTAAATAATGAAGAGATTTCTTTTTTCTTTTTTTTTTTTTTGCGGTACGCAGGCCTCTTACTGCTGTGGCCTCTCCCGTTGCGGAGCACAGGCTCCGGACGCGCAGGCTCAGCGGCCATGGCTCACAGGCCCAGCCGCTCCGCGGCATGTGAGATCCTCCCGGACCGGGGCACGAACCCGTGTCCCCTGCATCGGCAGGCGGACTCTCAACCACTGCGCCACCAGGGAAGCCCGAGATTTCTTTATTGAAAAAAAAGGATCTTTTTAAAAAACACTCTAAACATATTCCATTTCAAATTACAGCAGACTTAGCAGGAAAGTGAGATCCATCCAGATAAAATAGACGCTTATATCCAGTGGCCACAGAAGTTTAAAGTTGATTTTGGGTGATTTACTTGGTAAACACAAAATGGGTCATTGCTTTTGTTGATTCATAGATTATTTTAGGGAAAAAGTACAAATAACTAAGATTGTTCATCTTTAACAGCCACAGCTAATATTTCTATCAGATACTGCCTTTCTATAAAAGTGGAATAAAATTACACTTTTTAAAAATTCCTGGAGCAATGAACTTTACTGAGATGGCTTAAACTCATTCTAAGAATTTCTTCTTTTTTTGGCCATGTCACATGGCTTGCGGCATCCTAGCTCCCCGGTCGTCGGGTATTGAATTGAATCCAGGCCCTGGTAGTGAAAGCGCTGGGTCCTAACCCCTGGACTGCCAGGGAAGTCCCGAGAATTCCTTCCTTGTTTAAGAGCCGCATTTTGCTAACTGTCATGATGACTGTGGTTTTCATTATTCAAACATGAAATGTATTTTTAAATAGAAGAGCTTTGGCAGCTGGTTCCTAATTTCTCATGGCTTTATGCCAACGCCATTTTTAAAAACTAGACTTTATTTTTTAGAGCAGTTTTAGGTTCTGAGCACAACTGAGCAGGGGCTGGGTGTTTGTATCCGATGCGCCCCATGGGATGGTGGGCAAGTTTAAGAGGGCAAAATCCAGGTCTGATCTTTCTGTGGAGACCGCGCGGGCTGGGGTCCGCATGGGAGGGAAGGGCCTGTGCCTCGACTTGTGTCACTACTGTTCAGCGCTCCTGCCACAGTCATCAAAACTGCCTCATCTTCCAACCAGCCCAATTCCTGCTCAGTACGTGGAGGGTGGGGTCACGTGATCTCCGGTGTCCCTCCCATCACTAACATCCACTGTTGTCTAAGGAAACTCAACGAGACAGTGGCAGAAGTTCCCAAAGACTTGGCCTGTCCTTCCCTCCCCGGGGTCCCCGGACCCCATGGTGGCCGGCATGGCACCTGCTGGTGGCCATGAGGGCTTTGGAGAATGAGAGAACCCTCTCCCACCCGGAGGCTGAGTCCTATAGGGACAGACAAGCATGTAAATCACCATCCCCAGCACGTGGATTACAGCGAGTGGGCACAGAGGGACGGGGGAGAGTCTGTGCAGGTTGCCTCATGCATTTTATCTGATCAGGATCTCAAGTAGTCCGTAAGATTTGTTTTTTTTACTAGGAGACTTAATTTTTAGAGATCCGCATTTGTGTGTGGTTCCTGCCTCAGCCTCGCCCAATTTTCTCTTCCCTCCCCAGGCCCCTGGCCCAGCTGTTTCTTCCCCGGGTGCTACTGGTCTAAGCGATGCAAACTCTCTTTAGGGCAGTCGTCATTTCAAAGGCTCAGTGAAGGAGGTGCCCATGCCCGTGTTGAGGGCCCTGTGGCCCCTCCGGCCCTATGGGTGCCTCCCCCTACCCTGCCCCAAACAGTGAGGAGAAGAGGCAGGACCGCGTCACCACCAGCATCCCGCCTCAGGAAGCAGCTCGTCCTGGCTCTGCACCCGGCCCCCTAGTACCAGTCTGTGGACATGACTCTTCACCTTGGCTCCTGGGTACCATGGATGCAGCTCTGATGGGAACGACTGGAGAAAGCAAGGCCAGCGGCTTACCTGAGTCCTGGTGGCTGTGCTTTAGGTACACGGGGTCCAGTTTAAAGGCTCCGGTCAGGTCAGTTCTCTTTTTCACCCTGTTTTAGAGAACAAACCAAGGGGCTTAACGAGAAGGCGTCTCAGGTGGGCCTGCATGCCACCTGTTCCTTCTCCCGCCGGGTTCAGTCTCCCCTGCTCCCCAGTCCTCTCCCTGACACCCCACCCGGCACGCATGGCCCTCATCTGCAGCCCCCATCCCCTGGCTCGGCTGTAGCACAGCATTAACCTCCAGAGCTCTGGGCCCCTGAGGTTGCGGGTACGGGGTATAATAAAAATAAGTCTTCGGTCTTTATTCCTGGTCCGGCTAGAATTGCGCTGAGACCTGACACTGAGTCTCCATTTTTATTTAGTTAGGACTTCTGGAGTGGCTTCCAAAAAGTTGTACCCTTTTCTTCATACAAATCTACACAGGTTTTGATATATTTATTCATAGTAACCTGACATCTTTTCTTGCTATTATAAAAGAATATTTCTTTTGAAAATTTTACACGTGCTACTTATCATATATGCAAATAAATGCAACCTTTAAAGTGCTGTGTATCTAGAAATCTTGCTGTGTTCTCTTATTAATACTTTCTCGGAAGATTCTGTTCTCATTGAAGACACTCACAGCATCTGAGAATCATGAGTTTTACGGCTTCCACTGTAATCCTTACTTTTACTTCTCTGTCATGTCTTACTGCACAGGTTAGGGAAGCACAAAGCTGAATAGGGTGTGTATTAAGGGAATTGTAAAGTTTTCTCCCGATGTTAAAGGCAGTTTTTCTAATATTTCACCCCTAAGAATAGGTTTGCTGTATTTTTTTGGACGATATTTTTTTATCAGATTTGGAAAGTTCTCTTCTGTTCCTCTTTTACTAGAGCTTTTGTTTTGCTTGGGTTAGAACTTTATTAACGCTTTTTCCGTATCTAATGAGATGATAACTTTTTTTTCTCCTTTACTATTAAACATGGTCATAACATTTTAAAATCTTTTAATATTTTTCAACCACCCTGGGATGTCTGGAATGAACACATTTTAGTCACAATATACCATCTTTATTTTCCCCTTAAACATTATAGAATTTTATTTGCTAAAATTTACTTGGAATTTCCACATGTAATTTTGTGAGCTTGTCCTGTAGCTTTCCTTTCTCAGCTTCTCATCTGGTTTTGGGATCAAAGTGACACTGACCTCATGATATATGTCCCCCTTGCTGGTCTCTGAATTACATTTATAATTAGACCTATAGATGCCTTGACAGTTGGTAGAACTTGCTGTTAGAAGAATTTGGATGTTTCTGTTGTGTGAAATGTAACTATTGGCACATAGTCTTTACAGCTATGAGACGTTTCAGGTTTTCTATTTATTCTTGAGTCAGTTCTGATGACATATTTTTTGTAGTTATTGAATATGTACATTTGTAGGCAATTCTGGAATGATGTAATTCATAGTACTCTCTGACTCGTTTTTCAAATGCCTGCTGTGTCTGTGGTTTTGTCTTTCTTATATTTCCAGTACAGTAAACTGTGCCTTCTCCTCTATTTCTGGTCCTTCTTTCTGGAGATCATCTATTTTATTAGGCAGGTCAAGGACCAGCATGTGGCTCTCTTGATCTGTGCTCCTGTTTCCTTATTTCCTATTTCATGTCTGTCTCTTCATCGTCATTATTTCCCTCCTTCTAGTTTTGAGGGTTTATTCTGTCGCTGTTTTCTGGCTTCCTTTGGGCCCTTAGCTAATTATTTTCTGGCTTTCATGTTTTCTGTTTAAGTCTGTTCTCCAAGTCCTGCTTTACCGCATGCCCATGAATTCTGTCACATCTTCACATTCATTCAGGTCCTAGGATTTCCAGTTTCCCTTTGTTCATTGATCCATGGCTCCAGTGGGTCTGTGGTGGTTTGCTCTTCAAAATTTAAGTACCAGCTTTGCTTTTCCTTGTGAAGTTTAATGATAACTCAAAGAAGAAAACTTTATTTAAACAAGCAAATGGACGTGTGCACGCACATACGCAGACACACACGCTTGCACAGAAACACCCTCTCTAGGCATCAATGTCATCTCACCCCTGATGGGCCTCACTGTGAGGAAAGCCTCTCCCTGTCACTGGACACATTCCTGAGGGATGGTCCTGATGGAGGAGGGGGCAGGGGACGCCTGTCCTGTGCAGAAAGCATGGCTTCTTCAGTTGTCTTTTTAAGAAATCTACAACACTGTGTGTGAAGGGCTCCCTGAATGAGGGCTCCTGTTACCTCTTGGTGCCAGAAACAGTATAAAGAATTCAAGATGCCAAAAGCACTAGGAGTGGGCTTCCCTGGTGGCACAGTGGTTGAGAGTCCGCCTGCCAATGCAGGGAACACGGGTTCATTGCCCGGTCCGAGAGGATCCCACATGCCGCGGAGCGGCTGGGCCCGTGAGCCATGGCCGCTGAGCCTGCACGTCCGGAGCCTGTGCTCCGCAACAGGAGAGGCCACAGCAGTGAGAGGCCCGCGTACCGCAAAAAAAAAAAAAAGCGAAAACAAAAGCACTAGGACTAAAGTGCAAAGAAACAAAGGAGATTCAGATAAAACTGTGCTGTCATGCACAGTTTCTAGAATCACGTCTTACCATAACCAGAGTGATTTAAAATCTTCCCAAGTAACTGAATTTTTCAAAAAATCCAATATAACAGGGGTGTACAAAAGGTATAAAACTAAAAAATTTAATTTTATTTGGAAAAAAATTAACCCTCTTTTCTAAAGGCAGAGTAAAACATGCCCTTGGTGGAATTTGAGGCTTTCTTTGGAGAAAATCTGATATTAAGGGACATTGCGGTCAGAGCAGAATGGTTCATATTTACATATAAAAGATTCAAAATACCCAAATGAACAATAAAGAACCTATGAAGAGAATAATGAAATCATTACAAAACCTATTTACTGGGCTGGTAATGAGGCCAAGTTTTTAAAACTTCTATTATCTTGTCCATTTTAATATGTAGAGAATGTAACCAACAAATTGAGTTTAAATTATGGACTAACCATTGATAAAATTTCATTAAACAAAAGACAGACCCTTATGATTTTGAGGAATACAAAAAAGCCAGTGAGAGCAAAAAAAAAACCAAAATCCATTTACACCTTGTTTGTTGTATTAGCAAAACCTTTAAACACATCTATAAAAGATTCACAACCTAGGGCTTCCCTGGTGGCACAGTGGTTGAGAGTCCGCCTGCCGATGCAGGGCACGCGGGTTCGTGCCCCGGTCCGGGAGGATCCCACATGCCGCGGAGCGGCTGGGCCCGTGAGCCATGGCCGCTGGGCCTGCGCGTCCGGAGCCTGTGCTCCGCAACGGGAGGGGCCACAACAGTGAGAGGCCCGCGTACCGCAAAAGAAAAAAAAAAATCACAACTTAGGACTGTTTGCATTCTACTGTGTTAGGACACCTCATTTTTTGCTGCAATAACCTCTTAGAATAGCAAAATATATGTATGTGATCCCCTGGATTTTCACAACGGGGCAGAAAAGCCTCTGAGTAGACTCTTAGCCATCCTTCTCTCCCTGCTCTCTGTCACCAGGCCGCAAGGCTCGCTTACCTCCTCTGCAAACACGCAGGGGCCCCCAACCTGGGCCCAGCTTGTTCAGTGGACCCGCAGCTCAGGTAGGCAAAGGGGTAGCTGCCTTGAACCAGGAGAGGAACGCTGTGGCCCATTCACTCTCCTTTGGACTTTAGGCTGTATGTGCCAGGGCTAAAATCCAGGATTATTTTCAGTATTCAGAGAGAAAGTGGAATCAGAGTCAGATTGAATAAAAGTGGACATGGAATCAGGGCCCAATTTTGCCTCACTCACACTAAAAACAGCTCTCATTCTCCAATTTCTCTGTATCCATCCGGGACAATTCCAACGTGTTCTCTGTGCATCCTCTGTTTACCTGTGTGTTTGTGAAATGGATATTGCTTTGTGTGCTTGTCTTCATTTGCATCCTGGGAGATACATAATTCTGTATCTGACTCTTTTTACTCAGTTACAGTTTTTGAACCTTCACCCCTATTGCATCAGACACATGGCTCTGGCATGGATGGCTGCGTGCCATTAGCAAACCCATGCACACCTCAGAACTCCAGTTGCCTCATCTGGATGAGGGACGATAATTCCTATACCAGTAAGACTGCAATAGGATTAGGTGAGGTGGTGTATGAGAAAGTAAAAGGCCACCTACTAGCAGGTAATATCTTGAATGTAACATTTGTACTCGAAGCATCATTACTGCTGTAAACCGAAGAATCAGGCACCCCTGGATGAGGGTTTAGGTGCATTTGCTTTGCCCATTCCAGCAAGGGCAGGGGGAATTCTCTTCACACAGCCCAAGAACTTAGGTTTACATCTCACTTCTTCGTAGAATCTGGTGCTGTGATTTAACTTGGTACATCATTTCTTCAAACCAGAAGTATTTGGAGAGCAACTATAATCTTTCACGTGTGCATGCTCGAGGAGCCTGGTGCTCACAGGTGCACAGGGCCAGGCTGGCCACGGGGCTGTGCCAGGTGGGAAGGATGCCCCAGGATCCCAGACGGGCAGAAATGATGCTTTAAAGGTGCTTAGTAATGGATGAGACATTGGAAAATTGCACGTTTATGTAAAAACACCAACTTTTAAATGTGGGCAGCTTATTTAAAAGGAATTTAAACCTACATGGACCACAGGAAACCATCTTCAGTAGCTGTCACCTCTTCTGAGTTTGCTGTCGTGCACACGTGCGTCTCAGGGCCTTTGCACTGGCCACTGCCCCACACACCCACACCCGCATTGTCTGGACCCTCCTCACGTGCCCTCTGTCAGACGCCACTTCACCAGACAGGCTTCTGGGCAATGAACAAAGGGGCCGATCAAGGGGTCTCTCCCGCACATCCCTCTCTACCCCCAGCTCCCCACGCTTCTCCCCTGAACCGCTCTCCTCTGTCTTCCCAAGCCCTTTCCCTGTCCTGCACCTCCTCAACCCATGGATCTCAGTTTGCACTGGACTAGACTTGATTTCATTTAGGTTCTCAGTTTCCTTTGGTTGTATTTTATTTACTGGAAACTCTATGCCATGGCTGAGACTCCTCGAGTCCAGGAATGATAGCGCTCTGGTTTCAGTCCACAGCGCTCAGAACGAAATGCTTTCCAACTAAATCCTGACCGTCCCTTCTCCTTTGTAGGTCTTGGTTTGGACGGGGCTGCCCCCAGGTGCAGACGCTGCTTCCCTAGCGTCACCCAGGGCAACCCCTGGGGTGGGGGTCTGGGCGGTGTGAGCACCCCGCAAGCTGGGAAGTGCTCAACACGCCCCTGTGGGCAAGGAGAGAGAACTTCTTTGCAGGGAAGGGGTGCTTGGCACATTGGGGTCAAAGGAAAACCTACGTTTGATAAGAATCAAAAACTCAGAAAGTAGTAGGTGGCATAATTAAGATTCTAGGGTTTAAAGTAAGCTGACCTGGGTTAATTCCCTAAATTTTAGCCTTCTGGCTTTAACTAGTAATTTCTTATGAGCACTATTCTGGGCTGAAGTGTGTCACCACCCCCCAAATTTATACATTGAAGTTCTAACGCCTGGTACCTTAGAAAGTGACTGCATTTGGAGACAGGGTCTTCAAAGAGGTAATTAAATTAAAATGTGGTCACATGTCTGGGCCCAGATCCCATATGACTGGTATCCTTCTAAGAAGAGGAAATTTGGACACAGACATGCACAGAGGGACAACCATATGAAAACCCAGGGAGAAGAAGGCTGTCTACACACTGAGGAGAGAGGCCTCAGGAGGAACCAGTCCTGCAGACACCTTGGTCTCGGGCCTCTAGCCTCCAGAATTAGATTTCAGTTTTTTAAGCCGCCCAGTATGTGGTACTCTGTTACAGCAGCCCTAGCAAGGTAATATAAGCACAGCGCCCGAAATAGTAGACATGGGTAATTTTTATGTTAAAACACGAATCCTTCAAGATCAAATTCCATCAATCAATATTCATATCATCATTACCATATCTCCCAGATGTGTGAAATCACCTCAAAACCCTTGACAATGTTCTGGCCAGGACCTCAATAGCTCAGGAGAGAGAAGGCACATCCTCTATTATAATTTAAATTTTTACTCTATTTATTTAGCCTTTCAAACCCACAGGCAGGTGGGAGGCTCCCACCCCTCAATTCCCCACTCCGAGGGGATAACTAATCACCCTTCTCTTTGGCAAAATTTCAAATACTGGAGGCTGCTCTTGTGTCTTGTGGCTCATGTGTAAGTTTCTCCTACAGGCTCATAACGCTCAGGTCCGTTTTCCATCTCCAAACGACGTGGCCTCATCCCTACATTTCCCGTCTCCTCCCATACATCACCTCCCCTTTGCCAAATCTCCCTCTACGGGCTGGTCCTGAACAGAAGATGCCAGAAGGGACCCGTCTGAGACAGATTAACACACAGCCCCCAGCTCTGGCCGCATCTTCCAGCAGCCTCGGCCGTCACACCAGGCTCTGGGAAAGGCCACGGATAAAGCACGTTTTCTCTCATCCTTAACTTGCTCCCTGGCTTTCTGGATGCAAAGGCAGATGCTACATTTATTGTATTCATCCTTATCACATCTCAGCTTTTGGCTCATACATCAGTGGGCCCTGACAGCTGCAGTCTCCCCGTCTGGAAGAGGGGGCAGCCTCTTTGCAAGGCTGCCTGGGAGGGCAGTGACTTCGGTTAAATCGCGTGTGATGACGGCAGCCTGCACGGACGGGGGCTCCTTGCACATTCATTTTTGCTATTACTTTACCCAGGAAATGAATGGAACATCACGGCTTACCACAGGCCCCTCTGGGGTCACCTCGCTCCATCCCCCATCAGCCGTCAGCTGGTCTGTCCAGGCTGGCTCTGTGGCTTTTCTCTGCCAAATGCCTTAGCTAAGGATCCCTTAGCTGCCAGTTAACTTGCTCTGAGGCCAGCACCCCTCCTCACAGAACAGAGGCCTCGGGGACCCCTGCCGGCCCCATGCCAGCTGGGTGCTCTGGACCCACAATCCACCCGTCAGCTCCCTCGGACAGTGTTTGCGCCCGACCCAACACCCCAGCAAAACAGAATTACATCTCAACCCAAATTAAAGTTTGAAAAAAGGGAGTTTTGACACGCTGCAAAAACTAGCCTTAAAGTGTTCCGATCCAGGTAAAATAGACAAACACAACCACAAGAATACTAACATTCATAAAAGCTGTATCTTTTATCGGTTCTTATTAACATTGCAGAAAAACTGTAGCCCAAATATGAATGGGTTTTAAAATCATGTATCAGAGTTTGGGTCAAAGACTGACAAAAAAGAGAAATTGATTTAAACAGAAGTGAAGCACTGAACATGTAGTTTATCTTCAGACAGAGTTCAAGGGGAACTGATTACTTGGTGAACTGACTCTAGCCGGATTACGTGAGAGCTGGTTTCCTCACCTTTCTAAGGTGGAAAACCATTCACTTAATTACACAGTGAACAATTTTGCACAAAATTCATGCAAAGCCTCCTGATCTCAAGATTCATTAACCACCTTCTTACTCTAAAAAACTCAGAAGAACTAGTTTCTAGTAAAATCCCTTTCCACTCCCAGTCATCATGATTTCTTTAAATATTATCAATGTAGTGAAATACCAGCCACTTTCATTTTGGAAGTTTGGAATTCTTTTTTCTTGCTCTAGAGATAACCAATGTGATGCTGGTACTGCTGGTAAGAATTTTCAGGAAACTGCTTAGAAAACAGAATTGCTTTTATTTTTCCTTAGCAAATGCTTTTAGGCATATAGACTTAGATTTATTAAACATTTACGAATAAAAACATAGAAGCAAATGATTTAGAAATATGTGCTAAGGTTACTAAGCACTGTTTTTATTAATACTAGATAGATTAGACCAGAGATTTTCTCTGTTATCCTCTTTTCTTGTGCCAATATGTTCTAGATAACAGCATACAGCAGGGTAAGATTTAGCAAGCATTCCACCCATGGCTCAGAAACGCAGGCAAGCAGTAAGTGATGTATGTGCTTCGCCAGCAATGGCACCTCACCTGCCAGGTTTCTTTCGTATAAACTATTCTAAGGAGCAGGGTAATTGACATCTAATGAGCAGGGCAACTTACCACATGGCAGAGCAGTCAAAATTCACCAAAAGCCATTTGTGGGGATTAAAGTTAAATGAATCTGCATACTGCCAAGGAATAATAACAACAAAAAGAAAACAGTTGTTAATGTTTAGCTATAAAACAAGACCTCGTACATAGTAATTAACAGTTTGCAGTCTCAAATGAAAACCAACATGACCAGACAGAGGAGAAGGGAAGCAGCTGAACCATGGGGTTTGGGGCTCGAGGGCACTTGGGAAGTTCTGGGCAGCCACCGCTCCTACCTGAGCCTCTTTTCTTTCATTTTCAAATCCTGTCTCATGAAACATGAAGCTAATGTAGATCTGATTCTGGGCTGAAGCGCAAGGGGAGGAAGAGAGCTTTGGAGCCAGAGAATCGGGGTTGGCTTCCGGGCACAACCGCCTGTCCGTGTGGCCTGGATGGGAGTTCTGCTTCGTGGGGAAGGCGTGCAATCACAGCCACAAACTCTTCAGTGCAGCTCCCGAGGGTGATGCAGAAACCGTCCAGTGCAAACACTGAGACTGTCGCTGCTCCGTGGTTATAAAGCCAGCCAGCTCGGTGGCCCAGGGAACCACGTGATGAGAAAATGGCTACTGACCTCCTGCAGCTCTGGTTAAGCGGGGAGACCTGGCAAGAGAACAGTCCCTGGGCCATATGAAAACGACCGCCAGGTAGCCCTCAAGCTGGCTCCCCGCTCAGAGGCGGAGGGAAGGGACTGGCTGAGCCGGGCTGGGATGTGCCTCAGGGGAGGGTGTGCCCTGCAGAGAGACACCCACAGAACCAGAGCGACGCTGAGGTCCGCTGGACGTGAAGGGTACCAGGTTGCCGACTGAAAAAAATGCACAACCTAAAAGTTGAGTTATGTTTTTTGTGGCGGACTTTCCGAGAACTTCAAGCCCAGAAGACAGCATCTCAGGTAGCTCTGAGGGGCTGCTCTGAAGAGGCAAGGGGGAAGCCAGGATCTAGAGGGGTTTTTGCAACAAAGACCAGGTAGTGGGAACATCAAAAGATTACCATTAATAAAAGAAAACCAGACATCTCAAGTTAAGGAATTTAGCTCTTTTCTATGCATCTATGGGAAGATGCAAGAGTCTGGGCTCACTGAAACCACCCCTTTGATGGGCACCTCAGCTACCTGGGGCCAGTGTCCTATGCTTTCCCACCCTGAGTTCCCTCAGGGCTCACTTTCAGGGCGGCTGTAATGTGATGGCTTGACGGCTGCAACATCCTTTGTCTACTGATATGGCAGCAACATTTTCCTACAGGAATTTATAAGTGAGGGATTGGAATGAGATAGTATCTAGAGCCTTCCTATTATGTATGTGTTAAACCTAATTTGGTGTAGGGCTTTCACACTTGGATCAAGGGATGCATTTCGAGGACCCCGGATAATTGCAAATATGCAGAATTTCAAAGCATAATCGGAGCCCGACCCTGCCAAAGGTCATGGGAAGTTTCTGTCATCGTGAGGAGACCCACCCTGGCAGCAACACAGACACAGTTCATATTTGGGGGGGCTTGCCTGCTTTGAAACTGTGAGTCCCAATTCATTTTTAATTGGAGAGATTCACAGTTCTACTTTCCCACATAAAATGAGATGTAATTCATGGCTTATGTTGCATGCTTTCAAATTTGCAGTCTGAAGTCACATAAAATTTATCCACATTTCAAACTACTAGACAGTTCGGAATAATCAAAATTTTAATTCACAGGTGCTCTGTCAGACAACTGGACCGATCTGGCCTGGGAAATACTTTATGCATACGTTTCCTCAACTTTATGAACTGGCAAAGTTCTCAGAATGTATGTATCATGATCAGCAATGGGAAAGTGAAAATTTCGTAGCTCATCTACAGTAATCAGGCTCAGCCCATTTTTTTCATTTAGTGGGTTTGGTTCTTTTACCCACATTGATGTAACAGATCAACAACGGTTCCCGTTTATCTAAATGTTTTCTCCTTTATTTCTAAAGACACCCTCCACATTCATCGTACTCATAACAGTAACAGGGTCCCTTCCTGGATGCCAGTGGTAACAACTGCCAACAGCTGGCTCTAGGTTCAAGTTCAAGTGTCATCCCATTTTCAAGTAGAAAAATGAGAGATTTCAACCACCTAGACTGGTCAAGGAGGGCAGTCTGCGTTTTCACTGAGCCATCACAAGTGGCGAGCCCTTACGATTATCAGAGCGCCGGCTCTTGGCATATATCCTCTGGCGGATGGACAGGACCTGGGTCCACCTGGAGGCCACACGGCTGCATCTATAATTGAAGCAGAATGATGGCAGCGGCCATGGCAAGGCCCCAGCTGGGAGGAACCTCGTAGGGGGTGGGGAAGCTTCGAAGTCTCCCCAAGGCCGTGGGACACCTCTTCTCCATCCCAACGAGGGAAGGGAGAGGGGGTAGCCAGGAGGGGCCGACAGGGAGATGCGTGGTCACCAATGGCAACCTCACCCGTCTGCCCGCTCTGGGGGAGCAGATTCATTTCCCTCGAGGTTCCAATAAAAGCAATATTGAGAAAGAGACAGGAAATGACAAGTTTCATTTGTTGATAACGGGAAACAGAAGGTGAAAGAAGGGGCTTTGTTTGCTTGGCATTTTATTAGTTCCCTCCTGGGGGCTGATCTGTGGAAACGTCTTTCATTACCCACTGCGACGTTTTCTTCCGGCTGATGGAGAGGAAGGTTCTTATCTGCAGGGAAGGGCTGGGCCAGACAGGATATTGCACCCCTTATCTGCGAGCTGACCAGCAGGCCCTCCCAGCCCAGGGACCAGTGGCCACAGGAGGACAGATGGCAATGACTCATTGTTGGGTATGAAATCCTGTCTGCTGCTGATAGGATCTCACTGCAGCCCCACCACGGGGGTGGTCTGACAATTGGACACCCCCATGAAAGTGAAACCTCGAGCTGTGGGTTCATGGGCAAGAGAGGAGTGTAAGGGGGACAGATCGTGAGATTCTACACCTGATACTCAGAGTTAGAAAAGACCAGGCCTTGGGAGGAGCACATACCTCCCAGATGAATACTTTGCCCTTGGTCCCTGGAGACCATAGGGACAGACATTCCCAGTGATGTGCATCGTCACACACAAGACCACAGGACCACAACAAAAGGTATTTACATGGTACAGAGGTTTATTCTTCACTTCCTAGCACCAAACACCCACCTAACTAGCTACCAGCCATGAACTATAGAGGCCAGTGTGAGCTTCCCGTTACCAGAAGTTCTCATGTACTACACCCCTTCCCAATATTTCCAGAGGTCTCTGGAAGCTCTATTTACCCACCGAGGATTGATCTAAGCCCTCGCACACATTCAGTGATCAATAAGTAATTATTGAATGAACGAGTGAATAAATGGATGGATGTGAGGGAGCTATAAACCAGAATGCGCCTTCATTCATTAGTGATAAAGCCATTATTCATCCCAAAGAGGGGAATTTTGTATTCTATGCCTCTGACGCCCACTTTGCTGGTATTATGGTGTTATGAGAATCCAAATTAGTCACTAGAAAATTGATCGGCGGCAGGCAAGAGAGCAGAGGGAGGTTTGGAGGGATGGTCTCTCCAGGTCGTGGTGAAAAATGACAGTGGCGTGGAATGCGTGCATAGCTTGCTGTATGTAGACGCTGCTTCTCAGCCCTTGAAATATGGTTAACTTCTCTGATGCTTAAAACAACCCCTCAAATGAGGCATGATTACGAAATCCATCTTGTGAGGTGGGGAGAGGATACCAGCCTGCCCGAGGGGACATGGCTGGTCCTAGGGCAAAGCCAGGATGCAAACAGGCTGTCCAAGGCCCAAGACCACGCACCTCGTGAGGTCAAGGTCTCGAGAAAACCCTGCCTCTGAGCACGAAGCCATTACTGGCCTCCTTTGATTTACTATCCTCTTCCCCCGCTCACTGACAAAGTCTGCCACCCTGGACCCTTCATGGCATGTACATCTGAGTCCCTGGCAAGGAGGAACTTCCTGCCCCGCGAGCTGCCGACAGTGAAACCCGGCTCCAGCCTGAAACAACTCATCACTTAGTGTTAACTCTGCACCCTGGAGAAGCAGAGCATCTGTCAAGCGTTTTGGTGACTGCTTCTCTAAAGCAGCAGATACTTTAGCTGGCGTTACAGGCCATGTTTTCCAAATTCTGAAAGTGCTCAGGACATTTCAACGCACTGGTGGCTGTTTTTTCCATCTCAGTGAAAGTGAACATCATACTCAGTTGCGTGATCAGAACATGACTATTGATCCAGATCACATGGAATTGCAGGTTGTTTTTTAAAAAAATATCCCTTGATCTGAAACTCATTCAGATTTTATTTTCTTCCTAAACAGTTTCCCACCGTTTGTAAGCTCAACTCTATCCTATCATGATAGCTCTGCCCAGGATTTGCAGATGGAGAAATAGTGTAAACGTCAGGTGTATTTTGAGAAGACAAGGCTGTATGATCGGGAAGGTTCTCACCCCTTGTCACAGGGAAGTGTAACCTCCACTCATCACAGAAACTGGTTTGGAAGTCATTTGCTGAAACGAACCACAGTAGTAAAAATTATAAATGTCACATCCTTGTAAGGAGAAGTCACTGGTCACAGGATACCTTTTAAAAACGCTCTTGTGGAAGAGCATACTCACCTCCACTCCATTCAGAAGATGCCGGAACTCGGGGCAGATGAAGGCGCTGCCCGCGTAGGCAGCGTCCACATGCAGCCACACGTCCTCCTCGCGACCTGAAGCCCAGAAGCGACCTGTGAGCACTCGGAGGGCCGCCCTCATCCCGGGGTCAGAGCACCTGTCCCAGCCCAGCATCTTCTCAAATACAGTCTGTCAAGAGCGTTTGTTGGCCTGATGTCTGCATCCCTGACAAGCAGTGATGCTGAGGCAGAGGCCGTGTGCTACTGGCCCCGACGGTGCCTGGCACGGGGACCAGAGCTCAGAGGACGCGTGGAGGTGAGGGGAACCCCTGACCCTCGGTGTTGACCCTCACGCCCAGCAGAGCCCCAAGGAGCCAGCCTACCCCACACCAGCAGCCCGTCCACCCACATCTACTCCAGGCAGGTGCCATGCTCTGCCCTCCCCACCCCACCCTCGGGGAACTTTCTCCTCGATTCTCTTGGGTCTGAAATCCTTCCCACAAGCATCTCTTAAGGCTGGGACCACGCAGCCCACACTGGTCTCTCCAGGAAGTTCAGTCACCTGCTTTACGCTTCCTGAGATCATTCTCAGCTCCCTTCATAAATGAGATTTTTGTGTTCCAGCCGTACTGGAAAAGTCTCGCGGGAAGGGCACCTGCCTGACTTTGAGCTGGGATAGAGTCCTGTCTAAATGTGGTCCCTCGGGACTTCCCTGGTGGTCCAGTGGTTAGGACTCCGAGCATCCACTGCAGGGGACACGGGTTCGATCCCTGGTCATGGATCTAAGATCCCACATGCTACATGGTGCAGCCAAAAAAAAAGTAAAATAAAAAATAAATGTGCTCCCTCAATTCAAGCATATCTGGGCTCAACTCCCATCTCCAGCCACCCAGCCACCATGTGGTCTTATTGCCCTCCTGCAAGCTCGTTCCCCTCTCAGCAAATGGAGATGAAACAGCACCCAGACCTTGAGGGAAAAACTAGGTAACACTCGTATGTGCCCGTCACGACACTAGGACAGACTCGCTCCTAGAGCAACGGGATCCCCGTGATTATTTCCTGCCTCCGTGCTGTAGACTGCCCACGGCCGTGAAATACGCAATCAGGAGAGGTTGTGGGTCTGCAGCAAGGGGTGGGCGCCCTTCCCTTCCAGGGGCGGAGCTGCCCCAGGAGCACCAGATCAGGGCACCCTGGCAGGGGTCCGTCGACACCTGCATCTGTGCTGGTGGATGGATTCACGGTTCACTTTTGCATGCGTGAAGCCGATTCATCACACACGACGCTATGAGGTGTGAGGAGTGGTTCTGAGCTCTGCTGATAAAAGACAGAAGAGGCAATTCAAAGCCTCGGTTCAGTTTGATCTTCAGGATGGAAGGGATGAAGCCTTTGGTTGCCTCAGGATCAAATGTGTCCGGGGGGGTGGTGATATCGCCACAGAGGATCACGCTGAGTGAGCCTAAAGCACGTCTTACGGGTTCATCACTGCACTCAGACCAGCCTCCCCAGGTGCCCGTGGAGCCCCCCATGGATGTGGCCGTGAGCCAGGAAGGGAGAAAGGGGATCAGGAAAGGACAGGACGGCCGCCACCGCTGCAGCAGTGCTGTCACCTGTTGCTGCTACAGCTCAGACCCGCTGAGGGGAGGGAGACGCTTCAGACGCACGTGCAGGATAGACACAAAATCTCAGGGCAGGTCTGTGCTCTCCTCGGGGCCGTGGGAGCTGCTAAGGTAAGCTGCATTTTCTGATGGAGGCGCTTGGGTGGAGTTTGACTGCGTCCGGCTCAGGACTGAGCAGCGAAGGGTCAGGCAGACAAGGCAGGAGGGACACAGCCGTGAGGGCTGGAGGAGGGGACGGAGTCTGGGAGCTGCAGACGGGCTCTCCTTCCCCCTCGGCCCTCACCCTGAGAGAGGGATGCTTTAACACAGTAAAACCCACACCCCCTTACTTTAGCCAGGCCTAACCCGGGACAGATGGAGGAGAGGAGATCTGACCCTGAACCCCCAGGACAGGGCTGTAACGATGTCAGCCCCCAAGTCTCTGTCACTCCAGAGGATACGGGAGATCCAAGAGGGGCAGTGTGTGGGGAATGATGGGGGGCCGCTCAGGGTTTCGAAAGCGGGGCACCAGAAAGAAGGTGCCAGAGAGAACTAGCCTTACCCCGGAAGAGCTCTGGCCTTTGCCCTCGGCTCCAGGGAGGGGACCTCTAGCCCCTGGAAGGCCTGGCCTGAGAGAAGTTGTGGCCCCCCAGACGGCCATTCCATGTCAGTCCTGAGTCCTGAAGGACTGGGAACGAAAGGTATGAGCTGGATGTCCGGGAGGGGCTGGGGAAAGAGGGCAGCCTCCCGGCCAGTGTGTGACACAGCCCAGTACAAACCCTGACACCGAAGGCTCGGCAAGCTTCCCTGGCAGGGAGGGCCCGCTCTCTGGGCCTACTGTCATGCATCAGGGCTGGTTGGGGGGACCCAGGGTGACTTCACAGGAGAGGACGACCCGAAGCCCCAAGTTTGGACCCTTCCCCACTCTACCCCAGGCACCTCCTCCTGCCATAAACCGTAACCACAAGTATGCTCTCAGGTGTGGAGCATCAAACCTGAGGGAAGCTTTGGAAGCC
This sequence comes from Delphinapterus leucas, assembly GCF_059928025.1. Lineage (NCBI taxonomy): Eukaryota > Metazoa > Chordata > Mammalia > Artiodactyla > Monodontidae > Delphinapterus > Delphinapterus leucas. Next base: position 103,653,283 of record NC_143137.1, on the reverse strand, counting down.
CTGACCTTGGAGCTGGTGTCAGGACCAGGGACAGCCTTTGAGGGACTGGATTCCCTCTAACCGTGTAGTTGGCCTAAAACTCCTGCAGGAGGAACTTCCAGACACCCGTGGGGAGTGGATTCCCAATGGGCTTCTCTTCTCTCCACGGGGAGGGGAACAGCCTTGAGCACCACCTCTGCATCCCAAGTCTTACGTGTGATCGGCTGACAGCACAACCTGCTTTCCGTGCCCACCGAATACGGTGGGTTTCTGTAGGGGTCAGGGGTCACTGAGGCCCCAAGGCCAGAGCACAGGAGTCGCATGCCCCAGGACGAGGCCCACCCAGCACGCAGGCAAGGCCGCCTCGACGGGGAGGTTTCTGATGCGTCCAAGAGGGAAGGGGCAGCCCCTGTGCCTGTCGGGCCCCCACTGCCTTGCCTGTTTCCTTTCGAGGCCCCCGTGGACAGGAGCAGACAGGCCTCCAGCACCATCAGCTACAGACCCGCCAGGCACCCCTCCCCCTGCCACACCCCTGGGACCCCCGCTTCCCACTTTCACACTGCCTGCCTGTCTACCTGCAACTCTCTGCTTTCTTTTTTTTCTTTTGCGGTACGCGGGGCTCTCACTGTTGTGGCCTCTCCCGTCGCGGAGCACAGGCTCCGGACGCGCAGGCTCAGCAGCCATGGCTCACGGGCCCAGCCGCTCCGCGGCATGTGGGATCTTCCCGGACCGGGGCACGAACCCGTGTCCCCTGCATCGGCAGGCGGACTCTCAACCGCTGCGCCACCAGGGAAGCCCTGCAACTCTCTGCTTTCTGTTTCTCATCCTGTTCTCAATAAAATCTGCCAGGAAATTCCACTGACCGGTCCAGGAGGACCAACTGAAACAGTCTCTCCGGCAAACTGTTTGGAAAGGAGCTAAACAGAAAGTGTCTTTCCTAAAGCAGCAGTTGGGAGAAAACCGAGTTTTGACGTGCTCTCTTGGTCACGCGGTGGTGCGCAGATAAATAATCTGAATTATTTTAATGGTGTAGTCCAACCGCACGGGAGAACAAGGTGGGCCTGGTCCTGTCTGAAGTTAAAGGATGCTAAATATTTGGCGACTCAGGTAAATGACGTCAGAGGAGGGGAAGCAGGTGAAAGGCGCTCATTCACCGTCAAGTCACCACCAATGATTAGCAAGAGCATGGCTGGTAATGAACAGAATTGCCCAAATCGGCTTCGTGGATAAGCCTCGGCAGCGAGTGGAGCGTTGTGGCACTCGCCACGCCTGCCCAGAACAGCCTCGGCATCTGGCACCGTACGCATCACCGATCCAGGTCTTCCCATGGCCCCCAGGCCCGAGCGCAGGGGGAGCCCCAGGACATCACGACAGCCGGTGCTGGGGCGGCAGGACCCTGTGGGCTGTGCCCGGCAGGTGACCCGGCCCTCTAATCCCATGGCCCCGGAGTGACATCAGCCGGCCACGGGCCAGGGCGTCCAGCTCCCGGCCTGACATCTGAGTCCAGGGGCTCAGCGCCTTGGCCTGGGTCCAGGGTTTGCAGCTCATGAGGCCACCGCTGCAGCCACGACTGGCTTGTCCCTCCTCCCGGCTCCCAGCCCCCGGCCCTGCAGCCCTGCCTCCGGCCAGCTGCTCGGACAGACATCTGCCACGGTCACAGTGGCGGAGCCCATGGGAACGGGCCAGGCCACACCAGCGGCCACTTGACCAACCAGCCACCGGCTCCACGTCCCTCAAAGCACGAAGGCTCCTCTCTCGCTCTTTTTTTTTTTTTTTTTTTTTTTTTGCGGTACACAGGCCTCTCACTGTTGTGGCCTCTCCTGTTGCAGAGCACTGGCTCCGGATGCGCAGGCTCAGCAGCCATGGCTCACGGGCCCAGCCGCTCCGCGGCATGTGGGATCTTCCCGGACCGGGGCACGAACCCATGTCCCCTGCATCGGCAGGCGGACTCTCAACCACTGCGCCACCAGAGAAGCCCTCCTCTCTCGCTCTTGTCTCGCGCCCTCTCCGTGCATTAACTTGTCCACTCACAATCCCATTGCTTTACAATAAATGTTTCCATCTCTACTTCGCAGATGGGGACGCAGCTCAGAATTGAGGCACACGGCGTCAAGGGTGGCCTGGGCTGCACCACGGCTGCCTGTGACGGAGCCCTGCCCAGCGCACTCCATCAGACTTCCGTCACACCGGGGGAGAGGGGGTCCACTCCCGCACCCCCTGAGTGTGGTCCACAGGCAGACCCAGGTGAGGAGAGGCGAGAGACCGCTGGGGTTCCACAGACGGGCAGTGAGCCAGGTCCCAGTGGCACAAGCCGCAGCTCGGCCATGAAACACCCAGACCCTTCCGATGACTCCTGCCACCCGGCCCTCCCCTTCCCGGGGCAGCAGCTCCGCCTGCAGCGGTGGGACAGGCCCTCCTGCCCCGAGGACAGAGGAGGGGTGGGTCACAAGCCGGGACCCCTGCCTGAGGAAAGGCTTTCTGGCCACAGAAAACCTCCTGGGCCTGCTGAGTTCCCAGGGCCTCAGCTTAAAGAAGCCGCTTATTCAGGGCTCACCTTTGAATTCTCTGAATTCTTGTCTCTTGGAGAAAACCTCAGTGCTCCAGTGAGGGGGAGGTGAGGGGGCCCGGCAAACACACGAAGCACACACTCTTCTTGGGAGAAATCCAGTTTTTTGATATTGACTTGCTTAATCACTTTAATTTGCTCAATTATATTCAGGAATTCCAAAAGGGCAAAAAAAGATGCTGGAAGACCTACTCCAAGGACAGAAAATTCTCCTGCCATCACACACACGACCCTCTGAGAGTGTGAAGAGCTGATTCCCCTCAACCGGGGGCAACACAGCCTTTGTAATCTGTCATCACTGTTATAGTTTTCTTACCAATAGCGTGTTGGTACAGCTAAGCTTAGCTTTTGTCCAATTAGCCCGAATTCTGAGTTTATGGGGTTCAAGCTAAGGAGGTTTTTGTCACTGTAAACACGAGAAGAGTTTGGCAAACTATCCTGCAATAAGTTTAACGATGTTAATATTATATGAATATATTTTATTACTATATAATTATATTACCTTTTATATACTACATTATGATATGAAGTTAATATTATGAAGGAGAGACCAAAGAGGCAGTCTACTGAAGTCCCCGGATACTGAGACCATTTTCCAAAAGAAAATTTTAATCAGATACTTACAGATGGGACCCACTTCTAAGAGGTTGTCAAAAGAGCAGCAGGACGTGGTCCCCAGCGTGGCCACCACCTGGAGAGCAGGAAGCAGAGGTCCCTTCAGCCCTGCATCGTAGTCACTGTCGTACCCTACACACACACACAGCTACCACCCCTACCCAGATGGGGCCCACAGCCTGAATACACATGCTGGCTGAACGTGTGCTGGATGGAGAGGTGAGTCTGTGGATACGTATTTAATATTTGCATGGAAGCATCATAACGGGTTGAGAGAAACAGAGCTGGTAACAGAAAACTAGACTGTGAGATTACAAAGGGCACTGGCACAGATTTCCCAGGATGCCGAGGGACGGGAAGGAAGGCCCGGACCGTGTGAACAGCGTTCCCTGTGTTCCGCTTTATTGATACAAGTGTGTATATTGACTATAGGGATATCATTCCTTCCATGAAGTAGGGAGTCTGGATTTTCTTAGCTGAGTGTGTGTGTGTGTGTGTGTGCGCGCACGCAGAGCAAGCACACAGAATGATGCGCACGTCATCGGCCTGGCTGGGGCTGCTCCAGACCTCGTGCGATGCTTCTTCTGGATCAGCCTCCGGGTCAGCTCAGAGATGGACCAACGGCATCACTCACTGGTGTTCACCTGCTGCCCTTCTCTCTGAATGAAACTGTTCCCAAAGATTAACTTCAACCCTCAAAAGAAGAAGCTTTGCTCTCCTAAGGAAATTCACGAGAAAGCCCTCCCGACCCTGAAAATAATTCTTAAAGGGTGTCCCGAGAAAGCTTTGAGAACGGTTGGTCACCCAGCTGGGAGACGTGGCTGGGAATTCTCTGCCGTCTCACTTCTGCTCCCTGAGCGCCCTGCAGCTCTGTGATCACACCTGCGCGCCTGACTTGTAAATTCCCACTCACGAGGCTGTCTCTCCCTCCTGACCCATGAAACTCTTGAAACCAGGGTCTACGTCTTATTTCTTTGTGTTGCTAGGAACTCACACTTTGCTGGCACAGAATAGGTGCTGAAACATTTGCTGCATGCAAACGCTCTCCAAATGATCAAAAAGCATCTTATGTTTCCAAACCAAAGAGCCTAATTGATTTACAATGGCGGGCACAGTCTGGATAATGAAATTTCTCTTTCGATGTGATAAGGCTGTGAAATTTCATTCAATCTGTGTGGCCTTTATGGAGCCCCCAGCAATGCTCTGTGCCCTGAGAAGAGAGACACAGGGGTCGGAAACACGCAAGCTAGGAAACCTGAGAACCCAGTTGGAGGCCTCTCTGGTGCATTTCGCCTGCAACCACCTGCCTTTGACCTGAAAACCAAATGTGTCTTTCAAAGAGAGTCAAAGTGCTCTGGCCAGGGGGGGCATGGGTTCCGCTCTGTGATGGCTCAGCTGACACAGTCACCTGGGCCGGAGAGAGTGTTGCTTTGCTATTCAGGTGTGGTGAGGCCAACAGGTTGGGAGGACATTGCCACTAAAAAGATAGCTCGTTATACCCATGGGGAGAGGGGATGCCATGCCATGCAGAGCCACACAGGGAAGCGTCAGGGTCAGTCAGGAGGCAGAGGGAAGGGAAAAGGTGGGCGGGAACTATGGGTTCCCTGCAGAAAGGAACAGGTGAGGCCAGAGCAGGCAGGCTTAGGATTGACAAGTGTGAACTCTTTCAGATGATTTCAGCAGGCTGTGAGGCACTGCCCTGGTTGTCTGGTCCTTGGCTCTGGGGGGATCGGGGAAGGAGAAGTGTGGCCTGGGGGGATCGGGGAAGGAGAAGTGTGGCCTGGAGTGTGAGAGACTCGTAAAGCGGAGGTGGGCAGGGCTTGTGGGCTCCGGGTGGCTGGTTTGCTTAGGAAAGGCTCACTTGCCTTTCAGCTCTCCAGGAACTGGCTAGACCTCCAGGGTCAGCAAGGTCCTTAAGACATCCAGGCATCAGCAACACAGAAAATAAAAAGGCAAGATGAATACACAGACATTGAAGCTCAGCATTTGGGGCAAAAAGGCCGGGACTGGAGGCCCAGTTCTGCATCACATTGGCACCTGCTGGGGTTTTGTTTTCTCACTTACAACACAAACGCACTAGACCAGGACCTGCCCAGACCCTAAGGTCTGCGGGTGTAGACCTTCCAGCCTCAACGTTTCCCGTGGCTTCTCAGCCCCTTTCCTCCCCGCCTCTGTGCCCATCCCCTCCCTGGTCCAAGTGCCAAGCATTCTCCACGTCTGCTTCATCTTGACAAGATAAATGACTTAGTGGGAATCCAAGTCAGTGAGCAATTTTTCTCTTGTGTTTGCAATATATAACTGAATACTAAAATGCTTTGTCTAAGGGGCCTAGTTTGGTAGGTAGAGCACGGAACTCTTAAAATGCTTTGTCTATGTCATAAACCATGTAGCTTCAGAAAACCAAAGGATGATTAAACCTTCTTAATATCACTTGTCATTTATTTTCTCAATTTTAATCTCTTAGGAATGACGCTTCTGTAGTTCAGCACTTCCTTCAGTTTCATCTCATTTTCCTCAGCTAAATTCTAATGGAAATAAATGCCATAGCTTCTGTTTTTAAAATTACACTAAACATTAAAAATTATTAAATTGTTGTTAAAATTATTTTCCATTAATGTGTACACAGGAGTGTGTCTAGAACGATTCCACCTAATATTAGTACTGCTTGTCTCTTACGATGAGATTTGGCTAATATAAACCGTCTATTCTTAGCTTTTTATGTAGTTATTGATGTTTTTGTTCTGAGCATGGAGCATTCTGTAAAAACAACAAGAAAATGCCCAGTCCTAGGAGTGGCCTCAGGAGAGAACACGTCTCAGCCAGGCCTGGGAGCTTTGCAGAGATTATATCCAGTCATCACGACCCTCCTGGATGCCTTCAGGGACCCCTACTTTACAGTTGGTTTACGTGAGTCTCCTGTGGCGGGGTCGGGGGTTGGTCCAGGGACACGCAGGCAGGAGCAGACCACAAGGTGAGCCCAGGTGCGTGAACTCTGGTCCTGCCGCCTAGAGAACGCAGCATGCTGGACCGTGCCCGAGGCCCTTCCAACCGACCCCAGCCCTTTGCGGCTCACCGGGCCGCACGTGGGCGGCACGGGGATCCAGGCTCTCGCGAGGCTGTTCCAGGCGGGCCGGAAGGGGGCGGGGGGGGAGGGGAGGGGAGGAAGGGGAGGGGGAGGGGGAGGGGAGGAGGGGGAGGGGAGGGGGGAGGGGAGGAGGGGGAGGGGAGGGGGGAGGGAAGGAGGGGGAGGGGAGGAGGGGAGGGGGAGGGGGAGGGGAGGGGGAGGGGGGAGGGGGAGGGGAGGGGAGGAGCGGGCCCTGCGTGCTTGGTGTTCTAGTGGCTGTGGGTCAGCTTGCCCTCACTCTCAGACACCACTTTCAAGCCCGGCACCTGCTGCGCTCCGGGCTCTGATTACCCCAGCTCAGCTCAGTGATGCTAACCTGATTTCAGGCGCTCTTCAGGGGCCTAATCACATTTGTGCAGGGGGAGACGGGCGGGGCCTGTGTGGGCGCCCCATCTCTGAGAGCCCGGGGCGGTCCTGCTACTCCCGCTGTCCCCTCCCCTCCTTCTCCTCTGCCGTCCTCACCATGGGCCCGATCTGCTCTAATACAAGCCCTGCAGGCTCCGCCCTCCCCCTCGGGCCTGACCTTAGCAAGTCAGGAAGGCAAACCATCGAGATGAGAAAGGGAACTTTATTACAAGCCACAGCGAGTTTGTGGAGGGGCAGTGATTCTGATTTCCCTGTTCAAATCTGCCCAACGTACCCCTGATCTGAGCAGCGGGTCTTGACTTTGAAGGGGCTGCAGCCTCTTTGCGAAATCATGAAGGAGGTGGGCAGGGCTTGTGGGCTCCGAGTGGCTGATTTGCTTAGGAAAGCCTCACTTGCCTTTCAGACCTCCGGAAACTGGCTAGACCTCCAGGGTCAGCAAGCTCCCTAAGACATCGAGGCATCAGGGTCCGCAACTCAGGGTTGGGCACAGAGTTACGCATGTGCAGAATGATAACCAGCACGCGTTCGTTTCAATGGGAATAAGCGAGCCACATGTCAAAGCTCAAGCTACCCTCCTGCCCGACCCAGGCGGACTTCTCTCTGCAGCTTCACAGGCCCTTGACTGCCCCTTTAAGATAACAGCCAGCTGCATCTCCTCCTGTATCCTATGATCTTTCACATCTCTGTGCCTTACAGTACTGTTTTCTCTCACAAGACAGGCACGTGCCCGCACGTCCTCCAGGACACTGGGCTTATGTGTTACCTCTTAGCAAAGGCTTCACTGACATCCCCTACGAAACTCATTGTACCCTCTACCCCTTGTCCACATGCATAGAGTCCTCATCAGATAAGATCAGGGATACATCTGTCTCCCTCCAGGAACATCGCAGGAGGAAAGGGACCACGCCTCTCCACAGATGCCCAGGGCTGGTACAGGAAGTGCTCTAGGGAAACAGGCACGTTACGCAGGTCAGACTATGAGTTCTGATGAGTTGTGAAACCCTCTGCTCTGAATCACAGGACTTCGAACACAGCTCACATTTACCTTGGCGCAAACGACTGTTCCCTTAATGTCTCCACTTGAGCAAATAAGATCCTTGAGGCCCACCCCCCTTAATCTCAGCACCCACAGGCCCAGTACGTGGAGGGTATTCATTTGTCAAACAAGTGAATGACTGAGTGAATTAACATGAATTGTTGCCTGTTCCATCACCAGAAGCTTTGAAATGCGATCAGTGGAAGTATCTGGCACCTGCTGCTCCTAAGGCCATGAACTTGTCACCTTTTGCATGAGAGAGCCCACCATGGAGATCGTAAAACGTAGTCGATGGAAGTGTAGATGCCTCTTAAAGGACACACACAGAATGTTCCAACAGAGGTCTTGGCCACCCTGAAGAGCTCACAAATGATGCTTATTTCAAACTCCTCGTAAACACAAAGGCACAGAGTAGCAGCCAAAGTGAAACACGGCACTACCTCTGAAGTCCCACCACAAGATTATGAGAGTGTGGACAAGAATGTCACCTGCCACATCAGTAAACAAAGGATGTTGTGGCCATCACGCCATCAGCACTGCAGCCTCCCCCAGCTGTGCACCCTGAAGGAATTCAGGATGGAGAAAAGCCTAGTCAGTTAAGGTGCATATCAAAGGAATGATTTCACTGAGCCCAGACTCTTGCATCTTCCCATACATAGAAAGGCGTTAAATTCAAAACCAGATGTTTAAAGTACAGTCGATACAATCTCTTCTAGAAAAATAGAAGAGGAAGGAACCACTTCTCCAGTCTTTTTATGAAGCCAGTGTTACCCTAACATCAAAACCAGAACAAGACTATAAAAAAGGAAAGCTACAAACCAATATTACTCATGACCAGAGAAGCAAAAATCCTAAAAATATTAGTAACTGGAATCCAGCAATATATAAAAGGAATTACACGCTATGAACAAGTGAGATTTATTCCAAGAATGCAAGGCTGGTTTAATATTTGACATTCAATGTAACCCGCCTTGCTAACAGACTAAAGAAGAAAACCACATGACCATATCAATCAATGTAGAAAAATCATCTGACAAAATTCAACACGAATTTATGATAAAAATTCTCAGAACTCTAGGAATAGAGAAAAACTTTCTTAACCTGGCAATGAACACCTACCAAAACCTAAAGATAACATCTTACTTAATGGTGAAAAACTAAATACATTTCACTTAACATTGGGAACAAGGTAAGAATGCCCAGTCTCATCCCTGCTATACAAATAGTACTGGAAGTTCTATCCAGTGCAAAAAGGCAAGAAGAAGAAATAAAAGGCATACAGGTCATAAAGGAAGAAGTAAAACTGTACCTATTTGCATATAGCATGATTATCTAGATAGAAAACCCCCAAGAAATCCATTAAAAAAACCCTCTTAGTTTAGCAGGGTTACAGGATACAAGATCAACATACAAAAATTAATTCTATTTCTATAAGCTACAATAAACACATGGACATCAAAATTAAACATTCAATACCATTTATAGTTGTTCAAAAATAATTCTGTATGTATAAATCTAGCAAAACATGTACAGTCTTATATGATGAAAGAAATTAAAGGAGATTAAATAAACGAAGAGATATATCATGTTCATGGCTTGAAAGACAACATAGTAAAGATTTTAATTACCATATAGGGCAAAGGGAAAGTCTCAAGAGAAATTTTAAAAATATTTTTAACTCAATGAAAATGAAAATACAACTTATCAAAATTTGTGGAATGCAGTGAAAATAATGCTTAGAGGGAAATTTATAGCATGAAATGCATACATATACTAGAGAAGAAAGGAAATTTTAAATCCATAATGTAAGCTTCCACCTTAGGAAACTAGAAAACAAAGAGCAAATTAAGTCCAAAGGAACTAAAAGAAAAGAAATAATAAGAATTAGAGTAGACATCAGTGAAATTAGGAACAGGAAATCAATAGAGAGAATCAACGAAACCAAATGCCGGTACTTTGAAAAGATTGATAAAATTGATAAACATCTAACTAGGTTAACTAAGAAAAAAGAGAGGACACAAATTACTAATATTAGAAATAAAAGAAGGACCATCACTACTGATCTCATGGATGGTAAAAGGGTAGTACAAGAATATTATGAGTAACTTTATGCCCACAAATTTGAAAACCTGAATGAAATGGATCAATTCCTTGAAAGATGTAATCTACAAAAACTCACATAAAGAAAAATAGATCCTCTCAATAGGCCTATACCGTGGCTTGAACATTTCTGTTCCCCCCTCACCTCCGCAAAACCCTTGAAACCAGAGTTGTTTGTATTAGGAGGCTGGGCCTTTGGCAGGTGCTTAGGTCATGAGGGTGGGGCCCTTGAGAACAGGATTGGTGCTCCTGTAAAAGACACCACACAGAGCTCCCTTGCCCCTTCTTCCATGTAAGGACATGGCAAGAAGTCAGCTGTCTGCACCCAGGAGAGGGTCCTCACCAGAGCCCACCCTGGCACCCTGATCTCAGACTTCCTTCCTCCAGAAGCGTGGGAAATAAATTTCTGTTGTTCATAAAGCACCTAGTCTGTGGTATTTTATTACAGCAGCCTGAACAGACTAAGATGGCCTATATCTATTAAAGAAATAAAGTCAGTAAATTAAAAGCCTTCCATAACAGAAAGCAGCAGGCCCAGTTTTGTTCACTGGTAAAATCTACCAAATATTTAAGAAAGGAATTAAACTAGATATAGAAAACAAACTAGGGCTCCCCTGGTGGAGCGGTGGTTAAGAATCCACTTGCCAATGCAGGGGACCTTGGTTCGAGCCCTGGTCCGGGAAGATCCCACATGCCGCGGAGCAACTAAGCCCGTGCGCCACAGCTACTGAGCCTGCGCTCTAGAGCCCGCGAGCCACAACTACTGAAGCCCGCACGCCTAGAGCCCATGCTCCGCAACAAGAGAAGCCGCCGCAATGAGAAGCCCGCGGCACCGCAACAAAGAGTACACTAGCGGCAAGTAGAGAAAGCTCGCATGCAGCAACGAAGATCCAATGCAGCACAAAATAAATAAATAAATTAATTTTTTAAAAAAAAAGAAAAAAGAAAACAAGCTAGTGGTTACCAGTGGGGAGAGGGAAGGGGGAGGGGCAGGATAGGGGTAGGGTATTAAGAGATAAAAACTACTATGTATAAAATAGATAAGCAACAAGGATATATTGTACACAGGAAATTATACGCATTATATGGTAATAAATTTTAATGGAATTAACCCGTAAAAATGCTGAATCACTATGTTGTACAACTGAAACTAATATAATACTGTAACTCAGCTATATTTCAGTTTAAAAAAAAAGAAATTAAACAAATTCTCTACAATCTCTTCCAGAAAATTGAAGAAAAGGGAATGTTCCCTAACTCATTCTGTAAGGCCAGACTTACTCTAGTTCCAAAATCAGATAAAGACATTACAAGAAAGAACTGTAGACAAATATCTCATGGATATAGATGTGAAAATTCTCAACAAAATATTAGCAAATTGAATTCAATAATATGTAAAAAATAATAACCAGGTGGGATTTATTCTAGGTATGCATGGCTGATTCAGCATTGAAAATCAATTAATATGACCTATCATATCAAAAGGCTAAACAAGAAAAAAATCACACAATCATATCAATAGATACAGAAAAAGTATTTAACAAAATCCAGCATCCATTTATAATAAAAAATTCTTAGCGAATTTAGGATTAGAGTGGAATTTCCTCAACTTGATAAAGAATATCTATTAAAAACCTGAGAGCACACTTAACAGTGAGAACCTACAGGATTTCCTGATAAGATCAGAAACGAGGCAAGGATATTTGCTTTCACCACTCCTATTCAACACGATGCTGGGAATTCTACCTATTACAGTAAGACAAGAAAAGGGACTAAAAGATATACAGATTGGGAGGGAAAAATGAAACTACCTTGGTTTGAAGATGACATGGTTGTCTATATAGATATCCTACCCCCTCACCCCCCAAAAAAACCAAAATCAAAATCAAACCCAAAATCTCCTGAAACTAATAAGCAATTATAAGAAGATACAGAATAAAGGATAATATACAAAAGTCAATTGCTTTCTTATATTCCAGCAATGAAAAATTTGCATTTGAAATTAGAAACACAATACCATGTACATTAACACCAAACTAGAGATAGAGAGAGAGAGAGAGCGAGAGAGAGAGAGAGAGAGAGAGAGAGAGAGAGAAATGCTAGGTAAAAATCTAACAAAATATGTATGAGATCTATATGAGGAAAACTATAAAATTCTGAGGAAAGAATTCAAAAAAAATCTAAATAAATGGACAAATATTCTATGTACATGGATAGGAAGATTCAGTATTGTCAAGATTTCGGTACTTCCTAACTTGATCTATAAACTTCCATCCAAAATTCCAGCCAATCATGTTATGGCTATTGACAAACCAAGTCTAAAGTATATAAAGAGAAGCAAAAGACCCAGAATATCCAACACAATATATATGTATATATTTTGCCACGTGGCTTGCGGGATCTTAGTTCCCCAACCAGGGATTGAACCGGGCCCTGGGCCCTGGCAGTGAAATTGCCGAGTTCTAACCACTGGACCACCAGGGAATTCCCTACCCAACGCAGCACTGAGGGAGAAGAACAAAGTCAGAGGACTGACACTACCCGACTTCAAATCTTACTATAAAGCTACTGCAATTCAAGGCAGTGTAAAATTGGGGAAAGAATAGACCAACAGATCAATGGAACAGAATAGAGAGCCCAGAAATAGACACACACAAATATGGTCACCTGATCTTTGACAAAGGAGCAAAGGCAATTTAATGGGGAGAGGATAGACTTTTCAACAAATGGTACTAGAACAACTGGACATCCACATGCAAAAAAAAAAATGGATTTGGACACAGACATTACACCTTTTACAGAAACCAGAGCAAAATGGATCAGAGACCTAAATGTAAAACTATAAAACTCCTAGAAGATAACACTGGAGAAGACCTAGAACATCTTGGGTTTTGTGATGAGTGTTTAGGTACCAATGACATATTCCATGAAAATAAAATTGATGAGATGGACTTCATTAAAAATAAAAACTTATTCTTTGTGATAGATACTTCAGAGAATGAAAGGACAGGTCACTGACTTGGAAAAAACATTTGCAAATCATACCTTTTGATAAGGCACTGGTGTCCAAAATATACAAAGAAATCTTAAAACTCAACAATCTGAATCTTGTTGATGTCTCCACAGTTATTTGTTTATGCTCCTGATTCCTCTGGGAATTCCTCGAATCAGGATCAAATTGTGTATAAAATCATACCCTCTGTGCCTCTCCCAGCCTACATGTTAGATATTCAATAAAGGGCGCTAAATTTGAATCGCTCAAAACAATTTTTTGGATAAAAAAGCTTGTCTCAAAGATTAACTCTTAAAAAGTAGTGGAAGTTATTACTACATGGCCCCTTGAGTCTGTTGAACCTAGATTGCTCTACAACTAGGAAATACCCAGATACTGACAGGTGTGGCTCAGAGCATGGAATCCTGGGTACACAGGAGAATCTGGAAATTGCTGTGAAGCGTCTCCAACGCCTGGTCCCATCCCCAGAGAGGCTGGAGCGAGGTCTGGGCATCAGCATTCTTTACAGCTCCCCAGATGACCCCAAAGTGCAGCCAGATGACCTCACGGGGCTAGTGCCACAATCACAGCCTTTCAGCTGCCATCACACCTGACGTCCCAGTCCAGACACCGGCTGATGCCATGATCACACCAGGCATGACAGCTCCCAGCCTCCAGTTGTAACAGCAACTGTTTCTTCCCCACTGGAAAAAGCCCACCCGTGCACAAGAAAACTAGCTGCTATTTGGCTAGTTAGATGTTTTAATTATATCCTATTTATGTGTATTTTAATTAGTCACTGCTTGCTTGCAATACACCTCTCGCAAAGGACGCCTCTTAGCATCTACTGAGGACACCAATCTAGGTGGGAAGTGTGTTTTATTTTTAATTCGGCTCACTCCGATGTCCGTCACGCATCTACCATGTCAAGGGGCCACCCTATGGCGTCATTTTTAACAGGAAGCAGAAGCAAGCCTTCTCGGCTTCGCAGCATCCTTCAGGCTGGGTTCTCTGGTGTTACTCGTTTCTGAGATTCACACAAATGGAAGGAAAAATAAATGGAGTTTTGCTCCAGCCACCCTCAAGGAGAGGCGGGCTGACCTGAGTACCACCTGGCGTGTGACCACCGCGGCAGCCTGGAAAGTGGCCCTGCCACTGCGGGCCCACCCCTGCAGGGCCCAGACACGCGCGTGGAGCCACACAAACTTACGAAGAATGGAATCAGGCCCTCGGCCTTGTCTCTCTCCAGGGCCTCCTGCAGGGCGGAAGCTCGCATGGCGAACTTGCCATCCGAAGGGATCGCTTTTAATTTCACTCCACCAATCAAGCCGGCTCTTTCCACCGAGGAGTGTGCCTGCAAGAGAGCGCAGGGGTAGAGTCTGCAGCAGCTCACAGCCCTCCTGCCCCCCACCTTCCGGCCTGGAGCTGTTTCAGGTCCTGAGGAATCTGCTTCCCAGTTTAATGATTCAGACACTTAGAGCGAGAAGTGCTCGGCAGTACTGGGGGTGTTTTCATCCATTGGTTTGAATTCTAGTGAAGCAGTGAATGCCCATTTGAAAGCATAGTTGGGATAATGACACGTAATGGTGTGTCCTTAATAAGGGCACTCAATAAGCTCCGGTTCCTACTCTTTCCCTCTGAGGCTCTAAAATCGTCTGTGAAACGTAAGACAATTCTCGGAAGTAGTTCTCCTCGTGGTTTGTGTGTCCTCTTTAACCTCAGGTGAGGAGTGAGGTGATCAGGTTATTAATTTACAACCAGCACCTTGACCCCGTGCTCCCGGGGGCTAAGGCTCTCCTGAAGTGTAGATTCCATTCAGGAGGAGGTGACAGGCGGTGACTGTCTCAGAGGCCACATCCTTGCTTTTGCTCCTTCGCTGCCCATTCTGCTTCCCTAACTCCTACAGGATTCCCCGGAAAGCACCACTGAATAAACAGTGAACCCCTAAAGCCTCGCATAAGGTCCCGCTCCTGGGGAACCTGCCTGAGAGCTGAGGAAGAATTGCGTCCTAGAGCCCATGGCCGTCCAGTGGATGTAAGGAACCCACCTGACTGCCATCACCTAGGATGGTACTAGCCATGCACCATCCTTGGGAGAATCTAGAAGCATCACAAATCACTTCTGTAGGGTGAAATTCCCTCATGGAAACCCTATTGGGAAAGGCTACACCCTAACGTTCATAGCAACTTATCCCAGCCTAGGTTCACCGAACACCTACACGTGCATTTTCTTCAAGTCTCCTCGTGTCTTTCTGGGAAACCAGGGAGATAGAAGTGAATAGTTTTCTTGATGTGCAGGGAGCTCTAATGCCTAGAGTTAGAATACACACAGAGACAGTACTCCTGATTAAGCATCAAAATATAGGTGTTGTGTTGATTTCCGGCTACACGTATTTATTAACTAGAACAAAGTTGTCACAGTTGAAATGCCTGGCTTAAGAAATTTGTTACAAATATTATGTCAGCAGAGCTAAATCAGCCATTCCTTGTGGAACCAAATCCTTCAGTGGTGCCACTTTTCAGTGCCCCCTTGACTACACTTTCACTCATGGAGCTACCGCTCAATGCTCTTTCCTCCTGTTCCTTCTCACACAATTCGGTTTTGTTTTTGTTTTTAACCGTTTTTAAGTGGGCTGGTCACTGGAATTGACCACATGCTAGATGCCCCGATTTGCAGAGTTCTCGAAACCTTACAAAGCACCACTGTATCCTTCATCTTAGTTTAGCCACCAGCTGGCAGAGCTGCATTATCAGGGGACAGGCGCTTTGGGCCCTGTTTGATGGTTAAAAATAATGGCTCAGAGAATTGACGTCATGAGCCTGAGATCACAGAATTTGAAACAGCAGAGCTGGGATGCGAGCCCAGGTCTCTGAGCCCACGTCCCACATGAGTCTCCACAGCTCTGCTCTGAAGGCAGCCAGATGACCTCAACACGAGCAGGTGCAAGTGGGGTCACGGTGACCTCATGGTACATTTATTTTCTTTTCAACTTGATCTACTAAGTTCCTACCTGCAGCCCACACCTTGTCTTTAGCATAGGTCTCCCTGGGGAACTGTTCTTGGATTGGAAATGATGCTGCACAGCTTGGTTGGGTTTTGACTTGCTACCACACCAATCATTCTGCCCTGTGAGGCTCCATGGGGCTCCGGGCAACCACACCCACCTGGTCAGATGCGTAGGCCACCAGCTTCTCCATGATGGTGGCCTGTGTCAGCCCCGGGGAGGCAGCCTGCAGGCATCGTGTCACTTTGGTCCGAGCGGCCAGCAGGGCCACCAGGGTGGCTTCACTGGCACTTCCCTAAATCAAAGAAAAGGTCGAAATGGGCTTCCAAGTACAGCCAGGGAATCATCTTAAACTTGGGAGATGGAATTTGGGGTCCCCATATTTTCTTAAAAGATGCATCTGAAATTGCCAAGTTCACTCTCCTTTCAACGGGAAAAGGCTGCACACCTGTGACTGCCCCTGCAGCTCTTATTATCAATTCAACGTTGCTCTGTCTGTTTTTCATAAGATAACCTCCCACATGTTTGAGCACTCAGCGCGTACCAGGCATCACTGGGCCCACTTCACAGGCACTTTCCCGCGGACGCCTCCTGGTCTACCCAGGAGGTGCTGGCCCATTTCCCCGGGAAGAGGAGGAGATGGGGCCCAGGGCACAGCTCTCAGCCCAGCTCTGTGTGCACAGCAACGTGGACAGATAAATCTGTATGTTTCTATAAATGGGATTCCTCTTCTTTGAGACTCAAAAATTGCCTTGCAGGATTTTCCTCAGTCACTGATGGTACAGGCTGAAGTGTGTCCCCCAAAATTTCATACGTTGAAGCCCTAACTCCTAGTACCTCAGGACATGACCATATTTGGAGACAAGATCTATAAAGGGGTCACTAAGTTAGAGGGTCCCTGATCCAGCCTGGCTGATGTCCTTGTAAGAAGAGGAGCTGAGGATGTGCACACACACACACACACACACACACACACACACGCACGCACACACACACACACACACACGCACGCAGGAGAGGCCACATGAGGACACAGGGAGGAGATGCCCGCCTGCCAGCCAAGGGCAGAGGCCTCCGGGAAATCAGCCCTGTTGCCACCTCGACCTCAGACGTCCAGCCTCCGGACTGTGAGACAATCAATGTCTGTTGTTTAAGCTGCCCCGTCTGTGGTTGTTCGTTGCGGTAGCCTTAGCAAGCTAACACAACGAATGTCGACAACTTATTTTGGCGAAGTAGTCAAGAAGGATGCAAAATTCACTCTTCTGAGGGTGGGAGGAGGTGAAAGAGAATATGGATTCAGCACCCATCGTGTTAGCCCAGCTAATTTGCAAAATAATCCCATTTTTAAATTTTATCATCTTAGGGTGGGAAACTATGCTCAGAGAGGGTAACTTGCCCCAAATCAGCAGCTAGGGAGTGGGATGGTTAGGAGTGAGCCCACATCTGCCCGGCGGGAACCTCCCCACATTTATAATCAACTTTCCTGTTCCCCCTGCTCTTGATCACGGAATCTTAGTAAATCCTGGAAGAAACCAGGAGCTGAACAGTATTACCATTAGAAAGAAAAAATTTTAAAGGTAGAGTTTTGTTGACTATGAGGTTTATAAGATTTTAGGGGAGGGGGGCGGAGACAAGATGGCGGTGTGGGAAGACGCAGAGTTCACGTCTCCCCACAACTAGGGTGGCTGCTGGATGCTGGTGGGGGACCCCGACGCCCACGGAGATGGGCAGAACCCCCAAGGGAACCAGTAGCACGTGGGGGGACTGAGGGGGGGAGGAGAAGTGGAGGCTGGACAGGACCAGTGCCCCTGAGGGGTGGCTGAGAGGGGGGAGGGGTTCCCATGCCTGGAGGGACCCTTGCGGGGGCTCAGATCAGGGGGGAGTGCACCCAACTTTTTCCCTGCCTAATCGGCCGGGGAAGTCTGCCTGGCTCTCGGACCAGGTTCTACGCCCTCAGAGGTCCCCTCCAGGCTGGGTTGGTCCTGGGGACGTAGGAGGGAGGCCAGAGAGAACAAGAGAGGCAAGCGGGAGGGGCCCACCAGTAGAGGAGCGGAGGGCGTTTGCCCCGCCCACTCGGACTCAGGGAGCCTGCTGAGCTCCCAGGCTGCTGCCCCGCCCTCCAAAGCCCCCTCCATGCCATGTGGGTCCTGGGGGCATAGGAGGGAGGCCAGGAAGATCAGGAGAGGCAGGTGGGAGGGGCCCTCCGGGACCGGAGGAGCAGGAGAGGAGTGGAGGGTGATTGCCATGTCCACTCGAACCCAGGAAGCCTGCTGGGCTCCCAGGTGGGGTGCCCCGCCCTCTGAGAACAGAGGCTGGAGGAACGTCTGAGCCCCTTCTGTTCTGTTGAGCCTAAGCCCCCATCCCCCCCGGCCTTTTCCAGCCCTGTGGGTCCTAAGCATAGGCCCCGCCCACTGCCCAAACTTCGCCCTTGCTTTGGCCCTGCCCTCCACAGCCAAGGCCTTTTCCACCTTTTATTCTCCTCCTTTTTACTATTATGGTTCTGTTTTAGCTTCAGTTGTTTCATCTATATTTTTATTTTTAATTTTTTCTAACATACCTGTTAGTTTCCTAGTCTAATTTTATTTTTTACTTTGTTATCATTCTCCTCTCTTTTTTTTTTTTTTTTTTTGGCCACCCTTACACAGCTTGTGGGATCTTGGTTCATAAGCCAGGGGTCGGGCTGAAGCTCCTGCGGTGGGAGCTCCGAGTCCAAACCACTGGACTAAAAGGGAACGTCAGACCCCAATGAATATTCATCAGAGTGAGGTCTCCAGGAGGTCCTCATCTCAGCACCAAGACACAGCTCCACCCAACAGCCTGCAAAATTCAGTGTTGGAAGCCTCAGGCCAAACAACCAGTAAGACAGGAACACAACCCCACTCATAAAAAAAAAGGAAAAAAAAAATGAGACAGCAAAAAAATATGTCACAGATGAAGGAGCAAGGTAAAAACCTACAAGACCAAAAAAATGAAGAGGAAATAGGCAATCCACCTGAAAAAGAATTCAGAGTAATGATAGTAAAGATGACCCATGGGCTTCCCTGGTGGCACAGTGGTTGACAGTCCGCCTGCCGATGCAGGGGACACGGGTTCATGCCCCGGTCCGGGAGGATCCCACATGCCGCGGAGCAGCTGGGCCCGTGAGCCATGGCCGCTGGGCCTGCGTGTCCGGAGCCTGTGCTCCGCAGTGGGAGAGGTCACAGCAGTGAGAGGCCCATGTACCGCAAATAAATAAATTAATAATAAAAAAAAGTAAAGAAAATGTGATTATATTAATATATATTTTTCAGCCTTAACAAAAAAAGGGGAAACCTTGTCATGGATAAACCTGGAACATGGATAAACCTAGAGGGCATTACGCTAAGTGAAATAAGCTAGACAGAGCAAAACAAATACCACATGGTATCACATATATGTGGAATTAAAAAATATTAAAAAAAATATTAACAGGGATAGTTATAGCTGAAAGGGTCATTACACACTTCTAAAGGAAGTTTCACTAAATGTAGTCAGCATTAAGGAGATGTGTTGACAAGAAGAATTGAAAATAAAACTCAAAACAAACAAACAAAAAATTGCCCAGTGAAAAAATCGTCAGCCAGGCATCCATAAGTGTCATGGCTCGGGGACCGGGACAGGAGAACGAGCCGGTCTCCAGGCCTCTGTGGGAAGCAGATCTGGGCCGAGGTAGGGGCAGGGGCATTCTTGCTCCGAGGACAGTAATGATACCTTTGCTTTCCTGCCTCAGACAAAGGTTGCCATGGCAAAGCCGCTAGGAGGCAGAAAGAAATACGGTGAGCGCGGCCGCTCGGCTGTGAATGCTGCGAGGAGAAATGTCCTTTCATCTTCTGGGTTTTCAAGTGTCACCCCATATACGGCGGGAAATGGGCTTTTCTTCCAAGAGAGCTTTCAAACCCAATTAAGAGACCATTTTCATGGTCCCGTTTGTCCAGATCAAAGGATGATTTGCCGTTTGATGCAGACGCCCGTCACGGTGCCGACGCCCAGCAGCTGTGATTACGCCTCTGAGGGGCTCCCCCCGCATCCCCGCATCCGGGCCCCCCGTCTGTCAGCAGGCTCAGGCGCTCCAGGACCTCGCAAATTACAGACAATCAGCCTTGTCAGTGGGAAGGGCGGGATTCCTGCCTCATACTGGGTGGGTGGGCTCCAAGGGGGACTCAATTGAATCCTGGGCTGAGTGATGTCAGAATTATTCCTATAACCAAATGCCGGGGCTTCTGCTATTTCTGGAAAACGGGATTGTCTTTCAAAGAAGAGATAATTTAAAGATGGAGCCCATGGCAGCATGCCCACCTCTGCACATTCACCCAAGCAAAGGGTCAGGGACAGGCTGGTGGAACACTCGTGGGTCCAGCTCACATGTGCACCAGCCTTGCCTCTAAATAGCTCCTGCCCTTGGGTCCCATGCGTGACGTTCCTGGGCCTCGGTTTCCTCATCTATGAAAAAGGTTGTTGATAATCCAATCAAGCCTGATAAATATTTGGAGGTTGAAAAATGAGCACATTAAACACAAGAAATAAAACTAAAACACAGCCTAGCTCAGAGTGGGTGTGCAATACAAAGTAGCTATTATTATAATACACACACCTTGATTGACAGGGTAGTCGTTAAGATTTTTGAGAAGTATCAAACTAGAGGAATCAGCTTGGGCTGCTGAAAAGAATTGAACGTGAAATTATTTTAGTTATAATCTCCAGTGACCCAGAAAAACTTTTTTGTTTGATTTTGATTTTTGGTGGAGCATGTGTGGTGAATATGGACTCAACCAGGGGAGCCCCAGCAGAAAGCTGAGGATCTTCTTAGGAGATTGTTAACCTTCATCCTAAAGAGTGTCCTTTGAAATATGATTTATAAGAGTGAAAGATGTGACACAATGTATATACTGTATCTCCTATTTATATAAATTGTGACACATCATAGAAAATCATGCAATAATAATATTCTCAGAGACTATTTAAACAATGGGAAATGCTCACAATAAAATAGTAAGTAAAACATCACACAGAAAATCTGTATGATGTGTTGCATTATCCCAGTTTTGTTTGTATTATGTACACATATATGTACACACACACACACAAACACATCGGTACTAAAATGACACTGGAAGGAAGCTGCCCCTAAATGTTTCCGTGTCTCTTCCATTTTTCTAATGGATGTCTAGTTTTCATAGGTAGAAAGGGGATGATACTCTTAAGTGGAATAACGGAACCAAAATTGACATCGAAGGCAATCAATTGGCAGTGTGGAAAATGGAGATGATGATGTAGAAAAAACCGTGCAAAAGTCCCCAAAAAATACATAAGAGAAAATGACAAAAAAAAGAAAATGACAAAAGAAAGTTAGAAATTATGGAAGAGGTACCCAATCCGTGGAAAATGGAAGCTCCTGAAAAACAGAGTGAAGTGGCCCAGAGGCAATGACTAAAATGTCCCCAGGTGAGGGAAGAGCTGAGTCTCGGATTAATAGGGCTTCCCAGATGCTGGGGGTTGGGGTCAAGATGAACAGCACAGATAGAACAAAGTAGATCTTGGCAAAATGTGTGGAATTACAAAGAAAAAGTAAGTTTACTGCAAGGTCCAGGTTGTCATGAACTATCAGATCACCCCCAGGCCCGGAACTGAGTCGAATAGAATTCAACACCAAGGCCCCCATCACAGCCCCTCTCTTGCTCTTACTATGGCCACTTTCTGTTCTGCCCACAGCCGGGCTCTGCTCTCCATTGGCAGCGGAGCCCCAGAGCTTCAGGACCCATGTGCTGGGGACTGGAACCCCTCCCCACTGCAAGGTGAGATGCAGCTGACTGACGGGGAGCGGGTGTGGGGGGGTGGAAGGGGGCCATGTACAGCAGTCCCCTCCCTAAAGCTGGAAGCAGCTGAGAACTCAAATCTTTGTGTGTGGTTTTTCCAAGGTTGCCCAGGATGCATCACCTCTGACCAGCAGAAAACTGTCCAGGGTGGCTGAAATGTTTGCAGCTGTGAGAAAAATCATCGTTGCCGCTACGTCTAAGTCCCGTTGACAGCATCGTAGGGAAACTTCCTTACTCATGGCTGATGCTTCATTCTCATCAGCCCCACTCAGAATCGCTGATGTAGGAGGGAAAGTGCTGTAACCAAAGAGGTGAGGTAGGAGGGGACAGAGACGGTGGGGCTGATTCATATGAGGTGACACAGCAGTTATCCTCTTATCAGTCCTACTGATAAACGGATCGGTGACGCCCTCAAGCATAATCATTACGCGAGAGCATCTGTGACTGATCTTCCCAGCACAATCTGGAGCCATGATGTGATTTATCTCCACGCTGGCAGAAACCACCGGGCCCTAGTCGATCTGACAGAGGGAGAGTTCTTCTCTGGCTTCAGCGAGGACCATGCAGCAGGCCCATTTGCCCTGTTTTTCCTAGAGAATCTGCCAGTATCATCATAAACATCTTCGAAGCCATCCTATAATCCTGGGAGCATTCCATAATCCCTACATGCCAGAATGACACACAGCCAACTTCATTATCAAAACCCTCCTCCTGACCGTCGCTTTTATGAATCCGAGCATGCTAGCCAGGACTCCAACTGAACCAACCTATATCATATCCCTTATGAAAAGCCTGTCTACCACTAACACCTGCCCTGTGCTGACGTGTCTCACTACCCATCATCACCTCAGGCATCCCACCATAAACATAAGAAATCTGACAAAAGATTTACTTTGAGAGAGTAAATAGGCCGTGGGTCACAGAGAACTCAGCCATGGGTCACAGCACAAGGCTTATTTATCAAAGTGCATGTCAGCATCTCTGCATCAGAATCACCTGACATGCAGGTTAGAATGCTAATTCCTGGGCCCACCTAAGACTTGTTGAATCTGAATCTGTGAGGGTAGAGGAAGACTCCCTCCCTGACCCTGAGCCGTACTGCCTGTGTTTGGGAGAATAAGGCCTCCCAAAGATGTCATGCTTTCATCCTGGAAGCTGTGACTCTCTACCTGACAAGGAATAGGGACCTTGCCAATGTGATTAATTTAAGAACCTTGACAGGAGGGGAGGGGGGATTATTTTAGATTATCTGCATGGACCTGATCTAATCTCCTGCATCCTGAAACATGAAGAACCTTTCTCATCTGGGGTCAGAGGGAGAGGTGGCCATGAAAGAAGGGTGAGAGAGATGCAACACAGCCACCTTGAAGACGGAGGAGGTGCCATGGTCCAGGAATGCGGGAAACTTCTAGAAACTAGAAAAGGCAAGGACAGAACCTCCAAGCTGTCAACCCTGATTGTAGCCCAGTAAGATCCACCTCAGACTCCCGACCTACAGAACTGTAAGATAATAGGCTTGTCAGAAAATAAACGCATGGGAGTTTAAAAACCCTGGTCGGTTGAGCAGCCTCGGGCCTGGAGGCTGGGGCTCGCATCCTGTCACATTTGGCCACTCCGGCAGGTGACCTCACACTGAGGCATCCGGGCCTCAGTTCTCATCGTTGAGTGGACAGAATCACAACTGCCATGCATGACAGATTCTTAGAGAGAAGACGGTGTCTGAAAAAGGAAATTCCTTTTTCTCCAAAGTAAAGGTTGCTTTCCCTGGGAGGGCGGTGGGTTTAGGAGCATCCCTCTTCCCTACTAGAAAAGAAGAAAGCCAAGAACTCCAAGTTTTCTTAGTGGCATTTGTGCCACAGGTGTTCCACTGTGACGGTCATTGTGCGTGTCCTGTCCCCTGATGGGCCCTCTGGCACGTAGTTGCGCTCAAAGGTACATGTCAGGTGAAGAATGAATTAAATCAGCGCATAGAAAAGGCAGCATCTTTAGGTGAACGGTGGGTTCCCATAGGTGCAGCCGTTTCTAGTAGCCTCTGCCACTGAGGATGGCCCTGAGTGGCGGTCACACGGGTGTAGGCTCAAACCCTGGCTCTAGAACTTACCAGCTGGGGACCAATGGGCAAGTTCCCTGACTGCTGTGAGCCTCAGTCTCCTCACCTGTAAAATGGGAATCTTAAAATGGCCCCTAATCATAGCGTTGTGAGAACAGAGTCCAGGCCTGGGAAGTGCTCCAGCACATTGGCGGGCAATGGGGAACCACGCAAATCTCCACTGTTGTTTTTTGTTTGTTTGTTTGTTCGTTTTTTTGCGGTACGCAGGCCTCTCACTGTTGTGGCCTCTCCCGTTGCGGAGCACAGGCTCCGGACGCGCAGGCTCAGCGGCCATGGCTCACGGACCCAGCCGCTCCGCGGCATGTGGGATCCTCCCGGACCGGGGCACGAACCCGTGTCCCCTGCATCGGCAGGCGGGCTCTCAACCACTGCGCCACCAGGGAAGCCCTCCACTGTTGTTTTTATTGCTATGCACCAGCCAAGCGATAGCCACTACTCTGCCCACCCTAAAGAGGGGCCTGGCTCGGGGATCCAAATCCAGATCCAGAGCTTTCCTAAGGCTCAGCCCTGCTTATTCTCCAGAAGAAACATGAGGACACAGGAAGCTCAAGGGCCTCTTGCCCAGCTGCTGCTGTCCGCCTTCCGGGAGCCCGCGCACCCCAGATGTGGGACCCCCGCCCTGCCTTACCTGGATCACTCCGCCCCCTTCTCCAGCTTCTCCAGCCAAGAACACCGCAGGCAGCCGTAGCATCTTCCCCAGCCAGTCCATCATCACTGTTTCCAGCTCTGTGCACGCTGGGCTGGCAGCCTGCGGCGGGAGGTGGGGGTGAGCCGTAGGCTGGCCGCCCTCACCTTCCCGCCAGCTTGGGGTCCAGTGGAGTGACAAACAGGGAGGCTTCCTTACTCCCCTCCCTTTGATGGGTCGATTTAGCAAAAAGCTCTCAACATTTTCAAAAGGCCTATCCCTGGGTGGGAACCCCTTTGAAGGTGGGCTCTCCCATCACAGGTTTCCCGGAGAAGCAGTGGCAGAGGCTGGACTCCTGCCCCCCAGCATCCCCAAGGCATCACTGAGGATCACTGCGGGGGAACTTGGTGCTGAGAGCGGCACACATGACCTTCTGCTCTGCCCCTCGACCCCGGCACCTGGAGAAGCATGGAAGGAGCCACCATCCCCGGGGCCCAGGTTGACCGCTGGAAGTCCAAGGTCACTGCCTGCAGGGGTTTGCATGTCTCTACATGCCTCACCCGTAGGCACGGGTCCCTGCTGACGTCACCTCTGACTCTGACGTCACCCCACGCTTCTCCAAGAGAAACCTCTAAGGGCTGGGGCCATAGCAAGGGCCCAGGTCTTGCTGAAAATCTTCCAGTGAATCCCACCCAGACTAAACTCTCCCAATCCAAGATGCTGTTCAAATGCCCCCAAAAGGTGTCAAACATGCTCTTTGACGGTGACTCGAGGAGGATGCCTGGGCAGGAAGGCAGTGACCATCGCAATGACCCGCTCCCCAGCCACGCTGGGCCCGCACAGGGAGCTCATTCAGCCACCTGTTTACAGAAGGAGCCAGAAAGGCTCCCTGGTGGACCCTCGTCTACAGTCACAGTGGGAGGAGTGAGATGGGCTGAGCAGAGGAGGTGCAGCCCCGGGACCCCCCGCAGGCCTCTGATCCTGCCTTCCACGCTCGGGGAGGAGGGGTGCGGCTTGGCCCCAGACTCCGCCGGAGGGTGGACGGACCTCCCGTCCATGTGGGTCTCACTGTGGTGGTCCGAGTGCTCTCCAGCTCCCCATGCACTGCTGGCCAGCCCCACACGGAGGGTCCCACTCCATCCTGGCCGAGCCCGGCTCCAGGCACGGGGACCTTCCTCGCTGTGCAGAACCCGGGGCTCGGCCAGCACACCTTAGAGACAGCAAGAAAACCCTCCAAGGCCCTAGACCATCAGACTGTCCTCGGGAAGGACAGACATAGTTGGAAAGATGCTATCATCACCTTGGATGGCTCTGGAGTGGCAGAGCTGAGTGGAATCTGCTGCGGTGTCTAATGTAAGGAATGTCCTTTAGGGGAGGGTGTGCTCAGCCCAGACGGAGGAAGGTCCCCGAGGCCACACAGGGCGGCCCCAGGCTGCTCTCCGCGGAGAACTGCAGCAGGACCCGGGGGTGACCCTCCGGGTGCTCCTTGGGGCACCGAGGCCTACCCCCCCAGCAACTGTGGACCCCAGGCTAAAGAGGAGCAGTGGGGGGTGGAAGTGGGGAGCTGGGGGCAAGGGGAAGGTGGCAGGGGCAGCGGGCAATTCTGCTCGTGCGTTCAAGAACGCACATCTCCTGCAGGCCTCAGGCAGGAGTCATGAGTCCACTCGGCTCCAAGGCACAAGCAAGTAGGCAGGCACTCTGGACCCAAAAGGCCAAGAGCAGACGCTGGCCTGGGGAGAAGTCCCAGCGTGTGGGCAGCCCTGGGGTCCTGGGCGCAGTCAGCAAGCAGCCCTCCTTCCGAGCGCTCTGCATTTGGGAAGGCAGGACTCTTTCCCGTTATGCTGGGCTGGGCTCTCTCTCCGGACGGCAGACGTGGCCGAGAACAGAGGGGATGGGACGAGGGCAGAAGTGTTTCTCAAACTGCAGATTGTACAGAGATCCCTGTTCTGCTTGGGAGACATGCTGGGGCTGCAGAAGCTCCAGGGCCGTGGCTGCGGGTTGAATGCAAGCCAAGTACCTCTAAACACACCGCTGTGCAGAACCGGCTTTTGCATGTGGACATGACTCCCCCTCTCTTTCCCCAAATGCCCTCATGAGGCACCCCCCTCCAGGGCTGGGTCCACCTCCCTCCTGCGGGGGCACCGCCACCTGCTCACCGGCTGAGTCCTGGTTGCACGTCCCCGTGAAGGACCCCCAGGGCGCCCCTGCCGACACTCACCCAGGAGAAGCCGATGCAGCCGATAGCCCCACACAGCATGTCCGCGAGCATGGCCGGGT
The DNA here is from genome assembly GCF_059928025.1 of Delphinapterus leucas. NCBI lineage: Eukaryota > Metazoa > Chordata > Mammalia > Artiodactyla > Monodontidae > Delphinapterus > Delphinapterus leucas. The sequence goes on along the minus strand of NC_143137.1, from coordinate 103,626,658 downwards.
ACGAGCTGGCCGTGGGGAAGTAGGCAAAGAAGTACGGGCTGTGCCAGTGGGTCACCTGTACGGGACATGGCGGTCACTTGGGGCCAGGGAGGCCGGCCCCGGGGGCAGGGGACCCAGGGCGCTGGGTTTGCCATGGCCAACCAAGTCTCTTAGAATAACCCTGCTTTAAATCCTGGCCAGGAGCATGTGCCAGTGAGGGGTCTGCCCCTGAGGCCCCATCTCTTCCTGTTACGAGATTGTTTTTCCTGAAAGTACTCCAAAAACTAGTCTATATCAAAAAAAAAAAAAAAGAGGTCTGATTTTTGAGGTTTCTTTAGCCGCCTTACTGCTGCCCCCTCACTCTCCCGTACAATCCCTTCCTTGCTAATGGAGCAAAGCTTCCGGGTTCCACAGTCTCCCTGCGCCCCCGTCACGGTCTGTAGTGTGTGTCCCCAAATTCCTGTGTTGAAGCCCTAACCCTGTGCGATGTGCCCGGGGCTGGGGCCTTCGGGAGGTGATGGGTAGGATGAGATGGTGAGGGTGGGCCCCCCTAACCTCACCCCCGCAGGGAGGAGAGGCCAGGATGAGAACCCCCCAGGAGGGGGATCTGCAAGAACCTTGGCCTCGGACGCCCAGCCTCAGCCCCGTGAGAAGTGGATGCGCTGTCCAAGACGCTAGCGGCGGTGTCTGCAGCCGCAGAACAGCCAGGACAGCCCGGGCGGGGCCTGACATTTAACCTCACTCCTGGGAGGGATTTGATGCTGCGCGGCTTCTCGTGTGTGCACAGACAACCTCCCGGCCGGCGAGAACCGGAATCTTGTGCTCAGCTCAAAGCACAAATGTCACGGGAACTCCAGGGAGGACGAGAGAGGGGAGCTGGGCTTGAGGGACTTATCAGGGAGCTGAGGCCGGAGGCCCAGTACCCCGTGGGCAGGGGCTCTGCACCCTGAGCCCCAGGTCCTGAGATCCCACGCCCCGGGGTCCTGACTGCAGATGAGAGGGTAAGGCTGAGGGTCTGGCCCTCCTGCCACAGCAGTGAACATGCTTTTAGGCGAGTCCTGGGCAGGGAACACCTCACCGTGCAAGCATGAAGCCGCAGTGCAGTTTCCTTTGAACTGGAGCTGTCTGCTCCCTTCCAAGTGACTCTTGTGGGGACAACTGTCCTGGGTCCTCCCCACTCCTGTCTGCGGCCCCTGGCACACCCCACACCGAGGCACACTGGCCTCAAAGAGGACACAGCACCACGCAGCCCATATTCTCACGTAAAATAAAGGAAACATTTCTTCCACACGTGTGATCTCCCCTCTGCTGAACACAAAATAGTAAGAGTGTGCTTTATTTGGAGCAATTAACTTACTTGAAACCAGCCTCCAGGGGTTCACTTCCTCAACAGTCATGTGACGACTCTCTCACCTAGCAGGGTCTCAGGGTAGGGGTCTAACCTTGTAGGAGAGCAGGACCCCATGGGGCCTTCCCGGGACAGGCCCCTCCCCCATGTCCTCTGCTGTGGCTCCTCTCTGAAGTACCCAGATAACAGTATCTGATGCACATATTTCCTGAGTTATTTTACCAATGCTAAAACCCTCACCAAATGGAAAAAATTAACTACCTGATGACCATGACCACATAGCCCCCAGACCTACTGGTGCCTGAGAATTCCCATTACCTCACCATCAACCAATCAGAGAACTGTGCACTAGCTGATGACTTAACCGGGGCCTCCCCTCCCTCACCTGGTCTTAAAAATGCTCTGCTGAAACCCATCAGGGAGCTCGGGGTTTTTGAGCATTAGCTGTCCAGGACTCCTTGCTTGGCACCTGCAGTAAACTCTGCACTTTCCTTCACCACAACCTGGTGTCAGTAGATCGGCTTTACTGCATGTGGGTGAGCGGACCCAAGTTGGTTCGGTGACAAACTGCGGGGCTGGGGGGAAAGCACAGTCGCTGCCTTTGGAGCCCACACGATCTGGGTTGTAATCCTGGCTCCGTCACTTACTAGCTGTGCGACCTTAGGCTGATCACCCAACCTCTCTGGGCTTCAGTTGCCTCAGTTATAAAATAGAAATAAAAAAGTTTCTATCCAAGGAAATGGTTGTGAGGATTAGGTGAAATAATTCATATGAATTGCCTGACGCCCAGTCAGTATCAATATTAAATTAGCACTAGCCCTCCTGTTTTCCGATCTTGGACACAGGCTTACCCCTGGCATGATGATCTTCTCGACGTCCTTAATGATGTCCTCAAATGTTTCTGGCTCCTGAGGAGCAGCAGTGGGGAGCAGGGGGCGCAGGTAGCCAGGCTCCACGTCGGGGTACACCTGGCGCCCCTCGACGCCCTCCAAGTAGTCAGCCACGTAATCCACCATCTCCTTCCCTCTCCTGCGGAACTCATGTGCATTCATGGTGACCGGGCTTCCTCAGAGGCAAAACCTGCACAAAGAGAAAAGAAACCAGTCTGCAAACATGATGAGGTCTCACTTGGAGCAGGGCAGTTCCAAGCAAGCTGACAGCTGGGGCTGCCTGGGTGGAGACCCAAACACCCTGGAGTCCACCAGACCCCAAGCCAGCAGCACTCTCCTTCCTTGTCTGGATGGGGTGGAAATGACCCTGGATTTGGAGACGGCAGCAAAGTGCTTATTGTGCTATTCGCCAGCTACTCAGCTAAAGACAATGCCATGTCTCGTTTTTTTCTACCTTCATCCGTGAAATGGACCAGGGCACACATGAATGTCTATGGTCCATCCCAGCTTTAATAACAAGCCTCGGTCCAAGTCCTACCTTGCTCTCTACTAGCTGTGGGACAGAGACTCTCTGAGCCTCTCTCTTTATCTGAGAAGAGCATATGACAGTGTGCTGATCTCTCCAGAAGCTATGAAGGCAATCACGTGGCCTGAGTACAGCACTCAGACCAGGGCCCGGGCTGCACAACCCCCATGAGTGAGTCTGCTTCTATTATCTTGACTCCATCACCAGATGGAACCGCACCCCTGCATACAACCTGCTTTTCAAAACTCGCGCTTTCTTTCCTCATCACATAACAATGTACAGGTGATCCTGGTGCCCTGTGGTAGTAACATTCTATAAAGTCTCCATGAATTAGCAAACACTCGCCCTTTCCCGGGGAAATGCAAGGTTACATTCCTGTGCGTTTCTGGTCACATTTTTTTTTTTTTTTGCGGTACGTGGGCCTCTCACTGCTGTGGCCTCTCCCGTTGCAGAGCACAGGCTCCGGACGCGCAGGCTCAGCGACCATGGCTCACGGGCCCAGCCGCTCCGCGGCATGTGGGATCTTCCCGGACCGGGGCACGAACCCGTGTCCCCTGCATCGGCAGGTGGACTCTAAACCACCCTGCCACCAGGGAAGCCCTCTGGTCACATTTTTGTCAATCAATCAATACATAATCTTTTTTATGTGTTTCTTGTTAAAGACACTTTATTTAATATGCACTGACTCATGAACTTCAGACTCCTGGCCAACAGCTCTCTGACTCATGAATGAAGCTTATCAGACAAACGTGATTTCTCCCTAAGGCACATCGCAGCCTTCTTGCATGCAGGACCCCTAGAAGGCACTTCAGCACTATATTTGGGGGCCATTTAAAATAGTCAAATAACCAAGAATAACACAAAAATGTGGCACTAAATAGACCCGCTTGTTGAAACAACCAGGCAGAGCATTGCCTTGTTAGATTCTGCTGGGAACAAGTGCATTTGGGCAACTCAAATGTATCATCCATGAGTGATCACGAAAGCACCACGACTACTGATGTGGGGATTATGAATGAATTGTAGCAAAGAGTGACACCTGCGTGCAGAAAATCTGTGAATAATAAGCATAGACTGTATTTTCAAAACAGGAAACTTGGACAACACACAGGAAAATATTCATCAAGAATCCCACCACTCGGGCTTCCCTGGTGGCGCAGCGGTTGAGAGTCCGCCTGCCGATGCAGGGGACGCGGGCTCGTGCCCCGGTCCGGGAAGATCCCACATGCCGCGGAGCGGCTGGGCCCATGGGCCGTGGCCGCCGGGCCTGCGCGTCCGGGGCCTGTGCTCCGCAAAAGGAGGGGCCACAGCAGTGGGAGGCCCGTGTACCGCAAGGTAAAAAAAAAAAAAAGAATCCCACCACTCAAAATTCTGGCACACACCCTTCTAGATTGTTTCTTATATTTATGAGACAATTGTGTGCTAAGCCAGGGATGCATCTCTGAATTCCTCCCATAGTTCAAAACTTCATAAGTCAAGAGCAATTTTCCTGTGGGAGTAAGTGCTGGGGGGCGATTCTACCTCCACTGTAATTAGCATAAATGCTGATCTTGGTATCATGTTCCCAATACTTCTTCCATTGCTTCCCACTGTCTGTACTACTTTGCTTTGTTTTTGCTTTGCTTTGCTTTGCTTTGCTTTTTGACGATTTTAATGTTAAACACTCCAAGACAGGTTTTATTCAAGACTATTGCCATAGGGGAGGGAGACTGTCTCCCGATATCACAAGGGCCAGTGGGGATGTATAGCTGAAAGGTAGGGTTAGGGAACAGATGGGACATTACTAAGAGCAGCTTGGCTGGGTGTCCAGGTGGAGGAAGGTGATCTGGACTGTATCCCAAGGGTAGAGGCTTCCTCGAGAAACCAACTTCACATGATTCTCTGTTACAGCTGGGCTCAACTCACTGAAGTGGGGACCTACTCAGGAAGAGGGTTCATTGGAGCCTGACTGGGTTTGACCAAGGAGGGAGTCTTCATCAAAGGGAGTCAGCTTGACAGTATGTTTCCTCTCTCAGAATTCTCTCCGCTGTTCTTTGTTCAGATGTTCTCCATGAACAGCATGGAAGCCATCCCATGGAAGGTTCCAGGTTTCCTCAAGGTCAGTGACTGGACCAAACCCCCATTTCTATATTATTGTTTGGGGGTAGTGAATGCCCCGGTGACAGGGACTGGATACAATTCGAAATCATAGCAACAGTGAATGCTAAAATAACAGCATGAGAAAAACCAAAGTGAGTCTTTGAGTTTCCATTGCACCTTTGTGTTTCATAAGCTGCAGGCCAAGGAAGCTTGTCATTCAAAACATCATGCCCAGATTTTCCAAAGGCTCTTAGTGCAAAGCTATGAAGCTTTATACATACAGCTTCAGGTTTATAATTCCCTGGGTCTGCAGGCTTCGAAATGAATTTTTCATTTGGAATGACTCTGATTATGTCAAATGTCGCACATAGAGTGAAACTGGGTCTTACCTCAAATTGAAGTATTTTTAGTTGACTTGATTCAAATTCAACCAACATTGCATCAAATGGCAGATCTTTTTGCTAGCTTGTTTTTTTCACAAAGAAATTACGAGTACATTTCCCACGTTGATAAATACTTCTCTATTGCATGATTTTTCCCGATTGCGTGGTGTTTCACAGTGCGAATGTGCTATATTCAGGATGTGCATCACTACTGTTGAACATTTACATCATTTCCTGTTCTCACCTATGTTAGTGGGAAGAGTTGGTGTAGCCCAATGGTCAACCCTTCATGATCAAGAACTGAAAGGCTCTGCACAGCCTGACAGGGATGCCACTGCAGTAAAAACCTCATTTTCCTCAACTGAAAACAAACACCGTAATAAAGTTCTACCTCAAGTAAATTTTTTTGTGATAATTAGGTAAGTACGTGGGAACGGCTAAGGAGTAGAGGCACAAAATAAGCATTCAACACGTTAGTTGTTAGATTTTCTATAAAGCACTGAAATATACAACCTCATACTTTTATTTTTGCACACTTTATTTTCTGTTAAACTCTTCTTTAAAAAGCATTTATCTTATAATTTTTTTAGAACAAATTATTATAGAGATATGTATTTTAGCGTGTTAAGATTATATGGCCAAACTTGTCCCCAGAACATATTTTTACCAAATTACTCTTCCACAGGGAGTGTGAGAGAACCCTAGTTTTATACTAGGGTTCGAGATACATATTAAGATTTGCCAGTCTGGCAGGCATTCATGATTTCATTTTACTTTGATTAATGAGGTCAAATAGTTTTCTCACACTTCTTTGTATTTCCTTTTTTATGAATTGCTTGTTAATTGCCTTCTTTTCTGCTAGGGTGTTAGATGTTTTCTTATTTAACTGCAAGAGCTCTAATATAATAAATACTTGCACCCTAAGTGTGTGATATATTTTGCAGACATTTTCCTCATTTTTATTTGACCTAGTTTTGCTTTTAATTTTATTCCGACCTATAAGAATTTTAATTTTTATGCAGTCACATCTCAGGATCTGTTTCTTTGTGATTTGTTCCTTGCGTATGACTATTTAAAATGCCTTTTAGAGCAAGTATTCGCACGACCTCTGTTTGCCCTATTAAAGGGTAGCACCTGCACTGCACAAGCCGAAGCCTCAGGGGAGGAGCTGTGCAAAAATTAAGAAAGTTGCTTGGGTTCCTGGAGTGTCACCTGCTTCCTTCTAATGGGAATGCAAGAGTACGATGGCCAAAACGGGATGCCTCGTGCAAAAAATAAACTGACAGACACACCAACTTGCCCCCCCAAAGAAATACTACCAAATTGTAAGATAAGACCTAATTATTATTTTCGAATCATTCTGTCATTTATTTGTCAATTCTTTCCCACAAAGACCTTTCCAGAAGGCTTTTGGTGCAAAGCCACAGAGAATCTTGTGTTCATTTTGGAGCTGTCTGATATTTCATGCCTCCAAGCTGGGCAAATATTGGCTGAAAGATGTAGATGATGATAAAGGTTACGACTGATGTCTTTCCAGGCCTTGAAACGGCGCCTGTTGACATAATCAGATCGTAGCCCCCGCCAGCAGCTACAGCCACGGTACTTTACGTGCAGCCCCTGTGGGACACGCAAGTGCCTGGTGAACCCCACCTGCTCGGGGAGGTATGAACCCCACTGCAGGCCCTTGGACCTCCTGGCTGACCTGGGGGGTCATTCATTTTTGTACTTTATCATTCCACTGACATCCTTTGCTAAGTGTTGGCTTCTCCAAGCAGAGTCCTCAACTCTTCATTTTGCTTTCTCAGGACGAATCAGACCCTGGGCCACAGTTAGCACTATGAATGTTTGCTGAATGAGGAATGAATAAATGAATGAGCGCATGAACCAGCGAATGAACGGAAAATCTTTTTGTCCTCGGAACGTTTTGTTTCTGACATATGGTATATTAGATCCTACTCTCTACATTTAAGCCAACAGCCCATCACATACCTGCCACAAAAAAGCCACAGGGGACAATCACAGCTCAAGAACAATGGGCCCCTTCCCCAGGGAATCCTGACCCGCTCCCCGCCACCCTGGGCCTCTGGTGTTCAGTTCATGCCGACCCTCTAACCCTGCAGGCTCAGAACTGACTCGGTTTCCCCAGTCTTGGCCCCGGAAGTTCATCTTGGATTTGGGCTTCCCTCTGCTCTGGCCCCAGCAGTCCCTGTGGTCCTGGCTGGAAATATCCCCCTCTCTGGACCCCTGGAACCCTACCTTTGCCACAGGTGTTTGGCAAGAACCCAGCCCAGGCTCTAGCTGATGCTTCCCTGGCAGTGGAGGTGGTGGGACTGGTGCCCATGGCCTCAGTGCAGAGCTTGTGTGGTGACTGCACACCAGCACTGTCAGCACAGGGCCAGCCACGCCCAATGTATGAGGGTCTGAGTGAGGCCACCCCTCTGGGGGCACAGAGGACCAGAATCAAGATACTTTGTGCCTGCCCATGGTCCTGCCTATCGGTACAGACAAGCGCTGCTCTTGTTTCAAACCCTGGGACATTGGGCCCTCCACTCAACATTTCCTGCTTTTCCTTCTCTATCTGGATAAAAAGAAAAGTGTTTACATTTTCTTTTTACGCTATTCCAGGAAAAATAAACTGTAATTTACATTTCAAAAAACACTTCTCGCTTTGGGACTGTGAGGCCTTGTCTCTTGTTTTTAACCTCAGGCACATAAGTATCAATCCAGGCGCAAAACGAAATTGGCTGATTTTCCCCTGAATCGACTGGTTTCTTGATGAACATCTTCTCTGTGGGCACAAAGAGCATAAATAAACCCAACGGGAGAAACGTTTCTAACCGGGATGGTCAGGAAGTGTCTAACAATGAGAGCTTTCTAACAATAAGGATGGCAGTCTGGGGCTTCCCTGGTGGCGCAGTGGTTGAGAGTCCGCCTGCCAATGCAGGGGACGCGGGTTCGTGACCCGGTCCGGGAAGATCCCACGTGCCGCGGAGCGGCTGGGCCCGTGAGCCATGGCCGCTGAGCCTGCGCGTCCGGAGCCTGTGCTCTGCAACGGGAGAGGCCACAGCAGGGAGAGGCCCACGTACCGCAAAAAAAAAAAAAAAAAAAAAAAAGACAGTCTGTTAACTTGCCTCAAAGCAAACAAACAAAAAAGCCCACCCCTCTGAGATCTTTTGTCCTCTTAAGACTCTAGTTAACAGCGAGGTATTTAGAAGCCTTAGGGACAAGGGTACCCGGGTCATTTGTGCAAAGCTGCAACTTGGTCAGCCTTGCCCAGAAGGAGCTGGCACCTCAGAGGAGACAGCCAGCGTCACAAAGGAGGTGGATACCTCTGCCCTTCAACCTCCCACCAGAGCCTCCCGTTGGCAAAAGGCTACCAGGATCCGGGTGTCCTGGGAGCCGGGGAAACACAGCCTGTGGGGGCCTGAGGGTGGGGCAGGGAGAGATAGGAATAGAGACCCAAACGGGCTACCCTAACTCACTGCATGCGTTATTACGTCTGTGCTATTGCTACCCTCATTTTACAGGAGGAAGAGGTGTTTAGGCTCTTCCCAGGTGTGAAGCCAGTGGTGGCAGAGCTGAGGCAGAGCCCATGTGTCCTGCCAAGCAGTCTGTTCCTTAAGCCAAGGTGCTGCCACTTGTCACTGCAATCGTTAGCCCGGTACCTCGTAGAACACACGTGCATGCACACGCACACTTACCACTTTCTTCCACTCATACAGTTGCTTTACCTAAACTGGGGTGTTCTCGTTGAAATACAGGCTCTCTCACTGGTTTAAAAAATGGTCAGCATTACGAGTAATAAGTGCTGGAGAGGGTGTGGAGAAAAGGGAGCCCTCCTACACTGTTGGTGGGAATGTAAATTGCTGCAGCCACTATGGAGAACAATATGGAGGCTCCTCAGAAAACTAAAAATAGAACTTCCATATGATCCAGCAATTCCACTCCTGGACATATTTCCAGACAAATCTCTAATTCAAAAAGATACATGCACCCCTATGTTCAGAGCAGCACTATTTACAACATCCAAGACATGGAAATAACCTAAGTGTCCGTCGACAGATGAAAAGATAAAGGAGATGTGGTACATAGATACAGTGGAATATTACTCAGCCATGAAAAAGAATGAATAATGTCATTTGCAGCATCGTGGATGGACCTAGAGATTATCATACTAAGTGAAGTAAGTCACACAGAGAAAGACAAATATTACATGATATTGTAACCGAAAGTGGGGTCCAGCTGCTCACCACTCAAAAGCCAATAAAGAGGCCAGGTTGGTGGAAAGCGAAGTTTGCTTTATTTTGCATGCCAGCAACCGGGCGGCTGGGGTGGGGGGAAAGTCAGCTGTCCAAAGGCTGACTCCCTCCCTCCTACAACCAATGGGCAAGAGCTTTTATAGGTTGAGGGAGCGGGCTACGTGCAGAAACAGCACAGGCAGCTCTGACAGGCAACTTGAAATTGGTCATCGGTGGCCTGACCAGCATCATCCTGACTGTTTTAGGTACAGTTAATCTTCAGTTCCCGGGTCGGTTTGTTTTCATTTCTTTGAGGCCAATTCTCGGAATTGTGGCAGCTTATGTCATGGCTACAGCCTGGTCATCACGTAGTTAACTTCTTCCACCTGGTGGAGGTTTCAGTATCTATAAGACAGCTCGCAGGACATGGCTCAGAATTGTATATAGCCCTTTTAGCCCTTAAGGAGGAACTAAAAGTCCTTGACTATGCTTGATGACTAAACTCTTATGATTTGGTCTCCTTTGTTTTCCTCTGTTTCTGCATTTTCTCACTTCTCTGATTAAACTTACCCTTTGCCTAAAGTTTTTCCCCAGACAAAAGTCAGGCTAAGGACGTGGGGCAAGGACCGTAGGGTCCTGTTCCATTTCAATATCACTTGTATGTGGAACCTTAAAAAACGATACAAGTAAACTTATCGGTGAAACAGAAACAGACTCACAGACATAGAGAACAGACTCGTGGTTGCCGGGGGGGGGGGGAGGGATGGATTGGGAGTTTGGGATGAGCAGATGCAAACTATTATATACAGAATGGATAAACACCAGGGCCTACTGTATGGCGTAGGGAACTATATTCAATATCCTGTAATAAACCATAACGGAAAAGAATATTTTTTAAAAAGAATGTATATATGTGTATAACTGAGTCACTTTGCTGTACAGCAGAAATTAATACAACATGGTAAGTCAACTGTAGCTCAATACAATTTTTTTTAAATGGTCAACATTTATATTAACTTACATGCACCAAGTGCTATGTCAACTCTTTGCATATGCTCTAATTAATCTTCATAACAACTTTATCGGGACTATTATCACCCCCTGAACAAATGATAAAGGCTGAGGCTCAGAGAAGCAGGACCCAGCGCTCTGACCTCCGACCTGCCACGTCCTGAATGCACTGGACTCAAACACAGGCGCAGTGCATCTCCAACAGCTTTGGGGTTTCCTGAAAAAAAAGTAGGACTAACCCTCCAGATTAGAAACTTGAAAAACAGGTTTCTCCCTGAGCTTTCAGGAATGACTTCCCAGATGCTCCCTAGAGGCCACCTCCACAGGAGAGGCAACCTCCACGGGCGCCTCCCTTGCTCCTGACAAATGGTAACTAGGAAGAAAAGGGGCTCGCAACATTTTGTGAGGTGTGTGCCCGTGGCCGGGCCAGCTGGCTTCCGAGCCTCCATCTTCTATTGGTAAAATGACCATAACACTAAGTACTACAGAGAATTCTAAATAGGGTACAAAATCACTTATATGGTTGGCGGTCCATGCCATGGCAGCATCTCTAGGGAGTTTGCTGTCCGAGGGGAAATCGCACAGAAGCCTGAGCAGACAGGCAGTGGGTTTTCCCCGGTCAGGGCTGGACACCCAGGAAGCACCTCCTCTCCGGCCAGCTGGGTCTGGATTACAGAGGTTCTCTGCTACACTTTCAGAACAAGATTCTTCCACACTGCAATCCTCAGCCAGTGACCTTCCTCCCAGCAGCCTAGAAAGAACAGGGGTTAAGGTCAGAGCGAACAGGCTCGAGCCCTGGCTCTGCTGCAAGAGGCTGGGCTGCTGTCGGCTGCCTCCTCGGCCTCTGGAGTCTCAGTTCAGCCCCTTGTAACGGGGCAGCGAGATGCTGCAGGCAGGAGCCACTAAGGACCGTAAAGCTGTCTGTGTCTGGCGTCTGTGGATCCTGATGTGAGGAAAGAAGCAGGTCAGATCATCATGAGGTCAGACAGAGCACTAGGGCAGCAGGAGAGAATCGGGGGATGGGGAGGGTGGAGGCCCACCCTGGACCCAGATCAAACTTCAAGGGGAAAGCCTTGCTCCTCTGATGTGCGAGGAACTTTGCGTCTGTTTCCGATCCGGTCCCTGATTAATAGACAATCGTCATCTCAGTATTTTCCTGGCCAACAGTTCTCTATGGGGTGGAGCCATGAAGAAATTTATACCATGATTTTCAATTTTACTCTCGTGGGAAGATACTACTATTTCCACTCACATCCCTGCAAACGAATTGTGATGGATTATATAAGGCTGGCTGAAGAATTCACAACTTAACCAATTTCAAAAGTTGATAAATATTAGTGACATTAAACTAGTTGATATCATTCCAATTTACCCCTGAGCTCACACCATTCCAACAGCTGGCATCAGGCTATGTGCATCATCCGGTAGCCTCTTTTCACTTATTTTCCCCATAACCCTAATTACACTGTGCATAATTACGTTAATATCGTGCACATATGTACCCTTATCAATACCTGCCGGTTTCGCAGGGTCACCGCCCGCGTGGATTGAGGGCCATTGGCTGTTGCGAACAGCACTGCCGAGGGGAACGTGGCCGTGTGCTCCCCGTCACGGCGCTTGTCACTTTATCCCCCTATTGACTTCGTCCCTCAAACATACTAAGTCCCCAGTGGAATCCAGAGGTGCGAGTTTCACGGTTCTTTTGCGTGTTGCCAAATTTCTTTCCAGAAAAACCAGAATGATACAGAAATGTCACCCACCGTCAGGCTGGGCAGGCATGACAAACACCCCCTCTCTGCTAGCTTTTATCATTCGCTCACAGTTTCAATTTAAGCTTAAAATTTTATCACTTTTATCATTTTCACTCATGTTTGCTCTCCTACAACATTTACATAAGAATGATCAGTAATTTTAATTTGAACTTTCCTCCTCTGTTTCCATTTTAATTTGGTGTCAGACTAGACCTCCTCCCCCTTACTTTATTTCCTCTTTCTTTTCCTCAATCCTTTCCCCCCTTTCTCTCATTGAAGTCACATTAATCGTTGATAAAAGGTGACAACCATCTGCCTTTTCTATAGACTTGAGACTATTAATTGGTGTCCTAGTTGGTTGCTTCTTTCCACGACAGCCGGGATGCCCCGTGACTACGACACATACGACACAGTGAGAGTAAACACAGGACACCTGCCGCTGTGCATCTAGGCAACATCTCTAGCACATGCTTTGGGGAGTCTCCGCTTTTTTTCACCAGTCAGCTTAGCAGTAAATACTGACTCCTGGATCCACTGTGAACACTTACCCCTTGGGCATGGCTGCAGGCCTGTCACCCACATGGCTAAGAGGCCTGCATCTGAGGTTTCCCCCAGGCCAAATCCCGAGAACACTTGGACCTTGGTGGCCACATCCGACGGTCCAAGAAACCAAATGAATCAGTGTCGCCTGACCTTCTGCTAAGCTTGCCGTATGCCTTATGCCCTTAACACTCTCATCACCCCTGCCAGTATTATTACTGCTGTTTCACCAAGGCTCTGAGGGGCTGGTGCCCCGACGGAGGCCAGAGAACCAGTAATGCGAACAGTGGTGCCGGCATTTCTGACTCTGAAGCCAGCCTCCCCCTAACCCCCGTGGCCGGGCATCTGGGGCTCACCCAGGATGCCTGCCACCTGTGCCCTCACACGGCCCAAGGGGTCAGAGCCCACAGACCCCAGGGCCCCCGTCTGGGCTGGCGAGGCAGTGCCTGGCACCCAGAGTGTGGTCAGGGTCCCACCTGATCACCACACCCAGAAGAGGATGCTCCAGGTGCGGGCACCAGGCCCCTGCCTGGGCTGATGCCCACGCAAACGGAAACAGGCAGAAGCTGAACAACCCAGGAGCAGCACTGCTGCCCCAGTTCCTCCAAACCCTGACAAATGCCAGATGGTGACCATCCACAGTGCCTGGGGGTAACCCTTTATCTCTGGTCTCTCTGTCTTCACAGCTGCTCTGCAAAGAAGCAAAATTATCCCCACTCTAGAGATAAGGAAACAGGCTCAGGGAAGCAGGGGCTTGACCAAGCCACACAGCTCAGGAACGGTTTCACACGTGGGTCTGTGCACTCAGAAGACTGGACCACTTCCCTTTGGCCTGGGGTCCCCCACAACCATCGCTCACAGGGAGCCTAGCCACTCGGAGAATGCAGGGGGATTTGAGCTTTTCCTCGGAGGCCGTGTGCCAATTCGCTGCCCCTGTACGCCCCGAGCATCCTCCTGCAGAAATGCCGACGAGGCCCAGAGAAACCTCGGGACCGCTCTTTTAAAATATCGAGGGAGTCTAATTTTCCTGGGGTCTCTCCCCAAACTTACCACCAGACTCCAATGGAGAATTAACAGGGTAAAACCTTCAGAATAAACAACAGCCTGAAGAGGGGGAAATATGTAAATAACACCCCCCCCAGCAATTTAGTTGAATCTGTGGAGGTTTAAGTGGGTTTTCTCTTATTTTCATTATTTTAAGCAAACTGGCATTGGGCAGCAGCCCACCTGCCATGGGCCCAGGAGAGACAGAAAAGCCTGCTGTGAACGTCATGATTTTTTTCTCTTTCCGATACACCCAGATGCCCCTCATCTTGCCTATGTGTTCACTGTTCCAGGGTGACCACTGCCCTGGCCACTTTTTATGCCGCAATTGTCCCCTTTGTTTTGGTTCTGCCTCAGAAGGAAAATACTGCTGATTTAAATGAGAAACCAACTGTAAAGACCCAAGTCTTGGAACCCTTCAGAGGAATACGATGAAGGGGAAAACCCAAGCCACCTGCTTGAATTTCCCTTGGAAACTGGAGAAAACAACATACTCGGGGCAGATGGACCCCTCTCCCACTTTCCCACCTGCAGTTTACTTGCTTATTAATAATGTAGGTCCCATTAGTGACCACCTACTGTGTGCTCAGCCTTCGTAAACATCAGACCCAATTGATTTTTACAAGCATCGTGCAGGAGGATGTCCTTCACGGCAGAGGACAAGAGGGGTCCATCTTCTCCCCCCCACCCCTGCCATCTCCCGGCCTCTGTGGGCTCCAGATACACCATGAACCAGCCTGGAAAAGAATTTCCACTCGCTCTGTTATGTTGCTATTATGGCTCAGAGATCATGGGCTAAAAAACCCTCAGAAGTTTCTGATTCTTTATCTGACTTGTCACTTGGACACGACACACACAAAAGCAGGTGATTTAGGTTGACACCTCTTTTCTCAGAAAGTTCCTCCAGTGTGCCATACCTGCACAGCGCTGGATGCTCACCCCTCCCAGCTGGCCTGAGGAGACCCACCCAGCTGCAATCAACAGGTGAACCTCCTGTCCCCGAAGTCCCCACACCGGAGGGGCGCTGCCACCAGGAGCTGGCTTCCCCCACGAGTCTGGTCCCCCAGGCTCTGAGGACAAAAGAGCGGTACTCACAGGCAGCCCGAGGTGCTCGTTCTCTGTCTGTCTCTCTCTCTCCTCCTCGGTGACAGTTAAAAGGCACAGAGGCTGCGATTGCCATTTAAGTAGACAGAGTGTCCGCCTCCCCAAAGCCAATCAGAGCGGCTTGCTCGGCTTATTTACCCTGCAGCACGTCCCACCCCCGCCCTCCTGCTTCCCATCCTCCACAGGACGTGAGGGTCAGGCCGGGCAGAGCAGGGCCCAGAGACGGTGGAGCCTGCAGGGGCTGCGGGCCTAGAAGACAAGGGAAAGGGGCTCTGTGCCACACCCAGGCTGGGGCCAGTTCTCCTGGGGTCTCTCCAGGTAACCTCTGAGCAGCGGAAGGCTCCAGGCTCTTTCATGGGCTGAAGAAGGGCTGGCCTGGGCAAGGCAAGCGAGGAGACTCGCTCTGTGCCAGTGCTGGGCCACGAACGTTGTACCCGTACCCGCTCGGGGCCACTGGGACCTGCTGTGCCGTGCAGGAGGCTGACCTGACCGCAGGAGGCTCCGAGTGCCAAGCCCACGAGCCCAGGCAGAGAGAGAAGCAGAGGCGCGCAAGGATTTGAATCCAGGTTCACCGGATTCAGAGACCCCGTTCCCTGAAGCCGACCAGCATTCAAAACACACATTTCCTCAAACCTGGACTTGGGCTTCCCTTCTCACCCACCTGGCTGGGCAGGCTGACCCGGGGCTCAGAGCCTGGAAAGGGGACCTGCAGGGAGCCCCTCCAGGCCAGCAGGGCACGCAGATTCCCCTGCTTCCAACACTTACCCTCACCCTGGACACACACACACACACACCACAGGGCACATACACACGTGCCATACGCACGTGCACACACACACAGCCATGTGCACATGCACAGGTGCACACACCATCGTAAACGTACACGTACACACAAGGCACACACAGACACACAACACAGTTTCAGGGCCTGCGGCACAGCCACGAGCTGGGAACTTGCCACGGAAAGCCATTCCCCCCTGGCTTTAACGAAGCAGCATCTCTTCAAAGGAGTATCTGCCCTTTGAAGCATCTGTGGAGTTGGCAGGGGCTGAGGCCTCCGCGACGGGTGGGCGGGGTCGGCGGGGACCCAGGGGCGTCCCGCGCAGCTCTTCCCTCCCTCCACCCAGCGAGGACCGCAGGCTGGTGCGGGGATCAGGCCCTTCCGTGCGGGGCCGACCGAGCTCCGAACCACGTCGCCGGGGGCCGCAGAGGACCGCTCACCCCCCAGCACCGCTCTGCTGGACGAGAGGCCGGGGAGGGAGGGGGCGAGGTTGCAGGGATGGCCAGAGCTTGGGCCGGGCCCTGTGCCTGCGCAGGGCTCCAGCGGGCCCTGGACGCGGTGCCCGCGGCGCGGGGCCCCTGACCCAGCACAGCGCCTGGCCCAGCGCAGACCCTAGGTGAACCCTGCATCTTTCGTGGAGGCTGTGCAGAGGGGGTAGAGGTGTGATGATGGAACTCTGAGAGAGGGGGCTGTGAGAGAAGAATGGAACTTTCCGTTTTGTAAGGAGTGACAGTGATAATAATTAGCATTTATAAAGGTTCTTTTTCAGGCCTTCTTACCACAGGATCACTCAGACCCTCACAACTCTCATGACAAGGTAGATTATCATCGTCCGCAGTTCACAGATGAGGAAACGCAAGCCCAGAGAGGTTTGCCCAAGGTCACACAGCTAGCACGTGGCTGAGCAGCGAGTCCCTCCCCAGGCCAGCTGGCCCCCATGCCGGCACTGCCAGGTGAGCTTGCTGTGTGGCATCCAGGGTCGGAGGCAGATGGTGAAAGAATAAGCAGAGAAAGCCACAGTGGCCAGCTGTGACGAGGGCTGCAGAGCCAAGCCTGTGAAGAGGGAGCAGCCCAGAGGGGAGCCCGCAGCTCAGGGCCCGACTGCCCTTGGGGGGACATCCAGTCCTTGAAGGGTCTGGGGCAGAGCACTGATGTGCCTGAGGGCTTAAAAGTCACGCCAGCTGTTGCTTGGAGAGCAAATTGCAGGGGAGAGAACAGATAGATTTGAGATTTATCTGGAAGTAGAAACAAGGAGATGTGAAGTGGTCTGAAGATGCGGCACAGGGCTGAGACATCAGCCTGCAGATTCCGGCTTGGACCTGCCTCCCGGACCTGCTGTGTGACTGTGGACAGCTGCTTCCTCATCCCAGGGACAGTGACAAGCTCTGACTTAGGAACAGGACATCAGGAATGGACCTAACAAAACCTTACAAAGGGTCTGCAAGACTTGTATGAAGAGACTTATAAAAGCCCATGGGAGGACATTAAAGAAGAGCTGAATAAATGGAAATAAATGGCCAGTCATGGATAAAGAACCCAGTACCATAAACATTGCCATTTCCCTCAAACTGATGAACAGATTCAGTAGTATTTTAATCAAAATCCCACATAGATATTTGACTCTAAAATATGAACGGAGAAGCCAAAGTCTGAGAACGAACAGCATGCGCTTGAGAAAGAAGAATATTGCAGTCTCGCTCTATACTTATGAGACAGATGAAGCTGTGAAAATGTAACAGTTCTGATGCAAGGATAGACATCTGGCCAATCCAACAGAACAGATAGCCTAGAAAAAAATCCCACAAAAGATTTGGAAAATGGACATATGTGGAATCACAGAACCAGTGAGGAAGAATAAACTATTAAATGGTGCTAGAACAACTGGCTGGCTACTTGGAAAAAACATGATCTTGAATCTGTTTCTCACCCCATGTACAAAAATAAATTCCTGATAGATTAAATCCTTAACTGTGAAAGGCAAACTTCTTAGGACAACGGAGAAGTATATTTTTATTACTGTGGAGAGGAAGGATTTCTTAAATGATTCACTTAATCAGCTAACCATAAGAGACTGACAAGTCTGACTACATTATTGTTAAGAATATCTGTTCTTCCAACTGTGGAAACTAGAAAGACAACTTCCAGGGTAGAGGAAGGGATTTGAAATGCATATCGCTAATTATGAGTTAGGCTCTATAATATAAAAAGACCTTTTCAATAAGAAAAAGATAATTCAGTAGAAATACAAGCATTTATCAGAAATGGAAAGGAGTCTCATAAATATGTGAAAAAGTGATTTTTCTTGTTAGCAATCAAAGAAGATAACTGTTTATTGCCAACATATGAAGTTGCAGTGGATTCTGTAGGTTTGATCTTTTTTTCTGGCCACCTAGCTACATTCTCTTAGAGCTTTTAATAACTTATCTGTTAACTCAGGTGGGTTTCAACATAAACAGTAGTATCCTTAGTGAATTGTGAAAATGTTGTTCTTTCTAGTCCCTTTACTTATTTATTTTTCTTGCCTTATTGCACTGTCTAGGACTGTGCTGTCCAGCATCAGAGCCATGAACCACATCTGACTATTGAGCCCTTGAGATGCAGCTAGTGCTACTGAGGAAATGAATACGTCAGTTAATGTTATTTAATAATTTAAATTTAAATCTAAAAACTGAAGCAGTGTGGAAATTTTCCCCATTACATAATTTGAGTGCAGGACTACATTTTACTTTGTTGTATTACATAATATAGGCTATTGTAGTGCACATGTATTTTTGATTTTGTTAACGTGGCTGCTAGAAAACTTAGCATTTAAAATTCTGTACATGCCTGGCACTGTTCTAGGGCCTCTGGGACAGTGCTGATGGAGGTAGTGAAAGTCTCATCTCATTGACTGTAGAAGGGATCTTCCAACACTCACTATTCACAACAGGGTTTTATTGGGTACTCTTTATTAAAAAGTTTCTTCTATTCCTATTTGTATAATAAATAGGTGTTAAATTTTGTCAAAAGATTTTCTTCATCAAAGGAGAAAATCTTATGGTTTTCCTCCTCTGAACTGTTAATGTGATGAATCACATTAAATTTTCTAATTTTCAAGTATCCTTTAATTCTTGGGATAAAACTATGGTGTATTAACATTTTGAATAGAATTTTTTCTCTGGTTTTAGTGTCAGGTTCTATGGTATCATAGACTGCTCTGAGGGTCATTTCTTCTTTTTTGATTCTCTGAAACAGTCATATAATTTTGAAATTTGGAATTGTCCAGTCACTAAAAGAGTATAAGAAATCATACATAAAATCATTTTTCCCTTCCTATCATTTTTGAGGGAATATTTGATACTAACAAATCAATTTTTTATTACTATAGGACTATTTAAGATTTCTATTTCTCCTGGAACCCAATTTGATATTATTTCATCAATTTTTTTAGATTTAATGACAAGAATGTTTTTTATGATATACTCATTACCTTTTTAGTTTGTTGGATCTATAATTATATTCCCTTTTATTATCATATTTTTTTTACCTGTTCTGCTCTCTTTTTGTCTTTAGTTAATATTGCCAGAACTGTGTCTATTTTATTAGTCTTAAAAAAAAAAATAGCCCTTGGGCTTCGTTGATCCTCCCTCATCTACCTTTATTTTCTTTTTCACTAATTTATCCCCTTTGTCTTTATTATTGACTGCATTCAGTGATCTTTATCCCGTTGTTCTTTTCCTAACATCTTTAGTTGAGTGATTGTCTCATTACTTTTTGGCCCTTTTTACTTTCTAATATAAGCATTTAAAACTATTTACTTTCTTCTATGTACTTCTTTCAATACATAGCTCAAGTTTTTAAATTAGCATATTTCATTATCATTTTTTTCTAAGTATTATTTAACTTCTATTACATTTTTAAATTGATCCATGAGCTGTGTAGTACCTTTCCAAAACTTTCCAGACACATATAGCAATTTTTACTTATCTTTTTCTTGAATTATAATTTAATTAATTGAATTGAATTGTGGTCAGAGAGCAGCTAGTATTATAGCAGTTCTCTGATCGACATTGAGACTTGCATTACAGCCTGCTACATCCTGAATTTTTATAAACATTCCATGCGCTCTTGAGAAGGAAGTGTATTTTCTAATTACTAGGTGGAGGGTTCCACATACATCCAATATGTCACTTGTTGAAATGCTTTAAATCTTCACTAATGTTTCCGTTAGCTTGCTCTACCACCCAGCTTACTGCCATTGCTGAAGATGTGTTGAAACATTTTATTATGCTGGTGAATTTGGCAATTTCTCCCCATAGCCGTACCGAGGTTTGCTTTATACATTTAAGGCTTTTCTGTTAGGTCTGTATGTGTTTAGAACCGCATTGCTTCTTGGTGGACTGAACCATTTATCATTTTATAAAGTAATGTTACGTAACAGATTACTTGTTAGTTCCCTTGTTGCAGTGTGAATCAGCCCTGTTCTCCCTCAGCTGTCGGAGGCTGGGGGTGCAGTGAAGCTCAGGGATCTATTTCTTTGCACATTATTTAGGAATTTTTAAAAGTCTGGAAGTCATGATTTAAATGTTCAGCAGCACCAACATTTTCCTAGTTTCAAATGTCATAACTCCACGCTGAGGACATGCAGAGTGACAGTTCTCTGAGGCATCTCTGTCCCACACCTTCATCCAAGGATGAACTCTTCCAGACCTGTCATCTGGCCCCATGACACTGTGGCGCTCGGCTGACCAGGAGCCATCCAAGGTCCTCAGGGCAGAAGGCCATCAGGGGCTTGCCTGCTCAGGCTTCCCTAGAAGACCACCCCCTCTGAGCCCTCACCCACTGCGGGAGCCCAGGGCCCCCTTCCCTGTGTGCAGCCCTGCACTTTCCACCTCCCACCCTCTCCATCCCCCCCTCGACCCCATCAGCTGCCCTGCATCTCCTGTCTGCTCCCTCCACAGCCTGCTCCCTGATCTCCAAGGGGCTCAGCTTAACCCTTCCTGTGGTGCTCACTACAGGGCCAGGGATGGGGTAGGTGCTTGAAATAGGCACCACTTTCCCAGAATGGCAGGGCGGAAAGCGCCAGGTGGTACAACAAGAACGATCCAAGTCCTACCTCCGTGGTCACGAGCTGTGAGGTCTTGGACCACCTTCCTCACCTCCTCTGTCCCAGTTTTCTCCCTTGGGAGATGAGGATACAATAGAGGCCAAGCATGTGAATCCCAACACATAGCAAACAACCAAAAGTTATTGCTTTAACTCCAGCCTGATGGAGAAGCAAAGGTTCCTTCTCAAGAATTGTATCTTCTGATGGGATTGTAATGAGCCTGCTAGATTGGCAGGAGAGATCCTTTAATTCTCTCAAATCCCACTGCACAGGTAGACTCTGAATTTACCTGTGGGGAGACTACACGTGTCATGAAGGGAGAGCATTTGCAGAGTCACAGATGTTAAGAAGGTAAGGGAAGAGTTGATATTTATTCAGCGTCTCCCATGTGCTGGGTATTTTCCATATGTTATGAGAGTCGGGGCTCACCAGGATCTGACAAGGTGGGTACTGTTAAAATCCCCATTTTAGAGAGGAAGAAACAGTGGCTTAGAGGCCCCCACCACGCGGGTGGCAAGTGGTAGAGAGCAGAGGAATCCACACGTGTGTCCTGTGTTTGCTGTGTTGGCGGTGGCCCCGAGATGGTCCCCCGACCCCGCCTTATCACACATGGGTAAGTGTGAGCAACTGTGAGCGCCAGCATCCCTCCCCACAGCGTGGTGCCTGTAGCCCCACAGACAGCATGTAGATAGACCCTGTTTTCTCCAGTCTCCAAGCGAGTTGACCTTCATGCCAACACCCGGCACTGGGGCAGCAGAGTCAAGGTCCAGACGGTGCCGTTTCCAACAATCATAATTGATTAAGTAGAAAGCCAGGACTTACTTGCTGGGAACTCGGGCCCCGCTGGGTCTTGGCTCCTTTCTGAGATTTGCCAGCTCTGGGGATTGAGGAGAACGTGAGAGAGCAGCTGAGGAGGTGGGCTTAGCCCTGCAGTCTTATTGCCACTTCAGATCCACAAGGCCTAGCTTGTTCAGCCACATATGCTGGTTAAATATTAATTTCTAATGGTGATAAAGGTCGAGGATATCTTGAGAAACCTACAGAGAACAGATCATCTCAGGGAATTTAGGAAACTATCCTCTACTCAAAATGTATACACATTTACTTCTATTTGCTTTTAGCATTTTATACTTTGAGATATTTACCTTTAGAGCTTTCCTCCATCTGAAATTTATTTTAGGGTAAAGTTCTAAGTTTTTCCCCATAGAGTAAGCTAATTCTTCCAACAGTATCTTTGAAAAATATTTCTGTTTCTTGAGCTTGTTGTGGTCCTGTGGAATTGTTCTTTCATTTCTGTGCCAGGGCTACAGCATTTAAACTTTATCTCTTTCCTTTTTTTAAAAAAATATTTTTGTTATTTTTTATTTTCTTATTGAAGTAAAATTGATTTACAATGTTGTGTTAGTTTCAGGTGTACAGCAAACTGTAAACTTTGATCACTTTCTAATGCACTGGGGTGCTTGGAAGGGCAAGGGTTCCCTTATCAGTTTTCTTTTAATAAAAATCCTTGCTGCTTTCACATGTTTCTCTTTCAAGGGCAACTTTAAAATCATTTGTTCCTACATTCAAAAATTCTGCTGAGGTCTGGGTTGCAAGCACACTGATGCAGAGTTAAGCTGTGGGGAGCTGACCTCTTAGGAAGTGAGTTTTCCCATCTACAACCCCACCGTTTAACTCTGGTCATGTCCTCGTCTTAGTCTGGGTTCCCCCAGAGCTTCCCCTGAGACAAAGACTCACGTGCCAGTTGCTTGTTTTGTTAGTTTTTTTTTAAAATTAATTAATTAATTAATTAATTTTTTATTTTTGGCTGTGTTGGGTCTTCGTTTCTGTGCGAGGGCTTTCTCTATTTGCGGCAAGCGGGGGCCACTCTTCATCACGGTGCGCGGGTCTCTCACTATCATGGCCTCTCTTGTTGCGGAGCACAGGCTCCAGACACGCAGGCTCAGTAGTTGTGGCTCACGGGCCTAGCTGTTCCGCGGCATGTGGGATCTTCCCAGATCAGGGCTTGAACCCGTGTCCCCTGCATTGGCAGGCAGACTCTCAACCACTGTGCCACCAGGGAAGCCCTGTTAGTTGTTATTTTGTTAGGCAGTACCAGGCTTGTTTCCAAGCCAGTTACCCCCCTGGTGGCCTGGTGGGCAGGGACCCTGCGGCAGGACTTTGGGAGCTGGGATGGGGGGTGGTCCACCTGAGAGGGCTGGTAATTCCCCCTCACACCCCTCACTCGGACACAGCAAGCTCTGGTGCCCGGGGACGGCTGTGGGCAGAGTCACCAGACCTCGCGGCTGGTGCACAGAAGCGATGGATCGTGGATAGCGTCGGCTGAGGCCACTTAACCAAGTCCTGCGTCTGCAGGTCTGCGTTGGAGGCTTGTTGACGCAAGAGTGGAAGTTCTCGGTACTTTTCACTATACCATGTGGACTCGAGCTTTTCAACAGAACACATTTTCAACTGAATGCAGCTTGGAGTTAAAGAACCCCTTCTAGCGATGTCACATGTGGACACCCAGGCGTCCCCGGGAGGAGGATCTGGGTCTGTCTGGTGGGCAGAGCCAGTGAAGCTGCCCCACCGCAGGGGTCTTAGGAAGCCTCTTCCTCTCCCAGTGAGTTGTACGTCTCGGTTACACTGAGCAGCTCTCTACAGTGTCAAAGCCACATCATCTGGTCTGGAGGCAGGTGTAGGGACTTCAGTATTCCCACTTTGTGGAGGCTGGAGCAAAGTGGGGCCCCGCAGACTCCGGTGAAGTCGGGGGTGAAAAGCCATGAGTCACAAGGCCTGCCTTGTGACCGATCTGCAGAGGAGAAATGTCCTCGGAATCAAATTTTCTTGGAAAAGCCACTTTGCTTAGGAGCAGATGAGAATGTCAATTCCATACTATTTGCAGAGCAGTGTTTTGAAATTTAATGAAGTCCAGCTTATTTTTTCTTCTGTGGATCGTGCCTTTGGTGTTGTAGCTAAGAAGTCATCACCAAACCCTCTATCCATCTAGATTGTCTCCTGTGTCATATTCTGGAGGTTTTATAGTTTTGCATTTACGTTCAGGTCTGTGATCCATTTTGAGTTAGTTTTTGTGCAGGTGTGAGGTCTGTGTCTAGATTTGTCTTTTGCAAGGGGATGTCAGTTGTTTCAGCACCGTTTGTTGGAAAGACCGTCTCTGCTCCGTTGTCTTGCGTTTGCTCCTTTGTCAGAGAGACTTGACTATTCCTGTGGGTCTGTTTCTGGCCTCTCCACTCTGTTCCGCGGATCCATTTCTCTCTGCTTTCATCAACTCCACTCGGCCTTGGTTACTGCAGCTTCAGAGGAAGTCTGAAATCGGGGGTGTCATACCTCCAACCCAGTTCTTCTCCAATTCATATGTTTTTCAAATCACTGGGATCAACCTGTCACTGGGTCATGAAACCAGTTTAGAGATCTCGTGACCAGCACCTTTAAAAAGGAAAGCAAACAGAACAGAGCAGCA
Source organism: Delphinapterus leucas (assembly GCF_059928025.1). Classification (NCBI taxonomy): domain Eukaryota; kingdom Metazoa; phylum Chordata; class Mammalia; order Artiodactyla; family Monodontidae; genus Delphinapterus; species Delphinapterus leucas. The sequence goes on along the minus strand of NC_143137.1, from coordinate 103,602,438 downwards.
TAGGAAAGAGGGGCCATCACACCTAACAAGAGAAATCGTGTTTCCTGAAATTTCTGTCTCGATGATGTATGGGCGTATGTGCGCTGGGCCGCAAGATGACAGCGTTTCTTACCGTAGGTTACGATTAAAGACGGCAGACGTCACTAAGGATCATACGCTCTCTCTAGAGAAATAAAGGAGATGGAGATTTGTAAAATATGTGCAGGTGAGGATTCAACAGTGACCACACAAGCTGGAGGAAGCAGCTATTCCTGTAATTGTTGTTCATTTCACTTAAAAATTGACGCTCTTATGTTCCTTAGCTATTTGCAGTCTTCTTCTGTGAATTCTGGGCCTCCATTTACTGTATTATTTGTAGCTCACGAGTGACCAGGACTGGGGCTGGGAGGGGGCCAGGGCTGGCGTGCCGGTGGGACCCGAGGGCCATGGCGGAGCTCTCTGTGGGGGCCAGTCAGCTCGGCTGATTGGAGACAAAGCCACCAGTTCAGCTGCTCTAATTATAATTAAGCTAATGCGGTCCAGTGGGTTTCATTGCATTGTATTTTTTTTTTTTTTTTGGCTGAGCTGTGCGGCTTGCAGGATCTTGCAGGATCTTAGTTCCCAGATCAGGGATCGAGCTTGGGCCCGGCAGTGACAGCGCTGAGTCCTAACCACTAGACCGCCAGGGAATTCCCTATTGCATTGTCTTTTTTTTTTAAATTTGTTATTTTTGGCTGGGTTGGGTCTTTGTTACTGTGTGCGGCCTTTCTCTAGTTGCGGCAAGCAGGGGCTACTCTTCGTTGCAGTGCACAGGCTTCTTGTTGCGGTGGCTTCTCTTGTTGCGGAGCACGGACTCTAGGCATGTGGGCTTCAGTAGTTGTGGCACGTGGGCTTCAGTAGTTGTGGCACGTGGGCTCTAGAGAGCAGGCTCAGTAGTTGTGGTGCACAGGCTTAGTTGCTCTGCGGCATGTGGGATCTTCCCGGACCAGGGCTCGAACCTGTGTCTCCCTGCATTGGCAGGTGGATTCTTAACCACCCACATTGTCTTTTTGAGCTTCACCTAGGAGGGGGGAGACGTGGTGTTAGTGGACTGGTTTGGCAAAGGAGGAGAGGGGTGGGTAGAGGCCACAAGAGGTCCCTGCTGGGTACACAGGTGGGCAGGTGGGAGAGAGCACAGTTCAGTCTTTTGAGAAGCCCTATCTTTGCCCAGTTACCTGACCACAGACCCAGTCGTGGATTCCGTGAAATGTAATGAAGGCCATTGTCAGGCTCTGGAGTGACTCAATACAAAGAGAGTGGCCGGAGGGCGCCGGAGGAACCCCAGTCAGAGAACCAAGAGATGAGAGGCCAGGCCTGGCCATGCCGGGACCGGCTGTGTACACCTGAACAAGCCCGCCTGGGCGGCGATCTGGCTGGCATGTGGGGTGCAGGGAAAGGGCACAGCGGGGGCTGCATCACCTCCACCGCGTGAGTCCAAACAGAGCCCGTCAGTGGGCAGTGAGGGGCCGGAGGCACGCGAGTCCTCCCAGGGCCAGAGTCCACCACAACCTTCCCGGGTACGCTGGCCGTGTGCTCACTGGGTACTCCACGGGACAGCTCAGGCCTTTTTGAATGTAGTCCCCAGCCTTTCCCGCCACATTCTACCAAGACCACTACCTTAGAAGCTAAAAAGTCCCTGGTGGCTTGGGAGGGATGAATACACAGCAGGTGCCTGGACCCTAAATTCCCGGGGCTCATGGTAAGTTGGGGACTGTCTCGTCCACCTGTGCTGGTCTACGGGCAAATGTTTTTATTGCCAAGTCGGAGATTTTAATTCTGTAGGGTTACGAGGGGCCTGAAGATATGCAGGTTCAAAGCTCCACAGGGGACTCTGATGAATGGATGGGGTGAAATCCATGGCTCTGAGCCAGTAGTGTCCTTTCACAGGTGTGTTAAGTGATTCCCCAGGACACGTTGCTAAGAGCAGGCAGAAGGCACACCTGGTTCTCTGGGCAGCTTCTGGAATTCTCCTTCCTGGTGGGAGCTGCATCGAATCATGCTGGGCCTGGTACAGAGGCACGTTTCTGTCTCCTACCCAACCTTCCGAGTCAGGACCCCTGGGAGTAAGGCCAGGAGGACGCCTGCCCTGCATCATCTTGAAGGTGTCCATTCGGGAGAGGAAGTGTCAGAAACACAGGTTTGGTACAGCCCGTGCGGTCCACCCTTACAGCAGGGCTCAGCTGTCAACTCGGCACTGCAGCAGAAAACTGTCAATGTTCCAAATGACCCTAGAAAATACCTCGATCATCCCAGAAAGTGCAGTGCAGTCATATTTTATGTCCAATAGAAATAGTGCAATAATAAAATATTAATATCATTTCACTTTTTGTACAACATAAAAAATAATGTAAGTCTCCCCCCTCCAATTAAAAACTATGCCAAGAATTGTGTATGTTTGGAGCTGGTTGGCTGGATGAACCCTGCACTGTGCCTTGGTGCATACACAGAAACTCCAGCGCTCTTCGTCCAGGTTGGCTGTGAATTCAGTCAGAGCGTCAAGAACCAGCCCTGTCTCTCGTGTAACTGCATCTGGACCAAAGTATCTCCCAAGACGTCCCACACAGCTTGCTCCTGCTCTTGCAGAGACAGAGGTGGCTGTTTCTTCAACGCATAGCGATACAGTCCTGCTTACACTTAGGGTCCGTGTGTGAACACACACGCTTTAGACACTAAAACTACATTTAGTCCGGGGAGATGCTCACAGTAATGGTGACTAATCTGGGAAAGAGAGGAGGTGCATTTCCTACCTCTGGCTCACTCCAGGAAATCTATTCATGGGATAGGTTGATATCAAATTGGGAAGTGTGTTTTTTCCCAGGGGAGCTGTGTGGGGGAGGGCTAAGCCGACATCCTTGAGTCTTGTATACAGTGTATGCATATGATGTGAAACCTCTGCAGTTCAGTTATAATCGGAAAGCAAAGCGGACCCAAGCAAACTGGAGACAGTGGATGGTGTTGCCTTGTTGTAGCAAACGTGAAATTAGTGTGTCTTACCTGTGGGGTGGGGCAGAGGTGTCCCTTACGGGAAGGTACCCTTAGCCTTGGATCTGGAGGCGTGCTTTGCTAATTCAGAACATCACCCAGGCACAGGGAGGCTGACTCTCAAGGCAACCCTCCTCCTTCCAGCTGTACGGTTCCCACTTCTGTAACTTAGCCTCTCATTATGGGTCACCCAGCCCAACCCTGTCCAGTAAGACTTCCTGTGATGGTGGGGATGTCCTATCACTGCATTGTCCAGTACGGTAGCCACTACCACACGTGGCTATCGAGGACTTCAAACGTGGATAGTGCAACCAAGGAGCTGAATTTTTCATTTTATTTTTTATTACAACTTAAATAATAGTCACGTGTGCCTAGTGGTATCGTATTGGACACCACACACCTGGATAAGGGCACACTCTCTGTCTACCTGTGCTCAGACCCGCCTTCACCTTCATCCTTCACACACCTTCCAGACGAATCCCCCAGCTGGATTCAGTGCTTCCCTGGGAATCTTATGCTACAGCCCTCGTAGACATCTATGCGTGTGTGCGTGTGTGTGCACGTGTGTGTGTGTGTGTGTGAGTGTAGAATTACAATGGAATTTTTTATGTTCTAAGAAACTTTGTCATAATTTTTATATTTCAAATAACAAAACTCCATAGTTATAAAAATGACATTGCATAACTTGCCATAGAACAACTGAGGGAAAAAAGTTGTTCTACTGCAAATTAATACGCAATCGTTTGGGGAGATTTGTATGGAAGGTGTGGGAGGCTGAATGGGAAGAGGAGCTGGTTGGAAGATCGGAAGATCAATCTTTTTTTTTTTTGCGGTACGCGGACCTCTCACTGTTGTGGCCTCTCCCGTTGCGGAGCACAGGCTCCGGACGCGCAGGCTCAGCGGCCATGGCTCACGGGCCCAGCCGCTCCGCGGCATGAGGGATCTTCCCGGACCGGGGCACGAACCCGCGTCCCCTGCATTGGCAGGCGGACTCTCAACCACTGCGCCACCAGGGAAGCCCAATCTTGATGGCTTATGTTGTCAAGGTCTTGGAGTTCACATCCGTGACCCTTTGTGCTTATTTATAAATAAATAGCGTTTATTTATGTCCTGCTAGCATCAGACACGACCCCTGTCTTCTTTCCCACACAAACTTCCTATAAATGACTCGGCCAAGAAGAACTCACCTTCCTCACGGAACCAGCACTGATCTTCTGTGAAGCTGCCCAAGACAAAAGGAGAAAAGAGTAGGGAAAAAAATGGTAAAGAGCATTCAGTAGAAATATATTGCCATGGAATAGATTAAAACGGCAACCAAACCTAGTATCATGAATTAAAAATCAACAATGAGTTCACCAAAGCTCAAAGCAGTGATACAGGAGATGAAGGAATATATGCAAGGAAAGCCAGCATGGCTCCGAAGAGAAATGGGAGAGAGAAAGAAACACCCTGGTAGTGGGTCCATGCTGGAAGCAGCTCAGGGAGGAACCCTCCTGCCTGGACACTGGGAGTGACCTGGACGACGGGACAGATGGACATGCACACCAAATGGAAATGAGAATTAGAAGTTTTGAGAAAAGGGAAAGCTTATGAAAGGCAGATGACAGAGACCTAACACACATATAATTGCTGTCTTTAAAAAAAAGACCTGCAGTGATGTAACACAAATATATTTATATGTAATTCAAGAAACCTTTCAGAGATCAAACAAGACTTGGATCTATTTATAGATTGAAAGTACACACAGTAGCCCCGGGGTGGTGGAGGGGGGAATGTCACCAGTAACTCAACATGGACCCCATGCCTGTCTCGCTGTTTCCCAAAAGGGTCTGTAGTGCCCCTTCCAGGTGTGTCCTTCTTCCTAGAGTGCCCCCTGCGGGCCTGGCTGAGCTCTGCAGTCAGATTTTCCGCCAGCATCTCCTGCCCTGGGTTGGTCTCAACCCACCTTGGTGAGCAGCCCCTCTTCCATGTTCCCAGTTCTGCCAAGGATGGATTTCCCACTTGTTTCCTGTCTTTCTTGTTAATGCTGTATAATTCCCAAGATGAGAAGAGTGGCTATGAGTTTACCGTTCTAAAACCCAAGGCGGTAGGATATTTTCCTGTTTACATTTCCCAAGTGAACGCTTTTATCATAAAAAATTCTTATAATTTTACAAATCACTCAAAATGGGTTCTAAAAAACCAATAAAAAATGTGATCAAGGCAGCGAGATCAAGTTTAAAGTCGTGCCTTTGCTACGTTTTGGACCCTGGCCCAGCGTTTCCTCCCCGGGGAGGACGGAAACGGCGGGTTCTTCCTTGTCACGCATCTCTGTACACTGCACATCCCGCCACCGTGCACTCTCACCACACAGACTCTCACAGTCCTCTGCACCTGCCCTGCCCACGTCCAACCTTCCTCATGCCCCTCCACCTGCGCCCCACACGGCACGGTGGTTTCTCCTCTCCCACGCCGCGGACACACACAGCCCTTGCCACACACCCTACACACATTCACACACCAGCACCCCCACCCACACCTTTCACGAGGAGGGAGTTACGAATTATTGTTCTCGCTCTAAGGGCAGCCTGCCTTAGAGGGATGAGCTCCCCGAAACCGAGGACCCACATTCTGAAAACAAGTGATGGGAGAGTTCAAAATGCCATAGGCTGGCTCACGACAAGAGACCCTCTGCCTCGGGTGGGGTGCCAGGAGGCGAGTCAGGCCCAAGGGTGGCTTATGTGACGATGCCCTCGGACCCCCAGGTGAGGCCCTGTGGGAGCAGAGATGCAGGGCATCCATTCTCTTACTCTCTCTGCCCGTTTCTTGTGTGACTGCAAAATCCAGGTTCTTGCACCGTCACTGTCTCACTGCGGTGGGAAACGTGCCATTGAAGTGAACAAATGTGAGTTTTACGAGTTTCCTGAGGTGTTTGCTACACCTGAATGGGGAGCTGATTCCTCCTGGAGCGTTCAGCGGGCTCTGTTCTTGCAGAGGAGATGCGAGGAGGGGCCCACCCAGCAGGGCCACGCCAGCCTGCACATCCCATCCGTTCCTCTGTAACTAGTTTTCGGCCAGGTTAGAGGCACGCTGTTAACATATCCTAAATCACTTCCCAAGATTTTCGTTGGCTGACCAGCCCGAGGGCTTTTAAGTACAGAAACAGACATTACAAGCAATAGAAAATGAAGAACACTGTATTTATGTTTATTTCTAATGACAAGAAACAGAACATCAGTCCCTTATTTGTACAAAAATACCTGAACGTTTACAATTAGGTTCATGAGCCGAACAGCTATGTACAGAAAGGAGCAAAGCACATGGAATAAAGGTTTTGTCTCTTCAGTTAATCCCTTCTGCAATCCCTGAAAACGCCTACACATCAGGCCATCCTATGGTCACTGCAGGTGGCACTGAGACATCATAGCCCCCGGCGAGCCAGCCCCACTCCCTCAAAGGTGTGCCAATGGGTCAAACCCTCAGGTATTAAGTGCAGAAAAGAGAAGACAAAACATCTAGACTGAGGCACATACTTCTTCTTCAAGGTTTAGCAGACGGAAGAACGTTCTGGAACTCTAACGCATAAGGTCACAGAGCTCTCCTACTTAGCGCGAATCCCCAAAGCATTTGGCGTTTTCCTTCTCAATTCAGACCAGGTTGCTACACGGAGTTTCCATTTAGAACAGAAAATCACAGGCAGAGATTAAAAAGTCAACAGGCTCCAAAACGACCCTGAGCTGTCCCGTTTACATTCATGTCATTTAAATACAAAAATAATAGTCGAATGTCCTTCAGCCCCTGGCTGGCCTGGCTGGATGCCTGCTTCTTGCAGGGGCTACCTGTTTGCAGGTGGATCCCCAGCTGCCCGGTACAAGGGAGGTGGCTGGGGCCCCGGGAGGGTCACTCTCTGTGACAGTTCACTGCGGCCAGGAAGTACACACAGAACTGTGCGTCAGAGTCAAGCTTTAGTTCTGCTTTTAAATAAAACGTATATTTATAAATATGCAATACTGCCGATACTGTCTATTGGAGGGGGGAGTGAGTCATCTCACTGGTGGAGACTGGTCTATGTAAACAGAAAAAAGAAATTGGAGAGGTGTTTTTTTTTGTTTTGTTTTTTTTGGTGCTTGATTTTTGTTTTTTTAAAGGTTTTACCTCCAATCGGTGAAGAGAAAAATGTCTAATGGTGTAACTGGAGCATCAGTCCCTCCAGTGAAAGGAGGCTGCCAGGTATGACTTGGAGAATGACCTAATTGTCAACAGTTGGAAAGATTAACAGGCTACAGAAAAACCAAAAAAAGTGAAAAACCAAAAAAAAAACAACGCAATTGAGCATTCATGGTTAAAAACATGTTTTACTAAAAATGCTTCATTTGTCTAAGTAGACACTTCATGGAAAACAAGTAGAGTGTGGCTAGTCAACTAACATACAGTGTCTATACCGCAGACTGAGGTACAGCGGGTATGTGTCACTGTGTCCTAAGCCATGTGTGTCCCTTGGGAAGTGCTGCACTGGGCGGGGTCCAGGGGATCCAGTGGCCAGCAGGCCAGAGGGGCCAGGGAAGCGTGGCAACCGTGACCTGGGGAAAAGAAACCGTCCTTCACCAAGTAGTCTGCCTGCCTGTCAGGGGGGCCTTTCCTGCTCTGCAGAGACAAGGCTACCCTCACATCGGAAGACTCGGCTAAGGGGACAGGGCGGAGACGGGGACAACGCAAGCCACCGTCTGACTCAGCTCCTGGAGCGGGATGCAGAGTTGTCTTGGTAACCTGTCCTCAGCCGATACTGCTGTGAGGGATTCCTGACCTGGGCCAGCCGACGGGCCACCCACCGCTTTGCACGGGCTGGCTCGGGGCCATCGGCAGGATGGAGGCCACCAAGCAAGACCTTCCCCTACTGGGCTGCGGGGCTGCCCTCTCCAATGTCTCCATCTCTGTCACCATGGAAACCCACTCGACACGGAAGCAGACCAATCAGGTGCCACTTCCTCTTAGGTCCTCTGATCCACTGGAGGAGGGAGGGCAGCCCTGCCAGGCCAGCACCACTGCAGAGGGGGTAAGGCAGTGATGGTCCTAGAACAGGCCGGAAGGGCTGCAGCTGGGCCAGGCGGCCTGGTGTCCACCATGGGTGGGTGGTGGGTACCCACTGTGTCTCAGGCAGGCGGGCCCGCGGCCAACTACGGGCAACCACTCAGCCCTGCGTGGTGTTTTCCAAGGAACAAGCCACCTGCAGTGTGCAGGGCACAGCACGTGGAGTCAGGTGACAGCATGAGAAGGGGCACGTGCTCAGCGCAGGGGCTGGCTGACCACGCCGCCTGCCTGGCCACAGAGCATACCACGTGCCTACCACAGGAACACCTTTTGTATCAAAAAAGCTTCCAAGGAAACTGGGGAGGGCTAGGGTGCCGGTTGCCTGGGAGCGACCTGCAGAAGGTGGGCACCACCCTCTGCAAATAGCCTCTGGGGCTACCCCTTCGCAACTGTCTTTGCATCTTGCACAGACTGAAAAGCCACGGCCCCTCTTGCCATAAGCTGAATACAATATTGAAAACAAGGAGTGCAAAAAAGGGATCAATACAAAAAAGTAAACATATCAGTTTTAATTGTCAAGATTATTCCAGGGCGAGAGTTCATTTCCAATCACTTCTCTCCAGCTTGTGTGCCTCCATGGCCCAGCCAAGACCATCATTCCAGTTTATTCTCGAGTCTGCTGTCTTCCGACCTCCCCGATGAGGCCAGCGAGAGGGGCGCGGCCCTGCTGGATCTGCAGCAGCAAATCATCGTCAAGTCCAACAAACCAGTCGATCGTGGTCGGTCAGCGCCGAACGCACCCAACTTGCTCCGAGCCCCAAGGTGCAGACAGACGTGTGTTCTGAACGATGCACAGACCTCTTCACTCCAGTGTCAGCGTCCTCCAGCCTGCAGCCAGGGTAGACCTGAGGTCATAAGGCTACGCGGATGCAGTGGTGCTTCAGTCTGCAAGGCAGGACCCCTTTGTTCAGCTGGTAAAAGTCAACAAGCTGGATCAGGTCAGAGAATTTGGTGTTCCCGTCGTCAAGGCTGAAAAAGGTCTGCCCATCATCCTCGCACTAGAGAGACACAAGAAGACCTGCCAAGTCAGAGGCCACAGCTCTGGGACAAAACAGTCCCCAGAGTCAGGATTAGTGCTGTCCACCCGTAGTGAGGCTCTAAGGGACACACATGGAGCTGGCGAGGTGAGCTAGAAGACGTCAGGGCAGGAGGTGAGGGGGTGAGGGGTTTGTGCTGGGTGCTGCCAGGTCCCTAAGCGGCCGGGCAGAGAAGGTCCCCTGCTCCTGAGCTGGTCATGGGCAAGAACCCCAAGCTCCTCCTGGCTCACGTGCTCATGAGGGTGAGGTTGACCAGTTAGCCTGTGAGCGTCCACGCATTCAGCACACCCCATGGAGGAGGAGGGTGAGGTTGAACAGTTAACCTGTGAGTGTCCGTGCACTCAGCACACCCCATGGAGGAGGGTGAGGTTGACCAGTTAACCTGTGAGTATCCACGCATACAGCATGCTCGTGTAAGAGTACACAGCCCTGGGCTCTCACAGTAGGACCCCAGGCAACCTCCTTCACCCCTCTGATGTTCACTTTGCTCTGTTACAAAGCAAATGTTGGATTACTCTAAGGGATTAATGAGATCATGTAGGAGAAGAACCTGGCCCAGGTCATGGAATATCTGGTAGCTATTTTTCTTAAAATGGAGGACATCTACAATATCTCCCAGAAATGAATTCACATCGACTTTAACTGAATGGATTTTGAGATCAATGACTGCAATACACTGCGGTCAGGAAAGTTGCCCTGCACTGTTCACACCGAGGAAGTTAGCCTTAAACCTGTGTCGACGCATAAACTAAGAACCACTTCTTAATCCGCAAACTCGGGAGCCCCAAGCACATCCATACCCTGTCTTTAAGCCCTGAGGTTGCATTCTTGTTGCTACACTTCTCAAGTTCCCGTCCGTCTGATAATTCTAGGATTTGGGGTTATTTGGGACAATGGTATTACATATTCTGCTGGCCAGTACTTTTTCATTTTATTTCATATTTGAGGCTAAGAGAATAACATCTGGTCAATAATATAACGCAGCAGGAAAACAAAAAGGACTGTGGATGAGGCACTTTCCCGTGAACAACAGTCCCCAGGTTTGCTTATTACCATGTTTTGTGGAATCTGTGAAGCCTGGGCTGTAACCCAGTCTGTCCCTCCCGGTGGTCCAGGACAGGCCACTGAGAGCTGGGAGGGTCTCATTTTCCTCGTTTATACAGTGAGGGCATCGGGCACAGCAGGAAGCGACTTCAACAGACAGTGCCAGGCAGGCTGCTTGCCCCCAGGTCACCAAAGCCAGCCCTGCCTGCCCTTCCCACTCCCGTTCACACCTCCTGTGTCTGCACGACTCTCCAGACAGTCGGTACGAAGTCCTGGGCTCAAGCACCCTTGAAAAACGCCAGGTCCCACTATGTGAAACGGATGCATTTGGTTCAAGCCTTCTCAGGCCTTCACTTTGTAAACGACAGAGTTCTATCTGGCCACCCTCTTTCAGCAGCATATTTCCCAGGTCCGGGTTCCAGAGGAAACATTTCACGAGAGCTGTTATTACCTGCAGAACTGACCACTTCTGTACAACCACATCGATACGTACAGTGTACATAACACATTTGGTATTCATTTTGTGTATCTCAGCCCCAACGGGGCTACGCATTCTCGGAGGTGCTGACAACTGTCTCCCACACAACACTCAAATCATGAACTAGAATCTGCACTTGGGCACATGGAAGAGGTCAGTTACATTTGGCAAATCTAACCATCATTCTTAAAGAGAGTGGTGTTGAAAAATACATCATTTCAATAATGAGGCTTTTGAAACTGTTCAAAGGGAGAATCTGTTTTCTGATCCAAGGACCCAGTGGAAGGATTAACACTTCTCTTTGGGGGCCACAGGTCAGTTTTCTACAGGCTTCCTGAGTCCCCCTGGTCCATACCAGCACAAATCAGACAAATCCTGAGATTAAGTGGCCAACAGCGCGCGTCTGCACAGCCACACGTGATCACTCCTGCACCAGGTCCTGGGCTAACAGCTCTGCTCTGTGTCTGCCCATCACCCGACCTTGCTCTTCCCATCGGGTGCTGTCTCGGGGGCACCTATGAGCTACACAGGCGTGTCGGGGCCACAGTACAATGCCCCTACTTTCACTGTTCTTCTAGGGAAACACCGTTCCCAAGTTCAAAGAACCAATCTCTCAAGAAACTCCTGAAAGGATCTCACCGGTGAGCTTGAAACTGTGATGTTTCCTGTTTCATAGTCTGCGTAGTCGAGACCTTGAAAATTGCACCAAGAACAAAACCGGCACACAGAAGAGTAAGAATTAGTGTGAAAAACATCAATACTTACAGGTAAGATCTGGAAGTTTTTAATTTTCTGACGATGACACAACGTGAGGACAAATGCCTTTGGATTACTCTGGCTGTCACGGAGGAGAAAAAGCCTGGGGATGGAAAGAGTCAATTGACTGTTAATTCAGAAAGTCCAGACTGAACATATATATATGAATATATATGTATATACGATGCTTCAGGAGGTTTTGGGAGCTGAGTGAGCTGTAGAGCAAGGCCACCCTTCTCATCCAGACTGTGCTTTCTGTCACTCTCCACTGAAAGGAACCAGGGCTCCTTGGGGACATGGCACCTCTAGGGCTGAGGCAGGGAAGGTACAAGGTGACGCTGGTATACTCTGTGCCAGAAAATAAGGAAGCTGGTCCAACAGGCAATGTGGCCCAATCTGGGCACCAAGTACATTAACAGAAGGGATGGATTATAACCCATAGACCAAAACAAGAATCCATGAGTCCGCACTGGTGTGATAAATGAATCATAGGGGAGGAATGAAAGCTCTTCCTAAGAGCAGAAAGCCAGCTAAATAAACGGAGAAGGATGATGAATTAGGAAACCACTACCTGGCCATTAGATTAAGATCTTTAACAGACGCTGAAACCAGCATCCAAGTTTGATGAGAAACAGAACATTTTCATAGTCTCAGCAACTACCACCTAACATTTATGACAGAGGGACGCACAGTAACCTTCCAGTAGAGAAACCTGGTGGACGCCACCTTCAGGTATTCGAGTTACCACCACCAGGAATGAGACAATCCACCCCAGCACCTCCTGACGGGATGCACTAAAGGCGACCCAGCGTCACCTCCAGGGAGTGAGCAGACGGCCAAACCCGGCACGTTCTGTCCTCACTCGCTCCTCCAAGTGTCAAGACACAAAGGAAGACAGGACACGTGCTGGTCCAGGGCGGTGCTGAGGCCAGGAAGTTCTTTTCCTTGGTGATGAAGGATGCAGCAAGGACCCCTGGTAAAATCTAAGTGGCATGTCAGGTGACCGAACCACATTCACGTTAATTTCCTATGTTTTATAATGATACTGTGACTGCCTAAGAGAAGTCCTTGTTTTTAGAAATTTCATATTGAAATAATTACAACTGACTCCTAAACGGTTCTGATAAAAAAATGAGAGAGAGAGCGTGACAAAGCAAAGGTGCTACAATGTTCACGACTCAGGTGCCTGTGTAACACGTATACAGGAGAATCCATTATATGATTCTTGCAAATTTTCTACATTTTGAAATTACATCGGAAAGTCTACAAATCACAAGTGATGGCCAGGCTGTGGAGAGAAGGGAAGCCTCCTGCACTGTTGGTGGGAATGTAAATTGGTGCAGCCACTATGGAGAACAGGATGGAGGTTCCTTAAATACTAAAAATAGAGCTACCATACGCTCTAGCAATTCTACTCCTGGACACATATAAATGGAAAAAATGAAAACACTAATTTGAAAAGATACATGCACCCCAATGTTCACTGCAGCAGTATTTACAATAGCCAAGATATGGAAGCAGCCCAAGTGCCCATCCACAGGTGAATGGATTAAGAAGATGTGGTACATATACACACATATACAATGCAGTGTTGCTCAGCCATAATAAAGGATGAAATTCTGCCATTGGCAGAAACATGGATGGACCTACAGAGTATTATGCTCAGTGAAATACATCAGACAGAGAAAGACAAGCGTTGTATGATATCACTTGTATGTGGAATCTAAAAACTAATACAGACGAATATATACGCAAAGCAGAAACAGACTCAGAGATACAGAGAACAAACTCGTAGTTACCAAAAAGGGAGAGGGAAGGAGGAGGGACAAATTAGGGGTATGGGATTAGCAGATACAAACTACTATGTATAAAACAGATAAGTGACAGGGATGCACTGTGTAACACAGGGAATTATACCCATTACCTTGTAATAGCCTACGATGGAGTACAATCTGCGAAACTACTGAATTGCTATGCTGTACAGCTGAACCCAACACAGTATTGTAAATCAATTATACTCTAACTAAAAAATTACTTTAAAACTTAGAATAGCCCCAAGAAGCATAAGTCATTACAATGATTCCGGAACAAATCTGGAATCAGACGGGAAGACCAAGTTATTCTTTAGAAAGGAAGAGGCGCTGATCCCAGAGACAAAGTAGAAATGGCCTGAGAGGAAACATACTTTAAAGGTATTAGACACCAAATGGCGGTAATCAGCTAAACCATCAGTTTCTAGATTGTAATGTCAGAGGGAAGGCAGTTACATAAGCCTGGGAAATCCCACGTTATAAAGGGTAAAAACGGTTTATTTTACTACAGGACGTCTTGGAGGCTTTAGAATGTAGATATTCATCCCGACTCCCTTAGGGCCCCAGCATGAGTTTTCCTATCTTACCTGACTCTTTACAGCATCTTTTATTACATACCAGCCCCTCTTTGATAGCATTTTGCAGGACACACCTTGGAGGTGTGAACCGGGATGCAACCACGCTGTTGGGTCAGGCGGGCGGGAGACATGGGGCCTCGGAGCTGGAGCTGGGCCCCTGTGTGATCCGCTCGGCGTCGGTGGAGCCCGAGGGCAGGAAGACGAGAGGGCCAGCTCCTCTCCTGGGCAGGGCTGCGCGTCTGCGCCTCCCAGTCTGCGCCCTTTTCTCCGAGTGTTTCACTAGCAGAAACCTGGGGGTGGGCAGGGCTCAATCTTCCCGGAGGAGAAGCTGGGGCTGTGCTTCCTCACCTGAGCCCTCAATGAATCCCCTGATGCTTCCTTCTGAGCCCCAAGGAGGACGTTGCCCACCCGCCTTCCAGTTTGGGGTATGACCCGGGAGATCCTGAGGCTGCCCCGCCGGCTTGGGTTTACAGGTCCTGCCTAACGGTCGTCCACACGGAGGAAACGGGGTAGGGCCTAGGAGTCAGCGAGATTCCTGGATCTGACACTCAGGAGCTTCAGATCACAGGCCGCTGCCTTGCCAGCCTCTCCTGCAGGACCATCTACACGCTCAGGGCTGTTGTGTAGTCAGTGTGGACACTGGAGGCATTGGTGATCGCCACCAGCAAAGCACAGGCGCAGGGATTTCGGGGTGGCTACTGCAGAGCCCAGGCTGGGGGCTAATATGCTACGGATGCCTCTGCTTAGGTCATCAGAATGGAGCACGGAATGAAAGTGCTGAGGAATGTGAGGACTGGAGCCAAGGCTCACGTGTCCATTCATGAAAGCACAAAGGGGCTGAGGGAGATCAGAGCGATAGCACAGCTCAGGTGTGTGGTGGTCCTGGCACTACACACACTGCCTCGCTCAGGACTCACAGCGGCCCTGTCACTGTCCCCCTTTTACAGTGAGGGCAGCGGGGCCCAGAGAAGTCAGGCAAATTCTCCAAGGTCACACAGCCAGCAGAAACCAGGGAGGAGCACCGGCACAGCAGGAGCAAGTGCGCAGGTGGTTCCTCCGTGGCCGGTGAGCACCCTACGCTTTTCTGAGCTGGCTGCGTTAGCCCTGGGACAGCACCCCGCTCTGTCCCAGGGGAGGGAGAGCCGCAAAGAACTCAAGTCTTGACAAAGACGTTGCCTTCCACCCAGCAGAGGGGCCTGGGGCACGGACAGAGAGACCAGCTCATGACAGACAGGCACAGGGGACAACAAGGGAGTGGCAGGGCTTGACCCTGAGTGTGAATGAGGCAGGGGCAGGATGGGGGGCACAGAGCCTTAAATGCCACAGGTCCCGACAGGAGCCCCGGGGGAAGATCCGCAGGGCGGGCCACAGCGCGGGACTGGCCCCTTGAAAAGCTCCTTCCGTCCCAGGCTCTGGGATAGGCTGTCGGCGGAAAGAGGGGAAGGAAGGGGGCAGCCAGCGAGTGCCGGCCCCGCGGCAGGCCCTGCAGGCCCAGGGGTGTGAGCGCAACACGCATACACGTACACGTGTGCACAGACCCGTGCTTGCACGCACTCACAGGTCACCTGCGGGGGGCTGCCCGGACGCAGCGGACTTCAGAGCCGCCTCCCGGGTTGACTGCAGGCTCTGCTGTCTCTTTCCAGCCCCCCTCACCCCAACTCCAGCAGTGATTTGAGGCTAAAGGTCTAGGAAGCAGTGTTTTGTAACGGTTGTTATGGCCTGCCTTCCAGCGCTGTTTTCTGCTTGCTGTCTGACTCTCTACATTGGCTTCCCTCCATTACCTCTGCAGGGAGGGGTAATGACTAGGAATTGATTATTTAATTTACCTTGTTTTCCCAGCACATTTCCGCCCTGAACAAGGGGATGAACGGACGATGTGGCACCACTGCAATAACACCTCAGGCGATGTCCCATCACCGTGCCTTTTGATTTTGCTAGAGCGCCAGCAGCCGGATGTTGGGATCGAAAATTATAACCTTAGACGCAACTCAGACCCCAGGGAGAACAGAGAGAAACAAAGGTGGCAGAGGGATGCCCGCACTTCTCACCAAGGCTGGACAGAGGCAACCTCGCCAACTGGCGCTAGACTGCAGGAAAAGTTGAAAGACAAACACGGTTTGTCCACCCCAGGCTCCCCTGCCCGAGGACAGCTCCTTTTAACGCAAAGTGGGCCGGCTGGGCCTGAGCTCACAACCACTGGGGAAGTTTCTTCAAAACACACTGGTCCCCCGCGTCCCCTTCCTGAGCCTGGATGTGTCAGCCCCTCAGGGATGTAGGTGCCACCGCCCTGGGCCCCAGGAGGGATGCTGTGGCCACGGCACCAAGTGACACGTCCTGTGGAACCTTCACTTCTCTGGCATTGTCAAAAGCAGCTCTTTTGCCCCTTTCCTGTTGGCCCATTTCTGTCCCCCTCTAATGTTAAAAGACCCTAATTATAGGAATGAATCACTAGGCAATTGAAACTAACTCCTGACCTATGCTCTCCTGAACGCACACCGTGCCTTGTCTAACCTGATGATTCTTTTCCTGGATAAAAAGAGGTAAGAATGAAGAATGAAGCAGTTAAAAAATGACTGGCTCTCTACCCTCAACAGTCCCCTTAGCAATACTGCAGGCAGATCACTTGGCAAGATAACATCTGAAGAATCAGTCAGTCTGCATGCAGTGGAGAAGGATGCAGAACCAAACCTCCTGCCTCGATGACTCACTGGGATTCTTCCTCTCCACCTGTCACCGTTTTTCCCTTTAAAAACTGTCATGGCTGAGCAGAATCTTCAGAGTTGGTCTTAGGACATGAGTTCACCTTCTCCCCAGATTACTGGCTTTTCTTCTGATTAAAGCACCTTTCCTTTCTACTCACACTTGCCTCTTGAATTATTGGTTTATGACTTACGTCACCTGGTAAGCAAACCCACTTGGCTTCCTTGGAACGAATCTCACAGATGTTACGGTAAATGGGACACCACGAGAACATCTGAGGGCTCACTTTGGATAGGATTTAGGGCTGTAATGGGTAAGCATCTTGTCCTTGAAGCCCTGGAGACACACACAAACCTACAGGCAAAGAACATCACTGAGAGAGGAATTTTGGAGGGTAGGCTTTTCTCTCTTAGGCAGAAAGTTCAGAGAAGAAGCGTCTTGTTTGTAGTCAGGAGGGGTCATCTCTAAGGCTCTAAAAGGGGCTGTTGTATGATCAAGTGACATAAGTCGTTCGGAACAACTGTACAGCCACATGGGAAAAAACTCAGATCCATCTTTAAACAGCGCATCAGGATAAATAAATTCTGAAATGTACCTGGGATCTAAACACACAAACGAAAATGAACAAGCAAAAAAGGAGGAAATAATCATGAAAAAAAAGGAAGGAAGGAAGGGAGGAGAGAAACAATACAAGCTCTAGAGGATAACATGAGCAAACCCCTTTGTGATTGAGAAGCAGGAAAAACTTATATGACTATGACTCAAAAATCCAGAAAGATACAGGCTAAAGGACAGAAAAGATAAACTTGACCATATTTAGAAAAATTGTATAACCAAAACCCAAACCCCCATCAGCTAAGTCAAAAAGACAAATGACAACCTGGGGAAAAAATGTTTGTAAAAAATGGATGTAGGGGCTTCCCTGGTGGCGCAGTGGTTAAGAATCCGCCTGCCAATGCAGGGGACACGGGTTCGATCCCTGGTCCGGGAAGATCCCACATGCCGCGGAGCAACTAAGCCTGTGTGCCACGACTACTGAGCCTGCGTGCTAGAGCCCGCGAGCCACAACTACACCGCAATGAAGAGTAGCCCCCGCTCGCTGCAGCTAGAGAAAGCCTGCGTGCAGCAACCAAGACCCAAAGCAGCCAAAATTTAAAATAAATAAAATTAATTTAAAAAAACAGTATATACAAAAAAAATGGATGTAGAAAACTGGGCAAGTATGTACCGACAGCTCAGCAACACAACAAGGACTGGAAATGAAACGGGCCCTTAATCATACGGTAGAGTCCCGGCCTCCGTTCAACACTCCCACTTCTTCGAACTCACCGGCAAAGAGACACTTAAAAACATGAAGGTGGGGCACAGTGTGTCATAACAGAAGCCTGGAAACAGTGAAGCTCTATCGTGTGAAAGAGAACCCAGCAGGGGACAAGGAAGGGGGCAACCCCTCCTGGCCATCCCACCCCAGCATCCTCAGGCCGCAGCTAAGCTCAGGGTCGGACCTCCGTGGCCAGTACACGCCCTTGTTAAGATGAGGCAGACTACGGAAACAAATACTTTTATACTTTTAAAAGGAAACAACAGAAGGATAAACAAACGAACACTGATGAAAATGTTTACCCATTGTGGAGTTGGGGGCAAAGTCCCTGGTTTTATAACTTCTGACTTTGGAACCAAGGCAATGTTTTACATAGTTTTAAAAGCAGCATTAAACTGAAGAGGAAATAAATCAGATCCACTTAACAAAAATCAGAAACAAACAGAGGAATGAACCTGAAGACATGGCAGTTTGGTGGTGGAACCACGGAAGAATTACCTTAAGGTTGGTACTTTAACATGACCTGCCTGGACTATTCCTTAAGGATTAAAAGGGCTGCAAAAAGTGTGAATTCAGTAGTACTGAAGTAATATTATCAATATTTTCATGATGTGATATGGGGTACAGCAGACAAGTACAGAGTGAGGTAAAACAAATAAGTAAGCGACTGTCATTAGTAAGATTTTTCAGAGGAAGAGAAGAGAGAGACAATAAAATCAAAGGCGTACACACCCTGTAATTTTCCATTTGAATTGGCAATATCAATGTGAACCTGTAATCTATTTTTCAGTTTAAAAAGCCTATGTCCTAGTTCTGTCCATGGAAAAGACTTACCGATTTGGTTTCCAGACGCCATTTTCCACGACAAAGAATTAGGGCCCTTAAGAGAATGTGTCACACCAGAAAGCAAACGCTATTAGTGTTGGGTCAAAAGAACTCAGGAACCAACTTGAAAGAGGCCTGCCCCATGGGACAAAAAGAGGGCCTAGGAAACATGAAGAATTTTAAGCTTGGATTGAAACAAATCAAACACATAGTATCTAAGTTCATCATGAGAGTTAAAAACCAGAACGGAACACCTCATTTGTAAGCACCGGAAGACGACAGAACACCAAACCGTGATCCTGAAAACTGACAAAGAGAAAAACCAAGCACTTAGCTACCTTTCCCAGAAAAACAAATATGTGACAAGGAAAAGGATTTTAGCTAAGGAATGATGAAGGAATAATAGAATTAGAAAACAATGACTCTGTGACCTCTAATGAAACAATAAATCTGGGCGGGTTCAGTGGCTCAGACCCTTCGGTGTAGGGGGCTGGGAGCTGGACTGGGGGCCCGGCTGACAACGCCAGACCCCCGCCCAGCCCGGGATGAGGAAGTGGGCAGTACAGACATGCAGCCCCGAAGCTCTGCAGAAGCCTTCTCGGAAGAAGGCTCAGAGTCTAACCAAGCCTCTGCCCACACTTTACAGGAAACGAGGGAGACAGGGGAACACAGTCAAAGAAACCACAGGTACACAATTAGCAAATGACCTACTTCTTCAACAAAGGAAAGATATATTAAAAAAAAAAGGAAAGAAAATGGAGTGGTGGGGAGACTACTATTATATTAAGGGAGACAGAGACACTTCAACCAGACGCCACAGGTAGATCCTGCTTTAGACCAACTACATTTAAAGGACTTTCGTGTGTGTGAACATGATGGGACTTCTGAGGGCACTAAGAAATTCTTGTTTATTTTAGATGCAACGACGATAGTGTGGTTGTCTCAGAAGAAAAGGGTCCTTATTTTTCAGATACTCACTGAAATACAGTTACGTAAAAATTCCGAACGTCGGGGGTTTCCTTTAAAACAGCTCAGAAGAAGGAAAAAGTAGAGGAAGACAAGTGGGCAAAGTTAGAAGGAAGGAGAGGAAGGCAAAGAGGAGAAGAGGAGAAAAAAATAATAAAAATGTAGGAAGGGGAAGAGACCAGCTCAGGTGAGCAAATTCTGAAGCTGGGCAAGAGGTAGACAGGGTTCCTCACCCTCTCCTCCCTCATGTGAAGTTTTAGAGTTCCATGATAAAACTTTTTAAAGATGAAGGATCTGAAGAACAGAAGGACTGCTGTGAGTTGAGCAGCTCCCGAGAGCCTGTCTTTTGAGTAGACCCAGTGAGAGGCAGCCATGACAAGGATGGACCAGGGCATCCAAGTAACTCGTCTGGGTCTCTTTATGTGGGGGTGGGGGGTGGGGGTGGAGGCATGACTCGGGCTGAGCTCGGGAGGGACCATGCCGCGGTCACGGTCACTCACATGTCTGCAGCCACACCCGGGGCAGCTTCCTCTCATTCACAGTGATGCTGAGCCTGGCTGCCGGGTTTGCCTTGACCATGGGGGTGTCACCTTGAGAAGTGCTTGTGCACTGGGGTTGCCCTCTTACCCTTGGGATCCCTGTGATGGCCATGATGGACCCAGGCTAACCTGCCAGAGACCTGTGCCCAGGCACCTCGGCACCCAGCCACGGCCAGCACTGGCCACCAGGCACGTGAGTTCTGCTGGCCCCGGTGGAAAGAGCCACCCAAGCAGCCCTAACTGTGAGAAATGATACAGCTTTGCTGCTTTGCGTCACTAAGATCTGGGGTGGCTGGGGCAAAGGCCAATGATGTAAGGCATAAAGCAAAAGGTGTAGGCAAGAAGATACGGTTTTCCACTGGCCCACTGCCTTACTGATCAAAAAGAAGCAACACGCGTTCTTCATCTGTTCGAATTTCATTAAGGAGGTAGAGAATGATTTTAGCGTCTGGACAGAAATGGACTGCAATCCCTCTCTCCACTTCGTAGCTGTGCAAACCCTGCAGCATCCTCGTTTCCCTGAGCACACTGCTCCTCTTTAGAACGAGGCTGCAACCGTTGCCCAGCCCCGCACCCCATGGCAGGATGCTCTGAGGAGCTGAGCCCAGCAGACCCTCAGCAGACGCCCACCCTGTCCGTCGTGTCCCTTACCCATCCACGAGCCCCTGCTGCTTAATGATCCGGTGTGACTCCTCCCTGGAGATCCTGCCGTGAAACCAGTGCTGTGTCCTATGAATCACTGCGGGAAACAGAGAATGGTGGGTAGCCTGGGGCCCACGCACAGCGGCTGCCCTGGGAGCTCACTCAGGTCCACACGGGGCCCGGATTTCCGCGGCCGCAGCTTTCGTGCTGCGCTCTGGACCTGGACAACGTTGTGAAGCTCGGGGAGCGTTGGGAGCTCTTTTATTTTATTTATGTACAAAAATATCAGGCCAAGATGCCAGCGTTTACCTGTACTTAGGGTGGAAGGGTGGAGGGGGCTCTGGCTCCCGAGGATATTCATCCGCGTGCTTCGCTTCTGCAAAAGAGATCCTCGCATTAGCGCCAAGACAGCAGAGTGACACAAACAGCACGCCACCTGGGACACAGCTGGGGCGGGGAGCTGGCCGGGTGACAGGGCACTCGACCATGGAATGACAGACACCTCAGTCCCATGTGGCCACGAGGACAGACAGCTTACAGGCAGCAGTTGTTAAAAACAAAACCAGAAGCATCCCCATCCTAGTATATTTCTAAGGATTCCAGCATGGAAGCAGAGACGTGTTTGTCACACGCAAGACATGGAGTGAAATTCCCAATACATCTTAGGAGAAAAGCACGAGATTTTCCAGGGAACTCAGGCAGGTCTGAACACTGGTCGTGGCTTTGGGTGCATTCTCCTTTTCTGCGCACTCTGAGGCTGAAGGAGGGGGAGGCTTTCGGAGCCAGAGCTGTGGGCTTGTGTTTTGTACACTGTCTTTAAAGCTCAGAAAAGCTTGGAAGTTGGGAGATATTCATCCATCTGGAGATTAGGAACTTGGGTCTCAGAGTAAAAAGACTGTCCAAGGCTGTGAAGCTAGTTAGAGGTCGAGCCACACTCGGAATACCTGGCCTCACGCTCTGCCCGCCCGGAAGACTCCAGCAGGAACGGGGCTGCGAGCCGGGGGAACCCAGGGCTCTGCTCCTTGCCCCTCCCCCCACGGGAGCCCAGGGACGAGGGTGGTGGGGTGGCAGGGTGCTGGGCACATGGAGGAGCCCAGGAGGGCCAAGGCTTCCTGCAGCTGAGAACTCACAGCCACCCACCCTCCCAGCCTCTCACCCCCTGACGCCAGCACACAGCCCCTCTTCTGGGGGCAGACCAGGCGTGGAGTGGCCACCGCAAGGGAGCCCGTCCTGGCGGGACAGGGCCATGGCCTTACCCTCCAGGCGTGGCCTTCTTCCAGGGCTGCACTCTGAGCCTCAACCGGGTTCTCGATCACTCTTCCTGTTTGCCCAGAAAAATCCATGGCCACGAGGGAGTTCTCAGAGACACTGCGCTGGAAACGAGAGGCCGTGAGTCCTTAAGACGCAGGGAAACCGCCAGGGAGCCGGTGGGAACCTTGGCACAGAACAGCTGTGCCTGGGGAGGGGCAGGAGAGGACGGGCAAGTCCCTCCACCATCCCAACTCTCTGAGGATCAGATGGAACATTCAGTGCCGCAAGCGCCCCTGGACTAAAAATGGCTTGGGTCTTTCTCAAGAAGAACAAAGAAACGTTCCAGTCCTCTCGAGGCATTCGAAGGCCACCGGTGAGGCTGCTGGTACCCACAGGATTGGGACTGTGTGGTGTTTCACGGGGTCCCGAACGTGCACTAAAACTCATCAAAGACATGGAAACGTCAAGTGCAAGCCAGCCCTCACCATCAGCCAAGTCGGGTAAGTTAGTCCAGGGAAACGCAGGGACTCGTTCTGTGGGATAGTTTGACATCTAGGAACGGACATCGAGGGACTGTTAAGATCATAGTTTGAGAGGACGAAGCATTTCTGCACCTCCAGGAACTAAAGTCCATCCTGAGAACACAAGATGACTCACTACAGTCTCAATTCTCACAGAGAAAGACCTAAGCGTCATGGTCAACAGCACCGCGGGTCCCACAGCTGAAATGGACAAAAGCGAAGGTGGGAAGGCGGCTCCTCAGTGGAGCTGAGAGTTGCTGTCGACATTTCTGAGCACGTGAACAGAGAGCCCTGAAATGGAGCCACCTACTGAGGCAACCCTGCGGGGAGATGTGGGGACAGGGAATCTGCTCCCGGCAGGCACACTGTTGGGACGACCAAGTCCACCTTCTGGGAAACGCAAGGCGGTGAGATATTCTGGCTTCTCTGAAACGCGCAAGCTCGTTCTGCAGCTTCTCTGGTCAGCCCCGTCGGAAACGAGATGTCCACAGAACACGCTGACGCAGCAGCTGAGAAGGAACTTGGTTTGGGGGCCGGCAGCTTTACTTACCACTGGAGTTGAGAAGGGGGACAGCATGGCCTTCCTCTGCTGAGGGATTCTGTAGTTCTGGTAAAGGAGCATTCCATACTGAAGGGGAAAGGAAGGCCAGAGTCAGCCACTGGGGGGGGGGGCTCGGGAGCCCCCAAAGCCCCAGATGTGGCAAACCCACGGCCGTGGGGGGCAACAGTCATACAGAACAATGAGCAATCCCTGCCAACAGCCTGGTGAACTCAAGAACAAACACCCAACAGAGCACTGTCTCTGGGGCCTGCCACCACCAACACTCCATAGACAGTTACCGCCGACTGTCTTGGGATGCTGGGTGGGCGGGGAGTAAGCAGGGCAGCAATAATGTAATAACGATGAGAGAAGAACAACAGCCTTACTGAATGTTGCTACAGGCAAAGCTCTCTTCTAAGTGCTTTATGCTGCTCTTTTATTTAATCTTCTCCATTTTACGAAATATGTACTTTATCCCCATTTTACAAATAACAGAACACAAAGAAGTGAAGCAAGTTGCTCAAGGTCATGGTAAAGTAGCGATTCAGGATCTGAATGTACAAGCCTGTTCCCAAACCAGCGCTCTTCCTAACCACCAAGCTCCCTGCCCAAGCAGCTCAGTGGCTCATGCTTTATTTCCCCAGGAAATAAGCACTACGGGTCCTGCAAAGTCTCGTACACTCCCAACATCCCAACCTACGCTCCCCAATTACCCACTCAAACCACACAGAAAAGAAACAAGGTCAGGAAGAGAAAACTCAGGTATCAAGTGGGCTGCATCTTCCTCTTCACTGTCCTTTATGGATGTAAGCTCATTTCCAGCTTGAGGCCCTGCAGTACTCGTTTCTAAAGTTAACATATTTGGAACATGATGAAAAGGTCTAACACAGGTACAACTGCACTCCCATGAGAGGGGAAGAGAGAGAACGGCTTAGAAGAAATGTTTGAGATAAGGGCCAAGAATTTTCCAAAACTAAAAAAACCCCACCAAGCTACAGAATCTAGGAGTGGGATAAAAATGAAACAAAAACAAACAAACAAATAAACAAAACCACCCAGGAACATCATGGAAAACAGAGACAAAGAGAAAACGTTGAAAGCAACCGTAGGAAGACACACTTTACTTTCACAGAAGCTATGAGAGGAGGAACAGCTGACTTTTTAACTTGAATGATGGGAGTTAGAAGACAATGGGATGGGTGAAATGCAGGAGAAAATAACCTCTAACCAAGGATTCGACCATCAGTGAAAAGTTCCTTCAATAATGAAAATAAGATAAAAATATACCAAACAAAAATGGAGAGATTTTTGTTGCCAACAGGCCCATACTCAAACAGCTGCTGAGTGGAATTCTGGTCCCAGAGAGAAGAATATAGACTCAGGGAACAACAAACTGCAGGGGAGACCTTCAAGATGGTGGAGGAGTGAGATGTGGAGATCGCCTTCCTCCCCACAAATACATCAGAAATACATCTACACGTGGAACAACTCCTACAGAACACATACTGAACACTGGCAGAAGACCTCAGACTTCCCAAAAGGCAAGAAAGTCCCCATGTACCTGGGGAGGGCAAAAGAAAAAAAAAGCACAGAGACAAAAGAATAGGGACGGGACCTGCACCTCTGAGAGGGAGCTGTGAAGGAGGAAAAGTTTCCACACACTAGAAAGCCCCTTCACTGGTGGAGACGGGAGGTGGCGGGGGGAAGCTTTGGAGCCACGGAGGAGAGCGCAGCAACAGGGGTGCGGAGGGCAAAATGGAGAGATTCCCGCACAGAGGATGGGTGCCGACCAGCACTCACCAGCCCGAGAGGCTTGTCTGCTCACTCGCCGGGGCGGGCGGGGCTGGGAGCTGAGGCTCGGGCTTCGGTCGGAGCACCAGGAGAGGACTGGGGTTGGCGGCGTGAACACAGCCTGCAAGGGGTTAGTGCACCATGGCTAGCCGGGAGGGAGTCTGGGGAAAAGTCTGGAACTGCCGAAGAGTCAAGAGACCACTTTTTCAGGGTGCGCGAGGAGAGGGGATTCAGAGCACCGCCTAAACGAGCTCCAGAGACGGGCGCGAGCCACAGCTATCAGCATGACAACGGAGATGGGCATTAAACGCTAAGGCTGCTGCTGCAGCCATGAAGAAGCCTGTGTGCGAGCACAGGTCACTATCCACACCTCCCCTCCCGGGAGAGTGTGCAGCCCACCACTGCCAGGGTCCCATGATCGGGGACAACTTCCCTGGGAGAACACACAGCGTGCCTCAGGCTGTGGCAAGTCACGCTGGCCTCTGCCACTGCAGGCTCGCCCTGCATTCCATATACACTCCCCCCCCCCCCCCCCCCCCCCCGCCACCGCCTGAGTGAGCCAGAGCTCTCTAATCAGCGGCTCCTTTAACCCCGCCCTGTCTGAGCAAAGAACAGACGCCCTCAGGCGATCTACAGGCAGAGGCGGGGCCAAATCCAAAGCTGAGCCCCAGGAGCTGTGTGAACAGAGAAGAGAAAGGGAAATCTCTCCCAGCAGCCTCAGGAGCAGCAGATTAAATCCCCACAGTTAACTTGATGTACCTGCACCTGTGGAATACCTGAACAGACAACGAATTATCCCAAAATTGAGATGGTGGGCTTTGGGAGCAATGATATATATTTTTTCCTTTTTCTCTTTTTATGAGTGTGTATGTATATGCTTCTTTGTGTGATTTTGTCTATATAGCTTTGCCTTTACCATTTATCCTAGGGTTCTCTCGTTTTTTTTTTTCATAGTATAGTTTTTAGTGCTTGTTATCATTGGTGGATTTGGTTTTTGGTTTGGTTGCTCTCTTCTTTCTTCCTTTCTTTTTTTAATTACTTAAAAATTTTTTTTTTTTTTTAATAATTATTTTTTATTTTAATAACTCTATTTTACTTATTTATTTATTTTCTTCTCCCTTTTCTTCTGAGCTGTGTGGCTGACAGGGTCTTGGTGCTCTGGTCGGGTATCAGGCCTCTGCCTCTGAGGTGGGAGAGCTGAGTTCAGGATATTGGTCCACCAGAGACATCCTGGCTCCACGTAATATCAAACAGTGAAAGCTCTCCCAGAGATCTCCATCTCAGGGCTACGACCCAGATCCACTCAACAACCAGCAAGCTACAGTGCTGGACAACCTATGCCAAACAACTAGCAAGACAGGAACACAACCCCACCCATTAGCAGAGAGGCTGCCTAAAATCATAATAAGTCCACAGATACCCCAAAACACACCACCAGATGTGGGCCTGCCCACCAGAAAGACAAGATCCAGCCTCATCCACCAGAACATAGGCACTAGTCCCCTCCACCAGGAGGCCTACACAACCCACTGAATCAATCTCACCCACTGGGGGCACACACTAAAAACAACAAGAACTACGAACCTGCAGGCTGCGAAAAGGAGACCCCCAAACACAGTAAGTTAAGCAAAATGAGAAGACAGAGAAACGCACAGCAGATGAAGGAGCAAGGTAAAAACCCACCAGATGAAACAAATGAAGAGGAAATAGGCAGTCTACCTGAAAAAGAATTCAGAGTAATGACAGAAAAGATGATCCAAAATCTTGGAAATAGAATGGAGAAAACACAAGAAACGTTCAACAAGCACCTAGAAGAGCTAAAGAGCAAACAAACAATGATGAACAACACAATAAATGAAATTAAAAATTCTCTAGAAAGAATCAATAGCAGAATTACTGAGGCAGAAGGACGGATAAGTGACCTGGAAGATAAAATAGTGGAAATAACTACTGCAGAGCAGAATAAAGAAAAAAGAATGAAAAGAATTGAGGACAGTCTCAGAGACTTCTGGGACAACATTAAACGCACCAACATTTGAATTATAGGCATCCCAGAAGTAGAAGAGAAAAAAAAGGGGACTGAGAAAATATTTGAAGAGATTATAGTTGAAAACTTCCCTAATATGGGAAAGGGGGCTTCCCTGGTGGCGCGGGGGCTTCCCCGGTGGAGCAATGGCTGAGAGTCCGCCTGCCGATGCAGGGGACACGGGTTCCTGGCCCGATCCGGGAAGATCCCACATGCCGCGGAGCGGCTGGGCCCGCGAGCCATGGCCGCTGAGCCTGCGCGTCCGGAGCCTGTGCTCTGCAACGGGAGAGGCCACAACAGTGAGAGGCCCAAGTACCGCAAAAAAAAAAAAAAAAAAAAAAAGAGGTAATATGGGAAAGGAAACAGTTAATCAAGTCCAGGAAGTGCAGAGAGTCCCACACAAGATAAATCCAAGGATAAACACGCCAAGAACATATTAATCAACCGATCAAAAATTAAATACAGAGAAAAAATATTAAAAGCAGCAAAGGAAAAACAACAAAAAACATACAAGGGAATCCCCATAAGGTTAACAGCTGACCTTTCAGCAGAAACTCTGCAAGCCAGAAGTGAGTGGCAGGACATATTTAAAGTGATGAAGGAGAAAAACCTACAACCAAGATTACTCTACCCAGAAAGGATCTCACTCAGATTTGACAGAGAAATCAAAAGCTTTACAGACAAGCAAAAGCTAAGAGAATTCAGCACCACCAAACCAGCTTTACAGTAAATGCTATAGGCAGGAAACACAAGAGAAGGAAAACAACTATACTAACTAACCCAAAACAATTAAGAAAATGGTAATAGGAACATATGTCTCGATAATTACCTTAAATGTGAATGGATTAAATGCTCCAACTAAAAGACATAGACCGGCTGAATGGATACAAAAACAAGACCCCTATATATGCTATCTACAAGAGACCCACTTCAGACCTAGGGACACATACAGACTGAAAGTGAGGGGATGGAAAAAGATATGCCATGCAAATGGAAATCAGAAGAAAGCTGGAGTAGCAATTCTCATATCAGACAAAATAGACTTTAAAATAAAGACTATTACAAGAGACAAAGAAGGACACTACCTAATGATCAAGAGATCGATCCAAGAGGAAGATATAACAATTGTAAATATTTATGCACCCAACGTAGGTGCACCTCAATACATAAGGCAAATACTAACAGCCATAAGAGGGGAAATCGACAGTAACACAATCATAGTAGGGGACTTTAACACCCCACTTTCACCAATGGACAGATGATCCAAAATGAAAATAAAAAAGGAAACACAAGCTTTAAATGATACATTAAACAAGATGGAATTAACTGATAATTATAGGACACTGCATCCAAAAACAGCAGAATACACTTTCTTCTCAAGTGCTCATGGAACGTTCTGCAGGAGAGATCGTATCTTGGGTCACAAATCAAGCTTTGGTAAATTTAAGAAAATTGAAATTGTATCAAGTATCTTTTCTGACCACAACGTTGTGACACTAGATATCAATTACAGGAAAATATCTGTAAAAACTACAAATACATGGAGGCTACACAATACACTACTTGATAACAAAGAGATCACTGAAGAAATCAAAAAAATACCTAGAAACACATGACAAAGAAAACATGATGACCCAAAACCTATGGCATGCAGCAAAGGCAGTTCTAAGAGGGAAGTTTATAGCAATACAATCCTACCCCAAGAAACAAGAAAAATCTCAAATAAACAACCTAACCTTACACCTAAAGCAATTAGAGAAAGAAGAACCCTAAAACCCCAAAGTTAGCAGAAGGAAAGAAATCATAAAAATCAGATCAGAAATAAATGAAAAAGAAATGAAGGAAACAATAGCAAAGATCAATAAAAGTAAAAGCTGGTTCTTTGAGAAGATAAACAAAACTGATAAACAATTAGCCAGACTCATCAAGAAAAAAAGGGAGAAGACTCAAATCAATAGAAGTATAAATGAAAAAGGAGAAGTAACAACTGACACGGCAGAAATACAAAGGATCAAGAGAGATTACTACAAGCAATTATATGCAATAAAATGGACAACCTGGAAGAAATGGACAAATTCTTAGAAATGCACGACCTTCCGAGACTGAACCAGGAAGAAACAGAAAAGTATAAACAGACCAACCATAAGCACTGAAATTGAGACTGTGATTAAAAATCTTCCAACAGTGCTTCCCTGGTGGCGCAGTGGTTGAGAGTCCGCTTGCTGATGCAGGGGACACGGGTTCGTGCCCCGATCCGGGAGGATCCTACATGCCGCGGAGCGGCTGGGCCCGTGGGCCATGGCCGCTGGGCCTGTGCGTCCGGAGCCTGTGCTCCGCAACGGGAGAGGCCCACGTACCGCAAAAAAAAAAAATCTTCCAACAAAAAGCCCAGGACCAGATGGCTTCACAGGCGAATTCTATCAAACATTTAGAGAAGAGTTAACACCTATCCTTCTCAAACTCTTCCAAAATATAGCAGAGGGAGGAACACTCCCAAACTCATTCTACGAGGCCACCATCACCCTGATATCAAATCCAGACAAAGATGTCACAAAGAAAGAAAACTACAGGCTAATATCACTGATGAACATAGATGCAAAAATCCTGAACAAAATACTAGCAAACAGAATCCAACAGCACATTAAAAGGATCATACACCATGATCAAGTGGGGTTTATCCCAGGAATGCAAGGATTCTTCAATATATGCAAATCAATCAATGTGATACACCATATTAACAAATTGAAGGGCAAAAACCATATGATCATCTCAATAGATGCAGAAAAAGCTTTCGACAAAATTCAACACCCATTTATGATAAAAACCCTCCAGAAAGTAGGCATAGAGGGAACTTACCTCAACATAATAAAGGCCATATATGACAAACCCACAGCCAACATTGTTCTCAATGGTGAAAAACTGAAAACATTTCCACTAAGATCAGGAACAAGACAAGGTTGCCCACTCTCACCACTATTATTCAACATAGTTTTGGAAGTTTCAGCCACAGCCATCAGAGAAGAAAAAGAAATAAAAGGAATCCAAATCGGAAAAGAAGAAGTAAAGCTGTCACTGTTTGCAGATGACATGATACTATATATATAGAATCCTAAAGACGCTACCAGAAAACTACTAGAGCTAATCAATGAATTTGGTAAAGTAGCAGGATACAAAATTAATGCACAGAAATCTTTTGCATTCCTATACACTAATGATGAAAAATCTGAAAGAGAAATTAAGGAAACACTCCCATTTACCACTGCAACAAAAAGAATACAATACCTAGGAATAAACCTACCTAAGGGGACAAAAGACCTGTATGCAGAAAACTATAAGATACTGATGAAAGAAATTAAAGATGATACAAACAGATGGAGAGATATACCATGTTCTTGGATTGGAAGAATCAACATTGTGAAAATGACTCTACTACCCAAAGCAATCTACAGATTCAATGCAATCCCTATCAAACTACCAATGGCATTTTTCATAGAACTAGAACAAAAAATTTCACAATTTGCATGGAAACACAAAAGACACCGAGGAG
This sequence comes from Delphinapterus leucas, assembly GCF_059928025.1. Lineage (NCBI taxonomy): Eukaryota > Metazoa > Chordata > Mammalia > Artiodactyla > Monodontidae > Delphinapterus > Delphinapterus leucas. The sequence goes on along the minus strand of NC_143137.1, from coordinate 103,571,997 downwards.
CCAAAGCAATCTTGAGAAAGAAAAAAGGAGCTGGAGGAATCAGGCTCCCTGACTTCAGACTATGCTACAAAGCTACAGTAATCAAGACAGTATGGTACTGGCACAAAAACAGAAAGATAGATCAATGGAACAGGATAGAAAGCCTAGAGATAAACCCACGCACATATGGTCACCTTATTTTTGATGAAGGACGCAGGAATATACAATGGAGAAAAGACAGCCTCTTCAATAAGTGGTGTTGGGAAAATTGGATGCTACATGTTAAAGAATGAAATTAGAACACTCCCTAACACCATACACAAAAATAAACTCAAAATGGATTAAAGACCTAAATGTAAGGTCAGACACTATAAAACTCTTAGAGGAAAACATAGGTAGAACACTCTATGACATAAATCACAGCAAGATCCTTTTTGACCCACCTCCTAGGGAAATGGCAATAAAAGCAAAAATAAACCAGTGGGACCTAATGAAACTTAAAAGCTTTTGCACAGTAAAGGAAACCATAAACAGGATGAAAAGACAATCCTCTGAATGGGAAGAAGTATTTGCAAATGAAGCAACTGACAAAGGATTAATCTCCAAAATTTACAAGCAGCTCATGAAGCTCAATATCAAAAAAAACAAACAACTCAATCCAAAAATAGGCAGAAGACAACTCAATCCAAAAATAGGCAGAAGACCTAAACAGACATTTCTCCAGAGAAGATATACAGATTGCCAACAAACACATGAAAGGATGCTCAACATCACTAATCATTAGAGAAATGCAAATCAAAACTACAATGAGGTATCACCTCACACCAGTCAGAATGGCCATCATCAAAAAGTGTACAAACAATAAAGGCTGGAGAGGTGTGCATAAAAGGGAACCCTCTTGCACTGCTGGTGGGAACGTAAATTGATACAGCCACTATGGAGAACAGTGTGGAGGTTCCTTAAAAAGCTAAAAATAGAACTACCATATGACCCAGCAATCTCACTACTGGGCATATACCCTGAGGATACCATAATTCAAAGAGTCATGTACCACAATGTTCACTGCAGCTCTACTGACAGTAGCCAGGACATGGAAGCAACGTAAGTGTCCATCGACAGATGAATGGATAAAAAAGATGTGGCACATATATACAGTAGAATATTACTCAGCCATAAAAAGAAAAAAAATTGAGTTGTTGTAGTGAGGTGGATGGACCTAGAGTCTCTCATACAGAGTGAAGTCAGTCAGAAAGAGAAAAAACAAATACCATATGCTAACACATACATATGGAATCTAAAAAAAAAAAAATGGTTATGAAGAACCTAGGGGCAGGACAGAATAAAGACACAGACATAGAGAATGGACTTGAGGACATGGGGAGGGGGAAGTGTAAGCTGGGACGAAGCGAGAGAGTGGCATGGACATATATACACTACCAAATGTAAAATAGATAGCTAGTGGGAAGCAGCCACATAATACAGGGAGGTCAGCTCGGTGCTTTGTGACCACCTAGAGGGTTGGGATAGGGAGGGTGGGAGGGAGACGCAAGAGGGAGGGGATATGGGAACATATGTATATGTATAGCTGATTCACTTTGTTATACAGCAGAAACTAACACACCATTGTAAAGCAATTATACTCCAATATAGATGTTTAAAAAAAAAGAACAAATTGCAGTGTCTACTTAAGATGCCACATCCGACCAGGATTCGAAAGGACAGCACAGCCCTGATGTGTGAAGGTGACCAAAACCTCAGCATATGGTGTAAGTCCTGGTTCTGTGACAGTTTACACAGCACTGAGCTTGAATATTCCTCAAAGCTTAGAGAAACTCATTTTTTTAAAAAATGTAGCTCAATTTCTCCTTCTGCGTTTTTCAGTCAATTTTAAGGTTTTTCTGTTTTTGCAAAGAATGTCCATTTCATCTTGTTTTAAAATACAATAGTAGGTGGATATGCATGTCTTCACTTTTCCCATTTTAAAAATGACTGGGTTTTACGTACTTTCTTTCATTTCTACTCTCCACGTACTTCAATTCCCCCTTGTTTCTGTCTGTCTGTGTAGAAAAGACAGGTGTCTGTGTTTGCAGTTCACACAGGGTGGCCGGGGGTTGCTCACACACCACGCGGCACAGCGGGTGGGTGGGAGACAGAAAGGGATGGGGCAGGCGGGTCTCCAAATGGCTTCAGGGTGAGGTGCGCTTCAGGGATGCTGAGAGCGGCCGCTGTTTCTGAACAAACATCGAAACTGCACCCGTGTGCTAGTAACTGGCCTGCCTGCCAGAAGTTTCTGACTCTGCTTTTGAGTCAAACGGTGGACTTACTCTCCCTGGGCCCTGCGGCTGGGGCAGACCAGGCGAGCAGTCTGGACCTGAGCCTGTGAGCGGGAGTGACATGTGTCACTTCTGTGGATGGGAGAACCCCTGGCTCTGCCTTCCCTTCCCCAGGTGAGGTCATGATGGGGCCACGCCACCTGCCATGTCTGAGCTGGATCCATCTTTGCTGTTAGAGCTGCTGAGATTGGATTTTTTTTTGCCATTTACCAATAACCTGAGATGCCATGTAATTCAGTCTTTTTGTCTATTTCATATATTGAGGAATTATCCAAAATTTTGCCTGAAGGGGGAAAGGGTTCTGCTACATAAAAATAAAATCTGGGAACCACTAGACTTGAGAGATCATCTTGCAGGGAAGAGGATAAGAGGGAAGGTGTATATCAGGGACTTTCATTCTTTTAGATTTCACAAAGCAATCAAATTTGGGGGAAAAAATCTGTGACTGTCTTAAGGCTTGGCAACTAATTTGCCAAATAAGACAGCACACACACACACCAAAAATTAACCACTCATCTACCACCATATCAACAAATTTTTTTATCAACAATAGTTTATAAAATATTGTTGATAGAATGGTAGATCAGACCATCAGACTTTTGTAAAGTCTATTTTAAAGTTAACTAAGTAAAAAGGACACAGTCTCAGATTAAAGAATAAACCTGTTACCATGAGCGCAATTAGCTTCATGGGAAGCTGACCGCACTGCCCGTATTTGTTTCGTTTTGCTATGCACTAGAGAAGATGTCTACCCAGCTTCTCAGTAGTCAGAGGACTGGCTTTTAGGGACCACGGGTCTGGACTCTGGGATCCAGAGAGGCCATGAGTTTGGCTGTGAGTGTGAAGGCAGGTGGCACTGTCAGACGGGAGGATGGAACACACCTGAGCCATTTCCCAAGTTCTACCTGGGCTTCCTAAGAAGCCCCGCCGGGGTGGGGGCATGGAGTCTCAGCTGGCCCATCTCCAGGCGCTCTCTCCTCACCTGTACTGCGAGGGCCCCGCCTTCCCCTAGGTTCTCATGATGATTAAACGGGGTGATGTGAAGCTCCCTCCGGGCAGGTGCGAGCAGGCAGCAAACATCACGGTGTTATCACCAGAGCCGGGATGCTTTGCCTCTGCTCTGAACAGCTGGTCAGCACGCCCCCACACCCCCCGGCGAACCGTTCCCTGTTTGCGCTGCTTCTGGGCGCTGGACGCCCCCTCTTGGCCCCAGACTCCACAACGCCTGTGTGCCAGGGCTGAGGCTCCCTGGCTGCTGTCATGCCCAACATCCACTGTAACTGTCTTCTCCATGTCAAGTAATTCATTTCAGAATCCTGTGTGCTTTTTTTTTTTTAAAGCCTCTTTAAGAGGTTTAGACTTTTTAAAAAAATTTTATTTATTTTTTTGGGCTGCGCTTGGGCGGCTTGCAGGATCTTAGTTCCTCAACCAGGAATTGAACCAGGGCCCGGCAGTGAAAGCGCTGAGTTCTAACCACTGGACCACCAGGGAGTTCCCTACAGAAACCTGTATTGATGAAGCAAGACCTCGCTCTTGGGAAAGAATCTCTAGGGCAGCTTAAGAAACATCTAGATGGTGGAGGGGGTGGGAAGGAGCCGGTAGATAACTAACACCGTTTTCGTACTCCTTGTGCTGTCCCTGTAGTCTTTATGAAATCATTTAGGAAACAATGGAATAGCAGGTAGAGGAACAAAAGCGGGTATTAGCCAGTTTTCTCCTTTGGAGGCTCGAGTTATCATTTTTTTTTAAAGGAAGTACACCAGTGTTGGTACTTCAAGGCACAGGAAGGTCTAGGTTAATTCAAAAGAAGGCCTTCCTCTCAAAAAAGCCCTGGGATTTCAGTACCGTCCAAATTGCCCAATATCAGCCACCACAGACCTGCTTCCTGGCCAGAGTTGGAGACAGTGGGAGGGCAGAGCTTTACACTTCAGATTCAGGCCCCGAGGTCTCCGATGTGCGTCCTCCACACAGGCACATGGCACATCCGACCCACTATTAGGGGGCAAGGGTGTCGGAGGGTTAAAGCTTGGGGAGGGACCTCTCATCACTCACTACAGACCACAAAAAGAGGCAACCCAACGTTTCCTTGGTCTGTGGCAGCAAGACCCCCCTCGGAGGCCGAAGAACCGGCCTCTGGAGATGGTGCAGGTCCCTAGTCCAAAGCCCCCCTCTGCGCCGTCTCGGGCTGACTCCGGCACTGCCCATGACATCCAACAGGCAAAGGGGAGAAACGGTTGCAAAAGACGGGGAAGGGGCTTCCCTGGTGGTGCAGTGGTTGAGAGTCCGCCTGCCGATGCAGGGGACGCGGGTTCGTGCCCCGGTCCGGGAAGATCCCACATGCCGCGGAGCGGCTGGGCCCGTGAGCCGTGGCCACTGAGCCTGCGCGTCCGGAGCCTGTGCTCCGCAACGGGAGAGGCCACAACAGTGAGAGGCCCGCGTACCGCCAAAAAAAGAGTGGGGAGGCCAACGCAGATACGGGAGTTTGGGTCGGTTGCTACTTTCATTCAACTCAACTCTTCTGAGCGTCTCTTCCGTTCCGAGTGCTAGGCCGTCCCAGCTCTGGGGATCTGAGGTTGACGCCCAGGCACGAGAACACGTAGAGGGCAAGAACTGGGAGGTGCGGAGAGGCGGCCAGGTCCCTGCAGCCTGCAGACTGGTCTCCCCGTGGAGAAGAGACAGGCTGCAGACTGAGCCAGCGCTCACAATCCAAGAAGCTCGCGACGCAGCAGAGCCAGGGAAACAGGAGGCTTTTGAGAAGGTTCCCCACTGCTTTAAAGGGCGTTAAGTCCCCGGAGCAAAGCACACGCGGTTCTGGAGGCAACGTGTGGGTGCAGGGCAGGGGCCACCACACAGAAGCTGGTCTTCTAACTACGCTTCCCCCCAGAACAAGGTGACTGGAGCCAGGGGCGGCTGCAGGGGCAGGGAGGGAGGAGACCTAGATGTTTGTAAGGGTTCCTCATTTCAGATGCTGGTGCTGGCCCCTTGGTAGAGGCAGGAGGCCCCAGGGCATGGCCAGCCAGGCCCCGCCCTCATACAGGATGGCGCTGTGGGATGTGCAGTCAGCTGCTCACTCAGGGACAACGGGGCCATGGCTGGAACTGGATGGATCTTCAGCTTTCCCGGAGGCTCTCGCGGGGGCAGCAAGCGTGCTGGTTAGCGATGGAGTTCTCGGGCCAAACCATCGGGGTTCTAGGGCTGACTCTGCCACACGCCAGTGGCCACGTGGAGCACAGCGCCATGGGCTTCAGGACTGTCACCTGTACCGGTCGTACGTGTATGTACAGAGCTGCCGTGAGTAGCAAATGACGTCAGAGATGTGAGGCGCTGCCTGGCCCACAGCGGATGCTCCAAAACGTCCATCACATTGCATCAACATATACGGGGCACGCATCGTTAGCACTAATAATAGCCAGGCGTCGCTGACACTGTGAGCTCGGCCCGCTTCCCTCCAGCACCCGGTCACCTCATCACATTACGATGGCGCCAAAGAGGCCCCCGCCCTCCGCCCTTGTGAGACGGCATCAGAGGTGCTGCCACATCGCCACGTGTCACCCACGGAACATGACGCATTAGTACCAGTTCCTTTTTCATCTCCTTTTTGTTTTTTTCCAAAATAGATAATATTTTTGCAGAGCAACAGAAAAAATGAAAAGAAAGCACTCAAATATATAAAACCTTGAAGGTCTCCCTCCAAGTCTGCCCCATCTACACCGCAGCCTCCAGGCTCCCGTGAGCGGCCTCTGTGTTCCCCTGCAATATCGTGTTTGCATATGTGCCAGTGAAGCTAAACACGCATTTCCATTCTCGCCCCACCAATGCAGTGACCTCTTTACACAACATTCTGCACTTTGCTTGTTAATTGCTAATAATACATCCTGGAAAATTTCCCACAACGGGACCCGGAGAGGAGCTGTTCCTTTCCAGCTGCAGGGGGCTCCTCTGTGTGCATGTCCCTCAAGCCAGGGAACCAGCCCCCTGTTGAGGGGCACTTGGATTTAACACCAGCTTGTCAGGGCGCAGCCGACGACATACGGTATCTTACAGCAACAGGGCATTTCTTCTTCTATTACAGAGCAGTAACATTTAAATGTACACCATTTTAAAATAATTAATTAATTAATTAATTAGGCTGTGTTGGGTCTTTGTTGATTCGTGCGGGCTTTTCTCTAGTTGCGGCGAGTGTCGTTGCAGTGCGTGTGCTTCTCACTGGGGTGGCTTCTCTTGTTGCAGAGCACAGGCTCTAGGCACACGGGCTTCAGTAGTTGTGGCTCGTGGGCTCAGTAGTTGTGGCTCACGGGCTCTAGAGCACAGGCTCAGTAGTTCTGGCGCACGGGCTTAGTTGCTCCACGGCATGTGGGATCTTCCGGGACCAGGGCTCAAACCCATGTCCCCTGCATGGGCAGGCGGATTCTTAACCAGTGCACCACCAGGAAAGTCCCATGTACACCTTTTTTTGTTTTACCAGTGACAAGACAAAAAATACAAAGGAAGATTCTGGGAGAGAGGAACACGGGTTGCCTCTCCAGGGAGCCCGTGGCATCTGCAAGGAGTATTCCGAGCTCAGCCTCCCACTGTCTCTTGATCTAAGTGACTCTGCCGAGAATCTTGGACCAGCTGGACCCTCGTTGAGGGTTGGGGACTTTTGTAAAGAGACACCCAGACCACTGCATGTGGTGGCCACAGCTAAGCAAACACACTTCCCCCACAGGGCCCTTGACTTTGGCCAAGTTCGTCTTGTCAACTAACCTGTAACTCACGAGGACTTTATGTACCTAAGGAATTCCAGACACGTGGTGTGTGTACGTGCAAAGGAACATTTTGTGGGACATCCAAGTGAGATGCGCCTGCTGTGCACTGAGCTTGTACTAAAGGGCATGTGAAGTCATCTTGGCAATTTCTGTGAAATCACTGTCGGGTGCGATCCCACGTGAGGGTCCGTGCAAGACATTTCTTTTAGAATTATTGTCAGGGGACACCAATTCCCTTGAGACTCTATGGTGAGCCACATGATTCGTTATGTTTCCCTCATGGCCTTGGCTTTTTGAGAATTCAGGAGTCTGATGCTCTGTCAGGAAAACCATTAACCTCCTGATGACCTACATGCACCCTCCCCGACCCGACTCCCCGGTCTCGACCTTTTTCTTCCTATTGGTTCTCAACCCCCACCCCACACCCAGGGTACACTTGGTAACATCTGGAGACATTTGGGGTTGTCTCAGCTGCTTGGGGTGCTACTGGCATCTCGGGGAGAGACCAGGGGGTTGCTAAATGTCCTGCAAAGCACAGGATGGCCCATTGCCTGGCCCCAAATGCCAACAGCGCTGAGGCTGGGAACTGGCTCTGGTTCCTCTAACGTTAAGGCTCTGTGGGGAGCTTCTGAGACTCTGAAAAAATGTGTGAGGACCCTTGATCCCTGGAGCTGGTGACGGAACGTGGGAGGGTGACAGGCACTGTCCATGGAGAGGGGTGCGCTGACGCACGCGGTGACCGCAGGGGACCCACCTTAAGGAGCCTAAAGGCTGTCATCCAGCACGTCCGGCTCTGCTCGTCCTCGGCACACAGCAACCGCAGCTCCTTGGCCTCGTTCCTGACTCTGTTTGGCTAAAGGAGACGAAGGAAGACCCCGTGAGCATCACAGGGAATCGGACACACACCTTCCGTCAGGCAGGGCTGAGCCCACACACGGCAGGACATGCCGAGCATCACTCATGCTCTGCCGGTCACGGACCGGCCCCGGGTGGCTGCGGCCACTTAGTACTTAACTAAGTGGTCAGCCGTCCTCCCACGGGAGGTCCTGGGGGAGACAAACAGGAAAGAAACCACAAGGCAGGGGCGGCTGACGGGGCATCTAGCTCCCTGCAGAGAATGCTGATTCCTGGGAGGGGGACCTGTTCTGGGGTCTCAGAAGGAGGCGTCTTCACTTGCCTCCCAGGAAGACCGAGGACACAGCCGTGGGGAGCGCCTGCTGGGTGAGCCGCCGTGGGGAGAAGCCCCCAGGGCTCAGGGCTTCTGGGGCATCTGAGTGGCCCCAAGGACGGACCCGTGGAAAGGCCCAGGGGGTGAGACCAATGTTGCCCCAGAGCAGGGGACCAGAGCAGGGCAAGCAGCGGAGGCAGGTGGTCCCACCCAGAGGCAGGGCCGGGCTGCGACGGAGGAAAGCCTGCAGGCATAAGCTTGGCTGGTGTCCACAGGAACCCTCTGACCGCAGGCCCGAGGGGCAGTGCTTGGGGGGGACACCGGCCCAGCGCTCCGCCTCAGGAATCTGGAGGGGGAGCAGGGCCGGAACGACAGCCCGAGTCCGCTTACGCTGCGGGCGAAGCAGAGGCCGCGATACCCGGCACGTGGGCCGGGGGAATGAAGCACCGGCCGCCTGGGCCCCAACGGCTCCAGCCCCTCCTGAGGGCACTTCCCACCAGCCTCCCATGCACCTGCGCCTTTAGCTGGTTTGAAGTCAGTTCGTATTACTTGTAACCAAAGAAGCTTCACCAAGTAAAGCAGAAGACGGCATTTTCGGATGGAACGGGCTCCTTGTGCCCTGTCTCCTCCGCAGGCTCAGAAGGCAGCCTGGCTGGGGGACTCGGGCTCGCTCACTGGCTACCCGATGTGGGCAATGGGGCCGGGTCAGTTCCCACCCTGTGAGCACCTGCGAAGACCCAGGAAGACGACGGAGGTAGAAGCCTCAGTAGAGGGTCTCATGCACAGTGGGTATTCAGTAAATACCTACTAGTGCAATGCCCAGCATCACCACAGCTTCGCCGACGGGGTAGGAGCGGGTCCCCCCAAAGTGTGTGTGTGTGTGTGTGTGTGCGCGCGCGCGCGCGTGCACGCACACACAGGCATGCACACGTATGTCTACATGTGTGCATGTTTGTTCACATAGGTGTGTGCAGGTGTGTACATGCACATGCACGAGTGCACATGGGAGCGTATGTGTGAGTTTGTGTCCTCATGCATGTGCACAGAGAGAGGGCAGAGCTGTGGTCACCCCTAGTCTAATGTCCTGGGGACGACAAGCCCACACAGAAGGTGTCAGCTCACTCAGTAAGCTGGAGGCCACCCAGTGACAGGCTGGCGGTCCCTAAGCCACTGGGCCCGTCGACGGGCATTGTCCATCACGGACTCTGCTTTTCTCTGAGCATCTGAGCTACTCAAGGACGGACACGTCATAAGCACACAAGAAATATTTTTTTTTTTTAAGAAGTATTTTTATATGAATGAATAAATCTAGTGTGAAACTACGTTTCTGTTAAAAACAAACAAACAAAAAAAAACAGCACCCAAGAAAGGAGATCCCTGGTTTAATTCCAAAGTGCCCAGTGGGATGCTGTCTGGGCATCTCAGAAGGGCTGCGGATGGGGTACCTTTATGCAGAAGCCATAGTCCGTGGGGGCACCGTACTGCTTCCTGCCAGCCATCAGGGAGAAGATGCGGCTGTCCTCCAGGTCGGCCAGCAGCTGCAAGTGTCTGGGCTCCTGCAGGAAGGTGGTCAGACTTAACGGGGGAGAACTTCTCAGCACAGCCAAGAGCCAGTGTTTCACGCCCCCATCAACAGAGGGCAGTCTGTGCGTGCTCTCAACACCTCTCCCCTCTGACAGTCTACAGGTTATACCCATCGCGTAGAATAAGTGCTAAATTAAAACCACATCCCGCAGCCCCCGCCCAAAAAAACCCACCCTCCCAGTTCCCAGACAGAAAACGGTTACAATGTTATTTGACACTCTGCCAAATCAAAGACCCATAAAGTGAAAACCAGAATATCTGGAAGCTAAGGTCAAGGTTCGGAGCACACACTCAAATGCAGGACCCACAGCACCTTTGCTATGCTGCATGGTCAGAGTCCAGCTGCGTCCGCAACCGTCCCACCTCCTCCTGAACTCCCCATCCCGCATCTGTTGCCTGCTCTAGGCTACACGCGTCCCTGGGCTCAGCACCGATGACGATGATGCATAAGCCACACATCAGAGCTGGGAAATCAGGAAGTTACCCTCCCCACTGCATCTGATGAAGACCCCATCTGTAGAAGGAAGGGCGGCCGGCCACGCCCCTTCTCTCCTGCGGCCACGCCCCTCCCTGGTGACCACGCCCCTTCTCCCAGAGGCCACGCCCCCTCTCCGAAGGCTGCCCGCTGCTCTCCTGACTTCCCAGAGCAGTAGGACTGTGGCCTGATGCTGGGTCGGCACTTTCCCCTGGGGTCCCCAGCTCCTCCCCGCCTCTTTCCTTCGAGAACAGAAGAGACCGCAGCTCTCGGGTGTAAAAGCAAGGCCAAGGTCAGCTGGGTATGTTCCCACGGCAGGCGTCCTCAGACGTTACAGGAAAGAGTAGGTCAGAGGTGCAAAGACATCAAAGGAGACCCTGGCAAGGCCAGCCCACAACATCCCAACTGTCCTCGGAGGCGGGCAGCCGTCTTCCACCCCTCACCTCCTCTTCCCACTGGGGATGCGCACAAAACCACAATTTATTCCACGCAATACCTACGATAACATGTATTAGATTGCCATTAGGGTGGCAATAATCAATCATATATCCTGCGGCTAGCTTGGATGCCAACTTCCAAATTATAGAAACTAAGTTAGCATCTTTCAAGGGACTCAGGCAGGCAGGAGGCTCTGCTCCCAGCCCACAGAAGGGGCCCGGGCTGGCCAGCTTGGGGGTGGGGCAGTGACACAGCCCCAGGATCCCTAGGTCTGTGTCATCACCTGGTTTCCCAGGTGGGGCTGTGCACCAGGAAATCTGAGTTTAGCTGCTACACAATCAGCTTATAAGTCACGAGCTGGGCGGAGCCCAGGGTGCAATTTAAAATGAAGCCCACGTTTACGCGGAACCCTCCCAGCCTGGTGCGACCGGCGGTCACGGCTTTAAGACTCACCTTTGAAGCTCCCTTTGTGGAGCAATAGAGGCCGGATCGCCGCAAACACACGTACAGCTTCTTCCACGACTTCCTTCCCAGCTCCTTCACGTGCAAAAAGCCTTGAATCTCAGGACAACTACTGGAGTTTAAAAAATTCTGTTGAAGGGCAAATTTTAAAAGTTAGATAATGCTGACACGAAAATATGGAAGCAGACATATTATCAGCATCGCTGACACTGGAACATTTTACGAATTAGTAAAATACTGTTTTGGGGTTAAACTGAGTGTTTTCAAGTGATATTTTTCCTTTCAAAAGTCTTAAAATTCCCATCTAAATTGGGGTTCTAAAACATAATTAAGTGTTTAAACACACACAAGCAAATGGACTTCTCTAACTCTGACAGAAAACACAAAGTCATAAATCCCCTAATGGACAGTGTGTTTAAACATCCTGCCTTTTATTCTGGTTTCCCATAAAAATCCCAGTCTGGTCCTCAGAGCTGGGGCAACAGAAGTGCCAGGAGCACCGATTACGAGCAGGTGGGCTGGGAGCAAGCATCCGGCCGTCACTTTGACCGCGTGCCCTCCAGCGAAAGCTGTGTGTCCAGTGTCTGTCCAGCTCCTGGAACGAACACCCTGGTGACAGCCTGCTCCCCCGCTAAGTCCTCCCACCAGCCACACCTCTTTCTTCAGGGAAGGTAGGTGAGGAACCAGATCTGGGGTGACCCTCGTGGGTCCCCTACACTGACTGAGAGGGACACAGTTCCTCCTGCAGACGGTATGGGCCAACTGGGCAGGTCCCGGTGCCCCCGGGCAGTGCTTCTGGCACCTCAAGACATCACCGTGCACGTTCACCAAGCATCAAGCCGTCTCGGATCAGGCAACTAAAAAGCAGGAAAGCACTTTACCCTCCTTGTGCACAGCCCACGATAACTTGGTATGACAACTCTCACCCAGGGCAGGCAGATGCTCTGCGTGGAGGGCCCAGGACACAGCACAGCGGCTTTCAGCTTCCAGAGGCAGAAACAAAGCAGGAAAAGGAGGGCTCAGGGCAGACTTCTGCAGGAACTACATTCGAGTACTTTCTCTTACATTCAGTGCCACCTGGAGAGTGCTGGCTGCCTTAGGGAATGGTTTATTCCCTTACTACTTAACGTGCCGTTAAGAGACACGTCTTTAGGGGTGCAGAGGAATATCCCAACTTCCCGGGACAGCATGAGGCAGCAGTAAGCGTGGAGAGGCACCCGATGGCCTCTAGGTCAGTGTATCCTGTTTCTAAGTGCTTGTTTTGCTTTGAAGGAGCCTGGCTACATGCAGCTTTCCCAGGGAAGCACTCATTTCTGGTGACTCTAAATTCCACGAGGGGCCAAGGCTCGTACATGGGTAACAATGCAACCGCTCCAAGTTCCTACCAGGCCCCCAGGACAGCCTGAGAGCTTCTACGCAGAGACTCCAGCAGAAGCCTCTTCTTGCCCAGTACCTGCAAAAGCTGGGTCTGACTGCCGTTTGACTGCTGGCACCAGGTAACCATCTGTTCTGGGAAGAAATTCTAGGCCATGGAAAAACAAAGATGTCAGAGGTTAGCTTAAGAGTGGGGAAAAGCATACTTACAGGTATGCCAGTACTGAAAACTTTCCTCCAGGTAAAATTATGTACAATTTGTATTTAAAATGACAGTGCTTTTTGTTCCTTTATCGCACAATGGAAACACTGCCTTCAACAAGCTGCATTTTCCCTTCAACGCTGCACCAAGTTTGGAGTGTCTGTGATGCCCACTATGACCCACGTCTGGCAGTGCACCAAGGCAGAGGGCTGCCGCGTGTCCTAACTCAGGGACACAGAGGCGTGGCATGAGATAAAGAACCCCTGAAACTAGGAGATGCGCACAGAGATGTGAAGAGGCCTTTTCTGGTGCATCACCCAAAAGTAGTTACCAAATTTCTTCCTTTCAATGAAAAAGCAGCTAAACTATCAGAACCAGAAGTTGATGCTGGGACCGACCCCCCCCCCAGTTGCTGCTGCTGTAACTCAGAATTAGGACTGGCGCTCACACCACGGCAGGTACAAGCTCCATCCTGACATCCCACAAGGCAAGGGCCCCGCCCCGCAAAAAATAGAAAAGAAAAATCAAGGAGTAGCTCAACCCACCTGGATTTTGATTTCTCCACTGATTCTTCTCCCAATAATCCCAAAGTAATACTTGCTATTTGCAGAGAATAATGAGTTTTTATTTTGCTGAGTATTTGACTAAGTTACTCCTAGAGACTAAGCCCCTCTCCCACTCCAGCTATTGGGAGAAGGTGATGGTTAGCTCCGGCCAGAACAGAGACATTTAGTTAAGCATCAGAGAGACAGTTTCAAGCCAGGATTGCTTAGTTAACTAGCCACTCAGATTCTCAAACCCAACTGCCACCCGCTGCCATCTCAGTTATTTTGTGACCTGCTACTACGAAACTCAAGTATAAACTGCAAGATTTCAAGAGTTCCAAACCCCAGACTCAAAGAGAAAAGACTCACCGTGGGATTTTTGAAAAACTCGTATTTTGCATAATTCTTCCTGAATAAAAATTGACTTTCACTTGCCATGGTGCTCTCTACCTGGGCCACCAGCTCATGGTCTTCCAAGCACCTTTCTGCAGAGGAAAAGTACTGTGTGAGATAAACAGGCAGAACCTTCAAGGCAGCCTCACAACCAATTACAAAATCTGCTTGACTTTTCTTTTCCTCTTCAAACTTCGTGAGCAAAGACGAGGTCAAGAACCAAAAGTAAATCGAAACCTCTCTTTAATGTGTTACCTCAAACGCATAGGAGGTCTTAGGACACAGAGTATGAGGAACTCAGGTCAGTCCTAACTTTCATATACTTCTTCTCAATTTGGCATCAACAAAAGACTCTGCGCAGATGACTCTGCCTTTAAATTAAGAAGTGTCAACTCTTGGAAAGAACAGGAACTCTGATGACTGGGAAAATGTCCCAAGACACAGGACAGTGGGAAGGCTCTGAGCAAGGAGGACGCACGGGCGGGTGGGTGGGCGGTGCGGGGCAGAAGCAGGACGGCTTTGATTTCGTGAAACTCAGCTGCCTAGGAGGGTGTTAGGGCGTAACACGGGAGGGAGTGGGCTACCAGCAGGCAGCCCGTCCCCACGCCCGGCTGTCCGCTGGAGCCCACGCTAATCACGCACACCCTGGAGCTGTTCTCACAGCGGGACTGTGCCGCTGGGAAGGACACACACGTGGCACAGCACTCGGGGAAGCATGCACGGACACACACGCTTCGGTGCCTGACTCAGCAGCGGCATCACCCTGGGGCGGTGTTTCCCTCACAGTCTGAGCACTCTGGCTCCACGCGGAACATGAGAGGCACATGGCCTGATGCCCTCACGTGTCCCTGCACAGCCTGCTGACCGGGCAGCAGGGAACCAAACACGTTCAATAACGGGATACGCGACAGGAGCAAACGAGCCCAGGGCGGCTTCGATGTGTGAACTGAGGCCCAAACGGCGGAGCAGGAGATGCCACGAAATTGACACGAACTCTCCGTCAGCCCTTCCCAGCTCCCGCTTCCTTTCACACAGCCAGCGCGGAATCCCCAGAGAGTCCTGTCTTCCAGGAAGGATGAGGTGTAGGGTGAAAGCGTTCCTGAGTCAAAGCCATCTCAGAACGTGGGAGAACTCCTGTCCACGAAGGACACGGTCACCAGGCCAGTGGTCTGAGCCGGGCCCCGCTGGCACACAGGGCACACGAGGACAGGCTGTCCTCGGTAGAGACATAGTTAAAGCCTGAAGTTCCTCCCCATGATGAACAGAAAGCTCAGGCACCTCAGGAAGGGCCAGACCTGGCACCACCAGTGGGCCACAGACAGGCCCACTGGTCCCCAGATGATGTGGGAACTGGCAAGCAATTCAGGAACCGCACACCCTGCCCGATGACGCCCCCAGGACAGAGGGGAAGAACCAGGGGCAGCCTGAGCACGGTTACAACAGCTATGTCTGCTGCCAAGATAGGGGTTAGCACAATGTCATTCATTTAAGACAAACCCATGACTTTCCTTGAGATTTTTGTTCAGAGAAAACACTTCTGTGGTTATGGGGAAAAAAACAACTATGACCCAATAACCTGCTGATGGTTGGTTTACAGAATTAAAATTTTTTTACCAGGTAAAATAAGGAGAAAGAAAAGAGCGGGGTGGACCTAAGGGAGGACAAGGCAGATGTCGAACTTCAGGGGCACAGGGCCCTCCCAGCGGGAGCCACCGGCTCGATGGGGCCCCAGGATGCTGCATCCCAGGCAGGCTCCTCTCTTCCCAGGCCTAGCTACCCTGGTAGAGCCGCATACAGCAGCATGAATAGACTGTCAGCGGTCCCGACAGGAGGTGCTTCTCTGCCCCAGGCCACTCCGCTGACCCCACAAGGCCTGGGAGACCTACAGGTGGAAACCAAGGCTGCTACACCCTCTGCGGCCAGTGGTGGGACCAGGACTGAGCTCCTCAGAGATGCCAGAGCTGTTGGCCTGGCCTCCCACTGAAGGCCCGGGACCTGTGCTCACAGCTTTTAAAAGGCCACTGGGACAACCTCAGTTCAAAGCTCTTTTTGTCCAGGTCTGATTTTCTCTATGATTCTAAAGACACATATTTTCAGATGACCTCAGGCAATAGTATTAAACGCTCACATCACCAGCTACAAATGTCATATGATCACAATGGCCTTAAGTAAAACTGCCATGTGACTTTTCATCCAAAAGGACTTTTTGTACAAATGGAAGAGGAAGACGTTCCTCAAAGGGTATTTGTAGTTTTCTGATTTCCGGAACTAAGGCGAGCATCTATGCCGCCGCCGTGCTCCACATGAAAGACATTTAAAACTCAGACAGCTCAAAAAAAAAAGCATATTTTGCAGACTTTTCAATTATGGCCATCCCACTCCTGGGCATATACCTGTACAAAACTCTAATTCAAAAAGATACATGCACCCCTATGTTCATAGCCACACTATTCACAACAGCCAAGACATGGAAACAACCGAAATGTCCATCAACAGGGGAATGGATAAAGAAGATGTGGTACAAATATACAATGGAATATTACTCAGCCATAAAAAAATAAAATGATGAACATGGATGCAACCAGAGATTATCATACTGAGTGAAATAGCACATAATATCGCTTATATGTGGAATCTAAAATATGGCACAAATGAACCTATCTATGAAACAGAAACAGACTCACAGACACAGAGATCAGACTTGTGGTGCCAAAGGGGGAGTGAGGGAGAGAGAGGGAAGGATTGGGAGTTTGGGGTTAGTAGATGCAAACTAGTATATATAGGATGGATAAACAACAGGGTCCTACTGTAGAGCACAGGGAACTATATTCAATACCCTGTGATAAACCACAATGGAAAAGAATATAAAAAATGATGTATATACGTGTGTAACTGAGTCGCTCTGCTGTACAGCAGAAATGAACACGACACTGTACATCGACTACACTTCAACTAAAAAAAGCAGCGTATCTTACTTCTGGGGCCGTGCAGCAGACACAAGAGTCCTCAGCAGAAACCCGGGCGGTCCCGAGGGGTGAGGTGGGGCTGGCAGACCCAGCACCCAGCCGAGGGCGCTGGGAGGCGTCAGCATCCCACCTCACCGCCCCCTGAAGCCCCTCACCGCCCGGCGCAGCCCACGTCACAGAGACGGGAGCGCTGAACAGCTGCCCAGGGTTTCCCGGGCTGTGCGGAGCTGTGTGCAGCAGAACACGCCCACAGCAAACATCCTGACGTCTGGATCTGCCCCGTAAGCAGCCTTCCCGCTAGGTGTGTATTTTAGTGGGGAAAGGGTGTCATTTGGTGCCTTTCAGAGGTAACAGACACAGAGACAGAGATAGAAAAGGATCAGCCTGCAGAGGCCGCTCTGAGCCCCAAGGCTGAAGGCAAGGCAGCCGCTTCTCCCCGGCCCGTCTGTGCAGATGTCAGCATCTGGATGCGCCGGTCACGCCACAGGGCGGCCGTCACGCCCTTCTCATCTGACCAGGAACAAACC
This sequence comes from Delphinapterus leucas, assembly GCF_059928025.1. Classification (NCBI taxonomy): domain Eukaryota; kingdom Metazoa; phylum Chordata; class Mammalia; order Artiodactyla; family Monodontidae; genus Delphinapterus; species Delphinapterus leucas. Next base: position 103,554,803 of record NC_143137.1, on the reverse strand, counting down.
CAGAGCAGTGAACAGCCCGAGGAAGGGTTCCTGCTTCTTCCTGAGGTGTTTCGTCCTGATTCACACGACAACAGAAGCCCCCAAATCCTTGAGATGCACAGGACCTGGCTGTGACCCTCCTTGGTGACGGTGCCCCAGTCTTAAAATTAAGTCCCAGCCTCTCCCGCTGACCCACTCTGACGCCCGTGGTCACTCAGGGCCCGCCTGTGGGAGCCGCTGCACTCCCAGGGGGATAGAGTTTACAGGTGGGCCCATTTTCAAGTTCACGGGGGGCACCAAGATGCTATTTTTTATGCCAAAGTTCCTCTTTTTCGAGATTCCTTTAAAATATAGTTTGTGTACTTGATACAGCTGCAGGCTGGCTGTGTAACATCCCTAGGTCCTCTACCTATTAAGGTGTCCTGGCTGAAGTGAGCCTGGCTGCTCACCTGCCGACAGGAGGGCAACGCTTCCCAAGGCAACGGCCCCATCCCAGCCCCTGTTGGCTGGACTCGGGGGCTGTCCGGTGGCACTGGCTGGGGACAGTGGTTCCACGTCTGAGCTCTACCCAAAATACTGGAGCCGAAACATCCCATCCGGGCTGGACTTTTGGGGCCAGTAATGGTTGGAGAGATCAGGAAAGGTATGAGTTCCCGGGAAATCAGGAAACACAGGACACGGTCACCTAAGACCACTATGCACTCAGGGCTCTGCCCCAACTCTTCAAACCAGCAAGTGGTGCAGGAGCCCACACTGGGGACCAGGAAGGGCCCTTGGACCCGGCTCTGGCAACAAGCCCAGTTCAGAGAGATGGCAGAGAAGGTCCTTCCAGCAAGAGATGCTGCCCGTGCTGGCAGCTGCCGCGGCTCCTGCCCCTCCGTGAGCCTGATGCTCTGGCTCCGCGGGTACCCTCGGGGGCTGCGGACCTCACACACGCACGTGATCTCCTGCTAGTGGAAAGGAAGCCGTTTCGAATGGCCGTCCTGGAAACTGCCCCATGTCTCCTAAATCATCGCTCGTTTCTGAGCGCGAAAAGGTTTAATACCGTTAAGGATATGATATCTAGCTGCAAAGATCGGCATCGTAACTGTGCTTGGAAATCCTCAATTTCTAAGGCTATACATCAACTCAGTGCTGTAAGAGTGGCCCGCTCACCCCTCCATTACTGGGGACTGGTGGAACCACCGGCCTTAGGGATCTGCAAGCATCATCTCCCTTCGGCCTGAGCCGCCAGCCTCGTGTATGTGCAGGTCCCAGGAGCATCCCTGACGTACACCCCATGAGAAAGTGACCTTCTAAAGGGAGAATCAGTGACTGGGGAGGTAGGGCTGGTGGCTCTGCCCTGAAAATGGGGGCGGCGGACTCGTGTGCCAGGGGACCCAGGAACACGCCCAGGACACTGTCAATCACGGAGAACGCTGCACACCCCACCCAAGAGGGTTTATGCTGAAACACCACAGGGAGCTGTGAAAGGCACTCCCACAGCCCTGCCCCACGGGAGGCATGAAACAGGGAACTGGACCTTCCTCTTCCCACCACTGGGCATCTGACCATTACATGCTGGTGGATAACGGAAGGAAGAGGATTTTCACCTAAATAACAACTTAACGGATCAAAACCAATATTAAATCATAGGCTTGGATCACAAACAAAAGAACAGGCAGGGAAGACACAGGGCCGGGGATGCAATGAGCTCTGTGTGGAGAGTGAGTGGGAGGTTTCCCTGGGCCCTGCCCTTGCAGGAGGGCATGACCGACTTGGTGGAACTAACACCTGCAAAACCCTCTGCAGAACCCAGGCATCAGGACATTGTGTCCCCTCGCTGCTCATGAGAAAGGAGCTCATGGGAGAAAGGGAGGAAGACTCCTCTAAGGGGGCTTCATGCACCTGCAGTTCAGCTCACTGATTCCTTTTTGTCAAACAGGATCTAAAATTTGATCCAAATGTTATTTTTTATTTGTTTCATCATTTTACTTGCCCCTCTCCTTTTTTTCTTTTCTTCCCTTTTTACTTGGTTTTATAATAAACTATTGTCCCTTAAAGGGGAGTATGTCAATCCATCTGTGAATAAGAGAAAGAATACAGAATAAAACATATGGATGTCACATCCCTGAGAGTAGTGTCTGCGTGTGCATTTCGTATTCTACTCCCTCAGAATAAATTTTCTTCATGTGATTGAGGAATCACCAAGTTTATCGGCTACCATACGATGCTGCAGAAATCAAGTGCTACCACAAGAAACAATGGAATCAGAATTTCTCAAGCAGTCCCTATGTGACAATGTTCTGTGTATCTGCATCCATTCCGTATGTTCTCTAGGTGTGTACAGTGATATTCATGTATTATAATGTCTACGGAAGTTTTTTCATAGTTCTTTTCAAATTAAAAGCACAGTCAGACTTTTGAATGGTCTTTCAACAATATTCATTAATTATATTTGGCTCCAACTATGCACATGCATTTTTTAAATTACGGTAAGTCCCCTACATACGAACGAGTTCCGTTCCGAGAGGGCGTTCGTAAGTCCAGTTTGTTCATAAGTCCAAAAAATTAGCCTAGGTACCCAACTAACAGAGTCGGCTGTAGAGTCCTGTACTGTGATAGGTTTATAACACTTTTCACACAAATAATACATAAAAACAAGCACACACAAAAAGTAAAGAAAACATTTTTAATCTTATAGCACAGTACCTTGAAAAGTACAGTGGAACAGGACAACGGCTGGCACACAGGGGCTGGCATCGAGTGAACAGGAAGGAGAGTTACTGACTGGAGGAGGGACAGGAGGTGGGAGATGGCAGAGCTGAAGGATCGACAGCGACAGGAGAAGGAGGGCAAGCTGCAACTTCACTCACGCCTGACGTTGATGGAATGCACGTTTGCATCTTTGAAAGTTCGCAACTTGAAGGTTTGTATGTAGGGGACTTACTGTAATTCTCTGTGTGTGTGTGTATGCATGTGTATGGGTATATATACACGTGTATGCATGCATGTGTATATGTATCTGTGTGTGCATGTGTGTGCATAAAAACTGCAGGGTTCCGACTACTGTTTAGTTTCCAAATTACTTGTGTGCCAACTGATGCTTTTGGTGACCCTATCAGACCCCTCGGGACCATTCACGGATGTCCCAAGCTGGAGCTTGCCAGCCGGTCGCTGTGCTGTGGCACCACTGAACGTACCTGTCAGGAGAAAGCTGCTGGGGACAAAGGACAAAGTATCTGATGACACACAAGTGCACTGCAGATCCGTAGTGACAGGAAAGCAACAAGGTGGAGTTCTTAGCGTTCACTTTACAACGCACACTGTGTGATAGCACAGGGGAGCCAGAACACGTGACCTCCAGCAACGCCAACTCAAATGTACCTCGTGTCATGTAACCTTAGACTGTACGATATGAGTTGCCCAAATGCCATGTAGTGAAAGAATATTCCAGACCTAGAGGCTTAATTTCAATTTCTTTGTCATTCTTAAAGGTCAAGAGAAAAATGTTAAACTATGGGAAGAAGTTTGCAAGCTGTGTAGTTTTTCTCTCCTTCAAGACACAGAAGAAAATAGAGCTGTTGATTTAGAAAAAATTCTAGTTTTAAATATGTGGCTATGATTCGGAAGCACCGTACGTTATCCAAAAAGAATTTAAACGAAAGTCTGAAAAGCTTCTTTACCTGAAAATAAGCCGCCTAAGCCAAACAAACAAACCAAAGACCTCAATAAGTTCTGTAATTAGTACCTATTTCAAAATAATCTCTTGCTCTCTCGAATCACTCAGAGACACTGTGTGAGACTCAAGCTTAGGTGACATTGCTTTATGGCACCCCTCGACTCCCGGGGGCCTCCCCGTGCCCTCCTACAGGCTGTCACCATGGCTCCCCGACCCCGTCAGGTAGAGAGCTGCTCTCTGCAGTGATGCCAGGATCTCCCCAGGGTGCCTCCGGCTGCACACCCAGACCACAGGCGTGCAGCGAGCCCCTGAGCCCCTCACAGTGACTCCTGCGGACAAGTCACAGGGACCCTTCCCTCCTCCTGTGGCTGAGCTCTTGGGAGTTATTGCTTCAAACTGTGCAAGAGCGAGATTCTGAAAGCACCAGGGGAGAGAGGCCTGGGAGGGAGGAAGGTGAGATTTTAGGAAAAAGAGGCAGGAGCATGGAGGACAACACACAGACCGCCTGCTACGCTGGCTGGCAGGGGACACCGCAGTGACAGTCTGGCATCTGGCGGCAGAGGTCTTCACCTGAAGGCCCACCCAGCACCCCACTGCTCCCCCCAACCCGGAGCTGCTGCCCCCCACCGGAGCTGCTGCCCCGCACCAGAGCTGCTCCCCCCCTACCCGGAGCTGCTCCCCCCAACCCGGAGCTGCTCCCTACCTAATCCCAGGTGCGGGTGGTGCTCCACCAGCGTCCAGCTGTTGTCGTCCACACAGTGACTTCTGTAAACCAGCAACTGGCACAGGTCCCTGGCTGTCGTGTCCGCCAGTATCTCCACCACTTTGCTCGTCCCGTCTTCGCTAAAGACTTTAACATCCTGCAACACAAGGCGGTGACACTTACAGATGAACAACCTCGGGTTTTCAGAAATAAACACTGAAACAAAATAAACAGGAAATGTATAGACAGCAGCGCTCCGACACACGTATAATTGTTCTTCTAGGCGGCAGGTGACCAGAGGCTGCGGGTCTGCAGGCCACGCCCATCGACACTCCCCTTCCCTTCTCCGCACCCCCCCCCCCACCCGTGGATGCGCAGGGCACCGTGGGATCACAACACAGGCTCTTACAACGCCCAAGACACCGTGGGGACACGTGGCCAAACCAGAGTGTGTGAGCTACTTCTCTACCACCTGTCTTGGGAAGCGACAGAATTCCTTTAAAATACTGCTGGCGGTCTTGGAACTGGACATTTTACACTTGAAGCAATTGTGAGAACAAACAAAGCAACAGAAGGCCCGCAGAAATCCTAACTTTCCGTGACTCCAGCTGTTCTCCGTTCCTAGGGTCCTCAGTGCAGCAGACGGCACCCAGTGCCTCCTCCTGTCACCGCCACTCACCTCGTGCTCATTGAGGTGTAGGGAGAAGGTGAGGAGAAGTAATGTGAATATGCTGGAATTGAAAATACTAAAAAGATGGGCACAGTAAGAGCAGTCACAAAACCCGCTGGCCCCACCCCCTACAAAATTACAAGCCACCTTAGCTTTCCCAGTGTTGTTCAAAGCCATGACCTACCAAGAGCTCCCAGGCAAGGGGCTGGCCAAGCAGAAATCCAGAGGACCGAAAACCTACCCTGCGCCAGCTGCAGAGCTGACGGGGTGCCGCCTTTAGGGGAAACGTGAGATGCTTCAAGAAATCTTACCTCAACGGCATGGAAAAAGCAGTCCGAGGAACGAGACGGCATTTTAAATCGAGACTGTCCCTGCAGGGGAGTGTGTCCCGGCCTTCTCCCACTGTCCCTGGCAGGGAGGGACCCCTCTCCGGGCACCGATGGTGGGGACGGAGCCCCGGCGGGCAGGCTGTCTCTGGACAGCAGGGAAGCGGCTATGAGGCTGCCTCGGGCTCGGTCCTCTAGCTCGTGAATCAAGCCACGAGGGGCAGACCAATCAGGTCCCTGGCCGGGCCTGATGCAATCGCCCCCCACTCCCACTCCGGCGCCCCCGCCCGAGGCGGAGGTGATGACAACCCAACGACAACACAAGGCTCAGACCAACACTCCAGAAAAACCCCTGCTCGTTCTTTCCCACGGCAGTGAACTACCAGGCAGGACACTCAGTCTGAGCACGTGTGTTCTCGGAGCTCAGGCCTGTCTGCCAAATCGCTCAGCAACCTTGATCCCCGCAACCCATGCTGTCACTTGCGAGTTCGGAGCTGGAGCTTTCTGTGTCCTGAGTGTCAGCTGGTCTTAAAGAACTGGCCGCAGCTCTCTGTCTGTCTGTCTCTCTCTCCGTCCTTTTTCCCGTGTTTTTGATCAAGTGCAGACTTTGAACGTTTATTTCCACAGCGCAGAGTCTGGCAGGGCAGTGAGTTGCTGGGATGACGTCCCACGGGGATGGCACGTTCCCACAAGGACCGTCCCAGCCGACGTAGGGCTCACTCAGCCGGAGGGGAGGCAGGACCAGCCCGGGGGACAGAGCCCTTTAGCAGGGCAGGGTCCCCTGCCCCCGCTGTTCCTGCCACCTCTCTGCCAGCCCCCCAACCTGGGCTGGGTCAGGACTGAGGGGCCTGCTTACAGCTCACATTTATCTTTAAAGAAATCCACCCCCTGTCTTTTCTGGAATTGATGTTTCACTCAATGACAGCTCTACTTCTCCAAAACCAATTAAATATGCAAACACAGCTGTCATGACTAAGTATATAAAAATAAAATTTACTTTCAACACAGAAGATGTCTCTGGTCTATAGGTAAACAGTTTGTAAGAACAAATGCATTAACATAAAAGAAAAACAAATTTTAAAAAAGCAATGAATTCATACAATTCCTTATATATATGCTAATTATACATAATTACATACATATATAATGTATGCTACAGCAGTGCGTGCATACAACCACCCAAATCAACTACCCTAATTTTCCTTCTTTCCTAAGTTTCTAAGTGAGCTTATCTGTGACTACAATGAACATTATTTTCCCTAGGAAACTTAAATTAGGTTGAAGTGTGTTTCCCATCTCTCTCTCCAAGTCTTTTCCTGCCCAAATCATCCATAGCACCAGCTTTTAAATCTTCTTTTCAGCCCTACTGCACTTTTCTTTAAACTCTCTCCCTCACTTCTCTGTTGCTCCAAGGCCATGCCCCCGAAGGTCTATATATAGTCTGAGTATTAAAATCTAAGATGTGCTTTGTCATATGGCCACATCCCCGGCTTTCAGATCCCCAGAGCCGGCTGGTGGAGGGCCAGGAGGGGAAGCTGGGTTCGGGCTGCAGGCCTGTGACAGGGACAGACACAGAGGGACACAGGCTCCAGGACAGGACCTCGAATCCTGCACTGTCCATGCTGCTCCTGGTAGCGCTGTCCAGCTACCTCCCCCAACTCACCAGGGCCTGCTGACCACAGGCGAAACAGGCCCCAAGACAGACAGACAGACAAGCAAGCCACCACACACCCCTGCAATCTCACACTGGGAGCACGTCTGGAGCTCCAGGTGACAGTATCTGTAACGAATACACACGCACAAAGGAAGCTGTCCCCACTGTGCCTCTAGAGCCGGCAGCTCCGGAAGCAGCATTTTGCATTGTGCCCACTGGCTCTGCAGCCAGCTCCTGGGCGGTGCCGGGGCTCATTCTGAAAGCAAACGAGGGTTTCCATCTCAACCTTCAGCGCGACAGGCCTGGGCCGAAGGATGCCAGGGAGCAGGCTGAGGCCCGCAGGTCGGATGCTCGCCCATCCTGTGAGGGCGGGATGCAGAAGCGCCTCCCCTGCGAGCTGGCCGAGGCCTCCGCCCCACCGACTCCCAGTTCAGCCAGGAGATCAATGCCAAGGGCACATATGTATCTGGGGTAAAACTTCCAGGGAACACACGGGTGGATCTGGGTCCTGCCAGGATGAGGGAGAACTCAGAGTGCAGATCCACAGCGCCAGCCCGGCCCAGACCCTCCCTGGCTCTGTGACCCCAGTGATGGAAGGTGAAGCATCACTCATGGCCCCCTTGGCCCAGGTGGGGCTTCAGGGGAGATGTTCTAGAATCAGACCCGCTGCAGTCCGGCCTCGTCACCAACTAGCCGTGGGAACTTGGCTTAGTGGCCCAGCCTCTCTGTGCCTCACCCTTCTCGTCTGTAAAATGGGGAATCTGTCAGCCTTACAGGGTCAGCCTGCCTTGGGCTAATGGGAGCCTCTCCTGAAAAGCTCCCAGCCACCTGTGCCTGCCTCCGGGGTGCCCTCGGATGGACCAAGGACCTGGGGACAAGGCAGGTTCCCACTGAAGGCCTGAGACCCAGCAGCGGTGGGTGGGGATGGCGGGATCCTGACAGCCACGACTGACTCAGGTTTGCGGTTCTGAGAAAGCAAACCTCATGACGGGTAAGATGCACCGGGAACAATTCAATTGGAAAAACCAACCACTGAAACTTCAACTTCTGTTTCTGCACCACAAAGGAAATTAAGTAGCTAATTGCTTTTAAAAATAAAACAATAATTTATTAAGAATAACCTATATGGGAAAAGAATCTGACAAAGAATAGATGTGGTGAGTCGCCTACATACGAGAGTTCCGTTCCGAGAGCACGTTCGTAAGTCCAATTTGTTCGTAAGTCCAACAGATTAGCCTAGGTACCCAACTAACACAGTCGGCTCTATAGTCCTGTACTGTGATGGGTTTACAATACTTTTCACACAAATAATACATAAAAAAACACACAAAAAATAAAGAAAACATTTTTAATCTTACAGTACAGTACCTTGAAAAGTACAGTGGTACTGTACAACAGCTGGCACACAGGGGCTGGCATCGAGTGAACAGGCAAGAAGAGTTACCGACTATAATCATTAGAGAAATGCAAATCAAAACTACAATGAGATATCATCTCACACCAGTCAGAATGGCCATCATCAAAAAATCTAGAAACAATAAATGCTGGAGAGGGTGTGGAGAAAAGGGAACACCCTTGCACTGCTGGTGGGAATGTAAATTGATACAGTCACTATGGAGAATAGTATGGAGGTTCCTTAAAAACTACAAATAAAACTACCGTATGACCCAGCAATCCCACTACTGGGCATATACCCTGAGAAAACCATAATTCAAAAAGAGTCATGTACCAAAATGTTCATTGCAGCTCTATTTACAGTAGCCCAGAGATGGAAACAACCTAAGTGCCCATCATCGGATGAATGGATAAAGAAGACGTGGCACATATATACAATGGAATATTACTCAGCCATAAAAAGAAACGAAATTGAGCTATTTGTAATGAGGTGGATAGACCTAGAGTCTGTCATACAGAGTGAAGTAAGTCAGAAAGAGAAAGACAAATACCGTATGCTAACACATATATACGGAATTTAAGAAAAAAAAATGTCATGAAGAACCTAGGGGTAAGACAGGAATAAAGACACAGACCTACTAGAGAACGGACTTGAGGATATGGGGAGGGGGAAGGGTGAGCTGTGACAAAGCGAGAGAGAGGCATGGACATATACACACTAACAAACGTAAGGTAGATAGCTAGTGGGAAGCAGCCGCATAGCACAGGGAGATCAGCTCATAGCACAGGGAGATCAGCTCGGTGCTTTGTGACCACCTAGAGGGGTGGGATAGGGAGGGTGGGAGGGAGGGAGACGCAAGCACGGGACAATGTACACCAGACACGTGAACTAACTTATGTGACTGGACATGCAAATGCACGTTCGCGTCTCTGAAAGCTCACAACCTGAAGGTTTGTATGTAGGGGACTTATGGTACATGTATGTGTATAACTGAATCACTTTGTTAGTACACCTGAAACTAACACAACATTGTAAGTCAACTATACTCTAATATAAAATAAAAATTAAAAAAGAAACGGAGAAAAGAGCAAATCAATTTCAAGGCAACAGCCACTTCAATACTTATAAAATATGAGAACGTAGGCCATCTGCATGGCATAATTCTGATTCTGAAATTTGTAATAAATTCCTTGACCGTACTGCTTTTGTTGTATAAATGATAAAAAGAAAGGAACTTTGAATTAAAAAAAGAAGTAATATTAAAGAGGGCATAATTATGCCACCAGCCTGAGATCCTTTCGTTTCAGGGTTAGCAGGGGGAGGCAGGCTACCTAGCCCTCTGACTGGCTTGGCACCAGGGCCCACCTTAAAAGCCCCGAAGTGGTAATAGAAGGTTCTGTCCTTCCTGGAGCTCTGTTGACGCCTTTTATGCATTCATCGTATGGAGAGGGAAGTAAGAGCCTAAATCTTGGCAAACGTGCAGGAAGGAGTTTAAGAACAGTTAGGATTGAAGGTACGTCGTATCCACGGTCGTGGTCCCCAGCAGGCAGAGAGACGTTGGGGCCTCCTCCCTGCTGTCACCCGCACTCCTGCTTCGGGCCCTGGACACTCCCTGCTGGGCACGTGCAGGCTCGGGATCTTGCCTGAATTCCACAGACTCTTGACTTCGGCTGAGATCAACCCGTGAAAACAGCAAATGGAGGATTCTCAGCCCTTTGCCCCAGGCCTGTCCCAGGTGCAGGACGTCCCGGGGGGTGACAAAAGCCTCCAGGTGCCTGGGCTGAGCAGGGCAGAGGGCCCCCAACCCTGCAGAGAAACCCAGAGAGTCTGCAGGGTCTGAACTGGGGCGTTCGAGCGGCTTTGTCTCAGTTCTTCGTCTTCCAACTTACTTCTTAGTTCAAAAGCTCCCTGGATCCTGTTTAAATGCATTTTTCTAAGTGAGGATGTAAGCTGGGCTTTTCAGTAACTCCCAAAGCCTCCTGTAAATGCTAGGGGTAAACACTTAGGAAGAAGCCAGGCTGTATCCAAGGGCCACGAGGGGGCGTCCACGGTGGGAGGGTCAATATTGAAAGGCAGGCACATGAAAAGATATTCCACATGGCTAATTATTAGAGAAACACAAATCAAAACTACAATGAGGTACCACCTTATACCAGTCAGAATGGCCATCATCAAAAAGTCTACAAATCATAAATGCTAGAAAGGATGTGGAGAAAAGGAAACCCTCCTACACTGTTGGTGGGAATGTACATTGGTACAGCCATTATGGAGAACAGTACGAAGGTTCCTTAAGAAACTAAAAACAGAGCTACCATATGAACCTGCAATCCCATTCCCGGGCATATATCTGCAGAAAAACATGGTCCGAAAGGATACATGCACCCCAATGTTCATAGCAGCACTATTTACAATAGCCAAGTCATGGAAGCAACCTAGATGTCCAACGACAGATGAATGAATAAAGAAGATGTGGTACATATACACCATGGAATATTACTCAGCCATAAAAAAGAATGAAATAATGCCATTTGCAGCAACATGGATGGAACTAGAGATTATCACGCTAAGTGAAGTAAGCCAGACAGAGAAAGACAAACACCATGTGATATCACTTATATATATGTGGAATCTAAAATATGACACAAGTGAACTTATCTACGAATCAGAAACAGACTCACAGACACAGAGAACTTATGGCTATCAAAGGGGAAAGGGAGGGGTGGATCAATTAGGAGTTTGGGATTAGCAGATACAAAGTACTATATATAAAGTAAACAACAAGGTCCTATTATATATAGCACAGGGAACTATATTCAATATGTTGTAATAAACCATAATGGAAAAGGATCTGAAAAAGGATATACACACACACACACACACACACACACACACACACACACACATATGTAGAAGTGAATCAGTTCGGTGTATACCTGACACAACACAACACTGTGAATTAACTATACTTCAATAAAGAAAAAATATCAAAAGGGACTTGAGGACACAGCGGGAAAGGGGAAGCTGGGACGAAGTGAGAGAGCGGCATGGACATATATACACTACCAAATGTAAAATCGATAGCTAGTGGGAAGCAGCCGCATAACACAGGGAGATCAGCCCGGTGCTTTGTGTCCACCTAGAGGGGTGGGATAGGGAGGGTGGGAGGGAGGTGCAAGAGGGAGGAGACATGGGGATATATGTATACGTATAACTGATTCACTTTGTTATAAAGCAGAAACTAACACACCATTGTAAAGCAATTATACTCCAATAAAGATGTAAATATATATACATATCGAGAGGGAGGCAAGGCTGTGGAAGACAGGAGGTGGGAAGGGCTGAGGGGCTCCTGGTCCTGCTGGGGTCATGGGGAGGGAAAGCAGGAAAGCCAGCTGAGCCCAGGCACGTGGCGGGTACACCTCTGAGAGCCCAGTGGCCACACCAGGGCCCCAAGTTCACGCCCTCCAAGGCTGATGGAACCGTCTCCTGACCAGGTGCGGGGTGGAAGCCTCGGGACAGCATAACAGCTCGCCCAGATGGAGGCGATGGGCCCACGGGGGCCCAGGTGTGAACCACGGCATCTGCTGTTCGCCTTTCTGTCAGCAAGACGCTTCCCAGGAGCTACACGAGGCTGTTGGTTCTGGGGGGCCCTGAAGCCCCCAGATGGGGCAGGCCGAGCGAGTATGGGTGAAATTAGATGCACTTCAGGCGAGGGCAGAACCAGGGCCGGGACAGGTTCATGGTAGTGAAAAGAAGGTAATTCTACCAATTTTTTTTCAGTTCTGGTCTAAATCAATGATGTTCTTTTGAGCCACAGGGAATGATAATTGAAGCTGCTACACGTAAGTACGTGGTTCTATTCACCTTGGCTAAGAATATCATTATCTTCCTGCTCCATTACAGGGACCCGAACTGACTTAAGAGAAATAAGCATCTGAGTTATAATCGATTGATTTCATGTTTCAGAAAGAATTACTGATAAAAATATTTTAAGTCCTCGCAATCCTTTCCAAAGGAGTTAAGGTTCTAGAAAGGACTCACGAAGTAGTTCTTGAAAGTCAACCGCAGATCCGGAGCCCCTCTGTGGACACCCTCACCGCCTGGCACTCACGGGCAGGATCCAGGGCACACAGCCCGAATCAAACCCGAGCTGCTCAAGGGTACACAGATATATTCGTTTTTTCTTACAGGTTTTCACTGTAACACATTTGGAAAATGCCTAAGGGACCAAGGAAAGCACTTGACAATCACTGACGACTCCCAGATTTGCTGTTACAGTCCTGGAGTGTGCCCTTCCAGTATTTTCTTGCACAGGCGTTTATAAATAGACGCACTGACGTGACTGGGCTCAGACGGCAGACGCGGTTTTGCAATCGGGCCGTGCAGCTTCACGCTACACCATAAACATCCACCGGGTCTTTATGTCTCTTTGGTGCTTTAGTGCCTGCGAGGGATTTCTTCACATGTCATGTTGTATCAACATGAACGTCATGCTGCCCATCCGGCGGCTTCTAGACTTTCATTCTCCTCAAGTGCTCCCTGGCACGCCTTTGTACATGAGCCTCGGTGGCTCATGTGTGGGTTGAATTATTTTCTCAGGATAAATGGCCGGGTGTCAACTTTCTTAAAGTGCCACCTCTAATAAGGGAAACGTTTCCAAGAATGGGGATGCCGGGTGTTTGGCAGAATGCGTGCTATTCCTTAAAACAGGATTTAAGGGGCACGGTGGACCTGCGGGCATCCTCTGAGTATCCCCAAATCTCCAGCCTCCCACTTAGCAAGAACTCACCAAGCACACTCTCTGTGCTGGCCCCAATCTCCCAGATGTCCACGGGTCCCCCCGACCACTGTCCAAGTGCATCAATTACGGAGCCTGTGAACCTGCCAGCCCTGGGGTCAAGCTCCTGCTTGCCACTCGCTGCACGAGTTACCCGCTCTGACCTTGGACAACCCTCAATCCCCAGCCTATGTGACAGTGAGGGACTGTCACATAGGCTGACGGTGAGTGTCACTCAGAGAAACGCATGCAAGTCCCGTCCCACGGCAAACACTCCACAGATGATCATTCCAGACACACTCCACTTGTCTCCTCCTTCTGCGGGCATCATGTGCCTAAAAGAACCCCCTCCCCATGCACTGCAGGACCATGACCCCTGCGGCGTCACCCAGGAAGAGGGAGCATTTGGCAGGAAGCTTCTGCTCCAAGACTTCTACGGGGCTTTTAGCTGTTTCTGGTCTTAGCATGGAGTTGAAAAGCCAGGTATTAGGAGTCTGCTTTGTATTTCAAGCAGCTGAAGCCCCCAACGAGAGGCAGTGCCGGTCCTCAGGAAAAGAGGCCCCATCACGGCCTGTCCATCCTGGTGGGGTGGGGGCCGTGGAGAGCTGTCTGCCCACAGCAGGGGTTGACCAGATGATCCCTAAGAGGCCTGATAACTTGGGTCCGTCTACGGCTCTGCCGGTGGCAGGTGGCAGCTTCTGGTGGGCAGGTACCCCTGCAACGTGAATTCAGGCTGAAGCCTGCAGGGCAGACCAGGCTGGGTCTTTCCATCCAGATAGAGCCCTCAGTGGGAGCAAACTCCCAAAGCCAAGCCCTTCCTGGGTTAGGCTTTGTCTTTTGGGCAATGTCTTCCAGGGGAACTCATGGCACTAGGGCTGCAAACGTGCAGTGTAAATGCAATTCCTGTTTGAATATGGAATTTCTTTAGTGAGATTAAGGAATTGGGTGTCTCAATGGTATTAATGGTCCTGTTAAAAAAAAAAGTCAGTCTTTTACAGAAACATGCTAAAAAATTTATAGGTAAATGACATGATGGCTGGAATCTGCGTCAACAGTGTATATGGGGGTTGTGGCTTCACAGTTGTGGGGTCTGGCTGGGGGGCACACGGTGTTCACCCCCCTATTCTACTTTTGTGCAGGCTCTAAATTCTTCATCAACAAAACCTAAACATGCCTTCGGTGACCCTTTAGCCTTGTACTGCCAGAGGAAATAAAGCATATTTGAAACCTTTTCCTACCTAATCGGTTTGAAGAATTGAGCCCAGTACCCCTGGGTAGAGAAAGCATCGCTTGGTGGTTCCTGATGGGGGGTTAGGGTAGGGGTGGATTTTGCCCCCCGAGGGACATTTGGCAACGCCTGAGACATTTCTGCTTGTCACAACTGGGGTGTGTGGTGTGTGTGTGTGTGTGTGTGTGTGTGTGTGTGTGTGTGTGTGAGGGCACAAGACGGCTTCACATCAAAGGACTCCCCAGGCCCACACGTCAAACATGCTGAGTGCACAGCAAGGGGAATCTCGTGCTAGGAAGCGAGTTAGTACTTTGACGAGGATGTGTCACAAGGAGATAGGAACCAGCCCCACTGGGACAATGTGAGCGTCAAAGCGATGGCTGTAATCAGATAATAATGTGTCCTTACTGACAAATAAAGAAACACACAGGTAAATAGCTGGGAGAGAAGGGCTGCTCTTCCTCAGTGCCCAAGGCCAACTCACAAATGCAGAACGAGAGTCGGAATCGCCAGGCAGGATCATCCATAGGTGACAGAAGCAGCCAGTGGAGTCGGAGGGAGGAAGCGTATCAACCTGGTTTCAAGTCATCTTCCTTTACAGTACTTTTTAATTACCAAGGGGATAATGGCAACTTCACAATGGAGAAACTTAGCAGACGTGGGTAATAAACATCAACATCGGTGATAATGGAGAAACCAACATCACAGCATCCTGAACTCCTGCCCCGAGAAGGATGCAGCTGTCTGTGGCCTCTCTGCCACGTACAACCTGATGGGGCCCCAAGGCAACTCCCCACAAACAAAGAGGGGGCTCTGGTAACCGCTTATGTGACAAAGGACGCGGAGCAGCCAGGAAGTGCCCCCGTGTGAAAGGGAATTAGAGACGTTAAAACCAGTGCAGAGGGTGGTCCTGTGTTGGTTCACGAACCAGAAAAAAAGAAGCCATAAAACATTAGCAGGACAACTAATGAACTGTGAATAAGGTCTGGATCCCTGCAGGCCCTGATTTCGGAAACTGCTGTGTGCTACGCTCCCTGTAATACACTAGTTATACACATGTGCATACAGATGTGTGTCTACATACATGCATATGGGACAGCATGTTAGCCACTAGGGAATCCGAATAAAGGATCTATGACAGGTCTTTGTATTATTACTGCAACTGCTCTTATAGGTCTGAAGTTATTTCAATGTAAAAGTTTAAAGGACACATTGTGCAAAAATAATGGCACGTGGGTCCCCTCTGTCACTCGGCATCTCACCGGTGTCCTATCACCCACAGAGGCGAGGTCACAAAGATGACATGAGGGGACTCTTGCTTGGTTGCTCTCATCAGGAGGCCCCTCCTCCTTCTCCATTAAGCCTCTGTCTTCACTGTGCAGGACTCTTAAGATCCCAAATCCGCAGGCACCAGGCAGTTCCATCACGTCTGGGGTCAGTAAAATGTCCGAAACGCAAAGACGGCGTTTGGGGAGGTCAGGCCCACACAGGTGTGCAGCTGCCCCTGCCCAGGGAGGGCCCACGTGCGCGCCTGCACTCTGAGAGGTGGCTGCATGACGGAACCACCAGACAGGGCTGTGACACGGCACCCCCCCTGCCACTGCCTGTCCCTCTGTCGTGTAACGGCAGGACAGGCCACCCGTCAAAGCCCTTCCCCCAGACCGTCTGAACCCCATCGAGTATCATGGGTCTGCCCTCAGGCCAATGTACTATCTTTATCTCAAACTGCGTGATGTATTTACTGGCATCCAGTTTCAGCGAATGTCTGGCTTGAGAGACAGGGGCAGGGAAGGTCTTACGGTTCTTTGGGGGCAGAGGGGCCTCCAGCCAGTGACCACCCAGCCAACACAGGTGTCCCACCTGCTAAAGCCCCACCATTGTGCTGATGCTGTCGGGAGGGGCTGGGGGGGGCACAGAGCTGGATGCAAAGAACTCAGGAAACCTGGGAAGACTGGCAGATTTACTGGAAGTTTAGAAGAAAGTGAAATTCGAGGAGCTGAGAGAGTCCTGAGTGGCTAGATTACAAAAGGACAAGAACCTCCAGAGCTTCCTTTGGGTCCGGACAACGCAGACAGTGAGCGCCATCGTACAAATCTCAGACGAGGCTGCCACATCGGGTTACCTTTTATTCAATTACAAGAGTCAAGAACAGGTATCTGTAGATAGAGTCTTTCACTCTCAAAATCCCGATTTTCCAAGATACATCTGCTAGGAATGCAGTTTATACTAATAACCTTTGTACTACCCATAACACCTTCTTTTTGCGAAAGTAAGCTTATCTACCATTATGGTGAGATATTCAATATAATTACAAAAATACTGATCACGATCAAGAGTTAGTGACAGGAATTATTGAGAATTCTCTTAAACAGCAGAACATGTTCACTGGTATCAGTGAGCATCTCCGTTTGGTACATTTTCAGAACTAAAATCTAGCAACGGAAGCAAAACCCCTTGCTGAGGGCGAAAGCCAGACCCCGAGCCTGCAGCGCCGTCTGTCTGTCGGATAAGCAGGGCTTCTCAGTTCTGCTCACATTAGACCACGGATCCGGAGGGGAGAAATGTAGGCCAAACACCACAGTCAGGCACAACTCCTCAAAAACTAGGAAAGCACAAGGTTCTACTAAATGCGAGCTCAGAAAGTCCAACACCAAAAAGAGTAAGTACCTGAATGTGACAGCGCGCACCTTACCCCGCCTTCCGGCCGCTGGAGTCTCCAACTCAGAGGTTTCCAGGGCGACTCGTGAGCAAATGCCCTCTGCAAACCTCCCTGCGCGTCTGACCCTCTGCTCCCAGATGGGCTCAGTAAATACCTTACAGAGTTTCTAGAAGCTGCAGATACAGCCAATGAAAATGAATCTGCTTCATCACTGGGGGAGTGACTTTGCTGGCACTCGGGGGCCAGGGGAATGAGACACAAGACACCCATCCCGGGTTGCTCTGTTCCTCAAACGGGGGGTCAGCCAGGCTCCAGTGCCTCTACACTGTACTATATGGGGTACACGGCCCTTTGACGACAGTTGTAAAAAGGAACTTCATACACACACATACACAGCCATAAACACACAAATCCTTTAACCAGCAATTACAATGCTCAGAATCTATCTATCTATC
This sequence comes from Delphinapterus leucas, assembly GCF_059928025.1. Lineage (NCBI taxonomy): Eukaryota > Metazoa > Chordata > Mammalia > Artiodactyla > Monodontidae > Delphinapterus > Delphinapterus leucas. Next base: position 103,537,295 of record NC_143137.1, on the reverse strand, counting down.
TAGTCTGTCTCTATCTACCTATCACCTATCTATCATCTATTATCTATTTATCTAGTCTATCTACCTATCACCTATCTATCATCTATTATCTATCTATCTAGTCTGTCTCTATCTGCCTATCACCTATCTATCTATCTATCTATCATCTATGTATCTCTGCACCCAGCTCTCCACCATTAAGTGACCAGAGACCTATGTACAAGAATGTCCATTTCAGCTTTGTTTACAATAAGAAAGAACTGCACACAATAACAGTGCGTGTCAAAAGACGGTTTGGTTAAACCAACTATGGTCCCCCTGCGATGAACACCATGAAGCTTTTGGGGAAAATGCGATAACGCAGGTAAATTCTGGACAAGATAAGACGACGTCTGTCCACACCGCTCACGTCTGTAGAATGAGACAAGAGTTGGGAACTGAGAGAAAGGGAACCTTACTTTTTATCATAAACTTTCTTGTACTATTTAAGTTTCACTTTTTGCTTTTACTATGAGCATGTATTACTTTTTGTTTTTCCATTTATTACTTTTATAATTTAAAACTATTTACTTTTTGTTTGTTTGGTCCCTGGTTGGCCACAGATGATGTGGTAACAAGTCACGTTACTGCAATCCCTACTCTTATTTCCGCTTTCAGTGCCTACACTTTGCCAACTGTCGGGTCTTCCTGGCCGGACCAGCTTCTCTGGAAGGATGCGGATGAGGGGGAGGGACCGCACCCACGTGAACACCTGTAGGGGAGGGAAGCCAGCCTCCAGTCTCTCGCTTCAGTGCAGGCCTTATCCCCCACGGAGGCAGAGGGCTCTGGGATAAACCAGAATAAAGACCCAAAGTCCAATCCTGGGTCTCAAGCACAGGGAGCTGCCACCGGCAGCTGAATTTTTATTAACAGTTTACGCCACCTAGAATTTATTTCAGTCTACGTGTACACAAACGGGGTGGCTTAACCAACAGAAGTGCAATGTCCTGCGGTTCTGGATGTGTTCAGTTCTGGACACCGGACATCAGAGACGAGGTGTCTGTGATCCCAGGGCTGGTCCCTTTCAAGAGTTGTGAGGGGGACTCCATTCTACGCCTCTCTCCCAGCTCCTGGGGGTCTGCTGGCTGTCTCTGGCGTATAAACATCACCCTGGTCGCTGCCTGCACCTCCAGGGTTTTCTCCCTGTGTGGGTCCGAATGTCCCCTCTTTATAAGGACACCAGTCCTACCAGGTTGGCCCACCTACTCCAGCATGACTGCATCTAAACTTAACAAATGACACCTGCAACTACTCCATTTCCAAACAGAGTCACAGTCTGAAGTCCTGGGGGCTTTGGGACTTCAACATCTGAATTGCAGAAGGGGGTACAATTCAATCCATAACAACATGCAATAAAGTATAAGACCCTAAGTCAGCTCTTCCTCCAAATAGCTGATAACTTGCAGCACAATGAATTAAATCATGATGTCCTGTTCATGATACTCTGATGCTCGTAGGTGCTGGCACTAAGACCGGAGGACAGGGTTGAACATATTTTTAAAGGAGGGAAGCAGAGCTTCAAGTTATCATAGGGACACGGAAGCTACAGGAGGGCAAGAAATCACCAAGCGCTGCTGATCTGCTCGAATCCATCCAGCACCCACAACCCAACCATCTCAGCTCCTGCTGTGTCCGCATCCTACCTGGCTGTCCCCACGCCTGCCTGTCCAGCCCATAAAAATGCAACCTGTAGACTTTTTAAGGATGCCGGGGGTGGGGGGGTGGTTGAGGGAGGGAAGGGCTGGGAATTTGTGATGAGCAGATGCAAACTATTACATACAGGATGGATAAACAACAAGGTCCTACTGTAGAGCACAGGGAACTCTATTCAATACCCTGTGATAAACCCTAATGGAAAAGAACATGAAAAAGAATGTATATACGTATTTAGCTGAATCACTTTGCTGTACACCAGTAATGAACACAAAATTGTAAATCAACTGTACTTCAATAATAAAAAAGCAAAGGTGCCTTGCCTTCCTGTAGCGACGCGTGGCACAGTTAGCTCTGCAGAGAGATGGGTCCTCGCCAGACCTCCAGGCCCTGACCCCGGGGTCCCCACTCCACCCCGTGTCCTTCCCGACCGGCTTCCCTCCCTCTTTCTGGAACACTCTCTGCTTCCAACCCAACTAACGGCTCGTCATCCTCCAGTCCCAGCTGGTTGGCTGGCTGGTGCCTTTCCCGCAGCCGGAATGTCCCACGTCTGACCTGCTGGTGACTCCATGCCCCCGAGGACTGGCCGGCACTTGTCTCTCCCACCAGTTCCTGGGCCCCCGAGGGCAGTGTCCACATGGGGAAGCCGCTCAAATCGCACCGGGCAGCGGGCCCATGAGATGGACACAGACGGCGGAGGCTTGATTTCCTTGCTGGCCCCGTGCCGGGTACAGGGCGGGCGGCAGCCAGCCTCCAAGTGCGGGGTTTGGAGACAGGTTCTCAGGGCCCTGCCGGTCATTGTCACTCAGATGCTCCCTCCTGGGGCCATCCTCCCAGACTGGAGACCACGTGGGGGAGGTAAGGGGGGCTGTGCTGCAGGGCTGAGGAGACGGGGTACACCTGAGCCCAGGGGCCTGAGTCAGTACGGGATCACCTGACCCCACTCTCCACACCTAGGTCCACACAGTGATCCACCCCCACAGCACTGCACGGGGACCAGCACAGGGAGCCTTCCTCACAGCACATGGACGAGAAGCGCCTCCTCCCCGCTTCTGTGGGCGCTGCAAGGCCATGCACTGCGATCTATACTCCTGGGAAGCGCTGCGGAACAGCCAGAGACGGGCTAAGGCTGCCGTAGGGTCTGAAGGCCCGAGACGCGGCATGTTCAACCACTGGGACAGGACAGGACGGACGGGACAGGACAGGACAGGACGGATAGGACAGGATAGGACGGACAGGACAGGATAGGATGGACGGGACGGGACAAGACAGGACGGATAGGACAGGACAGGATAGGACAGGACGGACGGGACAGGACCGATAGGACAGGACAGGACAGGACGGATAGAACAGGACAGGACGGACAGGACAGGATAGGATGGACGGGACAGGACGGGACAGGACAGATAGGACAGGACAGGATAAGACAGGATGGACGGGACAGGACAGGACCGATAGGACAGGACAGGACAGGATGGGACGGGACAGGACAAGATGGACAGGACAGGCGGTTCCTTCTTGTCCCTACCACAACCCCAGCCCCTGCGGTCCCTGCAGCCAGCAGCTGCCCACCTGCGTAGGGAGGGCCACCCCAGCTGGGGGACAGCAGGTTTCCAAAGCCAGCGTGTGCTGCCATGGGGACCCCCAGGCCACTCTCACAGAGAGAATGTGGGAGGCCGCCGGTGAGGGATCAGCGCTCACAAGTTCTGAAACTCACGCGCCCGTGAACCTGGTGATGAGAATAAAGTGGCCTTCGTGCACACACAGCGACACGCATGGGCTTTGGCTGGAAACCTGGCTTCCAGGAAAGCACTGAAAACGTGACAAGACCTACCTACCTCACAGTGGCTCCGGGAAGCGACACCCACAGCACAGCCAACTGGAACCCACGCAGAGAGCCGGCCACGGCCAAGGGTCCGAGTGTGGCCCAAATACACACTCGTTAATAGTGTTTTCAGCAATTACGAGCGCTCTTTGTGAAGACCATGGAGAAGAGACACAGCAAACACTTGCAGGATATTCAACACATAAAAACATTTATATGGTTATGTCTGCTTTGATGTTAGCTTTTATGTACAGAATGGATAAACAAGAAGGTCCCACTGTAGAGCACAGGGAACTATATTCAATACCCTGTGATAAACCATAATGGAAAATAATATGAAAAAAAAAGAGGCAGGGACTGGAATGGAGATGGCACCGTCTCTGTCCCTGTCACTGACCGTGGTCTGCATGAAGCCAGTGGCCCTAACATCCAAGGTCCCATCACAATAGCACTGCCACCGCCTCGAAGTGGGGACATGCCCACCGCGGGGCGGCTGCCACCCCCTGCCCTTCCCATGGAGCTGCTACACGTGACACTTCCATCTGTGTCTGTGCAGGGTTTCCTGATACAAATGAACCCCAAGAACCCAGGATTCCAGAAGGAGGGCAGCGAGAAATACTGCTGCTTTGTGATTCACGAGCATCTCCGCTGTGGGATCACGACGAGGAAGCTATTCTGGGGTGAGGAAAAAATAAACTGCACTCGTCATTAGCACTGGGTTCTAAAATAAATTTACCAGCAGAGGTTGTTCACTCAGAACCTTTCTAAACGGGGTCACGTCTGTGTTCTCTTTTCCTAGAAATGCCGAGACTTGGCCGCACAGCAGTGAAAGGAGGGGGTGTGGGTGGATGTTAACTGAACTCTCTCTCTGAAGACACTCAAAACGCCTTCACTTGGTTTCCTCCAGTGTTTCTCCCAATTTTTCTTTAAACATTTTTTACTACTCAAACTGCTTTTCCATCATGCTTCCTAAGACAGCGAGGTGAGAGCCCAAGAAAAGAAAGATAGAAAAGCTATGGAGAGAAAGAGAAGGCCAGACTCCATGCAGGCGCCGGGCCACACAGGGGCTGCCCCATCGGGCCAGGGCACGGGCAGGCCAGCCGGGAGCAGTGCAGAGACACAGAAAGACCACAGCCAGCAGCGGGGACACACGTGTGGAAGGTTCTAGTTAGCGTCCAGTGATGCTGGACAGGCACGGGCTCAGCTTGGACCCAGCGGGTGGCAGGGATTTCACCAAAGCATGGAACCCCTTCAACCAAGACCCAAAGGTCCGACAGATGCTTTTCAACCTTGTGATTTCATGAAACACTTTATCTTAAACTGACAAAAAGTGACATATGTAGAGACCACAGAATGGAAGCAAAGGCCCTCTGTGACCGTCCACAGGCTTTTACGAAAGCAAAGGTGTCCACGCTCCACGCACGTGACACCTTCTGCACGGGATGAACTGTGGTCCGTCGGAAATGAAGGTGTTTCATCATGTGCATTTATGTCGGAACCGTCGGGGAGGGTAATCGGGCCAGAAGTTCATTTTCCGGTTCTTCACCTTTTCCTAAAGACATTTCAAGTCAAAGCAACAACAGATCAGTTGGCCAAGGCAACTCATTTTTCTTGATCCAGCAAACTAGGCAGCCCTTTCTGAGACTGCGCACAGACCTCGATGGCCGTTTGCTCTGCCCCGGCCCCTGATTCTGCAGCAGGACCTGATCACAGATGCCCACGCTGGTCAAGACACACACTTAGGTTTTTGGTAAAAGTATGGGGATTCTTCCCATCAAAGATATAGATAATGTAAGTGCCCACTTTTCCAGTACTCCTGACAGCTACAGATACCAAGAGACACTCAATGCTGTCATAGAGGATCCCAAGTTTAAAGGATTTATATTTAAAAAGATATGGGGCTTTCCTGGTGGCGTAGTGGTTGAGAGTCCGCCTGCCAATTCAGGGGACACGGGTTCGTTCCCCCATCCAGGAGGATCCCACATGCCGTGGAGCTGCTGGGCCCGTAAGCCATGGCCACTGAGCCTGCACGTCCGGAGCCTGTGCTCCGCAACGGAAGAGGCCACAACAGTGAGAGGCCCACGTACCACAAAAAAAAAAAAAAAAAAGATATGAATAGTCCAGAGAAACACTAGTGGCTGGGATTTCATAGCAGGTTCCTGAGAGAATCTCCTGTTTCATTTTTAACTAATCATGCAGCCTGCAGGTCACAGCTACCTACCTGGACTGCATCCCTTGTTCGGATAAAACAGATGGAGGAAGACAGTTACCTTGGAGCTTTGCAATTCGCAGAGGGCTCTTAAACACCTCAGTTTCAGCAGTATTCCCAGGGAAATCTGAGGGGATGGTCTTCACCATTTAAAAATGATCTAGGACGATTCAGCATCCTTCCCCAAAGTGGGTTCCGTGGGAAGCCTGCCATATTCAAAGTGGCTCTGTGATCGTAAACATCTGATAAGCTCTAGGCTGACTCGAGTCGGCCTATGACATAGCTTTTCTTCCCCGTAGCGTTCCTCGAATCCTCCAAAACCCAATATGAAATGTGAAATCCCAAGAAGGTGACAAGGGATGCAAAAGTCCCCTAACTTCCTGCATGTTTCTTCTCACGACAAGTCAGGTGACCGGGATTCTAGAAAGTGCAAGGTGAGACGGGCAGGCGCAGAGCTGTCAGCTGGGCAACAAGGCGGGAAGCAGGGAAGGCCGGCCACCGCTCAGAGGCAGAAGAACCAGGAGAGAGCCTAGCTGACCGGAAGGGACCTGGCACAGCGGCCATGCCGTTCAGACCTAGGCTGGTGCTCAAGGACACGGCCACGGTGGCCACGGAGCTGGGCCACACTCGGGCTCCTCAGAGGGTCTCTGGTTCCATCTCCAAGGCCGAGCGAACCCACCGTGTTCGCTTGGCGGACTCCCAACCACTGCGCCACCAGGGAAGCCCAATGCTCTTTCTTTTTTTAACCAGCCCTCCCCTCCCTCTCTCTCCACATCTCTGCACCTTTGCTTTCTCTGCTTCCTCCAGGTGTGCATCTGTCGGGGGGCGGGGGGGGGCGGGGCTGGCTCAGGAACCAGCCTATGGGATGGCTGCCTGTGGGTGAGGGCACAAGTTGGGCCTAGCCAGCTGTGGCTGTGGAAAGAGAATCAGGTCCCAGGACACTGAGGGAGGCTGCCCTCCCCGGGGTCTCTGTCCCTAGACTGTCCTTAGGTAAAATTCATTTCCTGGGCTTCCCTGGTGGCGCAGTGGTTGAGAGTCCGCCTGCCGATGCAGGGGACGCAGGTTCGTGCCCCGGTCCGGGAAGATCCCACATGCCGCGGAGCGGCTGGGCCCGTGAGCCATGGCCGCTGGGCCTGCGCCTGCGCTCCGCAACGGGAGAGGCCGCAACGGTGAGAGGCCCGCGTACCGCCAAAAAAAAAAAAAAAAAATTCATTTCCTTACAATTAAAGTCAACTGGGCCTTTTATTTCTTGCAGCCAAACGCATCCTGAAAGAGCCAGTGAAGCAGAAGTCCCTGATTTGCCCTGGGGTACCCCATGAACCCTGGCCCCCCAACTGCCCTGGGGTACCCCACGAATCCTGGCCCCCCATCTGCCCTGGGGTACCCCACGAATCCTGACCCCCATCTGTCCTGGGGTACCCCACGAATCCTGGCCTCCCATCTGCCCTGGGGTACCCCACGAATCCTGGCCCCCCATCTGCCCTGGGGTACCCCACGAATCCTGACCCCCCATTTTCCCTGGGGTACCCCACGAATCCTGGCCCCCCATCTGCCCTGGGGTACCCCACAAATCCTGGCGGCTGGTGGTGCTGTTTCCGAGGTGTCAGAGCTGCGGGGTGTGGCCGCCCTGTTCCTTCCCCATCACTGGCTGGCGTTTCCAGAGGCCACAGAGCCAGCCCTCCTCAGCCCACCCAGTCCCGGGCAGTCCCAGGCACAGTGCTGCCTCCAGGCCGGCACACCGAGGAGGGGCAGCAGCCTCCCACGGGACACCAGGGCCTCTCTGAGAGGCTGTCACCTCCCACGGCTGTCACCAACAAGGGGCTCCTGCTTGGTGGATTAAGAGCTTCCACACCATCCGCCCTCCACAGGATAAAGGGCTACTCAGAACCACGTGTCGAGCTCCCGCCACTTCGCATACAAAAGCATCCTTCCCCACAGCAAACGCCAGTCTGCAGTGCGCCAGTCTGCATTGTGGAGAGCAGCTTCAGCCCTCACAGGAGGCCCCGTAGTCTGGGGTCTCCTCCAAGCCCAGTGGGTGCAGCGCTGGGGCCCTGCAAGGGACAGGGAGGACCCCGGGGGCTGTGGACTCATCCAGGCCAAGTTCATGTCCTGCCTCCGCATCTGCCAAAGTATTGCAGCTGCTGGGCCATGGTTTCCCCCATGGAATCAGTCTCCTCCTTGCCGTGTGTAGAAATGCTGTGACACTGACCACCATGAGACAGAGGCTAAAAATCCCAGGACCTTCCCAATGGGCTCAGGACCTGCATGTGACCCCTATCAACATCAGCTGGCTCACAGGCAGCCTCTGCTTGTCCGTGCTGGAAGGGAGGGAAGGGACTCCTCATGCTTTCTGGTGACCCCCTTCCAGACACACGAGTTGCCCCTCAGAGGATCTGATCCAGCCTCTGCCACGTCACAGGTTCCCTCCACAGTCCACATTCATCCTGATTCATCACTTTTGCACGTGTGTGTTTACACAAAGTGTTTCTCTGAAAGGTCACCTGCTGTCCCCACTCCGAGGGTGAGGGTGAAAGACAAGAGCTGGGGTCTGTCTCCAAGGCCGACGGGAGAGGCTGCACCCATACAGCCCGGAGGGGCGGGGTTGCCGGGGGACGCTTAGGTCCAAGGCTGCTGGGACTCCTACAGGGCCACCTGGGGCAGCCCACTCCCCACAGGGGCCTAGACGAGGCCGTGCACGTGGCTGACGGAGAGCCCTGTGATCCCCGTCCCTGGCCCATCCTCGTCCATCTTCCTCCACATCTGGTCCCTCCACTTGGGGCGGGGCGGCTCCTATGTTGCGGGTCCTCCTCGTCAGAGGACAGCGGCCTCTGAGACACAGCATAACAAAGCCGCTAACTCAGGAAGCCTTCTGTTGCAACAGAGGTCAGACCTGCTTTTCTGCAAAGACCACCTTGAACTTTTGACTCAAAACCCACTTTATTTTATTTTGTTTTTTTGCAGTACGCAGGCCTCTCACTGTTGCGGCCTCTCCCGTTGCGGAGCACAGGCTCTGGACACGCAGGCTCAGCGGCCATGGCTCACAGGCCCAGCCACTCTGCGGCATGTGGGATCTTCCCAGACCAGGGCACGAACCTGTGTCCCCTGCATCGGCAGGCGGACTCTCAACCACTGCGCCACCAGGGAAGCTCTCAAAACCCATTTTTAATCAAAGCAGCCCTTCTCTCTCCATGAGCGGCCCCGGCACCGTCTTCCCAGCTGCATATGCACAGCATCGTTTTTTAAACCCTATTTAACATAATCCTTTCCAGACCTGGACTGACATTCCAGCTTGTGGAGCCCTTTCTGCACATCAGCTCCTGTAAGCCATCCCTGAGTGCCCCCCACGTGCCAGGTCTGGGGGACCACAGCCTGTGGGTCCACCTGAGTCCGGGCAATGTGCCAGGTGGGCATTAAAGATCCCAGCGGATCCGACGCACACTTAGCAACACACGAAGAAAGACTAAGGGCCTCTGGGTCCACCAAGGCACCGAGAGCCACGGGACCCTCATCACAGAAGCCACTAGCACCACGGGGACTGTGGGATGAGGTTCAGGGAAGACGCTCCGTCCCACGGCTCAGAAATCTTTGCTGGAACCATCATCGCCGTCCACCTGACAGCTGGTCTTTTCCAAATGAGTCACAGAGTGCTTAAAAATGCCTCGGTGATTTCTCCCACCAACACTCTCTTTCCTGATGCTAATTTAATATCACTCCCCTCTAGAGGTAAGAAAGTTATCACTCAGAAAGAAGTAGTTAGGTGTCTGCATTTCTGGTAAATCAGTGATGCGATGTTATTAAACTAAATCACTAGATAAATAATACGTCATCACATAAATGATGGAATGATGCTTGTCAAAGACCTGGACCTGCAGATAAGATGCACTCGTCTGTTTGTGATAACCCAGGAAGACGGGTAGGCGCCTGCAGACACTATGCAAAATTGTCCAGCCACTGTTCCCAGACTCTCATGGGCAAAGTGGGCGGTTTCTTCTGACACACCACACACATCATTCCCGCCATGAATGAACAGATCTGTGCTCTCGCACTTTACTGGCAAAGCCCCAGTGCAACCCAAGCTAAATGCGATCGACAGACTCCGGTTTAAAAATATTATCAAATGAACCAAATGTGGTTGTTTTAAAATTCATATAATACAATAAAAGAAACAGGAAACCCAAGAAGCCTGTGTCTAAGAGAGAGACCCTCGGACCTCACACAAGGCCAGTGACCACCCACCCCTCCAGGGGGACCCACGAAGGAGGAGGCATGCCTGGGTTTGGGGCCCCAGTGACTTCCGAGGAGGGTCAGACCCGCCAGGCTATGACTGACAGGCCCGCGGGGGTCGGACATGTGAGCAGGGGCAGGGTGGGTGCCACAGGTGACAGCCGGGGCCCACACGGTGGCAGAGGCAGGACCCCAGCTCCAGGGGTGGGGGGATGCAGAGTGCAGGAGGCCTGAGAAGGTCAAGGGCAAGGTGGGGAAAGGACACCACAGTGTCCCCCACGCTGGGTTTAAGCTGGAGAACCAGGATGCTTGTATGAAACTCAGCTATTCCCACCCCCACGGCCCAGGCTCCCATAATATAAGAACTCAGGCTCGTGGCTCAAACAGACGCTTACTTCTCATGGTTCTGGAGGCTGGGAGTCCAGGGTCAAAGTCCCACAGGGTCAGGTTCTGGAGAGGACCCTTGCTGGCTTGTCTGCAGCCGTGTTCTTGCTGTGTCCTCATGGGTGTGGAGCAGCTTTGGTCTCTTCTGAGGGCACTAATCCCACCACGGGGGCCCCACCCCATCACCTCATTTAAACCCACCCACCTCCCTAGGCCCGAACCTAAGGCCATCAAAGTGGGGTCAGGGCTTGAACAGAGGAATTCTCCGGGGACACAGGCGTGCAGCCCACAGGTCACCCAGACCACACAGACTTGGTAGGCTCAGACGAGCCCAGGATGCCTCTCCCATAGCATTTGGCAAGGACATGGCCACAGGGTGGACACAAAGCCAGGGCAGACTTGGCATGGCCTGCCCAGAGGCATCTGCACCCTCTGGATGCCTCATGTGGAGGACGCGGGAAGCCGGATGGCTCCATCACATCACATCACAGCGGCTGCAGACTCACACCTGCCCACACCTGCTCACACCTGCCGACTCCTGCCCACCCCTGCTCACCCCTGCCCACACCTGCCCGTGCCTGACCACATCTGCCCACTGAGCAGCTATCAAGTGGTCACAGAGAAAGCAAGCCAGAGCACAGTGGAGGAGGCCCTGACTCATCTGAAGGGTATCTAGGCCACTTTGGGCAACAAGGGTTCTTCCTTTCGAGTGGCTGCTTGAATCTTTCACTCCTTCCACCGCCCTGACTAGTGAATACAGAGGCTTGCGATGCCCCCCTGTGCCCAGCTCCTTCCAGACGGCTTATGCTTTCCTCTTTCCCACTTGACCTGGTCCTTCCAGGGCACGAGGTGGCATTAGGTGGGCCCACGTGTCCAGCACACTGTGTCCATGTTTATTCCCTGTCAGAGCTCCTGACTGATCCCACTGCTTCCTCTGACTTTGCAGGAAGAGAAGGAAGAGCAGGTTTTCCTGCCCTCAGGTAAGTGGCAAAGGAGGGGCCCCCGCCCCCATCACGGGCACTGAGCCTGGGCGGGCAGCTTGAGGCTGCCAGGCATCGCCACTGGCAGCACCAACAAAACACGCATTCAGGAGCTCAGAACCCAGTGTGGTCAAGAGACATCCCTTTGAGCCAGTTAGCAAACAACGAAAACCACCAAGTTTTCACGCATAGGGCTAAGTGTGGAACATCTTTCTCTGGTCGCTGGCCCCAGAGGGTGGAGGAATCTTGGTGACAGAAATTCAGGCACCAAATGCAACATTCTTGTGGGGGAACTAACTCTGATCCCAAGAAAAACAGCAGGCAAAATCCCTGGGTTTCCTGATTCTGCTTATAGAGTTGTACAGTCCACGGGGTGGAGGCCGGTTTTCTTGCCAGCCGCTGCGAGAGCCAGATAATATTTTCATGGTCTTATTTTAGGACGGGTAATGTTGTAAACAACCTCAGTGCCCAACCCACAGACAGCTTGTCTAGACCCTTATTTGAAGCAGAAGGTCACCAGGCAGGCAGACATCCCAGATGGACTTCAGGCATGTGATGAGGGCTGCAGCCCGGCAGGCACTGGCTGCGGAAAGGGACCCTGACCTCACCTCTGAGTGCTGACACGGAGACGGCGCAGCCTGCTTGCGAGGCATGAGGTCAGAAGGCAGCAGCTCTCGGGAGCGGGCGAGCCTCGGGAGAAACGACTCCCTCATAAGAGTGCAGACCCCGCACGCTGCAGGGGACGGGTATGCAGAGAAAGAGGATGTGCTTGAGGACAAGGGTAGAAAAGTGCAGAGGAGAAGGCTCCACCAGAAAAGGCAAAGAGGCTTCTGAAAGACACTCATTGAAAAGAAAGAACATCAAGGGCCCAGGAAGACCTAGTTTAGTGGCTAAGATCAGCGGTGCCAGATCCTGGTGTTAGGTGCTGCCCAGCTCCACCGCCCACACCGGGGCCCCACCAGCTCCACCGCCCACACCGGGACCCCACCAGCTCCACCGCCCACACCGGGGCCCCACCAGCTCCACCGCCCACACCGGGGCCCCACCAGCTCCACCGCCCACACAGGGCCCCACCAGCTCCACCGCCCACACCGGGACCCCCACCAGCTCCACCGCCCATACCGGGGCCCCACCAGGTCCACCGCCCACACCGGGACCCCCACCAGCTCCACCGCCCACACCGGGACCCCCACCAGGTCCACCGCTCACACCGTGACCCCCACCAGCTCCACCGCTCACAGCTGGGCCTCAGTTTCCCAAATGCAGACTCGATGTACCATTTGCACCTAACTCTCAGGTTTGTTTTGAGAGTAAATGTTACTTATATACGTAAACATATAAACCACACAGAATGTTGTTTTCTTCATCTTTGTGGTTATTATTATTGCTGTTAGTGTTAGCGCTATACCGCACTGTGGAACATCACCGGGTCCCCCTCCCAAGCCTGCAGCCCACCCTGGGCCAGGCCCTGCCAGCCAGGAGGGACGGAACTGCCAGTCCACCCTTCCGACAAGGTGACGACTGGCGATGTGACCACGGATGGCTTACTGAAGCTCTGCCTGTCTCCTCCGCTGGGGACAACGTGCGTATCACAGGCACCTCACAGTCTTACTTTAAGGCAGAAACTGCTGGTTTAAAAGTTGGCTGTCACCTTCTGGATCAAGTCAAAATCCTTCTGCCCTGAGCACATCCTATTCAAAGTCAGGAATGTTACAAACTGTTCAATTACCCTCTAGTCCAGGTGCCCGGGAACGTCCAGGTTTAATGCCTCATTGATCCAGACGAAGATGATGGTGGTGACAGTTTTTTCAGAGAACCTAAAATTCATCTTTCAGCATCAAATGATCAGTACTATTATTCTTTTACCATTTTTATAAGACTCTTTCTATAACATATAAACATCTCAAACATCCTAAATGTTGTTCCTAAATCATTCCTAAGTGGCACTTTGGCCAGTAAAGTAAAAAGCCTCGCCAGGCAACAAGCCTGGTAGCAACAGGAGAAGAGCAAAGAGAAAAGATCCCAGTTTCCCTCCCTTCTTCCCAGAGCCACAAGCCAGCTTGCTGGTCCTAACTCCGCACGCGAGCAGCCTGGCGTTCCAACCAGGGGTGGCTCACCTGCTTCGCAGCAGCTGGGCCGGGAGGTACGGAGCCCGGCGTAAGCGCAGGGGGGCTCCCGGGGCTGCAGAGCTCGGGGAAGGGGTTGGGGATGGCCGGCAGAGACGACGTCCTCAACTGCTGGTCCCCCTGGTGCAGGCGCCTGCAGGAGAGACAACGCCTGTCAGAAGCTGCCGTCCGCTCAGGACCCAGGGGTCCCACGACTGGGAATCCGCCTGGAACCCCGAGGGAGGGACTTGGACGAATGTTTGAACACCTGTGTCCACACCGCACTGCTCACAACCGTCAAAAGGTGGGAGCAACCAATGGCCCACTGTCCCAGGAACGATGACACCATGTGGTGTAAACGTGCAGCGGGGCATCACTCAGCCTGCACAGGGAAGGGGACTCTGACACGAGCTACAACACAGATGAACCGTGAGGACGGCACTGCAGCGAGGCACCTGGAGCAGTCACATCCAGAGACAGAAACAGAGTGGAGGGCCAGGGGTCGGGGCCAGGGGGTCACTGTCCAGTGGGGACAGGGTTTCAGATGTGCAAGATGTGCAAGTCCTGCAGGTATAAGACACAGAGGAAAGAGAGGAGGGCACTTCCTGTAACCGCTGGGCCACGTGCCCAGGAGCTTACTTGGACTGTTAACAGACCCCACTCCGCCGTAACAGCCTCCTGGTGACAGAAAAGCCGGGGGACGCATGAGTCCTTTGTCACACAGAGCGAGAGGGGAGGAGGTGCAGCCATGCTCACCTTCAGGACCTCCCGGCCCCAAAGTACTGCTAAGCAGTGACTCACCGGAGAATGTTTTACTTTCTTTTGAATTACCGTGCAAGAGGCTGACTTTCTGATACCCTAGCTTCACAGAAGTTCACAAAGCTTCTCTCTTTAGGAGGCAGTCTTGAGCATTTTAACAGTCCTGTTTTTTAGGGCAGTGAAATGACTCCATACAATACTATGAGGCTGGATCCACGTCATCACGCGTTTGTCCAAACCACAGAATACATACCATCACGAGCCAGCCCCACTGTGAAGCAGGGGCTCTGGGTGTTAAGGATGGTTCTAAGGGTCATCGGTTACAACAAGGGTGCCGCCCCGCTGGGGATGTTGAGGGAGGGGGCTGAGTGTATGCTGAGGGGAATGGGAAGCACGTGGGAAACCTCTGCAGCTGCCTCTCGATTTTACTATGAACCCAAAACGGCTCTTAAAAATAAAATCTTAAAAAAAAAAGGTGCCAATTGAAAGAGGCCAGACACAGAAGGTCACATATTATATGATTCCATCTGTCAGAGATATCCAGACCAGATCAATCCACAGCACAGAGCACAGATGGATGGCTGCCAAGGGCTGTGGGGAGGGGAAAGCAGGGGGGCCCTGCTCAGTGGGTGGGAGGTTCCTCTGGCCGGAGATGGGGATGCTCGGGAACTACACAGGGTGAGGGGGGGGCGCTGCACAGCCCTGGGAGTGTCCTGACCGCCACCCAACACACACTATGAAGTGATTCAGTCTACGTTTGTGCAAATTTCATTTCAATACATTATTTTAAACGCTGAAAAACAAAGTGGTTTTAGCGGTTCACAAGTATCACCCAAAGCCAAACCGAGGTGTATCAGACAAAGCCGAAGAGTCCCATGGGAGAGGCCCGTGGCCAAAGGGTACTTCCCTTCACAAGAGACACGGGAGGCGGGGTCAGGGACCGGGAGGGTGGGACCACACTCCTCCACCTGTCCAGGTGCGAGCACGCCCCCTTCACCTGTCACCCCTCTACCGCTCCAGTTTCTGCTCTGTACCTGCTCTCTTCAGACGTGTGACACTCTCTGGGAAGTCCTCGGCAGGGCAGACCTGCTCCTTGGGCCCCTCACCTGGGTCTGCGTCTGGGGTCCCCACTCAGCAGGTATGGGCCAAGTCACCTCCCCCGGTGCCTGTTTCCTTACCTGGGAACTGAGGGTCACCACACCAGCACCTAGTAAGGCTGCAGTGACCGTTCCATCAGCTACTATATGAGGACCCAACAGACTTATACACAGGAGGTGCTCAGCAAACACAGGAAATCCTCAGCAGACCCATTTACAAAATGAGTCTTTGGGGATCCTATATTGGTTGTCCCATTTTTTAAAATGCACCTGAAGATAAGAAACGATATGACAACGTGAGAGAATGTCGCTGAAAAGAGGCTGGGCCCGGGATCGGTGTCCGCTCTCTGGAGGGAGTGAGCCTCCTGTCCTCTGCCCATCAAACCCTGGGATTCAGTACCTGCAGCCCCTGGGCAGAGGGACAAGTACAGCCAGGACTCCAGACTCAAGGACGCTGGACAACTAACTGGCAGGGAACCAGGCCTTCCTGCACCCCTGTTCTCTGCCTGGTCCAGCCTCATGCACCGTCACTGTGGCTGCCACTCCATCCTCCCGGGGCCTCCCACGAATGGGTGGCCAACACACTCCAGACCCAGAGAAGCTTGCAGGAGCAGAGAATGTCTCCCCCCAGACTGAACTCACCAGGAGCTCAGAACACAGGGGTGACGGTCTAGGGAGCAAAGTGGTACATACACTGGAGGATGGATGTGACAAAGGGCAGGATGCCGAGAAGCAGTGACCCCAGGCCACCCTGGCCGCTGCACCCCACCTGCAGACACTCGGTTCCCACCCCCCGAGACAGAGCTGGCAAGAGGGTCATCTGGCTGCAGAAAACATAGGATGTCAGGCTGGAAAGAAGGCTCACAGAAGTTTCCAGAAGCACAGCAAACACTCCATCCCCACAAGGAAAGGAGATTCCCAAGAAGACGCTCCAGCCTGACAGACGTCCCAGCCACAGCACACCGCACACCCTCCCCCGAGAAAGCCCAGGGAGGCAGCAGGTGTCAGTCACCCCCTCAACCTCCCTCGCCTGAAAACCTGCCAGAGCTGAC
The DNA here is from genome assembly GCF_059928025.1 of Delphinapterus leucas. Classification (NCBI taxonomy): domain Eukaryota; kingdom Metazoa; phylum Chordata; class Mammalia; order Artiodactyla; family Monodontidae; genus Delphinapterus; species Delphinapterus leucas. The sequence continues at coordinate 103,520,989 of NC_143137.1, read as the reverse complement.
GCGGGGCCGGGGTGGTGACCGCAGAGAGCTCGTCTGCTGGATTTCACAAAGGCCTCCACCCAGAAGGTCTCCCATTGCCCCCATTCACAACCACTGCCCCGACTTCCCCCACTCCCAGGCAGAGACAGAGCCCAGGTGCCCCCAACACTCTGTCCCCTACCCCCCAAGTCCACGAGCTGACAAATCTCACCCACCCCCCCATCCCCGGTCAGCACAGTGCCACTCTAGGCTGGTCCCCGAAACACCTTCCAAATCCCCCCCACCCCTGACCCCAGGCTGCCAGAACTACCCACCGAAACCCAAATCCAAGCCTCGCTGACCTGCTCAAACCCTTCCCCCGTCTCTCCCCTTGGAGGGGCTCCCAAAGGCCTCTGGATCTGGCCCTACCTGTTGGGATCTCTTTTCTAACCCTCTCTGTGGAGGCCTGATAGACACACAAAGCCGTGCGTATTCAATGTCCACAACTGGACGAGCTTAGGGAGAAGACCACGCCGTGGCCCGTCGCCACAGTCTGGCCGTAAACATCCTCCAATGTTCACGCCCACCCTCCTCACTTGCTTATTACTGTTATTATCTCGTGTGCGCGTGCGTGATGAGAACACGCCACATGGGGTCTGGCCCTGTGGCAAGCTCCTCAACACGCAGCGCAGCGCTGCTAACTCAGGCCACGCCGCACGGCACGCCGGCAGGCCTCGTCCGCCAGGTTAACCTGACCCTCTGGACCCTCCAACCGGCACCTCCCATCCGGCCCACGGCCCCCGGCCCCCCTCTCCACTCCCCGCCTCCACGCTCCTGACGCTTTCAGGTTCCTTGTGGAAGTGGAATCACGTAGTAACTGTCCTTCTCCGTGGGTCCTATTTACCCGGCACACTGTCCATGCTGTCCGGCAATGGGTGAACGGACGGAGAAAACGTGATACATACACGTGGCACGTGCATACATATGCTCAGCCGTAAAAAAGGAAGGGGATCCGGCCACTTCCGACACCAGGGCTCATCTCTCCTGCTCAGGAAATCTCTTCCCCCATCCTTCAGCTCTTCTCACCCTTCAACACCCAGTTCAGAGGCCTGCTTCCTCCAGGGAACCCTCCTCCACCTGGCCCCCGGGGGAATAGGATCAGGTGTCTGAGGCTGCACGTTCCTGATCAGCCCCTGGTCTCCGGCCCCACTCTGGGCAGTGAGGCCTGGGAACCCTCCGTGGGCTGCCTGGCCGTTCGCTCGTTTATTCCAGGGCGGTCTCCTCTGACGGGGTTTCTGCACATCCCACCGACCTGGCACAGAGCAGGTGCTCATAACATACGGGTGCCCTGAACTGAACCAGGTACCAGCAGGTACTCCGGCGGCCCTGCTACACAGAGGGAAGGAAGGGGCCCACCAAGTTGAGCCAGGCGCCGTGACCCCGAGACCCACCCCTCGCTCCTGGCGGGGAGGCCAGGGCCCACCTGACGGCGAGGATGTGCATGGGCTGGGACCGTTGCAGCCTCTGCCGCGGGGCCACCTGCCCCTGCAGGGGCCTTGCTCCGGGGGGCCGGCCGTGGGGATGCTGGCCGTTGCGCAGGAGGGGCGCCGTCTCCGCGGCCGCGCACAGGCTCTCCAGGGACGCATCCATGTCGTTCACCAGCGTCTCCAGGTCCACGTCGTCCTCTGTGCGTCGAAAGGGAGAGAAAGACAAACGTCAGCGGCAGCGAGGGGCCACGGCCAGGTTCCAAGACTCACACCGTCTTAAAATACGACGTGAGGGTGTAGGACGGGGACTGAAACAAGCACACATTTCTATGAGGAACCATCTGTGTCCTATGCACTGATATCTGTCGATACTCCAGAAGCAATCCAGTAATCACAGCCCATCTGCCTTTCCCATCTATACAGGAGACCCTCTGGGGGCATCTGCTGGAGTGCAGGGGGCCACGCACAGCCTGAGCCCCGACCTCAGCTGGCTAATCGCAGGGGCACAAGGAGCCCTAAGGCGGCCAGTCAGGGCTTCTGCCTTCCCCGAAACTCCAGAAGAGAAGCAGAGAGACAGGAACGGGGCAGCACCCGACCCTGATCCCAGCCTCGTCTGCGAAGGCCACCAGAAGGGCCGCAGCCGCGGCAGACGGGCCCCGAGGGCTGCTGCCGGTGAGACCCGAACCTGCAGGCCTCTGGGTGCCCGATAGCCAGAGGGAGGCTGCCTTCACACAAGCAGGCCCGAGGCTGACGCAGAGAGAGGATGACAGGAAACGCCAGAAAGAGAGATGGGTAGTTTTATGTGTTGGTGTGGCCGAAGCCGGTCAACCATCATTCTAGATGTTTCCGTGAAGCTATTCTTAGACGAGAGTCTAAGAGAGACGAGAACAACGAGGGCCCCGGGAAGAGGGGCGGCGGCTCTTCCCGGGTCTGCAGCCTGCGGCCCCGCAGACGTGAACGTGGACTCACGGCTGTGCGAATCGACTCCTCACAGTAACCAACCCCAAACACACGCACACGCACATCCCGTGGGCTCAGTTCTGGAGATCCGCCCCTTTCTGACAACACGGCCGAGGCAACTGAGGCTGCCTCTCACGAATAGGTCACATGTCACCCAATTCACAGTCTATCTGCTCCCCTGGAGCCCAGGGGACACCCAGGGAACAAACCAGAGCTTAGGGCCCAAGACAGCCAGGTCTCGCCCCACCCGAGCAGCCCCTGAGGGGCAGGACAATACCTGCTGCCCCACCCCTGCCCCTGTCCTGCGCTTGCCGGTTCGGGCCCCAAGCCCCAGTCCCGGGTCTCCATCCCTCCAGGTCTGCAGCTCTCACTGGAGCTCACAGTGGTGCCAGGCCAGCAGGTGGGCGTGAGGAATCAGTGAGTCCTCACCTGCTCTGTAACAGAGCCTGGCCCAGGGTAAACACTTGGTCGATGTTATTTATTTGCTCTGTTTCATTTATTCCTCACAAAACAATGCAGAGTGGTGCCTATTAACCTGGTTTAACAGCCAAGGAAGTCGGTCCAGGGTAGTCAAGTAACTTGCCCCAGGTCACACCAGCAGTCAGCAGGGAACCTGGAATCTGAAAACAAGTTTTCCAGCTGCCAACGTGAGCTCACCAGGTGCGCACGCCATCAGTGAGCTCACAGAACTTTCTGGAACACTGCCCCTCCCGCTCCCCCCACAAATGTCTCCGATGTTCAGCCTCCCTGTCTCACGAGGCAGAAGGGCAGGAGGAGACAGAAGGAAACAAAACAGAAGACCAACAAATGCCAGCCTAGAAGGCACGGAAGCCGCAGGGTGCAGGGGGGGTCGGCGGGGGTGTTTAGGATCAGGGAGTCTCTGGTCTGATGCAGGGGGTGGAGTGCAGGTACGGAGAGATCCAGGAAGAGGCAGGAAGACCACAGAACACCCCTCCCCCAAGGCCCCTTTACCCTTCAGGCAGTGGTGCCCGCAAGAGAGGTCTGGGGAGCATCCAGACCAGACAAGCAGGCAGGCCCTGAGGAGGACAGACAGACAGACAGACACACGGATGGCCCGGGGCGGGGGGGATGGAGAAGGATGGGCGGCTGCTGAAATCGCAGCGATGAGTGCAGTCCCGCTGGGGCCAAGGGCAGAAGCCCAGGCAGGGTGGGTGGGGCAGAACTCAGGAAGAAGGGGGGGTGTCTGGGGGGGGTGTGTGCAGAGACCCCGGCACCCGGGGGAGGGCTGACGGGGGAGAGGGCAGAGCCCCGCACCTCCAGGCCCTGGGGGGGGGGGGGAAGGAGTCGAAAGATGTTGCTACAGCTCAGGTTATGCGTTGTCTAGTATTAAGTAAACTTGATCAACTTGAGTAACATTAACGTTTGCAAAACGCAAAGGCCACTGGCTTTCACCCGGCTTTAGAAATCAAACAGGAATAGCGTTCTCGCTCTCTGACAGATTTCAGCCAAGAAAATAAAAGGTCCTATCCCCTCAGGTGGATTTTCCTCCCAGTCATTTCTTCCCTACGCAGTTCTGAAAGCCCCTGGCTGTGCCCACGGGGGCAGGCCTCTGTGTCTCCTGTCCTTTTCTTTCTGTTCCTTCTCCCACCAGCCAGGTCCTTCCTGGGCCACCCCACGCTGCACTCAGGTCACTGTGCTTTTAGGAACACAGAATGATTCTGACATCATTCAAAGTAAATATAAAGGCAAATGGGACGTAAGCTGGTAAATATAAAGGTAAAAGGTGTAGGTGCAATGCACGCCCTAAAGTGCTTTAACGCTCCTCTGAGGTGGGTTATTGATAAAACCACTTTCTGCGCCAATACATTTAATGGTGAACCTGTTAGAGCCAGGTTAGTCATTTAACATTCACTTGGTAGGTTAGACTTTTCATAGATCAACTCCAGCCACTATACTGGCATGTTTCAAACTTGCCCATTTTCCACAGCCCTTAGAGCAAAGAACAGAGACTAAGATATCCTAATCCAGGACAAACGTTAAAAACTTCCCGTGGGGTCAGTTAGCATTTTGTCTCTTTGGATAATAACATCACTCAGCGTTGTCTGATTTTACTTAAACTTTGTTAAATTCTAATAAAGACTGATAATTAAATCTTCCTAACAAGGGTTTTAAAGGGTTTGATTCTAAAGAGGACGCTTCTCCACATGCGACGGCACTTTAAAAAAAAACTACTACACTGAGATTTTGCTGGAATGACATTCAATTCTTTCGAATGTTCCACGAGCCAGTCCATCGTGGAGCAGGGCCGCCCCGTGTCTCTCCTACACGTGTGGCCGTCTGCACGAATCCACGTGCATCGGTGCTCACCCACGTGAGGGAGCCTTCCTGCAGCGTCGTGCAAGTGGCAGAATCAAACACCAGGGCATTAACAAAGCAGAGGCTTCTGGAAAGGACTGTTGAGATTAAGTGTCTATAGCTGCTACCTTGAGGCCAAAGTGTCTGCCGTGAGCCGGTACCTCTGAAAGGAGTCCTGCAACGGGGAAGGGAAACAATTCGATACGTGACGTTCCACTCCATACGAGTTTGGGAGGGTATATTTACTGGACAAATGTAGGTCAAACAACATGGCTGTAAATCAAGTTATTAATAGTTATTTTCCTTCCTTAAATAACCCAGTCCTAAGCTGGTCAGAGACTTCTGTCCCAAACGTCGGAGCCGCCCGTCGGATCCCCAAACCACAGGTGTATCTGACCTCACTGTCATCTTTAGCAAAGGAGGCTCGCTGAGGCCTAAAATGAGTCCAAATTCAGTGAAACACATTCAGGTTTGGATTACTCCGGGAGAACGTCTTCCAGAAGCCAAGCCAGGAACAGGGCAGGCTGCAGGCGGAGAGGAGAGCGTGAGTCACAGGAGGACCTGACCGGCACCGCCTCCTGCCACCCCCCGGACCCCACTCGCTCCACTGCCCCCTGCTTGGTTCACGGCGCCCTCCAGTGGCTTCTTTAATTAGATAGTAAAGATGACACTGGATCCGCTTTATGCAACTATTTTGGCACCTTAAAGAAACGCTACTTGCACCACGTGTGCGCCAGATGCATCCTTCCTGTCCTTTCTTTACGGACCCACGGAAGCCTCTCCCCCATCTCCCCCCATTTTCACGTATGAGGCGCACGCTGAAGTAACAGAGAGCTGGCAGGGCAGGGCACCGACTTCCTTACAAGGCTCAAACCCTAGAGGGTGATAAAGTCTTAAGTAAGAGGAGATTCGTCCCTGAGAAGAAAATAATAGATGGCATTTGTAAGGCTGTGGTAAGAGAAGAAGTATATATTTTCATCTTCCTCCATGGTTCCTGGCACACGGCTCCTAAAATCCTTGTAATTTCCTAACTGATACGAGTTAAGGGGAGCATCTTCGTTATAATATCTGGCCCTTTTCTGTTGTTGTTCCTGAAATAGCTCCCCAGCTACTAGTAAAGATGAAAGAATTGTGTTTTGTTAATCATAACAAGCCCCTTTCGACTAGGTCTGAATTTATGGGAACGAGGTGATTTCTGGAAAGCCCCCAGACAAGCACTTGATAGAGACTGGCTCCCAGGGGAACCAGCTGTGTGATTAGAGGCTGGGACTTTTAGCCCCACCCCCGAGCTCCAGGGAGGCCAACTGCAAATGGCCAATGATTTCAACAATCATGCCTGTATGATGAAGCCTCTATAGAAACCCTAAAAGCCTGGGCCTTGAGGGCTTCCAGGTCGGTGAGCAGGTGCGGGTGCTGGGAGGGTGACCCCGAGGGCAGGAAGCTCCGCCCCGCCTCCCCGGGTACCTTGCCCTCTGCATCTCTTCACCTGGCTGTTCCTGAGTTGTACCCTTGACAACAAACTGGTAATCTAGTGAGTAAACCGTCTTGCCGAGTTCTGTGGGCTGCTCCAATAAATGATCAACCAGGTACATAGCATCAGAATTGAACTGAATTGTAGGACAGCCAGCTGGGGTGGGAGAATTACTTGGAGTAATTCTAAGAACAAAAGTATTCAGGGAGTTTTCTTGACAGCACAAGACCTGAAAATTCCCCAGCACATGTGCAAAGGCCAAAGTTCTCACACATTTCTACCTGCACAGGAAATAAAGGCCCAGCCTGCAAAAGCGCTTTCAACCTAAACCATGTTCCCTGGGCAAGCTTTTTTTGTTGACCTCTACCTTGTACAAATATAGCTCAACATGCTACTGACATACCTTTTTGCAGCACACCAATTCATCTTCAATCCTCATGTATTCTAGTCACGTGTATTTAATTTTTAGTATGTAGAGGTGCTTGGACGTAAGTAAGCAGAATAAGAAAACGAAGTATTACACCATTAGAGTAGTCTTTTCTGTTCTGATTTGTGATATTTAAAGATACTCAACCAATATAAAAGCAAATCACCTAACCCCAACTCCAAATAAAAATACAAATGCAACCCCCAAGTCCTGTCATTAAACAAACAAACAAAACCAATGCTTTATTTCGGTGGTTACCTGGGCAGGCAGGACATAAAACCCCTCAGAACTAGTCTGTCTGGCATATGCACAGAAATACATACACAGCATTGGAGAGATTCACAACTCCTGATGTCTTCCATGTTTACAAGAGAAACGTTTTCCCAACATGCGGGAAAACTGGCGTCCTTTCCCGTCTACCACCACAGACAACAGTAATTGCCAAGTTCAATGTCTATTAAATTGAGAAATACAGGTCAACAAGAGGATGAATTAAACAACCTGTAAGAATTTGCGTGTTTTTTTTTTTTTTCATTAGGACCATATATACATTTGAAAAGTGCTGCCTACGCTTTTCGGGCAGCTGTGGCACTCAGAGGACCCCCCCACCCCCCACCGCTCTCCCAGGACCCAAAGGCCATGTGGGTGGAACCACCGCCCAGAGCACAGTCAGGGTCAGCCGGTGACATGAAACTGGACAAATACACACACACACCAATCCAGTTAGACAAAGTGAACATTGAAACAACCCTCCCAATATGCTGATTCTGGGCAATCTGTGCCTTGCTTTGTGTCAATAGCTGGTAGCCTGATTATTTTTCTTGGAATGCCTTTCCTTCTGCTAATCCAGATGCAGGACTGTGCACTCAGAAAGGGGACGTGCATATTTAGTTAGTCGTGTGGCCAGTTCCTGGAGAGCCCTGGCACTTCCTTCTGTTCTTCAGGAACTGCATCCAGCACCCCTCCCTAGAGCATCCCACAGCAAGTGACAAAGCCAGCATCCTACCAGACAGCCCTGTCGATAACACAGAGTACGCAGACCGCTGACGTTCTGCCTTCACGACATCTGCAACCTGTTTTCCTCAAAGCCACATTTAGGTCTACATGTTCTGTCTAAAGAAGCACCACGCCTTATGACTGCTTAAGGCTCTACAGCTATGACTTAGCACAATCAAGACGGGATTTAGACACAAACCCTTGTCTACAACCACAGAGATGAGAAAGGCTGTGGGCACTGCTTAGAGGTTTGTGCATTTTACGTTAGGTATGTTGTACCACAATTAAAAAAATAATAATAATAGTGAAAGCATCTTTTAAACTGGAATGCTTAATATCCTCAAATACATTCACTTAAGGTCTTCTCCTGGCTGATCTACTTGGGTGCCTTTAAGAAGCCCTCAACCCCAAACCTGCCTGCCTGGAACCAATGCCACGCGCTTGGACCTCACGGGCAGGGCGTCCTGGGCTGCCCCACCCTCCCCGGAGCCCACTCCAGGGGATGCCCTGCCCACCCGCTGGCCTCAAGCCCCATCCCTCTGGAGGACAGGTGCCCCCCCTCCCCGACTCTGCACACCTGTGGTCCTCACTCGTCCCCAGCATGAGCACCACCCCCCGCCACGGCTCTCTGCCTGCACATGTGTGGCTTCCTCCACCAGCAGAAGGAAACAGTATGGACGCCACTCCTGTCAGTCATCACAGGGGCTGGGCTCCTGGGGTCAGTGCAGGTGGCCCAGGGTGACAAGTGGGGACAGGACTTTAGTGTGGAAAAGAGTCAAGGGTCCTTCCCAGAAAAGAAATATTTCATTGAGGTGATGGATGCAAGAACCTAGGCAAGAGATAAACAAGATTCAGGAGGTGCCTAGGCCACGGAGGCTGAGGGCCACGGGGGGACCGCTGGGGCTGGCTTCTTGGGTGACCGGCCAAGGACGCCCGGGCAGACTGGCTCGTGAAGGCCCAGGACCACCACACTCGTTTCCCGACTTACACGAAACATGAATTCCTCTTCCCAACGAACATTAACTTTTAGTACACACGTGTATGCTTCTCCACCAACGCCATGGAATGCAACAGGTAGGTATTCAACAATACCTGTGTGCATCCTCCCATAAGGGGTTCATGTTTCGATGGTTTGTGCAGGGCCTGGCCGTCAACGGAGGCTGAACGAACAGACCTGCAGAAACAGCCAGTCGGCATCCTCTCACAGCCCTGCCAACTGCTCTTCACCCGTCTCCCCGGAGCAGCTGGAAGGGCCCGGACGCTGACTACAGTGACCCTCGGGGAGGAAGCTGGGCTACGTCTCACCACCGGGTCTGTGATAGCCCAGGAGGCTGCAACACACTGGGGAGCAGGACGAGGCACTACCTCCGGGGCAGATCAGAGTCAAATGCAGACATCCTAGCAGCCTGACAAGCCAGCTCCACCACCATAGCAGACAAGAAAAAAGTGATTAATGATGAATCACTCTGGACTCTTGATTCCCGTGAGATGTACTTGTTCAATCTACGTCTTAAGAGAGAGCTGGAGAATGTTCTATCCAGAAAACAAATAAGAAAATGAGGAAAGCTACACATTCCACTCAGTGATCCCATTCACTGAAATTCAAGAACTGGCATAAGAGAAAAGAGCATAAGTTTCCCCCTTTCTTGGATTTTTATCCTGTCACACTGTTGCCAGGAAAGACCTGGACATCATACAAGTTTCTTTCAGGTCTTTAAGACTGTTTGTTTTCTGCACCTTGGAGCACAATTTTCCATGACCAAAAAGTTAAAAACTACCAACCAACGACCAAGGACCCGAGCTACAAATGGCAGAAAAAACTACAGACTCTGTTGTGTTATCTCTATTTGCACTATTAGAGGGCAATTTGGAGGAGTGGGGAGAACAGAAGCATACTCACAAAATATCACTCAAATGGGGCAAAAGATTAATTGCAGCTTTCTCAAGTCATCCTTAGCAATTTAATCTTTTTCTCCTCAACCTTCTGATTTTGATTCCCAATTCTTCTATTACATCATAAATCAGGGCAGAAACCTGGGTGCAAGAAACTATGCAAATAACTTGTCATTCTGGAAGGTTCCCATTTTCCATTAATCTTAAAAATATTAATCCAAGAACACTGCAATTGAACAGGGAAAATCCAGGGCACAGGCCAAAAGCCTGTCACTCACTGGCACTGTGATTGCAAACAGGCAATTTTTTTAAAGGTAAATTATCTTCACTACCCCATTCAACATTAACTCTCTATGATTCTGTGTATTTACCTCCATAAATGTAAAATTCCTTCATGTAACCCATGTTCTTCTTCATTCAACAGATATTGACCGAGCGCCAACTACATCTCTGACATTGGTCCAGCTACTGGAAATACAGACATTAACAAAAGAGAAAAGAATCCTACCACCTAAACGTAATGAAGTCCTAGGCATCACACTCTGGAAAAGGATTATGGTGCTAAATGCAAAGTTGCAAGGAAGGACGTGAAACTTCTTCCACCACCTCTGGAAAAATAATTCCCTCTGTGAAGAAGCTAAAACCCACTCCGGTGTACGAGAGGAGGAGATGGAGATATTCCAAACAGAGGCCGGACTCCTTGCGGAAAGCGGGGACCTCAACCCCAACGGAGCGTCTTACAAGAGAGGTTAGGGGCACGCGGGCAGCAGAAGTGGCACAGCGGACACTCTGTGTCCTCAGATGGAAACAGCCTCGGTAGAGTTAATGAACTGCCCAAACCAGAAAAGTATCCTCGAGGACAGACACTCTCCCAGGACGGCTGTGCTCACTACCTGGCAGAAGACGAGGACTTTACAACAAGATCTCTGTTATGTAAGGCAAGACGATCAAGCAGAGGGCACTCAGCTCTACGAAGAGCCCAATTTCTCAGGCATCAGGATGGGGAAACTCCTTCCAGGAGAACGTACCAGGCAATTCCAAGAAATGGCACATCTCCCGGAACTGCAATGCCCAGGAGAGAGGAGCTGTCTTTGCAGGATGTGATGGAAATGGGGCTTAAGTGGAAAGATGCAACATTCAGGAGGGGGCCGGTGGGGCTGGGATGATGGAGATCCATTCCCTCGGGAATCTGTCTGATGAGCAGGACCCCCTGGGAGGCTCGCTTGTGAAAACAGGTTCCTGGGACTCACTTGGATTCATTCTGAATCCAAATCTCTGGAGTCGGGTCAAGGAATGAACAGAGTTCCTAAGCAAGGGCTTATCATTCTCATGAAAATGATTTGTCAACCAAGAGAAATAGCAGCACACGTATAAGCGGCACCTTCTGAATAACACCCCAGCAGAAGGAAAACTCATGACAGTCTTTCTCAGAATTTGGGCCTTGATGGACACGAATTCTGAAGGAGCAAGCCCAGAGGGAGAGGCTGCACGTGCTGGATCCATGAGAGACGGTTTTGATTTCCACTCTCTCTCTACATATGTAACACTGCATTTATTAATGATGAAGACACACAGTAGCAACCATTTCTGGCACCAGGTCTTATGCCAGGCATATCTTGTAGGTCAAGCAGTTTCTAATGTTCCTACCAAACCAGCCAAGCAGGCATTTTTAAGATTTCAGATAAAAAAGCCAAGACACAGGGTGACTCAGCTCTCCCAAGATGAAGATGGAGGTCAAAGCCAACTCCAAGCATGGACATCCTGCTTCCCTGGTACATTATAATTTTAACTTTCCTCAGTTTTTCTCACTAAACTTTAGTTTTAGTTTAATTTCCTATGTACACATCATTCTTTGTCACTAACCTTGAGTTTCCAGAGGCTGGACCCGCACGTTCTTGTGCCTTTTCCTCCCTACCTAACTTCACAGCTGGCACACAGTAGGTGGTCAGTAAATGTCAGCTGAGTATGTGGAAAATGGAGCCACCAGCCCCCATAAATCAAGCTGTAGAATTTTCCAGAAGGTCAGACAGCCAGGCAGAGTTCCCAAACTCTCTTGGGGCTGCTGAGTCCCCTGTCTGTTAGTTCCCTGGAACAAGGCCCACCGGGCAAGTCACACCCAGGCCACCAAGTGAATAAATGCCAGAGGTTCTAATTCCAGCAGGGATGGAGGACTGTCTGAGGCCCAGGCGTCTCCTGCAGGAAGCATCACCTGGCAGGCCAGGCCTCCGCCTGTCCCTGTGAGCCCCCCTGACCACGTCAGGCCCACCTGGCCATCCCCAAGGTCGCAGGGACCACAGAAGGATTCTGTCTCCATTCAGGACGCGCAGGCACCGGCAACCACACGGTGCAGAGCCAGAGGGGACGATCAGTGAGGAAACACAGAAGCCGGTGTCCCTGAAAGTTAGTCCATTGCTGCGAGGCAGGTAGAAGCCATCCCCCTGCGAGGCAGGCCTCTAGCTGGCCTTGTGTCGGCGGCCCCTGGGGCTCACTACACTGAGCCCCCCGAGCAGGAAGCATTCGTGATGCAAAGGTGCTTTTAGCCATCTGACACACAAGTAGATGGAGTCCACTGCGATTATTTTTCAAAATATATCTCAAATGTACCCTTGGAGGTGGAAGGATTAACAACCTGTCCCCCATCTCCTCTAGTCCCTGCCCCCCACTCCTGAAAAGGTCAGGACTGTTATTCAAGTCTCTCTCAGTCAGAACGAGGCCCAGGGTTGAGCAAGTGTTGGCTACCCGCCCCTGGCAGGGGCCCAGTTCTAAGCGAGCAGCAAAGGGCGGTGGGAACCACCAGGCAGGCTCCTGGCTCCGGGGCCGGCGCCTGGTTACTTAATTCTGCGGAAACACCTGCTCCTCCCAAGATCTCTGAAAGGGTCAGCTAGTCATGTACCTGCAGGGCCTGACCCCAGGTAAGGAGCTGAGATCTTTGAGGGCCTTCCTGGAGACAGATTAACGCACAGTGGGGGTACAGAATATTAGCTAATATTAGACACGTGAACAAGGGATGCTGTAACCTTGCTGAGGTACTTCTGAAGGCAGCAGTACACTGTGTCCTGAAGATCGGAGGGTTACTTTTCCTTACGAAAAATCTCTAGCTTGAGATCTCCCTTTGGGGATAGACCTTAAAATTATAAAAGAAAAATAACTCATTCCAAAAAGAATTTTTTTTTACCTGAAATGGCTGGTTAATTGCAGTTAAAAAAATAAAGTAATTTAGATAAAGTGTAATATAAAGGAAGACATATATTGTTAGATTTCAGGAGCTAGGATATTCTAGTTTCCTACCTAAGAGCAATCTAAAGATATTCATTCATCACGGATATATCTAAGTTGTGCCCCATCACTTCTAAAAGGGATTTATACTTCCTTGGGCAAAAAGGTCCATGTGTTATGTGACCAATAAATTAAAAAGGACCCACTGCTTCCTGTTGCATCCCTAGGGCCTGGGCCCCATGCCTGGTGTGGGCTGGACAAACAACAGATATTTGTTGAATGAATGAAATGAATGAAAGAAACAGGACAACTACAGCGAAGAGCATGAAAAGCAAAGGCCCCAGAACAGAAGGCACTGTGGGGATAAAGCCTCTGGTGGAGGGCGGGCATCCTGACAGCAAGAGAAAACAAGAAACGTGAGTGGAGTCCAATTATCTGCTCAAAGGAAACAGGCAAGAGTGATGTGAGCTGTCAGAGCATCAGGGAAGCGGAGGCCCAGAACAGCCGAGACTTGAGAAATTACACAGGACGACAGCGGGGGTTTCAATTCTGCTCCAAGTGAGAACCGGGAAGGGCGAGGTCTGCCGCTTGCCTGACCCTGGGACGACAGAGTGAGAGCCGGCACCTTGATGCCTTTCTGTTACCTCTTCCTTATGGAGACAAATGATTGTCCCAGTGGAAGGCTGGAAGAAGTGTAACAGAAAGGAGACCACCATCCAGGATGGGGGGTGGTGACCGTGGGATCCTACCCACTTGGCTGCTTTCAAGAACAAGGGAAATCCAGTCGCTACAGCCAAGAAAATCTCAGTTTGAGGACCTGGAAAATGTGAGTAGTCAAAAAGAAAGGAAGACATGCGTGGACTCTGATAAGGATGGAGGAGGAGCCCTGAGGCAGAGCAGCAAGGTGGTGAGAAGTGCAGATGCCAGAGCGCCACCCCCCCCACCCCCCGCCCAGCTGGGTTCGGGCCCAGCTCCGCCACTCCTTTGGGGTGTGATCTGGGTGACTTTATGACTAATGCCTGTGCCTCAATTTCCTTCCCTGTAAATATGGGGTAATAACAGTGCCCACCTCAGGACAAGTAAGTGCATTTGGTGAATTAAAACATGAAACACAAGTTCTTAACAGGTGAAGAACCTATTTTTATAACAGGGAAGTCAGGTAAACATGGAAGAAACAGAGGACACGACACCTCTTGGATGGGCTATAATATCGTCACCTTGAAAGGATGCTGCAGAAGCATCCTTAAGGGCTTTTTTGCATCTTAACCCAGTCAAAGGTGTTTAGGCACGGGGAAGGGGTAAAAGAAATCAAAACTACATCAGCGCTGGAATCAACATCCATCCAGAGGCTGATACTCATGATTCAGGATTTTGTCGAGCTTTTCTTTCTGAACATTATCTTTGGAAGACAGGCTAGTTTCACTATAAGGAAATGATAGTAAGAAAATAAAAGTTACGTGTGTGTGTGTGTGTCTGTGTGTGTGTCTGTGTGTGTGTGTGGTGAGTAAAGCATTGGAGATGTTCTCCATCATACAGTAAAGGGTGAACTGGATGAAAGGGTATCCATGAACCAGGACGCAAGGTCGGTTCAAAAGCAACCTCATCTTACATGAACACAACATTATAAATCAACTATGCCTCAATTAAAGAATACAGGGCTTCCCTGGTGGCGCAGTGGTTGAGAGTCCGCCTGCCGATGCAGGGGACGCGGGTTCGTGCCCCGGTCCGGGAAGATCCCACGTGCCGTGGAGCGGCTGGGCCCGTGAGCCATGGCCGCTGAGCCTGTGCGTCCGGAGCCTGTGCTCCGCAACGGGAGAGGCCACAGCAGTGAGAGGCCCGCGTACCGCAAAAAAAAAAATAATAATAATAATACATTTTATTTTACTCTGGCTATTAAAAAAATTTTTTTTAAATAATTTTAAAGAAAGCAACCTCATCTTCTCGGCTGACTTACACTCTCTCATGTATCACCCCCTCATCCAAATGTTCCTGACACCTCATCAATGGCACCATGAGAAGGGAAGGGCTCTGCTAACTGGTCTTGTCTTTGCTTGCCTGGAATCATCCGAACCCACGGAAGGTAGAGGCAGGATCTTAGGCCCTTTCTGGAACCTACAGGTATATATATGGCATGTGAGTTCAGAAATCCATTAAACAAATATCTATAAAACCCAACTATGGACAAGGCACTATAGCAGAACCTTCGAGATGAGGAAGACATGGTTCCTGCCCTCAAGACATGCATCATCTCAGGAGAAAGGGGAAAAATACAATACATAAAGGAACACTTAGAAGGTAGCTTTTACGTATAGGTTCCTAGGGGCAAAAAAGAGCTCCACCAAATACAGCTGCTCACATTAAAACTGCACCCTAACAACCAAAACTTTTGGTCTAAAGAAAACCAAGTGAAGCAACCAAAGCAGAGAAGATCTGTGACGGGGTGACAGGACGACGGGAGGCCAGAGCCCAGAAGGCATCCCTCGATTCAGGGAGCCGAGTTGCTGGATTTCCGAGTCTCCTTCTGAACTGGGGACTGACTCCTTTTCTGGGCTTCACAACCCCAGGGATCGTGGGCGATGCTTTGATCACATGTCAGGAGGCTTGGCTGTGTGCACACATGGCCCCGTCTCCAAAGGGAACAGAGTCCCAGCTCGTGTGCAGTGACTTTCCTGCGTGGATTTCAAACCTCTCCGCTACTCGGGGCATCTCTGCTCAGCTGTGGTCTGCTGAGTGGAGCAGGACAGGGCGGGACCACTCAGCTTCGGTGCTGGGCAAGAATAACGATCAGACCAAGTTGTTTAAAATGAGAAGAGGCGAACTTCCAAAACCACAATTCTCTGAAACCTCACATCTCAAAAAATATTGTCAAGAAAAAGCTAAACATAGAATTCCCATACTATTAAGCAATTCCACTCCTAAGTATATGCCCAGAGGAACTGAAAGCAGAGACTCAAACAGATATTTGCACACCCGTGTTCACTGCAGCATTAGTCACAACAGCCAAAAGGTGAAGGGAGACCTAGGGTAGACAGACAGATGAAGTGATAAACAAACAGAGTCTACAGACAACAAAATACAATTCAGCTATCGAGAGAATGAAACTCTCATACATGCTACAACCAAGATGAACCTTCGAAACACTATACTGAGTAAACCAAGCCAGGCACAAAAGGACAAATATTGTACGAGTCCACGCACACGAGGTACCTAGAAAAGGCAAACTCACAGAGACAGAAGAGAGTAGAAGAAAGGTTACCAGGAGCTGGGGGAATTCTTGCTTAATGGGTACAGAGTTTCTGTTTGGGATGATAAAACATTTTTCAAATAGATAGTGGTGAGAATTGCACAACACTGTGAATGTACTGAATGCTACTGAAACACACTTAAAAATGGTTAAAATGGTAAATTTTAGGGTATCTATGTTTTACCCTCATAAAAAAATATATTTTTAAAATACGATCAAGTCATTAATTCCAGCTATTGCAAAACCTCCCACTTTCCAAAGAAGACACATCCCTTTCACAGATTGCTGCTAGGAAATGTCTGAAGCATTTTTAACAACCGTCACACAAAAATAAGCTGCTTAGGTTAGGAACGAGCTAACAGAAACCAGGGCATTAAATCCTCTTTGCCAGACAGAAGGAACAGGTCAAGAAAGTCGTGGCAGATCTTTTATTCTGAACATCAGGTCCCTCGCAAAGGACCAGATCAAACACCTCACAGACACCTAAGGCCTAGAGCTGGAGCCCCTGGATGCCTTGCAGATTAAGGAAGCAAGAAAGAACAGCGTTCTGTCCCTGTCAAGTGCTGTCCCGTATCCCAAGCTGTCTCGTTAGGAGGAGGAACTTCCGGCGCGGAGGTGGTAAGGAGAGGAGGGACGGCTCAGGGCTGCAGGAGGGCCCCCTTCACCCCGGGCAGGACAGACTGCAGGCTCCTGCAGGCTGTGCAGACCCCGGCTTGGGAGGGGGCAGAGCCACCACACCAGGAGGGCACCGGCCTCTGCGCTGCACACCTGGACGCTGCAAAGCCCAGCCCCCACACACAAACAGGCACAGGGACACGCGGGGCCGCAGGGGTGCGAAAGGAAGGCTGAGCATGCGGCACCTGGATGCACTTGAAAGAGAGAGAGAGACCTGCGCTTTTCTGCCCCGCGTCACAGACCTGGGAGCACAGGCTCCCTCCAGCCCCAGACCAGCCACTTCCACGCTTCCATGTGAAATGACCGTGCAGCATCACATACAAACACAGCATGCTTGCCTCTTCTGCAAACTGCCTGCTCCTGCTTTTTGCCAGTTTTTCTATGCGATTGTTTCTCTCATGTATAGGATTTTTTACAGTAAACTGAGGCTACTAATACTTTGCACGTTATACGCACTGCAAATATTTTTCCCGGGCCAAAGTATGCCTTTCAGTGTTTTAGATGCTGTCAGGTTTGTACAGCAATTTGTGTGTTATGGACTCGAACATCTTTCCTTTCTGGTTGTGCTAAGTCTTACTTAGGAAGTCTTTTCTCAGCCTGAGTGTATGAAGATGCTCACTACTCATTAATTCTTTTTTTGTTTAAATTTTTATTGGAGTGTAGTTGATTTACAATGTTGTGTTAGTTTCTGGTGTACAGCACAGTGATTCAGTTATACACATACATATTTCCACTCTTTTTTAGATTCTTTTCCCATATAGGTTATTAGAGAATATTGAGTAGAGTTCCCTGTGCTATACAGTAGCTCCTTATTAGTTATCTATTTTATCTGCAGTAGTGTGTATATGTCAACCCCAATCTCCTAATTTATCCCTTCCCCTCACGTTTCCCCTTTGGTAACCGTAAGTTTGATTTCAAGATCTGTGTAAATGTCCATCGACAGATGAATGGATAAAGAAGATGTGGTACATATATACAATGGAATATTACTCAGCCATGAAAAAGGATGAAATCATGCCATTTGCAGCAACATGGATGGACCTAGAGATGATCATACTAAGTGAAACAAGTCAGACAAAGACAAATGTCATATGATATCACTTATATGTGGAATCTAATAAAAAATGATACAAGTGAGCTTATTCACAAAACAAAAACAGACTCACAGATCTTGAAATCACTAATTCTTATTATTAGACAAAATAAAAAAACATTTTATTTTCCACTTTCAGTCAGTCATTCACCTGAAACTGATGGTTGTGGATCACATATGGTAGGGATCCAGTTTGCCCCCTGAAATCGATGGCTGTGGATCACATATGGTAGGGATCCAGTTTGCCCCTGAAATCGATGGCTGTGGATCATACACGGTAGGGATCCAGTTTGCCCCCGAAATCGATGGCTGTGGATCATACATGGTAGGGATCCAGTTTGCCCCCGAAGTCGATGGCTGTGGATCATACATGGTAGGGATCCAGTTTGCCCCCGGAATCGATGGCTGTGGATCATACATGGTAGGGATCCAGTTTGCCCCCTGGAATCGATGGCTGTGGATCATACATGGTAGGGACCCAGTTTGCCCCCCATCCCCCATGCCCACCACCTCCGGAGGAGTCACGGGCCCCCTGTCCTCAGGGCTCTACCACAACTTCTCTGTGCTGTACTGAGTTTCCATAACTGTGTGGGTCTCTATGGGATGTCTATTTGTCCGTCCTTGAATCAATAACATGCTTTCCTAACTGTGATGCCTCACAAGCAGCCTTGCTCCCTGATGGTGCAAATCACCCCTTCCTGCCGACGTATGCTTTGCTCATCTTCAAATTTCTCTTTGCTGTTATGGAGTTTTCACATGTCCATATTAGAGGTAGGGACCATCTATCAGGTCACACCAAACGTTTCGAAACTTGCTTGCAACTGCATTCAATTTAAAGATAAACTTGGGAAGACGTAACATCTTCACTATTTAAGTCTTCTCATTTGTGATCATGGGATAACTCTCCACTTACATAGGTCTTTTTTATGTCCCTTAAAGACATCTTAGAACATCAAGCAATCTAGTTGAATTTATTTCTAGATACCTTATCATTTTTGTAATTATGTAAGTGGGATTTCTATTTGCATTACACTTCCTGATTGTTTTCTACCGTTGCACAAGGTATTTTTACATTTTATCTGTTGATCTCACCTATCTACCATCTTGCAGAACTCATTTATTTTAAATGAATTTTCTATCTGGATAATATTGGGTTGGCCAGAAAGTTCGTTCGGGTTCTTCTGTAAGATAATATCATTTGCAAAGAGGCACCAATTCCATTTCTTCCTTTTGGTGTTTGCATTTCTGGTTCTGTGTTTGTTTTATGACACTGGTGAAGACCTCTTGTGACAGCAGGCCTTTCTGTGTCATTCCTGACTTTCACGGACGTGACTCTAATATTTCTCCACCATGGATGCTGGATGCTGTATATCTTCAGCAAACAGACTTTAAACAGGTTACAGAGGTTTCTTTTTACTACAGACAGTCCCTGACTTAATGGTACTTCCACTTAGGATTTTTTGACTTTAACATGGTGAGAACGTGATTCGCATTCAGTAGAAATCGTACTTCGAATTTTGCATTTTAATCATTTCCTGGGTTAGCGACATGCTGTCCGATCCTCTCTCGTGACGCTGGGCAGGGAGCCTCAGGGCCCAAGCAGCCCAGCTCATGAGGGCAAACCACTGATACACTTGCAACCAGTCTGGACCCAGACAACCATTCTGCCTGCCACTTCAGTACAGCATTCAATAAATTACATGAGATAGTCGACATTTTATTGTAAAATAGGTTTGTGTTAGATTTTGCCCAACTGTAGGCTAATGAAACTGTTCTGAAAACATTTAAGGTGGGCAAGGCCAAGCTATAGTGAGTTAGGTGTACTAAATGCACTTTTGACTTAACGATATTATCAAATTGCAATCAGTTTATAGGGATGTAAGTCAAGGAAGATCTGTACTGGTTTAGTAAGAGTTTGGTTGTTACTGTTTGTTTTGCATTATATGAGTGGAGAACTGTATTAAATAACTCTGTCTCCGGTACAATGACCATTTTCTACCCTTTAGTCTTTTCACATGTTAAATGTGTTCACAGTCTAATGATGGGAAAGCATCCTTGCATTATTATAATAAATCCAATTTGGTCATAACATTTGTTTGTTCTGTGTTTTATTCAAGATAAACTGTTAAACGTGATTCCTCAATGCTTTCCACAGACTTTTTGGTTGTATGTTAAAATGTGAAATAGGCCCGTACTTGGATTTCTTGGACTGTCTCTTACAAAACTACAGAACGTTATAAAATGAGTGGGAGAGCTCTTCTCCTCTCTCTCTCCAGCCACTGGCATAAAAAGAGAAATTATTTGTTTTTTGAAGGCTCCATGACACTCATTTGCAGAATTCCCTGAGCATCTCTGAGGAGGTGGTATTATTTTCTGACTCCTCTCTGCCAGAGTTCTTTATTAAAATTTGATATTTCTCCAAGTGTCAACTATGTTTTGTTTCTCCCTTTCAACTATTCTTCTTTATTCCTTCAGGATTCTCCACCTAAAACTTTTGAGTGCTGTCTGTACTCACAGAGCTATATTTTCCATCAGGTCACATAATGTTTAATTCACATGGCACAGAAGAAACATTCTTGGTTTTCTTAGGTAATCTCTAAGCTAGTTCTTCTTTCAGATGCAATCAGGTTTTTGTTTTTGTTTTTTTTTTTAAGCCGCCTTTTTAGAGCAGTTTTAGGTATACAACAAAATTGAGAGGGGGATGCAGAGTTTCCCATTTATCCTGTACTCCCTACATATGCATAGCTGCCCCAAAAGCACCATCACTCACTAGAATGGTACATTTTTTTTTTTACCAAGGATGAACCAACACTGACACATCAAAATCACACGAAGTCCACAGCGCACTTTAGGGTCCACCTTTGGTGAACCCTGGTACATTCCATGCGTTTGGACAAATGTATCCACAGTGATGTCAAGCATTCTAACATCACACATAGTATTTTCACTACCCCAAAATCCTCTCTGTTCTGCCTCTTCATCCTTCCCCACTGTTGCCTCTGTCTCCATAGTTTTCCCTTTTCCAGAATGTCATATAGTTGGAATCATACAGTATGTAGCCTTTTCAAACTGGTTCTTTTACTTCGTAATATGCATTTAAGATTTTCTGTGTCTTGTCATGGCTTGATAGCTCATTTCCCTCTAACACTGAATAATATTGCACCACAGTTTATTTACCCATCACCTACTGAAGGACATCTTGGTCCCTTCCACCTTTTGGCAATTATGACTGAAGCTACTATAAATATCTGTGTGCAAGTTTTCAGGTGGACATAAATTTTCAACTCACTTGAGCAAATACCAAGGAACAGGAATGGCTGTCTCATATGGTAAAAGGATGGCTAGTTTTGCAAGAAACTATCAAACCGTCTTCCAAAGTGGCTGCACCGCTTTGTATCGCCACCAGCAATGATTAGACTTCCTGTTGCTCCACAGTCTCCCCAGCACTTGGTGTTGCAATTTTGTCTGTATATTTTTGCAGTACATTAATTATCCATTTCCCTCATACGTTCACATTTATTGGCATAAAGCTGTTCATGGTTTTCTCGTTTGACGATACTTTTTATCTCTGACATGCCTACATATGATTTTCTTGCACGTCCTTCTTCGTCCCGAGCTTCTGTGATTTTGGTAGATTTTAGGAAACACTGGCTTTAGTTCTGTTTCTGTCTATTGATATTTTCTTCATCATTTCAATGATTTCTGATCTTAACTTTTTTTTTTTTTTTTTTTTGCGGTACATGGGCCTCTCACTGTTGCGGCCCCTCCCGTTGCGGAGCACAGGCTCTGGACGCGCAGGCTCAGCGGCCATGGCTCACGGGCCCAGCCGCTTTGCGGCACGTGCGATCTTCCCGGACCGGGGCACGAACCCGTGTCCCCTGCATCAGCAGGCGGACTCTCAACCACTGCGCCACCAGGGAAGCCCGTACACGCCTTTTTCATTGAGTTCTAAACGACTGGTATTGTCATTGTGATCTCCTAACCATGAGTGAAGTAAGGAGGTATTGTAACGTTTCCACAATACGTTTACATGTTTTGTTTTGAACTTTTTCTGTTGACTTCTGATTTAATCACACTGGGTCAAAGACCGTGGCATGCATGAAACAATGCTTACAATTCAGTTCAACTTTCCATATATGGTCAACTTTTTAAAAAGTTATACAGATTTTAGAGAAGAATCAAGTGTCTTGTCTGTTGGGTGCAGGGTTCTACGTATTTCTACTAATTTGAACCTGTTAATACTATTAGAGATATCCTAACAGTATTATATATAAATAATACAATAGCACTACTATAATTATATATAAATAATACTATAATTATATACTATAATTATATATAAATAATAATCCTCGTATTTCATATTTTCTGTTTGACATCCTTTTTTGTTCACATCTGGCTTTTCGCCCTTTTCTGCTTGATGTCGGCTGTTTTTATAAACTGTAGATTCCCTTATATGTTTTTCTGCTAGGTTACAAACTACAGATTATACACGTATTCTTTGAGTAATTACAGTCAATAGTTTAGTTGCACCTAATATTTTAAACTATCTTTTTTTCTAATGTAGTCTCAAGTCATTTTACATTCCTTTTATCCTAACTAGGGTCTTATTATGATTCCATCACACATTTAACACTCATTCCCAATGGCTAATTAACCAAAGTTTTAGTTTAACCTGGTTTTAACAATTCACATAGAATTCAGCTTATGACACAGCATTTCTTTCTCGGCCCATTACTGTTTTCATGCTTCCAGGCCTTCCTCACAATCCACATTTCTTCTTCTGGAAGTACAGCTTGTAATCATTCTTTTAGTGAGGACTGCCAGTAATAAACTGTCTCAACCTTCATCTGAAAGCTTTGTTTTGCTTTCACAAGATGTTGGGATAAAATTTTAGATGGACAGTTCTTTTTCCCTCAACACCTTAAAAATCTCCTGCATTGTCTTCTGGCTCCTCCTGGGCCCAAGTCGGCCATCCATCCAATGGCCATTCCTGGGTTGTGAAATCTGTTTCCCTTTGGATTTTCTCTTGTCTTCCATTTTCTGGAATAACGCTAAATGGTTTTAGATGCGGAAGAACCGTCATCTTTCCTCTTAGTTCTCTGAGTGCGGTGGGGGGGCTCTGCCTCCTCATTTCTGGCCCGTTCTTGACCAGCATCTCTTCAAACCCCACCCCCATTCCCTCCACTCTCCTGTCCTCATGCGCGTCTACATGACCGCGTCCAATGGCCCGTCCACGTTTTCCCGTGACTCTCTGGGCTACAGGGAGGTGACTCCAGCTCATCCATTCTCTTTAGACCAAATCCAGCATTTTGGAAATGCCAATGGCTATTCATCTCATTTCCAAAGCTTCTCAGGGACTCTCTCTCACACCCCCCGTTCTTGCTTCATTTCTTCCCATTGTGTTTCACAGTTTCTTGTCCTCTCTGGTGGATGTTATTCTTGCTTTCATCTCCAGGGCATTACAAACACATTTATCTGCACGTTTAAGAGGCAATCTCTCGATCCTGGGAGCTGCGCTGCCTCGTAGCAGACTGCTTCCTGTGCTGGGAACACCGGCGTGCAGTGGTACCTGGGCTGGGCTGGGCTTCTGCGTCCCCTGCCCACCCTCCCGTGTGCTGGGGTATTGGGACGCTCAGGGACCTCCTCAAGGGAGGCTGCAGTGCTGCGGGGCCGTGCCAGCTGCCTGGCCGTAGGTCCACATGCACTGTTTTCCAGGGTCTTTCAGGAGGGGGCGTGCCCCACCCCAGCTCCCAGCGAGCTGCAGGAGCTTGGCCCCTACTAGTCCCTGCGACCTGAACCGCTGCCGTCGGTGGTGGCTTTGGTACCTGCAGCCTGGTGGGCACGGGTGTCAGCACTGCTCACTGCTCTGGGGGCATCTCCGTCCTGTGTCTGAGCCAGGCTGAGTCCTTTTGATTTTCCTGTTTTATGTGCCGTGTGTGCAGAATTACTGAAGACTGGAGGGAAAGGTGGTCAATGTCATGATGGCTTAAAAGCCTGCACTGTCTGGGGAGCTGAGTTCAGCCTGGAGCCACGTCCACTCACTCCCCCAGGCCCAGCCACAGCTGCTGAGACACGCAGACCCCAGGTCACTCATTGTAAGCAGTGAGATGTAATAAGCTAAGATTTCTCTGAGTTTCAAAGCCGATGTGATCAAACTGGTACTCCTCTCGCATCACTTTGTGTGAGAGTTTTCTAAAAGGGCACCCTAAAATTACGCTTGACACAGGAAATCCCGACAGCTTTTACAAATCTTCTAATGCTCGAGAAAACATCCTTTTGACTTCATGGCTAGCTCCCAGACTTTATTTTTGCTAAATTTCATCCTCTTTCTCCTTAGGCAATTAAGAAAATCTGATTATTCTAATTCCTACCAGCTCTAAACCCTACAATTTCTGATACTTAAACTCTCTAATAATCTCAACCACCAGCCATGTGTGCTCTTCCTGTCCCATCTCATGATCAGACCGATTATCTTCCTAAGTCCTGCCCTGCGTGAAAGCTTGGGTTTATTAGACCTACGTTACCAGACCTCGTAACCATTTAACCAGAAGAAACAGAAGGAATCTTAGGAAAGTAGAGAACTGCCAAGAGTACATACACACAAAACCAGCTTAAGTGCAAATAAAAATGCCAAAATCAAGAGGGTCCCACCATGGAGGGGCCTCTAAGGTTGGCTTGAAGTTGAATCCTGGGAAAATTCACATGAAATCTATTTGGAAGTTTTGCTCACTGAAGTTGGTTCATTGAAAGAAACTATAGGAATATGTCAAAAATCAAGTATTTCTCTCTTTTATAGAGTTTATTTTCCTTAAAGGGGAAAAGAAGAGCTAAGGTCAGCATCTTCTTATATCAGAGCTAGGAACAGTTTCTTAGAATACAAAGCCTAGCATCGCTACAAAGCTGTAGTGAGAGTCAGGGCATCTGTGTCAGGGCGCTTTTGTGACTCCGTCCTTACCTTGGTGATTCGCCAGCCGGTCAGGCGGCGCTGGGAAGCCGGGTCCTGCCAGATTGCCAGGACGGCGAGGAGATGTCTGTTCCACCTGGTCCTGGAGAGACAGGTGCGGAAAGACTCTGGTCAAAAGAAGCACTTCACAGGGGTCACATCCACCACCCCCAGCATTTCTTTTCTTTCTTCCCCCATTTCTTACTTTTTCGATTTATTTACTTTTTTAGTTTTGAACGACAGTTGTTTAAAATACGCAGTAAAAGGAAAGTTAATCATAAAAAGGGATAGCCTGCTGGCTAGGGAGTTGGAAGAAAAAGTTACTCCTTGTTTTTGGCTTAAATTGCTTTCCCTGAATAGCAATTCAAAAAGAATTACTGTCAACTGCAGGGTTTAAGCCATGAATGTAAAGAATTAGCATTCCATGGAGTACAGGCATCTTCTGTAACAATTACTGGTGATCAAGCCCTAGGTGGTCTGTTACCTGGTACGGAAAGGCCCAGCGACTGTTTTATAATTAGACCCTCCACAGAGCATCCAGAGCTCAGTGGCACTGCAAAAAGAAATTTTCCTAACAGTATAGATTTATTCAGATTAAAATTTTTTCCTACATCAGTTTTAATAAATTATATTTTTATAGGCGCTTGTCTAATCTAAAATTCCAAATTTATTGGCATATTATTCATAACATCCTCTGATTTTATTTTACTATCTGAAGAGATGTCACTATAATTTTCCTGTTACTGGTTGTTGGTGGGATCTTTCTTGATTTGTTTCACTGATTAGTGGGAAATACATTTTATTGATATTTTCAGAGAATAATCTTTTAGCTTTTTTGACCCTCTCTATTGTATTTTGTTTCTATTTCAGTATTTTTTCCTCTCTTTCTTTTTTCTAATTTTATTGGAGTCTAGTTGATTTACAATATTGTGTTAGTTTCAGGTGTACAGCACAGTGATTCAGTATATATATATATATATATATATATATATATATATATATATATACACATACATTCATTATTTTTCAGATTCTTTCCCCTTGTAGGTTTTTACAGAATACTGAGTAGAGCTCCCTGTGCTATACAGTAGATCTTTGTTGGTTATCTATATTATACATAGTAGTGTGTATATTCAGTGGCATTTTTTAGACCTCAGGTGAAGAGAAAAATTTTCAGTAAAAGTTAAAACAGCAACATTAAAATCAAGCCCACAACTCCAGGGCTTCCCTGGTGGCACATTGGTTGAGAGTCCGCCTGCCGATGCAGGGGACACGGGTTCGTGCCCTGGTCCGGGAAGATCCCACATGCCGCGGAGCGGCTGGGCCCGTGAGCCATGGCCGCTGAGCCTGTGCATCCGGAGCCTGTGCTCCGCAACGGGAGAGGCCACAACAGTGAGAGGCCCGCGTACCGCAAAAAAAAAAAAAAAAAAAGCCCACAACTCCAGAAAAACATCTTCATGGGATTATAATCAAGCCAATGAAAGATACATTAAAACATGGACAAAGAAAATGGGCCTGTACAATATTTACATGCTTAAAATAAAGTATTAGCAGTGATTAACTTGGGGTGGAGAGATGACAGACTTCTCTGGTAGATTTAAGAAGCTTTCATAATTTTTATAAATGCACATACATTGCCTCTGTAATTGGAAAGGTTTTAGAACTGTGTCAGAAAGTATAAGACCTACATGGAAAATCTATTAATATTAATAAAAATTGACACAAGTACAAGTAGCTACCTTCAGCATCCTGGTACCACAAAGTTCCGCACATGGAAAGTCCCCCTCCCCCACCCCCTGGGTGCCGGCATGGCGTGGAGCTTATGCTGCCAGCCGAACTCCCATTTCATAGATGAGGAAGCTGAGGCATGGAAGGAGCGTCCACCCGCTATCACCCCGTGGTTAGGGGCAGCCCTGGGACTGGACCCCAGGCAGCTGGGCCCCAGAACCCAAGTGCCTTCCAGCCCAAGCTGCTCACACAAGAAACTCCAAAAAAGCACATTATTCTGACAAGACACTTTATGGCCTGAATGCTCCCCCCATCCCCTGGCCAGTGGCTTCTGCATCCAGAGCCTTGGCCTGCCCGGGGGTAGGAGAGGATGGGTGATAACCCCACTGTGTGTCCACAGGTGTGGGTCTGGTCCACACTCCGCTGGGGCCACTCCCAAGAGAGGGAGGGCAGAGTGGGGAGCAGCACGGAGAGAGTCCAGAAGGGAGCGAAGATGCTTGCTACCCGGGGAGCACAGCCGCCTTCACACCTTCCTCCAGAAAACCTGGGAAAGCTGAACAAAGACCTCTGGTAAGGGAGAGGTTTTCACGCGCTTCTCTCTCTCTGCTCTCCCCCGTCAAAAGGAATAGCTCTCTTTTGGCTTTTTTAATCACAGACATAATGCTTGCTAGTTAGGAAAATCTAGATGCTAAAGAAAAGTATAAAGACAAAAGTGAACATGAACCTCTCTTCTCTCACCCAAGGATGTTATCCTATCAGCAGTTTCTGGGCAGTTCTTCCAAAGGAAAAAAAAAAGCACACACAGAGTGTGCGTACAGATGCAATGTTTGAATTTTTTATGGATAGCGTATATGTTATGTTTGAATCACATGGGGGTTACAAATGATTCTGATAAAAAATGGAATCACAGTCATGACACCTACTGTTATATTTTAACGTAGCTTTCTGAAATTTTCCATGGCAACAAACATTCCCCATCAGCCCTTTCATAATTCTAGCATACCCCATTAAGTAGCTGTGTAACACGATTTCTTTCATTAAGACCCAACTGGCGAACGTAGAGTTTGTTAAGAAAGTAAGGTTTTGACTGGGAGAGAGGAGAGGGATTAGTTTGGAGAACATGGTGTCTGGGAAGCAAGAGTGATGCCACTAAGACTGCCCCCCTCCCCCGCCCACAAGGTGCTGAAGGTGGAGCTGGGCTGTCAAGGTTAGAGTACAGGGTGGTCCCGCCAGCCTAAGAGATTCAGCAGTCTCCCCGTCCGGGGTCACCCCACCTATTTTCAGCACCTCCACAGCCCAGTGTCTCTCCATCCAATCGGCTCTTTACCATCTGAGAGAAATATTTTTTCCTTCTTTTCCAAATCTTAAAACCACCCATATAAATTTTTGCAAATACAGACACAAAAATTAGCCTAAATCCCATGACAGTGGGGTAAGGTAGCATTCTCCTGGACTTTGCACCTTTACTATGCATAGCTGGACACTGCGAAAATCACATGGTATAGACAATTTTGTGTTTTTTCCCCAATTTACATCACAAGAGGTTATTTTAAAACCTTGGTGAATATCATTTATTCAGATTCTAAACTAGTCTCAGAAACACTTTCAGCCATTTGCAAATTTCAGATAAACATAAATACAATCAAGCAAATACCTCTGTGCATAAACCCTGTCCACATTTCTGATTATTCGCTTAGGATCCCCAGAGGTAGAAGGCCTAGGTCGAAAGTTAGGTGCTTTTTTTTTGAGTCTAGACACACACTGTCAAGCTCTCGTTCACTCAGCTTACCCCTCCACCTGAAACAGAGACCTGCCCACTTCCCGACATCCCAGGCAGCTAACACTGTGATGGTGACTGTTTTGGAATTTTTATCTTGCCAGTCAGTCCCAGAGGCAGGCAGTGGCCTAATCCTGTGGTTTTCACAAGCAGGTCTTAAATCCTGAAGTTGGACATTTTTTTCACATGCTCATCAGGCCTTTGTGTTTCTCCTTTTGGACTACCCTTTTTTTGACAGGCCAGCCGGACCAGTGCAAGGGCTCCCAATCGAGCCTCTGTGAAGGAACCTCAGCCCCCCATCACCCGGCTGAGGGTTTGGGACCAGCTCTGGACTCGCCGAGTCAGTTGGCAAAATCTGTCGAATGGGCCGCACACCGCCTGCAGGACGGCTGGGAGGGCACCAGCCCTGAGGCCCTGGACTCCCCAGATATGTCGGTCTGTCTCTTAATCTCCCAGGATGAGTTCTTTATGTGCTAAGAAACAAAGTCTGGTCCTCTTTGTAGCAAATACTTTTCCCACCTTGTCTGAGATTTAATTCCATTTCTTGATTCTCAGAGTTTAAGTCAATGCAGTCAAGTTTATTGAACTTTTCTTTGGGGCTCATTGTTTTACACTTGAAGCATCCATTTACGTGTTGTCCTGGTTTCTTCCCCGACTGGGTGCATTCTCTTTCATCCCTCTGCCATCTATTTTGGAGGGCAGGAAGAGGTGAGGCCAAAAACTGACCAGTCCACACAGGCCCATTTATCACCCAATCTTCCCTCGTGCCTGGTCTGGAAGGTCACTTTCACATCCCACGTTACAATCCACGCACACAGGGGTCTGTGGTCCTCGTTGGTGCCACAGACCTGCTCCTTCCTGGGCTAGCTCCCAGGTTCCCATGCTCACTGCTGCTGGACACGTTTATCAGCAGCATGTGTCCCCCCTTTGCTGCTTCTACATGAGCTCCTCAGCCACTTTCTTCTAAACAAGCAGTGTCAAAGTGTCATGGGGAAGAACAAACCTGACTCCATACTGGATCTGTTTCTTTTACTTTAACCTTTGTCCTCTATCGCTTTTGCTTCGAGTTAAATATACAGGAGAGCCCATTCTCAAGGCTCTGACCCTTAAGGATATAACACCTTTCCATTCATACAGAAATAAAGTGTTGCAGAACACAGAGTGACGTTCCTCTTGCTGAAGGTTTACAGGGACATTGTGAACTGACACACGTGGACAGCTGCAAGAGCAAAGGACTGTGACACCAAGAAGCCTGCAGCAACCAACCATGCCCCTCCCTCACCTGGCCTTTACAAATGCTTTGCTGAAACCCTTCGGGGTAGTTCGGGGTTTTATGGGGCATAAGCCACCCACCTCCTTGCATGGCCCTGCAATAAACCTTTCTCTGCTCCAAACTCCAATACTTCAGTATAGTTTGGCCCCACTGTGCGTCAGGCACATGGACTTGCGTTTGGTAACAGAAGTCTGCTTGGATTATTTAAACTTCCATCTGGAATATTTCCTTATATTTAAGTAATTACTACCCATTACTAACACGAATGTTGGGAGTGGACCATCTGACTGAAATCAGACCACACAAGCATCGAAAGTATAAACCAAGAAGCTGTGATACCCCACATATTTCAAAGGGTTTGGGGGTCCAGCTGACCCGAGGCCCTGCTCAAGGCGTTTCTGGGGCTGGGCGTGGCCTGACAGGTAGACAAACACCTCGGTGTTTCCCGTGCACCTGCCATTCTGAGAGCCAGTCACCCAGCAACACGCTGCCCTCCTGAGAACACCTCTTTTCAGTGATGTGCACAGCAGACCCCACCGAGACCTCTGTTCAGAAAACAAGTAACCTTCTAACCTAATTTAAGGCAAACTTGTCTAAACAGCGTGACCAGATTTAGCAACTAAAAATACAGAACGTTCAGTGAAACTTGAATTTCAGACAAACAACTAATAGTTTTTCTGGTGTATGTCCCAAATATTGCATGGGGCTTATCCTAAAAAAATGTTGTGGTTTATCTGAATTTAACTTGGCAGGTTCTAGTTTATCTGGCAACTCTACACCTAAAGTACCATTTGAAATCTGACAGGCTTGCCTGACAAATTACAGCAGTAAGAACAAAATCTCGACAATTGCCTCATTTGTTCATATATAAAACTCCCAGATCGAAAGAGCAGAAGTCAGCATATAGAAGCTTCGGACAAGAATTCTATTATGTTGCAAAGCCAAGAGAAATGAAATAGTATGGAAACTGATGGTGTTTGTAAACCAAAGCCAGAGCACGAAGGCCCACCGTGGCATAGAACAGAAACTCCCCCCAGTGCTGGAAGGTCAAGGGCAGAGAAGTGCACAATTACACAAACTGGGACCAGGGTAAAGTCTTCTCGCTGGGCTGGCCTGGTCTCCTCCAGGACTAGTTTGGTCTGTCTGGGGGGGTTCTCCCGTCCCAGGTTGGTGGGCCTCCCTCTTGGTGAGGGGCTCAGAGTGGCCAGGCCGGGGCCCAGGGCCAGCACTACACAGCCTCCTTGTCTGCATGAGGCCCATGGCCTGCAGAGGAAGGCGCGGGTTCTTCTCTGAAGGTGGCCACTAGCCGACGATGCTTCTCTGAGGCAGTCCTTGGTCATAGTGCTGTTTACCCCTCGGAGAGGTGGGCGGCTGGGAGCCCCTTCATTAAAGCTGCATGGGTCACTTCACCATTTAGTGCTGGATCCCCAAACCCATGTGCTTTAGAAGCATTTTCCAAAGTCGGAAGCAAGCAAGGCCTAGACACCTTCCTCCTGCAGGATGACCTCGTGCTAAGTGATCTCGTCCAAGCCTCGCTGAGCCCTGGGAGCTGGTAGGGGGTGAGCCACAGGGTGCGAAGGGGCAGGCAGGAGAGGCCAGACATGGACTGATTCTCCAGCACGGCCGTGCGATTCCTCTAGAAAGTTCCTTAGTGAGCCCCACTTCTGGGGTCACATGAACGCCCCCAGGCTTGCTCCTTCGGGCCTCTTGCTGGCTCCAGGCTGGGGCACCAACCTGGCCAGCTCCTCTGGACCCTCCAGTCCCACCCTGGACCTGTCCTCCTCGCCGCCCGGGAGCGCCCACTGCCCACTGCTGAGGCCTCTGCCCATGGAGGGGCTGCGGGGGGAAACCTGCAGGTTTAAAGATTACACCTAAAAAGTGCCTCAAGCTGGGGTCAGGACTCCACAGGGCCTGGCGACAGGGCTTGGGCCCCTCCCTGTCATTCCCAGAGCATCACGCTAGTCTCACCTGGAGAAACAAGTGAGAAATGCAGACTCCAGGGCCCTGTTCAGTCCTGAGTCTGAGCTGGAGTCTGAGCTCCTTACCTTAGGTGATTCACTCACTGGAACATTCCAGGGGCCACAGTCGTGTGCCTCCCCCTCCTGCTCTTTGTGGAGTCCTCACTGTCTGGAATATTCTCTGCCCTCCATACACACCATCTGCTTAACCCCCAGGTCCAGCCCAAAAGGCACCCCCTTCTGGAGCTTTCTGTGACAGCCCACAGGACCGTGGTCACTTACCCCTCACCCCGCTGCCCTGCTTCAATTAAAGTGAGAAGTAAGGAGGGTGCACCCCTCCTCCCCTAGAGCACCGACCACTCTGTCCCCTCCTCCCACCCCCAGCCCGACCCCAGCCTCACCGCCGACTGCTTCTCAGGGAGGCGGTGAAGGTGGAGGCCCCAGGATGGAAGCAAGGCCTCGGAACGCTGTCCTGGGACACACAACCCCCTGCTGGAGGCCAGCAGAACGACCTGTGCTTCAGCAAAGACCTTGACAATGCAGCCTGGGTGCAGAACAGGCAAGAGGCCAACTGTCAGCTGGCACTCACGTCTAATAAACCCTGGCCTAAGCTGCTGTGGAACAGTACAAGATGCTCAAGAAGAACACTGCTCCAGGGACCAGAAATGTTCACTGGGCAGGTGAGCAGTTCTGGGGTCACATATGCCTCGGAGAGCAGCTATGAGAATTTGGTGAGACCGGGGTGTAACAGTCAGCACAGCATCTGCTGGGTAACAAATGGGAATGAACAGGTAAGGCCAGACTCTGGGATCAAATCCCAGTTTCCAACCTGCTGGTTAGTCCTGTGACATTGGGCAACTTCCTGCATCTCTGTGCTTCCTTGGGGAAGAATGGGGACCTCACAGGTCGGTTGGGATGATTAAATTAAAATGATGTAAACAAAGGGTCTGTTGAGTGACTAAAGCTACCAGGTGTTCAGTGATGGTCAGTAAGCAACAGGGACAAGAAGTCCGTAAACAAGATCTCTCTCTAGTGGGCGTCCCAGGGATTTGTCCTCACACCTGCCTGTATACAATCTCTCAGGGACCTGAATAAAGACACAGTAGGTGCCCTTAGTTACCCTGCTAAGTTGAACAAAGATCAACACCACAGAAAACAGAACGAGAGGAACTGAAATGTACTCGACAAGCGAGAATGCTCAATCAGAATCTACAAGCAGAAATCTAACGTGAATAAACGTAAACACTAGAGGACCCAAAACCAACCAGCCAACCAGCCAACAGTGCACGAGAATGGTGTAGGGGAACGGGCAGTCCCAGGACAGCAGCCCGAGGCGGCGGCTAAGACAAAGCCAGAGTGGCTCCCAGCCACCCACAGCCCTACCGACAGCTGGCCCTCTGCTGAGCAGGGAAAAGACGTAATGACAAGGGATCCCTGCTCCAGCTCCCGGCAGCTCTTGGGCCTCCCCCAGGTCTTTCCCACCAGGTAGCCCTTCTGCCCCCTGACCTTGCTGCCTGGAGAAACTGCTGACCCCCAGCTAAGGCACAACAGGCCAACGCTTCTGAAAATCAACATGGGAAATGCAAGTGTCATGGCTTCTATCATTTCACACAAGGTTCAGTTAAAGCTGTAGAACAAATCAAAATGGAAATCCACTAAGCTATGAGACGGCTGTCCTAGTGAAGAATAGGCAACTAAATGGCCCAAAGTCCGCTTCTGTCCACGGCATGTATGTCTTACTGTAGAACTTTCAAACACATACAGGTGGGGAGGTGTGATCCAGATTTCATAGTCACCCTCCCCTGAGCCACAGACAATCACTAATTTTTATTAAAAATGGGTGTGAAGATTCCAGTTCAAGATGGTGACATAGGAAGATCCTGAACTCACCTGTTCCTACGGACACACTGACCTTACAGCTACCCAGGGAACAATCTGCTCCTAAAAAGCCTACGGCTGGCTGAGTGATGCCCGCACGTCAGACAAACAAGAAGGAAACCATATCAAGGCAGGAGGGAGGGGCTGGGACACGACCTGGCCATAAACCCCACCCCTGGCTCAGTGACCCACAACTGGGAGAAAACTCGAAATCTGGAGCTTCTCCCGAGGAGCAAAGCTTCAAACCCCACATCAGTACCTCAATGTGTAGGGTCTGCACCTGAGAGGCAAGCCTGAAAAATCATCTAATTTTGAAAAACAAAGGGGCTCATGTCCCAAGATGCACAGGACTGCAGTGATCTGGAAGGGCCCACGTGCTTGGACTCACCCGCCCGAGAGCCCAGCTCAGAGGTCGGTGCCATCTTCACAACCTCTCTCTGCTGCACTCCAGAGCACCAGCGTCTCCTGGGGGGGAGCTTTACATACTACAGGTACCCTTGTTTCCAGGTCTAGTGCCCTGGTTTCAGCAGTTGCTTCCCAGGGGATGCCACCTGGTCACCTGGCTCTGGAGGCCAGAGGGCCTGCATTCCTGGGATTCACAAGACTCTGGCGATCAGAGAGATGGTTCGTGCAAAGATGCACCCTACGGCACTGCACAGAGAGCAGATGGAGCCCCAATATTTGTGACGGCCACCCAGGGGACACCACGAGATAGTCTGTCCAACGGGGCTTACTTTTGGGGCCCCACACGACTGTATATATTTATACACTTTTGAAAGCTAATGCCTGAGGGTCTGGCTTCCAAGCAGCCTGTACTGAGGTGCTGAGATCCTCCCCTTAAACACACTGACAGGTTGTGGTACATAATCAATGACTGGGAGACATCAAAAATACAATGGGCTTCTGAGAGAAGCACAAAGGTTTGACTGATGACCAAGAGCTGGGGAAGGGTTGACAAGAAAACGTATGAAATAATAATAAATCTCACTGAAAGGTAATTATATAGTATAGATATAAATTAGGCACTTATAAATAATTAGTTAAGGGATAATAAGATAAAAAGATGTAAAATATGACATCAAAAACATAAAACGTGGTGGAGTGGGAGAGAAAAAATGCTGAGCTTTATTTAGAATGGGATCAAACTTAAGTTCTTATCAACTTAAAATAGACTGTTATAGATGTAACTTATTAAGCCTCACAGTAACCACAAAGCAAAAACCTATATAGAAAATATACAAAAGAAAAAGACAAAGGAATATAAGCATTATATAAGCACTAAAGAAAGTCATAAATCATAAAGGAAGAGAACAAAAGAACAGAGAGGAACTACAGAAACAGCCCGGAAAAAGAAAATGGCGGTAAATTCATACCTATCAATAATTAATTTAAATATAAATGGACTAAACCCTTCTATCAGAAGACATGGGGTGACTGAGTGGATAAAAATATAAGACCAGGGCTTCTCTGGTGGCGCAGTGGTTGGGGGTCCGCCTGCCGATGCAGGGGCGTGGGTTCGTGCCCCGGTCCAGGAGGATCCCACGTGCCGCAGAGTGCCTGGGCCCGTGAGCCATGGCCGCTGGGCCTGCCCGTCCGAAGGCTGTGCTCCGCAAGGGGAGAGGCCACAGTGGTGAGAGGCCCGTGTACCACCAAAAAAAAAAAATATATATATATATATATGACCAATCTATAGGCTGCCTACAAGAGACTTAATTCACATATAAGACCACACACTGACTGAAAGTGAAGGGATGGAAAAAGACATTTCCTACAAATGGAAACCAAAAGAAAGCTGGAGTAACTATACTTATATCAGACAAAAGACCTGGAAACAAAGACTGCAATAAGAGACAAAGAAAGGCATCACATAATGATAAGAGGTCGACCCAACAAGAGGATGTAACATTTGTAAATATCTATGCACTCAACACAGGAGTGCCTAACTATATAAAGCAAATATTACCAGAACTAAAAGGAGAAATAGATAGCAATACAGTAATAGTAGGGACTTTAATACCCCACTTACATCAATGGCTAGATCATCCAGATGGAAAATCAATAAGGAAACATTAGCCTTAAAAGATACGCTAGAATGCATGGCTTGTACAGATATATACAGAGCATTCCACCTGAAGGCAGTGGAATACACAAGCTTCTCAAGTACCCATGGAACATTTCCCAAGCTAGATCTTATGTTAGTCCATAACACAAGTCTTAATAAATTTACAACAGAAATCAGATCAAGCGCTATTTCCTGACCACGATAATATGAAACTAGAAATTAATTACATGAAGAAAACTGTAAAATTGGCAAATAAGTGGAGATTAAACAACATGCTACTGAACAGCCAATGGTTCAAAGAAGAAATAAAAAAATAAAAACTACCTTGAGACAAATGAAAACGGAGTTATAGCAAACGCAAAATTTGTGCGATACAGCAAAAGCAGTTCTAAGGGGAAAGCTCACAGTGACACAGGCCTACTTCAAGAAACAAGAAAAGTCTCAAATAAACAACTTAACTTTACACCTCAAGGAACTAGATAAAGAAGAACAAACAAAGCCCAAAGATAGGAGAAGTGAGGAAATAAAATTTAAAACAGAAATAAATGAAATGGAGACTAAAAAGGCGA
Source organism: Delphinapterus leucas (assembly GCF_059928025.1). Classification (NCBI taxonomy): domain Eukaryota; kingdom Metazoa; phylum Chordata; class Mammalia; order Artiodactyla; family Monodontidae; genus Delphinapterus; species Delphinapterus leucas. The sequence goes on along the minus strand of NC_143137.1, from coordinate 103,485,062 downwards.
TAGAGAAGATCAATGAAACTAAGATCCCGGTCTTTGAAAAAAATAAACAACACTGACAAACCGTTAGCTAGACTCAGCAGGACAAAAAGAGGACACAAATAAATGAAATCAGAAATGAAAAAGGAGACTTTATAACTGATATCACAATTTACAAAGAAACATAAGAATCTACCACAAACAATTACACACCAACAAACTGGACATCCTAGAAGAAATGGATAAATATCTAGAAACATACAACCTACTAAGACTGAATGATGATGAAACAGAAAACCTGAACAAACTTGTTACTAGTAAGGATATTTAATCAGTAATAAAAATCCTCCCAACAAATGAAAGTCCAGGATCAGATGGCTTCACTGGTGGATGCTACCAAACTTTCCAAGAAGAAGCAATACCAATCCTTCTCAAATTCCTCCAGGAAACAGAAGAGGAGGGAACGCTTCCAAACTCATTTTATAAGGACAGCATTACCCTAATACCAAACAAAGATGCCACAAGAAAAGAAAATTATAAGCTAATATCCCTAATGGACATAGATGTAAAAATCCTCAACAAAATATTAGCAAACCAAATTCAACACTACATTAAAATGATCATATACCATGATCAAGTGGGATTTATTCCAGGGATGCAAGTATGATTCAACATATGCAGATCGGTCAATATGATACACCAAATTAACAAAATGAAGGCTAAAAAAATCATGATCTCAACAGATGCAGAAAAAGCATTTGACAAAATTCAGTATCATTTTTGATAAAAACTTTCAACAAAGTGGGTATAGAGGGAATATACCTCAACATAATAGAGGTCATATATGATATGCCCACAGCTAACATCATACTCAGTGGTGAAAAGCTGAAAGCATTTCCTCTAAGATCAGGAACAAGACAAGGATGCCTACTCCTGCCACTCTTATTCGACATAGTATTGGAAGCAGTAGCCAGAGCAATTAGGCAAGAAAAATAAGTAAACGTAATCCAAATTGGAAAGCAAAAAGTGAAACTCACTGTTTGGAGATGCCATGAAATTGTATATAGAAAACCCTACAGGCTCCATCAAAAGACTGTTAGAGCTAATAACAAATGAACTCAGTAAAGTTTCAGGATACAAAATCAATTGCACCTTTATATACTAACAATGAGAAATAAAGAAAATAATCTCATTTACAATTACATCAAAAAGAATAAAGTACCTAAGAATAAATCTAACCAAGGAGATGAAAGGCCTGTACACTGAAAACAGTAAGACATGAATGGAAGAAATTGAAGATGCACATGAATGGAAGATATTCCATGCTCATGGGTTAGAGGAACCAATATTGTTAAACTGTCCATATTATCCAAAGCAATCTACAGATTCAATGCAATCCCTATCAAAATTTTTCATTTTTCAAAGAAATAGTACAAAGAGTCTTAAAATTTGTATGGAACCACGAAAACCCCGAATAGCCAAAGCAGTCTTGGGAAAGAACAGCAAAGCTGGAGGCTTCAAGTTCCCTGATTTCAAACCACAGTTGGCTCTCCATATCCGTGGGTCCTACATGTGAGGATTCAACCAACTGTGGATTGAAAATATTTGAAAAAAAAATTCCAGGAAATTCCAAACAGCAAACTTGAATTGCTGCACACCAGCAATGCAATACATTTATGTTGTATTTCCAATGCTTTAGATAGTGTTTACATGGTACTGGGTGTTATAAGTGATTGAGAGATCATTTAAAGTATATGGAAGGATGTGCACAGGTTATACACAAATACTACACCATTTTATATAAGGGACTTAAGCATCTGCAGATTTTGGTATCTGAGAGGGGTCCTGGAACCAATTCTCCGTGGATACCAAGGGACAACTGTATATTACAAAGCTATAGTAATTAAAACAATACGATAATGGCACAAAAACAGACACACAGATCAAAGGAACAGAACAGAGAGACCAGAAATAAACCCATACATATATGGGCAATTATTTATGACAAAGGAGCCAAGAATATACAATGGGGAAAGACACTCTCTTCAATAAATGATGTTGGGAAAACTGGAGCTACATGCAAAAGAATGAAACTCAACCACTATCTTATACCATACCAAAAAATTAACTCAAAATGGATTAAAGACTTGAACATAAGACTTGAAATCATAAAACTCCTAGAAGAAAACATAGGTGGTAAGCCCCTTGACTTATGTTAAGGATGTCTTGGTGATGATTTTTTCAATCTGACACCAAAGCAAAAGACACAAAAGCAAAAGTAAAAAGTAGGACTATATCATATTAAAAAGCTTTTGCACAGCAAAGGAAACCATCAACAAAGTAAGAAGGCACCCTAGTGAATGGGAGAAAATATTTGCAAATTGTATATATGATAAGGGGCTAACAGCCAAAATGTATAAAGAACTTATATAACTCAACACTAAAAAAAAAACAAAAAAACAAAAAAAAACCAAACAATCCTATTAAAAAATGGGCAGAAAACCTGAAGAGACATTTTCCCAAAGAAGATACACAGACGGCCAACAGGCACATGAAAAGATGCTCAGAATCACTAATCATCAGGGAAATGCAAATCAAAACAATAAGATATCACTGTACACCTGTCAGGATGTATTATCAAAAAGACAAGAAATGAGAAGGGTTGGAGAGGATGTGGTGAAAGGAAACTATGCATTGACAGAAATGTAAAATGGTGTAGCTACTATGGAAAACAGGATGGAGGTTCCTCAGAATACGAAAAACAGAGCCACCATGTGATCCAGCAATTCTATTTCTGGATATCTAAAGAAAACGAGAACACTAATTCGAAATGATACATGTACCCCCATGTTCACTGCAGCATTATTTACAATAACCAAGATACGGAAGTAACCTACATGTCCACTGATGGATGAATGGATAAAGAAGATATGGCATATAAACAGAATATTATCCAGACATAAAAAGGAATAAAATCTTGCCATTTGTGACAACAAGGGTAGACCTTGAGGGCATTATGCTAAGTGAAATAGGTCAGACAGAGAAAGATAAATATTATATGATCTCTTGGTCTCTCGTGTAAGTGGAATCTAAAAAATTAAAAAAAGAAAGATTGGGAGTTTGAGATTAGCAGATGCAAACTATTATATATAGGATGGATAAACATACTATAGCACAGGGAACTATGTTCAATATCCTGTGATAAACCATAATGGAAGAGAATATAAAAAAGAGTATGTATATGTATGGCTGGATCACTCTGCTGTACAGCGGAAATTAACACAACACTCTAAATCAGCTATACTTCAATAAAATAAAAAGAATTTTAACAGAAAGCTCACAGATACAAAGAACAGATTGCTGGTTGCCAGAGACGGGGGTGAGGGCTGGGAGAAACGGGTGAAGGGGGTCAACAAAGGGTTAAAAAAATGCAGAAACAGAAGGTTTCTATTACAATCCTGGGGACCAGGCGTGGTGCTAGACAATTACGTGAATTCTCATTTCCATCCTTTCTTTCACAGGTACTGTTTTACCCCCATTCTTACAGACGAGGAGGAAGGAGACTGGCCCCCAGCACCATGGCTAGATACTGTGTGACCCATAGGAGAGTGCATTCTCACCAGTACTGAGCTACGGGTGCTACACAAGCTGTTACGCTACTAACCAACCACGCAAAGTCCTGAAACGTCAGAGAACTTGACAAAATCTGCAGTATCAGCACGCCACATTTTGCCAGGTGCAAGGTCTGCAAAATTAGCCCCAGCAAAATGGAAATAACACTCATAATAAATGACCTAGAGCCATTTTTTGCCCCAGGTGACACTCGGCCTGTTTATTCTATGTAAGAGCACAGACAACAAGAGGTAGTCATCAAACTAACCCTAAAACCAAATCACACACTTGGCTTCACCTGGGTCCAAGAACCTGTGATGAGAGTATCCACACAAAAAATTAATCAACAGTCGATCTAAGAAAGAAATGGAAAATTTTATTTGAGCCAACCTGAGGATTATAACCCGGGAGACGGTCCTTCAGTAAAGCCCTGAGGACTGTTCCGCCTGTTAGAAGTCAAAGCAAGGTTACATAAGTTTTTGGACAAAGGGTTACCCGTCAAATGGCGTGTTACTGACAGCGTACACAACCCAGACCTACACACACAAAGTGAGTAGTGGGTCATGGGTCTTCGTGGCCCCTCACAAGATGAAGAAAGAAGGTCATCTCCTAAGGAGTAGTGACCCTTGATGAGATGAAGGAGTGTTATCTCCTAAGGAGGTCTGGTTACTGCAGATGCCCAACCCACACTAAACGTGGGGGACGAGGACCAAACAGGCAAAGGAAGTTTTATGTTTAAATTTTTCTTCCCTTGCCATAAGATATGAATTTTACTTCATCAAGAGAAAGGAAAACTTACCACGCCAGCCTTCCCGAATCAAGGAGTGAGGGTAAGAATACATTCTAGTTATGCTGTATGAATACAGGCTATTGACTCTGACTTGCAAATACATGGACCATCTCTAAGTACAAAAAACTTTTCTCCAAAAGAGGAAGATGCCCCCCATGAACCCCTTCCTCACATCAGTCACAGTGGGTCTCTGCCCACCTGACTACACCCTGATCCAGGACCCTGTCCATCTCCTCTCCAGCCCTCAAAGGAAAAAGCAACTCTTACAGTATTTGAGGGCTTCTAACTATACCTTAGTCCTTAAGTATGGATATAAGTTAACCTGTAAATTAACACAAGGGGAGGTACACTGCGTAAAACTCAGAACGAGGGTTGGGTGACTAACAGCAAAGACCAGGTTTTGCTTCACAGAAGGGGCAGCTGTCACTCGGAGATGGGACAGGGAGGTCGGTGGTTGGCAAACACCAACAGTCTCACGACCGTACACTGTTACAAGGGGTCTGTGTCTTAGGAGCTAGGGAAAGGTGGGGGATTCCTGCCAAAACAATTATTGTGGCTCAGAGAAGCAGCCAAACATCTCAAGCCAGTGAAATAGTAACTAACCAGAAACATGACGTCACAAACAGCCCGCTTAGTAATGACAGCACAGGGGTCCCTGTGCCACTCACTCTACTTCCATTCTTGCTTTCCTGCGAGGTTGAAGGTTTTCCCAAGTTACTAACTTACTGATTTTAAGCAAAACTGGTGGGTCCTGTCATAAACCCTGCCATGGGTGTCCTGGCTGCCCACGGGAGCCCACAGAACTCTCTCGATGCAGACTAGAAGCCAGAGGCCATGTGAGATACCTCATGGCCTTCTCTCCCGGAAGAGAACCCTCGGCCGGGTCACTGGTTCTCAGCAACACCCGGCCATCTGCACCCTGTCCTCCTCTATCCCCCCCTCGGGAGGGACCAATGAGTCAGAGCAAGGCAGCACTTTCCTGATGACCTGGTCGCTCAGCCCACGTGACAGGAGAGCAGGGGTTCACTCCGGACGGAGCACGGCTGTGGACGTGACCCGACCCATCAAGTACCGAAGGGCCCGCCCCCCGGCTGGGCATGTACTGCAGCCGATCCCGCCGGGGTAGGCATGACATTGCATCGCGGCCCCTCTACAAGACGGCCGGGGAGGGGATGCTGGTAGCGTAACAAACGCGTGAGCAGCAGACGTAGGACAGGACAGGAGGGCCCGCTCGTCCTACCACCCGCTCGGTTTGTTCCCTGGGACCCTCCTCCCTCGAGAAAAGGAAAATGAATACAGACCAAACATCCACTAATACAACTAATGGACTAATACAATGTCCACTTGTCAGCTGGGCCAGCACACAGCGCCTGGGTCAGCTTTAGGCTCTAGAGGGACTTGTCTGGGAAGAGAGAGGACGTCCGCCCTCTAAAGCACCCTGGACAAAATGCAGCACAGGGCGTCAGAGCAATCTGAGAAACAAACAGCACACTTCCAAATGGAATCGAATGTGTTCTGACTCTGTCCCCGGGGCACTCTGGCCAACCAGGACTCCACCTGCTGACAGCGAATCTTGGTCCCCCCTCCCTGGACCCTCCCCCATCACAGAAGGTGACTGCCCGCACTGAGTATCGGGGAGCCTCAAGGACCAGGCCCAACGCCAGCCACGGGCTGAATCCCTCCAGGAGGCGAAGGGAGTCCAGTCACCCAGCTACACAAGGACCTCAAATGAAAAGGGCCGAGTAATGAAGCTGGCTGACAAGGCAGAGGCACAAGCTGGTGAGAGCCCAGCGTGGAAGTCGGGGAGATGGGTTCAACATCCTGGCGTACTGGCCGGGCGACAACCCCTTACACCCCGAGCCTCAGCTTCCTCGTCTAAAGTGGGGAGCCAGTCCTGAGATACCGCCCCCGGTGGGGCACACAGGGCACCGCGGTTAGGAGAGCCGGGGTCTGTCAGCACAAAGCTCCCCGCTTGCTCCCGCGGCACCCCCGCCCTACCCCCGCGTCTACCAGCCCGGCAGGCACGCACCGGGCACCGGGTGCTTCAGGGATCATCCGCGGCGGGGCTACCCTCCCAGCAGAGCGCCGGCCCCGTACTCCCTGCCCCCGGTCAGCAGGGTGAGGACAGGCGTCGCTTCCCTGGACTTTCTCAACCATCTCAGAACTTGGAAAGGGTTCTCACTGCCCTGGTGGACTAGGAAAAGGCCCCAGGGTTTAATATGATGTAACCCTGGGGTGGCTCTTCCTTGTTTCCACGTCCCTCTGGCGAGCAGAGGGCACGAGGCCAGGGGTGACCGGCAGCCCCCAGCCGAGAATATGGAGTCAGAACGAGGGAAGCTGGGTCCCCAGCGCATCCCACCTGGGTTCCCACACAGCACCTGGCTCCTCAGAGGGCAGGTATGAGGCGGGGCGGGGCAGGGCAGAGCTTCCAGAAGCATGGTGAAGGGCCCCCCCACCCCCCCCACCCCCGCTGACAGGTCAGGTGATGTTCCCTTGAGGCTATCTTCCTCGGAGCTTTGTGCAAAGCAAGTGGCCAAGACAAAGCAACAAGGACCTGCTGTATAGCACGGGGAACTCTACTCAATATCTTGTAATAATCTATAATGGAAAAGAATCTGAAAAAGTATATATATATATATATATATATATATATATATATATATACACACACACACACATATATATGAAAGCATGTGTAACTAAACCACTTTGCTGTACAACTGAAACGAACACAATATTGCAAATCAACTACACTGTAGTTTTAAAAAAAAGGGGCGTGGGAAGAGCAGCAGCTCAGATCCCAGGGCACAGCACACTCGGTTCTCCGTCGAAGGTCTGCTTGCCCGTGGGACTTCGGGGTCCCAACCTCGGCACGGGCTCCAAGAAGCTGTGCATCGTGTCCTTCGTGTATGAAAAACCTTATTGTGACATGAGCCAAACACATAAATCGCCACTGTGACAAACTCTCTGATCCTGAGTAAATAACTGCACTGTGCCTGTTTCCTCATCTATGATGTGAGGTCTTTGCACCACATGACCTCTGTACTTCTTTTCAGCTCCAAAGCTGATTCTATATATTACATACAAATGTTCTGCGGCTAATTCATTCCTAGAACCATGGTTGAAATAATATTATGGGGACTTCTGTGCTTCCAGCCAAGATAGAATACCAGAGATTGCACGTACCCTCTCTTCTTAAATAACCAAAAATTGAAGTGGTTTTCATACACTGGACACCAGGTAGCACAGGAAAGCACTCGAGAGAGAGGGGAAACAGATGTGGGGAGATCTCCCAGGGCAACCCCCCCTTCGAGGGCTCCAGAGAGTTTCCAATCTGCAGTGCAAGGAAGGGGTCTCAGGCAGTGTCTGGGGGTCCTTCTAAGGAGGTAGAATTCAAAGGTCAGGGAGGCCGGGGCAGAGAGGAGGTTGTGGCATGGAGGAGGGCCTTAGAGACATGCAGGGGGTGCCCCAGTGCAGGCACTCGAGGAAGCTACCAAGGCCAGGAAAAAACCACCAGAAAGAAGCAGGCACAACAAGCCCCAGAGCTCGCACAGGGCAGGACGAAGTCTGCATTCATAGCAGCCACACGGGAAACCTCCTTACACACGAGACGCTGAATCGAGTCCTCAGAAGGGTCTTACCTTAATAGTGAGAGCAAATTAGGCCTAGACCTAAAGTTATTCTAGGCCCAGCTCACAAAGTTTAAACGCAGGCTTCGGAAGGAGCAAACTGTTTCCAAGAAGCCTAACTGTTCCTGTAACAAATCTCCCAAATATTTAAAGGAACACCCACAAAAAGAAAAAGAAAAAAAAAAAAAAAAAAGCCAGCATTCAAGCACGTAAAATTCACGTCTGGTATCCAATCAAAAACTGCCAGGCATGAAACGAAAATCAGACCCATATTGATAAGAGAAATCAACCAAGAGAAACAGACCTAGAAATGTCGAAGACAATAAAACGAGAAGACAGGTGTGTTAAAACAACTGGGATAAATATATTCCATGTGGGCTTCCCTGGTGGCACAGTGGTTAAGAATCTACCTGTCAATGCAGGCGACACGGGTTCGAGCCCTGGCCCTGGAAGATCCCACATGCCGCAGAGCAACTAAGCCCGCGCCCACGCGCCGCAACTACTGAGCCCGCGCGCCACAACTACTGAAGCCAGTGCACCTAGAGCCCGTGCTCCGCAACAAGAGAAGCCACCGCAACGAGAAGCCCGCACTGCAACGAAGAGTAGCCCCCGCTCGCCGCAACTAGAGAAAGCCTGTGCACAGCAACAAAGACCCAATGCAGCCAAAAAATAAATAAATTAAAAAAAAAAAATATATATATATATATATATATTCCACGTGTTCAGGAAGGGAAAGGAAAGCATGACCTGATAAGTAAAAATAAAAAATGAAAGATATACAATGACCAAATCCAACCTCTGGAGAGGAAAAATACAGCAGTGGAATCAACAGCAGATGAGATGCTGCACCCCTTCCCCGCCCTCCCTCCATCCCGATGTCTGATCTCCAATGACACACTGGGAAACTCCCTCCCACCGAGGGCTGGGGTGGTCTGGGGTAGCAGAGCCCCCATGAAGATACAGCAATGGAAACCCAGAAATACTTCAGTGAAGGCCACTCAGCCACCCTTCAGCTCGGTGCCTACGCCAGACACAAGAAGAAGCCTCAAACCCTTCCTAATCTACACTCTAACCAGCCCCCAGCCCGGAGACCAGGCTCCTAACCCCACGTCCACCCACACTCTCCGTGTGGCCACAGCAGCATACGAACCCAGGCCGTGCCACAGCTCACCCTGAACCGCTGGCTCGGGGAGAAGCCAAGACGTGAGTCCTGCACATATCACACCCCAGGATGGGAGACAGAGGACAAGCCCAGGGACCCCGAGACTGCACCCTCAATCCTCGCACTGTGGCCCTAGTTCAGTCCGAGAACTTGCTCCTTAAGAAGCAGGTTTCGTAGGGCTTCCCTGGTGGCGCAGTGGTTGAGAGTCCGCCTGCCGATGCAGGGGGCATGGGTTCGTGCCCTGGTCCGGGAAGATCCCACATGCCGCGGAGCGGCTGGGCCCGTGAGCCATGGCCGCTGAGCCTGCGTGTCCGGAGGCTGTGCTCCGCAACGGGAGAGGCCACAACAGTGAGAGGCCCGCGTACCGCAAAAAAAAAAAAAAAAAAAAAAGAAGCAGGTTTCGTAAATGCATCAACCCCCACTTCACCGGGACCCCGAAACATAACACACTGACCCTGACGATGAGCCCTGGAAACCCTGAAAACAGAAACTGGCTTTCACGGCTCTCGGTACAAGAAAGCTTCGCCAAACCAAAGGAAAGAAGCCTACAATTAGTGGTCAATGGCTTTAAGCTCATGGGGGACGAGAGAATCCTCCCCAGGGTGACACAGTGACCAGGCCAGCAATCACTGCGCTTCGGAGGTGAGGGTGCCCCACCACTGGGTCACCTACGGATCAGAGAAATATAGCTGATCTTCCAAGAGATAAACGCACCAAGCTTCTAGTAATAAGGCGAGCACATTAGTGCTTACGGCAAAGATCCTGTCCTTTTGTCTGGAGAAAACGGATAGTAAGCGCTAAACATACTATGCAATTTATTTATTTATAATTTAAGAGGGCGGGGCCATGGAATAATAAAAAAGTAGCCTGCAGCAGGGTAAGCAGGAGAGGAAACTGCGATTTAGATTTAAACAAAACTCGAGGGAGGACCTCACTTTCTGGAAAGGGGCCTCGAGCAAAGGCTGGAGGGCGGAAGGCCCAGGTGTCAAGGGCGATATGGACCAAGGACCTCCGCCCGGGTACTGGTGGCAGCCTGGGCAAAGTGCATTCTATATCTTCATCTTGATCGTGACCATCCTTAACAACCACAGTAGATGCCGCCTTCCCTGTGAAATAAACGTCACATGCAGCCTCTTACGTTTCCGTCATACTTTGGAAGTTTCTACCAATAATGATGACGTGTTCTTCCTATGAGCTTATGCTCCTTTTACGGTTTTTTAAAATTTATTATTTAAGCCCAGTCCCTTTCTCCTGAGCTGGCTCCGCGGCACCTGGAAGCAGCTGTTGGAGACAGCCTTCCCCTCCCCATCTCCAGCAGCCAGGGCAGGACTGAAAACCTTCACAGAACTTCCTACATCTCAGCAAGCCCAGGAGAACTCCCCAAAGGCTGAAGGCCAGAAAAAGAAATGTCAGATCTCCACCACCTCTCCAGAAAAACTAAAGCACAGTGACAGAAAGTTCAGTAAGATCTTTCCTTAAAGGTTAATTAGAGGACAATCTCATAGATGTTGATAATAATGGTAGCCTTCAATTATAGGAACTTCAAACACTTTTCTTTTGACTTCTGCCTAGTTAATAAAAAAATAATAATAATAATTTTTAAAGGACCAGTGGCCACATTCTCATGGTCTCCCTCGAACATGCATAAATATTTAGCATGTTCTGGGGAAAGTGCCAAAGTGAGTGTTTACTGTATATGAAGATCGTTGCTGGGTTAATAACTGCAGGGGAGGCCCGGGGAGCAGAGGACACTTTGCCCAAAGAGGAAAAAGTAGCCAGGAACAATACAAGGACCCAGGCAGGCCACTGTGAGACGCAGTATGAGCTAAGTACGGCACCGAATATTATGGAAACCTAGCTGCTACTATAAAGACCAAACGCTTAAATAGAAATTAGAGTCAAGAAGCTCGTGTTGAAATTACTCCACATGCTTTAATAAAAGGAGTAATTTTCAGGTTCCTCCTTCTCCAAAAATGCACCATTTTTGAAAAACAGTTGCAACTGCGAAGTTTCCGTCCATCGAAACATTTTCTGCGTGATCACGACCTGCCCCTGTCCTCCAGCTGCCCGTCCAATGCACCTGCAGAAAGGATCCAGCTTATTCATCCCTTTGCAGCCGAGTGAAAAGGAAGTTCTCCAACGCCCAGACCAGCCAAGAAAGTGCCACGTCACCCCATCACCTCCAAGACACATCCTGCTTCATCTCCAAATCTAACCAGTCGTTAAGAGGACCACCGGGTGCACGACGGGCCATAATCAGATATTGCAACACGGTGACAGGGCCCCGCCCGTGACCCCGTCTTCAGAGAGCACAGAAGTCACCCCAGAGGCTCTGCGGCTGCAGCCTTGGCCCCCCACACAAGCCGCCATCCACCAAACAGGCCCACAGACAGGAGACAAGCACGGCCTCTGATCTGCGGCCCCGGGAAGGACACCCCTGGGGAGACAGGGGGAGCGGGCTCTCCCCGCAACAGCCAGAGCGCACTTTCAAACCCAGAGCCGAAGGCACGGGCAAGCCCTGGGCACCCCAGCTTCCAACAGGGCCATCCTGCTTCTGGGAAACGGGGCAGAGCCTCCACGCGGGCCGGGCACAGGTGAGACACAACTCAGGGCTGAGCACGGAGGTCGCGTGGGCAGAAGGCGGCCGTGTGAGTGGGGACAGCACAGCAGGTGGCGTTCAGGTCTGTGACGGGCACACCACGACCCCCGTCCACCTCCCTTAGAAGGTCCAGCCACCTTTCCTGCAAAGAGGGAGCATTAACCTGAGACCCGGGGGCCCGCCTGGACATGTGCAGAAGGTAGGGTGCACAGGGGCCCCGCCGGACCAAGCAGGACCGCCCAGGCCCCAAGGGATGACACAGATGACAGCCAGAAGTCAGCTGACACCAGAAAGGGCAAGTGCAGGTCCGCAGGCCCTGTCACATGACAGCAATAAACACGAGTCAGGGGAGTGGCTGTCAACAGAAGCCAGGCCGCCAGGACGCTAAGCAGCCCACCAGGAACCCAGGGCCCGAGTCACCATTCCACAAGCGGATCCTGCCCTCTCCCTGCCCCCGCTCTCACTCCGATGGCCCCAAGCCCTGCCCCCGCTGCAGCAATGAAACCTTACTAGACAGAGCATTAATTAAGTGCGGCCCCTCAATCGACTGACCGGCCTGCCGGCCGGCATCACACACCCGCCCAGCCAAGCACAGGGCGCCCAGGAGAAGCCAAGAGACAGGATGGGGAGACCCGGCCCACGGGCCCCAGCCCGAGCTACCGGGTACCAGCCGCGTGACCTGGGAGTTACCAGCGCCTGCAAGCCTTGGTCCCCCTAAAAGAAACAGATGCCTAACCTACGCACGGTGCTTGCCATGGCATCAGATGCAGGACAGAACACACAGAAGGCACTCAATAAATACAGCTCTGTGATGCTTCAGAAGAAATCCAAGACCTCAAGCCCACGCTCTTCCAGAGGTATTCAGTCAATACAAGCAAAAGCATTCAGGATAGAGCAAGTCTGTCCCTCTCTAATAAGAAATGTATACTCTTACAATTTTCATTTTTCACGGATTCTAAGACACTCCCCCATTTTAACAATTTTGAAATTTAAACACTTTCCAACCTATCCACAGTTAAGGATTATACGTGATAATCTTTATTTTGAATGAAAAGTTGTCATTAAAATTGACCCTTTATCCCATGGCACTTTAGGATCAAGGAAATTCAGCGAGTGTAGAATCCCAGGACACAAACACAACGCTTCATCGCAAGGCTCTGAGGAGAGTGGGACCCGTGTGGTCCCGACAATGTGAACACTCACATCCTCCACAGATACCAACGTTAAGAAAAACACACCTGTTACCCGGTAGGGGAAATGGCCTTGGTCTGCCTTGCTAGTCTCATCTGAAAAGGGGAGAACATGCGGGGTTGTGGGAAGATTCCTACTTAGGAAAATCCAAGTGAAGTCCTTGGCATGCCAACCAGCACATAGTTAGCGGCTTGGTTTTCTCACCTGTAAAATGGGTATCACAGAGATATGAAGATCCCACCTCTGAGGGTTGGTGGAGGGTAAAATCAGAGAACCCAAGTCAAGGATCCAGAAGTGCTGAATCTTCTCCCCACTAGCCGATCTCCACTGAGCGTGAGCGACGGGTTCCATCAGGAAATGATGCAGGGTCCCCGCTGGTCCCCCCCCCCCCCGCCACCAAGCTCATGGCTCAGTATGATGGTCTGTGTTTCCTCTGCTTGTCCGTCCCACCAGGGCTGGGAGTCTCCCAAGGCAGGGCTCCCTCCTCCTGCATCTTGATCCTAACATGCAGCCACGGTCGGCTCATCATTCCCAGAACACGAAGGGAATGAACAATCTGCCACGTGACTCCCAGTGTTGAAAGAAAAGGGCGTTCAACTGATTCCACAAGTGACAGAAAATGTAAACTCGTGTGCTGTTTCCTAACATGTCACTGACCATCCAGGATTCCAGTAAATAAAACCAAATGACTACAGTTTGTCACATCAGGGAGAAAATGTTTACCCAAACCAAGTATCATCTATTTTTTTGTAATTTTAATTTTAATTATTTATTTTTGGCTGTGTTGGCTCTCCGTTGCTGCGCGTGGGCTTTCTCTCGTTGCGGTGAGCAGGGGCTACTCTTCGTTGCGGTGCACGGGCTTCTCACTGCGGTGGCTTCCCTTGTTGTGGAGCACGGGCCCTAGGCACGTGGGCTTCAGCAGTTGTGGCACACAGGCTCAGTAGTTGTGGCTCGCAGGCTCAGTAGTTGTGGCGCATGGGCTTCGTTGCTCCGCGGAACATGGGATCCTCCCAAACCAGGGTTCAAACCCGTGCCCCCTGCATTGGCAGGCGGATTCTTAACCCCTGTGCCACCAGGGAAGCCCTCCTTTTGAAGTGAATTTTCTACAGTGATTTCAAAGACTTGAAAAGATTATAACCTTGAAGTGACAGAGGCATCACACAAAAAAATCACTTACAAATTCTACTGCTAAATAAGAATCTATACTCTGGGCTTCCCTGGTGGCGCAGTGGTTGAGAGTCCGCCTGCCGATGCAGGGGACATGGGCTCGTGCCCCGGTCTGGGGAGATCCCACATGCCGCGGAGCGGCTGGGCCCGTGAGCCTGCGCGTCCGGAGCCTGTGCTCCGCAACGGGAGAGGCCACAACAGTGAGAGGCCCGCGTACCGCAAAAAAAAAAAAAAAGAATCTACACTCTAACACATCAGCAGCTCACGTCGTGTATCAGAATAACAGTTCCCATTTAATGAGGTTTGTTTATGCGCCAAGACAAGGCCAGGGGCTCTTACATAGGTGACTTTCATTCTCACAGTGACGCTGTAAGCAAGGCGCGCGCAGAGAACCCAGAAGGCGTCCAGTCACGGAGAGCGCATTGTCGACGCGTTCGTCAGCTGCCGGCTTCACTGCGCAAAACACCTCCGTTAAATAGTGGTGGTGACTGAACTCAGAAACAATCGTGAACGACCTGCGAAGCCGCTTTAGGTGAAGACCCTAGCCACTGGAAGAGTCTCATAAAAGCAAGGGATGCCTCGTAGTGGTTGCCAAGGGGGAAGGGGGTGGGGGAGGGAGGGATTGGGAGTTTGGGGTTAGCAGATGCAAACTATTACACATAGGATGGATAAACAACAAGGTCCTGCTGTACGGCACAGGGAACTCTATTCAGTATTCTGTGATAAACCAGAATGGGAAAGAATATTAAAAAAAAAAAGAATGCACATATATGTATAACTGAGTCACTTTGCTGTACAGCAGAAATTAACTCAACACTGTAAGTCAGCTACACTTCAATAAAAAGATAAAAATAAAAAAGTGATGTCTCAACTGCTCTTGGCATCCGTCTCCCCCTACCATGACAAGTGGGAGGAGCTGTCCACAAATTTCTTGAAGAAAACGAAGTCCAATGAAAATGCCTCTTTGCCAAAGTATGGGTGAATAAGATGAGAAACAGAGAAGCCACAGGACGACCCTTTGGCTAAAAAATAAATGACAGCGACCAACGCTGGGAATGGAATTCAATTCCAGAGAATGATCCCAAGTCCAGACCATAAGGGATGAGAGCATCCAGCTCCTTCAGATGCTGCTGAAAGATGGAGGAGCCAGATGTGAACCCAACCGAAGACCCAAAGCTGTGTGTGATTGGCAATCGAGGTCTCACGGGTGGGCTGGGTCTTGTCCCTGCTGTCCCCACGATGAGGGAGGAGAGAGGTGGACACAAGGAGGCCCACTTGGGCCTCTGTCCACCCAGAAGACTCACTGCACTAACAGATGTCCTGAAGCAGGAGGTGGTCTGCAGAGGGCCAGCCGCTGCTCACCTCTGCTGGTGAGGCCCCAAAGCAGCCACAGACGGGATGTTAACTGACGGAACATGGCTGTGTTCCAATAAAACTTTATTTACAAAAGCAGGCAGAGGCCGGATTTGGCCCACAGGCTGTGGCTTGCCAACCCCTGCCCTGCAAGGGGAGGCTCCTGGCCTGAAGGCTCAGGAATGCACAACTGAAATGGGGCCAAAGGAAGCAACCTGCAGAGACGTGGGACTGAGACAGAATTTATGAAATTACCGATGGGGATGTAGGGGAAGAGGGGCTATCGCAGGAAGGCTGCTGTTTCACCCTGTACTGGCAAATGGAGTTGCAGAAGGGCAGGATCACGAGGACAGTTTCCACGACGTTTGACTTCTAATTCAAGCGGATGCGTTTTCAAATCAGAAATCAGGAAAAAAAATTATAAAAGTAGAAATAAATATTTGGATTAAATATCTGAAGATGCGCCAGTAATCTTCTTTTTTTTCCCTCTATCAAATGTGGTTTTTATTCAACTGACAAGCACTTTTCTGTAGCTGCACTTGTGGAACTTCACATGGCAAAAACAGGAGTTTTTGTCTGTAGACTTTTTTTACCTTATTAAAAATGAGACTGGTCCTAAAAATATAGGTAGAAATAAATTTAAATTCACAAAAAACTGCATTCATGAGCCTGAAGATGAGGATGGGCCTGAGGCTGTTCTGAACCTTGATCTTTGACAGGAGACTCCAGGTGCCTAGACTGCATAGACCCAGGCTTAGTTTTCCGAGGTTGGCCTCGGGCCTGGGAAAGAGAAGTGGCAAAGGTGCTGGAGCCAGCTAACTCACCCTTCAGAGGGAAGGAGGCTGGGCTGGGTGTTGCCACTTTCAAGGAATCCGTTTCCTGCGTTATCACATCCTCAGGAACTAAGCTCCCCTCGGTTCCTTCCACAAAGATACCAGTCAAATAGCGCGACACCCAGGATCGGCGTCTGCAGCGGTCCTAACCCAGGGAGACTGCCCGAAGCATCTGGGACGAGCGAAGCCGCTTCGTGTGAGAGAAGAGTTGACGCTCGCTGAGTTTTCCTTTCTGGCGCTCCAGCTCTGGGATGCTAGAAGCTGTGATATCAAGCTCTCCATCACTTCGACCCCTGCGGCCACGGGCGGCAGCTGCAGTCTCCTCCTCCTTTTCCTCCTCTTCCACGCCACTGGTCTCCTCCATGATCCGAGGAAGGCCACGCCTCCACCCCAGGCCTTCCTCTGGCCCCGGAGCTCTACCTCAGGTCGCCCGGTTCGCTTGGCCAGAGCAGTTTTCAGTCTCCGGAGCCGGCCTTCAACAATCCACGTGTTTTTCCTGTAGCGGGACATACTCGCCAGACTCTTGTCAATCTCACCGATGCCGAGGGTGGAGCCACTGCACTCATGCACAAGGAAGGCCAGGACAGCAGCCTTCTCTTGGGGTGGCTAGGCCTGAAAAGGCTGGGTGTGCAGGCTGTCACCGAGGGCTGTCTCCTCTCCATACGCCATGAGGGGCCGCGCAGGATCTCAGACCCACTGTCTCTTGTCAGTGGGATCTCGGACACCTTCTCCCCCAAGATCTTTAAGGACTGACAGGAACCTTAAAAACCTATCTCAAATTTCAAACCTACAGGTTTGAATCTCAAACGTAAATTCAAGCATCTCGTTTCTACATCACAGTTCAACACTTCACTCAAATGTCTGTACCTGAACTCATTTTTATTTTCTGTGTGTGTGTATGTGTTTCTGAAAGATAGCGAATGTTATTTTATGTATAATAAAGAAACAAAATGTACCTCATAATAGGTACATAATCAGAACCCTGGAGGATATGGCTAGGAAATAAAAATTTTCTGGACTTGAGAAAGATGACCCAGGGTCCAGGGCGGCCCGGTCACCGAGCCCACCCCCCCGTGTACTTGAGGGACCCAGTTCCGACAGGTCAAGTCAGATTCTGCAAGATGTGAGCCATGAAGAAACTTCTTGGTTCACAGCTTTGGGGATTTTGGAACTGCAGACAGTGGGCTGTAGGCCTCTATTTATAAATCCCCAAAGACCTCTCCTTCCTAAGTGACTGAAATCCAGACCCCTCCCTGGCTCTTTAGGCCAGGTGTGCTGGCCTCTGGCCCCTGAAAAGGCTCTGCCCCAGCCCGGCCCGGGTGCTGCCCCCCAGCTCTGGGCACTCCCTCCAGGGGGGTCTCCCTGACTTCCTGGCCTCTCTCTCTCCCACTGTCAGATTTTCTTTGCTTAAGAATCATTATCATTACTCACAATTATCTCATTTGCCAGTTTCCCCATGACCCTCTCCCCGACTAGGAGTCGGGAGCCCCAGGAAAGCAGCTTCTGGAGAAGAGCTGCCACCCAGCGCTCACACTGCAGGTGGCACCTGGCTGGTGTTCAGTCAACATCCAAGGAATTCAGGAGGAACTCCCTGGCGGTCCAGTGGTTAGGACTCTGCACTTTCACTGCTGAGGGCCTGGGTTCAATCCCTGGTCGGAGAACTAAGATCCCACAAGCTGCACCGCACAGCCAAAAAGAAAAAAAGCAAAACAAAACAAACAAACAACAAAAAAAACCAGGAATTACAGGGAACGACTCTGGGTGGGCGATTGAGACGAGGCTGGCCCGGTGCCGGGTAACTTCCACACCCTTCTCCCAATCCCCGCGGCACCCTGACAACACCATGCACCCTTGTTCACCAGCAGGGGCACTGAGGCATCCCATGGTTTCCCCCAAGGCCACAGAACCATGACAATATCACAGTTTAAAGGAACAGCCTAAGTCAAACAGTGAAGTAGTTCACCCCCCCTCCACCAGCCCCCCATCCCATGCCCCCCACCAACCTGCTGCCTCTGTCCCTGAAGCAGGAAGCAGGGTGATTAAATGCACAAAATCCTTCTGGTGCTTCTATGTCCAGAACAAACTCGACTGAGCAGCGACTCATTGACTGAACCCTAATCCAAGCCACAGCGATGAGTGAGCAGCTAGAATGAGAACATTATTTGTACGCTGACGATCTTACAAAGAAATTCTTCTCGCTAAAAACTTGGAGATGTATCTATTTGCTGTAACTGCAGATTACTCAAGACCGAACGCATTGTAAATCATCCCATGTTCTGAGAAATTCTGGAACTGTCGGCTGATTTTTCCAGGAACAGAGGGTAAGAGCTGCCAAGCCCGCCTGCTGGACTCTCGCAGGAGTGCAAGAGTGCCTGCAAAAGCCGCGGCACGGCATGACGGAGCCCTTCCTCCCGGGGTGACAGGCTCCGCTGGCAGGGCCCACCGTGTGTCCGCGGCCTCCTGGCTCCTGGGAAGAGCCTTGGGCAACTGGGACGGCGACTACAAACACCTAACACGTCCGCGAAGCCAGGCACTGGCTACAGCTGGCACTCCTGCCATCCCTGCCCGGACCAGGGGAAATCTGAGATGCCAGTGGGTTGAGCTAAGAGGGCTTTGGGGTGGAACCTTCCCTACGTCCTATCTGGCCCTTACGGTTCACTCTGTGACCAGCAAAGAGGACGTTGCTCAGCTAACTTGCAGACACACTTCCCCGGGGAAGGTTTTCCCTGCAGCTCACTGATCCCATTTCCCTGGGAGAGCTGGTGCCAAGTGTGAGGCTGGCAGGCTGGGGTGACAACCAGCCAAAGCTAAACGGTCAAGTGAGAGCTGAACCCATGACCCATAGCGGCATCACGGAGTTTCGATCGACAGGGTGAGGCAACCACGGCCTCTTTAAGACCCAGGGAATGATCACACAGGAGGCAGAGGGCAGGACCTGGAGAACGCTCACCCACTGAACAGGCTGGGTGTCCCCAGCAAACTTCATGGCTCTGCGAAGGTTTCAGCCCCCTTGTCTCGCTTGAAACTGACCGTGGCTTTGTCTCAAATCCAGAAATCACAGTGAATGCTACTCCTAATCTCCAGTCTTTCTTCCAAGACCTCTTTCTCTCTGACACCAAAAAAATTAAAAAAAGATACCTCTCTGCAGCCCCTATACTATGGGCAAATTATCATCACTGCAGCTAA
The DNA here is from genome assembly GCF_059928025.1 of Delphinapterus leucas. NCBI lineage: Eukaryota > Metazoa > Chordata > Mammalia > Artiodactyla > Monodontidae > Delphinapterus > Delphinapterus leucas. Next base: position 103,465,564 of record NC_143137.1, on the reverse strand, counting down.
GCACAGACTTCACAGATGAAGGGAGAGAAAAGCAAGCTCAGAGGAGTGCAAATATCACATCAAGGGACTTCAAAACGTAAGACTCCTGCTGGAAAAACAGAGGCCGAGAGAGAGGTGGCACAAGTGCTTCACATGCTGCAGGGCTGAGAAGGAGAAACCAAGATTCCCTTGTCAAATCCAAAGGCCTAAGGATCAAACGTATCTGTCTACACCATAAAGCAAAAGTTCAAACGAAAACCTGCCACAGGAGATAAAGGACACTTACAGATGAAACTCGTCCAACGGCCCATGCAGAAGGGCTGGAGGTGAACCTGCGGTCCCACAAAGCCTGCCTGATGCTATCGGGGTGGGAAGGGCTCCACCTGTGACAGGCAGGTCACTGCTGGGCCGAGGACCTTCTCCTTCCTACGTCCTCGTCCCAGAAGCTCATGCCTCTGCTTGAAATCCCAACATTCGCCACCCTTCCCACTCACCATCTGGAGTTTCAGGGCCCTGCCGGAGACAACACAGGGCCCGCTTCATTGCAGGGAAGTGTGCACTACAATGCAAGTCTTGTAGAAAAGGATGCTGCGGTCACAGTGATGATGAGCTCTTCCAAACAAAGCAAGGAAGGCCACGTGAAAGGGCCTGGTCTTTGCGCTGAAGGGCGCGTCCACAGCCCCACTCAGCACTTCCTCCTTGACCTGCTAGTGATGAATGGTCAGGTTATGAGCTACATTTGTGCCCCGGCCCTGGGCCAGACCACTGCCAGGATCCACTGCCACACTCACTCATACCTGGTAGTATGGATGGTGCAGAAAGGAATCTGGGCCGCCCGCTAAAGCCATCGGTTCCTTCCTGCCGTCTTCAAATCGCGTGGACTGGGCCGCGGCACCTGGAACGAAGACAGACCGTGAGAAGCCCGGCCAGAGGGAAAGCCCGCCGCTCACCGGCGGCTCACGGGCAACGCGCCTGCACAGGTGACGCCAGACGCCACTCAGATCTTGGGGGCGCCAGGGGGCTGGCACCAACTCCAGAACCTCGAGCAGCCACCTGTGGTCACAGGGCCCGTGGGGCAGAGGCACTCAGAGGGGTGAGGGGGCGGCCATCCACAGTTATTAACATCCTGAAGACTTTCTGAGACTTTGGGCAACACAGACCGCCTGAGTCCAAAGAAGCACTGTGGGGTGGTGGGGTGTTGCCGGCGTCCTCTGAGCACCACCCGTGTAAATGCTGCCTCCACCAGCCACAGCCTAGAAGGAACCACTGTCAGTGGACGTCGCACCACCACCTACAGGGTCCAGGCGCTCCCTGCAGGCGCCATGCTGGGAACAACACTCATGGGCGGGGCCTCTGGAATGGACCTTAAGACCCGCCGCCGGCTCCCGGGAGGGCTGGAGCGACATCAGCTCCGTGAAGACGCACACTCGGCTCCTGCAAGGAGCCCCCGACAGGCAGGGAAGGGAGGTCCTGTCTTCCTCCTGAATCTCCTGGGGTACAACCACACACCTGATCTGCACGAGACAGTCAGTGACACCCCTTTGTTTCTGGACACAAAAAACGCCACGCCTGACACTCACAGACAAGAGACCACCTATGATGTGACCTTCTCCAAGAGAAGAGCCCCCTTGTCTGCTACACACACACACACACACACACACACACACACACACACACCCCATTCCCCTCTCTCAGAAATCACCGGAATTAAGAACATTTTCAGGAACGGTGGCAACAGCCATTAACATTCTCTGTCATAATCCACCCCAGAGGCATCCTGGACCCTCGGCCCTGAAGAATTCATGACTCCTGACCATGCAAGGCTTTCTCCAGCCTCTGCACCCATAGGCTTTGTTCTCAACTCCATCAGCAGCTAAGTCCTGCTACCCTGTAGGAATGAGCTCAGGGATCACCTCCTCCAGGAAGCCCCCCTGAATTGCCCCTCACCAATCACCACCACCCACGATAGCTCAGTCAGTGTCCACTCTGGGCTCACACCCGTCCTTCCATCTGCCACACTGAGCTGCAGATGCCCCTTCTTGGTCTCACTCCCCACAGATGAACCCTGTGCTCCCTGGTAACAGAACTCTCTCCGTGGCAGCCCCCAGCCTCACTCTCAGGAAGCACCGGCGGAAAGACACCGCCTGGCTCTTCAGGGCCTGTGTCCACGCAGGCAGGGTTCACAAAGGGGGCTCAGGGGGCCCTCAGCATCACCCTGTCAGAGGGGAGAAAACCAGACAGCAACAAGGGCCACCTGCCACGTCCAGGGCTACCTGGAGGGACACCCTCCGCCCCTACGGGGACAGGTGGGTGTCCAGTGTCCCCTCCAAGGGGACGGCTCACCCCTGAGGCTGCGTTTCAGTGAACAGTAACCAGAGCCTCGATGATGCGTGAACCAGGAAACAGAGCTGAGAAGGTGTTTCCCAATCTTACCCTCCGGGGCCTGTAAAGGCTTATTTCCCTGAAGTAGCTTTACTATGAGAAAAATAAGAGAAATTGAGAAAATGGTTCACTTCTCTCAATGAAAGAATAGAAAACCCAGGAAAAATGGGACTGGAAGAAACACTACAGACAAGGACCTGCTCAGGACAAGACGAACCGATGCTGGTTCCAGCAGAACCAACACTGCAGGGAACTAAATCCACGGGAGAGAAATTCCAGAAGCACCGCAAACAGCCCACAGAGAGGATGAGCTAAAGCACAATGGCACAATGTGACATGCAGGACGCAGAGGACAGACCGGGAAAGACCAGAAATCGTCACGGGACAGGGCTCCTCACATTTCAGATTTCTCCCTCAACTCACATCACAGGCTCCGTTTTCTAGAACTCAGAAATAAAAGACTCACAGAAGCTTCTCAGAGGAAAACTGAAAGACTTAGGTAGGGCATAAAATTGGGGATACTAATTCCACCAAAGATGATTGCAAAAATAATCAAGGTCAGATCCAGTTATGGGCTGAACTGTGTCCCCTTCACCCCGCCCCAAACTCATATGTTGAAGCCCTAACCTCCAGGACCTCAGAATGTGGCCATATTTGAAGGTGGGGTCTTCAAAGCAGTAATCAAGGCAAAATGAGACATCACCATGGGTCCTGATCGAACGTAAGAGATGAGGACACAGACACACACAGAGGGACGACCACGTGAGGACCCGGGGAGAAGACAGCCATCCACACGCCCAGGAGAGAGGCCTCAGGAGGGACCAGCCCTGCCCACACCTTGACCTCAGACTTCTGGCCTCCAGAGCTATGGGAAAATAAATTTCTGTTGTTTAAGCCACCCAGTCTATGATACTTTATTATGGGGGTCCTAGAAAACTAATATAGACCCCAAATTATTAAAACACTACCAAACTGTCCTCACAGCTAAAAGGAGCAGAAGCATTTACTGTCACCCAGTTATGTCTTCTGCGAGGTCTCTGGGACTCTTTAAGTCACCCGCACAGAAACACGAGGACGGCCCACGAGAGGCCGCTGGGCTGGAGAGACCTGGCAATGGTAACAAGATGGCGGAGGTGCTTTGTCCCCACGGCAGGACGGGTGAGGCTGGTGGCCTCCCTGCAGCCTCCGCAGGCCCGGCAGCCCCCAGGCCTTCAGGCTCCTCCAGCCCTGAGGCCACTCGCCCCCGTGGCAGTTCAGTCTCCTGTGTCTGTCTGCCCACACTCTGCCACTCAGCCCTTTAAGCAGACACGAAGGCATTCTGTAGGAGTGGAAACATCTGCAGACACGGGACTTGAAGCGAGTCCCCTCCACGGTGGGGGGGGGCCTCGTGCCATCAGCTGGAGGCCTTAAGAGCAAAGATGGAGGTTTCCTGGAGAAGAAGGAATCTGGCCTCGAGGCTGTAGCAAACTCCTGCCCCACGGATCCCAGACTTGCCGGCCTCACCCTCACTGGAGCCAATTCCTTAAAATAAATCTCCGAATACACACACCCATTAACACCCCAACCACTAGCTGTAAGATCCCAGGATCACGCCACGATGCCCCGTAGGCCTCCCCACCACAAACACACGGCCGCGTGGGTCTGATGACTCTATGGGCCGCTGCCCGGCAACCGCCACGTCCTCGCCACCCCCCAGCCCTTTCAACGAACACGCCTCCTGCCTTCCACCCTCACTGCAGCCGCGCTTTCCTGGGGGTGCTGTTTTTCTCCCCTTCACCTCACTCCCAATGGCCTGGGGGAGGGGTCCGTGTGCTCCAGGCCCCTCCTTTCTGCAGAGGACAGCCCCCCTGGCCCCTCAGGATCCTCTCTGTGCCCCTCCCATCAGGCTGTCCCATGTCCCTACCTCCCCTGCTGTCACTGTCCTGTCCCCCGCTCACCCGTGCATCCTGTTTGCCCTATCCCGCACACCCTCAGGAACTCCTGGACGTAGGCGACGTATGGAGACGTACTGTTTATTTTCCCCTGGAAGCTGCAAATTTAATGGGGGTTAAGAGTGCCGAAAATATTTAAATGTGCCAGTTTTACCACCTAAATATCACCTCTGAAAGTACTGGGTCGGCCAATAAGTTCGTTCGGGTTTTTCTGCGGCTACGGAAAAACCCGAACGAACTTTTCGGCCGACCCAATATTTGCCAGATGTGGTTGCTTCCCAGCCAGAAAAATACATATCCCATAAGCCCCGTTGAGTAGGCTCTCTGGGAAAAGAGAACTACAGTTAGACACAGCAAAAGGTTTGGATTAATTGGTCTCTAATAAGATATATCAAACCCAAAGCTAACATCACATTCAATGATGAGAGATGGAAAGCTTTTCCCTCCAAGATCACAAACAAGGAAGGTGAGGATGATCCTTTCACCACTTCTACTGAACAAAGTATAGGAAGTTCTGGCCAGAGGAATCAAGCAAGAAAAAGAAAGAAACTACATCCAAATGGGAAAAGAAGAACTAAAGTTATCTCTGTTCACAGATGACATGATCTTATCTGTAGAAAACCCTAAAATTTACAAACACACACACACACACACACACACACATACACACACACACACACACATACCCTAGAGCTTAATAAATAAATTCATCAAATCTATAGGATACAAAAGTCAACATGCAAAAATCAGGTGTGTTTCCAAATACTAACAATGAAAAATCTGAAAAGGAAATTAAGAAAACAACTCCATTCAAAATAGCATCAAAAATAATAATTAAGAATAAATTTAACCAAGGCAGCAAAAGACTTGTGCACCAATTACCAAATGTCGCTATAAGAACATAAATAAGCTATAAGGCAAACATCATGTATTCATGGGTTGAAATATTTAATATTGTTAAGATAATTAATACTATCCAAAGCAATTTATAGATTCCATGTAATCCCTATCAAAGACCCACTGGCATTTTTTGCAGAAATCGATATAATGTTTCTAAAATTCATAAGGATTCTCATGGGACCCCAAATAGCCAAAAACATCTTGAAAAAGAAAAGCAAAGTTGGAGGACTCACATTTCTTGATTTTAGAACTTACTACAAGACTATGGTAATCAAGACAGTGTGATACTGGCATAAGGACAGACATAGACTAATGGAACAGAACAGAGAGCCCAGAAATAAACCCTCACACATGGTGGACTGATTTTTAACAAAGGTCCCGAGACCATTCACTGGGCAACAGGACAGTCTTTTCGACAAGTGGTTCTGGGAAACTGGATATCCACATGCAAAAGAATAAAGCTGGACTCTTACTTTACCCTACAAACAAAAATTAATTAAAAATGGATTAAAGACCTAAATGGAGAGTTAAAACTATAAAACATATGGAAAATTTTTCATGATACTGGATTTGACAATGATTTCGAGGATACGACACCAAAAACACAGGCAACAAAAGAGAAAAACATATAAACTGAACTTCATCCAACTTAAAAAATGTGTGCATCAAAGGACACTCTCAAGAGAGTGAAAAGACCCACAGAAAGGGACAAAATAGTTACAAATCATATATCTGATAAGGGCTTAATAGCCAGAATAAATAAAGAACTCCTGCAACTCAACAACAAAAAAGCAAAAAACCAAATTCAGAAATGGGCAAAGGACTTGACACTTCTCCAAAGAAGATACACAGATGATCCACAAGCATGAAAAGACTCTCAATATCACTAGTCATTAGGGAAATGCAGATCGAATCACAATGAGACACCAGGAAAATAATAAGTATGGTGAGGATGCAGAGAAATTGGAACCCTTCTGCATTGCTGGTGAGGACGTAAGGTGCAGCCTCTATAAAAACTGGCATGACAATTCCTCAAAGAATTAAACACAGAATTAACGCAAGTTCCAGCAATTCTATTTCTAGGTATACACCCAAAAGAATCGGAAGCAAGAACTCAAACAAGTACCTGTACACGCATGTTCATAGCAGCACTGTTTACAACAGCCGAAAGGTGGAACTAAACCCAGTGTCTGTTGCCAGATGAATGGATAAGCAACATGTACTATAAACAAACAATGGACTATTATTCAGCCTTGAAAAGAAGTGGAATTTTGATACACGCCACCACATGGATGGACCTTAAAGACAAACAATGCTAAGTGAAATAAACCAATCACAAAAGGACAAATACTGTATGATCTTACTTGTATGAGGTACCTAGCTTAGAGACAAAAAGTAGAATAAAGGTTACCAGGGTCTGGGAGGTGGGGGTTTTGTTTAATGGGCACAGAATTTCCGTTTGGGATGATGAAGCAGTTCTGGAAGTAAATAGCAGTGATGTTTACACAGCTTTAGGAACATAATTCCACTGAGCTGCACACTTAAAATGGTTAAAATGGCAAATTTTATGTTTTGTATATTTTATCCCCATGTTTAAAAAAATTATTGATAAGTTGGCTATTCAGTGAGCTTCCTTTAATAAAATTAACAACTTTCACTAATTTTTATAACACAACCATGAGAGCAGGCAGAATTTCGATGCTAATGCTCAGAGACGTATAAAGAAGTGATTCCAAATATAGCTTTTGTTTATTCAAGCTTTTCCATTTTGATGTATCTTGACCCTTTCTCAGTTCTGTGACTCTGTGTAACCCACTTGTCTAGGAGGTGAAATTGAACCCATCCATCAAGTCCTGTATAAAAATTATCTCATAATTTGTCACCCATACCTGACAAAGACTAAAAGCTCTGTCATTATCCTGTTCTCATGGAGACTAAAAAACCTGTACCCACTCCGGACAGAAAACCTCACTTCTTTTTTTTAGTTGAAATATAGCTGATTTACAGTCTTGTGTTAATTTCTGCTGTACAGCAAAGTGGCTCCGTTATATACATATATACATTCTTTTTCATGTTCTTTTCCATTAGGGTTTATCACAGGATATTGAATATACTTCCCTGTGCTGTACAGTAGGACCTTGTTGTTTATCTGTGTAACAGTTGGCATCTGCTAACCCCAAACTCCCAAACCATTCCCTCTCCCAGCCCCCTCCCCGGTAGCAACCACCAGTCTGTTCTCTATGTCTGTGAGTCTGAGGAAACCTTACTTCTAAATGCCCTACAACAGTACAGAGGTAATGATACACTGTGCTACTTTAAAGAGGTTAAATTTTAAATCATCCGTGGATTTAACAAAAATGGTATGCTCCATACAGATACTGAGGAACAGTTTCCAAAGCAGGTCAATATTGCAACTTTCTATCTACGGTGATAAAGGGATTCTCATTAACACGCATAGAATGACGAAGAAATTGTACCAATCACTACTGTCTCTTTCATTCCTTTGATTCAAGGGACTCATCGCTAAGTTCCGCTTGCTGTCTTATTTCCATACGTCCCTTTACTTCTGAAAGTTCAGTCCTCCTGCGCGTGAATTCCAATCTAAATAATGTATGTCCCATTTCAACTGAGTTTTGAACTCGTGATAAAAATTTAAATAATCTTCTTCATAAAGTTTGCCCTGTTCTCCTTATTGGACTGTAGTTCAGAAACGCAGTTCAGGCAAAGTCAAAAGTTTGCTGGTTCTAGAGTCAACATTTTTCTTAACACTGTCAATATTTACACTTCTGGACCCAGCAGCTGAACTTGAACATGCCTTTGTTCTTTTCATGTTTATGTGGTTTTCTTTTTTTTTCACTTTAAGGGCAATGTGTACTAAATTAAAACGGTACAATTGTCATAAACTTGAAAAGTGCTGCACTCAACAACCCTTTTTCTGAAAAGTACGTGGGGCGTTCCTCCCTGGAACCCTGCAGACTCAGGCTGACTCAGATGACGTGCTTATTCACGCCTTTCACATCACGACCAGCTACAGATGACACTCACGGTGGATTTCAGCTGTTCAGCACCCCGCCCGCCGTGAGGGTGACTCTGATGAGAAGGCTGACTGTGGTGGACGCAGCGGGTGCCCGGGTGGATCCTGCAGCCTCCCCGTGACCCCGGCTCAGCGAGTGCGAAGACTACACGCAGCCTGCCCCAATCCATCCCCTTCTGCTCTGTTCTCCTCGTTAGTGTTTTCGTGACCTACGGACTTGATTTCCAGGAACAACAATGGGTTGCAACCCACAGTGTGAAAACAGGGTCAGGCTGGGGCCTGCAGTCCGCGCCCACCTCCAGGTTTATGGGCTGTCCTCCTGCAGCCTGGAGGCTGCTGCCCACTGGCCTGTCCATCCCCACACTGCCCCCTGCTTTCCAGGCACCTGCTCCAGACTGGTCCCTGTGCCCACCTCCATCTCTGACCCACTCTAGAAAAACACGACGCCTCTGCTTAAGGCAACCAGCCATGCCCAGGACCCCCTGAATCCCAGACGGTGTGAATGGGACCTTTCTGTTTTCAGGTAACCACGTATCCAGAATGTGCATTTAATACTGCTGAGAAACTCCGCTCCACTTCCTCAGGAAATGTTCTTTGTGCTCCCCAGAGCGTCTGTTTCATTCTTTCTCTTCTCTCCCCGCAAACGCTGCCCACCTTTTGATGCCTGCCACACCCAGACAGCACATAGTAGGGCCTCAAGAAGCATCTGCCAACTAATAAGGCTAAACGGTATCACAGTATAATAAACAATGTGTAACAAATAATGTATAACATATAACGTATAATAGCATAAAACGAAATAGTACAATTGTTGGTGGACAGGTTAAATAATAAAATTTAGTTTAAAAATTAAATACTGTGGTCATTTCATAATAAACTTAAATAATTACACTGTACAACTTAAACTTACACAGTTTTGTATGTCAATTATATCTCAATAAAGCTGGAAAAAATTAACAAAAAATTTTTAAAAGAAAAAACAAAAAAATTAAAAGAGAAGTTTCAAATCTTAAAATGAATCCCTGTAGGATTTGTTAAAAAGAAATCTGTGCCTTTCATAAAAGGCAGAGATCCTGCCCCTTTACTAGGGAAAACATAACTGCAATGTTCACGATATTTTAAGATAATCACTTGCAGAATTGAAAGCAGAATACTTGTCTTTTCAATCATAATAAGAGGATAAAAATAAACTAGTAATACTTGAAACATCAAAGGGAAAATAGAAAACAGGCAGATGAAGAAGCATTCAAAGCAGAAAAAACTGGTTCAGAAGATGGATGACATATGGAGCAATAAATGTCAACTGTCTAATTCCCTTCTTCCGAAAATAATATTCAAAAATATGCCGATGGGCTTCCCTGGTGGCGCAAGTGGTTGAGAGTCCGACTGCCGATGCAGGGCACACGGGTTCGTGCCCCGGTCCGGGAAGATCCCACGTGCCGCGGAGTGGCTGGGCCCGTGAGCCATGGCCGCTGAGCCTGCACGTCCGGAGCCTGTGCTCCACAACGGGAGAGGCCACAACAGCGAGAGGCCCGCGTACCGCAAAAAAAAAAAAAAATGCCAATGTAAAACAAAATACCCAAAGCAAAGTGAAATAGAAAAGCTTTAAAAGGAGAGCTAGAGAACGGAGAGACAGAACAGGCAAAGATACAAGAACACACACTCAAACACAACAATAACAGTGGCGGCAATGATAGAAAAGTATCATTAAAACAAAGAAACACTAATCCACACAGATAAAAGTGTAATTAGTAATGAGCAAAAGCAGTATTAGGTCTTCACCCTCCAAATAACAAATCAACACTATAAACGAATCTTCAATTATAAAAATGGATGCTATGCTTCAGTAAAAAGTTTACACTAAAAGCAAACAAACCAACCCAAACCCTAAGACCTCCAAGGAGAAAGTGAGAAAAAGCGTTTGTTGTTGGACACTTGTGCTCATCACTGAGGGCAAAGGAAGGAATCACTCTGGGATCAAAAGAATGCACAACACCCTGCAATGATGAGACAGAATTAATGAATATGCATGAAAAGTGCACACGTGCAAATATTTACAAACACCTGTGAAATGATTTTAAAAAATACTAAGCCACAAAGAATATCAGTGCATCTTGCTAACACATAAAGATCTCTGAGCTAAGAAACACCTGTGTTGAGCCCCCTCCCCCCTGTGACATGAAGGCACAGACCCGATTCCACGGGTGCCAGGGTGGACACAGGGACAGCCGGCCACTGTGCCAACCCGCCCTGAGCGACAGCCAAACACAACACAGCTAGAAATTAAAAACATCTGTGTAAAAAGCAACAAGTCAGCCACTTGAAAATTAAAAACAAGCACTGGCCTAAACAGCTGGTCCAAGGAGAAAATTAATACAATAACCGTCTCTGGACAGTTAGGTCAACAAGCACCGTCCCTCGTGGAGAGAGGTAACACAAAGCAAGAGAAATGACAGGAGAACGAATACGGCCGTGACTCCTGCACCGTCTACAAAGCGAAAAAGAAATTATATAAACAATGTGAATCCAGCCTTGAACCAGAAGGAAGGAAATCTGGTCAAAAACAAACCAGAAAGCAAAACATAACAAAGTTTATGAAAATCCAAGAAAGATAATAAAAGACAAAATTCTTAAAAATACACTTTAAAAACCCACCAATACACAAAATTTTAATTAAGAAAAGGAATATAATGATTTATTTTCATCATATGGTAATTTTATGGGCATTAGTAAAGAAAGAAATCTGGTAATTTCAATGAAATTATAACTTTCATTAGAAATATATACCAAAATCAGAATAAACTAAAAAATAAATCTTACGATCAAATTGAGTAAAACCCACCCTCCTGGGCTTCCCTGGTGGTGCAGTGGTTGAGAGTCCGCCTGCCGATGCAGGGGACACAGGTTCATGTCCCGGTCCGGGAAGATCCCACATGCCGCGGAGCAGCTGGGCCCGTGGGCCATGGCTGCTGAGCCTGCGCTCTGCAACGGGAGAGGCCGCAACAGTGAGAGGCCCGCGTACCGCAAAAAAAAAAAAAAAACCCACCCTCCTTCCACCTATATATTTCCAATATAAAGAAAACCATGTACTTGTTTAGACCAGGCCCTGGGCTAACTGTGTCTATGGATTTGTGTGTGTATGATTCCCACTGTTTACAAGAGGAAATGAGGCAGGATGGTCAAGGTCCCAGGGCTAGTGATGGGAAGGACTGAGGAAGGTAGGAGAGCTCAGTCCAGAAGTCCACTCCCTTAACCAGAACCCAACAGTCCTGTGGTTTTCAGATTATGAACAGACAGCACAGGTATCACCTGGGAACTTGTTAAAATACAAATTTCAGCCCAGACCTGGGCCTACTAAATCAGAGACTTTGGGGATGAGGCCTGCAAAGCAACATGTTTTTCAGGACTGTCAGGCGATACACTCGGGCCGACCCGGCGCCCACCACTGGGCTGCACAGCAAATCCATTCCGGGAGTTTTTAAAACTCCAGTTACCTGGGCTGGACCCCAGACCAGTGAAAACAAGATCTCGAATTGGGAGAAGGGGCGTTGTTTTAAGCTCCTCGGGCGTTTCTGATGTTGAGAACCACCGCTCTCATCTTTTTCTTTTACAATTATTATTCCTTTTTTTTATGATGTTGGCAAGGGGAAAAAATGGGAGAAAACTGCAACAAAGCTTTGAAGGATCACGCCTCTCTTTCTGGGGGCTGGGTTGGGGGGACCCTACAACTACAAAGCTGTTTGAAGTGAAAAATACACTCAGCTTTCAAAATGGCCATAACTGAACGCTAAGGGCTAGATTCCCAACTGGAAGCTTGTGCCCCGTCTGTTTTTGCCTTTGAAAAATCTATTATTTTTTCCCTATGCAAATATAAAGAATCCCTTTTAGAAGGCCGGTTTTCACCTTTCTCCATCAGGCATTGGTGGAAGGGCAGGGGGAGGGTGCAGGTTAAACAGCCATCAGAACGACCTGCAGCAAAGAATGACCCCATCATTGCAAACCGTGTGTCCTTAGGGACCAGGGTCTAACTCTGACCACGTGTGCGAGCAGGACCTAGGACTGCACATCTCAGCACTTGGAGAGACTTGTTTGAAATATGCTATTTGAACTGTATGATCTCACTTACACCTAGACTCTAAAAAACACAACAAGCTAGTGACTATAACAAAACAGAAGGAGACTCACAGATTCAGGGAACAAACTAGTGGTTACCAGTGGGGTCAGGGGGCAAGGTAGGGGTAGGGGATTAAGAGACACAAGCTACTGAGTATAAAATAAATAAGCTACAAGGATGCATTGTACCACACGGGGAATAAAGCCAATACATACCCTCAACCAGGGCACTGGGCTTTTGAGACACGTCCCCACCTCTGCGGCAGGGGCGTGCGGGCATGGAGGTTGTGCGTTGGGCACAAGACGGGGTTGCTAAGCCGATGCTCAGACGAGGTGGCACCACTGGATGACATCAGGAGACAAGGGAGGGAGGACAGCCACAGAGGATGGGCAGGCTGCACAGGGCAGAAGACCTGGGGACAGCACTGGACACAGAATCACAGGGACCTGCACGCACACCACACACTGTCCTGCTCACGCCCACGTCTGCAGAGACAAGGAGGACACCCGCCTGCCTTGGGTAAATGTGTGCCCTGGACAAGGTGAAACCCACACGGGCGCAGTGAAACCTAGACCACTCTGACACCTGTGAGCGTGGCCATCCCAGTGTCGCAGATGAGGGCACAGGCTCTGAGATGCTGGGTGACCTGCCCAGGGCCACACAGTGACACAGGACCTCACGGACAGGGAACCACTGCGGGCCTGAGAGTCAGAGCAAAGGACGGATGGGGTGCCCCCCAACATTATGGGATCCTGCCCGTGCACGACCAGGGGACCTTGGAGGAGGGAGGATGGGGCAAGAAGAAAAGCCATTATAATTTAAAATGTGGATTACTCCCTAACTATCTCTGTCTGACTTACTTCACTCAGTATGGCAATCTCTAGGTCCATCCATGTTGCTGCAAATGGCATCATTTCATTCTTTTTTATGGCTGAGTAATATTCCACTGTATACAATATATATATATGTACCACATCTTCTTTATCCATTCCTCTGTTGATGGACATTTAGGTTGCTTCCACGTCCTGGCTATTGTAAATAGTGCTGCAGTGAACACGGGGGTGCATGTATCCTTTCGGACCATGTTTTTCTCCAGATAGTTTGGGAATGACATGTACACACTGCTATATTTAAAATGAATAACCAACAAGGACCTACTGTATAGCACAGGGAGCTCTGCTCAGTATTATGTAACAACCTAAATGGGAAAATAATCTGAAAAAGAATAGATACATGTATGTGTATAACTGACTCACTTTGCTGTACACCTGAAACTACCACAACATTGTTAATCAACTATACTCCAATATAAAATAAAAAGTTTAAAAAATTTTTTTTAATTTTTAAAAATGTAGATAACTTACATACAGATCTAAAATTGGGGTCCTTTGAAAAGAACTTATCTTCTCATATATATATATATATATATATATTTTTTTTTTTTTTTAATTCATTAATGTTTTGTTTTCACTATTGACATCTTCACTTATAATCCCTGATTCTTGAGGTTCATGAATCACTATAAATTACTGACTGCCTCTGGGTAACTTCCAAGGGACAGATCTTTGCATATTAAAATTATAAAACAAGAAACAGAAATTAAGAGACTAAATCAATTAAGTCAAGAAGGGGAAGGACTTCCCCAGCAGTCCAGTGGTTAGGACTCAGTGCTTTTCACTGCCGTGGCCCCAGGTTCAATCCCTAGTCGGGGAACTAAGATCCTGCAAGCCTCGCAGTGCAGCCAAAAAAAAAAAAAAAAAGGAGGGGGGACGAGCAAGATGCCACCCACATTGCCAGCCACACCACCCACCGTCCCAGAAGCACAATCTTCACGTGGGAATAAGTGACGTTACCACCAGTGGGAAACAGAACACTCAGGTGTGTCCTTGCTGCCTACAAACCTGATTGCGTAATTCTTGAGAAAGTGGTTCAAACTTCATCAGAAAAACCCAGGATGCTCTATAAAACAGCCCTTGGTTTTAAGTACTTTACAAAATATATATACACCAAAGTCCTTCCAATCAACACCTAAGAGGAAAGCACTGTCACTATAATAAAACACAGACCACTGACTAGAGACTTCTTTTCTCCTAAAGAAAACTTGAAAAAAAGCCCCAAGAGGTTATATCTAAATCACACTTCCCAGATTCTGGACTGAGGTCTCTCGTTAAATTACAAAATGCTGAAGATGGTGGCATCAGAGCTTCTTAATTTCATTCTTTCAGAAAGTGAATCTCATAAAAGGCCTGAGCTTCCCCCTCTTCCCGGCCAGTCCCGAGCCCAGTGCTGGAGCTGGGAGAGCGTCAGGTGCCTTGAGGACAGACGGGGGCACCTGCACCCACACGCCCAATGGGAGCAAACAAGCGGCTGCACCGCAGAGCTGCCCATGATGGCAAAATGCTGGAGACAACCTCGCAGCCTAAAAACACGAAGCTGCTTGGATTACAAATACTGATGTGGCAACAAAAAACAAGGTGCAGTAAAATGCTCTGCACTTAAAAGCTTTTGCACAGCAAAGGAAACTATAAACGAAACGAAAAGACAACCTACGGACTGGGAGAAAACATCTGTCAAAGATGAGACTTACAAGGGATTAATCTCCAAAATATACAAACAAGTCATACAGCTCAATACCAAAAAATAACAACCCAATCAAAAAATGGGCAGAAGATCTAAAGAGACATTTTTCCAAAGAAGACATACAGATGGCCAAAGGTTCATAAAAAGATGTTCAACATCACTCATTATTAGAGAAATGCAAATCAAAGCTACAATGAGATATCACCTCATACAGGTCAGAATGGCCATTATCAAAAAATCTACAAACGATAAATTCTGGAGAGGGTGTGGAGAAAAGGGAACCCTCCTTACACTGTTGGTAGGAATGTAAGTTGGTGCAGCCACTATGGAGAACAGAATGGAGATTCCTCAAAAAACTAAAAATAGAGCTACCATATGATCCAGCAATACTACTTCTGGGCATTTATCTGGTGAAAACCATACTTTGGAAAGATACGTGCACCCCAATGTTCGCTGCAGCACTATTCACAATAGCCGAAACATGGAAGCAACCTAAATGTCCATCGACAGATGAATGGATAAAGAAGATGTGGTACATATAAATAATGGAATATTAGCCATTAAAAAGAATGAAATAATGCCCTTTGCAGCAACATGGATGGATCTAGAGATTGTCATACCGAGTAAAGTGAGTCAGGCAGAGAAAGACAAACATATGATATTGCTTATATGTGGAATATGAAAAAAGGTACAAATGAACTTATTTACAAAACAGGAAGAGACTCACAGACATAGAAAACAAACTCATGGTTACCAACGGGGAAGAGAGGCGGGGAGGGATAAATTAGGAGTTTGGGATTAACAGATACATACTACTATATATAAAAGATAAACAACAAGGACCTACTGTATAGCACAGGGAACTATATTCAATATCTTATAATTAACTATAATGAAAAAGAATCTGAAAAAGAATATATATATATATATATAACTGAATTACTCTGCTATACACCTGAAACTAACACAAGATTATAAATCAACTATACTGCAATTAAAAATAAACAAACAAATAAACAAGATGGTTCCCTAGGCAGGTGCCCCAAGGTATCGGGGGCGACGCGGAGCAGAGAAGAGAAAACAGAGGGTCAGCACTCCTGCCACTGGGGTAACAGAGACCTCTCAGGAGAGTACTGACAGCCAGCAGCAGGGCAGCCCTTGGGGGCAGGGGCTTACTTTCCCCCACAAGACCCTTTGGACCCGTAAAATGTTGCACTAAGTCCCTGAATCACCTACCCCCCAAAAAAGTGAGCTCGATAGCTGTATTTTAATTCTTAGAAGAACTGATGCAGCCCGAGCTTCTGAAACTTTGCCATGATTGTTAGTGAATCCAGCAAAGTATATCATTTTTTTTTTTTTGACTGTCATAGCATCAGATTCATATAAACTATGGGTCAGAAGAGCAAGCCTTGCTTCTGCTTGGTCTACAGAGCAGAAAGGAGCAGAGTTCAGGATCTGAAGTGCATTTCAGAGAGGGGCCTGGAATCCGGTCACAGCACACAAGGCCACCCCGAGTGACACTGGGGACAACAGCTGTAACGCTGCCAAGTGGCAGCGTGTCCTGTGTTGGGATGTTTCCACCAGTTCTGACCAGCATAGATGCTGGACTTACTCTTAGATTTCACGGCCCTTTCAATACATCAGTCTAACCCTAACCCCCAAGCCCTGCCTTGTCCACCACCTTGACAATTTGGGGGCAAACAAATAATCTTATTTTTAAGTCTTTTAATTCAGTGTTTCATCAATTCACACTTAGCAAAAAGCCCTGACATGTGAAGCCCTTCTAAGCTCTTGCTGGGGAGATGTCATCTTGGCCTAGAAATGTCTCAGGGGAGCTCTCAGTCACAGCTCAGCCTGGAGACCCTAAGTGATCCTCCCGTGGAATATCTATTTCTGAGCTGTATTCCCCCCTTCCAGAGTCCCCCACACGCCGATCCACCAAACCCAGGATTCACACATCCTAAGTCACTCTCCAGGGTGGAGTTATCAGGTGTCCACTCTCGTTCCCATGGGAGATGACACGGGTTCATCTAACAGTGACCATCAGGCCACGGGGGCTGGAAAAGAGGAGATGCTCCAGGAGGCCACTGTGCATCCCTCCCCTGGGACCAGGGCTGGAGCTTCAGGTTATCTTCCGCCCACAGCGCCTGTGATGAACACACAGTCAGGGCTGCAAACCTGCTCACGTTACTCTTGGCCAGTAGCACAAGGTGAAAGGTGACCAGGCTACACGACTACACAACTGAACAGTGACCGCCATCGAGATTAACCTAATGTCACGCTGCTAGGGGACCCTCTAATTCCAGGGCTCTGACTGCCTAAGGCTGGATTTGGTAACAGCAGCCTTGGAATTTTAAGCTTCTTGAAGATGTGCTCCTTTTTGTTGCCTTAAGGGCCCCGGGGCAGGGGATAAGATTGGGTTTATTATATCTAGTTTAGTTACAGGAAGTGTCCATAGCTTCAAAATAACCCAAATAAATTCACTTTAAATACATCAGTTTTAATTAAAAAATAAAGTCTTCAGGGGCTTTCCTGGTGGCACAGTGGTTAAGAATCCGCCTGCCAATGCAGGGGACACGGGTTCGAGCTCTGGTCCGGGAAGATCCCACAGGCCGCGGAGCAACTAAGCCCGTGTGCCACAGCTACTGAGCCTGTGCTCTAGAGCCCGCGGGCCACAGCTACTGAGCCCACGAGCCACAACCACTGAAGCCCACACGCCTAGAGCCCATGATCCGCAACAAGAGAAGCCACCAAAATGAGAAGCCCGCGCACCGCAATGAAGAGTAGCCTCCGCTCGCCGCAACTAGAGCGCCCGTGTGCAGCAATGAAGACCCAACACAACCAAAAATAAACAAATAAATAAATAAATTTATTTATTTATTTTTGAAATCTCAAAAATAAGAAGAAACTCTTCCTGCCAATCACAGGTGCTTCTGTGGGCTCTCCAGCCCCTGACACCATCCTACACGAGTCGCGTTTTCCGAGTGATGCCACGGCACCCAGCCAACCACTCCCAGCTTCTAGCTCCGCAGGGACGTGGCTTTAAGTGTCCTCTCCCCACCCTGCCCTCTGGGGAGCACCTGCCGCAGCTCCCACGCCCCCATACGGGTCCCGACTCGCCAACAGCTGAGTGACGCCCCAGTACACCTGCCCCTCCTGCAGGGTCCCACCCTGGTTGATGGGTCATTAAGTGCCCCCCTCCCCCTCCTCCACTCTACGGACCTCTGCAGAGTCGGGCCCCTCCCTCCTCTGCCCCGCTGGCCATTCTCAGTACCCCGGGATCACCCCGCAGGACCCTGATTCTTAACTCTGGTCTCACACTAGAATCCCAGGAGACCTTTCCAAATCCCGCTCCAAGCCCCACATCCCAGTCCCTCGAACTTGCCTGCAGCCAGACCTGGGCACAGGTACTTTACCTAAAGAACTGTCCAGGTGACCCGTGAGGTGTGGTCAGAATGAAAGGTGGTGGATCCGGCTGCAAACCCCCCACAGCCCGGAGCTCTCCGGGTACCTGCCCTCGAGCTGTGTCGGAGTGTTCTTAATCCAACGACCTTAACTGGGAACACAGGTGCTTTTTTATTCCAATACGGCTGGAAACAACCTAAATGCCTGGCTCTAGGGACACGTGCGCAGGTCAGTATGTGTGCGTGTAAGTACATGGACCCCACATACGTGCGCACATGCCTTCGGGGTACCCGAGGGAGTTGATGTACACAGGGTGGTGGCCACCAACAGGATGCTGCTTGGAAGTTTCTACTCTGTGGGGAAATTCCTAACCCCCAGGGTTATCCTTTCTATCCTGCAAGCCAGTTCTCCTCCTTGCTCTCCCCAAATCCACTTGCCAGGCCTCTGCTCCTGAATGGGCTCTGCCCGGGCCAGGGAAACAGGTCAGCCCCCGGTCCCACCCACATCACCGCACCCCCTGCCTCCTGGGACCCCAGGAGGCCATGTCCACTGCTGTCCTCCGCCCCCACCGGCCCCCCGCCCCCAGTCTCCTTAGCGGGTGACTTCCCAACTCCAAGTCCTCTAAATAGCGAGGGTCCCAGCACCCATGGCTCAGACCTCCTCCCTCCCTCCCTCCCTCCCTGGGCTCACCCATCTTCATCACTGTAAATCCATGGGAAGCCACGGGCGCTCTCGCCAGGCCTTCACTGCCCACTCGCCCTGAATTCTACAGCCACACACACAACTGCCCTGCCCCCCCACCACTCAGCTGTGCCCCGGCCTCTCAAACCCAAGTGTCCAAAGTCAAAGTCCCAGCCCTCCTGCAGTCACCACTTCTGCATCCCAGCAGAAACGCCTCCGTCTGCTTGCTCGGCCAGACTGGGATGCCACCCTGGTTCCACCTTCTTCCACAAACCCCTGCAACGGATCCAGACTCCAACCACTTCCCCCGACTGCGTCGGGTCCAAGCACACCATCCTGCTGCCGGGTTTCTCGGCACGCTTCCAGGGACCCGCATCCCTCTCCGAGTTAGAGTAATGTCCTCAAATTAGGCTCTGCATCCCCACCAGCCTCTGCTGGGATGACGTGGGAGGGGACGAGGGGAAGACACGGAGGAAGGGGAGAAGCTCTGACCCGAGGACCACAGAGGAGGTCAGGCCAGGTCTGAAAAGTATGCCATCCCACTTCTACTCAAGGGAACAGCTCTGCTGGATCAAAGCCTCAGAGAAGTACAGGAGGAAAAGAAAACCACTTGGCTTCACATAAAACCACTGATTCCACTGTGAGGTCTTTTCACAGTAAAGGGACACGGGCAGCGGGCATGCTGCCCTGTGAAGAGCAAAGACAAGTGGGCAGAGTTAAGGCCAGTGCAGACTCGTGTCCAACGCCCGTGACCCGGAGGAGATTCCGGCCCCGCTCACCGTGGTGCCACCCCGAGTGACTGACTGCTGACACGGGGCGGGGTTGTCACCACCACTGCCCTGCGCTTCAAATCCACGTGAAAGACCGGATCACTCACTGCTTCCTTAAACCATTTCCAGCTATTTTAAAATGCAGCCTATATTTACCCCAGGTAAAGTCTTCCCAGTTTAGATACAAACTAGCCCCAAATGTTAGAGGAAAATTTATCTGAAGGGTTTAATCTGCAAGAGATGAGCTAAATGTATGTACCCAGCTTACAGAAAACAGGACCCGGGAGAGGTCCTCTGGCCTCTGTGGGCAGACGTGAATAACCTGCTACCTGGGGGGGAGGGGCGAGGGGGGCAGGGCAGAAGCAGACCCCCATTAATAACAAACACATCGCCCTCACCATCCTTGGAGGTCCCGGGGAGCTGGGTAATGAATGAAGTCCCAGGTAGGCAGGTGGGTGGGTGGCAGGTGGGGCTGCCTAGAGTAGCACAGAGTCTGGGGGACGGGGGGTGCACAACCAGGAGGGGACACCCGAGGGGTCCGGGAAGCCTGCCCAGAGCCCTGCCCAGACTCACTCGGCAGGACTGACACCCAGGCACAGGCGTGGCCTCACAGGGAGATGGGGACACACCTGACATCACACGCTTCCCGGCACCTGAGCCCTGCGCGCCCCGGGCAGCGGTGCGACACTGGACAGTACACACCGACCTGTACATCATCCCACGAGGTCGCGATGGACACGAATAAGGACTGCGGTGTGCAGGGAAGGCTGCCTGGTGGGTGTGCGGGTTGAGCTTGGGAAAGCGGAAGCAATTGGGGAGAGGTAGACACAGGCAGCGGATAGAGCACCGACGGCTGAGGCCGGTCCAGGGAAAACACAACGGCATCCATTCCAGCCACAGGCTCTGAGGTCAAACAATTCTGCTTTCATGGACAAGGCAAAAGGGGAAAAGCTACTGTGGTATTTCTTTCAAAAACATCCTGCAAAATCACAGCCTCTGCTTTAGGAAGTAGTGCTAAGTTAAAATACATATTTGAAAAACCTCTTGTTTTCTCCCTCAAAATAGGTTGAATGGGTTCACACTCCACAAATCTAGATGAAGCTAAAAACTCTTCAAACTCCAAAGTTCTAGATATTTACAAACATATTAATCTATTTTGTATGAAATTTGGCTTTGGATTACAAAATCCTTTATTGTATAATTACAAAATGGAATTTTAAATTGTTTTGTTTCAAAACAGAAAACGATCTGTATCTACTCTGGCCATGCCACGCCCACATTATCAGAGTCACTAAAAATAGGCACAAGGAGTTTTTCTTCTGGAGTTTGCATAATTCGCAGGATCTGTCATTTTCAAGGCAATATTTTCCTCCATTGGTTCTAAGAACTGCAATAGCTAAGAAAGTAATTCTCTCGTGGTGAAGTCACCCGAATCCATCGTGTACCCTCTGGGCCTCACACACCAACTCGTGTGTCTGGGGAGTAATTCGTCCAAATAACCCTCAATGGTGCAAAGAAACAGCACCTTTGGAATGTTCCCTCTTCCCTGCTCCATTCCGTCTTCGGACCACAGTGCTGTTACTTCTGAAAGCATGAAACGCCTTTAAATGGAGCTCTTTTATCAGTTTGTACTTATCATAAACCCCAGTGCATGATATTACATTCCTCCACCTTCCTGTAATTGAGACTCTAACTTGAAATAAACCAATCCTCCTTTCAACTAAGAATGGACTCGAAAGGCCTGTGGGTCCCGGGGCTTGTGACTAATATTGCCACCCGGCTGCCCCCACTCGCAGGAAAAAAAAAGGAAAATCTGTTTCTGGAAAACAGCTGGACTGTCTGGCCTGCAGACTACCCGGGAGCCCGGTGGCAGCTCTCCATGAGGAAGCTCCCTTAGAAGGAGCCCCCTCTGCTACCCAGAGAGCCAAGCTCCACCAGGAGGTACCACAGCAGAAAGCCCACTGCAAAACTTCAAAGGTGACCATGAACAACATCTTGGGAAATGTGGCTCTGACCATTCATATGTCAAACTATTTGGAAAGCTGAATGCACTACCATCACTGGATGAGGACCAAAGATCAAAAACAGGAGCTTTCCTTACTGCATCTCTCCTCGTTTCTACCTGAGCAGGTGCACACGTGAAGGTTCCCATTGCCATTCTCCTTCAAGCCTCCACTGCCGGGCAGCCCTGTTCAGCAGAAGCTTCCAAGGTTACAAACAGGTTGAGACATTGAGACATCGAGCAGGGCTGGGGTACGCTAGCCTTAATTCCAAATAACCAACCGCAGGCAGAAATACACAGGTAGTTCTCAGGCTTAGGGTCTGTCTACTCCTCAACATGTCGAGCCAAGTCAAGCCCACTGTCAAGGCCAGAGGGCTAAGTTTTTTGTTGTTTTTTTTGTTTTTTTGCCTCTCACTGTCGTGGCCTCTCCCGTCGCGGAGCGCAGGCTCCGGACGCGCAGGCTCAGCGGCCATGGCTCACGGGCCCAGCCGCTCCGCGGCATGTGGGATCTTCCCGGACCGGGGCACGAACCCGTGTCCCCTGCATCGGCAGGCAGGCGGACTCTCAACCACTGCGCCACCAGGGAAGCCCTGGGCTAAGTTTTTATACCACAGAGACCCACGAGTCCCCAGTCTAACGTTGCTGGCCGCTTTCCTAGGAGGACAAAGACAGCAGACACCCGAGACGACGGAGCTCTCCAGGCCGCAGATTCTGCCTGCACGGACCTCCGCGTCCCGTCCCGTGATAACTTGCTGCTGAGATGGGGACGGGGCCTCCCAGACCGCAGTCTGGGCTGTCTGAGAAGAAAGCTAAAATAAGTTCTCTATGCTCCCAGGAATCATCTCTAACCATCTGAAACATGAGTAGAGTCAACAAAATAAGGGTGGACTCAGGGCATCCACAGCGCTTTGACCCCTAACACTACGGTCAGACTCGGCAAGAATTAGAGAGGTGGAGGTCCACACACGTCTAGAGCTGTAAGGTGGGGGACCTCTCTGTCCCGGTGCCTCGTCACTGCCTCAGCTGGCCTTGGACATCGCCTTCCTGACCAGTCCTACCCCTGCTCTCTCCCAGACCAGAACGCAGATGACCTAGCCGGCAGACCCACAGCCATGCCCCAAACCGGACACCCCAGACTTCGGCAGGAGGAGATGAGGTCCAGACAGGAGGATGGAGGGAGGGCAGGGCATTCCTACGAGCCTAGAAAGAAGGACCCGCGCAGTAAAGAATGCAGCTGCATCGAAACTGCAAAAAAACCTGGAAACAGTGCAAATGTCTACTGATAGGTGGATGGATAAACCCACTGTGATGGAGTCACACCAAGCACTACTCAGCAATAAAAAGGAACAAGTTCTTGCTACAACACAGACGCATCTCAAAATAACGATGCTGAGTCAGAGAGGCCAGACAAAATAAATCAGTCGCCTTAATGTAACATTCTAGAAAATGCAAACTCATCTATTGTATCAGTTTTGGGTTACAAATAAATTTTAGCAATAGGAGATCAGTGAATAGTGGGGATGGGCTGTATCTAGTTTATTGGTGCCTTGGTGTCCTCCTCTATAAAATGGGTAGAGTTTATACCCACTTCAAAGGCTGTTGTGAAGATGCCACGAGTTAATCTACAGAACCACCAGCAAGAGCCCCTGACACATATGTGCACAGTGTACTTTGTTACTGTCGCTGTCCTTTGTGTCACCGTCATCCGGTGTCTGCACCTCCTCTCTCCATAGAGCACATGCTCTGCATGGCTATCTACTGCCCGCAGCTCCTACTATCTGTGGACAGTGCCAGGACCAGGCCAGGCATGACTCCACCACGTCCTGTGACATCAGGGGCGTCCTAGAGAGACTGAACCTGAGCTGATCCCTATTACTCACCTCAAATAACACACCAACTGCTTTTTGCCTGTAGTGCACTTTGTCCAAATTTAACTTCGACATTGATTGTCACTGCTTAAAAGCACGAAGCTTCAAGAAATAATGCCTGTTACCTTACACTTAAATACTCAAAGAGCCAACATTCTCAGCAATTTATCAATACTTAATATTTTAGAGGACAAGTTGAGTTGTCTTGAGAAGCTCTTGCCTTGTAGATATACTGGTCGTCACCAAAATAAGGGCACCAAGATTTCCTGAGTGGCCATCAGATCTTCTCCCAACTCTAACGAACGGAAACAATGGCAAGAAATAGCTTCTGGTTTTGAGTCGGGGAACGATGGCAGAGATGAACTTGCAACTCGAAAACAAATGGGAGCCTGATTAGTTACCAGCCGTTAAATGACGGTTGAGTCGTAATCCTTCCAGTCTGAGTCCTCAAGATTAAAAACTGCCCACTTTACAAACACTGGGCTTCCAACAGGTATCGGCAGAATTCTGACATTCAGCTTCATCTTTCGGCTGAACCTCCCAAGGAGCCAACGATTCATCTCTGACCCTCCTCCTGAAACTCAACTACTGTGTGGGGATAAGAGATACTGAAGAGGAAACCCTGAAAGCCAAAGTCGGGAGATCCAGTCCCAGAAAGGATGGACACAGCACTTCTACCAGCAGAGGAAGTCTGCAAGGGGCGGAGAGAACGGCAGCCTGGGGGCCTCAGGACACGAGGAAGAGCCCAGCGGTAAGGGCCTGGGCTTCTTTATCACCCCCAGGACAGCACGTGGCAGGAGTCTCCAGCCGGGAACCACTCACAGGCTCAGTCAACAACAGCGCCAAGACAAAACTCTAATTCAGAAAGATACGGGCACCCCTATGTTCATAAGCAGCGCTATTCACAACAGCCAGGACATGGAAGCAACCTGAATGTCCACCAACAGACGGATGGATGAAGAAGATGTGGCACATACATACAATGGAATATTACTCAGCCATAAAACAGAGTGAAATAATGCCATTTGCAGCAACATGGATGGACCTAGAGATTGTCATACTAAGTGAAGTAAGTCAGAAAGAGAAAGACCAATACCATAAGGTATCGCTTATACGTGGAATCGAAAATATGATACAAATGAACTTATCCATGAAACAGAAACAGACCCCACAGACATAGAGAACAGACTTGTGGTTGCCAAGAGGGAGAGGGGGTGGGGGAAGGAAGGATTGGAAGTTTGGGATTAGCAGATGCAAACGATTACATATAGGATGCATAAACAACAAGGTCCTACTGTATAGTACAGAGAACTCTATTCAATATCCTGGAACAAACCATAATGGAGGGCTTCCCTGGTGGCACAGTGGTTAAGAATCCACCTGCCAATGCAGGAGACACGGGTTCGAGCCCTGGTCCGGGAAGAGCCCACAGGCCGCAGAGCAAGTAAGCCCATGCGCCACAACTACGGAGCCTGCGCTCTAGAGCCCGTGAGTCACAACTACTGAGCCTGCGCGCCTAGAGCCGTGCTCCACAACAAGAGGAGCCACGGCAATGAGAAGCCCCCGCACCGCAAGGAAGAGCAGCCCCCACTCGCCGCAACTAGAGAAAGCCTGTGCGTAGCAACGAAGACCCAACGCAGCCGAAAATAAACGAATAAATAAATTTAGTTTTAAAAAACCACAATGGAAAAGAATATGAAAAAGAATATATTTATATGTATATTTTTAAAAAAGAAAAGCTCCAAGAAAGCCTGTTCCCACCACTAAAGAACCTAGAAAAGGATGCCCAACAGAACCAGAACCTTTTCTTTTTTTTTTTTCGCGCGGTACACGGGCCTCTCACTGCTGTGGCCTCTCCCGTTGCGGAGCACAGGCTCTGGACGCGCAGGCTCAGCGGGCCCAGCCGCTCCGCGGCATGTGGGATCTTCCCGGACCGGGGCACGAACCCGCATCCCCTGCATCGGCAGGGGGACTCTCAACCACTGCGCCACCAGGAAAGCCCCAGACCAGAACTTTTTCAATGACACCCACACTACTCCCAACCACAGGCCAGAGAACTGCTCCCACCCACCCCCATTTCAGCAGGAGGCAGGAACCAACTGCCCTCCCCTCCCTGCCCTGGCTTGGAGGAAGCAGGCGGCCATACTCAGATCCTCTGCCTGATGCCAGCTGGCCGGGTAGGGGTTGATCTTCTACCTCCCACCTGGAGGAAGCAGACACCCAGCTCCCCTGCAGGGGCAGTGCCAGCTTTGCCTCCAGCCCTGCCCGCGTGAGGAGGGGAACAGGAGGTGAGAGGAGGGGCCAACTGGCATTTCTTCCCCCTCCCCCATCTTCCGGGCCAGCAGGGTCCGGTGGGAACTATGTTCCACTCCACAGTGAGAAGGCTGAGCACCTGCACCTGCTCTCGGGGGCCCAGGGGTGCAATGCTCTGGGAAGGCGTCAGTGGGGCTAAGGAGCTGGACTCACACGCATGAGTGGTGAGGGGTGTGGTCACCAGGGGGCATCCAGGGCCCTGAGGCAGCAGACACCCACCCTGCAAGGCCCGTGTCTGCACATCAACAGGGAAGCTCCCCGCCAAGAAGGTTACACAGGATCCAGTCACCCAGTGCAAACCCAGGATGCCCGGGACACGAGTGAAACCCACCTGTCGTACCAAGTACAAGGATAACTGCAACTCATGAGAAAAGACAGTCGAGAGACGCAGCCCTGGGAGGACCTCAGAGCAGCTGTCATAAACATGCTTCCACGAGAATCACAAACACTCTTGAAAAAAAAAAGCAAGCTGAAGAGCTACATCTCCCCGTGACTCCAAAGCAAGGAGAAACTGATTATTTCTCTTCCTTCAATCTTAGTGACTTTTAGATTCTTTCCATCAGAGAATAATGCGCTAAGATAAGATCCCAACATATCTGGACCCAACAGAGCAAATCAGACACTTATTGGGATCCTGCCACGTTTGAGGTCGCACTGGCTGAGCAGGGTCACGGCGACGCCTCACAAGCCTTGCTCTCTGGTTCAACCCAGCGATGCGGAGAGGCACAGGCAACATCACTAGCTCAGGGCAAGAGGGGTTAAATACCCAAAATGAGACAGAAATAAAACAATATGTGTGCTCCGAAGAACGCGAGGGTGCCCTCAGTACGGTGTAGATAGCAGACACACAGTGAACAGGGGGAGATGAGGGAGGGGAAACAGAGAAGCAGAAATAGAAGTGTCAGGGGAGCGTGTTGATTCAGAAGCCAAAATACAAGAGAATGCCGAGAAAGGAAGGAAAGCAAGCACAACGCCAAAGTGCACGAGAGTCTCTTAAAGATCTGTTCATGGTGAGCTGACGCAAGGACCGGAGCAGCGGTGTGGCACACTGTGATTTTCTGTCCTTGAAAAGAGGACGGCAGAGGCCATTCCATATTTAGTTAGATTCTGAGAATGCTTTGGCTTAAACGATACTGTAAATGGGAAGGAATGACTGATCAATGCAACTGGGCAGAGAAATGGTTTCTACCCTTGGCCAAACCCTGTCTTGCTAAATCAGTTAAAATAACTGCAACAGGGCTTCCCTGGTGGCGCAGTGGTTGAGAATCTGCCTGCCGATGCAGGGGACACAAGTTCGTGCCCCGGTCCAGGAAGATCCCACGTGCCGCGGAGCGGCTGGGCCCGTGAGCCACGGCCACTGAGCCTGCGCAGTTGGGGCCTGTGCTCCACAACAGGAGAGGCCACAACAGTGAGAGGCCCGCGTAGCGCAAAAAAAATAAAAACAAAAAAATATAACTGCAACAATAACTAGCCCTCCTCTGACTGCATCTCAAGGGCAATGGGGCCACTGAGAGTGGCGCCCTCCTGTTGTCCACACTGCTGGGGGCAGGACCACCTCTGCTGGCCATGGCGGGAGGGCGCTCACCAGAGGCTGGGCCCTTGGCGGGGCCACTGCAGGGATGCCAAGCTTGGAGATGCAATGCTCTGACCCAAGTCAAACCCTAGAAGTTCTCCAGTGAGAACAAAACAAGCAACCAAAAAATGGGGCCAGAGGACGGCGAAGCCGGGGTCCCAGGGGGCTGCAGCCCTGAGGGAAACACTCAGAAGCCTCTTTGGGACAAGGAGTGGGAAAATGGAAATCGAACCCCATGACCCCAAATCAAGCAGGCCTCTTGACGTGCTGTGAACCCTGCTGCCATCCGATGCCCCTCCCCAATTCACCGCCCCCGGATCCGTGATTCCCATGGTGGGCTCACCTACGTCCAGGCGCTGGGCGCCCTGGCCGGACACTGTGTAACAAGCCTGTGGTGACAGTAACCACTTCTCTAATTAGCCTCCAAATGGTCCCTCTTGGACCCTCCTATTTTGTGATGCAGCATCTTTCTGACACTCCAGGGGACCCGGTTCCACCCAACTCACAGATCCAACAGAACATGAGTTTTGTTTTGTTTTAACAAATTTATTTATTTTTATTTATTTTATTTTTGGCTGCGTTGGGTCTGCGTTGCTGCACGCGGCTTTCTCTAGTTGCAGAGAGCAGGGGCTACGCTTTGCTGCGGTGCGCGGGCTTCTCACTGCGGTGGCTTCCCTTGTTGCGGAGCACGGGCTCTAGGCGTGCGGGCTTCAGTAGTTGTGGCTCACAGGCTTCAGTAGTTGTGGCACGCAGGCTTAGTTGCTCCGTGGCATGTGGGATCTTCCCAGACCAGGGGAAGAACCTGTGTCCCCGGAATTGGCAGGCGGATTCTTAACCACTGCACCACCAGGGAAGCCCCCAGAACATGAGTTCTTAATGGAGCCTTGCTACTAAGGTGTGTTCTGTGTCTGCAGACCAAGGTGGCCCCAGCGCCTAGTCAGACCTGGTACCAACCACACGGGTGCTAACAAGGAACTTACAGAATGAGTAAAAAAAAGTCAGGGAAGTGAGAACAAATCTACTAATGGTTTCAATCAAACACATTATTTAATGTGCTCAGGTAAGCAGAGTCTAACTTTGGTCCAATGTGTTCCCTTTACTGCAGGGGCTCATCAAGGGTGCAAAGGGGCTCCACCCTGCCCCCTAGAGGCTGGCACTGCCTTGGAGGAGATGCACATTTCAGATGGCCAATGGCAATGGCCTGAGCGTGGAGCCCACCCTGCCCCCCAACTCTGTCTGGCCAGGTCTAAGGGTGCAGTGTGCAGCCACAGAATAATACAAACTGGCTTTAAAAAGTTGAAGACTTTCTCATCCCTGGGGAAGTCCCATCACAAGAGGTGTTATGGTGACACAGGGAAGAAACAGGGGCACACTCATGCAGGGAGAGAGTCCAGATCAAGGAAGGGTTCTGGGGCTGAAAAAGTTTTGGAAATACACTCCCCACCCCAGGGCAGTCTTTGGGGCCACCCTTTAGTCACTACACCTGTTGATCCCTCTGGGGACCGGGGCAGCCACAGACGCAGCTCCCACCCTCGGAGGTCAGCGAGAGAAGCCCCGCGCGAAGCCTTCCACACCAGCAGACCCCACTGCTTAAACTGCGTTGATAATTAGATTTCAAGCCCCAAACAGGATTAACTGTGAAACGAGGCTTCATTCCAATGTTGTGTCCATGCCGAGAGGTGCCTGGCCAGGCTGTCAGAACCCACAGGGTCACGTCTTTGCATTTGACTCATCTGACCAGAAGAAGGACAGGAGGTGTAGGCTGGTCAGGTGCTCCAAGAAGTGGGGTCTCAGGGTGCTCAGGGGTGTTTCTTGCCTTTTTCAGACGTGTCTCTCTGACACTGTGAAGGCTCGCCAGAAACAAACACAGTCCCCACCCTCCAGGCATCTCAGGGCCACTCGGAAGGGCTCAGGGTCACAGATGAAGGGAAAGCAGCACAAAGGAGCAGAGAGCCAGCACGATAGCATCACCCAGACCCCACGCCACAGGGGTCTTCCCTGCGCACCACGCAGTCCACACAGAGACAAGACAAAGCCCCCGGTGGCCAGCACCTGCGCTCCGGGCCTCGGACACCAAAGAGGTGGCGTTGTGATCAGCCACGAAGCGCGTGCATTCACTATAATTCGTTCTCCTGGGAGACTGAGCGCTTCTGTGACCTCCATTCACCTCTGCTGGGAGAAGAGGGTAAAGACCCGTTCCACAAAAAGCAGCCTGTCTGAAGGCACAAGCTGTTCACCGTGAGGGCCATGAGAGTTCGAGAAAGTTCGAGAAGCCTCACTGACTAAGAATGTCACACCCCAGGAAAAAATCAACTGTCCTGACCGCCATCTGGGGAGAAACACGGAAAGTTCACATGTGCACTTTTTGAACTTGGAACAGGTTATGTACAATGTTATTCAGCCTCTAAGATAAGGCTGACTCTTCAGGAAGCATCTGCTAAATGAACCCAGTGAACACAAAGGATTAACAACCCTTCTTTTCTGCTCTGTGGACAGTAAAGGAAACCCCGAGGGGAGTAATAGGTCAGCAGGTAGGCAACAGAAAGGAAGACGTGGAGAGATGAGATGCAAAAGGGAGAGGGAGGCAAGATGGACGTGGACAGAGCCACAGCCTTCACACCAGCACCGCGGGCCCCAATTCCCCAGCCCTGTCAGCCACTTGGTCTGCGGTTCCCCTCTGTTAGGGGGTAAATTCCAGCAGCACCATGTTGAAGCCCTAACATCCGGGACCTCAGAATGCGACTGTGCTTGAAGACAGGATCTTTAAAGATGTAATTAAGGTAAAATGAGGTCTTCACAGGGGTCCTGATCCCATATATGACTGGCGTCCTTATAAGAAGAGGACACAGAAACACATCATGTGAGCACACAGGGAGAAGACGGCCATCCACACACCCAGGATAGAGAACTCAGAAGAAACCAGCCCTGCCCACACCTGGAGTTTGGACTTCCGGCCTCCAGGATTGTGAGCCAGAATGTGGTATTTGTTACGGCGGCCGAGCTGACTGATACACTCTCCAGTAGGAGCAAAGGCTCCCCCCCAGGCGCCTTTGCTGGAAGACTATTCCAGCCTCAGTTCTCTAACTACCATCTCAGACCCACGAATAGCAACATAAGAATCCAGCCCCCGGCCGGCTGGGATGAGAGAGAAGGTCCATCCCCAGAGCGGCCACCTCAGGAAGCAGTGAGGCAGGAGGGGCCAGCACCTGCCCTAGACCTTCATGATGTATGTGCTCCCAGTTGCAGTGCTAAAAGTAGGAAGACCCCCAAACACAGGTGGAAAACAGTCTGAGTATGGCCCTCTACCCTGGTTCTGTTCTGGCCCAGCTCTAAAGCTACCAGCTGCCAACTCTTGAGGGCTCATCATCTCAGAATAACCTGGGAGCAGACCACCACCCACTTTACGGAAAGCAAGGGGGCTGGAGTGAGTGAGCAGCACGGCAGGCGGCAAAGAGGGGGGTCTGCAGGGCCCGGACCCACCCTCTCGAGATCTCCCACCCACACCCACCTCAGCTCAAAGATGGGAAAGGGGGGAAGCCACAGAGCAGGTGGAGGCTCCCTGCAGAAACCCTGAAAGTAAGCACCTGGTGAGATGCCTCTGCCTGCATTTACTGATGCAATAAGATGCGTTTACCGATCTCCCCTTAATCAACAGTGAACAGACCTGTCCCCTGCAAAGAAACCAAACAGAGCTTACCTGTCGGGGCTTTTCTGGGGCTCTGGGTGTCTGGTGGCCGCCTGGCTGGACCGAGAGGACCCAAGTGAGAAGCGGCAGCCGGTCACCGTCACGGTCACGGGGTTGTCGCTCCCCGCAGCCCCCTCCTCGGGCTCAGCATGGTGCCCAACTCCAAAGCTGAAAGGCAAAGAGGCCGTCACTGAATGCGCTGAAGTTGCACAAATGTGAACTGTATGCCCTGTGCCCAGGAATACAAGTTCTTAAAAAGGCCTCCAGAAGCTGTTTTTCTGAAGAAGACCGTCTAAAAGACAGACTCTTTTTGAAAGAAGTCCACAAGAGGCAGGTTTCTAGATGCCCCGTCAACTGACTGCAGGGACAAACGCCCACAGATGCCAGGAGAGCCACGCGAAGCCACTGGTCCCAGGTCACTGCCCTCGAGCTTCCCCTCCCACCCCCCCCCCTTACCCCCCAAAGCATGCGGGTAAGGAACGGGCAGGCCTCCACCCACTTGCAAGGCCAAGTTTACCTGTCAGGCATGCTTGGGGCCCAGATCACAGCCCACGTCCTTCCCAGGTCCTCCCAGGCTGCAGCCCTCACACCACCCCACAGGGACCGTCCTCATCTCAGACCAGATTCCGGCCCACGGTTCTGGAAGGCTCTGCACGTGGCCCCTGCATGTTCCAAGGGAGGGAGTTTGAATCCTGTCTATTTCCTTGGATCCAAGGATCCAACTGCTATTTCTGGGGGCCGAGGCAGTGTTCTAGGGGTGGAGGAGACGGTGGGGACCAAGATGAAAGCTCGCCCTGCTGCAGGGGAGTGTCTGCTCACCTAGGCACCGCCACAGGGCAGAGGGGAGACAGCCCACCACCCGGAGGATTTTAGCGCACGGCCCTGGAACACCGCTGAGCCTCCCCAAGTCCAAATGAAACACGCTCACTCGAGGACTTAGCAGGGAAATCAGCACAGAGCAAATGCTCCGTGGACGGGAGTCCTAAGCACCGCTGTGCCCGTTTATCTGAGATGGTCACTGCTTGTGACATGGTGTCCTTGGGTAGAGAACACATCACTCAGGGAAGTTAAACTAACTTACCCTGATCATTCAACAAGTGGAAGCAAAACCTGCCCTGCCTCCGACCTGACATGGAAGACGTCACGGGTCCAGAAAGTAGAAAACCACTGCAGAAGGTCCTGCTGGGCACACCGGCTAAGAATCAGGCGTGGGAGCCAGAGAGCCTGGGCCGCCTCCTGACCTCACCCCGTCTCAGCAGGTGACCTGTGGGTGGATCACCAACTCCCTAAGCCTCAGGGTCCCCCGCTACAAAATCCACACCAAGATAGTATCTCCCTCCAGGGCTTTTATGAGGATGAGGGCATGCATGTAAAGACTTAGGATCCAACACACGGTAAATGTGAGACAAATGCTAGTTACTGTGACTAGGACATGTCACACAAGGCTCCCACTGTCAGGTGCTGAACACGTCAGCTACCTGCAAGCTGTAAAGGCTGCTGATGTTTAGAGGTGATGCTGACCTTTCAGGGTCAAAAGGGGAGACACCTGACACAAGATTATCTGACTGCGTACAAGCAAAGGCATTGAAGGAAAGGTCCTCCAAGAATTTGTCAGTCTGGAAAGTGTTATAATGTTTATGTCGAGTGGAACATCTCTAAATTCGAGTAGCTAAGTTGACCACAAGTTTTTACAAAAAAAAAAAAAAAAAAAAAAAGGCACATGGTCACAGAGGCGTGAGGGTCTTTGAATGACAACGAGCTGGTGTGTCCGGCAAGGTTACCAGGTCACATAACGACAGTGTATCATATACGCCTGTCATCACCTCTAACCATCTCATTCTGAGAGGTCTCCCTCGTCTCCAGAGAACTAGCCTTTGTCTGTAGGCCCATCCAAATACCCCAGGACCACCTCCAAATGCATATTTCAGGCCTACGCCTTCCAACTGACAACATACGTTTCGGAGATTTACTTTTTATAATGGGCAACATAAGTTAATCCACAATTAAAGAAAAATGACATATAGTCGCCTGTCAAGCTGCTCACCACTTCAACCAGTTTTGTCTATTTTTAAGAAAGTGGATGTTGCACTTTACAGCAGACAAAAACAAGACAACATGATTCTTGAACCTGATGAACTGAAAAGAGTTACTAAGATATAGCACCTCATCAGGAACAAACCTGTAGGGGCTGTTTCCACGGCCCCACCCGGCACCCACAGCTGGGACCTCCACCTCCCACACCCCCCGCCAAGCACAGCCCCAAAGGCGTCCTGCGGGGACCTGACCGGCTGCACCCACGCCCACAGAAGTGATGGAATTCTCTGGGCGCTGATCGCTGATCTGGCAAAACAGCGCTTCTCACGCAGTTTCACAGGCAGACATGACATAAACTTGAAATCTTAAAGAATATAGGAACTTGGGCAAAAAAATATCTTAACTTACTTTGAAAATATTTCAGGAACAAAGGACCTCTTGATGTCTGCTGAGTGGCTCTGGTATCTTCCAGAAATTCCTGAGTTAATATAAAGTTTTCCTTCTGTCTAGCTTTCTCACACTAAATATTTAGAGTCATAACAGTGACTCTTTAGACACTCAACAAATCCCAAGTTTCATGATGAGGCTATTCGGCCTGTTTGGAATGAAGTCTGGGGCCTCTCAAAAGGGGACAGGATACCTTTCATCAAAAAACTTAATTTCAGTATTTTACTGATCTCACAGGCCACTCTGTTTTCACAGAGTAAGAAGGCGCTTATGAAGACAAACTGAGAAATACATGAATGAAAGGGAATCGAAGAAAAGGCAAAGTTTTTAAAGTAATTATAAAGTTTCAGAATGCTGTTGCCAGACCCTGTGGTCAGCTTAAAGGAGAATCACAGTTAAAGCTGAGCATCTGCACTGTTGCTCAGTGCTGTCAGGTGCACCTAGACGGGACCTGTATCCCAGCGATGCCACAGCTGCTTCCCGGGCAGAGATGACAGAACGTTGAGGATGAAGGATGCTGGCAACACAGGGAAGTTAAAACAGAGGGACGTTCCCACCCAAATGCCGACATCATGCTTTCAAACCACAGACACACAGCAAAGGTCTGGCAACAACTCAGCAGTGACACCCTGGCCCCAGCCAGGAAGGCATCTCCCGCAGTAGCCTGTCCACCAGCAGACCCTCGGGGCTCCAGAGGATGGAGAGCGTGGCCCAGGACGGAGCACTCAGGTCTCAGAAAGAGCTTCCCAACTGGACGCCACCACGAAAACCGACAAAACTTATCCAAAACATATGAATGGGCCCAGACCCCACCCGGTGCTCAAGTCCAGGGTCAAGCAGAAGCAAGGGGCCTACGAGTCCTCACCATGGGGCTTCCAGGGGACGCCAAGCAAGCCCAAAGATGGGTTATCCAGAGGAAGCCTGTCCGAGGCCACACAGCACGGAAATGCAGCTGGATGAAGGGACTGCCTCCCTGGAAAAGGCAGGACACTTCTTCCCAAAACTAGCCCAGAGTCGCAGGGCAGTGAGGGGCAGGACACACACAGACACACAGACACACACACAGACACACACACACACACACACACGGCAACTGACCAGATGACAGACGGAAAATACCCACTCTCCATAGCTGACATGTATACATGCATGCATTAGTTTGGTCATTCGAACAGCCCTATAACATAAACTAAAGAATATCACCACCCCTCCGTGAGAGAAAAGGCCTGGGTGAATGGAAACATACTAAGTTCCTAAATGGGAAGATAAAAAGCATCACAAAGATTTTGATTCTCTTCCAAGTAATTAATTTTAAAAATTAAAATTAATTTTGTCAATGAAAGGCAGTATCCATCTGAAGTCATGAAAACTGACAAAATAAAATAAATGGTAAGACTGCCCATTACAGAGCATTAAGGGAGAATTACTCCCATCCCAGAGAAAGACACTCTAAAGCACAAGTAATTAAAACAGTGCAGTGTTGGCATAGAAATCCGTGCTAGCATCCATCACAAAGGGCTGGGCTTATGAATATGAGTGTTACAATTTCATTATAGCAGCACATGCTATCCTAACCGGAGACTGAGTCCGAATCACCAAGCTTCCACTACTGGCACACACAGGACCCGTGGCACTGGAATCCCTGGGCTCCCCCTGTTCCCTGACTCCTCTGACGAGGTCACCGAAGATGAAGGTTAACACCGTGATGACTGCAGAGATGGCCACGACCCTTGACCTACCACCTCATACACATCAGATACCTCACCAAATGCTCTACGACCTCCCATGTCAGAGGTTCCCAAAGATTAGGAGTAAATACATGCAGGACACATAATGAGACACACATAAATGAGTGGCTCTTAACTAAGAGTAACTAAATATTGTCAATTCTTTAAGGTGGAATTATGACCCCATTTGACGGATGGAGAAACCAAGCCTAGGAGACAACGCAGTACCCACCTAGGTCACACGGAAGAGCCGAGATTTATATCCACAGATGTTTGAATCCACCCCACCTGCTTTATCTTGTGGATAAAATATCATTTGTGTGATAAGAAAAGAGAATAGACACCTTTTGCACTTATTTGTAAGGCTGCTCTTCATTTTTGTGTCTTTCAATTCCATTGTTTGCAGCACAGTTGGTTTTTTTTTTTCTTTTAGAGAAAAAAACAGCCAAAAGGAAGAGCCTGAAATTCAAAGCATAGAGGATAACTGGAGGGGGTGGGCGTAGGGTGTGGAGGGGATGCCCTGCTTGCAGGTAACTGAGATTTCAGTGATGAGGCATAAAATAAGAAGCCCTTTTAACCTGATAACAGGCACCTCCTGCGGGCAGGTGGCCAACACGAGGAAGAGGCACCAACACCCTCCCCATTAAATTAGGGCAGGAAGCCCACGGTTACAGTATTAGCCACAACTCTTTTGAGGTTCTAGACAATACAGTGAGATAAGGAACAGAAATGTGGTGTAAACGTTGACTGGAAAAGGATAATAAGCCTGGCATTATTTACAGACAAAATGTTGGACAATTGGCTGGAAAATGTTAGCGCTCACATGAGCATCTAATAAGGTGGCGATCCCAGAGCCCACACACCCACGGCTCTTCTGGATGAGGCTCCAAGACGATGAGAACTTCTAATGGGAGAATAGTGTTATCCACAGACGCAACAGAAGTCACCTACTTAAGAAATATGTGTCATCCGGAGAAAGTCACGGTCCGAAAGGATACATGCACCCCAATGCTCACTGCAGTGCTCTTTACAATAGCCAAGACATGGAAGCAACCTAAATGTCCATCAACAGAGAAATGGATAAAGAAGATGTAGTATACATATATACACAGTGCAATATTAGTCATAAAAAATAATGAAATAATGCCATTTGCAGCCATATGGATGGACCCAGAGATTAACCTACTAAGTGAAGTAAGTCAGGCAGAGAAAGACAAATATCATATGGTATCACTTCCATGCAGAATCTTAAAAAAAATGATACAAATGAACTTACAAAACAGAAACAGAGAACGAACTCATGGTTATGGGGTCGGGGGTGGGGGAAGGATGGGGGGGGATATACTGGGAGTTTAGGACTGACGTGTGCACGCTGCTGTATTTTAAATGGATAACCAACAAAGCCCGGGGAACACAGGGAACACTGCTCAATACTCTGTAATGACCTATATGGGAAAATAATTTAAAAAAGAGTGGATATATGTATATGTATAACTGAGTCACTTTGCTGTACACCTGAAACTAACACAACATTATTAATCAACTAGACTCCAATATAAAATAAAAAGTTTAAAACAAAAAGAAAAGAAAAAATACACACCAGACCCTTGGAAGAAAGCAAAAGGTTGAGTGAGGAACCTGAGAGACACCTGCAGGAGGACACGAAGGTAGAGATGCACCACTTTCTGGGGAGGGAAGCCCACTCCCCCGCCAGTGAACAGCACACCAGGACCGCCCCCCCCAACCTAATGAACACCCCAGTTGGCCGGGGGCCCCGCCCACTGACCCACAGGCAGCAGCAGACACAGGTCCAGAGCCCAGGAAGGAGTCTGGATGAGGCGAATGACGACATAAGATTGAGATCTAGCACCATTCACGCCCAACAAGCCCCAAAGGAGTCCTCATTTGCCACCAATCCTGATGGATCAATGGCAAGGAGGATAAAACCGCCTAAGACGAAATCTGGAAGAATGCTACAAAATCTGGGTGAGGAAGAGCTTTTTTTTTTTTTTTGCGGTACGCGGGCCTCTCACTGTTGTGGCCTCTCCCGTTGTGGAGCACAGGCTCTGGACGTGCAGGCTCAGCGGCCATGGCTCACGGGTGCAGCCGCTCCGTGGCATGTGGGATCTTCCCGGACCGGGTCACGAACCCGTGTCCCCTGCATCGGCAGGCGGACTCTCAACCACTGCACCACCAGGGAAGCCCGAGGAAGAGCTTTTAAGCCAGATTCTTCACCGGGAGGCCAGGAAGGAGAAATCAGCTCCTTTACAGCAGAAGACCCTCTGTGCAAAGTCCAAAGACGCGCACAAAGCCTCAGGAGAAACTACCATCAACGCAGGCAGCAACCAGCACTCAGTAAATCTCTCGTTTATTAAAATAACACAGGATGAGCAGCCCAACGTAAGAGCAGGGAGAGGACAGAAACAAACAAATCGCCAAATACACGCGTGAAACGCACTCAGTTTCACAAGTAACCATGGAAACGTAAATTATAATAGCAACAAATGAGCGACAAATTTTGATGCATCTGATTGCTGAAAAATTTAAAAACTGGGATGATCCCCGAGAGCTGGGGATGGCCTGGGAGCAGGGAGGCTCTCCTGAGTCGTAGGTGGGGCTCCCTGAACAGGCTCTGGGGGGACAACTGGGCAGCATCCCCTAAGCTTCAGTCTTAGGAGCGGGAATCCCACTTCTCATAACTGATCCTCACCCGCACGTGTGCGACGGGAGAGCTGGAAACAACCCAGACACACCTGCTCGATACCACCCGCTGCAGCTCCCAGCATCGGCTCCCACCAGGCACGCACGCAGAACCCGGGGTGCCTCCGGCCTTCCTGCCTCTCACACCTCCCACCCGTGCAGCCCACCAGGCCACTTAATTTTGTCAGAAGCATCTGAAATCCACCCACTGCCTTCCTACACCAGGCCACCACTCCCACCTCACCTGGACCCGGCTCCCAACACCCGCTGCATCTTCACCCCCTCTCAAGCCAGCAGTGGGCTTCAGACACACCCCACCACCCACCAACAGCCACCAGCCCAGACCCGGGGGCCCTGCGTCCCCTTCAGGCTCCCAGGGAGTGCTGACCCAAGATCCACTCTGCCCACCGGCCTCCCCCAAGTCCTGCCGTTTCCCTCCTTGTGGCCCTTGCAGGTTCTGTGTCCTCTCTCAGGGATGACCCCACCTTTCTTCCTCCTCCCCTTGAAACTGAGTCCCAATAAAACCAAATTCCCCTGCCCAGTTTTCGATTAACCTCTCTATCCAAAACGTTATTCCTTTTCTTGTTGTGCACCTGTTCCCCTCAAGATTGAAGACTTAACAAAGAAAAGGGGGAACTGAAACCGAGCAGGACCCTTCGGGGACCTCCCGGGTACAAAAGCCCCTCTATGTCCCCGTTCCTTGTTTGTAGAAAAAGGCTTTAGTCTCCTAGGGCTTCCCTGAGTTCCAAAGAGCAGACTCAAGCAGTTACTAATTAGGGAAGGGAGGAGATACAGAAACAAAGGAAAAGCAGTCCAGCGAGAAAAGTAATGACAATAGTTTATCAATAAAACAGAGTCCTAGCTCCTTCTCAAGAGATAAACGTAACAATCTGACGCATATCTTTGAGTTGCTCTGCAGAAACTAAGACCCTCCCTCACACCCCAGGTGGAGGATGGTGACTACATGCTGAGCAAAAGCGTAGACCCCAGACTGGCTGGAACCAGAAGGCTGGTGCTGAAGATTCCTGTCACCTCACCACCAGCGAATCAGAAGCTGCAACCCTCACCCCAAATGTTGCCCTTGAAAACCCCTTCCCTGAAAGCCATCCGGGAGTTGGGGGTCTTTTGAGTGCGAGCTGCCCATTCTCCTTACTTGGCGCCTGCAATATAAAGGCTGTCCTTTCCTTCACCACAACCCACTGTCTGTTGATGGGTTTTGCTGCACTCAGGCGAGCGGGCCTGTGTTCAGTTTGGTAACACCCTCCCCACATCCTCTCCACCCTGTCCCGGCCCTGGGCCCCCGCTGGTCCTGCAAACACATCTAGAGGTGCTGGGGCTGCTTTCTT
This sequence comes from Delphinapterus leucas, assembly GCF_059928025.1. NCBI lineage: Eukaryota > Metazoa > Chordata > Mammalia > Artiodactyla > Monodontidae > Delphinapterus > Delphinapterus leucas. The sequence continues at coordinate 103,426,093 of NC_143137.1, read as the reverse complement.
GCTACTGACACTGTGTCTGTGTCCCCACCAAGGAGCCACTCTGCAGCTGGGGACCACATCTGTCCTGGACACTGTAACATCCTCAGCTCTCAACAAAGGCCAAGGGTTCAAAGCTTTGTTGAGCACATGAAAACACATCCCAGTGGGAGCCTGGTGACAGTCTTCCAGGGCAGGGATTCTCTGGGCTGGTAGGCGAACTCCACAAAGCGAGGGCCTGGCTCAGCCCCGGGGAGCAGCCTGCCTCCTCCAAGGCCTCAACTTCTCAACCCTGTGATGAGAATGAAACAGTCCCAAGCTCACTCGAGGACTGAACGATGCAACTCCCACAAGTGCTCCTCACAAGGCAGAGGCGGCACTTGACAAAGGGTGACTAGCAGATGGATGAGGGAAAGGGCTAAGAGCTAAGGCAATGCTCATGTCAAAAGGAGGAAAGTAACATGCATGGGCCTGTCCAGGAATTTGACAGAAAAAGACCCAGAACAACTCTGACCGGCGGAGGCCACCAGGATGAACAGAGAGCGAGAGAAACTCTACTCTGCAGACTTCTGGGTTGGAGTTTTCACAATGAGGAATGCGAATTCCTTATGCAGAATTAACATTTATCTTTCCCGGAAGAACTGTAGTCAAGGTTCAGACCAGTGGTCCTGCCTGCTTCTCCTCGCTCCCTGCCCCGCACCCCGGCTCTCCTAGGGGTCTCCCTCCCTCTGCTCTGGCAGCAGCTTCTCCCGCCCATTCTAGGAATTCCAGAGGATTCCTGCCCTCTCCCTCCAACAATGAGGCCATTAAGTGGTTCCGCGGGTCCTCTGTACATGCTGTTTCTAGAAATGCAAAGTGTTTGCCTCTATTTTCTTTTCTTTTTCTTTCTTTTGCACTTTCTTTCTTCCCTCAAGAGGTTAAAGAAAAAACAGGATAACAGGAAAGTAAGTGAAAACGCTACAGCTTCTGGAGAAAGCACAGGATTTATTGTTCAGGCAAGCAATGGTTTTACATGAAGAAGGCTCGGCCAACAGCTGGTTAGGATTTCTCCCCTCCTCACTGAATAAGATGACAGGAAACAGAGTCAAACAGAGTCAATCTGGTTCGGAAGCTTTATCGCCACTCTGCAAACAGCCCGTTATCAACGTTCGCCAAGTCACAGGGTGCCCCAAAGTCCAGCCCCCAGCTTGAGACTTTCTATTTTCAAAGAGAAACATCTTTTCTTCCTCTGGATCGTTCAGTACATGCAGTTAAGTCATGACTGTGGGTTCTAGGTTTCCAGGATAAGGTATTACAAGCTGGTCCCTCAGCTCAGAAGTCGAGATCTGAGGAAGGATCACAGACACCCAGGATTTACCCAAAGCATTAATGCTCGGAATACGATGACCAGCGGCTCTGAAATGCACTATTACGCGTGGTGGGCAGATCCAGTGGGGCTGAACACTGACCCAGTTGTAGGCATATTCGAAACTACCATGTTTAACAATTGCATCTACTTCTATTACTTTTATAAAATCTAACAGCATGGATCCTTAATGACTTCTCATTGTCTCTGTGTGATGAGTCCTCTTCCGTCTCTGCTCAGCCCTGTCAGCAGCTTCCCGCTGGCCAGTCAGCCCTCCCAGTGGCCAGAAAGCAGAGCAGCCCAGCCAGCTCCCAATGCTCCAGCCACAAGGACACTTGAATCCTGAAGGGATGGTACAGGCAGGAATGGGACCCCCGAAAGGCTGTCATTGGTTGCATCGCTGTGTGCCCCCAAGTCCACATGTTGAACCCCGAACCTCCAATGTGATGGTGTTAGGAGGTGGGGCCTTTGGGAGTTCACTGGGTGAGATGAGGTCATGAGGGTGGGGTCTCCATAATGGGATTAGGACCCTTGGAGGAAGAGCCCAGATGTAACGTACAACATGGTTAACATAATCAGCATTGCTCATGTTATGTACAAAGTTGACAGAGTAAACCCTAAGAGTTCTCATGATAAGGGAAAAGTACTTTTTCTTCCCTTTTACTTTGTCTCTGTATGAGACAATTGGATGTTCACTAAACATACCGTGGTCATTTCACGATGGCCGTCGGCCAGATCATTACGCTCTACACCTTACGCGTCTAGGGTGCTGCATGTCAATTACCTCTCAGTAAAACTGGAAGGAAGCAAAGAAGAGACCAGAGAGCCAGCGTGTACTGTACGTCCACCATGGGAGGAGACGGAAAAGACGGCGTCCGCAAACCAGAAAGAGGCCCTCGCCAGACACTGAGTCTGCCGGTGTCTTGACCTAGGCCGTCCATCCTCCAACGCTGTGGGAGGGGAGTGTGTGTTGTCTAAGCCCCAGTTGTGCGACAGCAGCCCCCCCCAGACTAGGCAGGGGACACACCCTGCCCACGCCCCCCAGCACAGTTGCTCAGGAGGGACAGGAAGGCTCATCTGTTGCTCCCCAACCCCACACCCTGGCCCAGGCTACCCCAGGCACCGCCCACGGGCGACAGGCTCTCCTCTCCCATGGGGCCCCTCACTCGGGACACTCGGGCCGCTCCCCGGCAAGCAGAATGTTCTGGTCTGGCACGTGAGCCGGCCTCCGGTCTCCTGGGTCCACGTCCACCGGTCCCATGGATGTCACGGTGTGGCAGCCACCACGAGCAGCCCCTCCCGCTGATCCCACAGCCCTCGGCCACGCCGCAGGCATGGCTCAGGCCCCCAGGAACAGCTCGTGCACGGTTCTATCAAAGTCATCTCCCAGATCCTACCTACCAGTGAGCTCACCCCGATGGGGCCTGATCACCCTGCTCCGGCCCGGTCATCAGCTCAAGTCATCAACCTGTTCACAATGTAGCCTGCGGCGGGGCTGGAGCCTTGACCAACGGGGGTACCGGGCAGAGCAGACCCTCCTGGCCCTCACTGCACCTTTCCATCCTTGCCCATCCACCCACTGCGCCCTTGTCATGTACCAGTGACCCAGTTCCGTGTGCCTGGGACTGGAGAGACGGCCCCGTGAGCAGCAGAATCCCTGGGGCATTCTGAACCTCAGGCTCCCGCTCTGTGTGAGGAGGGCCTCAGACACGCACCTGCGGAGTGAGGGTTTACTTGGGTAAAAAAGTGCTGGGTTCTCCAAACTGCAGACACAGCGGCCACATCACACACGCCCAGCCTGCATCCTCTCCTGGCCCGGCACTTGCTCCCAGCGGCTTAGGAATGGCTGTGCCAGGACAACGCAGGCACGGGGTGAAGCTGGGGCCCTTCTCCTTCACGTAAGTGAAGGAGACAACCTGCAATAGTACGAGCGGTCTGTAGTATGAAATGCCAATGTGGGGGGCTAGGCAGTCATTTCTGTTTTTACCCGGCTGCAGTCATTTGTGTAGAAAGGGTGAAGACTCACACTGCTACCTCGAGCCCCAAATAAATCTCAGTTTAGAATCGATTCCCCTGAAGGAAGAGCATGTTCTTTCTATGGCAGTTCTGTCGCTGAAGACGGCGCACCACCCCAAGTCTCTCATCAACCCAGGAGTTCACAGCCGACCGCCGAATGCTTGGTGCCCCCTTCCTTAACCACCTTTTCACATGCTCACCTGGGCCCTGAAATTCGTGATTCTTCTCCTGAATTCTCCTGAATCCAACTCCCCCAACATGTATGGAGTGCGCACTACGTTCTCAACCTTAGCACTGAGAGCTACAGAACCATCAGAACATGGTCCCTAACCTTGTTTTTAGGGCGATCCATGCAAGATACAGGTGTGTGGCCAAATCACTGTCAAGACCCTGGAACAATAATGTGGGAAAAGAAACAGCTTGCGGCACGCGTGCCCGATCGTTGCTTTTATCAATTCTGCAAAAACAGCACTCACGGGCTGAAACACCTTCGAAATGAACTTGTTCTCAGGTATCCAGCAGGGGACCCTCAGCTGTTGATAATCCCCACAGGGACCAGCCCTAAACAAGCGCTAACTTCTTTAGGAATCCTAGCCATTCACACATCACTGACCAAAGATCAGGTCCCCCCTCCCATCTGGGAAAGTTTGCCCCTCGGAACAGAGGCAAAGGAAAGGGAAAAGGGGGAGCTTATTCACCAGTGAGATGGCGACTGGGGGCCTGGCGTCCCAAGCACATCACTCTGAAGCCCACCTCTGCATTCAGGTGAGTGCACCTCAGAATATTTACTGTTCCTCACGTGGACAGAGTCTGAGGGCCGACGCCGCCTCTCCCACTGCAAAGTTAATTCAGCATCAAAATTCACACTTTGCATCTCATTCTCCTTCTCCCGGCGATGTGAACTATGAAAATAGTCACAACAGACTAACTTCAAATGGTCTCCTATAAAGATTACTAAATCTTGTTAGAATTCTATTGTCTGCCATGGCTGTGATGCGAAATGCTCAGAAAAGGTCAGCCATCACTCCACACAGGGGGCTTCATGGGAGGAAAGACAGTATCAAGACTCAAGAAGGAATCTTTCATTGTGACCAAAAGCACTTGCGTTAGCGACTGGAACAGGCTTCTGTGCAAATATCGATCCCATGTTCCTCCCGGCCCTGGCCCTTCACGCTTCCCAAGCTCACTGGGTGTCGACACCCCAAGGATGTGCTCTGAGGCTCTCACTCGTTACCTGGATGCTAAAGGAATAAATGAGTATCTGGTCTCATCCCAGTTCCTGGGGCACAGCCCCTAACTCCGGGGATCTCCACAGTGGTGTCTTTTGTACGCTGATAAGGTGACAGGCAGCTGGGGGCCCCTAAACAGCTTCAGGATCGGATCGGGGCTGGTCACCAAAAGGTGAAGGCATAGTTAGAGGGTTGGAACTTGCAGCCTCATCCTATGGCCTCCAGTGGGGGAGAGGGGCTGGAGACTGAATTCATCTCCGTCTCAATGAACCCAATTAATTCAACGGCCAATTAGTTAATCAATCGTACCTGCCGACTGGAACCTCCACAAAAACCCCTCAAGGACAGGGTTCAGGGAGATTCCCAGTTGGTGAACACTCTGGGGGGCTGGGAGGGGTGCACCCCACCCCCATGCCTCACCTCATGCATTGCTCCTGTCTGGCTGTTCCCGAGCTGTGTCCCTTACAATCCCTCGGGGTAGTTTCAGGCCCTTTAACCTATGAGATCCGATTCTCCCTCCAGGCAGACGGTGTCAGAGCTGAGCTGAGTTGTAGGACACCCAACTGGTGCCCAGACAGTCGGAGAGCTGACGTCGGGAGGACAAAACCTGACATTTGGTGTCAGAAGTGTTGTGAGTAAAAACAGCTCAACCCAACAGAGGAAAAACAGGCCCCGTGGCCAAGACTGCCCGGCCCCCCACCCTGCAGGCGCTCAGGCCCTGGTCTGCAGCTCCCACCCTCACCCCGCGGGTTCTGAGGTCTCCAAGCAGCACACTGGGGCCCTTCGTGCCCCCCAGGCTGCGGGCATCCCGGACCTTCCAATGCCCCAGCAGGAAGAGGGCAGAAGGAAGAGAACGCTGGTCCCTATGCTTCGTCACAGCTCGCGCTTTCCGCATCCGATAAAAAGCACCACCTCCCTCTGCCTTCCTGGTCTCCGCTGGTGAAATTTCCTTGGTTCCAAGGTGCTCCTGGAGGCACCTGAGACTCTTTAGACTCCCCGCCTGTAACCGTGATCTAGGACAGGGCAGCCCACACCGGGTGACACACGGGCAGGATGCGCTCAGCAAACGCAGCTGGACCTGACATCGGAACCGCCCGCACTTCGCAGCCTGGACGGTCGTGCACAGCTTCCTGCCACCCTGCGGAGGCTGACACCCGTACCCACTCCCCAGACCCATCTGAGCAGCGCAGGTCACCTCAGCTGACACGTGGCTCCTGGCACCATCATTTCCACTTGGCTTCCACACTTAATTTAACCCCCCAAAGAGCCTGAGAATGCCAGGAGACTGAAGACCCAGGCTCCCCTTTATGTGGCCTCAATAACTCTGGACCTGGAGGCTTCAGGCCTCTCTGAGCTACAGGTGACACAACAGAAACAAGCAACCAATCAAAGGGACTGCTGGTGCCCCTGCCGGGCACTCCTCCAGCTTCCCCAGGGGGCGGGGACCCCAGCATCTTGAGCCCCTGTTCCAAAACCTCCTGCAAGACACCACGATGTGACTCGTCCCTTCCCTCTTGGTCCCTCCCGACCGCAGCCCAGAGCTTCCTGGAGGCCACGTGACACGTGACTGATGCAGATCTGAGCCCAGGACCCCCTGCCAGACGGGAAAGGGATTTACAAAATGTAAAATGCTGTCAGTCTCATTAAACTTCTGTTGTTTTGAAAAATATAGTTATTTTTTCTTAAAAGATGTTGCTTAGGTTTACATATAGTGAGTTTATATTATTCTTTTTACAGAACAGTATTTTTTAAATTTCTATCTTCATTTCTAAAATGATAAATAGCAATACACAGGGCCACGTGAACAGAAGCTCTTCGAGGTCTTCTGTCACCTGTAAGAGCGTCAAGCATTCCTGAAAGCAGCCACTGCGCCCAGGCCAGGCCCTGCCCACAGGGGGACAGTCCCAGCCCCAATGCTGAGGCCCCCAGCTCTCCTGTCTCTCCTGGGACAAGACCCACAGAGACTTCTTCCTCCCTTCACATTTTCTTCAAAATGAGACTGAACTTCAGAACTCCGCACCCCAGACGTGGCCCTGTAAAGAGTCGCTAGCCAGAGCCCACGTGGAGGGCACTCTCCTCCAGGTGCACAGGCGGACCCGGCTCGTCCCCTCTAACTGTGGCTGGTCCCTTGCTGATTCTGGCAAGATGCAAGGCTCTGAGTCACTCAGCACCTTCTTCCCTCCCCCCTCGCCACCCCCCCCCCCCCCCGCAAATAAGCCACCAAATGGGCTGCAGCAGAGGGAAATGTCACACGTCCAGTATTTCCAGTTTTCAAGCAGAGTTCTAGAATAGCCGCAGGCCGGGCAGGCCCCCCACCCCCCCACCCCGGGTAACCGAGTGCAGACCCAGAGTGCAGGGCAGCTCCGAAGGCAACAGCGACAATACACCCCTGCCCCCAACAGCGCTGATCCCAGGGGCGCTTCCTTCCCCCGACCAGGGAGCCCACGGCCCTGGGACCACGGTGTCTCCCCGCTCCGGGCTCCCGCGGGAGGATTACCAATCCCGGGGCTGCACCCCTCTTAAGAAGGGGAAAGAGGATCTATTGCTGACCTGAGAACATGAGATTGACTCTTCTAAATAGGGCAAGAGCCTCTGTAATACCTGTTATCTCCAGCCTCAGGAGTCCTACCCCGCACAGACCCAAGAGGACCAGTGCCTGCGTGCACGTCCTCACCTCGGGAAGGCCCCACGTGACCCTGCCAGGCTTTAAGAAGTCCAGTGAGGACTTCCCTGGTGGCGCAGTGGTTGAGAGTCCACCTGCCGATGCAGGGGACACGGGTTTGTGCCCCGGGTCTGGGAAGATCCCACATGCCGCGGAGCAGCTGGGCCCGTGAGCCGTGGCCGCTGAGCCTGCGCGTCCAGCGCCTGTGCCGCAAAAAAAAAAAAAAAAAAAGAAGTCCAGTGAACTCAAATGGCATCTGTGTGCCCTGAAAGCCGGCAGTAACGTACCGGAGCCTAAGTGAGATTGCCTCGGGGGATGGAGATCCATGCCGGAGGCCTCCTTCACCCTGGCAATCACCGCCAACGATCGCCAGTGTTGTGAGAAATAAAGAAAGGACAGAACTGTGAGCGTAGTGGGGCAAGAGGGGTTCCAGCCTCCATAAGGCCTCAAAACCCAAGGCCTTTGCTGCAACACGCAAAGCTACAAGGTGGCCACATGGCCTGGAAACAAAGGTGAAATGATGTTACATCACAATACAGGGCAAAACGCACCCCTGCCTCTAGATTTAATAGCTCCTAGACCATCCTGAACCCAAGAGTCCCAGGACTGTCAAGAACACAGAATCTTTCCTGAAAAATTCCCCCAGGGAAAGGGAAATGGATGAAGACCTGCTGTGTGCCAGGCACCGTGCAATGAATTTACTTACATTTTCCTTTAATGTTTACACATGCTGAGAGCAAAGAATACACATCTTGGACAAGGTCCTTCCTCTCACTGTTAACGCAAGTCTGTGTGCCCGACTCACAGTGAGGCCAAACAACTGAAACGTCGGAGTCTGGAGCAGAGGAAGGTTTACTGCAGGGCCATGCAAGGAGGTGTGGTGGGCTCACGCCCTGAAAAGCCTCGAGTTTTGGCCAAGCAAGAGGGCGGGTCGTAGGGTATGTCATCAGCCTGCACATAATTCTCTGATTGGCTGATGGTGAGGCTACAGGATGGTGTTATGGGAGTTCACCTTATCAGTCCTTAGGCTCCAGGAGACCTGGGGCTATGGGCTCATGGTCATCAGGTAGTTCTTCCATTTGGTGGGGACAGTTTTCACATCTGCAAAACTCAGGAAATGTGCATCAAATACTATTATCTAGGTAATTCAGAGAGGAGCTAAAGCAGAGGATATGGGGAAGGCCTGTCCCGAGAAGGCCCCATGGGGTCCTGCTAGGTTACACTGCCACACACATCCTTATGCATTCGTTGGTGGAAACACACCACCTCCTCCTTCCGTGGTGGCATCCAGGGATACAGAGAATGATGGAGTTGGCGTCCAAAGACCTGAGAGGGCAATTCTAACTCTCCCACTAATGCCCACTTGACGCTGAACAAGGCATCTGACTGTGAGGGCTCCCATTTCCCCATCTGCAGAAGGAAGACTCTCTCTCTTGCAACGTTGTCCTGAGGAACACATGCAACCCTGTAAACTCAGAGCTACGCGGAAGGAATCCACCCCCACCCAGTCAAGTTCTTGTTCTGTTCCTTCCCAAACAGCAGCACGGGATCTCGTCCCAGCAGTTCTGGAGTTCTGCAGACAGCTCTCCATCACCCCAGCCCAGCGGCAGTGGGACCAGATAGCAAGGGCCCCATAAAAACCAACTTAAGTTTGGGGTGTCTTGTAAAACGTTCTCCTAAATGTAATTTACTCTGTGACTGTTCACACCTTAGCAGTCTTTCTTAAAACGTAAGGATCATTCTAAGAAGAAAGGATTCTAGAGAAATAAAGGACAGAAAGCTAGAAGAGATGCACAAACCAAAAAAACAGAAAAATGGCAGATGTTCTTCCTTATCAGTAATTACTTTAAATGTAAATAGATTAAACCCTCCAGTCAAAAGGTAGATGTTGACAGAATGGAGAAAGAAAAAAAAAAAAACCCACATAATCCAACCATATGCTGAGACTCACTTTAGATCTAAAGACACAATCAGGTTGAAAGTAAAAAGATGGGAAAAGATACTGCATGTTAATATTAAAAAAGAGAGCGAGAGGGAGAAACCTGGGGTCACTATACCGACATCAGACAAAACATACTGTAAGTCAAAACTATTACAGAAGACAAAGAAGAACATGATATGTTGAGAAAAGAGCCTCAAAATAAATGAAGTAAACACTGACACAACTGAAGGGAGAGACAGACTGATGGACGATACTACTAGGTGGAGACTGTGACACTCCACTCCCAGTAATGGAGGGAACAACCAGACAGAAGGTCAGTAAGAAACAGAGAACCTGAAAAACTGTAAACCAACTGAACATCACAGACGCACATGGAACACTCCCCCGAACCACAGGAGAATACACATTTTTCCGAAGCGTACATGGAACCTCCTCAAGGATAGACCATATGTTCAGCCACAGAGGAAGCTTTTCATATATGAAAACCCACAGCCAACACCATAACTCAGTGGTGAAAGAGTGCAAGTTTTCTTCTAAGATCAGGAACAAGACAAGGATGTCCACATTCAACACTTCTATTTAACATAGTGTTAGAGGTTCTAGCTGGAGCAGGTAAGAAAAAGAAATAAAAGGTATCCAAAATGGAAAGGAAGAACTAATAAAATTATTTGTTTGCAGATGACATAATCTTATATGTCGAAAACCTTAAAAATCACACATACTCACAAGAAAGTATTAGAGTTAATAAATGTATCAGAGTTACAGAATAGAAAATCAACATGCAAAAATCAGTTGTGTTTCTATGTCCCAACAATGAGCAATCTGAAAAGGAAATTAAGAAAACAATTTCATTTACAACAGCATCAAGAATAATCAAATAATTAAGAGTAAATTTAAACCAAGAGGCAAAACACTTGCGCACTGAAAAACTGTAAAACATTTCTATATGAATATAAAGAAGACATAAATAAGAAGAGACATCTCTAAATCATGAACTGGAAAACTTAATATCAAATATCAAATGTTAAAACAATCTACAGACTCAATGCAATCCCTATCAAAATCCCACTGGCATTTTTACAGAAATAGAAAAGGCCATCCTAAAATTTATACGGGTTCTCAAGGGACCCTGAATAGCCAAAACAATCTTGAAAAAGAAGAACAAAGTTGGAAAACTCACATTTCCTGATTTCAGAACTTACTACAAAGTAATCAAGACAGTGTAGTATTGGCATGAGAACAAACATAGACTAATGGAATAGAACAGAGAGCCCAGAAATAAACCCTCACACATATGGTGGGTAAATTTTCAACAAGACGCCAAAACCATTCAATGGGGAAAGGACAGTATTTTCAACAAATGATTCTGGGGAAACTGGATATCCACATGCAAGAAAATGAAGTGAACCCTTACATTACCCATAAACAAAAACTAACTCAAAATGGATCAAAGACCTAAACATAAGAGCTAAAACTAGAACTCTTAGAACACAGAGGGGAATATCTTCGTGACACTGGATTTAGAAATGGCTTCATGGATACGACACCAAAAGTAAAGGACACAACAGGAAGAACACTCTCTGACAGAAATCGCAGCAAGATCTTTTTTGATCCACCTCCTAGAGTGATGGAAATAAAAACAAAAATAAACAAATGAGACCTCATTAAATTTAAAAGCTTTTGCAAAGCAAAGGAAACCATAAACAAAATGAAAAGGCAACCCACAGAATGGGAGAAAATATTTGCCAACGAATCAACCAACAAGGGATTAATCTCCATAATATACAAGCAGCTCATGCAGCTCAATATCAAAGAAACAAACAACCCAGTCAAAAAAATGGGCAGAAGATCTAGACAGACATTTCTCCAAAGACGACATACAGATGGCTGAAAAGCACATGAAGAGATGATTGTCACTAATTATTAGAGAAATGCAAATCAAAACTACAATGAGGGACTTCCCTGGTGGCACAGTGGTTAAGAATCCACCTGCCAGTGCAGGGGACACGGGTTCGTGCCCCGGTCTGGGAAGATCCCACATGCCGTGGAGCAGCTAAGCCCATGCTCCACAACTACTGAACCTGCTCTCTAGAGCCAGTGAGCCACAACTACTGAAGCCTGCATGCCACAACTACTGAAGCCCGTGTGCCTAGAACCCATGCTCCGCAACAAGAGAAGCCACCGCAATGAGAAGCACACGCACCGCAACGAACAGTAGCCCCCGCTCGCAGCAACTAGAGAAAGCCCACGCGCAGCAATGAAGACCCAACACAGCCAAAAATAATAAAAAAATAAATGAATTAAAAAATAAAAAAACTACAATGAGGTATCACCTCACACCGGTCAGAATGGCCATCATCAAAAAAATCTACAAACAAATGCTGGAGAGGGTGTGGAGAAAAGGGAACCCTCCTACACTGTTGGTGGGAATGTAAACTGGTACAGCCACTATGGAGAACTGTATGGAGGTTCCTTAAAAAACTAAAAATAGAGGTACCATATGATCCCACTCCTGGGCACATATCCAGAGAAAATCATAATTCAAAAAGATACGTGTACTCCAACATTCACTGCAGCTCTATTTACAACAACCAGGACATGGAAGCAACCTAAATGACCATCAGCAGATGAATGGATAAAGAAGATGTGGCACCTACATACAATGGAATATTACTCAGCCATAAAAAAGAATGAAATAATGCCATTTGCAGTGACATGGATGGACCTAAAGATTGTCATAATGAGTGAAGTCAGTCAGACAAAGATAAATATCTTATGTCATCGCTTATACGTGGAATCTAAAAAAATGGTACAAATGAACCTATCTACAAAACAGAAATAGAGTCACAGATGTAGAAAACAAATGTATAGTTACCAAGGGGGGAGGGAGGGAGGGAGGAATAAATTGGGAGGTTGGGATTGACATACACACACATATATAAAATAGATAACTAATAAGAAGCTACTGTAGAGCACAGGGAACTCTACTCAATACTCTGTAGTGACCTATCTGAGAACAGAGTCTAAAAAAGAGTGGATATATGCATATGTATAGCTGATTCACTTTGCTGTACAGCAGAAACTAACACAACATTGTAAATCAACTATACTCCAAAAATAATTAATTAAAAAAAATAAATTGGACCTCATCAAAATTACAAACTTTTGTGTACTATAAGACAAGAGAGTGAAAAGATAACCCACAGAAAGGGACAAAATAGTTACAAGTCATATATCTGATAGGGGATTAATATCCAGGATAGATGGAGAGTGCCAACAACTGAAGAAGAAAATCTAGACCACAGTGAGATACTGCTTCATACCTATTAGGACAGGTATTATAAGGAAGGAAGGAAGGAAGGAAAGAAGGATGGAAGGGAGGGAGGGAGGGAGGGAGGAAGGAAGGAAGAAAGGAAAAAGAAAAAGAAAAATTGGACATTACCAAGTATTAGTGTGGATTTGGGAGAAATTGAAACACTTGTGCACAGCTGATGGGAATGCAGTATGGTGCAGCCCCTGCGGAAAAGAGTCTGCCTTGTGGCACGTGTTAACCTTCAAGAAACACTAAGTTGTTTAACATCACCACAATGCTTGATAAAAGACGACAAAGGAGCGAAGTCCAAAGCCCCATGGGGTCCTTCAGTGCACGTGTTGACCAACGAGGAGGCAAGAACACAAAAGTTCCCAAGGGCTTGTTATCGAAGGAAGGATGTTGGTGGCAGAATTCTTCAAAAGGTAGAAGAAGAGGTGACACTGCAGAGTGGAGCCTGACCCAGAGAACACAGGCTCACAGATGCAAGTAAGACCAAAGCTGCTGTAAGGCCACCTCCCCTAATGGGAAAGACCACCTGGCCCCAGGATCCAGTAGAGGGCAAAGCTCAGGCTGACAGAAGACGGACAGAGAGTCTCCTAGGGACACAGAACTTGTATCTCTCCACAACCTGAGGTCACCCCGGGTTTTCACCCGATGCTGAGACGTAAAGGTGCTAAGCAGGGCCTCAAGAGCAGTAAGGCCACAATGGGGCCACAAACCCTACATTCCTAAAATGAAAGCAGGCAGGGCTTCTAGACCATGCAGAAGGCTGCAAACCTTTCTCAAAGTTCTCTCTCATCATAAACAAAAGAGAAACCACTGAATAAAACCCACGGCAACCCAAGTGAATGTCAAAGCAGGACTCTGTGCCCATATTTATAAATGGAATAAAGTATGGGCACATTTACAAATGCCACATATAAGTGAAATACTACTCAGCCATAAAAAAGGATACAGTGGCATTTGCAGCGACATGGATGGACTTGGAGGGTATTATGCTAAGTGAAATGAGTCAGACAGAGAAAGACAAATACTGTGTGATATCTCTTATCTGTGGAATCTAACAAATACAACAAACTAGTGAATATAACAACAGAAGAAGACTCACAGATACAGAGAACAAACTAGTGGCTACCTGTGGGGGAAAGAGGGGCAATACAGGGATGGGGAGAGGGGGAGGTACAACCTACTGGGTGTAAGATAGGCTTAAGGATGTATTGTACAACATGGGGAACATAGCCAATACTTTGTAATAATTGTAAATGGAGTGTAACCTTTATAAATTATATTAAATTTTTTTAAATTAATCTTAAAAAGGGCACAAAATAAACAAAACAGAATGCCACATATAACAACGTAGGGCTAATCACTAAAAATTCTCAGCAAAATTCTCAGACTAAAGTAATAGCATCAGTGATAACAGCCCTTACAAGGAAGGTAAAGTGTCCTTTTCAGAGAATTTCTAGAGAAAAAGAACCTGAAGATAAAGGGAGAGGAAACGCATCGACTTTAGTACACAAAACAAGGCCCTGACCAGCAGCAGGTGTGTGGCCTGGGAGCTGGACAGAGACGTGGGTGGTCAGGCCCCACCCATCTCACTGAACTGGAACCTGCATTTAACAGCATCCTTAGGAGATTCATGGGTATACTGCAGTTTAAGAAGTGCTGTTTTCAGACACTGTTAATATTTAACCTGTGTCCATACTGAAATTTGCCAGTGCCCTCCAGGAAAATAAGTGAAAAACACACATCACTTTTTTTTTTTAATTGAGGTATACTTGATTTACCATATTTTATTAATTTCAGGTGTACAACACAGTGATCAACATTTTTATAGATTATTCTCCACTTATACTTACTATAAAATATTAGCTATATTCCCTGCGTTGTACAATATATCCTTGAAGCTTATTTATATCACTTCTTTATTGCTGGGTGAACGCACGCCATCCCTCTGCTGTGGTTCCCCTTCCTCCAGAGGAGGCCCCGCTTTCAGGCTAAGTGGGGCGGGCCCAGACGAAGGAGGCAGACAGGCTCCTCCAGCATCTGTCCAAGGATGGATGCAGCAGGTCCTCAGCCATCTTGGAGCAGTCTTCAAAACCCTTCCCCAACTTGAGCACGGACCCTCCACTGGGTCTTCCATGGCCACAGGGGCCAAATGTGATTTACAAACAGACCAACAGCCAAGGTGCCACCAGCACCGCACTCCGAAGCCAGCTCCCAGACGCAGCCAAGGAAATTCCATTCAGGAATTCCTTGAACCCTCAATGAAAATGAACAGATAGTGGAAGGCCATTAATTCTATGGAGCGCATTTTTCAGCAGCGAGTACACATCCTGAGCAACCCTCCAGGGCAGTACCCGTGGTCCCTGCTTCACCCTGACGCCCGCTGCACCCCACAAGGAGACCGTACCTCAGCGTACAGTACCCCAAGTTTTAGGTAAGTGTTCTCCTGTGGGTCTTTGCCACCCGATGCTCCGGAGTACCAGAGGAGAGCAAAATCCCCACGAGCCACCTGCATCCCCACCCAACACACGGAGCTCGTGGGTCCCGGCTGAAGAGGGGTCATGACCTGCTCCCTCTGCACACAGGGACAGCCCCGCAGATGACACTGAAGGCCCAGGAGCAGAGACATGCACCAGAGTCAAGGCAGTGGCCTGATCCCCAGGGGGCCACTTCTAACTGCACCTGAAGCTCAGCACCATGGGGCATCATCAAAATCCCTGATCGGTCGCCGGTGGCCTTTCATCCTTACAGAGACCAAAGAGCGAAGGCGCCCACTTCCTGCTCACTCACTGGGAGGGAGACCTTTGGCAGTACAGACAGCAGGACAATAGCCACCTGTGCGCTGTGTGCGGTGCCTCCAGTGAGACCTCTATCAACACCCTGGCAGGGACTCCTGCCACCAACCGACAAATGGCAGCTGATCAAAGGGACAATCCACGTGTTAACAGGTGATCAGATTGTTTTCCGAAGTGGGCGGGCAAGGAAGTCCCACCTGTGTTTGGGACAATTAGTTGGACCCCATCAAGAGGGTGAGATCTCCCCGACATCTGCCTCACTTGACCTTAATGGTACAAGAGGTGTCCCCCAATGAGAGCGTAGGCTCACGAGCAAAGACGCAACATGACCAGATGTGTTTATCCGAGGCTTTGATGCCAGATTACACATGCCATCGAAGTTAAAGGAAGTCCAGCCAGGCACAGACATATATACACTACCAAATGTAGAACAGATAGCTAGTGGGAAGCAGCCACATAGCACAGGGAGATCAGCTGGGTACTTTGTGACCACCTAGAGGGGTGGGATAGGGAGGGAGGGAGATGCAAGAGGGAGGGGATATGGGGATATATGTATATATATAGCTGATTCACTTTGTTATAAAGCAGAAACTAACACACGACTGTAAAGCAATTATACTTCAATAAAGATGTTAAAAAAAAAAAAAAGAAGTCCAGCCAGGTCTTGGCATTCCATTTTCAGCAGAGAAAAAAGTCCCGTTCTCCCAGAAGCCCCATCTGTTCGTTTCCCCAGCTGGTTCCCACACCCACTGCCCTCCACTTGGCTAAGAGATAGTGGACGGGCTTATCTGGGTGCAGTTACTACTTGTTACACATTAAACAATGAAGATTACAAATGGTTACATAACACCGTCCCCTGGCTAACGTCCACAGAGGCCGTGGGATCCTGGATTCCGGCGGCGGCACGGCCTGAGACCGGTCCAGGAGTCGCGCTTCCGAGAACGCGCGCCCCTCGGAGACCCTCCGCCACCAAAAGGCGCAGCGAAGACGGTGCGCCGCTGACCGCCAGGGCCTGTGCAGGTGACCCCGGGCTGGCCCCTCCCGGCCGGGGCGTGGACCAGAGCAGAGCCCACCGTGGGCTGGACTCCGGCGCATCCTGGTGCCAGCCCGCTACAGGTTGTGCCGGAGCCGCCGCACGGGGTCGCTGCACTCCCGCAGCCAGGGCTGGGGTACTAAGGAGTAGGGCGCAGTGCGCAGGGCAGGAGCGCGACCAGGGTCCGCGCGGCTCCGCCCCAGTCAGGAGCCTTCAGAATAGAAAAACGGATCCTGGGGTCCCAAGCACCCCTAGACACAGCCTAATGTGCTCTAACGCAGAGAAGGGTGGAAGACAACCCCGCAAGAGTGGGTACCACCCTGCCTCCCAAACGTGCCCGATGGGACTCACCCCATCACGTGCACACAGGACCCTGCGGCGGAACCCCGGCCCCCCGTCCTAGGACCACACTCCTCCACTTCAAGGGGACGGCACTTTTAAGGAAGGGGCAGCGCACAGCCTGGTCGAGGCTCACTACAGGAATCCCAGGACCAAACTCCATGTGACAAGGTCATGCCCCAAGGCCCCGCATCCCCTGGATCCCTGGTTCTCAAGACAATCCCAAAGAACCCCTTCCTCCCTCCGTTATCCCATCCACAACCCCCCGGGCTACCTGCACCCTGATGGACAAGGACACACTGGCCACTGTCAGATGCCAAAATCCTCCTGACCCACCCGTGAAACCATGCAGAGCCCTGGGTGGGGGGAATCTCAGACCCAACATCAGGCAGACATGTGACTGGGCACCTCCACTCGCTCCCCTCACCTGGGGGACGGGGGTCATGTGCCCACCAAGGCCAGCCAGTTCTGGTTTTCCAGGGTCAGAATCCTCTCACAGCCCTCCCAGCAAGGAAGGGAAGGAAGGGAAAGGCTATTTCTTGAAGCCACAAGTGCAAAGCTACTGGATGTCATGCAGAAAGCGGGGCTCCCTTTAAAACAATACAAAGGAAATAACAGTACTGCGTGTGGAGCAGGCACTGTGCTAGTCACTTTAAATTCATCACACACATACAACTATATATACACAAATGTGAACACAACCCTGAAACAAACGAAGGAAAAAAGAAGGCTTGGAGTAAGTGACTTGCACAAGGCGACCGAGCTAGTAAGGATACCACAGTCCTCCCTCCTGAAGTGCATGGCGGGAAGGGCTGGGATGGTACTTAGAACAGTAAACTTGGATGCTGAACCACGTTCACAGGTACGGGGACTGGGGAGTGGAGGGCTGGGGGGGAGGGCAGTGGCATCGAGGTGCCGTGTTCAGACGCACAGAGAAGCCACCAATGTGCAGCTCCCAGGACAAAGTGGCCAGAGGAGGGGCTCCACGGTGAGCAGGGCCGCGTTATTTTAATGTTTTAAAGTCAATCAAATGAAAGCCGTGGAGGCCAGTTCTGAGAGCAGCTGAGAGCAGGGCATCCAACCCCAAGGGCAAGGCCACAAGCCTGGCCTGGCCTCTCCGGGAGGTGGAGATGCTGCAGAGGGAACCAAGGCAGGGGATGCAACCCTGAGAATCCAGAGGAAATCACAGTGCTCAGAGCTCAGAGATTAACTCTCCTACGGTCCCAGAGCCAGTCACTGGCAGCGGCGACCCAGCTCTCCTTTGGGATCCAGACCTGAGGCCTGTCTGCTGTCCCTCGAGGTGGTGGCTTAGGTGTGCCGGCCTCCCCCACCCCGCTGCTCTCAACCTGGACGTGCGCTCCTCGGCCTGGTCACACGCGCCCTGAAGCCTCTGGGCTGGGAACAGAGGGCCTCCAAAGGGAGTCTTTTAAAAGGCATAAAGGCTGGATGGCGTGTGCTGAACGCCAGGCCAGAAGAGGAGATGGGGCCCCACACAGCACAAGGCCCAAGTGTCAGGAGCAAGGAAGCAAGAGCATTCACAGAAAGTCCAAGGCTCAGCTGGACCCCTCGGTGCCCCGCTCGCACCACCAGCAGGTGGGTTTCTCTCCTGAAGCAGCGACAGGGCTGTGGCCTCCGGTA
Organism: Delphinapterus leucas; assembly: GCF_059928025.1. NCBI lineage: Eukaryota > Metazoa > Chordata > Mammalia > Artiodactyla > Monodontidae > Delphinapterus > Delphinapterus leucas. Next base: position 103,407,799 of record NC_143137.1, on the reverse strand, counting down.
CCACACTGAGCACAGGTGGTCAGTGCTGCTGACTCTGATGGGACGGCTGACGGCTCCAGGGCTCCCAGGCCCACATCGCGGGGATGAAAAGAGGCTTCTTCAGACAGTCTGGCCCCTTCCGAGGAGAAAAGACCCAAGACTGGAGCACCGGGGGCTCCCCACACAACGGGGCAACCAGAGAGCCGTACCCCGAGGCCCACCATCAGCCTCCCAGGGACGCCTTTGAACGTGGACGGCACAGCAGGGCCCCCGACATCTAAGCAAAGCCTAATGGGTCAGACACCACCCCATCAGCCTCGCCTGTCTGGGTCTCTGTCTGGCCACTGCTGGGGCGACCACCGGGGCTCAGGCGCGACAAGCCCCAAGGCCTGGGACGGCCTGCCCACGTGGCCTGCACCCAGCACCTGCAGGCTCGCGCCCAGGGCTCCATGGAGGGAATGGGCACTGACTGGAAGCTCTTCCCCTCCCCCCTGCCGCCCCCAGTGGGGAATCACAATATGGACCACGGGCTCCTCTCACTTGCCCAGGCAGCTGCCCCAGGGCCAGCCCCAGGGCCCCCCCCTTCCCTCACTGCTGCCTCCCTAGCCCTGCACGTCCAAATAAAACATAAAACACACCCGCGAGTTCTTGCCTGCCATAGGCTCTGCTTTCTGGGTACGCCAGACCCAAACCTGCAGGAAAATAAATAATGCAAAAATTGGAGAGAAGAAACTATGTAAGAAAAAAAAAAAAAGGTAACTAATATATCCAGAAAGAGGTTTAAAAAAATAATGCATGTATGAAATCAGATTATTGCACCATTAAAAGAAGAATAATTATTCAGGGTAACGATGCTGTGCTGTAGGCTCACTGACTGTACCAGACGTCCCGCTGTGGTGGAGGATGCTGACAGTGGAGAGGCTTGAGGGCAGGGGGTAAATCTCTCCATTTTCTGCTCAGTTTTGCAGTGGATCTAAAACTGCTCCAAAAAATCAAGTCTAGGGCTTCCCTGGTGGCGCAGTGGTTGAGAGTCCGCCTGCCGATGCAGGGGACGCGGGTTCGTGCCCCGGTCCGGGAGGATCCCACATGCCATGGAGCTGCTGGGCCCGTGAGCCATGGCCGCTGAGCCTGTGCGTCCGGAGCCTGTGCTCCGCAGCGGGAGAGGCCGCAACAGTGAGAGCCCCGCGTACCGCAAAAAATAAATAAATAAATAAATAAATTCTACATACAAATACTAATCAAAAAAGAAATAAAGAGGTCCTTAGAAATTAAAAATGAAAACAGAAATTTAAAATCCAGTAAAAAGGTTAAAAAGTCTAGATGATACACCCCACAACCTAGAAGAACTCAACAGATTCAAATAGGAGACAAGAGGTAATCAGAGAACCAGTCCGGGCAGCTAATACCCACATAAAAGCAACTGAAGAAAAAAAGAAGAGGAAGATGGAAAAAAAAGAAATGAAAGAATTAATTCAAAACCAGGTCCCAGCGCCAAGGATCTGAGCTTCCAGCTTGAAGGGGCTCTTGATGTACCCTGCAGGATAGACGCAGACACCCAACCAGGCGCATCTACAAGGGATTTCTGAATAAAGGCACAAAGAGAAAATCCTACAAGCTTCCAGACATGAAAAAAAAGGAAAAATAAAAAACACTGACGAGTGAAGAGTACAGTAAGGACATTTTCAGACACACAAAAGGACTCAAAAACTGTGCATGCACCTCTTTTTTGGAAGCTATTATGGAATGGTCTCCATCAAATCGTGGGAAGAAACCAGGAAAGAGGAATCATGAGAGGCAAGAAGAGAACAAAGGGCCTGCTCAGGATGATGGAGAAGGAAGAGGCCGGGATAAAGCTGAGCAGGGAGCCTGGAGGGCAGCCAGGCACCTGGGGACGAAAGGCACACAAGGGGCTGCTTCCCAAAGACACAACTGGCTGGATACCTACGGTGTCTGAGAGAATATTTGCACACCTGTGTCAGCCTGGGGTGGAGGTGGGGGTCAAGAGTGATAAGTACCTAAACTACTAAGCAAATGCAAATACAACTCCAGGAGAAAGCAAGGCATCCTGCAGGACAGAGAAAGTGATCACAGCACACTACCTGGCTCCACCAGCAGTGTTTAGGGCTGTTGCCATGGCGTCAGCACTGCGTGCCGGTCCAGCCAATCTCACCATAGAGACAATGGGAGACAGGAAGTACAGGTCAGGATGATGGGACAGAGGTCGGCCTCCTCACCTTCTAAGCAGGGAAGTCAAAGAATCCTACGGGAAGCCGGGGTCTGGGAGGGTGGAGAGGCAGCAAGGAAGACAGCAAGGAACTACAACACATTATACAGACATCTGCTTAGAAACATGGAGGTGAATACAGAAAAGGTCGGCTGATAAGCCTGGTTGCTTCTGGGGCACTGACTCTTTAAACTATGTACATTTATCACTGATTAAAAAAACTAAATTTCCGAAGTCTGCCCTGGGTGTTGAGGGATTAGGAAGCCAGTGACCCTTCAAATGGACAGAACTTGCTTGGGAAGGCCAGAAAAGCAGAAGACGGGGCCCCACCTGGGGAGAGCAGCACACGACAGAGGCTGGCTGTGTCCACTGTGGCCCTGCAGGCCCCGCGGTGGCGAGAAGGGCCAGGACATGCCTGCAGTTAAGGAATGGCCCAACTAGGGAACAAGAAGCTGTCCTGCCTTACCCTTCCTCCACTAGGGAGATGCCACGAAGGTCTCATGCACTCCTTTATCTAGAAACACCCTGGAGCGGTCTCCAGGAGATCTACACAGTTCAGAGGAGCACAGCGGCATTCCAGAAAAAGCAACTTGGAGGCTCTTGGGTAGCATAGTCACAGACTGTGCCGGTCCATCCAGGACATCACCCAGCTCAACCTCCCGGCCCACAGGAAGACTCCTAAGCAGTGTCCTGCATCTAGTGCAGGCACCACCCTTAGGCCCGGGGAGACCTCCCACGCGCATGATGCTACCGTACAAACTCCTGAATTTCAACGTCCCTCAGTTCATAGTAGCTTTTTGGTCACGATGAGTTTCTTGGAGCAGGGAACCCTAAGATGACTATTAGATATGGGGCATAAAAAAAGTCTTTAGATTAAAGGATGTTTGCAACTCATAAAAGGTTGGAAGAAGACACTCCCAGGGATGAAAGTTTCCAAAAAAAAAAACAATAAGGAAACCAAAGGCCCAGCTGGCTGGAGAAGTGAGTCCTCAGAGTCTCTCTCCTCTGAGAAGCATCTCAAGTGTGACCCAGGCTAGCTGAAGGCCCCTCCCTGTTGGCACCCACCTGACAGGGCTCTTCAGGATTCTCTCTTGCAGAGTGAGACACCGGAGAGCTCACAGACAGGGCCAGACAGTAGGCCACCAGGCAGTTCCACGGGCAGCGCAAGGACAATGGAGGGTCCCAGCTGCCCACCTTGCTTTCAGTTGTGGTGACAGTAACACAGTGAAGAAGGGCAAAACACAGCAACCTCTTTCCATGCCAAGTGCTTTTTGAGCCCACATTACAAGGCGAGATTGCAGCTGCTGGGGCCCGAGCCCACTGACCTGGCCCGAAAACCCAGCCGGGCTTCAGGGAGAGGCAGGGCTGCCCAGCACACAGCCCTCGGACAGGGTGCAGGAGCTGCTCCCTGGGGCAAAGTCAGCCCGTCGGGACTGGCAGTCCACGTGCATTTCAGTCCCAGCTGGGCTAAGCGTCTCTGCAGACTCCAGACCCCGGGGTCCTGATGACAGACACCGTGTGTCCCCACGTGCCTACACCTAGCGGTCTGCATGCAGACGCCCGGCGCCGCAGCCGGTCTGAGCCTGTGCCTGCACCTAGCGGTCTCCACGCAGACGCCCGGCACCGCAGCCAGTCTGAGCCCGTGCATCTCAGCCACTGCCCACCTCTCGCTCCTGGTCACAAAGAACCAGTTTTTGACGCCTGCTCTTCCCCGTGGTCTGGTTCAAGTGGTCTGCGGCCAGGCGAGGTCTCCATCCCACCTGTCCGCCTCTGCTCATAGCATTCTACCTGTGGGCAGTTCAAACTGTCGGCTACCCAGCGGCCAGGAGAGGCTTCTCGCTCCCAGCGACTGGCGCTCAAAGCCAGTTTCAGTCAGTGCCACAAGGTTTTGTACAGCTAATGGGTGCAGAGACAAAAATACAAAAAAAGCAGAGTCTCCCTTCCGATTAATAGAGAGACCTTGCACATTCATAGGAAAGCCAACGAGCTGCTCTGAGACAGGCTCAGTGTCACAGAAGCAGTGTCTCTGAGCCCTCCCACGTGCCACATGCCAAGGTACACACGATCCCAAAGGCACCCCACCCTCCCTACAGGTCAGCACCCCTGTGACTCTCATTTTACCAATAAGCTTAGTTAACCTGCTCACCCAGCTAGTAAATGGAAGAACCAGGCGTCCACCCGGGCAAAGCAAAAGGGAACAAGATGTCTTTTTTTTTTTAAAGACAATCAGCTTCAAGAATGTTTTCAGGCACTGCAATTTGTGACCATCAAAACAGTCTTCTAACCTCCCCCCCCCAATCCACATGTAAATTCAATGGTGGAGAAACAGGACCAATGTCCTAGTTTTCCCTGTGGCATCCAGTCATTACCCACCAACTTCATCCCATGCATTCCGGGCAAGACTATGACTTAAGGGGCAGAGAAGCTCTTTCCACCTCAACACCCATCCCTTTCACAGATGGACAAAGGAGCACTTGGGCAAGCAAGGCTTCTCTCATTCTCAAGCCCACCTCTCCCACTGCACGAGCAAAAAAGGGATAGCTTTTTGGCGATGGTATATCCCCAAAGCGGAAAGTCACAAGCACTCACTTCTACCCCTGGGAGGATTTCTGATAACTCTGGGACATGGCTTTTCTCGTTGCCAGCTCAAAAAACAGTCATACCATGCCTTACATTATTAAAGAAAAGCCAGCAGCCTGGCGATTTTAAGCTTCACCTGCTTTCATCTCCTTACACTTAACAAGATCCATGGTCACCAGGAGCACGGACGCTGGACGGAGACGGTGGGGGGACAGACAGCCCCCCAGAAATGTGCCATAAAACACTAACACAAAGTAAACACCAGCCTGAATGGGTGTGATCAGTTATAAACACTAAAGTTAGCACACAGGCCTTGTAGGAGGTTCCCAGATCCCCAAAGCACCAGTTTGCCAAGCCTTGCCAACCAAGTCACTTGATTGCCCTAACGTCTTCCATGATCTCCCATACATCCACAGTTAAGCAAAAAGTAAAGACAGGTGAAATAAATTCTCAACTGGCAGGAAAAGTTTTAGTTAAATTCTGAACATATGACTGATTACTTAAAAGAAAGGCATAGCAAATGTTTTCTCCTTATGGGCCCACACGATTCCACCTTGGTTTAACGGCCTGAGAAACAGACACAGGGATCACACCCCGAGCTGCAAACGGACACGCTTCTCCCCATGAAGCAGGACAGAATTCCCTGCGGTCAGTCTCACAGTTCTGAGAGGCAGGCCAGCCAACCACTGTGCACGGTTCTCTTCCCCTGTGGTTAAGAGTTGGACATAACTCCAAGGAAATAAGTTTCTTAAATTATGTCGCCTTGAAAGCATTAGGTTTTATCAAATATACCAACCTAGAATTTCTAAAGCTGTCAGATGAAGGTGAAGACATGGTAGGTAATCTTTGTTCAAGCAGGAGTCTGGTTTCTATACGTTGTAACGTCTTAGACCAGCCTCACCATCTAAATCACAAGTTCGTGGAATAGCTCTTAGAGTCTGGCTTTGCTCCTCTCTCCCGTTTGAGGGTCAGCGGCCACAGAGATGGTCACTGTAACTGGGCCAGGGCTGCCCCAGGTTCCGATCCTGGCAGCCACCACCCTACAAGCCCTGGACGAGTAGCTGGCATGAACATGCCCATGCCCAGCTCCGCGTTCCTGGACCACAATGAATGGCATTTTGCCCAGTCCAATGCTGCCCCCAAAGCAGTGCCGACCATGGGCAATACGCAATACATGACTTCAGCGGGACACAGCTTTTATTAAAACATGATTTTAATTACAATAAACATAACTACTGTTTCAGACTCATTAGTTCACGGGTATCAAAGTTTCCTACCAAAATAAATGTGGATTTAAGCACAAAAAGTGAGTGGACAAAAGAAGGCATTGATAATAGCCTGGTGATAGGGCAAAAATCTGGAAGGCTGGGAGCCCCGGGAATGGTAACAGAGCCTCCTGGGTTCTCCGGGTGTGTGACCGGCACGGTGACGGGCCGTTTCTCTTTTAGAGGCAGATGCACCTGTACAGAAGGATGAACCTAACAGAGCTTAAAAAAAAAAAAAAAAAAACCCAAAGCTTAGGCTCTGGTGATAACTCTGGCACTTGCTGGCCCCGTGACCCTGGGCATTACAACTAATCTCATGAGCCTCAGTTTCCATGCCTGTAAAATGGGTAGCAGGAGGCTGTTAGAGGATTAAAAGCAGTTAGGGTTTGAACGCGTCTCGCAAAACGCGAAATGCTACAGAAGTATCCCTCGTTACAGTTCTCAATTACGCAAGCAGCTTGCTGCGTGTGTGACTCTCTCTGTCCTCAAATTCTCTTCCTGTAATCCTGGGATTGGCCTGTGTGGTCCTTCTCTTTCAAGGGTCCTCAGTAAAACTCAAATATTATATGCAGTAATCCTAGAGTTCTGATTTTTAACCGAAAAACGCAGTCATCTACCATCATTCCTGGAAACACTTTGGTTTCAGAGCTTTTTCCCTAATAAAATACTACCGTAAAAGACACCACCATCGCCAGAAGTCAGAATTTCTTTTGCTACAGAAACCTAGATCCTATCCATTTTTCCTCCTGGAAAGAACGAAGGGAACTCTAGGTCAACTCTTGTGAAAACCGTCCAGCTTGGTGCTGTAAACCCCAGTCAACGCCTGTTGCCGTGCTAACAACATGTGTTCCTAGTAAAACTCAGCGAAACGTTAGAGAGAGCACCATTTCTGAAACTCGGGGGCTCCAAACGGCTGAATCAGCATTTTCAGAAACAAAGTGTCCTGGGCCTGGCCTCGTAAACAGCAGCAAAGAGAAAGTTGTGCAATAACGCGTGTTTACTCACGAGCGCTACTTGTTTGGGTCTTTTCTTCGCATCTCTTGAATGAAGCTGGGGACAACGTTTGCAAGAAAGCAGCCGAAAAGGTCCGGGCCCGAGCCAAGTCACCTGTGGCTCCCCTACGTGACCCACCGCCTCGTCAGTGCAAACGACAGAAAGTTGGCGTTTCTTCCAACCCCAAGACAAGACGAACACAATAAAAAGTGGAGAATACCCTCATTTCCATAACGCACATGCTCGAGGGCCGTCGCCAGGCAGGCGTGGGGAGAGGAGATCGCAGAGGCCGAGAGTTGCATCAGAAACTGCCTTCTGTGAACGGCACGGCTCTTATCACATTTCCCCGGCTGGCGGGCCGCTAACCCGCGCGCCCTCGACTTGGGGTTAGGCCCTGGCAGCGGGGTCACCGGCAGAACCAGAAGGAAAGATCCCAGGCCCGGGCGCGCTCCGGCTCGGGAGGGTCCGGCCCCACCGCCCAGGCGCGGGCGCACCGGGGGCTGCAGGGGCGCGCGGCGCCCACTCTCCGGGCGGCCCGGGAGCGCGGCCTTGACCGCCCGGCGACGCGGCCCCCAGCCCCGCCCCAGCCCCGGTCCGGCCCGCGAGCCGCCGGCGTCGGACAGGAGGGCTCCAGCGGGCGTCGCCCGGGCTCCCCGGCTCCCAGGGGTCGCAGACGCCGCGCGCCGCGCCCGGTCCCCGCCCTCGCGCGCCGCAGACCCCGGCCCGAGGCGACGCCCTTCCGCCCGCCGCGCCCCCGCGGCGCCCGGCGTCCCCGGCCCGGGCGGCCCGCGCGCAGACAATAACGCCGGGACTGCCGCCCTCCCGCCGGCCGGCCACAAAGTAACTTGGCGCTGCGCTCGCCGAACAACTCCGTACCTGCCGCGGCGCCGCTCCCGGCCGCCTCCGCCTGGCCGCCCGCGCCCCTCGGCGCGGCCGGGGCGGCGCGGGTCCCGCGGGGCGAGGGCGGCGCGCAGGGCGGTCCCGGCCCCCGCGCGCCGCCGCCCGGGGACCGCGCGCAAACTTTGGGCTCCGCGCGGGGCTCCGCGGCCTCCGAGCGCCCAGCCCGCCGCAGCGCGCCGCTCGCGTCCCTCCCTGCCTCCTCCCGGCCTCCCCACCCCCTCGATGGGCTTTAAACCCGCCCGGCCCCGCCCGCCGCCGCCGCCGCCGCCGCCGCCGCCTCAGCCTCCGCCTCCGCCGCCTCCGCCTCCTCCCCCGGTCGCTTTTCCTGCTCCTCCTCCCGCCGCCGCCGCCGCCGCCGCCCCCGGACCGCTCGGGGGCGCCAGCGCGGGCGGGGCCGCGGGCGGGGCCGCGGCCTGGACGCAGGGCGGGGCGCGGGGGGTGCGTGGCCGGAGCTCCCGGAGGCCGCTGCTGCTGCCGAGGGCCGACGCGGGGAGCTGGGGACCCGCAGCCGGGCGGGGGCGCCGGGACGCCTCGTCCCGCCCCCGGGACCCCCGGACGCGGGACCCCGACCACCCAGGCTGGGGCGTCCGCGAAACACACATCGGACCTGTCGTGGAAGGCAATTTGCAAGCGAATTCTTTGAAAGTCAAGAAGGAACTGTGCGGCCTCGATCCTCCGTCCCGGGCGTAGCGAGAGGACAGGACGGAGGCGAGGTGGCTGCACGGGCTGTGCTGTGGGCTGCGGTCCCTCCCGGGACCGGGAAACCTGGGCTCGAGTGTCCGCTCGCCGCCAGCCGGGTCTGGAGCCTAGACTCTCTCGTAGCCACGGTTTCCGCATCTGAGTGCCAGCACCAGAGCGTGGGTGGAGTGGGAGGCCCTGCATATTTTCTTAATGCCACCGGGCCTCAAAGTCCTTATCTTTGAAATGGGCTAATAAGCCCGCCTCCGGAGTGATGTCCTGGGGGCTAAATGAGATGTTACTTGCAACATAAAACGACTGGTAAGAAGGAACCCCTGAATTAGTGGAAACCATTATCATTAATATGATTATTAATCTCTACTGAATCAAAATTATAATACAAATAGGATGATAATAATTATGTCTTTCTGGGATTTGACGTTATAAAAGCAGCTGCAGTAATAGCTTACCTTTACTGAGCATGCGTTTTGTGCCCAACTTTCATTAATCCTCTTATTTAACCCTCTGAACTTGTTACTAGGAGATGCCCACTGCACAGACTAGGAAACCAAATCTCCCAGAGGTTAGATAACTTGTCGAAGGTCAAGTAACTGGTAAGTGCAGAATAAGGATTCTGCCAAAACTCTTTAGGGCACTTTTTATAGCTCTTGTTTTTCCCACCTTTGGCCTGATTTATCCATGAAAGTTCATCCTTTCTTGTAACTGAAATAAGCCTCCAGAAAATGTCTCCCCATTGGTCCAAGTTCAGAAAACCCCAAGGATGAAAATCTAGAGGGAATAATGGGACGGAGCTTAGTTCCTGGAAGAACCAAACTGAGCACAAAGACTCCTGTTGTAGACAAAGGATCCAGAGCAAATTAAAGAAGAGTAAAAAAGAGTTGGGCCACTTCTCGAAAGTTGTATGAGCTTTGACTCTTACAGCTTTGCCAAAGGCTCCAATGAGCAAGGAGAGCCTGCACCAGCCGGAAAGGCTGATACTCAGCGGGCTTTAATAGATATTTGAAAAGCACTTTAAGCATAGACATTTTTTCCTGAATCATTTGTAGGTAAGTTCCATACCCTATTATAGCCCCTTACCCCTGTATATTTTGATATGTCTTTCCTACGAGTAGGGGTGTTATCTTACATAATCACAGTGCAGTTACCACATTCGTAGCTTTATATTGATAAAATATGTGTATCTATTCTTGGTCCATATTCCAGTTTTGCCAGTTGGTCTGACCATGTCTTTTATAGTATTTCTTTCCCCTCCATCCCAAGATCCTCCACTGTAGGGTCAGGTATCGTATTTAGCTGTCTGAAAACGTATGGGTTTTCAAACATTACTCTTCACTGAGAAGGGATGAAAATAAATGTCCTCAAGTGTTTTCATGGTGACAGCAACCCCCAGAATTCCTAGGACAGGCCCTCATTCCCCACATTTCCCAGCTCCGCGTAGACCTTGCATGGTCCTTCTGGGCAGGGCCCACTCAGCACCACTACATGATCCAAGTTCATGAACTTGTCACTCTGGTTGTGGCTGTAGAAGATGCAGCTGTGCCCTGTGTGGCGATCCGGGCCAGCCGATCGTGTGGGCAGACTGCAGCTTAGTGCCTTCTCCTGCTGCAAATTCTAAATGCCCCCGGGGCCGCGTGCTCCTGTTCGGTAGGATGGAAGCCGCCACCGTACAGCACAGCCACGTGGGATGCAAATTACCCTGGAGAACCAGCCCCGCGGTGTGGCTTTGGGCTCAAGAGCTTCACTTGAGGGAAATGCACTGGTAGCAGTTAGGCGTCAGGACAGAAAACGGGATTTCGTGATCATGAGGAGTTCAGTTATCCAAGGATGTGCTAGAGGCTCCTTCAGCTGGAAGTAGAGACTTTGATAGACTAATTATAATTAGGAAGGAATTGATTAATGCCTTCTCCCCTGTTGACTGTGGGCATGGGACAAGGATAACCAGGTGCCATCCCAGCAGGGGGAGTGCCTGGCGCTCAGTGGGCGCTCTGGGGGAATGTCATCCGTCGCTGGGAAGCCATATCCTGCGAGTGAAAGCATCAGCAGAGCAAATGAACGGAGGACGTGAATGCTGCGCCCTGGGGCCCGGGCTCCGCTCAAACATTGCCAACGGCCTTGACGAAGGAAAAGAGAATGAGGTGAACGGCACCCTGACAGTGAAATGCTCTGGCCAGTGTGGCCCGGCCTCACTCCCGCTCCTGTGGGGGGAGGCCAGGCCTATGGCCCCACTGGACACAGGCGGGTGCACCAGGAAGGGAGTGCTGGAAACCGGTGGTCAGCGGTAAGGACTGGTGGGGGCAGGACCCACCTGCAGTCAGGATAAGAAATACAGGCTGCCCCTGGCATACAGAGGTGGGGAGCCTGGCAGCATTCCAGGAAGGCTTCCTAGAGGCAGCAGTGCCCCAGCAAGTCCCGGAGTATCCAAGATGGTCAGTTCCACAAAGAGGGACCCAAAGAAAAGACCTCTCAGATGGAGGGATACTTCCGGGCCCTACCAGAGCCAAGAAAGAACTTACCAAGTAGTTGCATTTCATCATAAAATACCGGGCCAGAGCAAACGAGGGCGTCAGGAGGCTTGACGAGACACCAGGATGCAAAGGTAAGGAGGGACTTCTCCATCATGCTCTGGCGTTTCTACTTTAACCCAAAGGTGGTGGGAGGGTCCGATCTGTCTGTTTGGGGTCCACCGGCACAGTTTCCCCCCATGTGGAACTGTCCATAGTCCCCCAATACCCACACCCTTCTTTGGTCCCTACACAGCAATTGATGGCACTTGGCCCAAGGTGTGTGTTTGCTGGTGGGTGGAAGGACGGGCCAGCCAGATGTCTGCACCTGGGATCCGCAGGGGGTCTGGCCCCAGAGACCAGGTGAGGAACAACTGACTGCTCCAGCCTCAGTCTGTGAAGGGAGAGGCTGAAAGTCAGCCCCAGACAGACACCCTCTTTCTTCTGTCTCCCTGAGCCTGGGCTCCTGTACCTCTTGTGTCAAATTTCCATGAAACCCATTTTCCTTATGATGTCTTAATATATAAAACTCTCCTTTTCCTGAGGAAGCTTGAATCAGATGACTTTACAACCAGGTAGTCACCTGAAGGATGTTTCTTAAGTCTGGTTTTTATTGAGATTTAATTTGCCTTCAGAAAAATTCATATTTTGCAGCGTTTTGTAAAGGTATACGGTTGTGTTACCATGACATCGGTGAAGATGTAGAACAATTTCATCTCGGGCAAAGGTTCCCTCGTTCCCCTTCCCCACACCCAGAAGCCACTGAGCTGCTTTCTGTCCTAACGATTTGCCTTTTCAAGATGGTCACATGAATGGCATCACACAGTATGCAGCCTTTGGATTCATCCATGTCGATCCGTGAATCAACAGCTTGTTCCTTTTCAATGCTGATTACTATTCCCTGTATGGATGTTCCTCAATTTGTTCATCCATTCACTAACTGATGGACATTTGCGCTAGTCCCAGTTTGGGACAATTATGAATAAAAAGGCTACGTGGGTTTTTCTGGGAACGTAAGTAGGAGCGAGATCTCGGGGTCAAATGAAATGTGTTTAACTTTGTAAGAAATTGACAGGCTGTTTTCAAAGTGACTGTGCCATTTGCATCTGCACCAAAAAACATGTGTTTCAGTTGTTCTGTGTCTTGATCAGCATTTGGTATTGTCAGCCTTTTTAATTTTAGCCATCCTGACTGGTAGGTAATGATGTCTCATTCTGATTTTAATTCACGTTTTCCTCACGGCAAATACCATGGAGCACTTTTTCATGTGCTTACTTGCTATACATATACATTCTTTTCTGAAGTATAGATCTCTGGCCCGTTTTTTTTTTTTTTAGTTTGTTTTCTTATCATTGAGTTCTGAGCATTCTTTATATATTCTGCACACCTGGACTTTAGCAGATATGTGTTTTGCAAATATATTCTCCCAGACTTTTTCATTTTTTAACAGTATCTTTCAAAGAAGAGAAGTTTTTCATTTTGTGAGTTAAAATTTATCAATTTATCCTTTTGTGTGTTTTTTGTATCCCATCTAAGAAATTCTTCCCTAACCCAGGATTGCAACAAGTTTCTCCTATGTTTTCTCCTAGAAGTTTTACAGTTTTTAAGCTTTAAGTTTTATGAGTTAGTTTTTATAGATGACGGGAGGTGCGGGTCAAGGTTTTGTTTTGTTTTGCATACAGATGTCTACCTGCTCCACTGGGTGACTTGCAAGACTTGGAGGATCCCAGCTGTGTCCTGGCTCCACCTGGCTTCACTGTGGTGCCAGGAGACCAGCTGGGGGGCTTCTGCTGGTGGCCTGTGACGGAGAGGACAAGAGGTTCTCTTGGAGGCAGGCATTTGAAGGCCGTGGGTGGGGCTGGAGGTTCCTGGCAGAGCGGAAGAGGAGCTGGGGAGGGAGAGGAAGTGCAGGAAACTCCCGCAGGCAGCCGAGCACGAGCTGACTGTGGTCAATGGATTTTTGGTGGGCTTGGGAGAGGAGAGAAAGGGGGTGGTCTCTACTGTGCTTAAAATGTTTAGAATAGGGTTAAAAGCCTGAATCTTTTGCCTAAAATCACAGTCTTAGCGTCCCTTGAAAACTCAGCACAGACAGCAAAAGCGGTCCCCGTTCCCAAGTGGCAGCCATTTCCGGGGCCACCCAGCCTGGCTGCGGGGCATGTAGGTTCCCCCCGGGCTGCTTTGCTGCTTTGCCAAGGCCATGGCCCTGCCGCGGGGGAGAGTGGAAAGTCGCGGGTCCACCAAGCTGCCTGGGAATCCTGCTTGCGTCGGTGTCTTGTGGCTGTGGACTTTGAGAAAGACGTAGATGCCCTCCCGTGAGCCACACATTTCTTCCAGGCTGAGTTTGTCAGGCAGCGCCTCTGGTGGCTCTAGGCTTGGATGCGGCGGTGGAGACCACGGGCAGCAGTGAGCACGGTGCCCGGCTCACAGGGAGGGCAGCTCTGCTGATCCTTCAGCGTGGCCTGTGGCTGGCGTGGACAGGGAGCCTTTGCACCCCGCCTCCCGTGCTCATTCTGGGTCATCTCCATCTTAGCTGAAAGAATGCCGTGCCCCTCAGGATGCTCTGGGCTGCAGGGAACAGAGCAGGGCCTGCCACCATCATCCATGACCCAGGCCCTCGTCACCCTTGATGTAGAGGTCACAGTGCCTCTGGTGTAGAGGTCTAGCTCTGGACATTGCTGCTCCTTATAGCTGTGTTCACAAGCAGGACGGGGACACTTCTCCTCCCTTGCCTCCTTCCAGAAGGCTCCAGGAGATTTCTTCTCATGTGGCCAGAATATGGTCTCGGGCCCACGCTCTAGCAGCAAAAGATAAAAAGGTAAGTGAGCATCGGGCACTTTTAACCTAACAAGAAAGAAGGTTCAGAAGGGTGGCTGGTAAATGGACAGCAAGCCACCTCTAGACAAAAGGACGTGGCCCTTGTGGCAGTGGAAAGCCAAGACCCCACCTCCTGTAGAAGAAGCGTCCTGGGAATTAGGATCTGGGGGATGACATACAATTCTGAATCCCTAAGTATGCTAGCTCATGCCTCTAAATCAGGAGCTCCTTTTCAACTACTTAAAACAAAAGTCAAGTCAGCCCCTTCACTCAATTAGAAGTTAATTAACCACTAATAGTGTACAAACTTTCCTTAATGAAATAGATTTTCAGCCCAGTACACTTTATGGTTTTAATAACCAACGTTCAAGAGCTAATAGGAGAATCTAAAATAAGAACAGAACTATTTAATTGGTGAAATTGATCTAGAGCGACGGAAGATTTTGTATTCGCAAGTGTAGCTGGTGTGGTGTGTGAGAAGGGTAGTGACTGTGATTTTAAGGCAGCATCTTTTTTTTTTTTAATAAATTTATTTTATTTGTTTTATTTTTGGCTGCGTTGGGTCTTCGTTGCTGTGCGCGGGCTTTCTCTAGTTGCAGTGAGTGGAGGCTACTCTTCGTTGCGGTGCGCAGGCTTCTCACTGTGGTGGCTTCTCTTGCTGCAGAGCACGGGCTCTAAGTGCGCGGGCTCAATAGTTGTGGCTCATGGACTCAGTAGTTGTGGCTCGCGGGCTTAGTTACTCCATGACATGTGGGATCTTCCCAGACCAGGGCTCGAGCCCGTGTCCCCTCCATTGGCAGGCGGATTCTTAACCACTGCGCCACCAGGGAAGCCCTAAAGCAGCATCTTAATGTTTAAATTGCTAAAACCAGAAACCCCTTCAGTTAGTCATTCTTTAAGAGGATTAATCTGCCAGCAAGTGGTGTGAGACTCACAGAAAATAGAACAACTAATCCTGGAGATGTAGCTGATAAGCATCCCGCAACCAGCCCTCGCTGTTGAAGAAGAAACCCCATCCAGGCGGACGGGGATCAGAGGAGTGTGGGCGTCCATCCTGAGGCCGGTGCTTCTGTTGGGCACGTGTGAAGGTGTCAACTGCACAGAGGAGAATCGTGTTTTATGATAACGTGCAAAGTCTTTCTTCTTTTTGCAGAGGTAAGTGTCACCCAGGACCATTATTGTTTAGAACTCATAAGATTTAAAGGTTGAGGGACTCTGTGACAGATTTTTCCAGGAGAAACTCGGTATTTCCTCTTCTTCTTCCCCTTACCTTTTATTTTATCTTCTCCTCCTTTTTCATTGTCCTCAAAACAAGCCCCGTTTCTTAAGCAGCTGTCTCACCCCAGGCAGGCGAGAGCTGTGAGGCATACCTCACACTATACACCATACTTTATATATATATACACCTATTTCAGTTAATCCTAGCAATACATTTTGAGGTAAATATTATCCTTCCAATCTTTCTTTTCACATTTAATAAGTGTTTATTTAGTGCTTTACGGTGCTATTTTTTTCTATTGAAGTGTAGTTGATTTACAATGTTTCAGGTGTACAGCAAAGTGATTTAGTTAAACATATATATATATATTCTTTTTCATATTCTTTTCCATTATGGTTTATTACAAGATATTGAATATAGTTCCCTGTGCTATACAGTAGGTTCTTGTTGTTTATCTATTTTATATAGTAGCTTGTATCTGTTAAACCCAAACTCCTAATTTATCCCCCCCCCAACCTTTTCCCTTTGGTAACCATAAGTTTGTTTTCTATGTCTGTGAGTCTGCTTCCGTTTTGTAAATAAGTTCACTTGTATTATGTTTTTAGATTCCACGTATAAGTGACATCATATAGTATTTGTTTTTCTCTTTCTGACCTACTTCACTTAGTATAATAATCTCTTGTACATCCATGTTGCTGCAAATGGTATTATTTCATTCTTTTTTATGGCTGAGTAATATTCCATGGTATATAGGTACCACATCTTCTTTATCCATTCACCTGTTGATGGGCATTTAGGCTGCTTCCATGTCGTGGCTATTGTAGATACTGCTGCTATGAACATTAGGGTGCATGTATCTTTTAGAATTAGAGTTTCTCTGGATATATGCCCAGGAATGGGATTGCTGGATCATAAGATACCTCTATTTCTAGCTTTTTAAGGAACCTCCATACTGTTTCCCATAGTGGTCGCACCAATATACATTCCCACCAGCTATCATCCCGATTTTATAGTCCAGAGAGCTGACTCAGGGAAGCTAGCTGACTTCTCAATGTCACCTAGCCAGTAAATGACAGCTCTAGGGTTTAAAGCCACACTTGTCTCACCCAAGTCCCACCCCTGTCCACCTTCCCCAGCTGTGTCCACTGTCATTTCTCATCATTTTATTATTTTCCACATAATGGCTTATTTAAATGTGTGACCTAGTGAGATTTCTTTGGGTAAAATTCTGCAATTAGATTTCAATATAGTGAACTTCTCTCCCTTCAGGAAAGGGGCTGTCATCTGTGTTGGGGATCATAAAACGTGATCTCCTTTCTTTGTGGCCCCGAGTCCAGTGCGGAGGAAGATAGGACATCTTTTTTTATTCAAGTTCGGGATTTTGACCTGCAAAGCTCCCCCCGCACCAGCTTTTAGGGAGTTTGAGGACTTGGCTTGGATGCTAGCTTGAGAATTCTGACCATCTGAGACCAGAGGCACCCACAGGCGGGCAGACCCAGAAATAGGCCATGGGAGGAGCCATCCCTAGAGAAGACAGAAGGCGGCTGGAGCAAATGCAGCCAGGTAGCAAACCCGAAAGTCCACAGGAGGTAGGACTCTTGCAAGTGGGTGACCCTCCTGATGATGAGATGCCAGGTGGCATTTGAGCATCCATCGTAGGGCAAGGGGATGGAGGTGGCTGCCAGGTGCAGTCACTGGCAGAAGTCCATGGCAGGTCCTCAGTGCCCAGCCAAGGACAAGACAGGGCTTTGGTCCAGCAGGGAGTGAGTTGGGAAGTCAAGAGCTGTGGGCGGTAAAATGCAGATGCCCCAAGGCCAGAAAACCTGGATATACATCTACGCGAGGTCTGTGTCCTGAGCTCCTCCATGGGGCCCCTTCAGGTGTCCCTTTGGACAAAACCACATGGGGTCCTTTCTCTGTGGGCCACGGGTTGTGAACAGGAAAGTAGGGTGCCCCCATCGCTCTGGCAGCCCTCCTGGCTCCAGGGGGCCGGCTGAGGAGGAAGCCTGCCCGTGGACCTCCCAGTGGAGCAGCGGAGGGAACGCAGCCCGTGAAGTCCTCTTGGACCACCCAGCCCTGGGCTTCTGGTCCCAAGAGCCAGCGCATGTCCTCACCGTGGAGATTTCCGACTGCTGTTTTTCTTCGCAGCTGAAAGCACCATGACGGATAGAGATGCCCACTCAGAGGGCACAGAGAAGACACCCACTAAAGAGAAGCAGCATCACAGCGGCACCTTTCTGCCCAGAAGCCTCTGCTCTTCTGTCCTGGCAGCAAAGCTACTCCAGACCTTCAAGTATAAGGTAGGGCTCCAGGATCACATCATCTACGGAGCACACTCCCTGCCCAGGGATTGCGCGGGAAGCTGCACACGCCAGCCGGGCTGGAAAAGGACCTCTCCTGAGACTCAGGGCTGTCACCTTATCCCCAGATCCCGTGGGAAAACTCTGGCTGCAACAGAGCCGGGGCGCTTCCAGAAGATGCCCTTGGCATTCTGCTATGCTCTATTTGTATCGTCTTTGAAAAAGATATAGAGGGCGCACAATAACACTTTGCTTTGGGGAACTTTCTAGGGAATAAGGTCACCCACATCTGTTGCTGGCATCCGAATCACATGTCCCAGAGCATGCCAAATGCCCTCACTAACTGCAAAAGACACCTACACAGGGCCCCCACCCAACCCAAGAGTTGGCACTGTCGCTGAATCCACGTTAGGGTCTTTCGAGGACGATGTGCCCATTCCAACAACACAGAGGACAGCTTCTTCTTCCAGAAAAGCCGCTGAGAGCTGTTATGGTGACCAGCACAGATTTCACTTAATTGGGGCCTTGGGCAGCTCACCCAATCGCACTGAGTCTCGGTGTCCTCGGACATAAGGCAGGATCAATTACAGGGGGATGAAATTGATTAGATAAAGCACCTAGAGTCCCCAACCAGGTCCCGACCCAGGGCGTGTGCTGAGTCAGTGCGTTTATTAGAACTGTTACCTGCGAGGCACCTCGGTGATGCTCAGATCAGCCACACCTGAAGCAGGTGCCGTCCTGCTCTGGTGCTTGCTGTGGCACTTCCTCGGCCCTCTTTCCCCACCTGGAACCCCGGGGGAAGTAATAGCACACAGGTGGGGAGCCTTCAGTAAACGCTGGGGATCCACACAGCCCCCAAGAACATTACTCTTTGTGCTTCTCCTGCCAGAAGGACGGCCCGACCTGGCACAAGCCTTGCTGCCTTCCTTCTGGGGGAGGAAGAGACTTTGAACGACACTCATGAGTCAGATGACAGTGTCCACGGAAAGCACTTCTCTGCCTCCTGCCTGGGACAAGACGGCCTGTGGCATCCCTGCCCTCTTGTGTTCACAGGTCCTCCGAAGGGCCAGGGCCGGCAGGGCCGCCTGTGAGCTGAGCCCTCTGGCCCCTCCTCCCCTGAGGGGTGCTCACACAACCCTGGAGACACCAGTCCAGGCAGACAGGGGAGGGAGTGGCTGGTAGAGATGCGCTGAGGGAAGGAAAAGAGAAAGCGATGCTGGTCAGCAGGGAGCTTCTCTTTTTGTAGCCTCCTGTGAAAGAAGAGTTTTCCTTTCATGTGAATTTCCCTGATATTCACAAGTTTACAGGAACAGTTGAAAATACTGAAAATGTCAACTATTTATATAACCTTTTGCCTTTTCCCAAGCATCATGATGTGGTGTCTCCATCTCCACGTGCTGGGAGGGAGTTTGCAGTTTTCTTCCAAGCTGCTTGCAGGCGTCCTTTTCTACACGGCCGCCCCTCCCCAGGCTCCTCTTGGGGTCGGGGATGGGGCATTTCAGCCCTTTCCGATTTTTTTGCTGCTGTGAAGGGCACTGCAATAAACACCTTTGGGCAAGCTGCTTTTTTTTTTTTTTTTTTAAATTCCTTTACATATCTCTTAGAATATTGCAGTCTGCCTTCCCTTAGCTCATCAGGAGTTTCACTTATGTCACCCAGGAGAGGCTGCTCTGGGGATGGGCCGGGAGTAGGAGGAAGGGGCAGCTCTGGACGCCCTGGCCTCTCCCTGCCCTCCCGCCTGCTGGCCAGCACCTGCCCCGCAGTGTCTGCTTCTCCTGACTGGGCATCCTTCAGGTTGTCACGGGTCCATCAGCGCTGGCCGATAAATCACCCTACAGCCCCTTTTCCATTGCCAGCAGCCCCTTCTGGGATTCCGTGGTTCATACTCATAGGAGAGGAGTTGGACCATCTCTCTGGTCCAACTCGAAATTCACACGAGGCTGCAGGTCCTGGGAGGGGGTGTGACGGGGCAGACTGACCGTAGAGGGCACCACATTTAGTTTGCTTTTGTCTCCAAAGGAATTTCACAGGCCACTCATGCAACTTAGCATCCAGAAACCATCACCATCTTGGCTCACAATTTTCTGGGCGCTGACTTGGACTGGGAGAGAGGTTTTCCTGTGGCCTCGCCTGGGGTCAGTCGTGCAGCTGTGGTCAGAGGGCAGGTTGGCTCCCAGCTGGAATATAAGATGTGATTATGGAATAAGGAGAGTTTTTTACTTTCCCCTCCACCTAAACAGAGCCCCTTGGTCCCATGTGTGCTGACCCTCAGAACACTCCTCTCGACCAGAGGCCTTTAGGACACGTTCTTAATTAAGGCCAGCCTCAGCCCTCTGCGGGGCACGACTTGGCTTCTTTATGGCCTGCATCCTTGCTGCCACCTTCTCATCCCTTGTTCTTCTAGGTTCTAGCACTGCCCCCTCCCCCAGAAACCAAGGCTGAGGACCTCAAGGGAGGGTGCTGGGCTGGCCCGGGACTAAGAACCTCCAGGAAGGTCACCCACAGGCCAGTCTAGGTGTGAGCTCAGGGTGGGCCTTATAAAGAGAACTTGAGCAAGTACATGGATGCCTGACCCATCCACAGTCTAAGTGCTGTCAAAGCTCATGTGAACATGGTAAATGCAAACTAGGGAGGATAGACTGTCAAGGCATGTGTCTGGGAGGGATAGACAGAGAGGGAGGGAGAGAGAAAGGAGGGAAAGGGAAGGGGAGTACCCGGTAGGGGGGAGAGGCGGAAGGAGGGAGGGGAGAACAGGAGGATGAGGTTGTCTGGCTCTCCGGGCAGCCGTCCTCCTTTTCTTTTCTTCTTTTCTTTAAATTAATTTTTATTGGAGTATAGTTGCCTTACAATGTTGTGTTACTTTCTGCTCTACAGCAAAGTGAATCAGTTATACGTATACATAGATCTGCTCTTTTTTGGATTTCCTTCCCATCTAGGTCACCACAGAGCACTGAGTAGAGGTCCCTTTGCTCTACAGTAGGTTCTCATTAGTTATCTATTTTATACATAGTATCAATAGTATATATATATCAATCCCAATCTCCCAATTCATCCCACCCTCCTTCCCCCCTTGATTATCATAAGTTTGCTCTCTACATCTGTGTCTGTATTTCCGTTTTGTGAATAAGTTCATCTGTACCATTTTTCTAGATTCCACATATAAGTGATATTATATGATATTTGTCTTTGTCTGACTTACTTCACTCTGTGTGACAGTCTCTAGGTCCGTCCATGTCTCTGCAAATGACACTGTTTTGTTCCTTTTTATGGCTGAGTAATATTCCACTGTATATAGGTACCACATCTTCTTTATCCATTCATCTGTTGATGGACATTTAGGCTGCTTCCTTGTCTTGACTATTGTAAATAGTACTGCTATGAACACTGGGGTGCACGTATCTTTTTGAATTAGAGTTTTCTTTGGTTTATGCCCAGGAGTGGGACTGCAGGATCATATGGTATCTCCATGTTTCATTTTTTAAGGAACCTCCATACTGTTCACCATAGTGACTGCACTAACTTACATTCCCACCAACAGTGTAGGAGGGTTCCCTTTTCTCCACACCTGCTCCAGCGTTTACTGTTTGTAGATTTTTTGATGATGTCCATTCTGACTAGAGTGAGGTGATACCTCATTGTAGTTTTGGTTTGCATTTCTCTAATCATTAGCGACGTTGAGCATCTTCTCTTGTGTTTGTTGGCCGTCTCCATCCTCCTTTTCTCAGAGTCTCCCATCCGCCTCCACGACTCCCCTTTTTCACCGACTGGCCGAAGATTGCAGAGCAGCATGTCCTCAGCTGACTCACGTTCTCAACCCAAAGACCTGTCTCGGCAGGTCCAGCAACGGAACTTGCCATTACGAGTGGAGGGACCCGACCTGCTCCCCACTTTCTTCTCACGGGCTGGAGTGCCGTCCCTGCCTCCCCAGTTGCCTGGCAAGACGCAGAGGGATCCGCCGCAGCTACGTCGAGCAGAGCTCTGAGTGTAGTCCCCTGACCAGCAGTGTCTACACCTCCTGCAGGCCTGTTAGAAATGCAGATTCTGGGCCTCACCCGGGCCGACTGTATCAGACCCTGGGGGTGGGCCAGCCTGGCATGCCGGCCTTAGGGAACCACTGGCTTAGAGGCAGGAAGACTCCATACAGACACTCCGGATCTTGACTCCAAAGCTTTGTGCCCCCTTATTTTTACTCTTACCAGTGGGTCCTTGCTTTCTGTCCATCAGACCACAGGGGCCCCTAGGTTCCTCTCACTGTTTATACCTGTGCTTTCTGTGTCCAGCGTGGAGTGGGGCTCACATGCGTTTTGTTGAAACGAGCTGCTGTCATGGCATTGATTCCATGAGCAGCCCAGTGTCAGAGATGTCCTGATGGATGAGAAGAATGGGACCAGTCTCCAGGCCCCCCTTTGATGGAGCTACTGCTGAAGGAAGGAGATGTCAGCTGGCTCCCTGCAGCCCCCCACCTCCTGGGTGCTCAGTGCATTTCCTGCTACAGATTCTGTTGAGTAAAATCGCCTCTGACATTTATTTAAACCACATTTACACCCATTTAAAAACGTTAGGTGTCCTGTGCAGGCTGTCTCGGCCCCAGAGGACATGACTCCGGGCGACAGCACTCAGCCTGGGATGGTGGCCCCTCAGCCCCCCTACCTGGGCAGAGTCCCTGGGAGCCTCTCCCATGCCCAGCTCTGCGGAAACGGCCCAAGGTGCTGTGGCAAGCAGAAGATGGCTTAGCGGAAATCTGTGTGATTTAGCTGTAACTTGATACTCTTGGCATCTCTCGACATTTTTCTTAGGTCAACATCATGCTAACTCATTTAGTGGACAGACACTGCTCACGCAGTGGGCTCTGATTCCTGAGATGAGGCCACGCCTCTCTCCCCTGCCCAGGGGTAGGGCCCCAGATGGTCACCTGACCCCCAGTAGCCAATCAGAGGCTAGTGGTGACTGATGAGGTAGCCTGGCACGACTGAGCGCCCACCTCCAGTTCCCGCCTGAGAGCATCTGTTTGGGAAATAAGGACACACTGACCCAGTTCACAGTGAGGTAGCAGCAAGACAAGGCCATGAGATCATACGTGAATCAGCAGTAGAAACCAAGTGATGGACAGAGGAAAATGGAGATTTGCTGGGAGGCCAAGGTACCCCAGGGAAAGGAGTCCCTGCTGACAGGCGGAGGGGGGACGTGAGGCACAGAGGCTCTTTGCTTTGCAGCTTCCCAGTGTGGGGCAGTGCACTGACTGAGCCCCCGTTCTATAAAACCAGAGGAAGTGGGCTAACCCAGGATCCGGTACCTAGGCTTCATATCACAAGTATTTTTATTTATTTATTTATTTATTTATTTATTTTGCGGTACGCGGGCCTCTCACTGCTGTGGCCTCTCCCGTTGCAGAGCACAGGCTCCGGACGCGCAGGCTCAGCGGCCATGGCTCACGGGCCCAGATGCTCCGTGGCATGTATCACAAGTATTTTTGAACACCAAGTACTTTCTTGTCATGTGTAGGAAAGGCAGTGCCACTGCCTGGGTTCAAATCTGACTTCTCCTTTCGAGCCGGTCAACCTTGGACAGGTGACTTCACTTCTCTGAACCAATGGTGACCAGCTCCTGGAGCAAAGATGTGCTCAGTTAAAATCTCTTCGAGGTCCTGGCCCCGTCAGCTGTGTCGCAATTCCCCAGTGTTACCCACAGGACTCCTGAAATCCAAGCAGCTTTGACTTAGCAATTCTTTAGTAGCTTGGGTTCAGTGAGGTAGAATGCATGAAAGGGCTTTGTAAACTGCGAAGTACTGCCTAGGTCGGTGTTTTCAAAGTGAGATTTCTCATCAGCAAGATCAGCGTTGCCTGGGGGCCTGGGCCCTGCCCGGACCTCCTGACTGGGAACAGGGCAGTGATCTCTCTCTAAGGAGCCCTCCAGGAGTCTCATGGCGGCTCTCCCCAGACTTCAAAAGGAGCTGTAGGCTTTGCTTTGTGGGAATCAAATGTTCCGCAAAATATTTCACCAGTTTCCTTGATAGTGAATATGACCTGGGGCAGTAGTGAAAAATAGGTTCTTTTTTTAATGAAGCATATATTATTTACAATATTATGTTAGGTTCAGGTGTATGGCATAGTGATTCAGTATTTTTGCAGATTATACTCCATTAAAGTTATTATAAGAGAATGGCTATAATTCCCTGTGTCATACAATAGATCCTTGTTGCTTATCTATTTTATACATAGTAGTGTATCTCTTTTTTTTGTTTGTTTGTTTTTTTGCGGTACGTGGGCCTCTCACTGCTGTGGCCTCTCCCGTTGCGGAGCACAGGCTCCGGACGCGCAGGCTCAGCGACCATGGCTCACGGGCCCAGCCGCTCCACGGCATGTGGGATCTTCCCGGACCGGGGCGCAAACCCGCGTCCCCTGCATCGGCAGGCGGACTCTCAACCAATGCGCCACCAGGGAAGCCCAGTAGTTTGTATCTCTTAATCCCATACCCCTAACTTCCCCTCCTCCTTTCCTTCTCCCCACTGGTAACCACTGGCTTGTTTTCTATGTCTGTGAGTGTGTTTCTGTTTTGCTATACACATCTGTTTGTATTATTTTTTAGATTCTACATCTAAGTGCTATCATACAGTATTTGCCTTTCTCTGTCGGACTTACTTCACTAAGTATAATATTCTCTAGGTCCATCCATGTTGTTGCAAATGGCATTATTACATTCTTTTTTATGGCTGAATAATATTCCATTGTATATGTGTACCACTCCTTCTTTATCCATTCATCTGTGGATGGGCACTTGGGTTGCTTCTGTGTCTTGGCTATTGTGAATAGTGTTGCTATGAACATTGGGGTGCATATATCTTTTCAAATTAGTATTTTCATTTTTTTCTGGACATATACCCAGGAATGGAATTCCTAGATCATATGGTAGTTCTAGTTTAATTTTTTTTGAGGAAACTCCATATTGTTTTCCATAGTGGCTACACCAATTTACATTCCCACCAACAGTGTAGAAGGGTTTTTTTTTTCTTTAAGTTAATTTATTTACATTTTATTTTTGTCTTCATTGGGTCTTTGTTGCAGCGAGTGGGGGCTACTCTTCGTTGTGGTGCGCGGGCTTCTCATTGCGGTGGCTTCTCTTGTTGCAGAGCATGGGCTCTAGGTGCGTGGGCTTCAGCAGTTGTGGCACGCGGGCTCAGTAGTTGTGGCTCGCGGGCTCTAGAGTGCAGGCTCAGTAGTTGTGGCGCACAGGCTTAGTTGCTCCATGGCATGTGGGATCTTCCCGGACCAGGGCTCGAACCTGTGTCCCCTGCATTGGCAGGTGGATTCTTAACCACTGCACCACCAGGGAAGTCCTGTAGGAGGGTTTCAATTTCTCCACATCCTCGCCAACATTTGTTATTTATAAACTTTTTGATGATAGCCATTCTGACAGGTGTGAGGTGATATTTCCTTGTTGTTTTGTTTGCATTTCTCTAATAATTACAGATGCTGAGCATCTTTCCATGTGCCTGTTGGCCATCCATATATCATCTTGAAAAAGTGTCTAATCAGGTCTTCTGCCCATTTTTTGATTGGGTTGTTTGTTTTTTTGTTATTGAGCTGTAGGAACTGTTTATATATTTTGGATATTAACTCTTTGTTTGTCATATCATTTGCAAATATTTTCCCTCATTCTGTAGGTTGTCTTTACATTTTGTCAATGGTTTCCTATGCTGTGCAAGAGCTTTTAAGTTTAATTAGGTCTCATTTGTTTATTTTTGCTTTTATTTCTTTTGCATTAGGAGACAGATCAAAAAAATATTGCTACAATTTATGTCAAAGGATGTTCTACCTATGTTCTCTTCTAGGAGTTTTATGGTTTCAGGTATCTAATCCATTTTGAGTTTATTTTTGTGTATGGTGTGAGGAAATTGTTCTAATTTCATTCTTTTACATGTAGCTATACAGTTTTCCCAGCACCACTTATTGAAAAGACCGTCTTTTCTCCATTGTATATTCTTGCCTCCTTTGTTGTAGATTAATTAACCATAGGTGCGTGGGTTTATTTCTGGGCTGTCTATCCTGTTCCATTGATCTATGTGTCTGTTTTTGGGCCTACCATGCTGTGTTGATTACTGTGGCTTTGTAGGTAAAGTGTGAATTTTGGAGGGTGATACCTCCAGCTTTGTTCTTTTTTCTCAAGATTGCTTTGGCAATTCAGGGTCTTTTATGGTTCCATATGAATTTTAGGATTATATGTTCTAGTCCTGTGAAAAATGTCATGAGTATTTTGATAGGGATTGCATTAAATCTGTAGATTCCTTTGAGCAGTATGGCCATTTTAACAATATTAATTGTTCCAGCCCAAGAGCATGGGACATCTTTCAATTTCTTTGTATCATCTTCGGTTTCCTTCATCAGGGTTTTATAGTTTTCAGAGTATGGGTCTTGCACCTCCTTGGTCAAGTTTATTCCTGGGTATTTTATTCTTTTTGATGCAATTTTAAATGGGATTTTAAAAATTACTCTTTCTGATAACTCATTACTGGTGTATAGAAATGCAACAGGTTTCTGTCTATGTTAATCTTGTATCCTGCAACCTTGCTGATTCATTTCTCAGTTCTAGTAGTTTTTTGGTGTAGGCTTTAGGGTTTTCTATATATAGTATCACGTTTTCTGTAAATAGTGACAGTTTTACTTCTTCCCTCCATTTTGGATGCCTTTTATTTATTTTTCTTGTCTGATGGCTGTGGGTAGGACTTCCAGTACAATGTTAAATAGAAGTGGTGAAGTGGGCACCCTTGTCTTGTTTCTGAATTTTCCTGAGGGAAGGCTTTCAGCTCTTCACCACTGAGTATGATGTTAACTGTGGGTTCGTCATAAATGGCCTTTATTATGTTGAGATGTTCCGTCTGCACCCACTTTGATGAGCGTTTTTATCATGAAGGAGATGTGGAATTTTGCCAAATGTTTTTTTCTGCTTCTATTGAGATGACTGCGTGATTTTTATCTTTCCTTTTGTTAAGGTGCTGTACCACAATGATTGATATGCAAGTGTTGAACCATCAGTTCAGATCAGTTGGAATAAATCCAACTGGATCATGGTTTATGATCCTTTTAAATATTATTGGATTTGGTTTGCTAATATTCTGTTGAGGGTTTTTGTATCTGTATTCATCAAAAATATCGGCCTGTAATTTCATAATTTTGGTACTGTCTTTGTCTGGTTTTGGTATCAGGGTAATGATAGCCTTGTAGAATGAATTTGGAAGTGTTCTGAAGATGATACAAAGAAATTATTTTTCACATCTTCGTGTTTATCCCTTAACTGTTTATTGTGGTTATAACTGCTTTTATAATTTTTTGTCTTTAATCTGTGCTGGTTTCTCCCTTCTTCTTGGACCCCTAGCATGCAAATATTGGTATGCTTAATGTTTTCTCAGAGATCTCTTAAATTGCTTTCCATTTTTAAAATTTATCTTTCTGTCGGCTGTTCTGATTGGGTGATTTCCATTATTCTAGCTTCCAGATCCCTCATGCATCCTTCTGTATCATTTATTCTGCTCTCATTCCTTCCACTGTGTCTTTTGCTTCAGCTATTGAATTCTTCATTTCTTATGGAGTCTTTTTTATATTTCGAATTGGGTCTTTTTTATATTTTCTAGGTCCTTCCTAAAGCGTTCACTGTTTGCAATTTTTTTCCCTAATTCAGCTAACATTTTTATTAGCAAAGTTTTAAATTCTTTACCTTGTAAATTGTTTATTTCTGCTTCATTATTTATTTTTTCAGGGGTTATCTTTTCTCTTTCTCTTTCCCGTGAGACTATTTCCTCTGTCTCCTCATTTTGTTTAACTCTCTCTGCCTGTATGAATTTAGGTGAAATGGTTACCTACTGCGGTCTTGAAGGGGTGTTTTCACGGGGAAGCGTGCCTATACAGATTACACGTGCCCAGTGCCTTTGGTGGGAGGGCTGGATTTCACCTGGACATCAGTCATGTTCTTCCTCGGGGTGTGCTGGCCACTCTCACCTTGGTAGGGGATGGGGCTGGGGATGAGGGGGCTAGAGCTAGAGCCAGGTGTGAGGTGGAGCTTCCTCTCTGCTCAGTGGGTGTCACCACCCTTTCAGGGGCAGGGTCTGATCCCAAGTTGCTGGAGCAGAAACCCTGAGGGTCAGGCACAGGCTGGCTCTGTTCCTTTTAAGTGTGCGTGTTCCCTCTCTTCCTGCACCAGGACCTTTGCCCCAGAGAAGAGGAGTGTTGAAGCAAGTGTGGCCCATGCACAGACGGAGGTCTGATGCACTCCCTGTGTAGGAGCCCAAGGCAATGCTCAGATGCAGCGTCACGTGCAAGTCCCCTTTGTCCCTCACAGCTGGTCAGTGCCGCCAGCCTCTGCCACTTTCCCCCTGTTGTGGCGCCACACTCCCGGGCAGGTGGGACCTGCATGGACTCTCCGCGCGTATCTGTGTCAGGGGCCGCTGTCAGAGGTCTGGGCAGCTTCTGGGGCAGCACCTGACAATGGCCACCAACACCCAGGCTCCATCCTGGGACTGGGTCACCTTGTGTCCCACTGTTGAGTCTTTTCCCCAGTCCTGGCTGCCCCAGGTCCAGTGCCATGCTGCGACGGGGAATGAGGGAGGCCAGAGCATTTGCTTGGCTTGGGCTGAGGCACACAGCGAGGTGGTCACAGAGGCAGCCACTAGAGCAGACCTAAACCCACTGAACCCAGCAGCCACTAGAGCAGACCTGTCTCCACCCTGCCTCTGGGGTCAGCCAGCGTGCTCTCTCCTCACAAGTGGAGTCCAGGCTCCCCACAGCCCTTCTATCTGTCCCCGTGGTCCTCCAACCAGCCAAGGGGGCTTGTCTCCCCCATGTAGGACCACAGTCTGTGGCTTGAGCCATTCACTCCCCAGGAAGGATCTTCACCCACGTAATCTCCCTTTTCGTCTGGGTCCCCTCCCAGGGACACAGGTCTTGATGCTTTTCTTCCCTTCCTACCAGATTACATGGGTACCTTTCCTACAGTCTAGCTTGTACAGGAGTCATCCTGCCAGTTTCCAGTTAGTTTTCAGTGAGAATTATTGCATGTGTAGATGTATTTTGGATGTGTTTGTGAGGGGAGGTGAGCTCCGTGTCCTCTTACTCTGCCATTCTGATCCCTCCCCTAAAAATAGATTCTTGAACCCCACCCCAAACTGTGGAATTGGACTCCTCGTTGTAGAGGCAAGGGACCCATAGCCAGTGGCTGAGAAGATGACAACACGAATAAATATCCAACTGCAAAGAGCTCACTTCCAACTGGCTACCGGAGCCAGATTGCCCGCCCACACCTCAAGGAGGATAAGGCAGTGGGAACCCCAGACCAGGTCCCCCCCCCCTACACACACACACACATACTAAGAAACTCACAGCCCTTGGCCCTGAGCCTAAGCCCTCAGGTGACCAGGGGCCACTTGTCCTTCTCTCAGGACGGGAAAGACAACAGGACTGCCCTCCATCTTGTGCTACAGAAAGAAACAGAGATGCTTAAATACCCACCTGCAGCCTTGCAGCACCTCACTGCCAAGTTCCAGACCCTATGGGGCTGAACTCAGCGGCCCCAAACAAGAGAAGGACCTGGTACCTCCTGAGAAGAGAAGCTGGTGCCTCCCCTTTTGCTCCCCCCACACAGAGGAAGGCCCTGCCCTGATCCCCTGCCAGCAGGAAATCCACTCTCCTGCTAATGAGGAGACAAACATTCCTATACATTTACAGAAGTTGCTGTCCACGGGTTTACAAGAAGATAGGCAAAAAGCTGTCCACCAAAGAGCTTCGGACACGTATGATGCCAAGCGTCCCTCAAAGCCTGGACCGGCATTCCGGTGTGACAGTGGGACCTGGCAGGACACTGTCCTGGGCCAGGGAGCAAGCCCTGCCTGGCGCCCCTCACCACTGGTCACCAGCAGCACTTCCCTCTGCTGTGGCTGTGGTGCGCACAACCGGCACTTCCCTCTCACCTACAGGGCCTGTTAGCAAAGTCTAAAAATGGCTCTGACATCCTCGGTCGGTCTTGAAATCATGCTGGCCATTAGTGTGGGATGCATGCCTGGGGGCCTGTGTTCTGGCAGCAGCGTCACTGTCCAGGGAAGCAGTGTGTGCACGTGAAGAATGTGCTTGCTTCTGCTCTCCACCAACTGGGTCCTCTCGCGTTGATTCTTTGCTGTGTATGAGTCATATGAGAAGCTTGTTAAAATGAAAGTTCTGGTTCAGTAGGTTTGGGGTAGGACCCGAGATTCTGAATTTCTAAAATTCTTGTGAACCACTTGAGTAGCAATGACAAAAATCTCTATCCCTTTTCGATAGAAGAAAAAAACGAGGTTCAGAAACGTTAGTGGACCTTCCCATAGTCTCTCAAAGCTCAGAAGGAAACCAGGATTTCCAACTAGCTCCCCAAGTCCAAGTGCAGGAAGACGTGGGTATGAGGTGGTAGCGCACCTCTCATGTCACTCCACGAACCTGCCCCCAGAGCACTCCAGTTCGTCTCCTGGCCTCTGGGCATCATTGTCGTGCCTTTTACATCTACATGTGTTATAAACCCCACAAGACATCTGTATTTGGAGTGATTTAAACAGTCGCTTATATTTTAGAGACTTTTTAAAAACCAGAAAAAGAGATCTTTTGTTTACCCACACATTTGCATCTGATATCCTTTATACCTATGTGTAGACACAGATTTCCATTTGGTGTTATTTTTCTTCTGCCTGAAGGAAGGACATTTTTTTGTACTGTGAATCTGCTATTGGAAAAATGGTGCCCGTAGACTTGCTCAATGCAGGGTTGCCACAAAGGCTTAATTTGTAAAAAGCACAATATTTGTGAAACACAGTAAAGTGAAGCCCAATAAAACGAAGTCTGCCTGTGTTTGTCTTTCTCTGTCTGATTTACTTCTGCGCGTTTCTGGCAAGCAGTCTACAGTCTGCTTTGCTTCTCTGTATGTGATGTGTTCTTTCTTCTCTTGCTGCGTTTAAGATTCTTTATTATTGGTTTTAAGCAATTTGATGTGTGTTGACCTAAAACAAATAGACTACAGTTATTTCTACAACATAAATGGGTTTACTTGAGAGGAACAAAGAGTTGCAATTTGGGGTCTGCAACCACAGCAAGCCACCCAAAAGGACTTTAGCCACTGAAAAGGCAGTAGCCTGTCTGCAACGGAAAGCTTCAGTCCAGTGTGAAGACATACAGACCATGACTAAACATATTTACATCCATGAGATGATGGAAGCTGGTGAAATCCATTTGCCAGACCTCAAATGGTCCATTAGGCAGTTTAAAATGTCCGGGAACAGTACAGGCTTCCCTGGCTTGTATTGTGGACAAGTGAGACCAGTGAGGTAGGCACATTTTGTAGCCTTGTTAATGTTTTTCGCCAGTATTGATTCGTGATGGCTATCATTTTGTCAGTAGACTAATGACAATGCAAAATACAGTGGTGAGGAATGGAAATTTTAGATACTCCTGTAGAAGTGTGTTGTTATTTGGTCTGAACCAGAGCTTTCTCTTTTTATTGTACCAACAATTGCTGAATTTCCAATCTTGTCTTCTCTTTCCTGAGGCCAGTTTTTGGGCTTCTCTAACCAGTTTTTCTAAGTTATCATTTGGGGAAATATCCCTTTGGACCATGATAGAGGTTTGGCTGCTCTTGGTCTCTTTAAGGGCAATATTCCTTTGCAGAAATATTAGCAAAGTAATTTCCCTTAGCTCTCAGAGAGTCAAGTTTAGAATGCCCTGGAATGTTACTAACAGCTAAAGTGGCAGGTAAGAGTATTACATCCAATTTCTGAACATAGGGGCCATTTTAAATTTTATTTCCACTGGAAGTAAGGAAGCCACGTTGCTTACACAACATCCCAAAATCATGAGATACTCTGAAAGCGTGTCTACTATCAGTGTAAATGTTAGCAGTTTTGTTGCTGGCTAAAGTACAAGCCCATCTAAGAGTGTAAAATCCAGCCTGATGGCTGAAGTAGCCATAGGTAAAAGTGCTGCCTCAACAACATCAAAAGGAATTGCAATAGCATACCCAGCACAATATTTGCCATCGTCACCTGTTAAATAAGAGCCATCAGTGAACCATGAGAAGTCAGCATTACCCAGAGGAATTTCCTGCAGATCATTATGAGGAGTCAGGAGGTAGTCCGTCAGTGCTAAGCCATGAGGGACTTCGTAAGTGATGGAGGGGAGAAGAGCAGCTGGGTTAATGTTATTAGAACACAGTGTTACTATGGTATAACGTAAGAGAGTTATGTGAGGAGCAATGGACAGAAAGATTTCTTAGGAATTGAGGCTGAGGACAGAGATGTTGAGTGTGGTGAGAATTCAGGAGGGCTTCTATTGCATGAGGTACAAAGATCGCTAAGGGGGTCCCACAGTGGTTTTCTTGGTGGCCTTAACCAAAAAGGCAGTGGTCATAATGGCTGTAAGGCAAGGGGGTATCCCCATGCCACAGGGTCCATTTACTGGCTATTATACCCTATGGGTCGATGGTGGCCGCCCCCCTGTTTTGGGTGAGGACTGAAGGGCATTCCCTTCCTTTTCATATACAAAAAGGAAAAAGGGAATATGATAATCGGGATACCCAAGGCAGGTGGGTTCATCAAACCCTTTAAGGCATTAAAATTACATTTTTCCAACATCAGTTTGATATTTGTTCATAAGGATGGTGGTAGCTGACTCAACAGGGACCAGTGATAAAGTGCTTCCAGAATCAGCTCTAGTACTATGAGAGACAGAGGAAATAAAAGATGTCAAAGGGTCATTTAATTCATGTGGTGGGTTACTTGGATGACTACTGTCAAATTCTAGAATCATTTCCCCCCTTGGGGAGAAATAAATTCTAGCATGATATTTCTCTAAGAAGTCTCTGCCTAATAAATGGTTAGGGGTGGAGGAACTAAGGAGAAAAGGATGTGTATCTCTCAAAGCGCCTAAACAAAAAGGAATATATTCAGAGACAGGAACCTCTTGAGGTTCAATGGAGATTCCCCACTACTTGAGCTGTTTTAGTCCTCTGATGCAGGGGCTGCTTTATAGTAGTGGGGCTGAGCACTGAGAGTGTGGCTCTGGGGTCAGTTAGGACTGGAAGAGATTCATCTCTCATCTGGAGAAGTGTTTCTCAAAAAAAAGGCAGGATTAGAAAGAGCTCCCATAGCTCTTCAGAGCCCCATCTTTGAAAACTGGGAGGACTTGGAAAGGCTGGTTAGAGGGCTGAAGGCACCTGAAGAGTTTAGATTTGTAACAATCTCTTTTCCAATGTCCTGGCTCTTTACAATAATAGCAGAAACTAGGAGGGTTTTAGTTTTGTTTAGGAACCTTCATTTGAGGGAGTTGAAGATTAAGAACTTTGGTGGTCTTCCTTCGAGATGACTCATCTGGAGTGAGAGAGCTGGTTTGCCAGATTAACCAGAGCTGGAGAGGACATGGGTTCCCTTTCCATCCTGGTCATTTTTATTAGAGTGAAAAGGTCTTGGTTCAACCCATTAATAAACACAGAGTTAAAAGCTACGCAGGTGAGATCAACATCTAAAGGAAGACCAGAATTTTCTTTTTCTTTCTTTTTTTTTTTTTTTTTTTGGCCACACTGCACGCGGGATCTTAGTTCCCTGACCAGGGATCGAACCCATGCCCCCTGCAGTGGAAGTGCAGAATCTTAACCGCTGGACCCCCAGGGAAGTCCCTAGAATTTTCTTTAAAAACAACCTGAAGTTGATTATAATAGTCATGAACAGGTTGATCAGATTTTTGTACACAAGACTGAATTTTGTTCCAATCAAGAGGTTTTAGAAAAGCCCCAGGGATTGCTGAGTGAAGTCAGCGAGCAATTGCCTGAGCCTGATCGTATAATAAGTTAGTGGGTTGGTCTCCCAGTTGTAATCCTAGAGACCTTTCAGGACTTTACCAGTTAGTGGTTTTTATCCAATGCTGGGCCTGGCCTTCACTGACAAGCATGTAAACCAGCTGATATAGAAATCAAGTTGGTAAGTTTGAATGACTATATTAAATTCTTCAGCAAATCAGTGAGGATTTCTAGTTACTTTGGGAAAAACTTTGACTATGGCTCACAGTTCTGTTTTAGTCCAGGGAATGTAAGAAATTAAGGGTTTAGCCTCTGGGTCCTCAGAAGGCTTAATTTTAAAGGGACAGGTTCTGACAAGTTCAGAAGAAAAGGGGGTGAGGAGAGTTCCAGAGAAGAAAGGAAGTTCGGCAAAAGAATTAGTGTCAGGCAATTGAGAGTATAGTGTAGGTATAGGCGGTATAGAAGGGAAGGAGGAAAATGGTACTGGAGATGGAGTCTGAGACAGAGGAGACAGGCAAGAGGAACCTGAGACTTCAGATGCCACCTTATCTTTCTTTAATCATTTACTTGCCTCAGTTAATCCATATATATATATATATATATATATATACATTTTCAGATTCTTTTTCATTACAGGTTATTACATTGAATATAGTTCCCTGTGCTATACAGTAGGTCCTTGTTGTTTATTTTATATATGGTAGTGTGTATCTGTTAATCCCAAATCCCTAATTTATTCCTTACCCCCTGTCCCCTTTGGTAGCCATAAATTTGTTTTTATGTCTGTGAGTCTATTTCTGTTTTGTAAATAAGTTCATTTGTAACATTATTTTAGATTTCACATATAAGTGATATCATATGTATTTGTCTTTCTCTAACTGACTTACTTCACTTAGTATGATAATCTCTAGGTCCATCCTTGTTGCTTCAAATAGCATTATTTCATCTTTTTGTGTGGCTGAGTAGTATTCCATTGTGTGTGTGTGTGTGTGTGTGTGTACACACCACATCTTCTTCATCCTTTCACCTGTTGATGGACATTTAGGTTGCTTCCATGTCTTAAAAGCTTTTGCACAGCAAAAGAAACCATAAACAAAATGAAAAGACAAACTATGGACTGGGAGAAAATATTTGCAAATAATGCTACTGACAAGGGATTAATTTCCAAAATGTACAAACAGCTCATACAGCTTAATATCAAAAAAAAACCAAACAACCCAGTCAAAAAAATAGGCAGAAGACCTAAATAGACATTTCTCCAAAGAAGAATTATAGATGGTCAATAGGTCATGAGAAGATGCTCTATATCACTAATTATTAGAGAAATGCAAATTGAAACTATAATGAGGTATCACCTCACACCAGTCAGAATGGCCATCATTAAAAGGTCTGCAAACAATAAATGCTGGAGAGGGTGTGGAGAAAAGAGAACCCTACACTGTTGGCGGGAGTGTAAATTGGTGCAGCCACTATGGAGAACAGTATGGAGGTTCCTCAGAAAACTAAACATAGAGTTACCATATGATCCAGCAATCCCTCTCCTGGGCATATATCCAGAGAAAACTCTAATTCTAAAAGACACGTGCACCCCAATGTTCATAGCAGTACTATTTACAGTAGCTAAGGCATGGAAGCAACCTAAATGCCTCAGTTAATCTTTAAATCTTATTTTGCAGAGAGGCAATTAGGCTCCTGATAACATTTGGAAACCTCAAAATACCAATCAAAATAGATATTCCATTCAATTTTGGAAATTTTAGAGCTACGATTATCCAGTTTTAAGAAATGTTTAGGGATTTCAAAAGTTCCCCATAATGGCTGTTGATGCTCTGAATTGTGTTTGGCTAAGTCAATACGTTTAGTTACAAATGCATATGAGGAAGGACCACAGTTTTTAAACGTAAAATCAGCTGGGGTTCCTGTGTGTTTGTGTGTGCCCTTAAAATATTTAGATAACTGGGGCCCCATTTCTCAGGGGTTTTCTCTAGAATAAAAGAACAATTTCCAAAACAGTCTAACCAGCTGAAACAGCTTAAACAGCTCAGACAACCCTAGACCTAATACCAGTGAGTTCTAAGGGAAGAGTCTGCTCCCAAAAGAGCCAGGCTGAAGGATGCTCAGCTCAGCTCTAATGAGGTAGCCCAGTCCTGAAGGAGTCAGGCCAAAGGCTTATCTGTGCAGTTCCAATGAATCAGACCCTCTTCCCAAAGGAATGGTGTGAGGCTTGCCAGTTCCACTTGGAACAGCCCGTTTTCAGAGGAGTCAGGGCCAAGTGCCAACGAGTACACTTATACGGAACAAGGCCTTGATCTAGAAAGGAAAAACCTTTAAAAATAGATTCCAAATAAAACGTGGAGAGCTTCAAAATGCAAACAGGGCAGAAGCTCAGATTCAGGAGAAACACTTACCTTTAAACCCCCGGGTTGGTGAGAAAAGCAGGGAGCACCAATGGGCTCAATGTGGGTAATGCACCTGTTCCCTCACCAGCCTCGGAAAGGTCAGCAGTCTTCTCTGGATCCCTGTAGGAGCCACAAAATGTCGATCTACAACTGATAGACTGCCAGTTATTTCTCCAGAAAAATGATTTTTGGGGGGATCAACAAAGAATTGCAATTTGAAATCTACAACCATCATGAGACACATTCAAGTCCCCCCATAGCAAGGAGAGGAGAGATCTTTTAAAGAGGGGAAGAGGGAGGTGGGAGGGCTGTGGTCAATAGAGTCCACTGGAGGAAGTGAGAGTTCCAAGTAGAGAGGCTTCTCATTGGCTGGGTTGTGACCGTCTCTTGTTGGCCATGCTCTTGCCAGGCAATAAGAGGAGTC
Organism: Delphinapterus leucas; assembly: GCF_059928025.1. Classification (NCBI taxonomy): domain Eukaryota; kingdom Metazoa; phylum Chordata; class Mammalia; order Artiodactyla; family Monodontidae; genus Delphinapterus; species Delphinapterus leucas. The sequence continues at coordinate 103,371,710 of NC_143137.1, read as the reverse complement.
TCTCTTCTTCCTGCTGGGCTCTGCTGTCATCATGGAGCATGAGAGCTTTCCCTTCTCACCCCCCGACTCCATTTCAATTAATGTTTCTGTTTATTAATTTGTACATGTGCCTTAGCATAATTTTCTTCATATTTCTTGTTTGGGGTTCTTTGAGGCTCTTGGGTCTATGGTTTTATATCAATAGTTTCCACCAGATTTGGAAAAATGTTCAGCCCTTTGTTCTTCAAATATTTTTTCTCCCCTCGGCCCCCTCTCCACCCTTTCACTGACTTCAGTTATGCACACATTAGACTTGTGGAGTTGTTCTACAGCTCATGGGTGCTCTTTCCCTGTTTTCTGCATCTCTGTGTTTCATTTTGGATAGGTCCTCTTGCTGTGTTTTCAGATTCACGAGCCTTCTCTTCTGCAGTGTCTAATCCTCTCCAGAGTTTTCTCATCTCCGGAATTTGATTTGATTCTTTAGAATATCTTCTATGTCTCTCCTTAACATGCTCAATCTTGTTCTACTTTCTTGAACACATAGAACGGGTTTTAGTAACTGTTAACTCTTTTAATGGTTTTGTATACTAATTACGTTGTCTGTGTCATTACAGGTCTGCTTCTACTAATTGACTTTTATCCTCATCTTGGGACGTATCTTTAGGATTCTTTGTGTGAGTAATAATTTTTGACTGGATGCAGATATTATGAGTTACATATTGGTTTTGTGTTCTCCATGTTTTTTTATTCCTGTAAATGTTTTCGGTCTGTGTTTTGTGATGCCGTTAAATTACTTGGAGCCAGTTTGATACTTTTGAGACTTGCTTGAAAGCTTGGTTAGATCCAAAGCAACCTTTTGTCTAGAGCTCATGCTGCTTTATTTTTGAGACCTCTTCTGGGTACTCTACCCAAGAAGTGTCCCCCTCTGACTTGTGGGAGCAGGAACTATCCTTGCTTCTGTGTCAACAGGAGGTGCTGTTTCCTCTGCAGCTTTGGGTGGTTCCAGCTTTGGTTCAGTTTCTATCCATGTGTTCTGATTGGTGTATAGGAACTGATTTTCAGAGCTGCCCTCCCTCTCTGCAGAGTCTCCTCTCTGGTTCTGCATTCTGTGCACTGTAACCGCCATGGTGTCCCTGCCCCTCCTCTCAGGGGGACTGTTGGGCTTGGCCTGAGGATTCCCTCCCTGTGCTGACCCCTGGAAGCTCTCCAAGGAGGGTCCTGCAGCCACCATGGAGCTCACCTCCTTCCTTCCTCACTTTGGGATTCCTGTCTTGTGCTGCCTGTTGTCCACTGTTGGAAAACCACTGTTTCATGTGCCTTGTTCATTTTCTTACTTGTTTCAGGTGGGAGGGCAAATCTGGCCCCTGCTCTTCCATCTTAGCCTGAAGCTGAAATCCTTTCCTCAATTTCAAATGTCCATCAGCAGTGACCTTTTACATGACCCCATGCCCCTGCCAAGTTATTGATACTTTCAGCATTTCCCTCTCTCACTTGGGTACTCGGACACTGTGTGCACCAAATAAGCCACAGGCAGCTGGGAGAAGTGCCACGAGCTCACCTGTCCACATACCTGCTGCTGTTGTGGTTGTGGTGCCCACAGGCAGGCTTTCCTCCAGGCAGGAATGTATAGCCTTCCCTGGACAAACTCCCCAACTAGTGCAGTTGCTCAAGCCTGCCAATAGCACCAGTGTTTGGGGTTCGAACATGCCTATTTGGGTGACTGTCACACCCACCATGTCACCCTGGAGGTTCAGTCTAGAGAGAAATAAGGAAGAAGACTTGGTGCTGACTTAACCAGAGAACTTACAGTCCTGTACTAGACTAAGTACTTTTGTGTGTGTGTGTGGTACGTGGGCCTCTCACTGTTGTGGCCTCTCCCGTTGCAGAGCACAGGCTCTGGATGCGCAGGCTCAGTGGCCATGGCTCACGGGCCCAGCCACTCCATGGCACGTGGGATCTTCCCGGAACAGGGCACGAACCCGTGTCCCCTGCATCGGCAGGTGGACTCTCAACCACTGCGTCACCAGGGAAGCCCCAGACTAAGTACTTCTGATATACCTGTTTCTCAGTCCCGTCCTTCTCTCCTCAGTGGGTAAGTTGTCGTAGGCAGAGGGCGGTCTTCTCCACCCACCATCAAGAACCATGAACAGAGTCATCCAGACCTGGTTGCTGCTCTGTAAAGACATTTGCAAACTGTTCTTTCTTACTCCTCCTTCCCCTCCTCCTTCTCTATACCAATTCATACAATTTCATTAATTTCAACTTCGCATTTTGAAATAAACCCAGACTTACAATAAAGTTGCCAAAAATCATACCAAGAATTCCTATACGCTTTTCACTGAGCTTCCCTAAACCTTATATAACCACAGACCACTTATCAAAATCATGAAATTAACACTGATGCAACACGACTAATAATCTACAGCCTTATTTACATTTCAAAACCCCTCCCACTAATATCTTTTTTCTGGTCCAGGAAACAACCCACGGTCGCACGTTGCAGTTATTTGCTGTGTTTTGTCAGTGCCTGAGTCTTGCTTTGTCTCTCACGACCTTGATCCTTTTGCAGAGTGCTGGTCAGTTATTTCCTAGAATGTCCTTCATTTAGGGTTTGTCTGATGTCTCCTCCCGACTAGGGTTAGGTTGTGCATTTTTGGCAGGAATACCCCAGAAATGTTTATTCTTCTCAGAGCATCCTGTCAGGAGGACCGTGATGTCGGACCACTTGATTAAGATGACCTCAACCATGTTTCCCACTGTAAAGTTATCATTTTCCCTCTGTAATCAACAAGTGTCCTGTGGCAGGAACCTTGGAGGATATATAAATATTCTATTGATACTTTCTTGCTTGCTCGTGCCTGTGCTCTCTCCTGAGCTCTTGTGTTTTCCTTGTCTCAGCAGAGCCTGGCTTCCAAAGGATAACCTATTTGCAAAAACAGTTTATCTCCTTAGGATGCAGTGGGGGTGGGCTTCATCACATGTGAGTTCCCCCCTAGTTCTGGGACAGCTTCTTTTCCCACCACACGCCCACCCCTCGGGATGCCGAGGCCCCTGTGCTCTGTTTGCCCCTGGGCTACTCAAGGAGAGAGGGTCCACGTGAGGTTGTCGGGATGGCGCTGGACACGCCCAAAGGCCCAGGCAGGCATCCCTCACTGGAAGACTGGGAGTGTGTGTCACCGAGGGGTCTCAGAGCAGAGCCCAGGCCCTGCAGCCCTGCCGCTGCATGGAGGCGGCCCTGGATGCTCTCTTGACCTGCTGTGAGTGACTTGTCCACGTCCCTCTGCCACGTGGGCACCAAGTGCCAGGCACAATCGACGCGTGGCCATTTCCTTTTGAGGACCCGAGTCCCCCTCCGCAGTCCTACAGGACCGGTGGCTCTCCTTCCCTGCCCCCACTCTCCTCCTTCTTACCTTTTCCCCGGGGTAGAGGCTGTGCCTGAGCAGGGGAGGCTGTTGAATTCTCTCTCCATCCTGGTTCCACTTTTCCTCTTTGGGGTGGTGGACAACCCCCGGAACACCTGTCCCGTGTGGGGGTAACTTTCCATGTTATGAGTCCCGCCCCCAGGACAGAAGCCAGGACTCACTTCCCCAACCTACAGCCGGGGTGTAGACCTGCAGGTTCAGGCAGACCTGGGCTCTGCCTATCCCATACACTTGCAGGAGACCGTAATGTGAAGGAGGAACAGTGTCAAGTCCTCTGCAGACCCCATGATCGGGTTGCTTCCCAGAGCGGCAAGCAGGGGTACTGCCTTTTGAGGCTGGTGTGGCAGGAGGGGGCCGTGCCCACAGAGGAGCAGGTATGGCTGATGCTCCTGTGGCCGTTCCAGACCTGGCTCTTCTGCTTCCCAGAGAAGCCGTGAGCTGCCTAACGCCCAAGCCGGCCAGAGTGGCCTCTGCTGGTTGTTTACACCTTCCTCCTTACTTCCCTGAAGCCTTCCCTTTGCGTCTCAGACCCCTGTTAATAGTCAAGACACACAGGCAGATAAATGAATATTAGCTCGCTCTCTCTTTTCACCCTTCCTGCTTCCCTTCCTCTCTCCCCCCTCCATCCCTCCCTCCCTTCCTTCTTCTCTGGAACAGTTCTGTTCCTCCTGGAAGCCCTTTGGATGTTCCCAACCGACTGGAAGGAGGTCGCCTGCAGGGAAGTGGGAAGAGAAAAGCACAGAGATTAATATTTCAAGACTTATCTTACTCCACTATTGGTGGAAATTGTTATGATTTGTACACGGTCACAAAACAAATGTAATAGTGGCTTACCTGTCATGATTCCCCTTCTTTCACGGTTCCAGCCTGTTTCTGAAATACCGAGGATTTGGTCTCCCCCATACCCTCATCCCACCTGTGTCACCTGGACACGGTTGGCTGAAGGTCCCATGAGGCATGAATGTGAGACTCTTAGAGAGAGCAATCTACACCAAAGCATGTGAAAATCATAAAACCCACCAAAACGGAAGATACTATTTGGTACTTATGTCTGATTTGGGTGTGTCTAATATCCTTGTTACACTTTAATACAATGTTTAATACAAATAAAATATTTATTTATCACTTGAATATGAAGAAAACTCTGGGTGAGAATTAGGAGGAGCTAGAGATGCCTAGAGTTTTTGCCAACAGACCGGCAGCCAATTCAGGCCTTGGCACCCCCGCCCTTACACAAGATGCATCCTTAAACAGCTCCTTCTTGACAGATGCAGTAAACCATCTCAAAAAATCCCAGTCTCAGACTTTGGGCCAGTGATGGGAAGTAAGATCGCCTTAGGTACAAATCAAGAGAGAAAAACTGGTGCCCTTGGAGAGGGATGCTGTGTGGTCTGCACAGTGCTCAAAAGAATGCCCCGGAAGAGCTTGCACTTTCGATGCAGGCAACTCGACTGCTCCCTTGCTTTCTACACAGCTACCACCTGGCTTCTGAGGACCTCTGACCCCGGCCACCTAAGCAGAGGCCCAAAGGAAGAGCTTCACGCAAAGGGAGTCCGTTTGTTTTTGTAGTTAGGCAGAGGGAGGAAGGACTCCTGTCCCCATTTTTCTTCAAGGGCTGTGGTTTTTATCTTGCCACTTAGCAGTTTGGGGTTTGAGGCCTCCCCGCAGCTGTAGGTATGGTCACAAAGAGATATCTCTGACTGGTGTGCCCTCCTCCTGCCCTGGCTGGCCGTCCTGCCATCCTGGAGCAGGTCTCTCCCTCTGGGATCCCACTGCTTCTTTGAGCACCACTTATTATTTAGGGTTTATGTATGTTTGGTGTCCTTATTTAATGTTTTATGGGTGGAGAGAAATGGATTAAAGTCATCCTCTGGGTGTGTTTCTGTTTGTTCTCATAGTAGCATCTATGGTAGTTGCTTTATGAATTTTGATGGTATGTTATCTGGTGCATACATATTCAACACAGGTATATCTTGTGTATTTTACCCTTTATATACTTATTATTTATTGAAAAGTGGCCTTCCTTGGCCCACTTAATATTTCTTTGCAACTTTTCTATATGTTGCAAAACTCTTCCAATAACAATAATTTTTGAACCTAGTTGAAGGATAATCAGATATTCACTGTCTAATTCTTTCAACATCTCTGTAGGCCTGAAAAATTTCAAATCAAAAAGCCAGGGTATGGGAGGATAGCATTGTGAGAGCTGCTCAGAATGCCTGTTCAACACAGGTGAGTCCTTGTGGTTTTGGGGGTGTGGTGGCTGGTGCCCTGTCACAGAAGACCTGGATTTGAACCCTGGGTCTACTACACACACAACTTCATTTCTATGATCCCCACGTCCTGCCTTGAAATGGGAGGAAGAAACTCAGCGGGTTTGTTGCAGTCATTGAGATAACATATGTGAAGGTGGCAGGTACATAATAATTGCTCAGCTAATGTAGCTTTTGAGTCTTATGAAAGGCAATGTTATAATGAAAGTACTATCAGGGTTTTTGACTCAAAAGACCTGAATTCAAATCCTACATCTTTCCACTTGCCCAGGCACCTGATGCAAAGCACCTGCTCTCTTTTGGGTCTGGTTCTACATCTGTAAAGTAAAACAACCCTTGTTGTGAGGGTTAAATGTGACAAAGTGCATGAAGACACTGGCTGACTGCAGGTGTTTATTAAACAAAAGTCATTATCGTTTTAAGATTCCAGCGTATTTATAAAACACAATGTAGTATTTACAGTATGCCCTACACTATTGTAAGTGCTTTTCAAATATGAACTCAATTAATTCTCATAACAATGCTAGTCAGAGTACTACAACAATCTCAGTTTTACTTATGAGGAAACAGGCACAAAGAGAAAATTACTTTCCCCAAAATCAGCCAGCAGGTAAGTGGGAGAAACTGGATCCAAATCCAGGTGGCCTGGCTCCAGAATCCTTGCTTTCATCTACTACGGCCTCCCAACATAAATATTAGAAAAGACATACCCTACTATCTGGGAAGAATTTTTGCTACACTGAATGCTTGAGTAATTGTTTGAGGTCATTTTGACAAGCCTATGTCTTAGGTTTTATAGAGTACAGTATTCCATCAACAACCTAACTTCTCTAGCAGTTCAGGCAACAAAGCAAGATGATATAAATAAACCCACCCCTCCCTTCCAAAAACCCCTCCAAAAGACGACCACCACCACCATTGCCACCACCACAACAAGGTCTTCTTGATGAATGAAAACGTGACCCTGGGCAGCTGAAAAATCTTTTCCTAAAATCTCCATGAGGTGGAGATTTATGGTGGAATGTGGAAAGCAAACCTTCTGTAGAGATTCACCTGTTGACACATCAAAACAGCTCTCTTCAGGGCAGGATAACACCGAGTGGACTTTAAAGCATCTTCTCTGTGAGGCAAAGCAGAGCTTTCTCTTCTCGAAATCCAATACTTTGTTTTCAAAGAAAGATTGGAAACACCTGCCTTTTGCAACTAGCGGTCACAGTCGCGCTGCCCTAGATTGAGAGGCTTTCTGTTGCATGCTTAATTACTCTGACACGTGAAGGTGAGAGATTGCCTTCATTAGGGACTGTTTCATGTTTTGATGACTTACTGTGACAGACAGAACACGGAATGCCACCTTAACGTTTCCAGAAATCTAGGCTAATAAAACAAGCAAAAACAACAGCAAAAGATACCCACACATCAATGGCAACTATGTGAGCAGATGGCTGTCAACTAACCTTATCGTGGTCTTCGTTTCACAATATGTATGTATATCAAGTCATCCCGTTGTACACCTTAAGTTACACAATGTCATATGTTAATTTTATCTCAGTAAACCTGGAAAGCAATTTTAAAATTCAAAGAAATAGTTACAATTTTTTTTAAATTTAAATTGTTTTCTCTGTGAGTCAGGCTCCTTTGGGCCCCAGTAAAACCGCATGGTAAAGTCCAGCAATTGTGTGGCAAGCGGGCATCCCCATGTCGGTGGTCTGTGAAGGGTAGGCAGAACACGGCACACAACCAGGAGTGCTGGTGTCTACAAACTTACACACTGTACTATGTATTCCACCCGAGGGGAGCTGCCCGGGGCCTCATCGTGGGGAGAGGTCCTTTCAAGCTCTAGAGGAGGAGTCATCTGGCGACACGACCACCAGGTCACTTCCAGGTAGAGGAGACAGGCTCTTTGGCTGCCCCTGGGGCACTCTGTAGTTTTAAACGGTGACAAACTATTCAACCAACAAACACCAAACGAGGATTTTCAGCTCATGGAAGGCTAGTAGGAGATCACGCCCTGGTAAAATTACAAAAGGGCAACTAAGATTAAGCCTTGAGTGATGGGCACAGGAATGAGAGGTCAGATGTCACCTTCCCTGGCTGGGCTGAGGTTGGCATTTAGATCAGCTTTTGAAAAAACTGCGCTAAGCAGAAGATCCTTTGGTCAAAACGACTGAAAAAAAGACAAAAAGATTCAGAGTCTATAATTTCCACCCACATTGAGTTACTTGGATAAGACTCTGCTGTCATAACCAGACCGAATTCACTAAAAATAAAGCATCCCTGAGAATACTTCACAGGTTTCACCCGTGGTTCGCTACGAAAAAGAGCCAGAATGTGTGTGTGGGTCTCTGCAGAGCACAGTCCAGGATCAGAAGCTGTTGGCTTTTGTTGAAATTTATGGCAGATTTATCGACTCATGAGATAAATATTGACCAAGCCAAAGTCAGGGCTACTACATCTTCAGGAATAATAAATCCTGGTGCTCTGAGGGACACAAAGTCAATATGTGCTTTGCTGCATAAATTCCAGACGAAGAGCTTTCCTGGAACATCTGTAAATCTCTCCGTCATGACCACGAGAGTAGCTTTTTAAAAATTACTACTGACAAGAGACGGAGATCGGGGTTCAGTAAGAACACATCCTGTTCACCACCGTGAAACTCACCAGGCAGCCCAATTTCACTGTGATGGGATCCCTGATTTGTTCATTGGAAACGAAGCCCAAAGGACTGGTACGTGTCCTCTGTTGTTTCTGATTCTAAGCATGAAGAATCAAGATCTTCTCACCCTAAACAAGTGGCAGAAGAAGCCGATATATTCCTGACAACTGTTCTATATTGGGACAAAAGATAGTTACCTTCTTGTATTTGCAATGAAGAAATTCTATCAAAGTTGAAGGAAAACAAACAAACACAGGGCCCTGGTGGCATGTGGCAGAGAAGCAGCAAGGGATCTGCTCCCTCTTCCGCCTTTTTGTTTTCAATCCATCAGTGAGCTTTCATCGGTCACTGACTAGGGAATGTGCACATAGTAGAGTGTGAACCAGAGTAAGCAGTAACTACAGCACACACTCAACCCTCTGCAGAAATTGGTGGAGCTGCAGAGAAGTGGAAACCATTATATCTGCCCTCTGAAGGTAAAGACACATTTGGAAAATGAAAGAAGGAAAATAAAAGAAGGATGGGAACATGTCAAAAGGGCATAGGAACCATCCTGAAAGAGTGCCCCATGGCCAAAGCCAGAATAATCCATGAGTCTGCGCTGGTGCAAAAAATGAGTGAAAAAGTAAATAAATAAGGGAGAAGAGATGAGCCCTCCTTACTGAAGAACTACAAACAGTAGAGGGGGGTGTCTATGTAGATACTGCCTGCTCTAAGATGTAGGTGGAGCCTAATTCCCCTCCCCTTAAGTATGGGTGGACTTAGGGACTCACCTCCTCTGAGAGAGTATGGAAAGGGAAACATGGTAACTTTCCAGTGGACAAACCTGGCAGGCCCCACCCTAACCCAGGTCAAGGTCAACCTCAGCAGTGACACGTCATGTTGATGTCAGGGACCCCTGACAGGACGAGTGAGAAGGACACTTCACTTCTGTGGGATTCATTCCAAAAAACACAGCCCCGGCCTAATCATGAAAAACATTAGACAAACTCAACTTGATGGCCATCATCCAAAATTCCTGGCCAGCACTCTTCAAAAGCATGATTGATGGTCTTAAAAAACAAGGAAAGGCTGAGAAACTCTCACAGATGGGAGGAACTAAGGAGACTGAAAGCCAGGTGGAATCCTGGATGGGATTCTGGGACAGAAAAAGGACACTGGTGGAAAAATTGATGAAATCCGAATGATGTCTGCAGTGTCATTAATAGGTTTGTCCCAATGCTAACTTCCTGGTTGTGACTAACATCCCATAGTTGTGAAAGAGTTTAACAACTTGGGGAAACTCAGTGAAGGGTGTATAGGAAGTCCCTGTATTATCTTGGCAACTTTTCTGTAAATCTAAAATTAAAACACTTTTCCACATATTTGTGAACTCAAATTCCCATCTGTTTCTCATTTCTAATTGCATTCTATTTTGGTCAGAGAGTATACTTTGCATGACTTCAAGCTTTTAAATTCTATTTAGATTTATTTTATAGCCTAACTTGTGGTCTGCCCTGGAGAATGTTCACAGGCACTTGAGAAGAACATGTCTGTGGTGGTTGTTGGGTAGAGGATTCATGAGATGTCTGTGAGGTCTGGTTGCTTTAGAGTGTAGTTTAATCTTCTTTTTCATTGTTTAGCTTGTCAAGTTGTTTAATCCATTATTGAAAGTAGGGTACTGAAGTCCCCAGTTATTATTGTTGAATTGTCTATTTCTCCCTTCAATTCTTTCAGTCTTTTCTTTATGTATTATAGGGTTCTTTGGTTAGGTTTATATGTGTTTATATTTATCTGTTATATATTTTTGGTGGATTGATCCTTTTGTTATTATAAAATATCCCTTTTGTGTTTAGTAGCAATTTTGGTCTTAAATTCTATTTTTCTGATACTAATATTATTGTTATTAGCTCTTCATGCTATTCTTGTCATATGTTTTACTTCTACATATGTTATAAACCCCTCACTACATTGTTATTATTTTAGCTTAAGTGGTCAATTATCTTTTAGAGATGTTTAAAAAAATATTTTAAATCATTTTTTAAAATTAATTAATTTATTTGTTTTTGGCTGCATTGGGTCTTTGTTGCTGTGTGCGGGCTTTCTCTAGTTGCGGCGAGTGGGGGCTACTCTTTGTTGCGGTGCGTGGGCTTCTCATTGCTGTGGCTTTTCTTGTTGTGGAGCACAAGCTGTAGGCACGAGGGCTTCAGTAGTTGTGGTGTGCGGGCACAGTAGTTGTGTCTCACGGGCTCTAGAGCACAGACTCAGTAGTTGTGGCACATGGGTTTAGTTGCTCCGCGGCATGTGGGATCTTCTCGAACCAGGGGTCGAATCCATGTCCCCTGCACTGGCAGGTGGACTCTTAACCACTGCGCCACCAGGGAAGCCCAAAAGTCATTTTTAATTTACACACATATTTATGATTTCTGGTGAGGTTCATTATTATGTGTAGATATAGATTTCTATCTGGTATCATTTTTCTTTTGCAGGTCTTTATAACTGAAAAGTTATTTATTTTGTTTGCTTTTCAGTAATTATCTTTGTTAGGTATAGAAATCTAGATTGACAGGTTTTTTAAAAAATATATACTTTAAAAATGTTACTCCACTCTCTAGTCGCTTACTCTTTTCTAACAAGAATTCTGCTGTCTTCCTTAACTTTGTTGCTCTTTATGCAATAGTTTTTCTCCCCCACTGACTGCTTTTAAGATTTTTTTTCTATATCATTGGTTTTGAGTATTTTGAGTATGATGTACCTTGGCTTAATTATTTTTCACGTTTTTTGGTACTTGAAGTTCATTGAGCTTCTTAGATCTATGACTTTATAAAGACAACGAATTAGGAAAACTTTCAGCTACTTTCTCCTCTCTCATTTGAGGAATCCAAGGACATCTCTCTCAGGCTGCTTGGACTCGTGTCACAGTGCACTGAGCCTCCCCTCATCTCTTTATTATTATTCTTTTTTCTCTATGTGTTTTATTTTGGAAAATTGCTATTTCTGCATCTTTAAGTTCACTCATCTTTTCTTCTACAATGCCTAGTATGCCATTAATTCCATGCGGTGCATCATCAGTCTCAGATGTTACAGTTTCCATCTCCAGTAATTCAGCTTGTGTCTTTGGAAATACATGTCATATTTTGCTCTAAGTTTTTGAACATACAGAACACAATTATAATAGCTTTTAATATCTTTGTCTGATAATTCTTACATGTGTGTCCTTTCTGGGTCCATTCTCACTGGTGGGGTTTCCTCCTTATTAGGTATTTTCTGACATCTCTGAATGCCTGGGAATCTTGTTCACAGTGCAGACATTGTGAATTTTACCTTGTTGAGGACTGGATATTTTTGTATTCTCATAAATATTCTGCAACTTTCTTCTAGGAAAAAGTTGAGCTGCTTGAAAACTAAAATTATTATTTTTTTCTTTTTTTAGGCAGGACCAAGGAAGGACGGCATGCTGCTGACCACCAGGGCCTGTGCATGTGACCTCAGGCTGGCCCCTCCCAGCCAGGGCATGGACCAGAGCAGAGCCCACATGTGCTGGACCCTGGCACATCCTTCTGAGTACTCTACCCCTGTGATATTTGAAGTTTCCCATCTGGCTGGTGTGTGAGCTCCAGTAGTGTTCCCCATGATCATTACTGGGATAACCGGGTTCATAACCCTGGCCTCAGGTAATGTCTTCACATTAATTCAGAGATCAGTACTTGTGAATACTCCTAGGGGAAGCTTTGCAGATCTCTCTCTCTCTCCCTCCTGCACTCTGTCATGTGAACTCTGACTGTCTAACAAACTGGCCTCTCAGCTCTGCCTCCTCAAATTATGGAGTCTTCTGGCACCTGGGTCACTCCCTGTGTGCTGCTACAATTTCAGGTCTCATCTAGTCTGTTTCCTGTTTCTTGGTGATCACTGTCTTTTCTTAAGTGTTGTCAGGTATCTTGAAAACTGTTATTTCTTAAATTTTGTTATTTTTTTTTCCAGTCAGGAGGATAAATACGACATCTGTTACCCCATGTTGGCCAGAAGTAGAATCCCCAGCATCTTTTTAACACTTTTTTTATATATCACATTTTCATTTAAGATGTTGTTTGAATAGTGTGTTCTGGAAAACAAAGTTTGGATGCTTCCTTAATTAGATCCATAAACACAGGAAAGGAATAGTGTAGGAAAGGAGAGATCTAGATTTTACTGTATATATTCCATACCAGAAAACTAGGGGGCACCTTATCTGCCTGTCAAACTCCTATTAATCCTCAACACTGTCTCTCTTAGAAACACTTCGTAGATGGAGTCTTCTGCAAATGCCTGCACAGCCCTCCAAGGAATCCTTCCATCTTTGTGTCATCATTTCATCCTATCTTAATATCTCACACATATTTGTTATTGCCTGTATTAGAATTCTTTTAAAACCTTGTCTGTCTCTACGTGGCTGCAAGCCCCATGAGGCTAGGAGGATGTGTTATGTCTCTGTCTACAATGCCTGGTTCATATCTGTTGCACTAAACCGATTTCATCCATTTCCTTTCAATCCCAAGTCAAGTCCATTGGGGAAAAAGCTGTTTTTCTTTCTCTTTTAGCAGGAAGGGAATAAAAAGCTCAAAAACAGAGAACATTTTGCCTCAGGTGAGGCAAATGATCAGGAAATTGCAGAGCTGGAATTGGAGGGTCATGTCTTTGTACTCCAGCATTTGCTTCTCCTGAGCAGTAAGTACTGCATGACAGAGCTGTCCTCAAGGACAAAAACACTTTACAGCTAAGCTCTGTGATGAGGCAGCCACCTGTGGCTGATGAGCACCTGACTGGTGTGACTGAGGAAGTCCATTCAATTTTAACTCATTGTAACTGAAATAGCCACACATGGCCATTGGCTGCCACCTCGGACAGCACGGTTCCAGGCATGGTGGACAGACCCAGCCCATTCCTCTTTCAGCCTGAATTATGCTTAATAGATGAGCAGTTCTCAACCTGGGTTTTTAGTTGATTTCCAGAAAAAGAGAGAATTCCACAAACGGTTCCAACCAATAATTTTGCCAAAAAGAAAAATGTCTCAAATAAAAATCCACTACTGAGCCTAAGAGGACAGTGGGCAAAAGGAATAATACAAATGGTCAAAAGAAAAGTATTTCCTCAAAACAAAAAGCTTTCTTTGATTTTGAAGTTCTCTATTTCTATGTGACTTCTCTGGTAAATATACATACATATATTACATATAAATACACCACTTATTTATCACAGTTCTGGAGGACGGAAGTCCAAGATCATGACTCTTGCAGATTCAGTGTCTGGTGAGAATCTGCTTCCTGGTTCTTAGATGTCCGTCTTCTCACTGTGTCTAGCTCTCTGGGGTCTCTTTTATAATGGCATTAACCCCATCACGAGGGCTTCATCCTCATGACCTAATCAACTGTCAAAGGCCCCATCTCCATATACCATCACCTTAGAGTTAGAATTTGTATGTATGAATTTTAAGGGGAATCATTCAGTCTATACTTTTATGTGTATATATATATATATATATATATATATATATATATATATAATATTACATATATATTATATATAATATATATGTGGTAATTGAACACTTAAACTCAACCCTCTTGACCTGCCTGTAGGGAAAATCTCCAATTCAGGGACCATCCGTGTTGAGGATAAGTTATGGCCTCAGTGGTAGTGCCCAAGTCATTCTCACCCCTTCCAAGTTGAGGGCATCAGAAAGATCACCTTAACCCCGCCCAGCCTGGCTCTTTTTTTGTGAAGGACCGTGTGTTGGTTTGCTAGGGCTGCCGTAACAAATCTCCACAGACTGAGTGGCTTAAGCGACAGAAATGTGCTGTCTCAGTTCTGGAGGCCTTAAGTCTGGGATCAAGGTGCTGGCAGAGTTGCTTCCTTCCTTCTGTGATGAGGACCTGTCTCATGCCTGTCCCTTAGCTGCTGGCTGTTTGCTGGTGATCTCTGGCATCCCTCTGCTGACATCTGCCTTCACGCTCACATGGTTTCTGCAAGTGCATGTCACTCTGTGCCCACATTTCCTCTTTGTGTGTGTGTGTGTGTGTGTGTGTGTGTGTGTGTGTGTGTGTAATAATGGGCTTAATGTTTATCTGGTGAGGCACCATAAAGTTTTGCACATTGACCATAAAAGAAAAGAACCATGTCTCCTCAACTCAATTAGTTTTGCATTCTCACCATTATTAATGACATTCATAATATATAGCTTATTCTGGAATTGTTTCCAGGGCTTTTTTCCTTTTTAGAATTTTAGTGGAACACGTCTGACAGCATAACCAAGCATAAATCATGCTTGGTTTGCACATTCCCTCTTTTTATAAGGACGTCAGTCATATTAAGTCCCAACTGGAAGGCCTTGTCTTAACTTGACCTCATCTGGAAAGACCTCATTTCCAAATGAGATACTGGGAGTTGGGACTCCAACATCTTTTGAGGGGATGCAGTTCACCCCAAGCCAGACCACATGACTGATATGGAGAGCAGGTGGGAATAGATGTTCTCCCCTGTCAACCTGCCCATTATTTGCTCCAGAAGGTTTGGTACAAGGCAAGGATAGGAGGGGATGGATTGCCACCATCGTCTTGGGTGTCCATGCGGTCCACACCCTTTCCCCTGCAGGGACAGGCTCTCTGTATATCACATGCATCTATCTCCTGGGCCAAAGGTGATTCCTGGCAGAAACTAGGTTCATGCTGGGAGATCAGAAGATGGGGAGGACCTGGCTGGTCTCTGAACGGAGGTCTGTGAACCTATGACCTCAGAGCAGGCCCTGTTTGGCCAGAGTGGGACCTGGGGTGAGGGTGGAGGGGGAAAACCTGCCTGGAGTTCATTTCCTGCTATTTCCTGGTTCCACTTCCACATTAAGCCTGCCAATGCGTCCTTTCTCTGGGTTTCCTGAGATAACCCAATATCCTACCAAAGTTCCATTTTTCTTGCTGAAAATCACGTAAGGTGAGTTTATCTCTTGCAACTGAAGTCTTGGTGGGACTCAGAGGGAGGGAGGGTGGGGTGTCAGGAACAGAGCTGGCTGATACCTGCTGAGCGGGCAGGTGTCTGTCCCAGAGAGAACTGCTCCTTCTCGCCAGCACCCAAACAAGAAGCAGGCATCTTTCCCGAGAACAGGTATTGCTCCCTGGAATCCACAGATCCGTGCCAGTGCGCAAGATGAGGCCATGTTTACCCTCACGTCCCCACCCAAGCCACGCTCAAATAAGCAGTGAAATCTCCAGACCTGAGTCATCTGTCGAGGCAAATTATAAACTTCTAAGCGTGTGGCTTCACAGAGATACCACAGTCCCCTCGTATAATGAGCCTGCAGTTTGTGGTGAAGAATGACCTAAGAACAAGTGAACTCACTGTCTAAAAGGAGAATTTTTATCACGATCAGTTGCTCTCTGACTGACAGGGCTGTCATTTCTTTCAGTATGAGAAAGAGCTAAAATACAGAGAGAAACCCTAGAAATAAACACGGGCGGCATAATGGCAAGGTTTTGTATTGCCCGAGTCAAAAGAGCAAGTTCCTGGGGAGGAAACCTCATCCACTTCTCCTGCCCCTTTTACAGTGACTTTGTTATCATCCAAGTCAATTCAAAACATAGAAGCTTGCATCATGGCGGCAGGGGCTGGGCTGGGCTGGGCTGGACAGTGACCGTGGAGGAAAGACTGTCCCTGCAACAGAGGAGCTCAGAGTTGAACTGGGAAGACGCTGATCTTAGGGTTAGGATTTCACATGACAAGTCCTCCTATAGAGGTGGACATATGTTGCTCCCTGCACACAAAGAGAAAACCAATTGATTCTGCCTGCAGGAGTCACAGAGGAGGTGACATTTGAGGTCAAACGTGTCCCATCAGAGACAACGTGGTATGGTGAGTTCAGTCAGTGATCAGTGACTTGGCCTGGGCAACAGGAGGGTGTGGTTATGGAGGCTGGAAGGACAGCCAGGAGCTGGGTCACAGAGCTGGCAATGCTGGGGAAAGGAAATACCACATAAAGTGTTTGAGTAGACAGCCAGGTCTAGAATTTAGAAAATCATTCTGGCAGCAATGTTGAAGATGCATTTGGAGGAACAGGATGCCAAGAGGTCCGGTCACAGGTTATTGCAGGAATCTGGGCAAGGGATATGGACATGACTGTGAGGGATGGTCTGTACTTCTTTCTGGTTTCGTAGGAGGAATTTCAGCAAGTTTCCATTTTTAAATGTTTGCCCTACTGTTAATTTCACATTGTTACTAGTAAAATTCTTAGATGCAGCAGCAGAAGGCACATTGCAGATGGCAGAGATATTTTTCACAGCTTTTATGGTGGATAACAATATACTTGACATTTTTCTCATTAAATGTGAGCTTTGCTCTATGATTAAACATGCTCGGCATCTGTGGTCTAAAATTACCAATGTGAAAATCAACAGCGCAAATGTTTCGGTCAATAAATATACAGAGACAGTCAACATGAAACAACCCCTTCGTATGCTCTCTTCAAGGAAGGGATGCGTTGACATCGACAGCAGTTTTGGCAGTGGCTTTGCCTTCATACTTTGGAGAGCAAGGGAGCTGCAGTCCCAGACTCCTAATTACCCCCTGGGAGTCCAGGAGAAGTGAGCGGTTTCCATTAGGAAATCTCAAGGCTGAGGGCCAGCAGAGCTGGGGAGGGAAGGGAGGTTTTTACTGTGGCAATTAGGGAATTTCCAAAGGGAGCGATCGAAGGGTAGAATTTCACTTGGCAATCCAGACGTAAGGGAGACGTGTGTAAGGTCAGTCAACAAGTCCAGGGACCAGCAAGTAAATATGTCCGTCTTCCCGCTGGAGGCAAGGCTCACCTTCGTGTGTGTGCGTGTACATGTCTGCAGTCTGCGTTCCTGCTAAAGGAGAAGATGAAACCCACGGGCAGCAACTGTCTTCTCCCAGGCTGATCATCTTCTCTCTTCTTCACTGCTCTATCCATCGGCGTCGCCACCTAAAGACGCATGGAGAACAGTTTTCATGCCTGAATGAACTGAATGGCTGGGAGTGACCGATCACCTAGTAATGTCTGCTGTGGGTACAGAATACAGGAGTGGCACAGCTTCTGCTCATGTGCCATTCTGACTGTGTGAACACAAACAGAAAACGTGGGAGTGCAGGTTCTAACAGATGGAAGAGGATCCAAACGTGAGTGCCAGGGAAGAGTGAAGGAACACGCCCCAGAGAAAGAGATTCTGCCAAAATCTTGGGATAAGGGCAGGCTTTTCGCCGTGTTGCTGGGTCAGCATGTTGCAGGGAAGACATGCCATGGCGAGTTTGATGTGCAGTGATGAGGGGGTGGAGGGGAGCCCAACTAGAGTCCTGATGATGGAGGAGACGGGTGTGGCCTGGCAGAGGGTGAAGAAGCTGATGGAAGGAGGCAACAGATGTGGAGGTCACAGGACCAGAACTGCAGCAAGGGCGTTCGCAATCCTGTTCACAAACACAGCTCTATTTCTGAGTCACGTCGATGCAAGACTCCATCTCTTTTGGGGCATTAGAGCCATAATGCTGCTTAGAGACCCAGAGGAGCCAGTATCATTGTCAAGGCAGCTGTACTAGTCTGCTAGGGCTGCCATAGAAAAATATCTCAGACGGGGTGGCTTAAGCATCATTTATTCTCTCACAGTTCTGGAGACTGGAAGTCCGAGATTAAGGTGTCTGCAGGGCTGGTTCCTCCTGAGCCCTCCCTCCTTGGCTGGAATGGCTGTCCTCTCCCCGTGTCCTCACATGGTCTTTCCTCTGTGCCTGTCCGTGTCCTAGTGTCCTCTTCTTATAAGGACACCTGTCCTATTCAGTTAGGACCCACCCTAATAAACTCATTTTGATTTAACTACCTCTTTAAAGACTCTATTTCCAATTACAGTCACACTCTGAGTTACTGAGGGTTAGCATTTCAACAAATGAATTTTGGAGACCATTTAGATCCTAATAGTGACCTCAGCACCCCTGTGGGTGGCCTGATGTTCCATCTCCCAGAGCTCATTCAAGGTGCGTGAGTCATCACGGTCCTGAGTTATTCTCCCCTGTCTGGGAGTTCAGACCCTGGACCCTAGGTCTCTGGTCACATCTCTCTGTTGCTGGAAGAATGTGTCTGCCTGTCATTGGCCCTCACAGCCTCTGGGATCAGTCAACAGCTGAGGCACATCTTGTCCTGACCTTCAGTTAATGCTTCCTGTGGGGGACAGTGGGAATGATAGAACCCCTCTTCTTCCTCACACGTTCACATGAAAGTTTGAGCACCTCAAAGACAAGGGGTGGGGTCTCCCAGACCGGATGGGCATTTAAGGCAGTGCAAGTATGTCCCTCCAACGCAACCTCACTCATTCACCTCTGTCACCCCCACCTGCCCCAGGTAATCCAGCAAGGGGAAGTCTAGCTCTTCCTCCTTAACCTTTACTCATTCTTCCTCAGTAGGGGGAGAATGGTGACAGCCTTCAGAGCACAGTTTTAATGGCTTCAAGTTTCAGCTTATGCGTGCTCCACCTTTATCTTACAGTTAGCTCCCTGAGGTAGGGCTTCATTTAGCCTGGGACCAAATGTGTAATCTTGGGTTTGTGAGCTCCTGAGGCCTCAGCTGGAGACTGAATTGTGAAGTCCACTGTTCCCTCTAATCTACCTCTCCAGGGAGCTACCTACTTTTCATAATCAAGTTAATTATTTGCCACACTTTTTTTCAGATCAGTGAGACTCCGGGAGGGAGAAAGAGGTAAAGGGTGGAAATTGCTCACCAAAGTCCACCTTGAACCCCCAGCAATTCTGAATCTTACAGGTTGTTGTGATGTTTAATCAAATCACATATGTCAAGTGCCTAGAAATTGCCTAAGCTGCCATATGGTAGATGCTGCACCGTGAGCCCCTTCCCTCTGTCTATCCAGGAGGATTTCTCTTTGGTGTTCTACAGACCCTGCCCACAGTTTTGTTTTGGGACAGGTCTGCCTAGCATCTGGAGGTGCAAACTTAGAGGAAGAAAAGGGACTTGACTTTGAAATCCCGTGACCTGTGTTTGACAGGAGACACCACCTGGTGGTGGGACCCCAGACTGGGCTCCATTCCCAAGTTGTGTGTAGCAGAAAACATGGAGGAGGAGCCAGTGGGTTAGGGAGAATGAGTGCTCACCTACTTCCACGCCTGCTCGCCCTTCATCCACTCTCTACATGGCCCCAGAGCGGTCCTGCTGAAATGTGAGTTACAGCCTGTCTCCTCTCCATTAGAACTCTGATGGCATCCCTTCATATTGAGTTGATGCCAAAGTCTTTATGGTGGCCTGTGAGTCCCTCCCCATCTCATCCCCTTGACCTCTCTGACCATATCTCTCCCCACTGCTATGCATGGGGTGTGCCGGGCAAGCTCCATCACTTACTTCTACCCTTGCTCTTCCCTCGTCTTCTGATTATCCCCCATAAATGATGACAAACTCACTTCCTTACTACCTCTGGGTCTTTACTCAAATGTCACCTTCTCTGTAAGTCCCCAGCCCTGTCCCCATTTCCTCATTTATATTCAACCACAGCACTTATCACCAGCTAACATATCCGGTATTTTATTTCTGTACCTTTTTCACCTTGTTTTTTGTAACTTCTTCTGCCTTGAAAATAAACTCTTTAAAGGTAGAGATGTTTTACTTTCTTATCCATCTTTGTTGCTGTATCCCCAGTATTCCTGGCACATAGAGCAACCAAAGGTATTAGAATGAAACGAATAAATCAATGTTTTGGGAGGGAAGAGGATGGCAGTCCCAACCTGCCCTAGTCCGTCCAACTGTAGTCAAGCCTGTGATGTTTATCTGAGCCCCATACTTATGTTAAATTGTCTCTATTATAGCAAGAAGTTGTCCCCAGGCAAAAGTAACTGGAGCTATTTATTGGGAAACTATAGTGGTAATCATCATATTAATAAAGTGTCAGGAAACTCACAATTCAATGTGTACTCATGGGCCAGGGTTAGGAATAAATGAAAGGAGTGCAAGATCTGTCAAGAGATCCCTGAGTACACATTTATGGAAAAGAAAACTTGCAAAATTAAAAATGGTGATGTCACAGAAGCAAGACCCCAAAAGAAAAACCATAACTTTACTGTTGGACAAGAAATTCTTGGACATCACTAAAAAGAACCATGAAAATGAAACTACCTGGTATGAATCCATTGGAACCAGAATGGAAGCAGGCAGTCCCTCTGAGTGGAGCACATGCAGCACATGTGTGTGAGTGTGTATGAAGGAAATTTCACAATGACTTAACCAGTGCGTGGGAAAGAAGCCTGGGTCTGTTCCCATTATGAGCACAAATCCTGACATGTCATGTATGATTAATATTTATAGGTACATGTTAAAAATCAGACTTTACCATTTGGCTGAAAAACTCTCAGTAAACTGGGAATAAAGAGGAACCTCCTCAACTTGGTAAAGAATATCTACAAAAAACCTAAAGTTAACTTCATACTTAATGATGAGAAACTTGAAGTTTTGTCATTAAGATGAGGTACAAAACAAAGGTTTCTCCCTCTCAGCACTCCTTTTCAGTGTTGTACTGGAAGCCCTAGCTAATGCAATAAGATAAGAAAAGGAAATAAAACGTATATGGATTGGGAAGGAAGATATAAAACTTTGTTCACAGATGACATGATAGTCTATGTAAAAATCTCAAAGAATCAACAACAACAAAAAAAATCCTAGAACTAATAAGTGGTTATAACCACTAATAGTGGTTATAGTGAGGTTGCAGGATACAAAGTTAATATGCAAAAGTCAATTGTTTTTCTATATATCAGCAATGAACAAGTGGAATTGGAAATTTAAAATGTAATACCATTTAGATTAGCACCCTAAAAATGAAATACTTAGGTATAAATCTAACAAACTTTGTATAAGATCTATATGAGGAAAAGAATAAAATTCTGATGAACAAAGTCAAAGAACTGAATAAAGGAAGAGATATTCATGTTCAAGGATAGGAAGACTCAATATTGTTAAGATGTCAGTTCTTCCCAACTTGGTCTATAGATACAATGCAGCCCAAATCAAAATCCCAGAAAGTTATTTTGTGGATATCAACAAACTGATCCTAAAGTTGATACGGAGAGGTGTACCATATGGTGTACCTTATATAGTAGGGCTTGTGTGGAGAAGTAAAAGACCCAGAACTGCCAACACAATGTTGAATAAGAACAAAGTTGAAGACTCACACTCCCTGACATCAAGACTTATCATAAAGCTACAGTAATCCAACAATGTTGTGTCAGTGAGAGAGCAGACAAAGAGATCAATAGAAGAGAGTAGAGAGCCTGGAAATAAAACCAAAGAAATATGGTCAACTGATCTGTGAAAGGGGGCAAACACCACACAATGGAGCAAAGATAGTCTCTTCAACAAATGATGCTGAAACAACTGGGCATCCCCATGTAAGAAAAAAACCAAATCTAGATACCCTTCCACAAAAACTAACTCAAAATGGATCACAGACCTAAATGTAAAATGCAAAACCGTAAAACTCCTAGAAGCTAACATAGGAGAAAACCTGGGTATGGCAAGGACGTTTAGACAAAATGTCAGCGGCACAATTCACGAGAGAAATAATTGATAAACTAGACTTCATTAAGGTAAAAAATTTCTGTCCTGTGAAAGATAAGGTCAAGAGAAAGAGAAGACAACCCACACACTGGGAAAAAAGTATTTGCAAATGGCACTGTCATCTGATAAAGAACTGTTAATCCAAAATATACAAAGAATTCTTAAAACTCAACAGTAAGGAAACAAACAACTCAATTAAAAATTGGCCAAAGACCTTAAACTTATCAAAAAAGATAATGTTATCAAAGAAGATATACAGGTGGCAAGAAACTACATGAAAAGATGTTCCATATCATATGTCGTTAGGGAAAGTCAAAATCCGGAACACTGACAACACCAACACCAAACGCTGGTGAGGTTGTGGAGCAACAGGAATTCATTGCTGATGGGGATGAAAAAGTGGTGCAGCCACTTTGGAAGACAGTTTGACAGTTTCTTACAAAGTTAAACATATTCTTACCATATGATCCAGCAACTGTGCTTCTTGGTATTTACCCAAATGAGGTGAAAACTTACATCCACACAAAAACCTGTATAGCGATGTGTATAGCAGCTTTATTCAGAATTACCAAAATTTGGAAGCGACCAAGATGCCCTCTTGTAGGTAAATTGATAAACAGTGTCTGGTATAGCCAGACAATGAAATATTATTCAGCTCTGAAAAAATAAGCTACCAAGGCCTGAAAAGACTTGGAGGAACTTGAATTGCATATTAATAAGTGAAAGAAACCAATCTGAAAAGGCTCTATGATTCCATCTATATTCTGAAAAAGACAAAACTATGGAGAGAGTAAAAAAAGATCAGATGTTGCCACAGGTTGGGTGTTGGGAGAAGGGATGAATAGGGGAAATACGGAGAATTTTTAGGGCTGTGAAAATGATGGATACGTGTCATTATACATTTGTCCAAACCCGTAGAATGTACAACACCAAGAGTGAACCCTAATGTAAACTATGGACTTTTCTCAATGAGGTATCTATTCTTACTGTGCCCTTTAAAGAGGGTAAAGGAGGGGGATGTAATATGAATCCTTCATCTCCTCCTTTCAAGCCAAACAGGGAAGAAAGGCACGGGACTTGTCTTGCCAGGTGGAAGTTGGGAGTCAATCAGGGCTTGACTTTCTCGGGAAGCGGGCAGAGGATATGACGTTCCTTCCAAAGTGATTGGACGCTAAAGCAATGAGTCAAGACAGAAACCATCAGAGAGAGCCAAGTTCAAAACGGGCCGGCAGGACCAGGTTAATGCTAAATCCCAAGGGGCCAGACACACACGTAAGGGCTGGATGAGGGAGCTCAGAGTCAGGTAGAAATAACGATAAAGAAAACAGAGTTTAGGAACAAAAAGGAGATGGGGTGGGGGGGGCGTGGAGCAGGTCCTGAGTTTTTCCCTGGAGTGCCATCTCCTACTGGCTCCTGAGCCCAAGTCAGAATCACTTAAAGACACGGATGAACCTGGAGGACCTTGTGCTGAGTCACATAAGCCAGACGCAGAAGGACAAATCCTGCAAGAGCCCAGTTATATGAGGAATCTAAAACAATCAAATGCACAGGGACAGAGGGGTGATTGCCAGAGGCTGGGGGTCAGGAAAATGGGGCAGGGCTGTTCTGAGTATCAGTTATTCAAGGTGGGAAGTCCTGGAGCCCGGCTGGACAACAGTGTGACTGTGGTCAGCACTACTGTGTTGTGCACTTAAAGATGTGTTAGGAAGGTAGATCTCATGTTAAATGTTCTCAGCTCAATAAAAGAAAAAAAAAAGAATCACTTAGACGATCAGGGGCAGGGCTCGCAAGTAGAGAAAATGGCAAAGCCCCCTAAGGAACTCTAGTGAGCTCAGATTTAAACAGCACAGCAATAGAAGATAGAAAAATGGCATCACATCCCACAGGGGCTATGAGAGAAGCCTGCGTTTACAAGAATAGCATCAGGGAGGAAAGGGCTTAATGTGTGCTGGGGTGGGGCGGTGGTCACAGGAATCCCTAAAGCAACAAAAGAGCTCAGACCGAAGAACCGGGCTGAAGCAGGCCTGCGGCTTGTGGCATTATGATGGATGGCAGACACTGACAGACAGACAGAAACCAAATGATGGCAACAATCACAGTAAACTGGCTCTTTGTTCCTGTGTCAAGCAGCAGCCGGTACTAGCACCAGCATGAAGCCACGTGGGCGTGTGGGAGGGTCCAGATGCCTGCCTCCCAGGAGCCGCCGTCAGATGTTCCACTGATGGTTTTTTTTTTTGTCCTGCATGGAATCTCCTATTAAAAGTGGGAATCAAAAATCTTTAAATCTGCATATTTCTCCTTAAAACTCCTTGCAATTCTGGTGTCTATTGCAACATTTGAAAATTTGGCCAGTGGACCCTTGTTCCTAGATGGTGAATTCTGAGCAGCCTGCTGACCTCAGATGGGTACCCCATCCCTCTGACCTTTGCTCTCTCCACCCCACCTGGCTCTTACAGACACTTGACTCTGTGACCCCTGACAGAGTGGCTCAAGTTCAGCTCATGCCTCCTGGATCCAGGGGCTGAGGACCTCCTAATGACAACACTGAACTTCTGTGGGGGAGCTGGGGGGAATCCTAGAACACCACATTGATGCTATGAGACTGGAAATGAGCAGTATTATTGCAATACTGAAAAAAAGAGAGAGAAATTCTATGGACAAGCTAGAGAGATGCACTGGGAGGTAATACAATGAGTGTTTGTAACAAGTTTCAAAGGATGATTCCAGAGTATAGTGTCTAGGACCATGGCAAGGACGTTATCCTCAAACCTGACCTTCTTCTTACCTTTTTTCTCCATTATTTGGGTAAAGATAAATAAGTTAAAATGATCAAAAAATGCATAAAACACCCCTATGTTCATAGCAGCATGATTTATAATAGCCAAGTCACGGAAACAACCTAAACGTCCACTGTCAGATGAATGGATAAAGAAGATGTGGTACACATATACAATGGAATACTACTCAGCCATAAAAAAGAATGAAATACTGCCATTTGCAGCAACATGGATGGACCTAGAGATGATCATACTAAGTCAGAAAGAGAAAGACAAATACCATATAATATCACTTATATATGCAATCTAAAATATGACACAAATGAACATATCTATGAAACAGAAACACACACAGACATAGAGAACAGGCTTGTGGTTGCCAAGGGTGAGGGGGTGGGGGAGGGAAGGACTGGGAGTTTGGGACTAGCAGATGCAAACTATTATATATAAAATGGATGAGCATCAAGGTCGTACTGTATAGCACAGGAAACTACTCAATTCCTGTGATAAACCATAATGGAAAAGAATATGAAAAAGAATATATGTATGTATAACTGAACCACTTTGCTATACAGCAGAAATTAACACAACATTGTAAATCAACTATACTTCGATAAAAATTTTTAATAACACACAATGCTGGGGTGGAGAGTCAAGCCATTCAAAGTGGAATCCTCCAGGGACTGGAGTCCTAACCTCGCTGTCCCCTGTGGGCTGGGGTAGCTGGGCAGTGGAGCGGTACGTGGGAAAGGAGAACGCTAGGGTTTAGATCAGAGCAAGTAGTAAGAAGTAATGACTCGGCTGCCAAGAATGCAAATCCGCTCTTTAGTAAAATCTAGACTGAGGAAAAGTCCCAGTCCACTGGGGACATAGTGCAACCATCACCCAGCCACTCCTTTCAAACATTTTTATTCTGCTTTTCATTCCAACTTTTTATTAGAAAATCTTCAAACAGAGAATTTGAAAGTGTACTTACTATGATGGACTCATATATTCAACAATTTTTAAACGTTTGCCACATTTGCTTTATCCATTCATGTATGTGTCTGTGAGACTATATATATGTATATATATGTGTGAGTGTGTATGTATATTGTGTACAAATTTTTTCCAAACGACTTGAAAGTAGATTTTGCAGACATCAATGCATTTCATCCCTACACACCTCAGCCCGCATCTGCTAAGAACCAGGGCAATCTCCTATATGACCACTGTGCTACCGACACACACAAGAAAATTGACAATAATTCTTCAATATAATTTAACATCTAGTTCATAGGGAAATTTCACCAACTGTCTCTAAAATGTCCTTCATAGCTATTTTGATCATTCTTCAACAAGTGAACTAAAGCTGCTTTCTGTTTTTTTTTTCTTCTTACTATCCACTCTGGCAATGAACTTGGTAGACCACAGCATAATTCACTAAGAATGGCAACATAGGAGGAAGAGCAAATTTTTTTTTTTTTTTTTTTTTTTTTGCGGTACGCGGGCCTCTCACTGTTGTGGCCCCTCCCGTTGCGGAGCACAGGCTCCGGACGCGCAGGCTCAGCGGCCATGGCTCACGGGCCCAGCCGCTCCGCGGCATGTGGGATCTTCCCGGACCGGGGCACGAACCCGTGTCCCCTGCATCGGCAGGCGGACTCTCAACCACTGCGCCACCAGGGAAGCCCAAGGAAGAGCAAATTTTGAGGAGGAAAGTGAGGAGTTCTATTTTTTTAATGAAAACAATTTTTATTGAAGTATAGTTGATTTAGAATGATTCACATGTACAGCAAAGTGATTCAGTTATACATATATATATATATTCTTTTTCAGATTCTTTTCCATTATAGGTTATTACAAGATATTGAATGTAGTTCCCTGTGCTATACAGTAGGTCCTTGTTGTTTATCTCTTTTATGTATAGTAGTGTAAACTTTGGATACAGGTCTGGAGCTCAGAGGTGAGGTCTGTGCTAAACACGAATATTTGGGAGCTATCAAACCACAGGAGTGGCCAAGTGTTGGGAGGGCCTGAGCTCATCTGGGGACACTGCTTTGTCATCTTCTTCATCACCATTTATTTAGACACCACAATAGCTTGGCATTGTACTTTTTATCATTACTTCATTTTCTTACCACCGTCTTACGTGATGGGCAGCCTTATCTCCATTTTTCTGAGAAAGAGACAGTCTCAGCATTGCTTAGTAACTGGCTGAGTCATCCCTGCAAGTCCATGTGGGAGCGGAGATCTGAGCCCAGCTCTGTCTGGCTCTGAAAGGTCTGTTCGTGGCCACTGTGCCGACATCTGCCGGCAGAGAGGTGGGAAAGGAGGCTGTGGACAGAACCCTGAACAGACACGAGAGGATCCCCTGAAGGGACCTGGGGAGAAACAGCAGAGAAAATCCAGAAGGGAATAATATTAGAGAAACTGAGGGAGGAAAGGGTTTCAAGAACAAGGCCGTGGCACATGTCCGTTGATTCCTGCATTCATTTGATAGATGTTTCAGGCACTGTGAGTGGCCCCCAAGTAGGATGGTGAATAAAGCAGACTGTCTCTGTTGTAGAAGGGGCAAACTGTCAATTAAAGCCCAGTGTGGGAGTTTGAGAAGGACAAGTTCTGAGCCGTGGTGGGTTTGGGTGTGGTGGCCCAGGTGATTTCTGACAGCAGTCTCAGAGCTGCAGGAGGCCATGACCCTGAGCCCAGGGGGCTTCTGAATGTGGTGGGGGGCAGTGAAGACAGTCCCAAATCCGGTTTTCTGGATGCTTGGTGGGAAGGGAAGGGCATACAGGGCAGATGGGGAAATTGGAGCCAGAGGGTTGTTTGGGTTGTTTGTTAAAGGGAATGGGACAGACAGTAGGCAGGAGGAGGTTAAGGATGAAGGTGAAAAGCAAAGAAAAGGGGAAGGGAGCCAGGGTCTGCGAAGCAGGGTTGTGGATCCCAACCGAACAGGGGGGACATCCTGTGTCTTTGAAATAGAAGGAGGGGAGGGTGGAGGGAGAGGGAGAGGGTCCAGGGCTTTGCAGGCGCGGCCTCTACTGTCTTGTTAAGTTGGAGCGGAGTCCTCGGCAGGGAGGGAAGAAGGTGGAGGAAGGGCACCTTTGAAAACTGTGGCCAAGTCTGGTAGATGCTGTCGTGGGAACTGAGAGGGGGCTGACCCCCACCCCGACAGTAAGAGACTGCGGTCCAGCACAGGGAGGGCTGAGAATCAACCAGAGTCCAGTGAGGGGGACGTGCTCACATGGGCGGGGACGCGGCTGAGGGCAGGGGTGGCACCCTTGTCCACGCATCCGGAAGGGTGGGGCTTGGGTGTGTGTTTGAGGGAGTCCAAGGTTCTGGAGAGGATGCAGGTCAAGACAGCAAACGATGGGAGAAGTGGAGCCCGGGAGGATGGAGACACGGGGGAGAGATGGGGGTGAAGGGAGGTCCTCTGAGCTGGGCAGGAAGTAGTGAGAGGTGGGCAGCTTTGGGACTGGGTTTCCAAGGTGGAGGAACAGAGGTCATAGCAGGGTCCAAGGGCTGAGACGGGTGGGTGTTATTCAGCGGGCGGAGATGCAGCCCTGTGGGTGGACGCGGCCAAGCTCCGGGGAAGCCAGCCCCTCCCTCTTTCCCTACAGGAATTAATAAATCAGAGAACTATTAACAGGGAGCAGGTGGGGCGTTGCCTTTATGACCTGTCAGCAGGCTGGGAGAAAGCAGGGGTGCCTCCCAGCTCCTTCTGTGGACCTTTGTCTTGGGGATGGCACAGCTGTGACCTGCGCACCCAGGTTCTGGCAGGAAGTGGGCTAGAAGGACACAGAGCTGTGGCTGGGTGGGTGACTCTCCACTGAGCAGGGTGAGCCCCCCAGCCTGAGTGCAGGTAGCTCCAGAGGTTAAGGGAAAGGGGATGCTGCCTTCAGGTGGGAAGGAGGGAGGGAGAGAGCTTGCAGGCTGCAGGGGGACCGGGAGGGTCTGGGCGGGAGGAGGTGAGTCGCCAGCACCTCGTGGGGTGCTGGAGAATCATTCTTGAAGAGGCAGCTTTCCCCAGGGGCTGGACTGGCCTGGCAGAGACTCTGAGTCATGCACAGGGACAAGCCCTCTGGGGTGCCCCCTGGCTGATGGGGGCTGAGCGCCCAGGAGAGTTCCAGGGGTCCCGTCTGGTGGTGGAGGGGCAGGGGCTGGGGGTGTCAGGAGCCGCAGCGCGTGGGGATGGGCCGGAGAGGGGGTTACCTAGTGATCACCTTCATCGCTTCCTTTGTAGTAGAAATAGTCCTGTTCCTACGTAGCCTCCATTATTTCTCTTAAAAAATATTCCATTAAACACTATGTTTAAATTTGAAAGAAAATTAAGGAAGCAACCATAAAATAATCCCACGGTCTTGACTGATTTGGTGTATTTACTCTCAAGTTTTTTTTAAATCAAAGCTTCATCACATTCAACTTAATATTGGGTCACTTAAGAAGGATGGTCTCGGGCTTCCCTGGTGGTGCAGTGGTTGAGAGTCCGCCTGCCGATGCAGGGGACATGGGTTCATGCCCCGGTCCGGGAAGATCCCACATGCCGCGGAGCGGCTGGACCCGTGAGCCATGGCGGCTGAGCCTGTGTGTCCGGCGCCTGTGCTCCGCAACGGGAGAGGCCGCAACAGTGAGAGGCCCACATACCACAAAAAAAAAAAAAAAAAAAAAAAAAAGAAGGATGGTCTCAGTTTCCCCATCCAAGGAACCGATGGATATTCTATGTGTTTTGCTTACAGAGAAGCCCCCAGCCACGCTCTCTGCTCCTTCACCCCATTCACGTACCTTCCTGGGTGTGTTTCACCAGTCGGCTGTCAACAAACATCAAAATGATGGACAGGACACGGCTCCTGTTCTGATGATGGCCGGGGACACGGGGATCCAGGCTGCACTGAAGTTCAAATGCAGAGTCACTGCCTGGCTTCTGCTACCTCCGCCCAGAAGTCACTTTGGCAGGGGAAGAAGTGGCCACAGGGTTCTCTGTCACTCACCTTTGCCCCAAGAGCAGTGGGTGCAGACAGGAGAGACTGTGTCTGGTGATCTATCTCCCTTATTTGGCACGGGCTCTTTAGGACAGAGGCTGCGCCGTATCCATCTCTGCGGTTCTGCAGCTCTATGTGCTCTCAGGAAGTTTGCCGGACATCGCGGAAGATGTGAAAGCTGTTGCTGGTTGGAGCAATGGGGTTTTTAAGGTTTAAAGGAGAAGACGTAGGCTAACCCCCCCCTCCCCACACGGAGTGCCAGGTGCCTCTTAGGCACCTGCCCCCTCCCCCTGGCCTCCCCTCGAGTGACAGTCCCCACCTTCCCCGCTCCTTCAGGGCCGGCACTTTTAAGACTGTGTGTGTTCTGACTCTGAACTCTTGTTCTCCAGGGATCCAGACAACTTCCGGGAATAGAGGGTGCTTGAACTGAGCCCTGTGGGGAGCATGTGGCCCAGGGAGGGTGTTCCCCGCTGCATGAGGCGGGGTGGGTTGGGGGACAGGAGATGCGGGGGTCTGGGGCTGGGGAGGCTGGCCGGCCAACAGTGCGACCGATGGGAGATGAGCAGCCTGCCTGCAGTGACCTTGAATTTCAATAAAGGGGTGTAGGCTTCCTCCTGCGGGTGTGCGGGTCACTGAAACCCTTGGGGAACCTGAGACGAAGGATGAGCTGAGCCTGGGGGGATGGTGGGAGGGTGTGCAATGGGGAGGGGTAGGTTGCAAGTGCCTGTTGGGAGGAGGCAGCTCCCTGTTGGTCTGCCTGCAGCTTTCAGGAACTCTCTCCTCTGCCCATACGCCTTTGGGGGATCAGAGGGTGGAGATCTGCCCCTCTCATCCGCCTTTGCCCCCAGCCTGAGAGACAGGCACCGTCACCCCATTGCCCCACCCCCTCTGAGTCCCCATTCCCGCCGGGAGACCCGGGAGGAGCAGGGGGAAGCCAGCTAGACTCTGCCTCCCCTCCCCCGCCGTCTCTGGGTGCCCCTAGGACAGGGGGTCTCACACCTATCTACCCCCAAGATGAACTTGAAAAACTGTGTCTCTTCCTCGTGCACTGCTAAGTTGACATCTGTCAGCAGGTTTTCATAAAAGTTTCAACAGTTGCCCAGGACGTTGCTGATATCAATACGCGATCATAGACATTTTAGATGAAAATTGTTCCATCACTTTAAAAAATGTAACCATGGACTATAAATACACAAATGATCTGGTACTGACCATTATCTATGAAAAAGCCAACAGACATTGCAGGCTCTTCTTTAACATTTGGAATGTCTATAGTTGAAACGTAAACATTTTTGATAAACAAATGTTTAGAAAGAAAATTTCTCTGGTTTGAAGAAATAAGCCTCATAACGATTATTAGTACACAGTCGGTCAAGTCAACATATATTTCAAATATTGATCAGGAGGTATTAAGCATAAAGGGTCAAAGACATGGACACCTCCTACCCGGGAGGGATGATCGATGTGTCGCTGCAGTGAACGTGAGTCTGACCCCCGTCCCCGTGCCTCCACCAGCACCCCCGATACAAGACCTACAGAGCATCTCTGTCTACAGTTTGACAGGACATCCTGTGCCCAGCGCCACAGGTGGAATTGTGTCCCCCTGAAACATACGTTGAAGGCCTAACCCCAGCATCTGAATGTGACCTTATTTGGAAAAGGATCTTTGCAGACATAATCAAGCTAAAAGGTCATCCTAGAGCAGGGTGGGCCTTAATCCAGTATGACAAGTGTCTTTGTAAGAAGAGAAGAGGCTCAGACACAGTCGGGGAGTGTGGGGAGATGCCACATGAGGACAATGGCAGAGACCGCGGGGATATGTAGCCACGCCTGGCAGCAGCAGGATGGCTGGCAGCCGCCAGGAGCTGGGAGAGCGGCTAGGAGCAGATTCTCCCCCAGACCTTCCCGAAAGAATCAGCCTGTTGGTATCTGTGTTTCAGACTTTTCACCTCCAGATCGGAGAGTGAATAAAATTCTGTTGTTTGAAACCATCCCGTTTACTTTGTTAGGGAATCTCTGCAGGACGAGTACACCAAGGCACCCGTTTCACAGCAAAAGAAAGGCCACAGTTTGCAATAGCCACGATCCATGATCTTACCCTGGACCCTCCACCCAGAAGCGTCCAGCCTGATGGGACCGTGGAATGGCCTGTGACAGGTTCAGCTGAGGGACAGGGCCCTGACTGAACGGGGTGCTTTCACACAAGACTGAGGCATGAGGCTTATTTCATGCAACACTGATGCATCGATGTGTTCATCGATGGCTGGTCTATAGGGTGAGAATGTGCACATCTGAGAAGGAAGTGAGGGGGAGGCAGGATTAACTCTTTCATGGTATCTTCCAGGCACCCCTGGGAGTCTGTGCTTCCTGCCCGGTTGGAGATCCTGGTTCGAGTTTGGACATGCCTGGGGACAGGACACAGGAAGGAGCCCATGGCAATTGGAAAAGGGCCATTTTTGGCTTCAGTGGACTCACCAGGAAACACGAACTGACCATCTGTGTGGAGTCGCTCCCCAGGGTGACGGTTACAAACTCGGGCGGCTGCCAAACCCCAGCTCCGGGGAGGAAGGTGACTGGGATACTGACTCCCATCAGAAGAATGTTTGAGCCACTGGGGACGGGAGCTGGCAGCCAGTTCTACCCCGCCCCCCCCAGATGGATGCTCCTGACACCCGGTGTTCCCCGCTGCCACTCTGAGGACCGTCTGGACACCGAGAGAGCCATTGCCCTTGATGCCAGGTCGTGGCCAGTGTGGGAACGCACCTCCTGCCTGTCCTCCGGCGCTGGCCTCCCCTAATCACGGTCTCAAACCCACAGGCATCTGCTTCCTCTGGGACTTAGGCAGGAGCATATCAAAGGGTGGGAGGCACCCGCCAGCACTGGGGGAGAGGCTGCACAGGAGAGGGACTCCACGCTCTGCAGGGCGAGTAAGTCAGAAATTTTATTTACATAAAGCCACATTTTCTTCACCTCCATACTAAACTGCTATTTCAGGAGGAACATTCTGAGAGGGCATCACGTTACTGGCTCGTTCATCTCCCTCCCCACCAACCTCGGCCACTTCCTTCTCCCTGGTCCCCACCCAGGCCTCCAGGACACTGTTTCCAGCAGAAACGTTGGTAACACCAGTACCTTCCTCGTCTGGAAGTTGAGAGAATCCTCCCTTAAGCAGGTGTGAGGCAGGAATGCTGAGGGAAGAGGCTCTACCTCTGGGCCTCCGCGGAGGGCTATTGTCTAGCTCCAGAAGTGGGGGTGAGAAAGCCGGCTGGTGTCTCTCCACAGCCTGTCTGGGACCCATGGGGCAGCTGGCAGCAGAAGTCGAGAAGGACCAGTGGTGGGGCTCCAGGCAGCTGGGTTTGCCTTCTGCCAAAGCCTAGGATATTGTGCACGGAGAGATTGGGTTTTTCTAACCCGATCCTTCTGGGTGCGAATCCAGCATGTAACCCTTATGGGCCACATGACCTCAGGCAAGCATCTTAGCCACTGTCATCTGGACCATCTTCATGGATCTGAGGTGGGCACTAAGGAGACGGTGTGGGAAGGAGAGCCGAACATGCACCCCAAAATATTACGCCTCTTTGGTGTAAGGATTATCTTGAGAAGATTTTTTTTAGGAAACAGTGGACATAGGACAGTCTATGAAAACCAAGTAGAAGTTACCCTTCTAAAGGAGACTTTTACCTTTGTAAAGGAAATCTCCTCCTGTAAGGGTATCTCCCCTCTGGACCAGGAAGAAAAGGACGACAAAATCTCTAGAAACTGTCATCAGTAGAGAAGGCAAGTCTTAAAGCTGCTGCATGGCTTCCTCACCCTCGTTCACTGTGTTCTCCTGGCCACTTGTAACTGGCCACACCCCACCCCCGATATCTTCTTTTGTCTTTAGCTGCAAATGGCATTTAAGGTGATGGTGTGGGACATTTCTGGGAGTTATTCAGTTTTCCTAGGAATCTTCTGTGTACAAAGGAGGTATACGTATCGGTAAACTTCTGTTCGTTTTCTCCAGTCACTCTGCCTTTTATGACAGGAGGCTCTCAGCCGAGAACCTAGAAGGGTAGAGGGGAAATTATTTTTCCTCCCCCACGGGTATGTAAAGCTCCTGGCGCACATAAATGACTTAAAGAACTATTAACATCCTTCCTCAAATAGGAGTGGGGCTGAAACTGTCAAGGAGCAAGCCTTGATTGTAGGTAGAGAGTGTGGGCAGAAGAAGGGTGACTTCTCAGAGGTTAGATCTTCCAGCATTATTGTAAAGATGAGCTGATTATAATCGCTTGGAGTCCATTGCCTGGGACATGCCAAGTAAATGCTCCTTTACTGTCAGCCCGAGATGAGCTCTCTCAATGATCCTGCAGGAAAAAGGCTCAGACAGAACAGGGCAGCTCTGTGGGCTGAGCTGGCTGAGCCCCCAGTGGGGCAGATTTCAATGCTTCTTTTCCATTTTGGAGACCACAAGGGACCGGGAAGACGCCCGGGGGAATCGCCTCGGCTTTCTCAGAGGCGTCCACCT
Source organism: Delphinapterus leucas (assembly GCF_059928025.1). Classification (NCBI taxonomy): domain Eukaryota; kingdom Metazoa; phylum Chordata; class Mammalia; order Artiodactyla; family Monodontidae; genus Delphinapterus; species Delphinapterus leucas. The sequence goes on along the minus strand of NC_143137.1, from coordinate 103,337,589 downwards.
GGGATGGTGGTTGAGAGGCTGGGCGGGAGGACGGTGGGAGTCAGACAGTCGCGACGAGCTGGCTGCACTAACCCCCAGCTGTGTGACTTCGGGTGTGTTATTTAAGCCTTTTACTCTCATTTGCCTCCTCTGGAAGTAAGCGTAATTCCTCCCTCCCGAGGGGCTGTGAGGCTTAGATGCCAGAGTACACAGAACGTTTCTAGCAGAGCGGAGGGCCCACGTGGCCTTCGACAAGGCAGATGGGTGGTGCTGACATGTCAGCGAAGAGGGGGAGTTAGTGGGGAATGAGGTTTGTGAGTCTACTGCCGGGAAACGAGGCTCCTTCCCAAATCCCCTCAACACTGTCAGGGGTGATGCTTGGGGGCGTTAGCTTTCCAAGTGTACGCTTTAGCTCCTACCGAGCTTAGCTGAAAGAATGCATTCTCTGGTCTCATATTTAGGGCCTCACAGTGTCTGATGCGATCCGATATTGAGGCCACTGTGTACATGTGTGTCCTCCAAGGTGGCCAAAGGCTTTCGTGAGTTTTCCAACTTGCAGGTTTCCTGTGATTCAGGCGGGCAGGGGAGTAACAGTGATGCGGTGCTGAGGGGCACCTGCCTCTGATATTCACGATGTCTTTTTGTTTCCTGTATTTTTGATGCTTTGACATCTGGGGCCTTGCTGAACCTGGAGACCCTGCCTCTCCTAGGGCGGCCAGTTCCTAGAGGTAGTGAAGGACTTGTCTCCAAACACATTTCCCACATGCCAGCCAACCCATCCAGAACACCTTCTTTACCGGGCTCTCACACGCTGGGCTGGGCCTCTACACACCTGCCGTATTCATCCCAGGCCCAAGGGCACGACAGTGAAATGATTCCAACTAGCTAGCTCTAAACCTGCTGGCCCTGTTTTGTCTGCTCCTTCACCATCAAGGCTCTCGCCCGTCTTCCTCCCCCACCCCCGCCACCTCCTGCCTAATCCTGGCACTTCTCTGGACGCTCCTGCTTCTAGGGAACTGTGAGTACAACCTTCTTCCCGTGTGGCAGTGATTTCCATATCTGCGTGTCTTACAATGCTTGATTAAACAAATCCCAGATGCCCTTTAAATACCTTAATTAGATCCTCTGTGCTTTAGGGGTTGAAGGGTACATATATAATTAAAATGAAACTAAGAAAATGATCACGTGTGGCATGGCCAGATTTTCCAATCACATTGTGCTTCCAAGTGCCAAACATCACAGCTGAGATGCTTGTCTCCAAAGACCCCTGCATCCTGCGTCTTCATCCTTCATCACTTCTGCACCCACAGGTATCAGTGGCATCCTTATTTTCCCACTGGCTATGAGCTGCTCGAGGACAGAGTTCCTAGGTTTATCCAACTTCTGTGTCCTAACGGCTTTCTCAATGGAAGATGTGTTTACGAAATGAATGCTCAGGTGAGTATGGCTCCATTGCTCTGGTCACCCCCAGGGCCTGATGAAATATGTCACCGTGATTGTAGATAAGGTTTCCACCCCAGAGTTGTGGCATGCTGGTGGGCTGTGAGGGGTGTCAAAGTTTGTTACTGGTGATGTAACAAAGTCTGCAGGGGATGTACTAATATTTAGCCTTTTCACAGCATCCCGTCATGGACCTGCATCCTGTTACATGTTCTTGAGTTACGGCTGCCGTCTCTGGAATGTGGTTGATGTCATATTGCCCAAGGGACTGTGTCCCATAAGGAAGCCCCATCAGTCACATGTGCCAAAGTGGATGAATGGTCAAGAACCATTGGTTTAGGGTCACGAGTGTTGTTTTCTTCGTGACTGAACAGGTGATCAGGGCACACGAACAAGGGTCTATTGTACTTTTATCCAGTAGGATACTTGGGCAGTGTTGGTTTGGGGCAGAGCATTTCTCACAATAATGCTAATTATCATGACTATTTTTGTCAATGTTTTGTTGGCTATGGGAATAACAATGAAGCAACTTCTGAAATTCGACCTGAGATTGATAAAAGTGTGTACTTTGGCAGGTGCAGGAATGGGACTTTCCAAGGCTGTTTCTAGATGTATTTACTTGCCAAACCAGCCCTTTGAATAAGATGGATCCTGAGGAAATGTTTCCCACATCCATGGAGAGTGGCCCCGGTAGATTCTAGTATATGAAAACTAGATGCTGTCCTTTAAAACAGTTGTTTTGAATTACAAATAGTCTAATACCTAACAAAATACTAGTACCTTTGATTTCTCTGTATTTCTGTTACTATTTTATTCCCAGAAATGTATGTATGTATATGTATAACTGATTCACTTTGTTATAAAACAGAAACTAACACACCATTGTAAAATAATTATAGTCCAATAAAGATGTAAAAAACAAAAATGTTATGAAGAAATGGATTTTATTAAGGGAAAACGAAGTGATATTGTCCTGAAGCATCTCAAAGAGAGATACTTAATGATGCGTATTTGGTATATTTGGTATATTATATTACACAGGAAGCATTGTCAAATAAAAGGTAACATTAAAAAAAAAAATGATATACTCAAAAAAAAAAAAAAGAAATGTCATTCAAATCTCACTTGTTCAGTAAGTAATTTACTGCTATTTACTGCTATCGTGTGCAGGCCAATTTGCTTTTGGTTTAGGTTTTAATGTGACGCACTTTCTAGCTCTTAAGAGCATCGCTCTTATGGCTCAAAAACCTATAGCACAGAGGGCTTGGGTTCCCTTGGGAAACTTGGAATAGGAATCTTCACCTCTCAAAATCACACTGACCTCATGTGGATTGAATAGATAATGATTTATTCTCACATTCAATTAACATTTGTTTATTTATTCACTGCTGAAAGGGAATAGAACAGTGAGTCTCCATTTCTCTGTAGTGAAGATCAGTTTTAACTTTCTTTTTATTTTTTTGATCCATTGCAGGCCAACATTTTCATAAATACAATAGAAATGAATTTATGAAAAAAGAAAGAAAAAAGACATACAAACAATAAATCCCCAATTTTTATTATTAGATTCAATAGACATAAAGTTAGGTTTCAACGGCTATAATTAGAAGCGATGTAACATCATTGCTCTGAAAGTTTCCGAACACTTTGAATATTCATCCCGCAGGTCGTGGGTCAGAGTTCTCTTTTTATTTACGGTCCAGCCATTGTCCTTGTTGTGTTCAGACTCAGCAGGTATGAGGGTGGGAACAGATTCTGCCTTAAACCTCCCCCACCGCCAATTTTTGGGTTCCCTTTTAAATTATATCACATATGCCCCCATCAGTTGCATCGTATAACAAGAAAAGACAAATATCACTTCGGTTGCCATGGTTTCAGAAACGCTATAAACTCCAACCCGTGGGTTCTTCTCTTTCCCCTCTTGCTTCCTCATTTAAAATGGACCAGCGCGGAGTTCAGCACCAGTGACAGTGAGCGTGGTGACGTGGGTTCCAAGTCCCGGCTGGCCTGGCTTCTCCAACCCCGTTGGCAAGATGTGGCTGTTGGGATGAAGAGTTTCTAGGATGACTGTCTGTGTCTAAACGCGTGATTGAGGCTGAGGCTCCATGCTATTTGAGCATGTGTGCATGGCAGTGGTTCCCAGGTACCCCAGATGCGATGGGGACTGAGGCAGAGGGGCAGGTGCAGGTGCAGGTGACAGGTTGTGTGAGCTTGAGTTTGCAGTGCAGAAGCTCATGCATCCCGGGCCCCATGGGGCCAGACCTCCATCTCTCTAGTGCTGGTGTCTGACCTCGAAGACCCTGGGTTCCATGATGCATGGGTCTAAATCCACTTTCTCTTCCAACGTGGGACAAAATATCCCACATTGCCCGTCGGACCCACATAATTTGGAAATTAATAATAAATATGTTATGGAGTCACTGTGGGTACTTTGAACCTTTCTCCCACTCCCTACTAGTGGACAATACGTTCTTGCCAGAATCTACTGTGTCGGCCATTTCCCAGGGCCCTGAGGGAGGAGCCAGAGGTGAAGAGGGATGGCTAGTCTCTGCAGAGGGGACGGCAAAGGCACGTGGGCGTGAAGCAGCACTGCAGTGTCAGGGAACAGCAACACATTTGGTGTAACTGGGCTTAGAGTATGTGACGAGAAGTGAATCTAATGGAGCCATCCAGAACGAGAGACAAAATTGTGTCGTAAAAGACGTGAGTGAAAAATGTGAAATTGGCTGAAGCCACCGGTTATTCCAGAAGGGGCTTGTGCATTTGTGTGTCTCAAACAGTGACTTCACTGCCAGGTCCCTGGGGGGTTAGGGACATTTGCCAGGTGTCTGTGGTCCAGCGCTCCTGCACCCAGAAGGTGGAGTCCATTTGGAGCCCCCATCAGCCACCTTGTTGTTAATTGTTTCACCCTCCCCACACCCTGAGGATGGGCAGGAGGGACACTCCAGGTGGCAGGAGGAAGGGGTGGAAGCAGATGGGGCCAAAGACAAGCTTGCTTTCTTTTCTTTCTTTCTTTCTTTCTTTCTTTCTTTCTTTCTTTCTTTCTTTCTTTCTTTCTTTCTTTCTTTCTTTTTTTAAAAATCTTTATTAAAGTATAATTGCTTTACATTGTTGTGTTAGTTGCTGATGTATCACAAAGTGAATCAGCTATACATTTACATACATCCCCATATCTCCTCCCTCTTGCATCTCCCTCCCTCCCACCCTCCCTATCCCACCCCTCTAGGTGGTCACAAAGCACCGAGCTGATCTCCCTGTGCTATGCGGCTGCTTCCCACTAGCGATCTATTCTACATTTGGTAGTGTCTATATGTTCATGGCACTCTCTCACTTCATCTCAGCTTAGCCTTCCCTCTCCCCATGTCCTCAAGTCAATTATCTATGACTGTGTCTTTATTCCTGTCCTGCTCCTATGTTCTTCAGAACCATTTTTTTTTTTAGATTCCATATATATGTGTTAGCATTCAGTATTTGTTTTTCTCTTTCTGACTTACTTCACTCTGTATGACAGTCTCTAGGTCCAACCACCTCACTAGAAATAACTGAATTTCGTTTCTTTTTATGGCTGAGTAATATTCCATTGTATACATGTGCCACATCTGCTTTATCCATTCATCTGTCGATGGACATTTAGGTTGATTCCATGTCCTGGCTATTGTAAATAAGTACTGCAATGAACATTGTGATACATGGCTCTTTTTGAACTATGGTTTTCTCAGGGTATATGCCCAATAGTGGGATTGCTGGGTCGTATGGTAGTTCTATTTTTAGCTTTTTAAGGAACCTCCATACTGTTCTCCATAGTGGCTGTATCAATTTACTTTCCCACTAACAGTGCAAGAGGGTTCCTTTTCTCCACACCCTCTCCAGGACTTATTATTTGTAGATTTTTTGACGATGGCCATTCTGACAGGTGTGAGGTGATACCTCATTGTACTTTTGATTTGCATTTCTCTAATGATTAGTGATGTAGAGCATCCTTTCATGTGTTTGTTGGCCATCCATATATCTTCTTTGGAGAAATGTCTATTTAGGTCTTCTGCCCATTTTTGGATTGGGTTGTTTGTTTTATTCATGTTGAGCTGCAGGAGCTGCTTGCATATTTTGAAGATTAATCCTTTGTCAGTTGCTTTGTTTGCAAATATTTTCTCCTGTTCTGAGGGTTGTCTTTTGGTCTTGTTTATGGTTTCCTTTGCTGTGCAAAAGCTTTTAAGTTTCATTAGGACCCATTTGTTTATTTTTGTTTTTATTTCCATTTCTCTAGGAGGTGGGTCAAAAAGGATCTTGCTGTGATTTATTTCATAGAGTGTTCTGCCCATGTTTTCCTCTAAGAATTTTATAGTGTCTGGCCTTACGTTTACGTCTCTAATCCATTTTGAGTTTATTGCTCTGTATGGTATTAGGGAGTGTTCTAATTTCATTCTTTTATATGTAGCTGTCCAGTTTCCTAGCACCATGTATTGAAGAGACTGTCTTTTCTCCATTGCATATTCTTGCCTCCTTTATCACAGATAAGGTGACCATAGGTTCATGGGTTTAACTCTGGGCTTTCTATCCTATTCCATTGATCTATGTTTCTGTTTTTGTGCCAGTACCATACTGTCTTGATTACTGTAGCTCTGTAGTATAGTCTGAAGTCAGGGAGCCTGATTCCTCCAGCTCCGTTTTTCTTTTTCAAGATTGCTTTGGCTATTCGGGGTCTTTTGTGTTTCCATACAAATTGTGCAATTTTTTGTTTTAGGTCTGTGAAAAATGTCATTGGTAGTTCAATAGGGATTGAATTGAATCTGTAGATTGCTTTGGATAGTATAGTCATTTTCACAATGTTGATTCTTCCAATCTAAGAACATAGTATATCTCTCCATCTGTTTGTATCATCTTTAATTTCTTTCATCAGTGTATTATAGTTTTCTGCATACAGGTCTTTTGTCTCCTTAGTTAGGTTTATTCCTAGGTATTTTATTTTTTTTTGTTGCAGTGGTACATGGGAGCGTTTCCTTAATTTCTCTGTCAGATCTTTCATCATTAATGTATAGGAATGCAAGAGATTTCTGTGCATTAATTTTATATCCTGCTGCTTTACCAAATTCACTGATTAGCTCTAGTAGTTTTCTGGTAGCATCTTTAGGTATCTCTATGTATAGTATCAGGTCATCTGCAAACAGTGACAGTTTTACATCCTTTCTGATGTGGATTCCTTTTGTTTCTTTTTCTTCTCTGATTGCTGTGGCTAAAACTTCCAAAACTATGTTAAATAATAGTGGTGAGAGCGGGCAACCTTGTCTTGTTCTAGATCTTAGTGGAAATGGTTTCAGTTTTTCACCATTGAGAATGATGTTGGCTGTGAGTTTGCCATATACGGCCATTATTATGTTGAGGTAAGTTCCCTCTATGCCTACTTTGTGGAAAGTTTTTATCATAAATGGTTGTTGAATTTTTTTGAAAGCTTTTTCTGCATCTACTGAGATGATCATATGGTTTTTCTCCTTCAGTTGGTTAATATGGTGTATCACATTGATTTATTTGCATATATTGAAGAATCCTTGCATTCCTGGGATAAACCCCACTTGATCATGGTGTATGATCCTTTTAATGTGCTGCTGGATTCTGTTTGTTAGTATTTTGTTGAGGATTTTTGCATCTATGTTCATCAGTGATATTTGCCTGTAGTTTTCTTTCTTTGTGACATGTCTGGTTTTGGTATCAGGGTGATGGTGGCCTCGTAGAAAGTGTTTGGGAGTGTTCTTCCCTCTGGTATATTTTGGAAGAGTTTGAGAAGGGTAGGTGTTAGCTCTTCTCTAAATGTTTTATAGAATTCGCCTGTGAAGCCATCTGGTCCTGGGCTTTTGTTTGTTGGAACATTTTTTTTTTTTTGCGGTACGCAGGCGTCTCACTGTTGTGGCCTCTCCCATTGTGGAGCACAGGCTCCTGACGCACAGGCTCAGCGGTCATGGCTCACGGACCCAGCCGCTCCACCGCATGTGGGATCTTCCCAGACCAGGGCACGAACCCGTGTCCCCTGCATCGGCGGGCAGACTCCCAACCACTGCGCCACCAGGGAAGCCCCTGTTGGAACATTTTTAATCACAGTTTCAATTACAATGCTTATGATTTGTCTGTTTATATTTTCTGTTTCTTCATGGTTCAGTCTCAGAAGGTTGTGCTTTCTAAGAATTTGTTCATTTCTTCCAGGTTGTCCGTTTTATTCACATATAGTTGCTTGTAGTAATCTCTCATGATCCTTTGTATTTGTGCAGTGTCAGTTGTTACTTCTCCTCTTTCATTTCTAATTCTGTTGATTTGAGTCTTCTGTCTTTTTTTCTTGATAAGTCTGGCAAGTGGTTTATCATTTTTTTTATCTTCTCAAAGAACCAGATTTTTAGTTGTATTTATCGTTGCTCTTCATTTCTTTTTCATTTATTTCTGATCTGATGTTTATGATTTCTTTCCTTCTGCTAACTTTGGGATTTTTTTGTTTTTCTTTCTCTAATTACTTTAGGTGTAAGGTTAGGTTGTTTATTTGAGATGTTTCTTGTTTCTTGAGGCAAGATTGTATTGCTATAAACTTTCCTCTTAGAACTGCTTTTGCTGAATCCCGTCGATTTTGGGTCATTGTGATTTCATTGTCATTTGTTTCTAGATATTTTTAATATCCTCTTTGATTTCTTCAGTGATCTCTTATGTTTGTATTTTTTACAGATTTTTTCTGTAATTTATATCTAGTCTCATAGTATTGTGGTCAGATAAGATACTTGATACAATTTCAATTTTCTTAAATTTACCAAGGCTTAATTTGTGACCCAAGATTTGGTCTATCCTGGAGAATGTTCCATGAGCACTTGAGAAGAAAGTGTATTCTATTGTTTTTTGGATGGAATGTCCTAAAATATCAATTAAGTCCATCTTGTTTAATGTATCATTTAATGCTTGTGTTTTCTTACTTATTTTCATATTGGTTGATCTGTCCATTGTTGAAAGTGGGGTGTTAAAGTCCCGTACTATGATTGTGTTACTGTCGATTTCCCCTTTTATGGCTGTTAGTATTTGCCTTGTGTATTGAGATGCTCCTATGTTGGTTTCCGAAATATTTACAATTGTTATATCTTCTTCTTGGATTGATCCCTTGATCATTATGTAGTGTCCTTCTTTGTCTCTTGTAATAGTCTTTATTTTAGCCTATTTTGTCTGGTATAAGAATTGCTACTCCAGCTTTCTTTTGATTTACATTTGCATGGAATATCTCTTTCCATCCCCTCACTTTCCATCTGTATGTGTCCCTAGGTCAGAAGTGGGTCTCTTGTAGACAGCATATATATAGGTCTTGTTTTGTGTCCATTCAGCCAGTCTATGTCTTTTAGTTGGAGCATTTAATCCATTTACATTTAAGGTAATTATTGATATATATGTTCCTATTATCATTTTCTTAATTGTTTTGGGTTTGTTACTGTAGGTCTTTTCCTTCTCTTGTGTTTCCTGCCTAGAGAAGTTTCTTTAGCATTTGTTGTAAAGCTGGTTTGGTGGTGCTGAATTCTCTTAGCTTTGGCTTGTCTGTAAAGGTTTTAATTTCTCTGTCAAATCTGAATGAGATCCTTGCTGGGTAGAGTAATCTTGGTTGTAGGTTTTTCCCTTTCATCACTTTAAATATGTCCTGCCACTCCCTTCTGTCTTGCAGAGTTTCTGCTGAAAAATCAGCTGATAACCTTATGGGGATTCCCTTCTATGTTATTTGTTGTCTTTCCCTTGCTGCTTTTAATATCTTTTCTTTGTATTTAATTTTTGGTAGTTTGATTAACATGTTTCTTGACATTTTTCTCCTTGGATTTATCCTGCATGGGACTCTCTGTGCTTCCTGGACTTGACTGACTATTTCCTTTTCCATGTTAAGGAAGTTTTCAACAATAATCCCTTTAAATATTTTCTCAGTCTCCTTTTTTTTTTCTCTTCTTCTTCTGGGACCCCTATAATTCAAATGTTGGTGCATTTACTGTTGTCCCAGAGGTCTCTAAGACTATCCTCAATTGTTTTCATTCTTTTTTCTTTATTCTGCTCTGTGGTAGTTATTTCCATTCTTTTATCTTCCAAGTCACTTATCTGTTTTCCTGCCTCAGTTATTCTGCTGTTGATTCCTTCTAGATAATTTTTAATTTCATTTATTGTGCTGTTCATCATTGTTTGTTTGGTCTTTAGTTCTTCTAGGTCCTTGTTAAACATTTCTTGTGTTTTCTCTATTTTATGTCCAAGATTTTGGATCATCTTTACTATCATTACTCTGAATTCTTTTTCAGGTAGGCTGCCTATTTCCTCTTCATTTGTTTGGTCTGGTGGATTTTTACTTTTGTCCTTCATCTGCTGCATATTTCTCTGTCTTCTGATTTTGCTTAACTTACTGTGTTTGGGGTCTTCTTTTTGCAGGCTGCAGGTACATAGTTCCCGTTGTTTTTGGTGTCTGCCCCCAGTGGGTGAGATTGGTTCAGTGGGTTGTGTAGGCTTCCTGGTGGAGAGGACTGCTGCCTGTGTTCTGGTGGATGAGACTGGATCTTGTGTTTCTGGTAGGGAGGACTGCATCCGGTGGTGTGTTTTGGGGTGTGTGTGAACTTAGTATGATTTTAGGCAGCCTCTCTGCTAATGGGTGGGGTTGTGTTCCTGTCTTGCTAGTTGTTTAGCCTGGGGTGTCCAGCACTGGTGCTTGCTGGTCATTGAGTGAAGCTGGGTCTTAGCGTTGAGATGGAGAGCTCTCGCTGATTGATATTACGTGGGGCCATGAGCTCTCTGGTGGTCCACTGTCCTGAACTCGGCTCTCCCACCTCAGAGGCTCAGACCTGACACCCGGCCGGGGCACCAAGACCCTGTCAGCCACATAGCGTAGACAACTTTTTTAACAATCTGACTGCTATGTTGAATTTTTCTTTGCTGGGTGATTTATCTGAGCCAGGCTCCCTTTGTCAGAAACACAGCAAGCCAAAATGCTGAGGTATCCGAGGTTTACAGAAAAGACAGGGCTTATTCACAAGGTAGCCAAGGAGAAGACAGGAGAACAAATCTCAAATCTGGCTCCAAAGATGAGCTTTCTCTCATTCAGCTCTGGTTCCTTCAGTGGAAATGGGGACTTCTTTGCTAAGGCGGGTCAGCCGGAGACAGCTCTGCAGAATATGTAACCCATTAAAGAAACAAAACCCTTGTAAATACCCTTAAAGACAACCAAATTATGTTTCATTCAAATCACTTCTCTTTACCTAAAAGGGCTTTTTAAAAACTTTAAGGTGACACTTTAAAAATCCCAGATATACATATCATTCGTGGAGAAATGTGACAGTACTTGGCTGATGGTCTACTTTCTGTACTTCAGCCTTTAATTAATGCAGTTTTGCTTAATCAGGATTGACAGCTAAGAGAAGGGAATTTAGAGTGACATGCACCTGGGACACATCCCCACATCTCCCTTCCATAGCTGGTCAAAGTCTCTTTCAGCCTCCAGTGTCCCCCTGTGTAAAACCAGGACATATAATAATAAGACTCGTCCCGCTGGGCTCTTAGGAGTGTCATATGAGGTAACGCGTGTTATGTGCATAACGCCCAAACTGTTTCAGCTATTATTATTATTATTAAGAACAAACAACAGAAATAGGGTTTACTCCATTTTTAAGCTTCTTTGCTGGCTTCCTAGCTCTGAGGTTGAGGTTTTCATTTCTGTGCTAATATTCCTTCTACCACTTAGAAAAGAGGTGTGTCTGATGCTGCCACATGGGTATGAAAGTACAGCTCACGGTGGAGTCATGTGGGCAGCAGCCAGACACTCTGTCTTTGTTTGGTCATTTAGTGATGTAACCCTCGAAAAAATTTCTCTCAGATCATTCTGTTGGGAATGGTTTCCAAGCCATTAAAATGTTACTCTTCCCATCTTCCCGGGTTCTAATGGGGGATGGAGACAAAACGCAGTGTCATTCAGCCTTTGCCTAAAATGGAGCACACAATGTGAAGCTGATCACGAGTTTCCTGAGATCAGAGCCCAATTGCCTGGTGATACATACGACAAATGAAGGTCGAGAGCAACCTCGTCAGCGTGATTTTCATGGGTTAGAACGGAGGGAATTCCATCAGGAGCTCACAGCTGTGGGCATTGTCAGAAGCCTTGGGCATAGGAAGGGGTTCCATGGACAGTCACACAGAGAACCACCAGGGAAGCCGGGAGGGGGAGCAACGTGGTATTTTCTCTGTGAAAGAGGAAAGGACCTGAATTTGTCCCAAATAATTGAACCTGGTATGTCAGTCAGTGTCCCATCAGAGAGAGAGAACTAGGGTAGTTAGCTAGCTAGCTAGCTAGCTAGACAGATAGATAGATGGATACAGATAGATTATAGGTTGAGAGATAGATATAGAGAGACAGAGATAGACATAGAGAGACAGATATAGATGATAGAGAGATACAGATATAGACATATAGATAGATAGATAGATGATAGATATAGATAGACAGATATAGATGATAGATAGATAGATATAGAGAGACAGATATAGATACATAGATATATTGGAAGTCTTACTTGAGGGCTGGCGCTGACTAGGCAGGTCTGAAGTCTGTATGACGGACCTTCAGGAAAGGCAGACTGGAAAGTCCACAAGTGGGATTTCTTCTTCTTCTATAAGGAAACTTTAGTTCTTCACTTAAAGCCTTTCAACTGATTAGATAAGCCCCTGTCTCCCCCCAGGTTACCTAGGATAACCTTTAGACAGAGTCAGTTGATTATAGATACTAATCACATTTACTAAATACCTTCACTGATATGCCTAGATGAAGGCTTGATGGAACAACTGGGATCAGCACGTAGCCAAGTTGACGTACAGACATCACGTCTGGTTTAGCAAGAATGCTTATCAGCTCCTGTAAAATAACATTCTTACTGGGGTAAGAATGTTATGTCAGTGGCTATACCAGTGTTTATATCAGTGGCTCCACCAGAATTCCACTTTCTTGGATTAGTTTTTCTCTTCCTGGTTCCTCCACTGTAATTTTCAAGTAGTCAACAATTCCTGTGGATTTTCCTGAGATTTATCACTCATTCGAGCTTTCTCCAATCCCACACTCTCCAGCCTCATACAGACCCTCAAACCTTTATACCCCAATTTTGTCATGTTCTCTTAACTGGAGTCTGTTCTGGTCTCATTAACTTTGCACCAAAATGTAATGAAACACCCTCCCCCTTATTTCTCCTCTGTGTTGAAAAATCTGTCACATCTAAATTCCTCATCCCAGCATCTTAATTCCTCTGTCATTCCTCACCTGACAACTCCTCACCTGTGGTCCAGCACAGACTCATCTCACAGGCAGCACATCCTTCTGTCCTATGTGGGCACAGCACCCTCGCTTTCAGCCCTCTGTCTACACTCCTGGCCGTTCTTGCACCTGCTTCCTGTGACTCCCTGATCTGGTCTTGGTTCAGCACTCTTTTCTGTGCTGTGCTGTGCGCTGAGGAGTTATCAGCAAAGCAAACATTTCACAGCAAAGGACAAATGTTAGTGTCAATCAGATTGACTGACAACCCAACACGGAGTGTCTGATGGGAATTGGGGCAGGAATAATGGAAAATTTTCTGTCAGGTTCAACTTCACAAAATTGCTGTTTTTCTGGATAAAAAACAGTTGAATATTGGCAATTTCATGCAACACAGCTGAGTTTAGCAGAGGTCCATGGTGGGGTGTGAGTGGAGCAGGAGGAAGGGCAGTTCCCATGGGTTCACTTTCCCAGGACTGGGACAGAGGTTGCCTCCCCTGAAATGGTGAGCGTGAATGTGGGGACGTGAGGGGTAGACTTGCTGGCAAGTTGGCAGGTGGGCATCTCTAAGCTGTGGTGTTGATGCAGGGACAGAAGAGTACCACCCAGGTCCTTGGAGGAACTCAGCTGGCAATGTGCCCCCCCAAAAAACCCCCAAACCTACAAGCACAGTGTGCCTGGATATTGAATTATTTTCCCTTTTTGGAGGGAGGGGGTTTGGGATTGTTTTTACTACTTGCTTACTTACTTGCTTATTGCTACAGTCGCAATGTGTAATGAACGTGCTGTTCGCTAAGTCTTTGTTCATGTTCATGATTATTTCTTTAAGACAAAAGCCTAGAATGGAATTACTTGGTGCAGCTACATGAAACATGGCACAGCTCTTTGCTGTGCATTGTCAGCCGTCCACCAGAGTGGCCTGGGCCATCAGCTCTCCCACCACCCACTTGTGGGGGGGCCTGTTTTCCCACCTGCTGACAACAGTATTAGCATTTTGTCAGTGTGTTAAGCAAATAATAGCTTATTACTTTAAAAATAATTTTATTGAAGTATAGTTGATTTACAATGTTGTGTTAATTTCTGCTGTACATCAAAGTGACTCAGTTATACATATATATATTCTTTTTCATATTCTTTTCCATTATGATTTATCACAGGAGATTGAATATGTTTCCTATATTCAAAGTTTATTACTTTTTAAATGACTTTTTAATCACTAATATTGCTAAACATTTATTTTGACCATCGGCATTTCCTTTGTAATTCTATTAATATTTTTTTATGATAAAGACAATTTATTTAATGTAGAATATAGTTTCATCTTTATACTTTTTTGAGCCTCAAATTAACTAGATTAAGAAAATAAGATTTCTGTCATATGTACCCTGAGCTTGAATCCATATTTAATTTGATACGAGGTGACTTGTCAAGTTCTAGGTATTTCTCCCATCTCTTTGCATTTTTGTTTTTATTGTGGAGAAAGCTTATCAGGAAGTTAAGAGTCACCAGCTAATGTCTGAAAATACTTTACGATCCTTATAAAAATCCTCTACTTTAAACAATTTTATCATATCATTTAGCTGATGTTAAAATGGTACATATTAAAATACACAGAGGGTAAGAAAATGAGAGAGATTAGATAGACAAAGAAAGAGAGAGAGATATACACACTGAGACAGAGAGAGAGAGACAGAAAAACAGACAGACATAGATCGTAAGAAAAGACACAGAAAATCAAATCAATGTGCTAGGCCATGTAGAGGTGGTGCTTGTAGAATTGTATCCTTACCACCTAGATTCCTGGTTTGTTTTGCCAGGATGAATATTCACCATCCCATGAATTCTATCCACCGGCACTGGCTTTTAAAGTATATCAGGACTTCCCTGACGGTTCAGTGGTTAAGACTCTGAGCTTCCAATGCAGGGGGCATGGGTTTGATCCCTGGTCGGGTAATTAAGATCCCACATACCTCGGGGCATGGCCAAAAAAAAAAAATTGTATATCAAATGCGTCTGTAATGGCCCACATGTGAAAGCAAAATTACAAGAGACACTATTGAGCACAATTTACTTTAAGCAATTTTTTCTCCCTCTAAGGATTTGGTTATGTGAATTCTAACTTTCAAAAAAAATATTCTGCCTGTTGATCCAAAGCCACAAACACAGAATATTGACACTGCAAACTGCAGATAAAGATGAGTAGAGTTGAAGGAACCTGAGTGAATCTTTTGCCAAATTATAAAAATATTTGCATAAAATCATCCAATTTCAACATTTCTCTCTAAAGAAAGAATGGATTTAGTGTGTGATATTAGGCAAGAATAGAGTATGCAAAACCTCGGGGACCGCCTGCTTATATTCTGGAACCCATGGTGGCAAAAGTCTTATCATTTTGAAAGTCAAGGGAATGCTTGCTTCAGTTATTGAAATAAGACATTTTCTTAACTAGAAAGGGTCAGTGGTTGTGTTGGTTTAGTTAAAAACTGACTTATTTGTCCAAAGGTAGAACTTCTGAGGGTGATGGCTTTTACAAAGAACACAGAATCGCAGGGATGGGTGAAATAAAAGTAAGGATGTTACCTGACCTCCTCTCATCTTTCCAAGGACACGTATCTCTAACAATAGAGGAGAAATAAAAGTGGTTGTAGAGTTCAGACGTCCTCTAGGTCCCTAAAAAATTGGGTTTATTCCTTTCCTTGTCTGGTCTGAAGAACAGCCACTGGTGCCCTGGTGGCCTCAGAATGTAGGTCCTGTTATCACAGGAAATCACAGAAAATGGGATAAAGACCCCGTCTCTTGTCTAGAGCACTCAGGGAAGGGATGTGACCATTACACGGCCAGAACACCTGCCTAAATTGTAATCTCTCCACAATCCTCCCTAAACAATACAGATCAACAGGAACCAAAACCACATAACTTCCACACCTTCTACACTTTTATCAACAGAAATTACTACAAATTCATAAACAGAAGCACTGATTGACAGTGGCACTATTTTCTTGAGCTTTCATCCCAAGACTTTGCAGAGAACAAGGGTATCAAAAGGCTGCACAGAGGCAAGAAGAGGGAAACCATGCCTGACCTAAAGCCATCTCCAAAGAGTCAATAATAAGTAAAAAATCCCCCCCCGCTGCCAAAAAGACAAAAAGAAAAACCCCAAACCTGGAAAGGAGTACTGGTATTTCAGAGCAGTGTGCTCAGGGAAGGGACCAGAGGGGCCTGGGAGATCTAAAGAGACATCTTGGAAAGGCAACACTTCTAGTGATGAGAGACTAGAAACTCTGGAAAACTCTGGAAGCTGAGTTTTGAAGGACAGAATAAGCAATAAGCAGAAAGTTTGGATCTTACAGGACAAAATAAACAAAAAGCAAAACCAAAAAACATTCCAGGGTCACGTAACCACTCCCATCATTGCTTCCTAAGATCAGTCACCCAGAAAAGAAATCACACATTGATACACCAAGAAAAGAAAATGTCTTGAACTAGGAATGTTCCAAGCACCCCAAACTGTCAATCAGTGTTCATTGAGTGTAGAGGTGTAAGAGTCTTCATCTCTACAATGTCACTCTAAGAAGAAGATGGAGCAGGAAAATTAAATACTTAAGCTGATGAAAATATACTCCTCTGCCTACATTAACCCTGAAGAAGAAGAAAGTATTTTAACACTCCAAACTGAATTAAATATCCCTAAAGAAGTATTTGGGGTGTGAAAAAAAATCCACCTTGAATCAAAAACTTAAGTGCTAAGAACACAAATGGACAGAAAATTGGAAGAAATGAAATTTTCAGAAAAAGAAAAATATGACACACAACATATCAGAGACGAAGATGCAATTAAAGTTCCCAAGGAAGAAGAGATTCAAGCAAAAAACTGAATAAGGACAAAGAAGAAAAGCAGGACAAAACCAAAGATAATGAAAATGAGATAAAGTAGAAAAAAAGGTCAGAGAGAAAGTCATTGAAATGGCAGACAGCAAAGAAGATGCAACTTATACACAATTTGAATCCCAAAACAATGGAAAAGGATTAATAGTTAAACTCTAATCCAATAAAAGTTTCTAGAAATTAGAGCTGGATCTACATACTGAAAAGACCCAACAGGTGGTTGTGAAAGTTGATCCAAAACCATCAACTCTGAGACATACTCTAATAAAATTATTAGACTTAAAAAAAAATTAAGAATCCCAAAGCCTTCAGGCAAGAAGATTAAATAACTTCAAGACAACAAAATTGCAGTGGTATCATGCTGCTCAAAAAAAAAAAATTTAAAGCAAAGCAATAATGGAGCAGCATTTTTAAGAAATCAAGGAAGGAAAATACAAACCAAGTATTTTATATTAAACCAAGTTATTTCTCAAGTAGAAAAGTTGTAGAAAAAGCTTTTTGCATGCAGGAATCAGGGAGTACTATACCCATGAGGCCTTCTTGACCAATTTATGACAAGATAAGCTTCATCCAGCCAGAAGGTAGCAACCAAGAAAGACTTTACCAAACTGTCAGGTGAGAGCATTTAATACATTCTTAACTGTAGACCTAAGCCTGAATCAAAGGCACTGAAGAAGGGGGAGTGAAAGAGGAAAGTACAATCGGCTCTTTAATTATTAAATTCATGGGAGTCAAATGGGATGGTTAAAAACTGAATCAAGCAGTTAATAAAAGTTTAAGCACAAAAGTACAAATCTTCTTAAATAAAATCATTTAAAAGTAAAGCTATGAAGAAAAATATATCATGTAAAGGAACAGCAAATATAAAACACAGTGTAATTATAACAAAAATAATTTGACAGAGTTGTGACCAAACATAATTGTCATATTAATAAATGTGAGTGGGTTTAATTGACTCTTTAAAAAATATTTTAAACATGGCTCACAAAACAAGATACAATTCTGGTCTACAAGAACCCCTCCCTTACCACCAAAATAGTGAGTGAGTCAGAAAGGCTAAAAATAAAGGGTTAGCAGACATTTGGTCCTGTCCAAAACATCCATAAGACATTTGGTCCATGCCAAAACGTCTTTGATATTTGGTCGTATTTGGTCTTGTCCAAACATCTATGGAGACATTTGGTCCATGCCAAAAGGTCCTTGATATTAGGTCCTGTCCAAAGCCATTTGGCATGGATCAAATATACTCATGGACATTTTGGAGTGGACCAAATTTCAAGGACCAAAAGTTCTTCAAGAAAAATAAAGGGATTTTTCTACCAGAAAAAAACAGAAAAAAGGAGTACAGAGATTGCTATTGTACAGCACAGGGAATATAGTCAATATTTTATAGTAACTTTAAATAAGTATAATCTACAAAGAGTTTGAATCACTAAGTTGTACATCTGAAACTAATATAATATTGTGAATCAACTATACCACAATTTAAAAAATGTGCAGAGGTTGCAATCATGGTATCAGCAAAGTATACTTCAAAAAGCATTAAACTTGACTAGGAAGGACACTTTTTAGTACTAAAGACACTTATCTAGAAAGGACACCACCACTCACAAAGAAGACATAGCAGTTATAAACTCTATGCACCAAGTAACATAGCAAACACCTTTATAAAATAGAAACTGCATGAAATGCAAGGAGACATAGAAAAACCCTAATAATGACAAAATTTAATACCCATTCTTAATAAAAGGCAGACCCAAGTAGAAACAATAAGTAAGAAAATAGAAGATCTGAATAACACAATCAGTAAGGTGGATCTTATGGTTTACATGTCATTTACAACCTTATAATATAGAATACATCTTTTATTAACCACACATGCAATATTGACCAAAAATGATCATATTAATATATTAGAAAACATCATAGATTTCTATAAAGTAGAACTATTACCACACTCTCTCTCATCACAAGGTAATAAAATTAGAAATATATCACAAAATAAAGACCCTTCTCCCATTCACCTGAAATTTAAAAAATAAAAACTCCTATTAAACAATTATTGGCCAAAAGAGGAAATACAAACAGAAACTATATAATTTCTAAAAGTTATTGATAATGGAAACACTATGTATTAGAATCTATAGGATACATTTAAGACAGTTATCCAAGGAAAATTCCTTAAAAACACATAAATAAAAAGGAAAGAATGAAAATGGACTAAACTTTCAACTCCAAAAGATAGAAAAACAATAATAAAGTCAACTAAATGAGGGGACAAAAGAAAGGAAAAATAAAGATGAAAGCATAAATTAATGAGGCAGAAAATAGAAAAACAGTAAATTCAATTAAAACATCAAAATCTTTATGTAAAAAATGAACAAATAGACAAAGCATTAGCTAGCTTAATCAAGGAAAGAGGGAGAGAGGATAAATGTACAAAATATGAAATTTCAGGAGGGAAAATAACATTGAAAAAGGAGAAATTTTTAAAACTCAAACTATTATTTTACAGACCTCCATGAAAAGAAAGTTTGAAACCTGGATGATATTGATAATTCTCTAGGAAAAAACTAGTTTATCAAAATTGTACCCATTGGAAATAGAAAGATTCACACATCAGTTTTAAAGGAACTACCCAATAAAAAAGCAGCAGGCTTTTGCAGATGTTTTTCATCCGAGTTCTACCAAATATAGGGACCATGTACCATCTTACTCAGAATAAGAGAATTGTAGAGTAAAACAACACGGATATATCATTTCTCACTTATCAGGTTGAGAGGAGTTAAAATTGAGGGCAACACTTTCTGTGCATGAAGCTGTGGGGTACTTTCATTCATTGCTAGTGGGGATTTAATTGGTGCAATTATTCTGGAGGGAACTCTGGCAATATCTAAAAAAACTATATGACGCTTCTCTTTTAAACCAGCAATTCCAACTGTAAGAATTTACCTGGAAGATACATCTCCAACAATGCAAAAAATAAACATGCACAAGGTTATTTATGAAGCAATGTTTGCAATGGCAAAATATATGAAACCACATACACAGGAGAGCTGTTGAGTAATCTATGGCCATTTACACAATGGAGTAATATGCAGCCATTAAAAAAAAAGAATGCAGAAGAGGTCTGTGAATGATTTGGAGTAAGTTCCTAGACAGTTTGTTAAATTTAAAAAACAAAGAGAGAAAGAATAGCTATGGTATGTTTCCTGCTCTGTAAAAATGAAGGCAAATAAGAGATATACATAAAGCAACTTATTTTTCATAAAGAAACATGGAAAGAAAAACTAGAAACTGTAATAGGGTAGCGGCCCTTTTCTGAGTGCTATTTTTCCTGTAATTTGGACTTCTGGAACCATGTTAATGTTTCACATATGCAATACATTTAAAAAATCAACAAAGATGTTGAAAGAAAGCCTTCAAATGTATACAAAACAAATGAACTTATCTATATTTCAAAGGAATAATAGAACCACATCAAATGGAATAAAATAAACTCAAGTAATTTTTAAATACTTTTTGACTGTGTATACTCAGGCTGAACACAAAAACTTGTATTTATTTACAATTTATTAAATTTTAGGTGGGATGTTTGGTGTGACTTAGCAATTCTGAAAGTACTTTTTTACATTCTAGTATATTATAAGATTAAGTAATAAGTAAATATATGATGGAAAATGGGAACACGTTTACTCACTGTTAGAGAAGGTAATTGCAAGTGTGAGTATAGGGAAAGTTGGAATAAACTTTGTGTTATTGGAGCATAATTGGGTATTGGCATGTAATTGGAGGGGTCAGTAAGAACTCATGATATCTATCTATCTATCTATCTATCTATCTATCTATCTTCTCTATTTTTCCTACCTCTGCCCAAGAGCCGAAAGCAATTACACTGAGCAGCTATGAACACACATATTGCCAAGATCTTGATTTCTAAATATATTTTCTGTTAAAAAGAAAGAAGACTCCTTGGATAAGTAAGTTCATCCCAGATCTGGTACTGGAAAAACACAAGGCAAATCCAGAACATCTTACTATTTAAGAAAGTAAGGAACTGCTAAAAGAATGATGGAAATATTTCAAAAGGATACAGAGCCAGGTGAAGGGACTCCACTGGCAAGGTCTAGAACAATTTGAGACTCAAAGTCAGTGCTAGTAATGGATTTTAACCTATTGAAGAAAATCAGAATCCATAAGTTCATACCAATAGAAATGAATAAATGAATGGGAGAATGGAAAAATATTTCTTACAACAGAATACCAATCAATAAATGTAGAAGGAACAATTCCATTCCAAAGGAATAATTCTGTTATTCTTTTGAAAACTGTCATTGGGCAACAATTGTAGTTAAATTGATTTAGCCAAGATTCATCAGTGGCTAAATCTAGTGAGTAAAAGGTTTTTGAGAAACAGGATATTTACATAGTTTCAAACTATCTCCCCATCAAATAGTTACTAATTACAAAAAAAACTGCAACTTTACAGTAGAGAAAACTGTCAGTACACTCCTTAGTCAGTGTGATCAAAGTTAACATCACTAGTTTGGGGACAATTTATCATGTGCCTCGTGATATGATGCCATGAAAATAATACACTATCACTTCTGTGTTACTACTGCTGCAAAAGGATGATTTGAATCAAATTATAAAGGAACATCAGTTATATCCACTCAAGGGACAGTCTATCAAAAAAGCCAGTTTTAATTGCTTAAACATTTTTTACTGTCATGAAATATAAAGCATGAGGAATTAAGATTAAAGGAGACTAAAGACATGGTAATTAAATATAAGGCATGATGATCCTGAATCAGAACTAGGACCAGAAACGTATTTTCTCTTTTGCTATAAAGAACATTATTACAACAACTGGTGACATTTGAATAAGATGTGTAGATAACAGTACAGAATTCATGTAAACTTTCTGATCTTCAATTGTACTATGGTTGCATAAGAGAATGCCTTTGATTTTTAGGAAATACACATGAAGTATTTAGGGATAAAATAAATACTCTCAAATGATTTGGAAAAAGAGAAAAGAATGAAAGAAAAAAATAGTTATATATCAACATATATTTAATCGGTAAAGGGCATAAGAGAATTCTTTGCATCATTGCGCCTTTTCTGTAAATCTGATATTATTTTGAATTTAAAAGTTTTGAAAAATGACCAGAAATTATTGAAAGGTCTTAAAACAACACAGAGGGAAAAGATATTTACTGTGCATATAACTGACAAAGAGCTTGTTTCCAGAATGTATAAAGAACTCTTTCAAATTAAAAAAAAAAAAGAAAAACAACATAATAGAAGGGCAAGAAACTTTGAGGCATTTCAAAGAAGAGGATATTCAAATGGCCATTAAAAATATGAAAAAGAACTCAACCTTACTAGTAATGAGAGAAATTAGATGAAAACATTAGATAACTCTGCACAACCTCTAAATTGGCGGGCGTAACCAATCTCGGTGTAAATGTAGAGCGAAAGGACCTCTCAGATATTGCTGGTGGGTGGAAGTATTGGCAAAAACCACTTTTGGAAAACTGACATTATCTCCTAAATCTGATTATATGTGTACCCGATGACAAAGAAATTCTACTTTTAGTTACACACCCTATAGAAGTGCAATTGACTTTCACCAAAAATGTGTGCAATTCTCCAGCAGAAGACTGGGTAGCCTATGGGATATTCATACAATATAGTACTATATAGAAACAAAAATAAACAAATACACAGCAATATGGATGAATCTCACAAACATATTTTTAAGTGGAAAAAAAAGCCAGATGTAGAGGAACATATGGTATAAGATTGCACATATGGAAAATACAAACAGAGGCAAATTTAAACTACAGTGACGGAAGTAAGGGTTTGCAACACTTTGAGAGGATGGAGGAGCCACACAGTGGTTTCTTGGGTGGGGGTGGTCTATTTCTAGAACTGGGAGGTGGTTACATGATTATGCTCACTACGTGGTAATTAGTTGAGCTGAAATATTTATGTTCTGACTTCTCATTTTTATGCGTGATATTCAGTAAAAAATTAAGAAACAGGGAAACCAATAAGACACAACAACAACAAAATCGGCAAAAATAATTTTTAAAAAGTGATTCTGCCACAGAGGTGGGAGAGTGCAGATTGTGTAGGTAAAAGGCAGTCACACTCATATTTCTAATACAGCAACAATACCTAAACTCCCACTATATACTAAACAGGAATTCCACCATCCAGTTTTATATCTCATATCCAAAGCCTTCAATTAGTGTAGGAAAGAATTTAGGCATCAAAGAAAAGTATCACGTTAATAAGGACCTCTGACTCGGGTGGGTGGATTACACAGAGACCCCTCATCTAGATGGAAAAAAGCTGGAGGAGAGCCAAAATTTCATAGAATTCATAGGCTTGGCCATATTTGATTTCTCACATATCGAAATTTGCGGTGGGCAGGGGTTATTTTTGCCTTTTGTGACATGCATCAGTATAAATGTTTCCAGAGTCTAACATCATTCTGTGTTTGTCCTCCAGACCAGGAGAGACACCCACCCCTGTTCATTGTGAAAACTTTTATTTTAAAACATAGAACAGTCATTTTTCACAGTCAATGTCTAATTAAATTGAATGACCTATTTCTATGCTTATGTTTCCTTATCCCAGTCTTTTCCTCTGAGTTTCCTTTTCTGTTACAGAGAACATTCTTAATTTGTATTTTTAGTGACCTGTAGTTGGTAAATTCTTTTAGTATCTGAAAATCAGAAAATGCCTTTATTTCTCACTCTCATTAGAAGAATGAGCATGTTCAAGGTTCAGAGTTGACAATTGTTTTTCCCTGTTACTTTGAAGATAATGCTTCATTATGGTTGATTAGGAGTCGCCTGGCAGCGTGTTCTAGCTTTGTGGTAATCTGTCTTTCTTATGTGTTAGCTTGAAGATGTTCTCTTTATTCTTGATGTTCTGCCATTTCACAGCTGTGTGTGGGGGTGAGATTTTATTTTTATTTGCTCTGGTTAGAACTCAGAGAGAATTGCCTGAAAGATCATGTCTTTCTACATTTCCAGAAAATTCTCAGTGATTATCCCATGAAATATTTATTTTCTGTTATTTCCTTTCTGCTCTTTTTATTAAATTCCTTAAAAATATATGTGGCCTCTAAATTTATTCTTTATATATCTTAACTGTTCTTTCATTAAAAAAATCTTTGTTTCTCTAGTTTGAGTTTTGAGTAAATTCTGTTTCAGCTCACAAATTCAGTTTTTGCATCTATTTTAGAATTCATTCAGTCTTTTGATTTATCAAATTTTAATTTTAAAGTCTATATTTTTATTTCTAAGAGAAAAATTTTCTAAGAAAATTTTTTTTCTAAGAAAAAAATATTCTAAGAATATTTCTATATTTTATTTCTAAGACTGTTTTTTTTTTTTCCAGTTTACTTCTCATTTTGTTTTGAGTTTTTGGTGATTGTAAAGTCTTGTAACCACCCTCACAAGCAAGATACCAAGCATTTCTATTACCCCCAAAAGCTCCCTTCTGTACCTTTGCAGTTAATCCTCCCTAGGCTCCTAACCTTGGGCAATAGCTCTTCTGCTTTTGTCTTTTCTAGAACTTCAGATAGAAGGAATCCTACATTATATAGTCTTTTGCTTTTAACTTCCTTCACTTAGTATAACATTTTAATGAGTTATCCATGTTGTTGCATGTATTGATGGTTTATTTCTTTTAGCTGCTGAGTGGTATTCTATGGTATAGATATCATTTGTTTATTCATTCATTCATTGATGGAATCATGGGATGTTCCCAACTTTTGGCTGTTATAAGTAGTAGTACTGCTATGAACATTCACTTATATTTGGTGCAGACATGTTTTCGTTTCTCTTGGGTGAATATCTAGGAATGGAATAGTTGAATTATGCAGTAAATATATGTTTAACCTTATAAAACACTGCTAAACTGTTTTCCAAAGTTGCTGTATCATTTTACATTCTAAACAGGATATGAGATTTCCATTTGCTCCACATCCTTGTCAACATTTGATATTGTCAGTCTTTTAAATTTTAGCCCTCTAGTGCCTGTGTATCTCATTGTGGTTCTAATATATATTTTCCTGACAACTAACAATGTTGTACATGTATTAACATATTTATTGGTAATATATGTTCTGGATATAAATTTTTGTCAGGTATATGCTTTTCAAATGTTTTTCTCCGCTCTGTGGCTTGTCTTTTCATTTTTCTTAATGTTCTTTTAAAGAGCAAAATATGTTAAGTTTGATGAAGTTCATTTTACCAATATTTTGCTCTGTGGTTTGACTTTTTGTATCCTGTAATCATCACTGCCTAACACAAAGTCACAATGATTTTCTCCAGTGTATTCTTCTGGAAGTTTTATAATTTATCTGTTACATTTAGGTCTATGATAAAATTAAGTTTATTTTTGGTGTTTTATGAAGTAAAGATTGAGGTTCATTTATTTTCATACAAATATCCAGTTGTACCAGGAGCAATATGGGTAAAGATTATCCTTTTTGGTCATGAATCACTTGGCCATATAAGCAAAGCTCTATTTCCAGACATTTTCCATTTTGTTCCATTGGTCCAGATGTATGTCAATATATCAGTTCCACGTTGCCTTGAATTCTGTACTTAAGTTTTGAAATTACATAGTACAAGTCCTCCACATTTTTCTTCTTTTTAAAAATTAATAATCATATGAAAAGGGCTTAAAATCATATGTCATTAAGGGATTACAAATTAAAACACCGATGAGATACCACTGTAGACCTATTTATATTGGCCAAAATCTGGAGCACTGACAACACAAAATGCTGGTGAGGATGTGGAGTGACAGGAACTCTCATTCATTGCTGACAGCCACCTTGGAAAAAACTTGGCAGTTTCTTACAAAACTAAACATATTCATACCACATGATCCAGCAATTGTGCTCCTTGGTATTTACCCAAAGGAGTTGAAAACGTATGTCCACACAAAAACCTACACATGGATGTTTACAGCAGATTTATTCATAATTACCCAAACTTGGAAGCCACCAATATGTCTTTTAATAGGTAAATAATTAAACTGTGGTCCATCCAGACCACAGATAGATAATAAATGGAATATTATTCAGTGCTGAAAAGAAATGAGCTATCATTCATGAACAGACAAGTAGGAATCTTAAGTGGAGATTACCAAGTGAAAGAAGCCTATTAGAAAAGGCTGCATACTCTGTGATACCAACTCTATGACATTCTGGAAGAGGCAAAACTATGGAGGCAGTAAAAGGATCAGGGGTTGGTGGGGAGGGATAAATAGGCAGAGCAGAGAGGATTTTTAAGGCAGTGAAACTATTCTGTATAATACTATATATAAGGATGAATACAAGTCATCATACATTTATCTAAACTTGTAGAAAGTACAACACCAAGAGTGAAACTTAAAGTATGGACTTTGGGTGAAATTGAAGTGTCAATGTAGGTTCACTGATTGTAACAAATGTACCCTCTGGTGGGGGATGTTGATAGTGGGGGGACTGTGTATGTGTGTGGCAGGGAGGCTGTATAGGAACTCTGTACTTTCTGTTCAATTTTAGTGTGAACTTAAAACTTCTTTTTAAGGAATAAATAAAAAGGGAAAAATATAAAAAAATGTTTTGGCTATTCTAGGTACTTTGAATTTCCATATAAATTTTTAAATCAACTTGTCAATTTCTTCAGAAAAACTTGATAGAATTTTTGACTGGGATTGCATTAAATCTATGTGTCAATTTGAAAAGAATTGATATTGCAACCATATTAAGTCTTCCAATTCATGAGTATGGTATCTCCCTCCATTTATTCAGGACTTTTAAAATCTTCCTAAAGAATGAACTTTTTTCCCTCTATTGCTATTTTTCATTATCTTCTCTTGTTTTTGTTATTAATTGATCCATGCTCTTATTTTTTTAAAAATTTCTTTATTTCTACTTACTTTGACTTTAATTTCTCTTCTTTTTCCAACTTCTTAAGATGGAAGTTTAAATCATTGATTTTAGATCTTCCTATATAAGCACAATTTTCTTCTAAGCTTTTTTTTAAAGATGTATTACATAAACTTTGTGTGATATATTTCATTATTATTTAGTTAAAAATATTGTGTAATTCCCTTTATGTTTTCTATCTTGATCAATGGATTATTTAGAAGTATGTTGCTTAACTTCCAAATAGTTGGGATTTTCTATATCTTATAGTTATTGGTTTTTAATTCTGTTGTGGAAAGAGAATATACCCTGTAAGATTTCAGTCTTTATGAATTTATTTAGACTTCTTTTATGGCCCACTCTGTTGAACTTAACCATGCACATTGAAAAATGTGCATTTTGCTGTTAGATGTGGTATTCTACAAACATTAGGAAGGCTAAAGTGCTGACAGCCTTGGGCAGTGCATTCAGGATATCCTTTTTTATGACATGCATAGTATAGAATTGTTCTCTGTGGGAAGACCAGCCTAGTTGAATCTCACTCATCTGATATCTGTTGATTGTCTTCTTTTCCTTTTAAAAAAATAATTCATCCTATATTCCTGATTCTTTGTTGGGTAA
The DNA here is from genome assembly GCF_059928025.1 of Delphinapterus leucas. Lineage (NCBI taxonomy): Eukaryota > Metazoa > Chordata > Mammalia > Artiodactyla > Monodontidae > Delphinapterus > Delphinapterus leucas. Next base: position 103,310,449 of record NC_143137.1, on the reverse strand, counting down.
TTTTGGTTTTTATCTTAAATATCATGACTGTTAAGCTGTGGAGAGTTGGAAATATGTTATTTTTCTCTGATAAGTGTAGTTTCTTTTGTTGTAGCCAGAAATTAACGTGGTCGCATTCTATTTCTTGTGCGGTATTTTCATTCTGTTCCCTGTGTATGTCAGGGGTCAGAAAGAGATGTGGGCAGGAAGAAATGACAGATCTCCTTTCTGACAATTTTCCTTCCAGGCTTCCATGGTCTACCTCCCTCTTCCATCAGCCATGGATGTCCACACTCAGCTCTCTTGTTCGCTGGGCTACTCAGACTCTGGTTTTCCCCCTGCACCTCTGCCACCTTATGCCATCCTGCCTGTGAATGCAGGAGACACACAAGAGGGCGGGCTCCCCACTGGAATCCACCAGTTTCTGTTCCATCTCCAGGGCCTCCAGGTCCAGAGTAGACAATTGTCTTCTGGGAGAAAGTCGGTCCCTGGGATTTTCCTCAGTTATAATAGGTCTTGGAAGTGCTCTCTGTCTTTATTTCACAATTTACTGTTCACTTGGTATTTGATGTTTGCTCTTCCTTCACTTAACTCTTGGAGCATCATATGCATATTCACAATATATTCTTTATTAAACCATTTAAAAATTTAAAAATTTTCCTCTTTTTTTTTTAGTATTACATTTCTTTATTTTGGTTTGGAGCCTCATTTGAGTAGGAGATATTTATTCCTTCCTTTTTCATGCTTACTTTCTTCTCAAAGATATTGCTGTTGATTTTATCTGTCACCCACATGTCCCTAGAAGAGACCAGGTCACATATATGTTTGGAGCTGTGTCTCCATGATGTGTGGGTAACACACACCAGCCAGTGTGTTTGGGTTCTGATGTGCAGTGTGCGTGCTGTCCTGGGCAGTGAGGTCCAGTACTGAGCCTGACTCTGGTCTCTGTCCTCAGGGAGGAATTTTCTTCTTTATTATCCAACAGGCACCAAACTTTTGGTCAGCATGGCCTGTCTGTAGGCTCACAACCCATCAGGCTAATGGGCTGCATACTCTTTCCTGCATTACTACTGTTTCATTTCTGTTCCATAGGAAGGTTTATCACATTTTTGAGCCCAGCTATGTTTTTTTAAATTGTCTCTTTCTATATGCTATTCATCATTTAGGAGTGGTACATTGACTGTTTAAATCTCTTGCATTATGGTGCTTGCCAGGGGTTTGGTAGAGGGAGGGAATGGGAATTTATTGTTTAATGGAGATGGAGCTTCAGGTTGGGAAAGGGGAAAATGTACTGGAGATGGATGGCGGTGATGGACACACAACAACGCGAGTGTATTTTACGCCACAGAACTCTACAATTAAAAATGGTTAAAATGGGGGCTTCCCTGGTGGCGCAGTGGTTGCGAGTCCGCCTGCCGATGCCGGGGACACGGGTTCGTGCCCCGGTCCAGGAAGATCCCACATACGGCGGAGCGGCTGGGCCCATGAGCCACGGCCGCTGAGCCTGCGCGTCTGGAGCCTGTGCCCCGCAACGGGAGAGGCCACAGCAGGGAGAGGCCCGCGTACCGCAAAAAAAAAAAAAAAAAGGTTAAAATGGTAAATGACATGTCATGCATATTTTACCACGATAAAAAAATGAAAAGAGTTGAATTTAATTATGACATGACCCTAAAATGGTTAACAATGTTGTATTGAAAACTGAACACATTTTAAAAATTATGGAGTTTAATTAAGCAAGGAAATATATTCCTATTAAAAATGCTAGTAAACCTGAAACCATATTTACTGCATGATCTAGAGCAGAAATAATCTACATTTTTTCTCATCAGTGTGAAGGATAAAATGTCAAAAAAAAAACCCAACTGGGACTGAACACAGGTCTCTGGAGACCTCACACATGTTTACAGTCATCAGTTTTCACCCTCTGAGTCTGTATTTTCAAGCAGCTACTAATCCACATAACAGGGCCATCTCCAAGCCATTCATTCCAGTTGTGTCTATAGAGGTATGATGTACTTGTTCCAAGGTCTTCCTGAAATCCTGGTACACAGACCCGTTGACCATCCAGGGGGCGGTATCCAAAAAGTCATCACTATTTTTGAACCTAATGATTCTTGTTCCGTTTTCTGTGCTCAGTTTTGGTCAGCATACTTTTACTAAGTGTCTCTGATGTGTAGGTCATTGCAGTGATTGCCAGGAAGACAAAATAATCCCTGCCTTCAAGGGGTTTGTAGTGTGTGTATTGAGCACATAAACTATACTTATGTGATTAATTCTGTAATCTTGATAAGATGCACTTTAATGTCACCAGCTAATGTTTGGGACTTTCTTCTACTTTCGTTTTTGTGTGTGTATGTGGTTGAAAATTTGCGGTTCCCAAACTGTCCACATAGAGCACATCACCTTACATCGCGTAGACCAGACCAAGGGGCTCAAGGATATTTGGTCGTGCCCTCTCAGTGCCCTGGACCAGAGGACTTGCCCACTCTCCCTTTACCATCTCCTCACTTGATCTGGATTTCCTCCTGCCCATTTTATTTCCACCCTGTCTGAAGATCTGAGTCCTAGACGGAGAAGTTGGATGCAGAGAGAAGTAGAACAATTTTCTCTATCGTTTATTAACAGCTTTATGCTCAGTCCATCAACTTGTCCATCCCTTTCATTTTCTTTGTCTTAAATTTAACTGAAAACAACCCCACCCAACTATCCTAAGTATATTTGTGAGCATCAGTCCATCTTTGGCTTTAGAATCTCTATTCACGTTTTCCCCATGCCTCTGCCCTTTAGAAGAGAAAGCACACCAGAATAGAGATGTGGATTCTACTCTTGGCTATGCCATTTATCTGTTGTGTGAATGTGAAAATTTCATCCATCTTTTTGACCCTCTGGTTTCTCCTCTGTAACGTGAGGATCGTAATAATTATGCTGGCTACCTGGTGGTGGCAGCTTGAGAGTCAAAACAAATGTGAAAACGTCCTTTGAAAACCACAAAGAAGTACAAAACTGTTGCATGTCGTTTTAGTAAAATACCATCATTTAAGTTTTATAACTCAAAGCTGGCATTCATAGCAGCATGTCTGGTAAATAAATGAGTTTGAATCTAATTAAAAGGTAACGTTCTGCTATTTTGATTCCTCTTTAAAATCATGAAGGCAGGTGTCTCCACTGGCATCCTTGGCTCGACTTTGAGAGCTTGTTTATACGGTGCTTCATCAGGGACCATCTCGACGACAATACCACGGGAATCGAAGTGAAGCCCTGGAAAATGCCATGTTAGGAAAAATAGGCAAGGACATTTCCCCAGTTTTGTTTTTTTCTTTTTAACATCTTTATTGGAGTATAATTGCTTTACAATGGTGTGTTAGTTTCTGCTTTACAACAAAATGAATCAGTTATACACATACATACATCTCCATATCTCCTCCCTCCTGCATCTCCCTCCCTCCCACACTCCATATCCCGCCCCTCTAGGTGGTCACAAAGCACTGAGCTGATCTCCCTATGCTATGCGGCTGCTTCCCACTAGCTATCTACCTTACATTTGGTAGTGTATATATGTCCATGCCTCTCTCTCGCTTTGTCACAGCTCACCCTTCCCCCTCCCCATATCCTCAAGTCCATTCTCTAGTAGGTCTGTGTCTTTATTCCTGTCTTACCCCTAGGTTCTTCATGACATTTTTTTTTCTTAAATTCCATATATATGTGTTAGCATATGGTATTTGTCTCTCTCTTTCTGACTTCACTCTGTATCACAGACTCTAGGTCTATCCACCCCAGTTTTATTTACTTCATTTTTGCCCCTTTGACAAATGAGTCAGATATTAGTAAATATAAAGTTCATTTTCAGCCCATGTGATTTATTTTAAAAGAACGCTATCCTGAAGAATATCACAGGTCCCATATCCATGACATTTAAAAGCATCTGTCTTTTCATCTCCAGAAACAGGAGCCGAGCATCACCTCCTCATCAGGAAGAGGGCACTTCCAGACAAGAGAGGCTGCATCCCCAACCCCCTGACCTGCACCAAGATCTACACAATGATGTCGATGTTTCTGTGCTTAATTCTGTGGTGAGTTAAATTCTCAGCTGATTCAGACAACTCCTTTGGTTTGTTATCCCCATTTCACCTGCAACAGGCATCCTTATAGAAATAATTCCACAAGTCTCCTACTGGCTTAATCTAATAATTCCTATGCAAGTGTCACTCTATCCCATTTCTAAAGTTATGGCTTCTGTTTATTTTGCTTCTCTTTTGTTGTACAAGAATCTGTCCCTCACGGTAAAGGAAAGTTAGTGAAAACTTGATGGGGAGAGAATTTGCAATTGACATTCTTAAAAGCCAGAGAAAAAATAAAGTCCATAAATATTAACTATGTTCACTAAAAAAACAGAATGCGGAAAAGGATGACAAACGGTAGTTCCCATTTTAAATGAGTAACAAGCAGTTAAGTAAAATTACTTTCTCACCAATCCTTACTTGCCAGCAATGCTGCAAACCCTGTCCCAGGGATTTCAATAAGATGTTTGTCTCTATTTTTGCTCTGATGCAGGTGATAATGCATGGTTAGAGACATTCTTGCTTATGTGTATGGTCCAGCATCCAGACGTCCAATATCTTTCTGGTGTTGTGAGTCAGAATTATTGAATCCTGGTCTTGGGGCCCTTCTGGAAGCCTGGTGTTTGCATATTTGATGTGGGAATGGCCTTGAGTGTTTCCCAATGCTCTCAGCCTTGCTTTGTGGGTGCTTCTGAATCTCCACGTCCTAGAGGTGACAACATGGTGTCCTGACAGCTGCACCCACCCTGCACTTCCTTAGCCAAGGGCTTAATAGCCTTAGTTTACTTTTTTTTTAATTTTATTGAAGTATAGTTGCTTTACAATGTTGTATTAATGTCTTCTGTACAGCAAAGTGACTCAATTATATATATATATATATATATTCTTTTTCATATTCTTTTCCATTATGGTTTGTTACAGAATATTGAATGTAGTTCCCTGAGCTATACAGTAGGACCTTGTTGTTTTTCCATCCTATGTATAATAGTTTGCCTCTGCTAATCCTAAACTCCCATTGCTATGGAAAACAGTATGGAGGTTCCTCAAAAAACTAAAATTAGAGCTACCATATGGTCCAGCAATCCCACTCCTGGGGATATATCTAGAAAAAAACGACAGTTCGAAACGGTACACCCACCCTTATGTTCATAGTAGTATTATTCACAATAGCCAAGACATGGAAGCTAAATGTCTACTGACAGAGGAATGGATAAAGAAGATGTGGTACATATATACAATGGAATATTACTCAGCCATATAAATGCATGAAATAATGCCACTTGCAGCAACATGGATGGACCTAGAGATGATCACACTAAGCGAGGTAAGTCAGCCTTAGTTCTCTAACCAGTAAAGTGGAGGAAATGACAGGCTCCTTTTGGATGATGAGCATGGTGTGCTCCCAGGGCTCCAGCCAGGCTCTGGTAATGAGTAACCATAATGAGCAGCCTGGTGTAGCCTCAGTTCTGTGGGAAAGCATCTCATGTAATCATTCAGCTATTTTCCTCTGCTAGAAAAAAAAAGTGTAATCCAAGAGCTGCGCCTTCTTGCCTGCATTTTCATTGATCTCTTCTAAGCTCATTTCTAACACCTCTTGCCTGGGGCTCCGCTGCTTTTGCCTCCCAACCCCAGTCCCCTTCCTAACTGTTCCTGGTAGCAGTGAGCCACACTGTGTATATTGGGGCTGAAATTCTTGGGCTTATGAAAAAGTGTTACAGAAATAGGTCCCTGGGCACTGGTATTTCTTGGAGAATTTCATGTTTATGTTTATTTTTTTGTCCTAAGTAAGGTAAGATTCTTTCAGCTCTGTGTAACAGAAAACCTCAACTGAACTTGCTTAAACAAAGGGGATTTATTATTTTATCTGACAAGAGAGGAGGGGGCCGGAGGGCCTCAGGGTTGACTAGTTCAGGGACTTAATAACTTCATCAAAGGACCTTGATACAATGCCACTCTTCCCCAGGTAAACGACCTCCTGGGCTTTTAAGCCATCTCTGATTCCATCCGCTGGGGAGCTTTATTTCCACATGTGGCGCCTGGGACCGCAGTCTATCCATCTAGAGCTATGTATTTGGATTATTCAATTGTTTATCTTGCTGGTTCAGTGGTGATCCTTATGAGGTCATAATCCATGTCCCATTCAGATGTAAAATCACAAGTGCCCTGCAAAACACAAAGCACAGACTGAGTGCCCCATAAATCCTGTCTTACGGGAAGCAAGGGAAAAAAGGCACGTGACAGAACTTCTGTTTAATATTTGGGATTGAGCAACTGGTCCCTTTGAGACATTAACGTAATTCGGGGCCTTGTGCAAACTGGAAACAGCTACACGAGAGACCCTCTGCCTCCGGTTTAGGACCTCACTCCTAGATACAGACTGAATGGCCGCGTTCCCCCCAAATTCGTGAGGTGAAACCTGGCCCCCAAGGCAATGGTCTTTGGAGGTGGGGCTTTAGGGAGCAGCTTAAGTCATGAGGGTGGAGCCGTCCTGCTGGCATTACTGTCCTCATAAAAGAAACTCTAGAAGCCCTTCCCCCTCCCACCATGTGACAGCACAGTGAGAAGACGGCCATCTGTGAACCAGGAAGGGGGCCTCACCAGACACCAGGTCTGCTGGGGTCTTGATCTTGGACTTCCAGCCTCCAGAGCTCTGAGATGAAAATGTCTGTTGTTTGTAAGCCCTGGTCCAGGGTACTCTGTTCTAGCAGCCTGGAAGGACTGCAGGACTCCCTGAACCCTGCCCCAGAATGACTCCTGTGCCGAGGCCCAGACGCCTAAGTCTAGGCTAGGTGTTGGGAGGTGGAAGAAACACGGTCCCCTCGTGCAGCTCCACAGCAGAAGATGTGGCTCCAAGATTGTCCTTGGAGGGGCTGTGGGCACCAGCGGCCCCTCGGAGTACAGTCCCACCAGGACAAGGAGCCTGATTTCCTTAATACTTATCATATAACGTTGTCTGTGACCATACGCATTTCCATCCTTTCCCCTGTGGGAGGAAGGGGTAGGGCGGAAGGACCATGGAGGGTGAAGTCAGGCATATGTGATGGGCAATCCCATCTTGCGTGAGAAACTGGCAAGTCACGTCATCTCTCTGAGCCTCAGGTTCCTCCTCTGTCCCAAGAGTGGCCACGCTGAGGTCGGGTCTGTGGTCACTGGGCTGCCGTGCTGGAGCCCCATGTGCTCTCTGTGAATCTCGGTCTCCCGCTTCCTAACAGTGAAAGGAGAGCTACCTTTTATTTAGGCCACACTTACTTCTCTCAAACCCATAAGGCTTGATCCCTGCTTAATTAGACCCTTAGAATTCACAAATCTGGTACGAGTTTGTATAATTCACGTGGAAGGTGAGAATGAGGGGAAAAAACACCGAAAACTTTGTTGGCAACAAACCCATCAATTTCCGTCCTGGTTTGTGTCTGTGGGGGAATGATGACAGTGGGAGAAAGGTCAAGGTCGCTGAGCAATGAGGGGAAGCTTTGCAGGACAATCGAGCAGAAAGGACCCTCCTCCTCTGCGGCTGCAGGGGCCCCAGGCCCTTTCCCACAGAGGAGAGCCGGTCATAGAGCATTTTTGCAGGATGTGTTCACAGAGGGGGTCCCTTTGGCCAAGTCACAAATCCAAGGCATGTTTGCACCATGTGGGGTGGAAAAGACCATCCAGGGTGATGGGGGTAACAGGAGACCTACGTGGTCTCCGGTGCTGTGCGTTCAGTGGGGCCTGGGGTGGGCAGAGGCTGGCTGAGCCCGGCACCAACACGGGAGGGCAGCAGGTGGGTCTCAGACATCGATATGGGGACCAGGTAGGACACGGGTGACACTTGAATGGCAGGGCTGGAGCCAGGCCTGTCTGACCGGTCAGCGTGGGAGGGAAAACCTGTGTCCTTTTGTCCTTAGTGAAGTGTGGCCTAGAGTTTTCCAACGGTCTCTTCATCTGACTTTATTTGGAGTTGAAAGCAAACTGAGGTGTGGCTGAGGAGCCAGGCCTGTCCCCTGAGGCCCTGATGACATTGGGTTGCTGTCCTGGGAACTTGGGGACCCACAGAGAACCTGCACATGGCTGAATGGGCCCTGCTGGGGCCTTGCCCCGCTATCCACACCTGCACGAGCCTGCGGTCTCTGGCAGTGGCTTTGGTCACTAAGGAGATGCTGTCACCGCCTGGGGTGTGGTGACCTTCCCTACCTCCAGATTCCCAAAGCCAGGGGTGGTGTCAATGGTAACAATCACAGGTGGTGATTCCCTGGCTTTTACAGCTGCTGGACACGGTGTCTAAGCTCTTGTCACCATCTCGCAATCAGATAAGTGCTGTTATTACCCCACTTTGCAGTTGAGAAAGTTGAGGTTGCAGGAGGTCAGCCAATGGCCCGAGTTCCCACAGATGGTCAAACCAGCAAAGCCAGTCTGTCCCCTTCCGTAGCTTTAACCCTGGTTGCCCACTCGGATCACCCGAAGAGAGTAAGTCCTTCACCTGGTCCCCCTCTGGCTCCACAAACCTTGACCTGGGCGGGAGGTGCCCTAGCTCTGCCATGCAGCCTGGAGCAGCCCTGTCTGCCTGGTGCCTGGGCCCCTTCCGGGCTGGCTCTCACAGTAGTCAGTGTCAAAGCCACAGGGCAGGGTCAGCACCCTTGGCTGCATTTTTCTTCAGTTAGAAGAGTTTTTTCTAGGCAATTGCAAGCATCAGGCAGGAAGAAAGGCAATCACTGTCTTTCTAAATCATTTTTCACATCCATTGCAAATGCTTTTCTGCTTTCTTCAGAAATGTCCTTTCATCTTCCCATTTTTTCCAAGGTTGTTGATCTTTTCTCCAATTCACTGGTGCTTCGCCCTTCATTCTACCTTCAGAGTTTATCTATTCAAGACTCGCGTACTGTTTCATGAAACAAACCATGTCTCATTTTCCATTAAATATTAATATCAGTATAATAGACCTGAGCCATAAGAGTTTTTAATCATCTCACTTTTGATCATTAAATCCCATTTCAGTTTATTTGTGATGTCAGTAATATGAATTATAAAAGGTTCACTGCCCAGGCTTTAGCATCACAAGAAAATTACCTTCTGCCGTGATTTCATCTCACGATTTCCCTATATGTTTACCCAGAGCATAGATAAATAGATCTGAGTCCAGACTTTTAGACAAGGTGCTATTATTAGGATGTATGAAAATCCATCTTTGCAGCCTCTAACTGGTTACAAAATGCAAGATGTGGGCTGAGGCTGACTATTGGAAACTAGAGATCATATTTCTGTCAAAGCAGGGTGATTTTAACTCCATAGGAGAAAGGAGTTGAAAAATCCCGAAGTTTCCCTATCAGACAGCATGTGAAACAGAAAAGTGAAAACCAGGAGAGAATAAGAAGACAATTTTTGTGGTAAAAAGGTGGGAAGCCCTGAAAATAATCTCTGAAAAGCCATTGTGGATTGATTCATGAGAAACCCACCTGGAGATTTAAACAGTAATCTCAACCCAGTCTTTGATGTGGGGTTCACTTCACATAACAAGGTGCCAGGTTTATTCAGGTGCTGTTCGTGTTATAAAGAGAACTCTGAGTGTTCAGGGGTCAAAACAAAGCTTTGAAACAACTGGTCTGTTCCTGAAAGCTTCCGATCGCAAGTAAACAGCAGCGTAAAGGTCTTACTGACAAATGACATCAAACTCCGACCGACTGAACGATGCCATGGCAGCTGAGCTGGGAGATGGTGGTCTGTGGAGGGCGGTGTCAGAGTCCGACGACACATACTTTAAAATATGTCGGAACTGATGAGATTCAGTGGTGGTGATGGTGACACAGCAACGTGAACATATTTAATACCACTGAACTGTACACTGAAAAATGATTAAGATGGTATATTTCATGTGTGTTTTTTAGCACAACAAAAATTTTGGAAAAAAATACATGGAAAATAACAAAAAGGAAAACTGAAAGGTATAATATTTTGTAATGACAGGTGTGTGAGGTCTGGGACATAAATGTTAAATCTATGAAAAGGCAAATATCATGAAGTAGAATGCAACATAGCATTGAATTTTTAAGAGGAAAGTTCAAAACCATTTCAAGCTATGTCAGCCCATGTGGGGTTTGATTTCAGTTTAGTTCAGAGTCTTGGGTACCCATTCATTTTCTGCTTTCTAAGTTTGTATTTTGTTTTTATCAAGACTGTGTATGCATATGGTTTAAACACTATGATCCTTCTACAAGACTTCCTATGCAAATTATGAATATGTTCACTGTCTCTGCTGCCATCGTTTCTTCCTCCCTGCAGGAAATGACCTTTAAATTCTCCACCAATTTTTTAAATATATACATTCACGTCTGTAAGTAAGGGCACACATTGCTGCTTGCTGACTTCGGCCTTAGATGTCATCTACTAGTTTCCCACCACGGAAGATGAGGACTTAGCTTACTCCTCAGCCTAGAGCCCCATACGTATAAGTTCCTATGCCTCTATCCACCCAACATCTACATCATCACTTTAGCTGGATAAGTATTTAGGGGTCCCACTATCACGATTTTATAGCTGTTATGGACAGCTGAGCTGTGTAGCACACACTAATCACTTTTTCTTTCCTTATTCTTGTTTCCTGGAGTTACTGCTTTTCTTGTCTAGTTTGCCCCTGGACTGCTCCAATGTGCATTGATCAATGGCTACATTTATTAAACAGACTCCTTCTTGGGATTTCCCTTTCCCATATTCCGAGGATTCCCATTTTTTTCTCTCCTGTCCCTCACGCCCTCCTCTTTCTTGGTTGAGTCCAAAGCTCAGAAAACTATGGCCCCCAGACATAGGTTTTTTTGTTTGTTTGTTTGTAAATCAAGTTTGACTGGGGCACGACCATGCCCATTTACCTGTGTGTTGTCCATGGCTGCTTTCAGGCTACAATGATAGTCGAGTGTGGAGACAGACAACACAGCCTCAAAGCCTAAGATATTTACTATCTGGTCCTTAACAAAAAAGTTTGCCAGACCTTCATTTACTCTATCCTTGTGTCAACGTACCTCATCTATTTCCAAAAGGTTACAGGGAAGAATATAAAGATGTTTGAGACTTTGTAGGCCTGAAATATCTCGTTTTCTATTTTCAACGACAGTTGACCCTTGAACAACATGGATTTGAGCTGCCCAGGCCAACTTATATGCAGATTTTTTTTCAGTATATATAGTACCTGTATTTTCATTGTACATATCTTTAAACGAACTAAGCGTGGGGAATAGTTTGTGTTCCATGAGAGATCACAATACGTGGAATCAAAAGAACTAGGGTTTGAGTCCCGATTCCATCCAGACTGTATCAGCTTCCTGCCTTTAGATGAATCATTTATCAATTTCTCGGTTTTAGAGGCAGAGATAGCAGTTGCCAGATTCCTTGACTGTTTGTGGGTAGGTGGGCACCCCTAACCCCTGCAGTGTTCAAGGGACAACTGTACAATTGCTGGGTTGGCTGGATAGAGAATTCTCCGTTAAAAAAAATAATTTATCTCAGGAACCTTTAATAAACATTTTATTGAAGTAATTATACAGTAAAATATAACAAATATTTACAAAACGTTCACACTTATGTAGCCATCATTCAAATCAAGATCTAGAATATTCCCAGTGCCCAGCAGCCATCCTACAGTCCCCACCATGTCATTACCCTCCCCTCAAAGGTTACCTTTATTCTGACTTTGTCACTGTAATGTTGTTTTGCCTCTTATAGAAACTTGTATTAATGGAATCACACAGTATTTTGTGTCTGTCTTCATTTTCTGAATAAAACATTTGTTAGATTCATCCTCGTGGTTGTGCTGTGCTTGCTCTATGCTGTACAGCATTTCATTGTATGAATAAATCAGACTTTATTTTTCCATTCTAGTTTTGATGGACATCTGGGTTGTTTCCAGTTTGGGGCTATAATGAACAGAGCTGTTATAAGCATTCTTGGATGTGACTGAGTGAATTTTCAGGCATTTTTATTAGGTACATAACAGGAATTTCTGAGGGACAGGGTCACACTTACACAGCTTAGTGGATGCTGCTAAATTGTCTTCCAAAGTGATAGTTCAAATTCATATGTCCATCAGCAACTTATGAGCCTTCCAGTTGATCTACATCCTCCCAACACTAGGTATGGTCTTTAAAAGATTTTATTCATTCTGATGGGTGTGTTTTGTATCTTGTTGGTTTTGTTTTGCATTTTTCTGCTGGTCAGTAATGTTGAGTTCCTTAGCATATGCTATTGATCATTTGGATATCCTTTTCTGTGAAGGATCTAGACAGCATTTGCCCATTTTTAACTGAGTTATTTATCTTTTTTTGTTGATTTGGGGTGATGCATTGAAATGACATATATGTTGGAAATTAGGTGGCCGTATTTATGTGTGGGTCTGTTCCACTGGTTTGGTTTTCTATCTTTGCATCAGTATCACAATATTTTAACCAGTATAGCTTTAGACAAGTCTTTCTAGCTGGTGGCGTAAGTGCTCCAACGTCATGTTCTTCAGAACCATCTTTGTTATTTCCATTCCTTTGAATTTTAGAAGAGCCTTATCAGCTTCCACCAAAAGTCCACTGCGATACCAGCTGAGACTTCACTGAATATATAGATCACTTCGAGGAGAATTGATTTCTGTTTTCGTCTCCCAGTCCTTGAAGGTGGAACAGCAGATTCTTATGATTTGTGAAATCTGTATTTCCAAAGTAGCCTGCTTGTTAAAATTTGTATCCCCAAATCGATACCTGTGGCATTTGGGGGTCGTTGTGGGTATGATTAGAGTGGTGACGATTTCAGGTTGCCTGGTGGACACGTTTGCAGCTGAGATAGAGCAAGGCGAGCCCCGCTTTCTTGTTTCAGCTCTCACACTAGTGGTAAACAAGCGTCATTTTCGCGGTTAATTTAGTGCCACAGTTTTCGAAGTTTTGTGCCTTTTGTTGGTGATTTTTCTGTTTAAAATGAGGTGATGGCTAGGGATGCTCAGCACAAGAAGGTTATGATGTGCCTTGTGGATAAAATACACGTGTTAGAGAAGCTGTGTTTAGTCATGGATTATAAGGGTGTTGGTCGGGAGTTCGATGTTAATGAATCAATAGCATACATTAAATAAGGTGCTTGTCAGAATGTTGTGACCAGAGGTTTGCAGGAATCTAACCTCAGGTTTCCCTGGGGAGCAACGGTTAGTATTCACTGATCCAGTGTTTGCAGACATCATAGAACATAAGTACTGCGAACAACAAGAATCGGTTGTATTTCCCACTGTAAATTTGACTTTTTGACTTAAAAAAAAAAACTGAAGTATAGTCGATTTACCATACTATATTAGTTTCAGGTGTACAGCATAGTGATTCAATAATTTTACAGATTATACTCCATTTAATGTTATTAGAAAATAATGGGTATAATTCCCCGTGCTGTGCAATACATCATTTTTGCTTACCTATTTTATACATGGTAGTTTATATCTCTTCATCCTCTATCCTCATCTTTCCCCTCCTCCCTTTCCTGTCCCTACTGCTAACCACTGGTTTGTTCTATGTATCTGTGGGTCTGTCTCTGTTTTGTTATATACATTCATTTGCTTTATTTTTTAGATTCCACATGTAAGTGATATCACAGAGTATTTGTCTTTCTCTGACTTATTTCTAAGCATAATACCCTATAGGTCCATCCATGTTGCTGAAAACGGCAGAATTTCTTTCTTTTTTATAGCTGGGTAATATTCCATTGTATGTATGTACCACATCTTCGTTATCCATTCCTCTGTTGATGGACACTTATGTTGCTTCCATGTCCTGGATTATTTCCCCCTGTAAATCTGGATCTTTAGTTTTTCTTGGCAAACTAGAGTGTGTTTCTGTGTAGAGGTTTGCACATGTTTTGTTAATGTTTGAGTTTTTTGGATGCTATGTGAAATATAACTTTCTATTTGTTTGTTACTAGTATATAGAAAATAATTCACTTTTGTATAATGATACTGTATCCAGTGACCTTAATAAATTTGCTTATTAATTCTAATAGTTTGTAGATTATTTTCAATTTTTCCCCATATACCATTATATCATTGGTGGATAATTGCAGTTTTACTTCTCTTTTTTTCCCCTCAATTTTCATCTTTTAATTTTTCTGGTCTTTATCACTCTGGCTATGACTGCCTATAAAGTATCAAATCTAAGTGGGGACAGTGGATGTGGTGGTGAATTTTATATGTCAACTTGGCTGGGCCATGATACCCAGTTTTCGGTCAAATACCAGTCTAGATGTTACCATGAAAGTAGTTTTTAGATGTGATTACCATTTAAATCAGCAGACTCTGAGTAAAGCAGATGACCCTCCACAATGTGGGTGAGCCTCATCCAATCAGTTAACAAGTAAAGGTCATAAGAGAAAAACAATGAGGTCCTCTAAGAAGCGGGGATCTGCCTGCAGCCTTCCTTCAGAGTAACATCAGTTCTCCCCTGCGTCTCCATCCTGGGGAGATGCTCTGCAGATTTCAGACTTGCAACCCCACAATCTTGTGGGCCAATTCCTTAAAATTCATCTCTCTTTCTACCAAAAATATTAATTTTTTGGTAGGTGCCATTAATCAGATTTAGGAAGTTCATTCTATTCCTAGTTTACTGATTTTTAAAAAATTATTAATAGGTATTAAATATTAGCGAAACCTTTTGTTTACTATCAGTTGTGAAGCCTGTATGATGTTTTTCCTCTGTCCTGTTAATGTGGTAAATTACAATACTGATTTTCAAATGTGAAACCAAGTTTGAAGTCCTGGAAACTTATTCATGATCTTTTAAATGTATTGGCAGTTTTAATATTTTGGGTCTCTGTTCATGAAAAGGATTGGCCATTTTTTGTAATGTCCTTGTCTGGATTTGTCATCAAGATTATAGACTCAGAAAATGAGTTGTTAATTATTCGCTCCTTTTCTATTCTCTGCAAGAGTTTGTGAAGATAGTTGTACATATTACTTCCTATTATTTTAATGCCTGTGGAATCTTTATTTCAGTGTCTCTTTTAAATAGGAATGTTGATAACTTGTATTTAATTTTTTCTTGACAAGTCTTGCTAAAGGATATCAATTACATTAGTCTTGTCTTAGATCATTCAGTCTGCTATAATACAATACCACAGACTGGGTGGCTTAGAAACAGGAGAAACTTATTTCTCACAGCTCTTGATGCTGGCGAGTCCAAGATCAATGTGCCAGCAGAGTGGGTGTCTGGTAGTTTCCTTGTTCATACGTCTGTCTTTTCACAGTGCCCTCACCTGGTGTAAGGGGTAAGCAAGAACTTTGAGTTTAATTTGAGGGAAGAGAGATGTTAGATCATTGATTTTCAGTCTGACTTCTTTTTAGCCCCCTCCTTTTTTTATACCCTATTAAGATTATCGATTTCCCTTTAAAATTGCATTAGCAATATCCCACAAGTTTTGATACATTATATTTTTATTACTATCTAGTTCAATACATTTTCTAATTTTCGTTTTGATTTTTTCTTTAATCCATGGGATATAAAGAAGTGTATTGCTTAATTGTGAAATCCTTGGGAATTTTTCTAGTTTTTTTTTTGATTTTTGATATCTAGTTTAATTCTACTGTGGTCAATCTATACTGTAGTCTTCTAAGGCTTGGTATATTGTTTATATTAGTTAATGTTCTGTGTGTACTTGAAAAGAATGTGTATTTTGCAGTTTGAGGCTAGAGTGCTTCATGTATGTCAAATAGATCAAGATTGTCAAATAGATCAAGTATTAAGAGCTACTATGCCATATTGATTTTTGTGTTTGTTTTTTCTAAAATTTACTGAGAAGATGTGTTTAAAATCTCTAAAGGTGATTGTGATTCCTTCTTTTAGTACTATTATTTTTTGATTTATATATTTTGATCCTATTAGGTACATACACATTTAGAATTGTTCTACATTTGTAAGCTTTTAAAAATTTCTTTAATACTTAGGTATATAAGCCTGCATTGTGTGAAATTAGCATAGATATACCATTTTGCTTTACCTAGCATTTGTACAACATATCTTTTTCTTTCTTTTACTTTTAACCTTTCTTATAATTTAAGGGGTGTCTTCTGATACTATCATAGTTTTTAAAAAATCCAGTCTGACAATCTTATTATTTTATTTGTAGCAATTGTTCCACTTATATTTAATGTAATTCCTAATATATTTGGGTTTTAATATAACATTTTATTAATCATTTCTGTTTTTTCTGTACAACCTCTTCTATTCTTCTCACTGCTGCTTCACATTAGCTATCAGTTTTACACTTGGTAGTGTATGTATGACCATGCTACTCTCTCACTTCGTCCCAGCTTACCCTTCCCCCTCCCTGTGTCCTCAGGTCTATTCTCTACATCAGCATCTTTATTCCCGTCCTGCCCCTAGGTTCTTTAGAACCATTTTTTTTGTTTGTTGTTTTAGATTCCATATATACGTGTTAGCATATGGTATTTGTTTTTCTCTTTCTGACTTACTTCACTCTGTATGACACTCTCTAGGTCCATCCACCTCACTACAAATAACTTAATTTTGTTTCTTTTTATGGCTGAATAATATTCCATTGTATATATGTGCCACATCTTCTTTATCCATTCATCTGTCGATGGACACTTAGCTTGCTTCCACATCCTGGCTATTGTAAATAGAGCTGCAATGAACATTGTGGTACATGACTCTTTGAATTATGGTTTTCTCAAGGTATATGCCCAGTAGTGGGATTGCTGGGTCGTATGGTAGTTCCTATGTTTAGTTTTTTAAGGAACCTCCATACTGTTCTCCATAGTGGCTGTATCAATTTACATTCCCACTAACAGTGCAAGAGGGTTCCCTTTTCTCCACACCTTCTCCAGCATTTATTGTTTGTAGATTTTTTGATGATGGTCATTCTGACCTGTGTGAGATGATATCTCAATGTAGTTTCGATTTGCATTTCTCTAATGATTAATGATGTTGAGAATTCTTTCATGTGTTCGCTGGCAATCTGTATATCTTCTTTGGGGAAATGTCTATTTAGGTCTTCTGCCCATTTTTGGATTGAGTTGTTTTCTTAGTTTCATATTGAGCTGCATGAGCTGCCTGTATATTTTGGAGATTAATCCTCTGTCAGTTTCTTTGTTTGCAAATATTTTCTCCCATTCTGAGGGATGTCTTTTCGTCTTGTTTATGGTTTCCTTTGCTGTGCAAAAGCATTTAAGTTTCATTAGGTGCCATTTGTTTATGTTTGTTTTTTTTTCCATTTCCCTAGGAGGTGGGTCAAAAAGGACCTTGCTGTTATGTATGTCATAGAGTGCTCTGCCTATGTTTTCCTCTAAGAGTTTTATAGTGTCTGGCCTTACATTTACGTCTCTAATCCATTTTGAGTTTATTGCTGTGTATGGTGTTAGGGAGTGTTCTAATTTCATTCTTTTACATGTAGCTGTCCAGTTTCCTAGCACCACGTGTTGAAGAGGCTTTCTTTTCTCCATTGCATATTCTTGCCTCCTTTATCAAAGATAAGGTGACCATAGGTTCATGGGTTTAAATCTGGGCTTTCTATCCTGTTCCATTGATCTATATTTCTGTTTTTGTGCCAGTACCATACTGTCTTGATTACTGTAGCTTTGTAGTATAGTCTGAAGTCAGGGAGCCTGATTCCTCCAGCTCCGTTTTTCTTTCTCAAGATTGCTTTGGCTATTCGGGGTCTTTTGTGTTTCCATACAAATTATGAAATTTTTTGTTCCAGTTCTGTGAAAAATGCCAGTGGTAGTTTGATAGTATTGCAATGAATCTGTAGATTGCTTTAGGTAGTATAGTCATTTTCACAATGTTGATTCTTCCAATCCAAGAACATGGTATATCCTCGCATCTGTCTGTATCATCTTTAATTTCTTTCATCAATGTCTTATAGTTTTCTGCATACAGGTCTTTTGTCTCCTCAGGTAGGTTTATTCTTAGGTATTTTATTCTTTTTGTTGCAATGGTAAATGAGAGTGTTTCCTTAACTTCTCTTTCAGATTTTTCTATTTCTTCCTGGTTCAGTCTCGGGAAGTTGTGCTTTTCTAAGAATTTATCCATTTCTTCCAGGTTGTCCATTTTATTTGCATATAGTTGCTTGTAGTAATCTCTCATGATCCTTTGTGTTTCTGCACTGTCAGTTGTTACTTCTCCTCTTTCATTTCTAATTTTATTGATTTGAGTCTTCTCCCTTTTTCTCATGATGAGTCTGGCTAGTGGTTTATCAATTTTGTTTATCTTCTCAAAGAACCAGCTTTTAGTTTTATTGATCTTAGCTATTGTTTCCTTCATTTATTTCTGATCTGATCTTTATGATTTCTTTACTTCTGCTAACTTTTGGGTTTTTGGGTTCTTCTTTCTCTAATTGCTTTAGGTGCAAGGTTAGGTTGCTTATTTGAGATGTTTCTTGTTTCTTGAGGTAGGATTGTATTGCTATAAACTTCCCTCTTAGAAATGCTTTTGCTGCATTCCACAGGTTTGGGAGTGTCATCTTTTCATTTTCATTTGTTTCTAGGTATTTTTTTTTATTTCTTCTTTGAGTTCTTCAGCGATCTCTTGGTTATTTAGTAGTGTATTGTTTAGCCTCCATGTGTTTGTATTTCTTACAGATTTTTTTCCAGTAATTGATATCTAGTCTAATAGAGGTGTGGCTGGAAAAGATACTTGATACGATTTCAATTTTCTTAAATTTACCAAGGGTTGATTTGTGACACAAGATATGATCTATCCTGGAGAATGTTCCATAAGCACTTGAGAAGAAAGTGTATTCTTTTGCTTTTGGATGGAATGTTCTATAAATATCAATTAAGCCCATCTTGTTTAATGTATCATTTAAAGCTTGTGTTTCCTTAATTATTTTCATTTTGGATAATCTGTCCATCGGTGAAAGTGGGGTTTTAAAGTCCCCTACTATGATTGTGTTACTGTCAATTTCCCCTTTTATGGCTGTTAGCATTTGCCTTATGTATTGAGGTGCTCCTATGTTGGGTGCATAAATATTTACAACTGTTATATCTTCTTCTTGGATTGATCCCTTGATTGTTATGTAGTGTCCTTCTTTTTCTCTTGTAATAGTCTTTGTTTTAAAGTCTATTTTGTCTGATATGAGAATTGCTACTCCAGCTTTCTTTTGATTTCTATTTGCATGGAATATCATTTTACATCCCTTCACTTTCAGTCTGTATGCGTCCCTAGGTCTGAAGTGGGTCTCTTGTAGACAGCATATATACAGGTCTTGTTTTTGTATCCATTCAGCCAGTCTATGTCTTTTAGTTGGAGCATTTAATCCATTTACATTTAAGGTAGTTATCAATATGTGTGTTCCTATTACCATTTTCTTAATTGTTTTGGGTTTTTTATTGTAGGTCTTTGCCTTCTCTTGTGTTTCCTGCCTAGAGAAGTTCCTTTAGCATTTGTTGTAAAGCTGGTTTGGTGGTGCTGAATTCTCTTAGATTTGGCTTGTCTGTAAAGGTTTTAATTTCTCTGTCAAATCTAAATGAGATTCTTGCTGGGTAGAGTAATCTTGGTTGTAGGTTTTTCCCTTTCATCACTTTAAATATGTCCTGCCACTCCCTTCTTGCATGCAGAGTTTCTGCTGAAAGATCAGCTTTTAACCTCATGGGGATTCCCTTGTATGTTATTTGTTGCTTTTCCATTGTTACTTTTAATATGTTTTCTTTGTATTTAATTTTTGGTAGTTTTATTAATATGTGTCTTGGCATTTTTCTCCTTGGATTTATCCTGTATGGAACTCTATGCTCTTCCTGGACTTGACTGACTATTTCCTTTTCCCTCTTAGGGAATTTTTCATCTATAATCTCTTCAAATATTTTCTCAGTCCCCCCCTTTTTTTTTTCTTCTTCTGGGACCCATGTAATTCTAATGTTGGTACATTTAATGTCCCTGATGTCTCTGAGACTGTGCTCAATTCCTTTCATTCTTTTTTCTTTATTATGCTTTGTAGTGATTTTTTCCAGTATTTTATCTTCCAGGTCACTTATCCATTCTTCTGCCTTAGTTATTCTTCTATTGATTCCTTCTAGAGAATTTTAAATTTCATTTATTGTGTTGTTCATCATTGTTTGTTTGATCTTTAGTTCTTCTAGGTCCTTGTTAAACATTTCTTCTGTTTTCTCCATGCTGTTTCCAAGATTTTGGATCATCTTTACTATCATTACTCTGAATTCTTTTTCAGGTAGACTGCCTATTTCCTCTTCATTTGTTAGGGTTGGTCGATTTTTACCTTTCTTCTTCACCTGCTGTGTATTTCTCTGTCTTCTGATTTTGCTTAACTTACTGTGTTTGGGGTCTCCTTTTCGCAGGCTGCAGGTTTGTGGTTCCTGCTGTTTTTGGTGTCTGCCCCCAGTGGGTAAGGTTGGTTCAGTGGGTTGTGTAGGCTTCCTGATGCAGGGGACTGGTGCCTGTGTTCTGGTGGATGAGGCTGTTTCTTGTCTTTCTGGTGGGCAGGATACTGTCTGGTGGTGTGTTTTGGGGTGTCTGTGAATTTATTATGATTTTAGGCACCCTGTCTGCTAATGGGTGGGTTTGTATTCCTGTCTTGCTAGTTGTTTGGCATAGGGTGTCCAGCACTGTAGCTTGCTGGTCGTTGGGTGGACCTGGGTCTTTGCATTGAGTCAGAGATCTCTGAGAGAGCTTCCGCTGTTTGATATTACATGGGGCCCTGAGGTCTCTGGTGGACCAATGTCCTGAACTTGGCTCTCCCACCTCAGAGGCTCAGGCCTGACACCTGGCTGGAGCAACAAGACCCTGTCAGCCACACGGTCAGAAGAAAAGGGAGAAAAAGAAAGAATGAAAAAAACCAAATAAAATAAAATAAAACTATTAAAATAA
Source organism: Delphinapterus leucas (assembly GCF_059928025.1). NCBI lineage: Eukaryota > Metazoa > Chordata > Mammalia > Artiodactyla > Monodontidae > Delphinapterus > Delphinapterus leucas. Next base: position 103,289,595 of record NC_143137.1, on the reverse strand, counting down.
AAAATATTATTAAAAATAAAAATGTAATTAAAAAAAAAGAAAGAAGAGAGCAACCAAACCAAAAAGCAAATCCACCAATGATAACAAGTGCTATAAACTATACTAACAAAAACAAACAAAAAGAAACGGACAGGGGCTTCCCTGGTGGTGCAGTGGTTGAGAGTCTGCCTGCTGATGCAGGGGACGCGGGTTCATGCCCTGGTCCGGGAAGATCCCACGTGCCGCGGAGCAGCTGGGCCCGTGAGCCGTGGTCGCTGAGCCTGTGCATCCGGAGCCTGTGCTCCGCAACGGGAGAGGCTGCAGCGGTGAGACGTCCGCGTACTGGAAAAAAAAAAAAAAAGAAACAAACAGACAGAACCCTAAGACAAATGGTAAAAACAAAGCATTACAGACAAAATCACACAAAGAAACATACACATACACACTCAGAAAAGGAGAACAAGGAAAAAAATAGATATATATATTAAAAAAAATAAAGCAAGAGAGCAACCAAACCAATAAACAAATCTACCAATGATAGTAAGCTTTATGTACTAAACTAAGATAAACATAAAACCAGAAACAAATTAGATGCAGAAAGCAAACCCCAAGTTTACAGTTGCTCCCAAAGTCCACCACCTCAATTTTGGGATGATTCGTTGTCTGTTCAGGTATTCCACAGGTGCAGGTACGTCTAGTTGATTGTGGAGATTTAATCTGCTGCTCCTGAGGATGCTGGGAGAGATTTCCCTTTCTCTTCTTTGTTCACACAGCTCCCGGGGTTCAGCTTTGGATTTGGCCCCGCCTCTGCATGCAGGTCTCCTGAGGGTGTCTGTTCCTCACTCAGACAGGACGGGGTTAAAGGAGCCGCTGATTAGGGGGCTCTGACTCACTCAGGCCGGGGAGAGGGAGGGGTATGGAATGCGGGGCGAGCCTGCGGTGGCAGACACTGGAGTGACGTTGCAACACCTTGAGGCACAACGTGTGTTCTCCCCAGGAAGCTTTCCCTGGATCACAGGACCCTGGCAGTGGCAGGTTGCACAGGCTCCTGGGAGGGGAGGTGTGGATAGTGACCTGCGCTTGCACGCAGGTTTCTTGATGGATGCAGCAGCAGCCCTAGCATATCATGCCAGTCTCTTATTTCCGCACTGATAGTCACGGCTTGCGCCTGTCTCTGGAGATCGTTTAGGCAGTGCTCTGAATCCCCTCCTCTCGTGCACCCTGAAACAATTGTGTCTTGCCTCTTAGGCAGTTCCAGACATTTTCCTGGACTCCCTACCAGCTAGCTGTGGCACACTAGCCTCCTTCAGGCTGTGTTCACACAGCCAACCCCAGTCCTCTACCTGGGATATGAACTCTGAAGCTCAAACCTCAGCTCCCAGCCCCGCCCATCCCGGCGGGTGAGCAGACAAGCCTCTCAGGCTGGTGAGTGCTGGTCAGCACCTATCCTCTGTGCGGAAATCTCTCCACTTTGCCCTCTGCACCCCTGGTGCTGCGCTGTCCTCCATGGCTCCAAAGCTTTCCCCTGTCCACACCCCATCTCTGCCAGTGAAGGGGCCTCCTAGTTTGTGGAAACTTTTCCTCCTTGATAACTCCCTCTCAGAGGTGCGGGTCCCGTCCCTATTTTTTTATCTCTGTTTTTTCTCTTTTCTTTTGCCCTATGCAGGTACATGGGGAGTTTCTTGCCTTTTGGGAAGTCTGAGGTTTTCTGCCAGCATTCAGTAGGTGCTCTGTAAGAGCTGTTCCACGTGTAGATGTATTTTTGATGTATTTGTGGGGAGGAAGGTGATCTCCACGTCTTACTCCTTGCCATCTTGAAGCTATTGGGATGTTTCCTTAATTTCTCTTTCTTCTCTTTCATTGTTAGTGTATAGGCATGCAAGAGATTTCTGGGCATTAATTTTGTATCCTGCAGCTTTACCAAATTCATTGATAGCTCTAGTAGTTTTCTGGTGGCATCTTTAGGATTCTCTATGTATAGTATCATGTCATCTGCAATCAGTGACAGTTTTACTTCTTCCTTCCCCATTTGTATTCCTTTTACTTCTTTTCCTTCTCTGATTGCCATGGCTAGGACTTCCAAACTATGTGAATAAGAGTGGTGAGAGTGGACATCCTTGTCTTGTTCCTGATCTTAGAGGAAATGATTTCAGTTTTTCACCCTTGAGAATGATGTTTGCTGTGGGTTTTTTGTATATGGCCTTTATTATGTTGAGGGAAGTTCCCTCTATGCTCACTTTCGGGAGAGTTTTTTTTTTATCATAAATGGGTGTTGAATTCTGTCAAAAGCTTTTTCTGATTCTGTTGAGGTGATCATATGGTTTTTATTCTTCAATTTGTTAATATGGTGTATCACATTGATTGATTTGTGGATATTGAAGAATCCTTGTATACCTGGGATAAATCACACTTGATCATGGTGTATGATCCTTTTAATGTGTTGTTGGATTCTGTTTGCTAGTATTTTGTTGAGGATTTTTGCATCTATATTCATCAGTGATATTGGCCTGTAGTTTTCTTTTTTTGTAGTATCTTTGTCTGGTTTTGGTGTCAGGGTTATGGGGCCTCCTAGTATGAGTTTGGAAGTGTTCATTCCTCTGCAATTTTTTGGAAGAGTTTGAGAAGGATGGTCGTTAACTCTTCTGTAAATTCTTGATAGAATTCACCTGTGAAGCCATCTGGTCCTGGACTTTTGTTTGTTGGAAGATTTTTAATCGCAGTTTCAATTTCATTACTTTTGATTTGTCTGTTCATATTTTCTATTTCTTCATGGTTCAGCATTGGAAGGTTATAGCTTTCTAAGAATTTGTCCATTTCTTCCAGATTGTCCATTTTATTGGCATAGAGTTGCTTGTAGTAGTCTCTTATGATGCTTTGTATTTCTGTGATGTCTGTTGTAACTTCTCCTTTTTCATTTCTAACTTTATTGATTTGAGTCCTCTTCCTCTTTTTCTTGATGAGTCTGGCTAAAGGTTTATCAATTTTGTTTATCTTCTCAAAGAACCAGCTTTCAGTTTTATTGATCTTTGCTATTGTTTTCTTTGTTTGTATTTCACTTACTTCTGCTCTGATCTTTATGATTTCTTTCCTTCTACTAATTTCGGGTTTTGTTAGTTCTTCTTTCTCTAGTTCCTTTAGGTGTAAGGTTAGATTGTTTATTTGAGATTTTTCTTGTTTCTTGAGGTAGGATTTTATTGCTATAAACTTCCCTCTTAGAACTTCTTTTGCTGCATTCCATAGATTTTGGATTGTCGTGTTTTCATTGTCATTTGTCTCTCGGTATTTTTTGATTTCCTCTTTGATTTCTTCAGTGATCTCTTGGTTATTTAGTAACACATTGTTTAGCCTCCATGTGTTTGAGTTTTTTATGTTTTTTTCTCTGTAATTGATTTCTAATCTCATGGCATTGTGGTCGGAAAAGATGCTTGATATGATTTCAATTTTTCTTAAATTTACCGAGGCTTGTTTTGTGACCCAAAATGTGATCTATCCTGGAGAATATTACATGTGCACTTGAGAAGAAAGTGTAATCTGCTGTTTTCGGATGGAACGTCCTATAAATGTCAATTAAATCTATGTGGTCTAATGTGTCATTTAAAGCTTGTGTTTCCTTATTAATTTTCTGTATGGATGATCTGTCCATTGGTTTAAGCGAGGTGTTCAAGTCCCCCACTATTACTGTGTTACTGTTGATTTCCTCTTTTATAGCTGTTAGCATTTGCCTTATGTATTGAGGTGCTCCAATGTTGGGTGCATATATATTTATAATTGTTATATCTTCTTAGATTGATCCTTTATCATTATGTAGGGTCCTTCCTTGTCTCTTGTAACATTCTTTATTTTAAAGTTTATTTCATCTGATATGAGTATTGCTACTCCAACTTTCTTTTGATTTCCGTTTGCATGAAATATCTTTTTCCATCCCCTCACTTTCAGTCTGTATGTGTCCCTAGGTCTGAAGTGTGTATCTCTTTTTAAAAAGCAGTTAATTAATTTATTTATTTATTTATTTATTTTTGGCTGCGTTTGGTCTTTGCCGCTGTGCGCAGGCTTTCTCTAGTTGTGGCAAGGAGGGCTACTCTTTGTTGCTGTGTGTGGGCTTCTCTTTGTGGTGTCTTCTCTTTGTTATGGAGCACAGGCTCTAGGCACGCAGGCTGCAGTAGTTGTGGCACACGGGTTTAGTTGCTCCTCAGTATGTGGGATCTTCCCGGACCAGGGCTCAAACACATGTCCCCTGCATTGGCAGGTGGATTCTTAACCACTGCACCACCAGGGCATTCCCTGAAGTGTGTCTCTTGAAGACAGCATATATATGGGTCTTGATTTTGTATCCATTCAGCAAACCTGTGTCTTTTGGTTGGGACACTTAATCCATTAACATTTAAGGTAATTATCATTATGTATGTTCCTATTACCATTTCCTTAATTGTTTGGGGTTTGCTTTTGTAGGTCCTTTTTTCTCTTGTTTTTCCCACTTAGAGAAGTTCACATATTAGTCCCCTAATATATGAACACGTCACCTTGAAATAGACTGGTCTGTTTCCCTACTGCCCTAACCGCTAGGGTGCAACTCTTCTTGAGTCTTATTTGAAACTCTAGAGTGCTTACCAGTGTTCTTTCTCCTTGGCAAGCCCTAAAATCCAATTTTTGTCTCCCTAGCACCATGAGACCTCCAAATTCTTTGATTTTGAAGCCACTGTTCTGGTTTTACCTGCTTTGTCCTACAATGCACAACTTAGGAGTTGGCAAATGCCTTTAGAGGAACTCACATGTGGAATATCAAGCTCATTTCTTTTTGATTCCCTTTTGTCTAGGAGCTCACCTCACTAAAACCTTGTCTCCTTGGTAGCCTTGAACCCCAGTTTTTGTGTCTCCCTGCCCAATGGTCTGCAGTAAGTTCTCGGACATCGTGTTTGGTTAAACGTTTTGCTGCTATTCCCCATCTGTGAGGGAATACTGTGGCAAATAAGGTCTCACCTCAGTCTTTTCTTCCTTTTGTAAAGATCTCGTGCTCTCAAATGCTGACTCCTTCTGTTATTCTCCAGTACTTTCAAAAGGTGGTTTTTTCATTTTGGTAGGATAGTTTGTTCTAATCCAGTTATTTCATCACAGATAGAAGTTCATTCTAGTGAACTTTACAGAATTTGATCTTTTAGTCTCTGAGGTTGCTGTTTAGGAGTCAATGTCATTTTGATTCTTTACCTTTTGTAAAAGGCATGTTTAGTTTATAGTGTCTTTCATGTTTTCTATATTTTAATGATGTATGGCTACTTGTTCTACAAATTTTTGAGAGAAGATTGATGAAATCTCCAACTGTGATTGTGGATTTGTCTATTTTTACCTTTAGTTTGCTTTATATATTTTGAAACTCTGTTATCGGGTGCATATATATTTAAGATTTCTATGCCTTCTTGATAAATTTATCCCTTATTACTCTGTAATGTCATTGCTTGGCTTCTCATATTATTCCTAGTTCTAAAATCTACCTTGTTGAATATAAATCTAGTTACTTCAGCTTCCTCATGATCAGTGCATGCATGGCATATCATTTTACATCCTTTTCACTTTTAGTGTATCTGTGTCTTTGTATTTAAAATTGGTTTCTTGTGAATAACATAGTTAGATATTGATTTTTTAATGCAGTCTGACATCCTTGATTTGTTGGAAACAGAAATTATTGGGGTATACCCTAGACCTACTAAACTAAAAACTTCACATAATTCTGGTTTATGCTAAAGATTGAGAACCATATCTCTAGGTTTAACAATATACATGTATATCTTATCACAGTCAACTTTTAAATAATATTATATAATGTAAGTGTCTTACAGCAGTATAATCTTTTACTCTCCTCCTGTTTTTTATGCTAAATTATTAGACATTTTATTCTACATATGTTATAAATCCCAAGAGATATTGCTATAATTTTTCCTTTAAATGGTCAATTTACTTTTAAAAATTTTTAAATAAGAGAAAAATTGAAATGAAAAAATAAAATTTCTAACAGTTTCTTTCTTTGTGTAGATCTATATTTCCATCTAGTATCATTTTCATTTTGTCTGAAGAATGTCCTTTAAATTCTCTCAGATTTTATTTACCTGCAAAAGTATTTCACTTTTAATTTAGAAATGTATTTTCACTGAGTATGATATTCTAGAATGATGGATTGTTTTTCTTTTAAGCATTTTAAAGATGCCATTACATCATCTTCTGACTTGAATAGATTCTGATAGGAAATTTGTAATAATTCTTTTTTTTTTCTACATATATTTTTTTCTGGATGTGTTAAGATTTTTATGTCAATAATTTTATCAATTTAATTATGGTGTACTTGGTGTGTGTGTGTGTGTGTGTGTGTGTGTGTGTGTGTGTTTATCTAATTTGGGGTTGATTGAGCTTCTTGGATCTATGGAATATAGTTTTCATCAAAGTTGGAAAAGTTTTCAAATATTTTTTGTTCCTTTCTTTCTCTTCTTTCTTTCTGGAACGCCAGTGACACATATTTTACACCATTTGCTGTTGTTCCAAAGGTCACATAAGCTTTTTTCTCTTTCTTTCTCTTATCCTTTTCTGTCATCTTTTTTCCTTTGTTTTAGTTTCAGTAGTTTATGTTGCTATTTCAAGTTTATTGATCTTTATTTCTTCAGTGTTTAATTTGCTTTTAATCTCAGCTAGTGATTTTTTTATTATATTTTTTTCTGTAGATGTTCCATTTAGTTCTTTTGTATGTCATCTATTTTTCTTAATTGTGTTCATGTTTTTCTTTACATCTTTGAGCATATTTGAAATTTTTTCAATAGCTATTTTAGGGTTCTTGTCTGCTAATTTCAGGACTTTTTGGTCATTTCTGGTTCTGTTTCTATAGGCAGGTTATAGTTCACAGCTTTGTGCTTCTCTGTGTGTCTAGTCAGTTTTTATTAGATTCTGGACATGTGAAACTTTGTTCTATTTCTACGTCATGAATCTTTCAGAGTCACTACTGAATGTTGCATGTATTCATCAAGGTCTCTGCTCTGGCTGATGGGAATTAAGCACAGTGTGGATTCTGAGAGTTGTTTGGTGTATAGCTACCCACTTCTTTCCCCAGTGGTGGTTCTTTGCCAGTCTTCTGAAGTTTATGCATACCTGAATTTGTGTTATGACAAAGACTTAACTCCTTAACTCTACATTACTGGATTCTTTCTCTGTTTAACTCACCTCTTTCTTGAACTGTGCCCTGCAGATTGTAGCTGCTTTAGCCTCATTGAACTTTAATTTGTTTCATCTGCTCAGTGAGACTCCCAGGCACTGTTTAAGTTCTATAGATTGTTTGCTACAATCTAATCATTCCCTCCACAGAGAAAAACAGGGTAATCATAGGATCTGTCTTATTTCTCCCCTTCTCTCAGGGACCATAATTCTGTGCCACTTGTTGCCCAATGTCCAAAAAATTGCTTCATATATTTTGTCCAGTTTTCTAATTATTTATAATAAAAGAGTAGTCAGGTACTTCTTCAGGTGATGAAGTGGAAACCATACTATGTTTTTGCCAGTGTTAATAAATGGATATTATTGGTTAACATGATTCAGACCTGTTTTTTTAAAAAAATCTACCATCAATGTATTCTCAACTGACAATTTAAGGGCCATACCCTTCTAGGTTAAAATTTGCTGTGAGTTGCAATGAATCTTTGACCCAAGATTTTCAGGAAATATTTCTGAGGTTCACTCTGACTGTTGGCTTAGATGGTGCACTTATCTCTAAAAGGATCACTGTGGCTACAGCACTGCAATGCTTTGCTTGACTTGGGGTTGGTTCCATGCTCCACTCCTCGTGTGGACTCAGAGCTTTTTCTAGAGCACAGGGCATATGTGCTAAGGAACTAAACAAAAAATATCCACTGCCAGTCATGAAGGCACATCAGCAGCTCTTGTGCTGGGCCTTCCTACTTCTATCAAAAGCCCTCTCAACCATTAAAAAAAAAAACAAAACAGGACCACTTTCTCCCTGGTCACTGCTTTCCAATCATCATGTCCATCTTTGGGGCCCTAAGAGGCATAACAGCCTTGCACTCCAGGTTCCTGTGCATATGCCCCTATGTCCAGACACCCTTCCTTTACCTCTTTACCTGTTTCACTAAGGTCAGGTTTCAGATAAAGTGTCATTTGTTCAGGAACTCTTCCCTGAAAGCCGGTCCTGGTTATGGGATTCTCTTAAGGAGCTACAGTGGACTCCTACTGTATGTAATAATTTCCGTAGCTGTCAGGTTGAATGTTGGCACATTTGATAGACCTTAATCTCCATGACAGAAGGGATCTGTGTGTTTTGTTCACCACGGTGTAACGAGGACCTAGCAGAGTGCATTGTATACGCTGGTTGTTCCATAGATATTTAACTCCTGAATGGATTCCTGAAGCAGTGACAAAGTGTATGCACAGCTGGTTCAAATTTTAGCATTGCTATTTAATAGCTGTGTGACTTGGATGAATTACTTAGCTCCCCTGTGCCTTTGTTTCCTCATCTGGTATAATAAGAGAACCTGCCCATAGTGTTGCTGTGGGTGGTAAGTCAGTGTCTAGGGGCTGAGAACACGCCTGTCTGCTGTGAACTGTTGTCAGGTGGTTCAGGCCACTAAAAAGGGTCACTGAACGTGGACAATGACAGCTGGATAAAACCCTGAGGGTCTCTAGTGTCTCATGGCTCTAGCTTTACATTTCATAAATCAGGGACTCTGCATGTTAATGATGACCCGTGACAGGTTCAGGGGTGGCCCAAGTGGGTCTAGAACCTCAGACCTCTGACTTTCCTCTTACCCCGATGCTCATCCCTGAGCTGGGCCAACAGCCTGGAATGGGATGGTCTCACCCTCCAGGGTGAGGTGGGAGCCAGATGGGTAAGTGGACCTTTTCCTCTCTACCACTTGTACCTGAACTGAGCAGGTGAACATGTGTCCTCAGGAAGACCTGGGACATGCCCCAGGAGCCACTGCACTTTCGCCTGGGCAAAGAGCCCTCTCAAACCATTTTGTAAATATTAAAAATATTTGAATGTATAGCCTTTCCAAATGCGTTAAATAGCACGGGTATAATTAGTTATTTCCCAGCTACATGTGGCTTCTCTAATTTGATGGTGCGTTCGTCCTTTCACACACACTCAGTAACCTGAAAGATTCAGGCTTTCTCATCTCCTTCCTAATTATTGGGGAGGATTATCATGATTTGACAGGAATATCTGATTTTATGCATCTTGTCTGTACAGCTGCCAAAAGTTTCTAGTTCACATTCAACCACATGCCTCAAAGATGAATTTTGATAATACAATCATTCAATTACATTCGCCTTAAGATTCACGGCATGGCTTGGGCTGTGATTTGGGAGTGATTGTTAATATAAATCCACTTTGGAGAGAGATCCAAGTACAAATTACAGAATGTCAGGGTGCAATTTGGTTTTTGAAGGATTTTTTTTAGCTGTTATAAATAATGAAGGATGCTGAAGATACATATTTGATTGGATATAATTAAAATTCCCAAGGTTCTGGTTTTTAAAAGCTGCATCTGCCTGTTGTCTGCTGAGATTTTGAGGTGACTGGAATACTTAGACGATGTGCTTTATTCTGTTTTCTCTCTTTCCTATTTCTGCCCTCCTTCCCACCACCTTCATCCTGCCCACCTCGCAATCAATTCCTCAACTCTTAAACTCTGATATCAAACACAGTCCTGGGTGCTGGGGAGAAGAGACCCACGAGAGAATTGACAGAATCAAATATGATAAGAGGCTGTCACAATGCATAGGGCACCTAACCCTGCAGGGGGTGGGGGTCAGGAAGGCTTTCTGAGGGTTCACCTGAGCCACAGGGGAGGGTCAAGTCTGCATGTCCAGATGTTGATGCCAAAACTAGCCTCTGTACCCCGACACTGAATTAAATCTCAGAGACAGAGTTCTGGGTGAAGTAGAAAAGAATAGCTTTATTGCTTTGCCGGGCAAAGGGAACCACCAGGTTAATGCCCTCAAAACTGTGTGTCCCGACCTGGAGGGGGTAGTGAGGAGTTTTATAGGAATGGTTCAAAGGGGGTGGGATCAGCTCATGAACATTCTTCTGATTGGTTGGTGGTGAGGTAAGTGGGAGTCGGCATCATCAACCTTCTGGTTCCAATCGGTCTGGGATCTACATGCTTGTGGGCAGCAGACAGTTAACTTCTCCCACATGGTGGGGGTTTCATCCTCTGCAAAAGAGCTCAAATATATTGTTCTGTGTGTATCCCTTGAAGGGGAACCAGGACCCTGCCCCCAGGCTGCACTATTGTTTCCTGACTGCTCCTCCCTTGTCTCTGCATCCCCTCCCTTCCCTGATTAGCAACTGTTTGAACCTGCCCGTTGGAACTCAGGGAAGGTCATGGAGGCTGTGGTCGATTCCCTACAAACGAGAAACAGGGAACACAGAAAGGCTTCCATGCCCAGGAGCCCCACAGGGTCCTGCTTGGTTTCATTGGGACACTGCCCCCTCACACTATCATTCCAGGACTTCAAAATATTTGCAGATTGGCAACAGACGTTCTGGGGCTCATATGATTTAGATAAAACCAAGGATAATGGAAACTAAACATCATTCAGTGCCTCTCTCTCTCTCTCTAATTTGCAAAGAAATAAATTTTGTTCTGTGATTCCAGCAATGCCCTCAATATTCTCTTTCCCCCTTAGGTGTCACTCTGCTTTTTTCTCTTCACACTGCAAACATCCACTTACTCTTTTCCTGGTCCCCTATTCAGGACCAGGTATTAGGAATAGCTCAAGCCAACTAATTCTTACTCATGTGTAAATGACTGTTAAGAATCATTTCTTCTTAGGGTATTTTTACAGGTGCATAGAATCCTTAAGGCAGATAAAATCATGTCTTCTTACGTGAGTGCGGGACCAAAGGTTCGGAGAGTCTTTCCGGACAGGGGAAAGAGGCTCCAGGAGAGCATAAATGTGCTAAGGCCCCAAGTCTCCTGCACAGATATCAGAGGACTCCAGAGGTCTGCAAGCAGTGAAGTTGATTTGATGAACTCCCAAGTCTAGAACAACTGGCATCAAAGTGATGTTTAGTGGGTTGAAGAGGGTGAGGTTTATGGCCCTAGGTTGGGGTCTATTTGAAATGTAGGGAGAGCCTGTGGTCCTGAGAGCTGATGAGGGATAGTTCATCCCTGGGGAGGGAGTGCAGTTCACTCCTGTCTGAAGGAGGCCCAGACTAAGCCCTGGTTTCAGACAGTTGTTATTCTACGCTTTTATCACTTTGCTTTACATTGTTCTTTGTTTCTAACAACACATTGCAAGTGATTATTGATTACAGATAGCATCAACAATTTCGCTAACATCTTTCTGTTTTTTTCTTATGGGGAGATACCTTGATCTTTTTTTTTGGCCACGTGGCATGGCTTGCAGGATCTTAGTTCCCCAACCAGAGGTTGAACCCCGGCCCTTGGCAGTGAAAGCTCAGAGTCCTAACCACTGGACCACCAGGAAATTCCCAATAACTCGATTTAAAAACAAAACAGGGCTTCCCTGGTGGCGCAGTGGTTAAGAATCTGCCTGCCAATGCAGGGGACAGGGGTTTGAGCCCTGGTCCGGGAAGACCCACATGCCGCAGAGCAACTGAGCCTGTGAGCCACAACTGCTGAGCCTGTGCTCTAGAGCCCGTGAGCCACAACTACTGAAGCCCGTGCACCTAGAGCCCATGCTCCGCAACAAGAGAAGCCACCGCAAATGAGAAGCCTGCGCACCGCAATGAAAGAGTGGCCCCTGCTCGCCACAACTAGAGAAAGCCCACATACAGCAACAAAGACCCAACGCATCCATAAATAAATAAATAAATAAATAAATTTATTAAAAAACAAAAAAGCAAAAAGCAAAACATGCATCAAGGAATGAGTCTCCAGGAGCAGTTTTGTTCCAAATGTTGGAATTAAATTGAACTTCCCCTTCTAAGACACGTTACCTGGAGTTTTTCCCTCTCATTTTTAAAGAAATGATTACCCTATTTCAGAAGGTATACGAGGGAAGAAGTGAGTATGAGGGACTGAGAAATGAGTTTGTCTTCCCACAGGTGGTATCTATCACTGGGAACCAGAAGGAGAAAGAAAGTTTACCCTCAGCTTGTATTTTTTAAAACCCAAAACTGTTGTTTTAGAGGATAAGGTAAGATTTAATTTAGAAAGAAAACACCACTCCATTGAGCCTCCACATTTATAAAAATGAGGCCGTGTATAGCAAGGGCCCCAGGATTTGAAACTCCACTCTTCCTGGGTCTGCCAGAGGCCCATGGCTTTGGAAGCGCCTCGCTGGGTTGGGGTTGGCTGGGTTCTCCCCAGGAGGCGCGGAGGTTGAATCTCATCGCTTGAAAGGGACCTTCGTGCATGTGACAAGATCTGGTGTTTTAAGGCATCAGTGATCATGTGCAACTATTTTCAAGTTTCTGCGGCTGCCTGACCCTGAGTCCCGCCGCCCAGCTGCTTTCCAGACCGCAGACGTGAAATCTGACTCTGCGTGGAGGCGTGTCAGCCGGTTGTAACAGCTGTGGAGCATCATGGGTGCGCCTTGACCCTGGAGGTGGTGAAGGCCAAGGGGAGCCTTGTTTAGAAGGCTTGGAGGAGATGGTCTGGCCCGGGAGCTTGCGTGGGGCGGGGTGGGGGGTGGGGTCCTGTCCTGGAGGTCGGTGTCCACAGGGACTGCTGCTGTAGGTAGAGACCCCTGGAGAGCGGGGGTCAGGCAGAGGAGGGGCGGATGCCTAGGAGAGTCCCCAGGGATACTTAAAGCCGGTCCATAAATGCGCTCGTTTCATCCAAAATGTTTCCAAACAGTTGCATGTAAATCGCACTGCTACAGAGGAAAGAAGCCTAATAATTCTTGATGAACTTGCCATTTTTAAAGAAAACGTTTTGTAAAATCACCCTGAATTCGCCCTCCGTGTATTCGAATCTGCTTCAGGATATGATCCCAGGGCACAGGGCAGCTGAGTGGGAGTGGAAATTCAAAGTCTCCTGTCCCCACTCTCCTGTGTGATTTCTGTTTCTGCAGGTGCTGTTTGCACAGGGAGTGGTCACTTTTCCAGCCTCTCAGAGACCCTTTTCTCTCTTCCCACCTAGAGAGTAAATTGGGTCAGGGACAGGGGGATGCACAGAGGACCCTGAGGCGGATGGGTGGGGGGAGCAGATGGGGGATGAGGGAGCTCTGGACCTCTGGTGATGAAGGGTCCTTTCTTAGGGGGTGAAGGAGGTGGAAGGTGCATGGAGCCCTCCGCTTCCCGTGGCTTCCTCTGGGCTGCATGTTATGGGATCTTGTTCTCAGAAAACCTGCTGATTCTTACGACCCCCCAGGCCACTTTATTTCCGGATCCTTTAGTCCCTTTCATCCTTGTTATTTTATGGCCATCACACCTTCAGATCAGTAATGATTTCAGGGGATGCCTGCTCCCACTCTTAACAGAGAGAAGCCTTCAGGGCATTTGCAGCCTTCGAAATAGCAAAGACACAAAAGCCTCGCCTGTTATTTTATCTTCAGAGTCGAGAATGTGGCCACGTCTTCGGCAGCTGTGAACCCCGGCACAGGCTTCTGGGGAGGAGACTTGGATCAGGGCAACCCCAGCTCGCTGTCTTCAATAAGGGGCTGCAGCGGGGATGGACACAGGCCTGAACCTTCCAGCTCTGTTGCGTGTAGTCTTGAGTTCTTAAAAATATCTACTCTAGTCATGAGCCCTCCCCAGCCCTCTTCCCGGACCCAACATGGGGCCAGGATGGTCTCGGATCACAGGAAAGTGCACTGGGTACCATGGGAGGGACCTCTGTCTCATGGCTCTTTTCCTCCCTCTTTTCTCAGCCGTGGGGGTCCAGATTGGAGAACAAGAGGCTTCTTTGCCAGTGAAGGAGAGAGACGGATGCTGCGGCCTTTGCTCTGCAGTGACAGACATAGCAAAACGCAAAGGCGATCGCGGTGGTGGGGATGCTGAGCCCCGGCTTTGCAAGATGCAGCCCCCCTAGAGACTGGCAGGATGGTATGAGGGTTAAATGAGATAGCGGGATGCAAACTCTTGGCAAGTGACTGGCAAATGGAGGAGTGAGCTGGCTGTGAGCTCATATGCACTTGTTCATTCAGCAAAGATAGAGCGCTTGTCCTGCGCCCGGCACCAGGAGTGCAGCAGCAAGCAAGACAAACCCCTGACCCTTGTGGACGAGGGCAGACAATGAACAAACAGGCCAGGGAGACATTCCAGATAGTGAGTCGTACACAAGGCAGGTGGATAGACGGAGAGCGCCGGGCTGGGGTGTGTGATCCCTGGGGGCAGGGAGAGGCCCTGGGGTGCGTCCCATTCGCACCCGCATCTGACTCACAGAGGGAGCACAAGGTCTGAAGGGTCTTCCCTCGGGCAGAGTGCTGAGCCCAGCGGACCTTCCAGCCCCTTCCCGGGGCCTCGGGGACCTACCTACTCATCTCCCTCACCTCCTCTATCACCCCTGCTTATTCCTCTACATGTGCGTTCGCTCACCCTGGCTGTCCACGTGGTGAAGTCTGCGCCCAGCTAGGATGTGAGGGCAGCCAAGAGGAATTTCAGGAGAGCTGCCTGCTATCATCGCCTGCTGGAAGAAATTTTTTTTTTTTTTGCGGTACGCGGGCCTCTCACTGTCGTGGCCTCTCCCGTTGCGGAGCACAGGCTCCGGACGCGCAGGCTCAGCGGCCATGGCTCACGGACCCAGCCGCTCCGCGGCATGTGGGATCCTCCCGGACCGGGTCACGAACCCGTGTCCCCTGCATCGGCAGGCGGACTCTCAACCGCTGCACCACCAGGGAAGCCCTGGAAGAAATTTTTGAGGACATAATCCAGGACAAAATGCCAAGATTCTAGACTGCCAGCTGGGGTGTGGTCTTTTGACCAGAGGTTTTATACTCCTGATGGGAATTTGACCATCAAGAGAGGGATTCAAAGACCCAGAAGCAGTCAGGAAACTGGGTTTCAAAGTGGCAGGAGCCCCAGCCAGCTCTCCATCCTTCTAGACACCACGGAAGCTGCCCCGTGGCTTTGGTTTGGGTTAGCCAGAGTTTTTTTTTCCTTCTGGCAACTCACAACATGATAGAAAATTATTTAGAAAGTATTCTTAAGGAAAAAGAGGTATCACGAAAAACGTGAACACAGAAATTGTAGAAAATTTCAACAAGACAGTGGAACCCAGGGTGGAGGAAAAGGGAAAGCTCACTGAGATTCTTATGTTGCTTGGAGGGTGAAGGAAGTGATTGATTATGATTGATTCTCAATGTTGAACATAAAGTATGGTCTTAAATAGGTTTCTTAAAAATGTTGGAAGTAAGCATAAAACAAGACAGAAAACTCACAAATTTGGTTTGAAAACACTCTAACGATGTTCTCATATAAAATAAATACCCAAATTAAGTTACACAGAAGGGTTGAAAATGGGGGCGGGCAAAGAGATAAGAGCGAATGTCAAACAAATAAAACTTTAAGAGTTATATGACTATGAAAAGTAGGATTCAGCCAAAAACATTACATGGGACAATGAGAGATCTTTTCTATTGATGAAATCAACGCTCCACCACATGAATAAAACTTTAATCACTTAATACAATGGCACTGAAGTCTATATAACTCCAAAACTGTGAGTTCAAAAAATAAGTGGATACAGAATATAAAATATTATATTTACATCACACATATTTCCAGAACACAATACAGAGAAAGAATACGCCCTTAGACTATTTATAAAAACTTAAGTCACCAAGAAAAGCTCAATAAACTCCAGAAAGCAGAAATCAAAAAAGTTACATTCTCCGACGACATTGCAATGAAACTGGAAATTAAGGAACAAAAGGAAAACAAATAAACAAAATCTGTCCACTTAGAGTTTTTGAGAGCAGAGTTCTGAAAATTTCTTGGAATAAAGAGGGAATAAAGTGGTATCAAGACCATTTAGAAGCAAGGAAGTGACAATGAAGTACTACATGTAAGTGAAAAAGTCGTACATAAAAAGATGGGGCCAAGGGGGGATGGGAGAGAGTAATAGAGCCTTATTTATCTGACAGTTGTAAAAGACTGAAGGCAAGTTAGCAAGTGACTCAAGGGGCAATGAAATGAACAAAAAGATAAAACAAAGTCACAAGTACACACGTCACGAAAGAAAAGAGTAAATATACATTTGATCAAGAAAGTTGTAAGTGGATTCTTTGAAAAGATCAGTAAAATAGGAAAACCGCTGGCAAGTTTGATAATAAAACTGAAGAAAGGAGGGAAAGACAGAGGGAAGGAGGGAGGGGGGGGAGAGAGAGTGAGAGAGAGAGAGAGAGAGAGAGAGAGCGAGGGAGAGGGAGAACCACAAATGATAAGTGTTGGGTGTAAGAAGGGAGTTTTAGCTCCAATAAACCTTTATCTATAAAAAACAATCTGCTGGATTTCTTGCATGGGCCACACTTTGCTGATGGTTTTTTTGGAGGGACGGGGGAGGGATGCAGGACATTCATTCATGCTGACCCAATAAGTACATCCCATGACCCAACCCATTATGTTCCAAACATGTAAAATGAAATATAGAAAGAAGAAACCAGGAATTCCCTGGCGGTCCAGTGGTTAGGACTCAGCACTTTCACTGCTGGGGCCCAGGGTTCAATCCCTGGTCAGTGAGCTAAGATCCTGCAAGCCACATGGTGTGGTCAAAAATAAAAAATTAATTAATTAAAAAAAAAAAAAAGAAATGGGAATTAAGGTACCCAAATTCAAAACCAGGATAAATATTTTCACGAACCAGAAAAGAGAACAAAACCAGTGACGCAAAGCAGTGCAGAGTGGAGTGAGGTTGAGGGGCCGGGTACTGCTCTCTGGGTTTGCAAAGATCTGGCCAACTTGGCTGGGGGCGTCCGCTCCTGCGGGGACTGAGGGTTGCTCCACCAGACAGGAGCAAGCAGATGGTGGTCTGAAGGGAGTTCCTTTCGCCTTAAAGGAGCATGAAAAATCAGCTGCACGCAGACCGCCGCTGCTTCTCAGAGACTGCCACACCCCAGTGGGCCTTCTGCGAAAATGGGGCTCTTTCAGTTGCCACTATGATTGGGGAGAATTCTGGCCTTTCTGCAGAGAGGGAAGAGATATTAGGCCTCCTGCCACTCTCAGTTCTCTCCCGCACAACGCAGAACTGGCCCGCTTTGAATGTCCCGAAGGACATTAGGAAGGTCTCCTAAATCAATGGTACTTTAGAATATGTTAAACCGAAAAGTTTTTACAGAGTACTGCGCGAGATGTCCATCAGTATTGATGATGATCGTTATGGAAGGAGAATCTTAAGTGGATCAAAAATATTGTGAATTCTGTTTTTGTTTTTTAAACTGGCTTAAAATGCATCTTCGTTACCTCCCAGTTTCTGTGGGTCACGAAGCCAAGCCCGGCGTGGCTGGGTCTTCTGCTGAGTCTCTTTGGGTAGCCCTCCAGGTGTCGGCAAGGTTGCCTGACTCTCTGGAACCTTTCTTTCTGGTCCTCTCCCTGGCTCACTTGGTGGTTGGCAAACTTCAAATCCAGTCTCCTGCTGTCATAGGGCTGAGGTTTTCTTGCTGGCTTGCAGGCAGGGGCTGTTCTCAACCTTGTGAGGCTCCTGGTGTCTCCTCGTGGCCTCGGCACTTGACTGCTAAGCAATTCAAGACCAGCAAAAGAACCTCTCCATGGTGTACTTTACAAAATCCATTTTCTGTTTGCTTTCACCTGTGGAAACCTGTGGTCTCTAAGACAGTCACGGACTCCGCAGAACTTCATTCCTGTGCTGTGCCCCGTCACCACGTGGAGGATGATTTTGACGCTGCTCTTATAAAAGGCCCGGCTCCTTTGTGAGGATATCGTGGTATTTCCTGTCCTTTTCACTTGGGCCATCTGAGTTTGTCTTCGTATCTTCTCGATACTACAATAAAGTCATTACCTCTTTTTTCTTTCTATCCAAATAAATGTGATCTGTTATTATCTATTTCGTCAATCATCTTTGTTCTGTGTTCATCATATCCCCATGCTTTTCTAGGTAAAATGAGTGTAGAGGGAATTACAATAATAGAATAGTCTGATAAAAACGTTAAAATGAGTTGCTCTTGCTTAGAGTTATAAATATAGCTATAATAGCCATAAGAATCCAAACTATACATCAAACCAGGTAGAAATAATTTTTAAAACAACATAGGCAAAAAAAGAACTCGTATGATCTCTTGTCTAAGTGCAAAATGTGGTCCTTGCTATGATGTCTGTGCTAACAAGAAACACACGTCCTGCCACATTCTCTGAGCTGTTTCTGCAGCTTCTCTGCCTTTTCCCAAGTTCCGCCTGGTGAGTGCAGACAGAGGTAAAGAGACGGAAGAAGAACCTCTTCAAAGGCTCTCGTCTAATTTTCCAGAACTATCTACTAAAGAGAGAGTCTGTGAAATTCTCATCCCCATAATGAATGGATTCCTTGGTGTGACTATATAGCACCTCTACGACAGCAAATGATTTTCCCCAGTTAGGAAATCAGTTCTGAGGGCAAACAGTCCTTTTCTGGAAGAAAAAGCTCAGCCTCGTGGGCAGCAGTGTGACATCTGAAGAGCGTCCTCGCAAAGAAAATACAGGCTTTGGAGCTGGGTGGGCGGGGGTCGCCTCCAGCTTTGCCTCTAACCTGGAGGGCAGTTGTGGGCAGTATTTACTTTCTCCGTGTTTCCGCATCTGTGAAATGGGGACAGTATCTACCGCTGCTTATGTCGTAGAGAACCAAGGGGCAAGGAAGCCTCTCGCACCAAGATATTTTCAGTGCAGGTAGTAAGCCTGTCCTGCAGGGGATTGAACTGGGATGCCTTGGGCATAACTACCTGGTGGAGCCTTTGGTGTGGCAGGAATTCAGGCCAGCGTTGTTGTTTGCCTCTTTGCTTCCTCCTTAACCTGTCTGCCAAGGACTCCCCATGTGCCCACAGCCAAGCCCGCCTGAGAAGTTTCCAGCTGAATAAAGTCTCACTACTCCCTTCTCTGTTCCCTATTGTTTGTACTCTGATAATCCTGAAAGCCCAGGGCAGACTTTCACTATTAAAAAGGGCCTCTTTACGTAGTGAGCAGTCAGGGGCTCTTTGGAGAGCTGGCATCCAGGGTGCTGAGGCAGGCACGGGGGCCTTTCTGGTGGAGGCAAGGCTGTCACCTGCTCCCAGCTGGGAAACTCTGTGCAGCTCTTCACAACACGGTGAGGAGTCCTTGGTGAGAGGTGTCATCCTATGTTAATTACTGCCGAGCTCATTTGGCAACGCATCCTTTCCTAGCAGCATAGGGAAAAGAACATTCTTGCAAATTGGAACGCAGACTGGTAGTTTAATTTTTCTTGTAAAAATCATCTCTGTGATGCCAGCGGGAAGGGGGTGCTGCAGGCTTCCCATGATGCATGGTAGGGCACAGAGGACAGGAAACTCCCCACAGTGCCCAGGGCGTTTGGTGAGGACACAGGGTTTCCTCAGGCACAATTAGGAAACCTTTACAGAGAGGGAGTCATCTGGGGATAGACCCACGAAGGAAGCCCCTGAGGAGACCCTGGTTTCCACCAATTCCCTCTACCACGCTCACTGGCTGGCAGAAGGGGTGGTCCCCTCCTGTTCTCCACCCGCTGCCCAGCCCAAGTGTCCAGCCTCAGCCTCCTTGCACCACCAGGACTGTATGGACCCCCAGAGTGTGTGAAGGCCTTGCCGCTTGCCTTGCACAGATAACATAAATCAAAAGTTGTCCAAAGTGGCAGGCACTTGGGCAATTCTTTGGGAACATTAAGCCCATGATGCTCCAGTGCACTGTTGCATCAGTGGGAAGCAGGGGGCAGGGTACCAGCAAGAATGTGATGACCACATATGCGGCCGTGACGTTGGCAGTTTAACAGAGGGAAGCGTGGCCTCGCTCAGACGACGATGGCGGGGGTGTGGTGAGCCTGCACGGAGGTCCGTCGGGGGGACCCCAGTCCTGCCTGTGACGCCCCCCAGTGACAAGATGGAAGCTGGTCATGATCACACGATGGCTGTAGGGTGGCAGAGGCTACTCCATGGGCAGGTGACAGTGGGTCCTCTAAGGCCTGGAGGAGCCGGCTGGGTACTGGGAAAGATGGTTTTGTAAACTTCAGGAACAAACTTAAAATCCTGCCCTTTGGTCCTAAGCAATGGCACAGGTGGTGGGAGGGTGTGCTTCACAGGAGGCGCTCTGAGGGTTCCTCTGGGTCCCCGTGGGTCACACAGTTAGACCGAATTAACACTAAGCAAGCGAGGAGTGGCTGTTGCAGGTCAGGAAACTGGTCCCGTGGCTTCCGTGGCTTGTCCCAGGCCCCGTTTGGTGAGTGATGGAGGCCAAGTTGGGCTGGACCCCGGCTCCTTGCCCTTGCACCCACAGGGCTGCTGTGGCCGTGAACCTCAGGCCAGCTGCTTCACCCTCACCTGCTTTCCTGTCCCTGCAGAGTAGACAGCAAGTCCTGATGGGAAAGCAAGGTCTTCCCTGACCCTTTCCTGGTAAATTTTGTGTTGGGGCTAAAGGAGCATACTTGAGCCAACCCTTCTCTGAAGAAGACCTCAGTCCATGAGTTTTATTTTGACATTAGGTAGAAAATGATTTCTTACTCTCTTCATGGAAAGAAACAGGTGGATAAGGAAAGAACGCTTAAACCTAAACATCTCAGAACTCCTTTGGGGAGTCTTGGCGGTCATCACACACCCATTAGGTGAGTGTCACAGGCGGCCTGCAGGACAACCAAGTGGCAGGGGCGTTTAGGTGCCAGCCTTGGGGCCATGCACCCCGCGTCTGCGTGCCAGCTCCCCTCACGCTGAGCAGACTGGGGGATGGGGCCTGATCTCTCTAAGTCTCGTCTGTAAGATGTGAGTCGTTCCAAGGTTCAGTGGCTCTCGGTCCTCAGCCAGTGCCGAGCGTCAGCTCTTTCATTAGTGCTGGTAATCTTATTTGCATTGCCGAGGTATTCTACAACACTAAACCCCCAATTCTGCGAAGAAAGCCAGCCAGGAACCTTGTGTGGGGATCCATCTAATGGCCACAGGAGGATGCAGGTCTGGTCCAGGGGCAGGACAGAGATGTAACCAGAAAGGCCAAATGCCCGGTTTTGTCCACGCCAGCACCAGGGCAGCAGGAAGTTCTCTGAGTCTGCTCTCCGACTGATGCCACGTGTGCCTGTAAGACCGACCAAGACGGCCAGGATGGTAGGCAAATCCAACCAATGCGCAAACCCCAAAGGAGTCTGGGGTGAGCCAAGAATGGGCCACTCCGGCCTGTGGCCTGTGTCCCGAACAGGAGGGCAGGGCTCGCGCTGGTGCAGGGTGAGCTGAAGAGTTTTCAGTAAGGAGGCGGTGATAGGAAGATCAAGCCGGTGGTTGCACACGTGTGGTGTAGAGGACCTGGGTCACGATTCACACTTACGACTAAAGGAAAGATTGAGCCCTGCACAGTCTGAAATGGCAAAAAACAACCCACCCTGATCTCAGAGTGACGAAGGGGATTCAATTCACATGTACTAGAAGTTTGGCAGGCAAAGCGCACTCTTTTTCTGTGAAAAATAAATGAGAATTTAAAATTCTTTCAGCACATTGTTGAAAGTTATTCTTTCCGTATGTCCAAGTGGTTTGGATTATACACGGATTTTTAATGTTTTTTTAAATAGATCTTTATTGGAGTATAATTGCTTTACAATGGTGTGCTAGTTTCTGCTTTATAACAAAGTGAATCAGCTCTACATATACATATGTTCCCATATCTCTTCCGTCTTGCATCTCCCTCCCTCCCACCCTCCCTATCCCACCCCTCTAGGCGGTCACAAAGCACCGAGCTGATCTCCCTGTGCTATGCGGCTGCTTCCCACTAGCTATCTACCTTACGTTTGGTAGTGTATATAAGTCCATGCCACTCTCTCACTTCGTCCCAGCTTACCCTTCCCCCTCCCCGTGTCCTCAAGTCCGTTCTCTAGTAGGTCTGTGTCTTTATTCCTGTCCTGCCCCTAGGTTCATCAGAACCATTTTTTTAGATTCCATATATATGTGTGCATGGCACATATATACAATGGAATATTACTCAGCCATAAAAAGAAATGAAGTTGAGCTTTTAATCACATGCTCTTTCAGAATCCTAGCACAAATTCTGGGCCTTTCCATCCCCCATGAGTTTGGGAGACTCTGAAGAGGCAACAAAATTCTGACGAACAAAATGAAGGTATAGTAAATATTAACCAGGCGGAACAAGAGAAGGAAATGTTTCTTAGTAAAGAATAGTGTGAGTTCTGGGTATTGCGGTCCGGTAAGACTTTCACCAGGTATCCCAGCATGAGTGTGGATGCACCTGGGTTTTTATTCTGAGGTTCATGTCCATTCAGATCTCTTTTGCTCACATGTGTGAGTGACCGCGCACCTCTAGGTGGAGAGCTACAGGTGAGTACCTGAGTGTCTACGACAGGATGGGATTTCAGGGAAAGGTCACTAAGGGGAGTTTGCTCCCAGGAGGGTTCCTTCATGTTGCGATGGTCCCTCAGCGCTGGGCACCGGGCACGAGTGTGCTGGGAGCATGTTATCTCTGGGAGGTGCCTTGGTTGCAAGCCACAGTGACAAGGCAGACAGTGCATGGCATGGGGACACCAGGGGGGGAACGAGGCTCAGTGTGGGTAGGAACTGATATGGTCTTGGGGCCTGAGAGGAAGACCACTGTCTTCTACCAAGGGGCAGAAAGCAGGGGGTGGGGAAAGATAGATGGCTCCTGGCTGCAGGGGTGCTGGCTGGTGGCTGCAGGGGTGCTGGGTGGTGGTTGCAGGGGTGCTGGGTGGTGGCTGCAGGGGTCCTGGCTGGTGGCAGTGGCAGAAGCAGTCCAGGAAGGCACTCCTCTCCTGGCTTCAGGCTGCAAGTCCGCAGGCCTGTGTGGGTGGGGTGGGACGGGTCCTTTGGCCTGAGCGTGGGTCAGGCATCTGTCCCGAAGCAGGAAATGGAGGAGGAGGGAAGGAGAGCTCTGCCTTGGATTTCAGGGTGTGCCCAACACCGCAGGACATGGAAACTTCCCCACAGAGGAAGATCAGAGGGGATGAGAAGCTAGAGAGAGAGGAAAAAATCAACGCAGAATCACTGATTCAGTGAATCTAGAACAAGGGAAGAGTACAAGCCACAGGTCACTGCTGCTGCACCAGGTCCCCAGTGCAACCTGTGGCTCTGCCTTTCTCAGTACTTTTAAACCCTGAGTCCCCAAACTTGAGCTTTCACAGCTGAGCAGTGAGAGGAAACAGAAGGAGCAGGAGGTGGGACGCTTCTACTGCGTCATCATCACACCGCCGGGTCTGAGGGTGCTGCGGTCTTTGTCTGGAAGTGATGTTGGAACCATTTTGTTAGAAGTGACGTTATAGTGAGTTTGCCCAGCCCTGTGTTCTGCGGATGAGACAGGCTCCAGAAGCGTACGGGATCACAGGGTGGGGACCACCCTCCCCCATCACCACATTCCAGGCAGTTTTTTCACCTCAGAGCAGTGAACAACTTGGAACACATTTTAGCTGTATGTTTCCAATCATGCTTTATGCATCTGCAAAAACTTTACACTTGATTTGATCATTTCTGACCTATTTCTCGTGCTTCTAAGACACTTTATCTTTGGCTTTCTCTATGATTTGTCTAAACGTGCACCTCCTTGATTTTCCTGCTGGGGATTCACTGGACTCTGGAGTGGGTGGATTAATGCTTATACCGGGTACAATTGTACCCCCCACCCCCGCAACAAATTCATGTTCTCCTGGAACTTCAGATTATGACCTTATTTGAAAATAGGGGGTTTTCCCTAGTATCATTAGTTAGGAACAGCTCAGCTTATGTTGAGCCTATATCTTCCGTGGAAAGTAGAACTTGGTGAGCAACTTGGATATTTAGCTGAGGAGATTTCCAAGCCATGTGTTGTGGGCATATCTTTAGAGTAAAATGGGAGAGGAAGGAGACAAACTGAGGAAGAAAGTTAGGTAAACGGAATGTCATGGACCCCCAGGAGCCACCAGGAGCTGGAAGAGGCAGGAGGGACCCTCCCTCGAGGCTCCAGAGGGAGTGAGCCCTGCCGACACCTGCATTTCAGGCTTCCAGCCTCCAGACTGTGAGAAGATACTTTTCTGTTGTTTGAAGCCACCAAGTTTGTGGTGCTTTGTGTGCAGCCCCAGGAAACAAATACAGTGTCTCTTGGTGATTCGGGAAAATGTTCAGTGGTTATCTCCTTAAAAATGAATCCAGCCTCACTGCCTCTCCCTTTCCTACGGGGCCTCTAATTACACCTGGTCCTTCTCACCTACCCCAGGGGCTCTTCCTCTCTCTTGTGTTGTTCGTCTTTTGTCTCCTGTGCTGCTCAGAATGATTTCCCTCTTACCGGGTTGTCGATTCTATCTTTAGCTGTGTCTAATCTGCTGGGAAAGCTATCCATGGAGTTCTCCATTTTGGCTATTGTATTTTTCATTTTGAGAGTTCTGGGCTTGTTTTTGCCAAATCTGCCCTGACACTTCCTTACTGTTTCCTCTTCCCTGCTCACATCCTTCAGTCTGTCTTAAAGCTTTAGCACAGTCAGCAGAAGCTTTTATAATCTCTGTCCAATAATCCAATCCCACCCATCCTTGCACGTGTTTCTGTTCTACCTGTTCTGGTTTGTTCTCCCTCATGGAGTCCAGTCTCCACATCTGCAGGGTCAGCTTTGTGTGCTGCTCACTCTGTTTGCAAAATTATTTGCTGAGTTAATAGGAGGAAAGGATAAAGCAGCTCCCTTAGGAAGGACTGGTGTTTAAGGGTGTTTGCGGAGCCTGCTAACCTAAGACCACATTGCACCAAGGCCAAATCTTTAAAGAAACCAGGTCCACAAACTGACCCAAACCTGTACTCTGGTTCCCCCAGGTTCTGCCCCCCCGGCTCACTGTGGCTCACAGGAGGTAGCCCTCCGGGGTCCCACCATATTGTGGGGATCTCCCACAATAAGAGACCCCACCCCCCCACCCCCCCCAGGTGATGCTGGTACTGCTGGTCTGGGTACCTGCTTTGAGAAGTGTTTGCGAGTGACAGGCAAGGTCACTGAGACAGCCCCAGAGTGGGCTGGAAAAGGATTGAGAGGCCACCAGCAGGAGGGGAAGGGCTGCTTCGTGGTCACCTGGCCTGCACCCGGCAGAGGGACAGACACCAGCCGCAGGACCGGCAGAAGTTGAAGACACGGAGCCAGGTATCAGGTAGACGTGTGCGAACCCCAGCTTCATCTTCTCTTCGCTCCACAGCCTTGGGAAATTATTAAAGGACCTGAGTCTCATTTCAACACGGGAACATCACGTCCCCATCGTCCACGCAAGGCTGCGGGCAGAACACAAAGCTGGTAGAGTGTCAGCATTTATTAGCAGAAGCAGACATGATCCACCAAGGGGAGATTTAAAAACTGGCTTCTATGGAGGAGAGCTTTCAATCGTGTTACATGGGTGTTTCCCCGTCCCTGCAGCCCCTCCAGTCTGCCCTCATCCCGATGCCCTCCCCCCTCACCCTCCCCGGCGGGGGCCAGCAGGGAGAGGTGCCCGTCTTGGGCTGTGCTGAGTCATCTCCCGGACCTACCGAGATGCCCGCCCCCGGGGCCCAGGTCCAGCTGAGTTTTAATTGCTTCTCAGCTCTGGGGTCTCGCTGCCTCTGGCCGGTGTCCACTCTTTGCCTCCGGGGCTCTGCTCTCTGCAGGGCGCCCCCAGCTGCCTCTTTGTCACCACAGTCCCTCGGGTGCCTCCTTCCCACTGCAGATGCCAGCGGGGTCGGGGTAGGCGCTGTGTCTCTGCAGACCAGGGGGGCTGAGACCCAGACTGTGCATGCTCTCCTAAAACCTCATGACCGATCTTAGAGGACAGGCCTCAGAGGCAGCTCAAGGGGGCAGGGGAGTCACAGCCCCGGGCTCGGGTCCACGCGTGGAGGGGACCAGTCCTGGGCCAGGCGCATGGGAGGACCGCGGGTGATGGGTGGGAAGCCTGGAGCGCACAGGCTGACCTGATCACACTTTTTGAAACAAGTTTTGTTTGGAAATAATGCCCAAGCTAGAGAAGTTTCGGAACTAAGAACTCTGCAAGGATCACTCCTTCTTTCTCCAGATTCCCCCATTGTTAGCAGAAAAAGTAACCTTTTCAAATGGAGATTTGAAAATGTTTATGCTATTATGTTGCAAAAACTGTGAGTCTGGGCATAGCTCCAAGCCTCTCTCTCCACCTCTGTGAGGTGGGAATAGAGTTACAGAGTTTCCACACGGACAGACTGAGCAGGAAGGGTGCAAAACGCCTGGTGTCAGAGTCTGACCAACACTGGCCGCTGGCTTTCCTACCCTGTGGACGTCAGCCTGAGGGAAGGTTCCAAAACCCCGAGGGCAAAGGTCAGGGGAGGAGCCTGCCGCAGATTCCAGGGCAAACCAGCCTTTCTGCTCAGAACCTGAGCTATGGACTCACACCCACCAATTGAGGAACAAAACTTAACCTCCCGTGGACTGAACTGTGTCCCCCCCCCCCGGAGGTCATAGGTTGAAGCCCTAAGCTCCGAGGTGACGGTACTAGGTGGTGGGACCTTTGGGGGGTGATGAGGGTCCAGTGAGGTCAGAGGGCGAGGGCCCAGGATGGGGTTCGTGACTTTATCAGACAAAGGAGGAGAGAGACCACTGTCTGTCCACCACCCAGGGACACAGCATGAAGGCTCTGGGAAGAGGCTGGCAACAACTCTGATCTGGGGCTCCAGCCCCCAGAACCCTGAGAGGGAAATTTCTACCGTTTCAGCTGCCCAGACTGTGGTCTTTTATTGTCAGCCGCCCGCCCCGTGGCTCACGGGCCCCAGCGAGGCTGGGTTTGGGTTAATTCTAGAACACATCACATTTCTTCCCACCTCCCAGCCCTTTCCTGCCTGAACGTCACCTCCTGAAGGGGCTGCCCCCACCCCCACCCCGAGCACCTGTGCTGATGCCCCAGCGCCGCTGGGCCTGCTCAGAGGTCCCTGCAGTCACATATGGAAATGTGTGTTGCGTGGGCCCTTAACTCACTTTCCATATCCTCCTTTACTCTCGCCTCCCCCTTGGGGGTGTCCCTCTCCCCCCGACGATGCCTTAGCCACCCCTGGGGAAGGTGCCTCCCAGACCATGGACAGGTGAGGGAAGTTTGGGGACAGGTGGGGGAAGGGGCTTCTTCCCCCAGGAGGCTGGGTCCCCATGGTGGTCTGCTCCCTGGATAGGCTGCAGGTGGGGTGTCAGGGGGGGCTCAGAGCCTGGGGCCCTGCAGCAGATGGAATCGTAACTGGGTGTGGCCCCTGTACCACCCACGCCCACCATCTCTGAGAGTGTCTGTCCGGAAGAGTGTGTTTCCGTCCCTCCCTCCCCACAGAGCAGCTGACACCTGCAGACCCCTCGTCTCCTGCCCCTCAACCTTCTCCCTCCCAGCGAAATGCAGATTCCCACATCTGCTCCTGCAAAACCCCTGGCTCCCATCACCTTCCTGAAAACCGGGCTCAGGTCTGTCCTTGGGAATCCAAGACCGCACTGGGCCCTGAGCCACACACAGGCCCGGAAGGGAAACCTGGGGTTCAATTTAAGGTGCCTTGTTCCCCCTCCTCTTTCATACATAGGATAGCAGGCTTAAAGGAAAAAGCACCAGGTTTATCACAGATTCTATTACCGAGTCCAAGCCCGCTCTGCTCGCTGCACGACAGGCCATTGAGTCGGAGACGAGGTGTTGAGGCACAGAATGCGACTTTATTCGGGAAGCCGGCAGACCGAGAAGATGGCGGACTAGTGTCTCTGAAAAGCCACCTTACGGGGTTTGGATGCCAGTTTCTTTGATAGCGCAGAGGGGGAGGAGATGAGGAAGTAAAGTAAAAAGGCCATACGTTTTGCAAATATCCCCTGGAATGGCCAGCCTCAGGGAGGGGATGTGTTCATTTCTTCTTTTCTGCAGCCATCCACAGGTGGGCAGGGTCAGATTGTCTCCCTGTGAGCTGAACAGAGACACTTTAGTTTAACTTTCAGGCAGAGGGGCAGGGTTCCCAGAGGCAGGCCATTCTGTATGTTTACAATAACAAAAGCAAAGGTTAAAGTCAAAGAAACAGATGAATATGGAGTCCGATTTAGCTGTCCTTGTTACAATTATTCCCGGATTGAGGCAGGAGACAGATGGGCCCCAGGCTGAGCCCCTGGAGTTTGTCCCCCTGTGGACAAATACTCCAAGACAAAGGTAATAGCAGGAGGATAATAGGAGAGGCTGAGCCTGCCCAGGTAAGAGATAAAGAGACCACCTATTCCTCATTCTCAAGGTCAGGAGACCTTCCCGACTACTCACGCACAGAGAGGATCCTTGGAGGTCAAAAGGGGAGTGATGTCAATCTACCCACCGGCCTCTTCGCTGGAATCCATCTTGGCGAAGAGATGCATGCCCACTGGGGAAGATCCTGAGATAAACCAAATATGGACTCAGAACCAGGCAAAGCAAGATAATTGACCAGAGGAAACCTGGAAGCAATGCCCCATGTAAGTGATTCAAACTACCATGAGGGCGTGACTCTCTGAGCCCTCCTGTGTGTCTATCCTCACATACTATTTTTCTTCCTAATAAATACTTATTTATTTCACTACTTTCTGTCTTTGTGGGAATTCATTACTACAGGGCCAGGGCCTCATCCCTTGTCTCTGTCCCCGGTGGTTTAGTGGCTTGGATTCAGTGCTCTCACTGTCTTGGACTGACTTCAATCTCTGGCCAGGAACCGAAACCCTGCTTCAAACCGCTGCAGGCTGAGGCCACCTGAGATCAGGTTCACAGGATGGATGAGTCATTATTTTTCCCTACACATCTTTGTATTTCCCAAGTTTCCCCCAGTGAGTCTGTATAATGTTTCCAATCACACTAAAAGCAAGGTTATTCTGTACAAAGGCCCTGAAGTTGGAGATGCTGTGTCTCCTAATAGCAGAATTGAGTTAAGGAACATTGTTGGCAGTAAAAACACAACTTTTGAAGAGAAGTTGCTGGAATGTTCCCGGCTGGAGCAAGCAGCCCCTAAAACAAGGGCAAACACAACTGCAGGGCACTTGTCACCTCCACAGTAGGATTCAAACAGCCCAGGAAGGGTCCCAGGCCCCCATGAGTCCCCAGGACTTGGAAATCCCCCACTGGAGGTGACATCCTTCAGTATAAAGCATTTTTGCTTCAAGGGGTCCCCAAAGAATGGAGGATACAATGAGTTTTCTTCAGTTATTGATGTCTCAGTGTCCATGAAACTATCAGGTTTTTTTTCCTTGAATAAGATGCCACCAACGTGAAATTTGTCAGGGGTTGAAGAATCCTGAATCCAGGTCTTCTGAACAAGCTGGGAGCACAGGCCTTTCTCGTGCGTGAGCAAAGGCCTCTCCACTCACCACGACAGCCCTCCGCAGTGTGTGTAACACCCGTGTACCCGAAGCCAATTCAGTAGGTGAAGCAGAAGGACTTAGAAAGAGAAATGGGGGAATCATTAATTTCAAACTTAAAGGAAAGTTGGGAAAGTCAAACAGCATGAAGAACACGTGTGTGGCTTCACCCGCGGTCACCTACTGCTGGCCTGGTTCTCCTCCTTCTACTTTCTGAGCCTGTGGAGAGTTGGTCACATGCATATCACGGCCCCACACACCACCTGTGCATTTCCCAGGACCAGGGGTGCTCCCATCCTAAACCACAGCCCAGGATCCACCTCAGCACAGGTAAGTGGATACAACACACCTGTGGCTTGTGGTCCATTTCGTCATCTCACCCAGCACATCTATTTCAGCATTTCCCCCTCCAACAGCATCTGGGGTCAGACATCACATTTTCTTGTCTGGTCTCTTTAGCCTGGTTTCATCTGGAACATTTCCAGTCTCCCCCCACCTCCACCCCTGTCTCCTCTTTTATTAGGACACCCCTCATTTGGGTTCCACCTGTTGTTTCCTTGTGATGACACTCACATTAGGCGTCTCTCAGCACTTACTGCTGGTCCTGGGCATCTTCCCCTATGGATGAAGTGATTAATCAATGTATTGACTGTTGGTATGGACTCCTCTGAGTCCCATCTTCCCCCAGGTTTGTAATTCATTGCTGCCCCTGGTTGCTGTGGCGCTCCCATCAGTGACTCAGGCCTGGCGGGTGGACACCCTTCGAGCGGGTTCCATGTCCTTGTGACACTCCCTGTCCTTTGCTGGAGCCAAATAAGCTGTTCTGGGCTCATCCTACTTTGCTCCAACCTGGAATCCACCATTTCTTCAGGAGCCCCAGTTCCCTTAGAGACCAAGATTGGACCCTAAGTGTGTCAATACTGCTGGGGCGTCGGGGCGGTGGGGGCAGGTTCTTCTTGATCTCCTTGTGGACAGAGCTAGGCCCTCCAAGTCCAGTCCACAGTCTCTCTCCCTGTCCCCATTTCGTAGGTGTGCGACCTGTCCTCCACAACGGGACCCTATAGCTCTATCAATGCTCGGTCACCCACTTGCTCAGTCCTATTATACATCAAACATCATTTCAGGATGGTTCACCTGCACAACAAAAGCTAACAAGAGTCAGGATCCCTTTGCAATTCTCCCCCTGCCACTGCTACACACCCCACATAGACAGGGAGAAATTAAACAACAAATTAAATAGTTACAGTACGAACTATGGTGCATAAATTACAGATCAGGGACAGCTGTGTTCAGAAAAGTGAGTCCACATCAGCATCACATCCAGTGTCTCCTAGACCACCAGGCATTCTCTCCTTCTCCCTCTCTGGTTGCCTCCAATCATATATATATATATATATATATATATATATATATATATATATATTTTTTTTTTTTTTTTTTTTTTTGCAGTACGCAGGCCTCTCACTGTTGCGGCCTCTCCTGTCGTGGAGCACAGGCTCTGGATGCGCAGGCTCAGTGGCCATGGCTCAGGGGCCCAGCCGCTCCACGGCATGTGGGATCCTCCCTGACAGGGGCACGAACCCATGTCCCCTGCATCGGTAGGCAGACTCTCAACCACTGTGGCACCAGGGAAGCCCTCCAATCATATTTTTAATGAGATTTTCATTGAGTTTCAAATCAATGTGACAACTTAGAGAGCAGAGGCTAAAAAAATGAATAGAATGGAATTACGCAGTGGAAAGCACAATAGCCACTGGCCGCTGAAATCAGATTTTATTACTATGTTGTTTTTTTCAGGATGCAGAAAATATGGTGTATGTCCTTAGTTTGAAATTAATGTAAAATATTAACAAATTGTCGGGGGTAGGGTAGAGGAGCATTTTTCTATTAATGTCCTCATGCCCAATAAATCTTATCTTTTCCTTTGGACAATTAAAATAAAAAAGAAATATGATACAACTGAAATATGAACATTGTTCCAAAATTATTACTAGTTTGATACTAATTCGCAAAGAATTGAAGCAACCAAGTTGGAGAACCACAGGGAAGTGCAGGTGTGGTGTGATGATGGGCCTGCCCCCCTGGCGGTCACAGACCCACAGAGAGGTTCTTTGTGGAGAAGGCACTCTGTTATCCAATAGAAAACCTGGTGCTCGGAATGAACTACTGTTGCTGGCTTTGTCCTGAAATATTAGTCATGTGGGGCACGGCTGCTGGATCTGTTTCCCACTGAGATCGATGCTGTCACACGGGTCTGTTTCCTTGCCGGAACCACCAGTGCACAGTTCTCAGGGTTGGGAGGTGACCTTACGTTTGCTGTTCTCTCGGTGTGCCCGATATTACCTGCCTACCCCAAGTCTATCAAACATTCTAGAATGTTGTCAGGTCCAGTCATAAGAGCACAATCAGAGTTCCTCTAGAATCACCCAGATTTGTCAAATAAGCCGTCATAGCATAGAACAAAGCTTGCTTTGCACATATTCATAAACCTGATTTGTCTCCAACGAGCCTATTTTCCAACTTGTGGCCCTGATTTCAGTTGAGAGGTGACATCTTTTCATCACATACTGACCACAAACATGGGATTCTACATCAAACCCACAGGAGGGTTTTGAACAGGAAATGCTCCAGCTGATTTTCTAACAGGAAGGTGTGAAGTTCAGTCCACCACCCATCTCTCCACCTATTTATTCTGCGATCCCGTAGCGGCCACAGCATTTCACGTTCCCACCAGCAGTGCACAAAGATTCCAAATTCTCCACATGAAAGACTTTTTAAAATACAAAATTATGTCTACATCCATAAGATAATTTTCTCCTTCTCTCTTTTTCAACAATAGGCATATTAAAAGCACATATATTAATATTTGTTTTGCCTCGCCATCCTAGCATATCAGTTTTCCTACAATATTCAGTGAAGACTAAATAAAAATTTCAAATGATGCGGTTAGACCATGTTGATAAAAGTTTCAACGAAGCTGACGGTAGACACAAGTCATGAAGTGATGTGTATACAAGCCAGAGGGTCTGGCTCACTCCCATACGGGATTCTCTGAGGGACCTGAGATGTTATACATGACCCGACGTGGTGCCTCCCTCTCGGAGCCTGGAAACAAAGTTAAATAATTAATAACTCACATCCTTTATTACCCTGTCACTGATTTTCAAAACTTTTATGAATTGATGAATGTCATTTTCACATAATATTGTAAATGGATCCTCAATGTATAAACAGAGGAAACAGGGACTGCCCTGACTCCCTAGGAGGCGCAGTGAGGAGGGTGGGAGATACCACCCCCCCACACACCCATTCTTTGTCCTCCCTGAGGAATTTTTTCAGAGTGTAAGTTGAAAACGAATACTCTAAACCCACGGTTGGCAAAGTATGGACCATGAGCCAAACTTGGCCCACTGCCCACTTTTGTAAATAAAGTTTTATTGGAACACAACCATGCCTAGAGGTTGACATTGTCTATGGCTTCCTTGGTACAATGGCAGCGCTGAGTCATCACAACAGAGACCACTTTGCTCACAAAGCCTAAAATATTTACCATTTGGCCCTTTAGAGAAAAAGTTTGCCAAACTTCTTTTAAAGTTTAGCTCAACTGACAGAGAGACTGAGGAATTCCCGTGCTCAGGCCACAGCCTGTCCATGGACAGGGCTCTCAGACTGACCAGCTGGGGCATGTGTGGGCTTCTGTGGGAGGGGGCATGGGGTGTCATAGCCCACACCTCAGGTAGGAGGCTGGTGGTTTCTTAAAGGAAAAAGGGCGCTGTTAGCAAAAAGAGGAAAGGATACAGGCCAAGAAGAGCAAAATAGGGTCATTGCCATGTATGTATTTAAAACAACAGTGGAAAACTAAATAAATGAATAGTCAAACAAGTCCTTTTTTAAATTTTTTTTTACTGAAGTATAGTTGATTAACAAAAAACAAGCCTTTAAGCATAGGGCACAAATATTTTCTTAACAGAAAGTATATTATCAACTTGACCCAGTCCTTAAATGGAATCAGGAGGAAGCAGGATGGTCCTGGCCTAGATGCTGGCAAACACACAGCTTTCGATCGTGGCTGCCTGCTCTTTCGGACATCATAGTTGAATCTGTGAGAAACCCCAGGGTCCCACAGCACTCCTGAGTCTACCGAGAGCTGCTGGAGCGTCAGAGGGTCTTTCTGCTTCTTCCTAGCAATTTAACAAGCAGATGAGGCCAAAATTTAAAGAAACGATATTATGAGAAATCTGAGCTCCATCTCCACCTCGTCTTAAAGTCAGTGACACTGACAAGTACTTGGTTAATACGGTTGGACTAAGTGTTCTGCACCCCTCCGGTAGGAGAGATATCAACTCTCCCAGTCCATGACCACTCCTGGTGTTTTCTGAGGCCGACGAGGCTTTCTGAAGCTTTGGCCTCAGAACCCTGCTGAGATCGAGATACTGTCAAAGGAACCCAGACATGCTGGTGACACTGCCATGTGTGCTCACCCTTGCTCTTTGCACGCCCTAATAATCTAGGCCCTCTATACGTTATTCCAGGGTCCCACAGAGTTATGGTTTTTGGAGACAAATAGAACTTTGAAAAGGAGTCTGTTGGGAACGCCCTCCTCAACTATGTGCATATTTTCTCCAGTACTGTGCACTTAGCAGTTGCCATTTGTTACCCAAGTAAGAATTAGGAGGAGGGGACTTCAATGTCACCCAGGGACAGCATGAACTATTTGTTCTTCCCAGCCTGTGCATGTTCAAATATTTATGGGATTTTACCTACAGTATTGTTAAGGTGGCCCAATGTTGTAATAAAATATGACATTCAGTTTGCTGACGCTGTCTCCAGGTTTTAAAGAAAATCCAGGCAGGTGGAATTTCTTTGGAAGCGGATCGCTTCCACTGGGTTACAGGCCGTGGTCAGCATTACTGGAACTTCCCGTTCACAAGGGACCCCGTGGGCTGGGAGTTCCAATGTGGGGCATTGGCTGCATAGACTCGGTGTCAGCAATGCCCCGTGTTCAACCCACTCATTGTCAACTGAAAGCAGAGTGAAAACAAAGTAAAGGAAAAGGTAAAGGTCAGAACAGACACGAGGGTGTGGGGATCTGTGCGCAGGACCACACCCTAAATCATCTCCTGGAACCCGGAGAGGCACAGCTGTCAGCACTGTCATCTTCCTTCGGATGACACTGAAGGGCCTTGTGGTGTCACTTGTGGATTCTGCAAGATCCTGAGTGCTGTCACCATCTTTGCTATCCTGTTGAAGACCTCAGTCTACAGCAGACATTAATGCCGTACTTAGCTATTGTTAATTGGTTTGAATAAATTTACTGAGGGAAATATTTTGCTGAGATAGATATAATTATAACATAACATATAACGTTTTCTAATTTCCTTTTTCACTTATTATTTTTAACAGCATCCATTTAAATAACATATTTAAACAACACCACTTTCAGTGGCTACAGATTTTTCTTTTGTAGAGCGAAACAATAATTTATTTTACTAACTCTGTTATTGAAGTTTTTCCTGTCCACCTCTTCACTTACACTGAATTCTGAGAATAAGGAATTCTGAATTAAAAGTATGCCCATGTTAAGGTTGCAGTAGATCTTCAAATCATCCCATGGGAGCATTGTAATAATTTCTATTGTCACCTGTAGCTACATGAGACGGTGTCCATCTCTCTACACCTGTAATTATTTTTCTTAATTTACTTTCCCATCACAGTGAAAACATTTCTTTTAAGGAGTGTAAAGTTGTCTATTTAGGCTTTCCCACAGCTTTAGTTAACTGATTTTTGTTGCATGACCCTGAGATCATTCAGATATTTTGAGGTTATAAGTAATACTTTGAGGGATGTCTTGGAAAGGAAATACAATTTATGGAGTACTTATCATGTAGTTTAGCTCATTTATATTTCATGTCTTATTTAATTCCAAACACCCTCCGAGTCAGGTACTGTTATTGTTCTCGTCTTACAGATGAAGAGCTAGAGGTTTGGAGAGGTTAAATTCTGTACTCTCCACAGCCCACAAGTGGTGCAGCCAGGAAGCTACACCAGGACTTTACAACTCCAGATGCTGAACCCTTAGTCACTGAATTACCCAGCTGCATGACATGCTTGATTCCTAAGATAGATTCCAGAAGTAAAAACTGACTCAACAGGTATGAATGTTTTCTTAATTAAGACTATATATGTATGTCTGTATCTCCAAATCATTTCTGAAAGCACTGTAATGTTTATTTTCACCAGTAGCTGCATGAGAGCGCTCCTTGTCCAACACCTTCTTCAGGATATATATATATATATATATATATATATTTTTTTTTTTGTTGTTGTTGTTGTTGTTGTTTTGTTTTGTTTTGTTTTGTTTTTTTGCGGTACGCAGGCCTCTCACTGTTGTGGCCTCTCCCGTTGCGGAGCACAGGCTCCGGACGTGCAGGCTCAGCGGCC
This sequence comes from Delphinapterus leucas, assembly GCF_059928025.1. Classification (NCBI taxonomy): domain Eukaryota; kingdom Metazoa; phylum Chordata; class Mammalia; order Artiodactyla; family Monodontidae; genus Delphinapterus; species Delphinapterus leucas. The sequence goes on along the minus strand of NC_143137.1, from coordinate 103,253,816 downwards.
ATGGCTCACAGGCCCAGCCGCTCTGCAACACGTGGGATCTTCCCGGACCGGGGCACGAACCCACGTCCCTTGCATCGGCAGGCGGACTCTCAACCACTGCGCCACCAGGGAAGCCCCTGGATATATATTTTTGCCTTTGATAATTTTAAAGATGACAATATTTGCTCACTGTTATTTTTTTAAATTTATTTTTATTGAAGTATAGTTGATTTAGAATGTTGTGTTAGTTTCACGTGTACAGCAAACTGATTCAGTAATACATATACGTGTGTTCATTCTCTCTCAGATTCTTTTCCATTATAGGTTATCACAAGATATTGAGTAGAGTTCCCTGTGCTCTACAGTAGGTCCTTGTTGATTGTCTATTTTATCTATTAAAATGGTAGTGTGTACCTATTAATCCCAAACTCCAATTTATCCCTCCCCCATCTTTCCCTTTGGCAACCACAAGTTTGTTTTCTATGTCTGTGATTCTGTTTCTGTTTCATAGATAAGTTCATTTGTGTCATAGTTTAGATTCCACATATAAATGATGTATGATATTTGTCATTCTCTGTCTGACTTACTTCACTTAGTATGACAATCTCTAGGTCCATCCATGTTGCTGCAAATGGCATCATTTCATTCTTTTTTATGGCTTAGTGGTATTCCATGGTATATGTACCACATCTTCTTTATCCATTCATCTGTCGAAGGACATTTAGGTTGTGTCCCTGTACTGGCTACTGTGAATAGTGCTGCTATGACACTCACTGTTGTTTTGCTTCGCATTTTCTTCAGGCTCCAGAGAACCAATTGTTACAACCTGCAGTCTTCGGCCACCTAGAATTCCCTCAAACAGCTCTTGAGTTCCAGCAGCTGTCACCCGCTCTTCTCAGCTGTCCTGCTTCCTGTCCGGGTGGTACCGTAATGCTTGCACAACTTTGGTCATCCCAGATCCCTGACACGTCCCGGGACCTGGCTTCCCTCCTGATGGCTGTTACCACTTAGTGTTGACATCTTGGTGGAGCTCCACGTCTGGGTGAAGGATGCACGCCTGAGCTGACTCCCCAGGCCCCCCACCACGCACCTCTGCCTGCTGTCACTCCACCGAGCTCCCCACCGTCACATCTGTCAACACAGCTATGTCATCCCCAGAATCCACCTCATTTCCAGCACTTGCCAGAAATGGGACTCATCTTTTGACCGTTGAGCAGTGTTCCTTTAAGTTCTAACAAATGGTTCCCATCATTCTGCAGATTTTCTATGCAATTGAATTCTAACTTTGTTGAATTCTAAAGACGACATTCCAGGCATCTGAACAAGGCCTGCACCTCTGTTCTCGTGAGTCTCGGGTTCCCACAAGAAAGGATGAGATTTGGAGTGTGTAGACAATGCAAACTTGTGCTCTGTCTTTACTATTTAATGGCTGTGTCACAGTGTCACTTAGCTTCCCTGTGCCCCAGTTTCCTTATCTGTAAAAGACAGGTACTAGTGCTTACTGCTCTGGATTTTTCTGAGCATCAGAGGTGGAAACTGCATGAAGACATCCTGTATACGGTTATAATATTATCAACAATAGTAGCAAAGAATCACGGTGGCCATCTGCTGCCTTCTTTTTCTCCTGTTCTTAGAGCAAACTATACTGTGCACAGGGCTGGGTCCATTTCCTTCCCCAGGAGTGAGGAGTGTGGACTGAAGGTCTGAATGTATGGTTCCTGCTCCCCCCTCCCCCTCCCCCTCCCCCTCCCCCAAAGCTTTACCTGGACCAGAACCCCTCCAGTGCTCATGGCCTCTGCAGTTTCCAGAGCAGCAGGTGTGGACACATCTGCTTTACGGGGCCTGAGGAGATGGCAAGAAGGGCGAGCCCCTCAGGCCCTGCTCAAAGGATGCCAACTGTGGTGAGACTGGGGGTGTCCACTCATAGGCTCAAATCCCATCCACTGCAGCTCCCTCTGCCTCTGTCCCTACCCCCAAATCCACAAGCAGTGGGGGATACATAAACATAGGGAGACAAGAAAAGAAGGAGCCCACACATGATTGTGATACCCCAGAGTGTGATGCTGAATAACAAATGTCCCATTGGGTGACTGTGACAGTTTACGTGTCAACTTGCCTGGGTCACGGGGCACCCAGATATTTGGTTACACTTTGCTCTGGGTGTGTCTGTTTGGGTGTTTCTGGATGCAATTAACATTTGAATTGAGTAAAGCTGACGGCCCTCCCCAGTGTGAGTAGGCCTCATCCAATCCACTGAAAGCCCGACTAGAATGGAAGACCGAGTAAGAGAGAATCCCTTCTCTCTGCCTCAGTGTCTTTAAAGCTGGGACATCCGTCTTCTCCTGCTTTTGGACTCGGATTCGGACTGGAACTTACGCCATCAGCTCTCCTGCTTCCCAGGTCTTTGGACTTGGCATGAAATTACACTCTACTCTACTCTGCTGGTTCTGGACTTCTCCATAATCACGTGAGTCAGTTTCTTTTCTTTTTTTAGTTTTTGGCCACACCGTGTGGCATGCAGGATCTTAGTTCCCTGACCAGGGATCGAACCTGTGCACCCTGCCTTGGAAGTGCAGAGTCTTATCCACTGGACCACCAGGGAAGTCCCCAGTTTCTTAAAATAAATTAGTACACGCACACACACACACACACACACACACACACATACCATGTTGATTCTGTTTCTCTGCAGACCCCTTGACTACTACAGTGACTTCTCTCTGTAGTAATGGAACATCTATGTGATCCTGACAGAATTATTTATCCTCCCTAAGCCTTGGTTTCCTCTTCTGTACAATGGGGGTCATAATATTGACCTCATATGTAAAAATGTTGGAAGGGTTAGGGAACACTTAGCACTTGGCATTGGACTTATGCTAAGGATCAACAGACCAAGGCTTTGGTAGGTTTACAAAGCGCTGTGTTTTCAAAGGCACCACTTCCCTGGGTATTTACTACAGGGAATCTTTTACATCCCCCTTGGCAGGCTTGCCTAGGCCACACTAATGGGCAACTGTGGAGATGTCTCTACTGTGCAGGTGTCTCCTGCCTTCAAATTCTGTTCCTATTAGACAAGTGTTTCTCAACATGGCATCACAGACAAACGCACTAGAATTACCTGTAGACAAACATGCAGATTCTTGAACCCCACCCAGACCCACTGATTAGGACAAGAAGCAGGGAATTTGCATTTTGAACCAGCTCCCTAGGTGATTCTCTGCCCCAGGTCCTGCTGAGACCCCTGACTCCATGCAGACATAATTAAGCCTCTGAGTTACACTTTGTGCAAGAATTAACAGTCTTAATCGTCTGCAAACACTGACTGACAACAAAATGGCATCATGAGAGAGTTTGGTTTTTATGGAAAATGATGCAGTAGCCATCTCCTGGTGTAACCAACTGGGGCTTCAGTGTGAGAATGCGGTGCCTTTGAGGACAGCTCCCCCCAACTCCGTGGTTCCATCTGGTTGGTGAATGGGGTCACGCTGACGATTCTGCAGACCTCCAAGCCTCCAGTGACATCGTAAGCAGATAAACTCCTGAGTGAAAGAGGAAATTTGTCCATGAGATGGTGTCCTTGGGCATCTGCAGCTGTCACTCAGTCATACGGTTATCCTCTAACACTGCTACACCTAGTTAGCCTGCCTGCTATGTGTGTAGGAAATGCCCCAACCCATGAGTAAGGCCAGTGTTATGGAAAGTTGAACTGACAGTGGAATAGGGTCAAGCCTGAAGTCCAGCTTTTGACTGTGACTGCAGAGCCAATGAGGCTCTATCTGTTCCTCCTTAATCTCTTTTAATCTCAAATATGTGTTCAGATTCACTTAAGCCTAGTCTTTGAAGCCTGGTTCGTCAAGAAAGGCAGAAAAAGGGCAGAAAACTGGGTTCCTTGGGTCCTGCTGTAAAAATGTACAGATACAGACATCTGGTCTTTAAGTGAAATAACTAGTTATTTCTGCAGACTTACCAGCTCCAGCCAGTCCCCACTCCACCATCCCACGGCCATCATCCCGTCGTGAGCTGGGTGCTGTGGACCTTGAGAAGCCTGCTGAGTTTCCTGGGAGGCAGGACACCATAGGCTCTTCTGTCCCACTACTTGCTTTGCACATTTCAGTTCATCTTTTTGTTGAATAAATAAATCACATGTGAGCCTTTTAAAGAGTGGGACAGAGCTGGTTCATTTCGATGAGAGTTGGAAAGAGAGAGAAAGACCCTGAGCCTTCTGACGTGTGAGTGTGTGCTGTTTGTAGGCTTGTGCTGGGGTAAGTGGTACAGAAAGGGGTCAGAAAGGAAGCACAGGAAAGACGGAAACACGGGCTCTACATCTAATGATTCTCTGACAGCTGCCTCCATTGTTGCTGATACTTTGGGTTCTCCTTCCCTAGGCTGAACAACCTTGGGGTCATTATGATGGTGGGAATCACCGAGTTTGGGACCCTCTTACCCCTGGGTTATTGGATTATTTAAAGGTTTCAACCTTTACAATTTCTTCCTCTCAAATCCTTGGTTACCCTGTTGCTGTTTGTTAAAATAGTATCTGGGACTTGCATTTCCTTCCAGGATAAACAAAAAGAGACTGGATTTGACCTCTTCCCTGAAACTACCAAAACAAGGCAAAATAGATGAAACATTGGATTTCAAGACACTGGAAACCTGGCAATGAAGGGTAGTAACCCCTGAAAGTTGGAAACAAACAACGTGAGACTTACAATGTCCCCAACTTACTGCATTGAGAGTATTTCCAAGCCCCAGTGCATGGAGGGGAATTCAGAGAGATCTCAGAAGACACCCTGACATGAGGAAGTTGAGAAGAGAGTGAGGGTGGACCCAGAAGCTAGAGTTACTAATTGCTGGGTGCCATAGGTTAGAAAGCTGAAGAGAGAGAGAGAGATCCAAGATCTGCAGAGGGTTCAATTCGAGTATTCAGCTGAGTATCATGTATGAGGAAATTATCTGAGGCTAGGGAAAGAACCACCCAAAAGGGTTAAAGGGAGCAGCTCACACAGGTCAGGGACTAGTACCTGTTCCCACCTGTAGACTAGAAACCCCATTATCCATGGACAATTAGGTAAACAAGCAGAAGGGTCTTGCCTGGGTAGGAGGAAATCATTAATGCTATACTGAGTACTGCTCCAGTCCCATCTAACCAATTTTAAAAGAAAGACCTGAAAGGATCCATCCAACAGTGTCCAAGTAACTAAACTTTATCTCACAAAAATGATATAAGTCAATGGATCAAAACTAACCCAGACTGGCACAGATGCTAGAATGAGCAGACAGGCATATTAAATAGTAACTAAAACTGTACTTTATATGTTTTAAATTTAAGTAGAAACATGGAAAATAGAGAAAATATTCAAATAAAAATTCTAGAGATAAAAATTAGAGTGTGTAAGATGAGAACTTTATGGGTAGGGTGACAAACTGGACATTGCAGAAGGAAATTTTAGTGAACTTGAAGACAGAGTGATAGAAACTACCCACAATGAAATACAGAAAGAAATAGACAGAGAAAAGTGATTGAATACAATGAACATAGTGAATTGCGAGACAACTTCAAGAAGCATAATATATGTGCAACTGGTGTCCTGAGAAAGAGGAGAGAGTGAGGACCGAAAAGATCTTTGAAGAAATAATGCCTGGATTTTCCCCATTATTGCAGGCTTTTTTTTATTGTAACTATGATAAGGGAGATTTTTCTGCATTTCCCACATTCCAAGAGTGACTAGGAATGGACACTAGGCAATGCAACTACCTGTGTTGCCTTTTGCTACCCACCCACCTGTTAATCCACAGATTCAAAAAGCTCTGGGAACACCAACTTCACAATAGTTTCCATGAAGAAAATTATATCAAGGCAGATCAAAACCAGTGATAAAAGAAAGCCTAAAAGCAACCAGGGGAAAAAGACATTTGTATAGAGAAACAAATATACAGATAACAGCAGATTTCTCATCAGAAACTATGGGAACAAGAAGATAGTGTATGGGAGTATTGAGAGGAAAAAAAAACAACAAAAAACTATGAACTTTTATTCCCAGTGAAAATATCTTTCAAAGACTAAAGCAGGGCTTCCCTGGTGGCGCAGTGGTTGAGAGTCCACCTACCGATGCAGGGGACACGGGTTCGTGCCCCAGCCTGGGAAGATCCCACATGCCGCGGAGCGGCTGGGTCCGTGAGCCATGGCCGCTGAGCCTGCGCATCTGGAGCCTGTGCTCCGCAACGGGAGAGGCCACAACAGTGAGAGGCCCGCGTACCGCCAAAAAAAAAAGACTAAAGCAAAAGGAAATCTTTCTCAAACATAATAAAACTGAAAGAATTCACCACCAGAAGACATGCATTATGAGAAATTTTAAAGGAAGTTCATTAGGCAAAAGGAAGTTAATACCAGAAGGAAAAGCAGATCTATATAATTGAATGAAAAGTTCTGGAAGTGGCAACTAAATAAACACAATTTTCTGTGTATGTATATATTAAGTCACCTTGATGTACATTTTAAATATTTTACTATTTTATTTGTCAATTATACCTAAAAAATATTTTTTCCCTTACGATTCAAGTCTCTTGAAAAGATAATTAACTGTTTAAAAAATAATAACAATGCAGTGTGGGGTTGATAGCATGTGCAAGACTGAACTATATGACAAGAATAAGAAAAAGGATGGGAGGGCAAAGATGGAAGTAGCCTAAAGAACTTCCTTTTAGGAATCTAGATTTACTAATTGCTGGGTGCAATAGATTAGAAAGCTTCAGAGAGAGAAAGAGGGAATTCCAAGGAAAGAAATTGCAATTGAGTTTCTCTCCAAAAAATTGATAAAACAAATGGAAAAAAATGAGAAAGGACCTAGAATATTTAATGACCTAATTGATGTTTATAAAACATTCCACATAACGACAGCAAAATACACATTCTTTTCAAGGGCACATGGAACATTTACCAAGATGGACAATATTCTGGGTCAGAAGACAAACCTCAATAAGTTTAAAAGGATTCAACTCATACAACTTATGTTCTCTGTCCATAATGAAATTAACTTAGAAATTTATGAAAGGAAAATTACCAAATATTTGAAAATGATGTAACATACTTCTAAATAAAACCTAGGACAAATAAATCAAAAGTGAAATTAAAAAGTATTTTGAACTAAATGAAAATAAAAACACAACATAAAAATTTTAGATGCTTCTAGAGGAAATTTTATAGCACTAAAGAACTATATTAAAAATTAAAATCAGTGACCTCAGCTTCCACCTAAGGTGGAACTAGTAAAATAAACCAAACATAAAAAGAAAACAAAAAATAATAAACATTTGAGTGAAAAAATGAAATAGAAAAGCAATAGAGGAAATTAATGAACCCCAAAATGGCTGCTTTTAGACAGATACAGAAAGAGAGAACACAAATTACAAATCTCAGATATGAGTGTAGTGTCATCACTATAGATTCTATAGATATTAAAAGAATACTAAGCTTTATGCTGATAAATTTGACAACGTAAGTAAAATTCACCAATCTTTGAAACATATAAAGTTATCAAAGTTTATAGAAAATATCTAATCTAAATAGCCCTATATGTACTAAAAATCAAATTTACAGATAAAACACTTTCCCAGAAGAAAACTAGGGAGACAGATGACTTCACTTCCAATCATTTAAGGAAGAAATAATATCAATACTGCCATAACTCTTACAGAAAATTCAAAAAGAGATAAAATTTCCAACTCACGCCATGAGTGTTTCCTTGATACCAAAACCAAAGACATTACAAGACAGACCAGTATCAGTCAAGAACACAGACATAACAATTCTAAAGCCAGTTTTAACAAATCAAATTCAGCAATATATAAAAAGGATAATACACCATAACCAAGCAGGCTTTATCCCAGGAATGTAAGACTGCTTTAACATTTGCAAAGTAATCAATATAATGCATCCTATTAACAAGTTAAGAAAGAAACACCATGTGGTCATTGCAATAGATATAGACATGCAACCTGATAAATTCTATCATCAATGTGGGAATAAAGGGGAATACCCTCAACTTGATGAAGGGCATCTATGACAAACCTACTGCTAACATCACACTTATTATTTTAAGACTGAATGCTTGTCCCTAAGATAAGAAACAAGTATATCCATTCACAGTCCTTTGATTCAACTCTGAACTGAAGGAATAGTCAGTAAAATAAGCAAGATATAGAAATAAAAAACACCCAGATTGGAATGAGAGAAATAAAACTGTCTTTATTTATGGATATCATGATCACCTATGTAAAAAATAGGAGAATCTACAGAAAGAGCCACCAGACCTGATAAGTGAGTTAGCAGCAATCTTGCAGGAAACAAGAGTGATATACAACAACCAACTGTATTTCTGTACACTAGCAATGAATAATCAGAAATAGAAATTTTAAAATATTATTTATAATAGTAACAAAAATATGAAATATTTGGGGAAAAATCCAACAAAAGATCTAACGACCCATACGTTGAAACCCACAAAAAAAAATGCTAAAACTCACAGAAATAAAGATTACCCAAACTGAGAAATACACTGTGCTCATAGTTTGGGGCACTTGATATTGCAAAGATTGATCAAGAGTTTCAAAATAATACTAATAATAATCTCTGCAGACATTTTTGTAGAAATTGACAAGCTCACTCTAAAATTTATACAGCACATCAAAGGACTTAAAATAACCGAAGGAAAAAAGTTTTTTGAAAGAGAAAAAAGTTGCAGTAATAACACTATCTGAACTCGATTCATTATAAACCTACTATAATCAATACAGTATGATAGACAAATAGATCAGTGGAACAGAATGGAGTATCCAGAAATAGATGCACACATGTTTGGAGACTAAGTTTTGATGAAGGTGCAAAGGCAATGTGGCGGAGAAAGAATAGTCTTCTCAATAAGTGGTGCTGGAATAATTGGATATCACTATGTTAAAAAAAAGAAAAAAGGAAAAAAGAACATCAAACCATATCTTTACTCAAATGCAGCAATTAACATGAAATGGGTCATAGACTTAAATGTACAACCTAACGCTGTAAAACTTCTAGATGAAAAGAAGGAGAAAATTTTTGTGATTTGGATCAGGCGAAGATCTCTTAGATATAATAACACCAAAGCATAATCTAAAAAATGAAAAATTGATAAATTGGATTTCATCAAAATTTAAAACTTCTGCTCTTCCAAAGAGACGAGAATGAAAAGACAAGACACAGATTGGGAAAAATATCTGCAAATCCTCTATGTGATAAAGGATTTATATCCAGAATATGTAAATAATTCTCAAACTCACTAATAAGAAAATTCAGTTAAAATTGGGCAAAAAGAAAAAACACATTTCACCAAGTAAGATGTATAGGTGGCAAATATTAAGACTATTCAATATTATTAGTTATTATGAAAATGTAAATTAAAACCACAATGAAATACCACTGCATACTTATTTAATGGCTAAAATATAAAAGACTGAGATGGTTAATTTTCTGTGTCAACTTGGCTGGGCCATCTTTCTCAGATATGTAGGCAAGCATTATTCTGGATGTTTCTGTGAGAGTGTTTTGGGGTGAGATTAACACCCAAGTGAATGAATGAATGAAAATTTTATTTGCTCTGGGGTCTCTCTCAACAAACCATTTCTACAAATTCATTCTCTCCAGGAGCAAAGAATCCATTTGGGGAATAGATACGGACACCCAAATCAGCACACCTTTATAATACACCTGTCGCTCACCACGTTGGCATGCTTGGGGGCACAGAAATGGCAATCCTGTCCACAAAACGTTTGTGGTCTAAGAGAGGAAGGGAAGAGACACATCCTGAAGTAGAGACTTCAATCTCTGTCCTGCCATCTGCTACTGCCCCCATGCAGGCTCCTCTATATCCGCCCTCCTAAGACCACCTGCCCTCTGCCACCTGACCCCTCTGCCAGCCGGCCTTCTGCAGCCCCTCCCTCCCTTCAGTGGGGCCCATAACTGCCTTTCACATCCTTTCTCAGAGTCCAGCTTCTCTTTTTATCAGTTGAGGACACTTTTTCCCCCAGAACCACTGGCATCCCCTTGGTTACAGTTGTTTATTCGTGTAGCCGGTATTTAACTGGGGGTGGGAAGTGAGCCCCATCTGGAAGATGTAAAATGATGACTTTATCCTTCAGACTCTCTGTCAGGTGCTTCCGGGGGCAGCTTGCTCTGGGTCAGTGGAGGATCAGAGCGCCGGTAACCCACTGAGGGCAACAGAGCTTCTCCTGGTGTCTGAACTCCAGGGCCTGCGACTGGCCTTGCTTCTTTGCTCCAGTGAAGCAAAGCACCTGCTCACTCTGTTTGTTGACTAAATGGACAATGTGAAAGATGAGCTGGGGAAAATGCCCATAGTTTGGGTTTGGCAGCCCTTCATTGTGATGGGGGGCCTTTTGCACACTTGTTCCTTTTTAATCTGAATATTATGTGATGTGTTGTGTATTTTTATCATTACCATTGGGCAGAGAATGAGCTTTGCTACAACCTTACAGCACAGCAAAGGTGGCATGCTCATCACTAAACCCAGAGCACTGGTCTCATGTATTTAAAAGCCTCTGCTTGGTTTTCCATAGCCAACATCCCATAGTTTTTACTTTACTTTGAAATGCTGCATGACAGAGGAAAACAATTTGCCAAAAAGAAATAAAAAAGAAAAAAATCTAATCCTTTCCCTCTAAGGGCAAAAATGGAATATGCTATGGTAACAATTGAAGCAGATCTTACTTAATAAACAATTAAATTTCCATTTTAATCCTCTTCTTGATGTAGTTTCTCAGGTTGAAAATATATTTCATCCATGAGTGGATTCTTGGTGGCAGTCAACTGAAATGACATTTTAAATATAGGTAACATTTAGGTAATAAATATAGCCTGCTGTATGTGCTCAGAATAACAGCAACATGAAAAAACTAATCACTTTATTGATTTCCATTATCACTTCCTTAATTTTCACATTCAGGAAAAATTGTCTGCCAGTGTTAGCCTTTTTGTTCAATTATTTTTAGCTGAGTCAGACATCCATAACTCTATTAAAAAAACAGGATTTTTTCTTATATTACTTTATTTGGAATCCACATATGTAATTAGAGGTTTCAAAAGAAATATTTTGCACGACATAACAATTGCTCACAGGAGATCCAGAGGGAAAGATTATGGGTAAAAATGTACATTTCTGACATTTGTGAGCGAAAAGAAAGGCCTCATTTTGGTAAAGAATATGATACTGAACACTCTTCCATGAGAATTCAGACATATGCTCTCATTTTTTCTTCTTCTAATCAAATTATAGAGTTTTGTAGATGTGGTGCTGTAATTTATTGATAAAATGAGAAATACATAGTTGGTCTTCATCCACTGTTCCTGCACAGAGCTCCTAAAACCCTTGTAATTTCCTCTACAGGAGCAGAGGGGGATCTTTTGTTGGAATATTTAGTTTTGTTCCCAATTCCTGAGATAGCTTCAGAGTGATAATGGTGAAATGGGTGTCTTTTATCTTTGACAGAAGAAGTTCCTTTCAACCACACCTCAGTTTATGTTAATGAGATAACTTTGGGAAAGCGCCTAAGGATGGGGGGACTTGTTGCCAGGCAACCAACCAAGTGATTAGAGGGTTGGAACTTTCAACCCCACCCCCACCTCCAGGGAGGGGAGAGCAGCTGGAGATTGAGTCCCGACACCATTGGCTAATAATTTAATCAACCATGCCTGTGTAGTGAAGACTTATAAAAACCCCAGAAGGATGGGGATCAAACAGCTTCTGGGTTTGGTGAACATGTGGAAGTGCTGGGAGAGTGGCACATCTGGAGGGCACGGAAGCTCTGTGCTCTTTCTCCATACTTTGCCTGTGCATCTCTTCCGTCTGGCTGTTCCTGAGTTATATATTTTTTTATAATAAACTGGTGATCTAGTAAATAAAATGTTTCTTTGAGTTCCGTGATCTACTCTAGCAAATTAATTGAACCTGAGCAGGGGGTCATGGGAACCTCAGATTCATGGCCATTTGGTCAGAAGCACAGGTGACAACCTGGATTTGTGACTGGCATCTGAAGGGGGGGCAGTCCTGTGGGATCTGACCCTATAGTGTCAAAATTAAATGGTAGGACATCCAGTTGGTGTCACAGAATCCTGAAGAATTAAGTTGAGAATGAGGTTGAGATCATCAAGAAATCATTGAAACATCAACAAAGTCCTGGTGGCAAGCATTTATTTAACTACAGGATAAGATAAAATAAGAGTGAAAAGTAGGACAGAATAGTATTTAGATATATTTTGTATTCTGACTCAATGAATGTATTACAGCTACAAAGACGGGCCAAAAAGGGCAGAGAATTTATGAAAAGTAGAATGATTGCTGATTGGTGCATAGTGATAAACTGGGAAAGAAAGGTTTGCATGTTCAATTAGATGCTGAGAGGAAAAACAATAAAAACCAACAAACTATTTATACATGCTACATCACAGATGAGTATTGTTTAAAAAGAGACAACAGGCTCAAAATGGAGTCACTTGTGCTAAGCCCTACATTCAGAAACCAAGAATTATGTTTCAACCTCTTCCAGGAGTGGAGTCTTAAACCAGTCAACTTAGAATCATATGGTCGGCACTAGTGAGGTAACCTCCCTGATATAATCCTGTCATCCCCTAAAGGAAGACCACAAACTTCATTCTTTGCTAGTATAGCTTCCTTGTCCTGTCCCTTTCTGCTTATAAAAGTCCTTTATTTTGTACATCTCCTTGGAGCTCCTTTCTATTTGCTAGATGGGATGCTGCTCAATCCATGAATCATTAAAGTCAATAAGATCTTTAAAATGTGCTCAGTTGAATTTTGTTGTTTAATGTATTGGTGAGAGCAGCAGGATCTGAAGGAGATTTCTGACAACTTTGGGGACAATGAGAAACACAGCTGTGGCACCTGTGACCACTTTGAATTCTCTGTCTTTCTCGCCATTTACAAGGACTGTGGGCAAGTTCCTCTTGGTTCTGGGCTCTACTCTCTTTGCACCGAGCTCTGGACCTAATTGGCTTCCCAGTCCAGGGCAGGTCAGCTTGACCCAGTGGACAGTTCCACCTGGAACCCCAGTCCTTAGTCCTTGGTTAATCCACAGCTCCCAATTGTTGGTGTCTGCTGGCTCAGTCCATAGTTCCATGTCAAGACCTCACGTTTTGGGGGGCGGGGGCTGCAGTATCATCTCTTTGGTTATGCGGGTGTCCACAGCCCTGTTTCTTTGGTTACTGTTGGTTTCTGTTAATGTGCACATGAGGTAAGGCAATTGCTAATGGGACTCTTGGAAGCCCCAAAAGCCACAAAGTTGGTGAGCCAAGGTTGGGCACATAAAAACTATTACCATACTCTCCACCTAACTATAAGACTCCCATGTTACCATAAGTTAGTTACAGAAAGAGTTACGTTGACACTAGGGCACACACCAACTTCAAGAAAATTTCAGTGCAATGAGGTACATTGTAAATCACCACACAATCCCCAAGCCAACAGCACATCTTTCTTAGATATTATTAATTTGATTCCAAGGGACCCCAGGCTTAGCTAAAGAAATGGAATCCTTAAGTTCTAAAGAGCTGAGCATGTCACATTCCAGCTCACCTGCTAATTTTATGTCTAAGAACTCTAGTCCCCAAAGCCATAGATATCTACAAAAATATCAAAGTTTTACTAACATCAACCAAGGATGACAATGACCATTATGGGGAATGTTCTAATGAGACAGGATCAGTCAGTGAAGAAGTGCACTTGAAAGCAAGTGTCCTGCAATCAAACACACAGAATGGGACATCGGTTTTAACTGGTATGCAGAAGCCTGCAAAAGTCTTCATGATTTCAAAATATCTTCACTGAAAAATTCATTGCAAAAGGTTAATGAAAAGTGAAAGACACAAGATGTACCTAAAAAAAAAGATGGTAAGACTGACATGACTTCTACTGCTCCCCACTATCCTGCTCTACCTGAGTACTCACGTCCTGCTAATTCTCTATCCGAACTGTCTTTCCACTCTGAAGGGACTATTAAACACCTTTTAATAAAACCACCTGAGGCTGCAGGAGTTCATCCTCAAGTATCTTTCACTCCTTGGTCAAAGACAGGCCATGGTCAAAGAATTTTCTAAGCCCAAGGAGGACTACAGAAGTTTTCTGAAGGATTTAGACTTCTTATCAGGGCCTATGATCCTGGGCTGCCTTTATCAGCTTGTGCCAAAGCTGCTAAGCCCTGAGGAAACCCAAAAATGAATGCAAGAAGCAGAATGGCATAATCCTGAGGATGATATTGGAGAACCTCAATCTTCAACACAATCCCCTTTATGGACCAGAAAAAGCTCACAAAATAGCAACCAATCTTTTCAAAGACATTCTTCATTTTCCCTGCCTGCCATGATTGGTCTATGACTCCAACATGCCAACAAAATAAAGATGAATCTGTGCTAGAGGTAAAGGTCCACCTGGAAGGGCTCTTCCTATGGCTTTCTGGGTTCCATACAATAGATAATGTCACCTAACTTACTCCAGTGACCCTATTTGTAAATGGATTATCACCTGAGATTCACGGATTGATAAAAAGGCAGAAAATAGGATGGGAAGCCACCAGTCTGACTGAGCACTTTGAAAGGACTTTGGAATGAGACCATAAACAAAAGCCTGCCAAGTTATTAACTTCACAGTTGCAACAGCTTGGAGGCCAGGAACCTAAAATGACACTTGGGAGCATTATACCCTCCAAGGGGTCCGTCGTCAAAGTGCTGGTCCAGGGATTGATGTCTCATTTGTAATCCACTGGGACACTGGAAAAACGATTGTCCTCAAAGGTCTTATGCAGATCTCTCAACACCAACTCTAATACCCTATATCTGTCCCCAAAAGAGGTCCCATATGGGTCACTCTCAGAACTGTCGAGACTCTGAGGGCTTGTCCTGTAAACAGCTACCAGAGATGCCCTTAACCAGTCAAGGGGAAACTAAAATCAAAGTCAATGGAAAATCTTGCCAAATTCTGGTAGATACCAGAGCTACACTCTTTACTTTAAAACTTACTCTCTTAGAACAAATCCCGTGGAGTGAAAAAGAAGTTTCCATAGTGGGGTAATAAAATTCAGAGGGAGTTTCTATCTCAACCAGTACAAATGGCTCAGGGACCTTTCACTGAAAAGCATTCTCTCTTGCTGTGTAACACAGCACCAGCCAATCTATGAAGCAGAGATGTCCTTTCTAAACCAAGAGGGTGACTATGCTTTACCTCCAATGGAGACCTCACCTTAGAGTATCCTGACCAACCTGAACTTGATCTTTTATGTTCCTTACAATCTGTTCTTGACATAGGAGAGGAGGAACTCCAGGAAAAGATCCCTAATTTAACCACAGTGCCTGAAACTTTGTGGGCTACAGACACTGAGAGAATAAAAAGTGCAGAACCTATTAAAATCCTGATAGACATAACTTAACCTTTTCCAAACTGCCTCAATATCCATTAAAACCCATGGCCTCACACCAATAGTAGAAGCCCTAGTCACCCAGGGGCTAATCTTTCCCTGTATTAGTCCCTGTAACACGCTGACCTTACCAGTCTGGACACCTAACGGGTGGGGATTTGAGAGCAATTAACAAGATAGTTGTTCCCCATTTTCCAGTTGTTCCAAACCAAACAGCCCTTTGTCACCATTTCCACCAGCATCAGAGTGGTTCCCAGTTTTAGGCCTTTGTT
This sequence comes from Delphinapterus leucas, assembly GCF_059928025.1. Classification (NCBI taxonomy): domain Eukaryota; kingdom Metazoa; phylum Chordata; class Mammalia; order Artiodactyla; family Monodontidae; genus Delphinapterus; species Delphinapterus leucas. Next base: position 103,238,100 of record NC_143137.1, on the reverse strand, counting down.
CAGTCTTGTTGAGCATCCCTGTGGTTCCCAATGGCCAAGATCTGTTTGCCTTTACTTGGAACAATCAACAATGTACGTGGCCAATCACGCCTCAAAGGTTCACCGAGGCCCCTTCTCATTTCTCCCAAGAGCTCCACCAAGATGTAAGCACCCTCCAGACCCTGGGAAATCAACCCTCCTACAGCACGTGGATGCTCTCTGTTATGCTCAGTTACCGAAGAGATGCCCATTTACGGATTTCACTTATTTGCTGAGACAGCTGAAAAAGGACATAAAGTCCCTAAGGAAAAATTACAATGATCTCTAGACAGTGTTCATTAGCTAGGTCATCATCTAAGTGCCGAAGGAATCCAGCCATCTCCAAAAAGAATTAAGCTAATCCAAGAAGTCTGTATGCCCACAACTCAGTGACAGCTTCACGGCTTCTTAGGCCTGTCTGGCTATTGGAGACTGTGGGTTCCTAATTTTCCCTATGAACTTTCCTTGGAAAGATAAACACGAGCTGGTCTTTATAAGACCAAGAGGCACAACAAGAACTGCCTGCCCTAGGGCTACCCAGCTATTCACAACTGTTCACCTTTTTAGGGCATAAAAGAGATAACCAAGCCCTGGGGATGCTCACACAGGAACGTGGCAATAAACACAAACCCTTTGCCTATTATAGCACACAACTGGATTCAGTTCCTTGTGCCTGTCCAACTGCGTTATGGTGCCAGAGCAGAGTTAGTGGCAACCTCAGTGGATTGGACCCTAGGAAATGACATTGATTTACAAACTCCACACGCTGCCCAAAGTCTTCTTAATAATGAACTGAATTCATCAACATTTCTCTGCCAGCAGATTAAACTCCTCTGGGATCCTTCTGTTTTCACCACCTAAAATCTGCATCTGAAACGTTGCAGCATTCTTAATCCTGCTATGTTACTACCTCTTCCTGACAAAGGCAGGTCCCTGGACTGTGAAGCAATAATGTCCCATCTCGTGACACCGTGTCCTGATTTACGAGACTAACCCTGATCTAATTTTGTCTGTTGATGGGTCATTCTGTAAAAATGAACAAGGGAATTTCCAAGCTGGTTAGCCAACATGAACTGTATGAGAGGGGAAATCTCCCACAAGCTCAATTAGCCCAACGGGCAGAGCTGCACACCCTTCACTGAGCCCACCTGTTAGCAGAAGGACACGCTGTCAATGTTTATACTGACAGCCTGTATGCCTTTGGGATCAACCATGATTTGGGGATGCGATGGAAATAAAGGGCTTTTCTTTCATCCTCTGGGACCCCAATCAAAAATAGGCAGCAGGCAAAAAACCTTCTTACTACTGTTCTTTTGTTTTCCGAAATTGCCATCATAAAAATCGAGGCTCACATTAAGAAGACTTGAACTTGACTATGAGGGCATCGCCCTGGCTGACCTTCATGCAAAGGCAGTAGCAACATAATCTATAAATGTGGTGGCCCATGTGGATGAAGTCCATTCTGCTTCTGCAAAAATTGACCCCTTTTTGCCAGGCTTTTGCCATCTTCATGTCCTTGTAACATGGCAACAGTCTCCCAAATCGGGGAAGCCAAGATGGGCAAACAATGGTTGTAAATTCAATGAACAGTCAGGGCCACTTGATTCTTCCTGGCTCCCTGGCAAACCCCATATTTTTTTGTTTTTGTTTTTGCCTTCCTTCACCCACCATGGTGCAATTGAGATGACTCAAATTATGAATAAAGATTGGTGGGGAGACTTCTATAAAATTGCAAAAGTAATTTATGACCAATATCTCATCTGTCTGGTCCATAATCCTGGAAAACCTATTTTTGTCCCCAGAGGCCTCAGATCTCCTCCCTCTGGACCCTCAGAGTATCTGCAGCTGGATTCACTCGAATGTCACTCAGGACGGGTTATCAATATGTTCTTGTTATTGTGTGTAAGTCTCCTGGATGGGTTGAAGCCTTCCCCTGCTGCAAGGCTGATGCTCTCATAGTGGCAAAGAAATTGTCAGAAAACGTGCTTTCCACTTGGGGTGTCCCTTCCACAGTCTCCAGTGATCAAGACACCCACTTCACTGGGCAAGTCATACAGGTCTGAGCAAATTCTTTGCACACTTCTTGGAACTACCACTGTCCCTATCACCCACAGTCATCAGGCAAGGTCGCGAGAACTAATGGGATCCTCAAACAGTATCTCTAAACTTGCTCAAACGACCAGACTCCCTTGGCCTAAGTACTGCCTGTGGTCTTGCTGACTGTTCACAGTACCCTCTGTAGGAAACATAAACTCACTCCACACGAGGTCGTCACCAGCAGACCGTGTCTGTTGGTGTACAACCTTCTGCTGATCTCTTGCTGTCTCATGCTAGGATGACCAGCCACTGTGAGTCTTTAATGTTTTATGCTAAAGTTTATCATCAACAAGTTAAAGACACTTTTCCAGATCCCAATTCAAAGTATCTTGTTAGTCACAATCTGGAGCGTGGTGACGAGGTATCCTGGAAACATCATCGGAGGAAGACAGCCCTCAAACCTCATTGGAAAGGACCTGACCAAGTGGTCCTGACCCCTGATGTTGCTGTGAAACTAGAGGGCATTGAGCCTTGGTACATATCTCACAGCTAAATAAGGCTCCACCTCACACCCGTGCAGATGCTAGAGATTTCTGAGTCATATTTACTGGAAGAGAAGCAGCCAATATCGAGGTAGACTGCTTTGACCCAAATGTCAAATCAGGGTTTCATACCTTAACTAACCATGAAACCCTTTCTTCTTCTCTTTCTTTCCTTTACTCTGTCATTAGCCTGGAAAAATAACACCCTCATCTATATCTCCCTGGCCATCACTAAGGGCAGAAACCTTTCAGACCACTGGATTTGTCATCAAAGAGTCTGATCTGTCCATAATGCTAAGGACTCCCTGGTCCTTCCTGTGATCAATTTCTCTTCTATTCCCAATGTCGCTGTAAACTATAATCAACACCCACCCCTTCAAAGTCACTCACAGAGTCTGGCTTTTATGGCCAGAACATCTAGTGCCTTGTTTCTACCTCTGTTTTATTTTAACAGCACTTGCCCAAATACCCACGTAAATACCTACACATATACCTACGTAATCTTAGTACATTTACACTCCCATGTCCTCATGATTCTCTAAATCAAATATTCCCCCAGTTATGAAAAGATCTCACCAGCAGCTCCCACCTTTTCAAGGAACTTAGAATAGCTCTTTAATTCAGGTTAGGAGGTTTACCTTCCGGATGCACTGAAGACCTAACCGATCCCTGGCTTGAACGGGCAAATGCAACAATCCCTGCAAATGAACCCAGAGCCACCTTAGCGGGAGTGATTTGTGCCCAGACAGGATTTATCCTTATCTGTGTGGTTATCATTCCCCTCGGACCTATGAATGCCTAAGTGCTGGCACATGATCAGGCCATGACTCTTAGGTGATCTAACCATGCCCCTAACTGTCGATCATCAACGTGAGACCCCTCATTGGTCAACTCCCTTGGATCTACACTGTCCAGTTAGAAAGGACTTACCTGGAGGCCTTCATGACTCAGAATTTGCTTCCTCGGGCAGTTCCCCGTTCCCTGGCTGCAAGTAAATGCAAATGAGGCTGTGATCAGGAACCTCTCCTTAACTCTTGAAGATATTTCAGAATCTGCCAATGAAGATTCTTAGACTCCCTGGGCACGGTTGTTCTGACACTAGGACAGCCCTTGTTATATTTTAGCTGAAGAAGGAGGTGTCTGTGCTGTGGCCATTACCACCTGCTGCACCTGGAGTGACATTTCTGGGGAAGTTGAGACTCAGCTACGTAAGACCAATGAACAGGTCATTTGGCTTAAGAAAGTGACTCCTTCAATGGGTCTTTTTTTTGACTTATATGCTTTGATTGGTTTGGGTCCTGGGGCCATGGTTCCAAAGTGCACTCCAGACATTGGGAATTATCCTGCTTATAATAATCATAATAGTCTCCCTGGTGTGCTGTATTCTCTCAAAGTCTTCAAAACTTGTTTGCAGCCACTAGCCACCAAAGAAATAATCTCCTAGGTCTGGAACATCAGAAAATGAATGAACAGAATGACCAATTAAAAAAAAAAAGTAAACCTGTAGTTGGCATTTATCAAAACAACAATGATTCAGCAAAAAAAATCATGACCTGTGACTACCACACAAGGATGAGCAAAAGTTGTGAGAACTTCAGAACAGTATCTGGGAGTGACACTAAGGTCTTAAATTTTGATCACATCTTTCAGTTAAGCTGAGAGTCTCATCAAAAGGGGGAATTGTTAAAAAAAAGAGACACGGGCCCCAAATGGAGTCATTTGTGCTAAGCCCACATCAACAACCGAGACTTAATACCTATATTTAATTACAGTTTCAGCCTCCCCCAGGAGTAGAATCTTAAACCAGTCCATCTGGAATCACCTGGTCAGCACTGGTGAGGTCATCCACCAGACCCCTGAGGTCCCTTAGAGGAAGGTGACCTTGCCACAAAGGATTCACTCTTTGCTAGTCACTTCCTTGTCCTGCCCCCTTCTGCCTATCAAAGTCTTTCATTCTGTACAGCTCCTTGGAGCTCCTTCCATCTGCTTGAAGGGATGCTGCCTGACTCATGAATCATTGAATAAAGCCAATAAGACCTTTAAAATTTACTCAGTTGAATTTTGTTTTTTAACAGCACCAAAGTTGTTTGCTGCATGAAAGTTTCCATCAGGATCTTACATTTAGGTTGATGATCCATTTCAAGTGAATTTGTTTGAAATTCCTAGGCTAGTGATTCCACACAGCTGAAGCAAGACCCTTCTGCATCCTTGACCCAATGCCCCACGAGACAGGAGGTCCAGTCTACAATGGGACGGGTACTGTTCCCAGCCTTGTATGAGTGTCAGCTATAGCTCCTTCCTTCCAGTCCTTTGGGATGGTGTGTGCTCCTGCCTCTGCTAATTTCCTACGTACATTCACTGATCAGCACTCAGCTGAATATTCAAGGGGGACCCTCTGCAGACTGGCACTTCCCTGTGCAGCACTTCTTCCCAAGTTCACTTTCTGTTGACTCTCTCTGCCATGTTCTTCTCCTTGACTCCCGGCTGCATCTGCTCTGCTCAAAGGAGACCACAGGCTCTGCCCGGGCTCCCACTCCTGCACCTCCCCCTGGAAACTCTCCCAAAGCCAGAAGCCCAGCTGTTGTAGGGCTCACGTCTTTGTTTTCTTTCTGTGATGGGTCACCTAATTGCCAGATGTTCTTTTTTTTGGTTATTTCAGGTATGAGGGTAAATCTATTTCCTATAGCTTCATCTTGACGACATGTAAGACACTTACATATTGAAATATAGCATGAGCGATATCATGGGCCAGACATTTTGGCTAAATTAATAAAGGTACCTTGGCTTAACTCACACAGTAACAGAAAAAGATTATTGGGTGGACCAACAGAGCAAAATCCAACTCTCTGCTGTTTATAAGACATAAGCTGGAATAAAGAGATTCCGAAAATTCAAAGTCGAGGTTATAGACAAAGATATGCCAGGTCAATACAAATAGCAAGAAAGCAGGATTTAAGGTCTTGATGGTGGGAACGGACATGGCGGGTCCGGTTCCCATCTCTCATTCTTTCTACTTCACTGCTCACCAGCCACAGTTCCAGTGCATCATCATTTCTTTGCACGGTGGCTTTCTCTGGATTCAGGGTTTTTGTTACCTTTGTGGCAGGCCTGAGTGCTGGAGGATTAATACCCTCTGGGATCGGTCCTCAATGAATCAGTGATGGAGGTTGGTATACATGTATATTTACCAGCACCCTCTCTCCTTGGACAGCATAACCCTGAGGCACTGACAGCTAGGATTGCCAAGGGGAATAAAGCTCTGGAGGCAGGGCAGTAAATGGCTTTATAACCACCACTTATGGGCTGTTCACCCACCCCTGACACCCTTCCCAGCCTCACCAGTGTTTTCTTCACTTCTCAAATAAACCACTTGCATCTGAACCCTCATCACAGGATTTACATAAGGCAACCCAAATGAAGAGATGATCAGAAAAGGCAGAATCCAAGCCCTCCAAGAAAATTAAAACACAACAAATCCAAACATCAATAATGCAACGATAAAAAATTTGTAAAGAAAATGGAAGAATTATGGATGCCTATGCATTCAACATCAGGGCAATAACTTTTATGAAGCAGAAACCAGAGGAGAAAGAGACCACGACACATACATAACAGGAAAGTTCTTCTCAGTTGAAGACAGGTCAAGCAGACAAAACAGTTAATAAGAACACAAAATGCCTAGGCAGCAAAATCAGTGGGTTAAGTTTTACAGAGACACATAGGGTTGTAAAACCCGGCTATAGAGAATACACCTGCTTTTCACGTGTGAGTGGAACTTAAAAACTGACCATATTTTAAGGTATGTGAAAACATCTTCAGTAGCTCCTTAAAATAAAATAATATGAACAGGATTTATGACTGTAGTGCAATAATATAAAAATTAACAACACATTTTAAAGGGCCCTCCAATAATTTGGAAACCAGCTCAAGGCAGTTAGCCAGGGCAGCTGCAGGACTCCTGTACTTGTTTTCTTTCTGTCGGGGACCATTTCACTAAGCAGCCATTGGCTATTAAGCAACTCTTGGCTCCAAGGGGAAATACAAAACTAAGTTTCAGAACTTCTAGAAAATCACAATAATAGAAACGCAATACATCAGAGTCTAAAATTCATAGCAGTGAATACTGTACAAAAAATGAATCTGTACAAATGATTTGACCAGTCAAAAAACTGGAGAGGGCAACAAAGTAAGTGGAAAGAAAGAAGCAGTCGATAACAGTAAAGCAGAAATTAAAGATTTGGAAATAAAATCCACAGCAGAATTTAATAAGAAAATATAAAGCTTGCTCTCTGAAAAGAATAGCAACCAAATTGACAAGCCATTAGCCAGCTTAATAAAATAAATGAAGAATGAGAGAAAGCACAAGTACACAAAATAAAAGATGACTACAGGAAAACAGTCATCAAAAGAGGAAATAAAAAGAAATTATACATTGAGCAGAATGTTCTGCAAATAAGTTTGACAACTTAGATGGGTAACTTTTTAGGAAATATAATTTACCAAAGCTGACTCCCATAGGCATAGAAAGGATAATCAGACCAATTCCCATAGAAGAAACAGAAAAAGTAGTGAAAATTCTTCCTTACAAATAAGCACCATGACTAGATGGTTTCTTAGGAAAATCCCGCAAAATCATTAAAAATCAGATAATTGCAGTGCTACTTAAAAGATTCCAGAGCTTTAAAACAGAAGGACATGAAGCAGGTATGATATGGATACCAAACCTGGACAAATACAATCTGAAAAGGTAATTACAGCCCAATCTCACACATGAATTTCAATGCAAAAATATTAAATAAAATAATGGTAAATAGAATCCAATAGCTCACGTAAATATGAATTCGCTGTGACTGAATGGTGCATATTTCAGAAATGCAAAAGTGATTCAATACTAGGGAATCTATTAATATAACTCAGTATGTTAATAGATCTAAGCAGAAAAATTCTATTCTCTTGATAGATGCCAAAAAGGTGTTAACAAAATTCAGTACCCATTTGTGATTTAAAAGACTTAAGATGGATTAATAACCCATATCAAAAGGCAGCTTCTTACAGAAAGATGGCCAGTAGGCACATGAAAAGATGCTCAAGATCACTAATTATTAGAGAAATGTAAATCAAAACTACAGTGAGTACCACCTCACACCAGTCAGAATGGCCATCATCAAAAAGTCTGCAAATAACAAATGCTGGAGAGGGTGTGGAGAAAAGGGAACCCTCCTACACTGTTGGTGAAATGTAAATTGGTGCAGCCACTATGGAGAACAGTATGAAGGTTTTCTCAGGAACCCTCAGAAAACTAAAAATAGAATTACCATTTGACCCAGCAATCCCACTCCTGGGCATATACCCAGACAAAACTATAATTCAAAAAGATACATGCACCCCTATGTTCATAGCAGCACCATTCACAATAGCCAAGACATGGAAACAACCTAAATGTCCACCAACAGATGAATGGATAAAGAAGATGTGGTACATATATACAATGGAATACTACTCAGCCATAAAATAGAATGAAATAATGCCATTTGCAGCCACATGAATGTACCTAGAGATTATCATGCTAAGTGAATAAGTCAGACAAAGACAAATACCACATGATATAGCCTATAAGTGGAATCTAAAATATGGCACAAATGAACTTATCTACAAAACAGAAACAGACTCACAGACATAGAGAACAGACTTGTGGTTGCCAAGCGTCAGTGGGGGAGGGACGGGGAGTTTGGGATTAGCAGACGCAAACTAATATATATAGGATGGATAAACAACAAGCTTCTACTGTAGAGCACGGGGAACTCTATTCAGTATCTTGTGATAAACCATAATGGAAAAGAATATAAAAAAGGATGTATATATGTGTATAACTGAGTCACTTTGCTGTACAGCAGAAATTAACACAACGTTGTAAATCAACTATACTTCGATTAAAAAAAAAAGCCACTTCTTATTTCATGGGGAAACTTTAGAGGCATTTCCACCAAGGATGCCTACTATCTCCATTACTGTTTAACATTGCATTGGAGGCACTAAAACAATGCAATTAGAAGCACAAAAAATTGGAAAGGGGTTTACAAGTGACATCATGTATGTCTGCAAAACAAAAGCAATTGTTGGAAAATACTACTACAAACCACAGAACGATTTATACGGTAGGATCAACAATCTTCATATATACAAACTAGTCTTTTAGCAGATATGATGAAATAGCAAATATATGTAATTACATCAAAATTTTAATAAAATAGCTGGGAATAAACCTATCCAAAAGGTGCAAAACCCACATGAGGAAAACCATAAAACAAAACTGGACAAATAGGGCTTCCCTGGCGGCACAGTGGTTGAGAGTCCACCTGCCGATGCTTCCCTGGTGGCGCAGTGGTTGAGAGTCCGCCTGCTGATGCAGGGGACACGGATTCGTGCCCCAGTCCGGGAGGATCCCACATGCTGCGGAGCTGCTGGGCCCGTGAGCCATGGCCGCTGAGCCTGCGCGTCCGGAGCCTGTGCTCCGCAACGGGAGAGGCCGCAACAGTGAGAGGCCTGCGTAACGCAAAAAACAAAACAAAACAAAAACTGGACAAATAAATATCCACATGTATATATATATATACATGTATGTGTATTATGTTGACTTTCTCAGATTTAATTTATAATTCATTGATATCTCAATAAAAATACCATATTTTTTTCTGAGGTTAAGCAAGTTGATTTTAAATTTGATTTGGAAGAATAAACGATCTAGAATGAAGACCTAAATAAATGACATTAAATGAAGAGCAATTTTGGAGGGCTAGCCGTTTTATACATTAAAACATAATAATCGTTAGTAAGACTCCATGATGAAAACTGTGTTATTCATGCATGTAGACAGACAAGAAAACAGAAGAAGAAATTCAGAAACAGAGCCAGTCGCATATGGATATTTAGGGAGCTGGCAGTAGAGGAGAAAAAGGTGGACAGAACAAAGTTATTCTTGGTTTTAATGTAGCAAAGTGGACCACTGTCCTGATGGGTTGGCTCTGGGGATCGGGGAGAGGATGCCTCTTGGGTTTCTGGTTTGTGTGATGGGTGGGTGGCACAAAGTAACACAGGTAGTTATGGTGCATAGCATTCATTACTAGTTACCGATGGAATACTGGGAATGCAGAAAAAGCTCTCTTATCATTATTACCATTAAAAAAAACCTGCAATAACAGAAAGCACAATGTAGCCTATCATTGTGCTAACTGTGTTGATTGCATATGAATGATGGGAAATCTTGTGGGTCCTCAGTTTATCACATTTTATTCACCACATCTACGGTTACTGACATGTTTAATTTCTGAGTCAGGTATGGGATGTCTTGGCAAGCATTTGCTTGTTTTCAGCTTCTGACACTTTCTGGAACTCTCTGCTTGATCTTGTGGGTATCCAGGAAGAGCCCCTTAACTCCCCCTCTCTCTGCGCTGGCGTGGATTGCTAGTGCCCACTTCCTAACTGGTTTTACTTCCTCCCCTCTGGCTTCTCTGCTCCATCAACCATTCTGTAGTTAGAGTGACGTTTGTGAATCAGTCTTGCTACTCCCTCCTTAAACGCCCTTCAAAGACTCCCCATGGCCTTTAGGATAAAGTCTACACTTGTGGCTTAGAAAGCACCAAAGCATTCTGAAGCCTTGCTTTCTGAAACTTCCCACCTTGCTCTGCTTGGCTCTGGCGTTACTGCACACTTCCTCTGTCCAGAATGACTAGTTAACTCCTCACTCTTTGGTCATCATCTAGATGTCACCTGCTCCGGGGAGCTTCTTTGGCATCCTGGCTGTGGTTTGGGACCGACCTTCCAGGTGTCTACAGTGGTGCTTGCACTCCTCGTAATGTATGCCTTGCCTCGCCTTCCTGTCTTCCCACAAGGCAGAGCCCCCTCTGGGGAGGAACCGTGGTCCTGACATTACTGGTCTCCAGCCTGTAGCCTACGCCCGGCACATAATGGCCTTCGGTGGTTGTTGAGCTTGAGAAGGAGGAAGGTCCCAGCCCTACTCATGCTCATTCCTGTCTGATTTTGCTCAAGACCTGTTCTCTTCCCTCTTCAGTCTCTAAATCTCCTGGGAGTTCCAGAGCTGATGTATTTGTCACATGGCCATGCAATTACTAATTGGAAATTGCCGGTGCCTAATTTATATTGCTGGCACCTTCCAGCTTATTGCATTTGGGTCCTTGGACATTTCACATTTCCAGTGAATCACTATCTTTTCAAATAAATCTGTAATTCATCAGTACTGTCTAATTTCTTAAGAATTTCTTTTTTCCTTGGAGTTGGCTCATTTCAGTCCCTGAAGAGACAGGGATAAAGTAGCTTGCTGAAACAATAATCAAAATAGGAGACCCTATCTTTTTATCTTCACATTCAGAAAAGCTTATTAATTGCAAGGTAAACTTGGAGCAGCTTTGGACTTTTTGGCCACCTGCATTATTTAGGAAGGGAAATGAATGAATGGTTACTTTTGGTAAATGAGAGAAATGAAGACACATTTCCTCTTTAATAATAACGTAAGAGGAAAAAGGAGGTGGCAGACTTCCAATTGGTATAGAGAAAAATTAAACCCTGTTTCCCTTGGAAGAAGTACAAATTCCAACTGAATTCAGATATTTATTGGTGTTGTTAGTTCAAAGCCATATTCTACATTTTCTTTAAAACATCACTGTTCTGATGAGGTACTGAGATTTTGTTTTGAATTTTCCTCATTAGGAATTGGGATGGATATTCCATTTGCCTTTCCAGAACTTCTTTCTATTCTTCCCCACCTTACTGTCTACTCCTGGAGGCTGAGCAGACATGGATTACATCAACAAGTTCTCTTGCCTGTGAGTTTTGGTTGGATTTGGACAGTGGGACGCACTGGAAGAGGCAGGAGGGCAGAAGAGAGTCCAGGGTATTTATTATTTCTGCCCGGCCATGGTTTGGCAGTAGCTGTGTTTCTCTCTCTAAGGTCACATCTCCTGTCCAGCCACCTTCAGCTACACCTAGAACTCCTGCCAGCTTGCAGTAACTGCCCCTTCCCTTGCCTTTACAGACTGAGGAATGGTAAGGACCCTCCCTGTTGCTTGCCCTGGGTTTATTACTTTCCCTAAACCCTGCCCTCACTTTGCTTAATAACCTTTGCTTTAAAATTTCCTTAAATCATTCGAGTAAGACTTTGTTTCCTGAGACACTGGCTGACACGAGCAACAGAAATGTTTTGGCTGAGAAGCATAATTCCAGGACACCAGGTGCCCAGAAATCATTTACTCCAAGTCCTTCGCTTTACAAGAGTCTGCAGATCAGAGAGAAAGGGTGACTTGCTTGATGCCACACAGCCATGCATGACATAGCCTGAAACTAGAATCCACGGATCTTGTCTTTTCAGACCAATACTCTCTTCAGACCTCCTCAGCATGGATTAAACAGGGATGCTTCCAGAAAAAAAATTATAGGCCAACACCCCTGACGAACATAGATGCAAAAGCCCTGAACAAAATATTAGCAAAATTAATTCAGCAATATATTAAAAGGATCATACACCATGATCAAGTGGGATTTATTCCAGGGGTGCAAGGATGGTTCAATACCTGCAAATTAGTAAATGTGATGCATCACGTTAACAAAGGAAGGGTAAAAATATTATGATCACCTCAATAGATGCAGAAAAAGCTTCTGACAAACTTCAACATCCATTGATACACTAATATGTACAAAATGGATAACTAATAAGAACCTGCTGTATAAAAAATAAATAAAATTAAATTTAAAAAATCCATTCATGATAAAAAAAATTCTCAACAAAATGGGTATAGAGGGAACATACCTCATCGTAATAAAGCCCATATGTGACCAACCCACAGCTAACATCATACTCAGCAGTGAAAAGCTGAAAGCTTTTTCTCTAAGATCAGGAACAAGACAAGGATGTCCACTCTCATCACTTTCATTAGACATAGTTCTATAAAAAGTCCTAGCCACAGCAATCAGACAAGAAAAAGAAATAAAAGGAATCCGAATTGGAACAGAAAAGTAAAACTGTCACTGTTTGCAGATGACATGATACTATATGTAGAAAATCCTAAAGACTCCATCAAAAAATTGTTAGAACTAATAAATGAACTTGTTTATTAATAAGCAGTATCTCCAGTACCATATTAATCAGCTTTTCCTGGGGGCTTCCTGTGTGCCGGGCTCTGTGCTCAGCACACACATTTATCATTGTTAGCTATCAAAATGACTTTTGCTGATGCTGTAGCTGAGGAAACTCAGAGGTTAAATCACTTGTCCCCATCATGTGGCCTGGGCGGGTGTGTGACAGGGCTGAGATTCACGTCTGGGGCTTTCTGATTCCAGAGTCACATCCTAACCACCCTGTGACATGCCTCTTACCAGTACCTGCTTACCAGTACCCGTGTGGGTTGGATCTGAAACCAGAGCAATGTCTAAATGGCCAGGCCAAATGCCAAGGCTGTTTAATCCAGAGAGCTGCTGTGAGGGCAGCAAGGGCGTGAATCACTCATTCTGCAGGCAGGTGTGCAGTTCCCACCGATAGCACCATTCAGTGATTCACCAAAGTTGAAACAGTGTTCTGATGGGATAGATCATCCCAGAAAGGTTGCCCTTCTCTGGCAGGAGCCCACAGAAAACAGGGGCTGTGGGCTGACAGCCACAACTGCTATGGGGAAGTCACTGGGAGATGCTCAGAGGGTGGCCCCTAGGGTTGGGAGCCAGGCTGGAGTCCAGAGTCAGAATTGGGGAACTTGAAGATCATGGGAACCAGGGACCGGGGAAACCAGGAGCGTTTAGATATGGCTCAGCCAACAGCCTTATCTGTCTCCCAGGCAGCCTCAGTGTCACATACAGCGACTGGCCATGCCTAATTTTGAAACAATCAAATGAGTACTTGCTTAAGAAAGAAAACAGCCGCATAGCACAGGGAGATCAGCTCGGTGCTTTGTGACCACCTAGAGGGGTGGGATAGGGAGGGTGGGAGGGAGGGAGACGCAAGAGGGAGGAGATATGGGGATATATGTATATGTAGAGCTGATTCACTGTGTTATACAGCAGAAACTAGCGCACAATTGCAAAGCAATTATACTCCAATAAAGTGGTAAAAAAAAACCATCTGGTAAAAGCGAGCAAGTGGAGAAGAGAAAATAAATCCTCTCAGCTCAGGGCTGGGTGCCACGTTCGCCCCAGGAGCCTGTGGTCTGGGAAACCTGTGTCAGGGTAGATGTTCCAGGTGGGACCCACCCGGAGTCCACTGCTGCGTCCCCTTGGGGCCACACTGGGTCCTGCTGGCTGTGGGCCACTGGGCACCCTGAGAGCAGCAGGAGAGGACACAGGCCTCCAGCACACACACTGGCTCTCGCTCAGACCCTCGCCTGCTGCGTCATCTCGGCAAATGACTGTTCTTTTCCTATGCTCCAGTTTCCTCCTCTGGACGAGGGGCAGAATAAATTTGCCCGACGGGTCTAAGCATTTCACAGTGCGCGGTCTCACTACGGCTGGATTCCTCCCGGGCACAAGCCAGGCACCCGGCCTCCTCTCTCTACCCATCTTCTCCCTGCAGAGTGTCTCATCAGAGAATGGTCGGGTGACAGGTGATTCAGAGCCACAGTCTCCAGGGCAGCAGAGACAGCACCCCCCACCCCACGTGGGAAGCCCCAGCTCAGACAGGACCAGTGGCACCCGGGGACCCCCGAGGGCTACCTTTTGGAGCCAGGTCCCCGCCGTGACTTCCCGTGAGTTTTTCTGTGGCTCGATTTCCGTGGGAGCCCTCGTGGGCCAATCCTCGGTGCCAGGAAATGTTTGGATGGGGTCCTGCGATTGCTCACCAGGAAATTACATCTGTCATTCCTGGTTCTCTGAGTCCTGCTTAGGACTCACAGGCTGCCCAAAGAAGCAAGAAGGATGACATCACCCACAGGCCCCGAGCTGTCCTTGGTAGACGCTGGTGTGACACCAGGTCACAGGACAGGGGCTGGTTCCCCTGCTCAGACCTGCCGCAAAACACAGGCCGGCCGCAGGCCTGTGCAGATGTTTCTGTGTGTCCTAAAATATCGCCAGTGTTTAAGTTCCACTGGCACGTGAAAGCCAGGCGTATTCTCTATAGGGCGGCCAGTGGCTCTCAGCTCCCACTGCCTCGCTTCTGAGCTGCTCATCACACCACGTTTTGAGTCCCTTTTCAGACTCCTGATCTCCCAAATGCCACCACCTTGCTTGTCGCCTGCCCTCAGGCCTGGGCTCGGCCAGCCGTGCCCTCCAGCTGCAGACCTGTCCCTGAGGATAATTCTACTCTCCCTCCCTGCCCTCCCCTTCACTGCAATTCAGAGGCTTTCCAGATGCTCACAGCCATCTGTCTCCTAGGAAATCTCCCTTCCACCCCACAGCTGGGCATTTGCCCATCAGCCATTGACTAAGCAGGTCCTTCTGGAATTTTCTCCCCGGGGTGACCTGTTTCACTGCCTCCAGGCTGAGCAGGGCAGAGGGAGGGCCATGACCAGCAGACCAGATCTAGAAACGCGGGCCCACCCAGATTCGGTCACTAGGTCGAGCCCACAGTCCTGGGCTCACCATCCATCATGGGGTCCCCCTGGAGGCAGTGGGGCAGCCACAGGGTCACCCAGCCTGGCCCGAACCCCTTTTACGGATGGACTTCTTAGTAAGTAGGTTGCTGCTCTAAAGATACACAAGAGGCAGAACTGCCACTTCTCTGCCCCGAGGCCTGCTGCAGGAATGAGGAAATGACGTGGTCCAGGAAGACGGGGAAAGTGGTCCTGGGCTCTCAGCACCGAAGATGTCAGGTGATTCCAGGGCCCGATCTGAGGTTGTGGCCAGAGCCAGGGGCAGGAAGGCTTCCCTGAAAGCCCTTCTCTCAGCTCCTTCTGAGAGCCTCTCAGCCGCCTGGAACACTGGGGGTTGTCCTCCTGGTCTCTCCGGTCCTTCCTCTGAGTTCCTTCCGACAGAAGGCAGAGCGAAAATGGGGAAAACCCTGGACTGGACACAGGACACCTGGGCTCCAATCTCACTTCTCAGGATGCGCATCTCTCCCTGAGCACTTACTGAACACCTCATCTGGGCCTGACAGTGAGGGAGACCATTGAGTGTAGTGTCTACACTGGGACCTTCGGGGACAAAGAAGAGACACAATTAGTAGTTACGCTGTGTAAACCAGGCCTTTTCCTGGCACACAGGGCCATGTGTTCTGTGCCTGGAAAGCTCATTCCCACCTGCTTCCTGCCCTGAGGCTGATGCACTGTGGGCAGACGGGCAGGTGAGGGGCTGGCTTGAGGAGTGATGTGTGGGGAAGGGTGGCTTGGACGGCAGAAGTGAGCTTCCAGGGGCAGCGAGGAGGCCTGGCCGCAGGAGCACACGGGCGGGGGGGTGGGGGTGGCAGCGTCGTGAGCACAGGGCTGGGTTTCCCAGTTGGTGGGGTGCGCGGTGAGGGGAGCGGCACACTTCTGGCAGGGGAAGTGCGCGAGGGGTGAGGGGCGTGCCATGCGCCCTCGGGATGCATCAGTGCCCTGGTGGTGGTTCCATGTGGGTGAGAGCTGAGGTTGAGGCCTCGGATTGGTGAGGGGGGCTTACAGGATTAGGAGTTCAGATTTAATTCTGTAGGAACAGGGGTCATAGAAGCACTGATTTAAGAACGAGGATAACGCGATGAAGCTGCCCCATCAGGTGCTTAGTCTTCCTGGACTCAGTATCCTCGTCTGGAAAATGGTGCCTCACCACCACTGAACCTGAGAACCGCCAAGCACAACTGGGAAACACTCTGCAAAAAGGCAAAAGCACGATGCAGAAGGCTGCCCCATCCCTCACGCGCAGCCCAAACCCAGTGCGGGGTGCAGAACATAACATAACGCAACAAGGTATATATTTAGTATCGGGTTGGTCCCCCCCCCCACCCCGTGAGCAATATGAGGTGGCTGTGCACTCAAAGGGCCACCCTTCTCGTCCTCAGGGCGCGCTCCTGCTCCCCTCACATCTGCTGCTCTCCTGGTCTGCTGGGGAACAAGGCTGCTCTGGGCGATGGGGCACCAAGTCGTGTGTGAGAACCAGGGGCCAGAGGCCAGGGAAACTGTACGGACCCCACTCACCCACACACACGTCTACACTATTCTCCTCTCATTCCTCCAACACTCCAGGCAAAATCCTGCCTCAGGACCTTTGTACCTTCTCTCTTCCCTGCCAGCTAGGTGTCCGCCCATGCTTGGCCCTCTCCTTTCCTCCAGGTTTTTACTAAAATGCCTCTGTAGCAAGAGGCCTTTCTTCATCTCCCTATTTAGACTTCATCCCTTTTCATGTTTTTCTCCTAATCACTTACCAGCACCTAAGTATACTCGGTATATTGTTCACTTATTTCGCTTATGGTCTGTCTCCTCCACTACGATTTAAATGCCACGAAGGCAGGGATTCCCATCTGTTTTGGCATCTGCTGTAACAAGTGCCCGGGAGAGGGTAGCAAGCAGTCCTAAGTACCAATTGAATAAACGAATGTCTCCTTTCTATTTTGGGCACAGGGTATCCAAACAAACTGGGGTCTGAAGTCATGAAATCCACACGAAGGCTACACTTTCATTTTCTTTTATTTGTGGCACTAAAAGACCAACAGTAGAGACAGTGTGGTGTGAGAGCGATTGGCTGGATGCCCTGGCCGCCCTGGGGAAGGTGAGTGGCATTCATCAGACGACGCAGAGCAGTTTCCGTCCTACGTGACGCCCGGCTCTGAAATCGTGAAACATTCGAAGGATCCCGCCATATCTGTTTCTTCATTAAGACAGAAATTTTATTTCAGGAATTCCTCTTGATTTCTAGTCATCTCTTAAAGAGCTTTTCCTACAGCCGTAGTTGACCTCTAAGATAAATACCAGAGACTGGGTGCTGTGTGCTATGAGAAGCCTGCCACGTGATCCACAGCAGCCATTCACCTGCCGGGCAAAAGCATGGAGACCAAACCCACACTGTGAAACACCAGCACAATTTTGATCTGATCCGGACCCAGCATCCACGCTTCTGCCCCGCAGAGGATTTCTAAGGCTCCTAGGGCAGCCTCCGGGCTCCGTGCTCAGCCCTCGGTTGGGGAGGGCTGCGCTACATCACAGCCCGCTGGGGGACAGCATTCCAAGTGGGCACTGCCATCCACTCCAACGTCCTTCTGATCTCAGCCAACACCTCAGGAGAACTCAGACCTGCCAAGTTCATACATCACGTTTGATTGTTATTCTGGGTGATCATGGTTGATTTTTAATAGCTTTAGTTGGACAGATCATGGTCTGCCACCCTCCATGAGGTTTTCACCCCAAATGTTTGAGGAATAAGGATCCAATACTTTCATTAGTCAGTGATGTCACCTTTGAAAAAGCCTCCCAACTCTTTTTTCTTACATCAAGTAGCATATGACATTCAGATTGTTTCAATTGATTTATATATTTTCCCTAGAATTCAGAAAGATTTTCAACAACTAAATGGTTTTAACCATCTACATGTGGTAAGTCTCCAAGGTCCAAAATCGGTCTAAGGCATGATTCTTTCCACTTTGTCTATCAATGTAATTAAGTGTGTTGGGCTCCAGCGTTTATAGTCCCATTAACCTGCCAACAAGAACAGTTTATTGGCAACTTTAAATATTCAGAGGCAAATACATTTCCTTGGCACAAGCCGCGTGGCAGAGTGGCATCCCCGTCCCTTTGAACCGTGATAAAGACTGAAAGTCAACGAGGCGAGTTTTGGCCTGGAGACCAGGAAGCCACCAGACCCCTATATCCCTTGCCGGGTGGTGCTCGTGAGTGGTGAGCATCCTGCAGGGGGGTTTCTGCCACGATCGCATCTTGTTGCTGATTCACACGAGCAAGGGCACCTGCAGTGAAGAAAGAACCACAGTTACTCAGGGCGTGAAGCGGAGCCCAGGGTGCAGGTATCCGGGTGCTGAGGACCTGTGTGCCAATCCCTCCTTGCAATATTCCTTTCCCAACACAATGAGTGTTTACGCTGTACCCATCAAACTTTTAGCCCCAAGGAGAAAACTCTCAGAAACACAAACAACATGCCTGAATGCTTTCAGTGACTGGCTACAGCCTTCAGGAAAAAACATCGGGAACTGCTGGAGGGTCTAAGATGTGTCTGCAGGTCCCTGAGCTTCTCCCAGAGCCGTCAGCCGGCCCCAGCCCCGGCCTTCTCTGAGCTCCCTCCCGGTCTCTGAGTCTGTTAGGGGTCCCTCTTCTGGGCTGGTCTCTGCATGTGGGGTTTCTCCTTCGGGGATGCCCCTTTCCTACTGGAAAACGAGGACTCCTTCTTCAAGAAGCGTTCAGACCATCTCTTGGCCAAAGGCATTCCTGCTTCCAGTCCTGGGTGGGCAGATCCGATCGCCCCCTTGTGTTGCGGGTTACCTGGCCTGCCGTGGTCTCCCAGCAGCTGTGTCTGTCACTGCTGGTGTGGGGACTCTGGGGCTGGAACCACGGCATCCATCCCCATCCCGTCCCCGGGCGCAGGACGTGCTGGGTGCCAGTGAGTGGGGGTGGGGGCGGCTCCAAGGGGCGACTGCAAACCCACACGTTCCCAGCCCACTCGATGCATGAGCTCACCCTGCCACTCTGAGTCCAGCCCTGCATGCTCCTGGGATGCCCAAGCGCAGAATCTTGAAGGAAACAGTTCCATGCCTCTGAAGGCCAAGGTGAGCAGCATTTTTAAGAAAAGCGACAGATTCACGTGAAACCATGTGAAAGGAACACTGGATTTCTCACCGTGGTTCCACCGAGCTCAGCACATTCAAACTGGAACAGCGCTGGGAGCTGGGCATCTAGTCCTACTTTTCAGTGCGTTATCAGAGCGAACATCCAAGGACCCAAGCAGATTTCTTATAATGCCAACAACACACACCACCTGGAATATTTCCTGTGCACTTACACACTGTAAGTCTCATCTCATCAGAACTTCAGCTCAACTCAATCACTGACGCATTATTGCCATTGTTATCACTGTGGGTACTGCCTCCAATATAAAGATGGGAGAACCGGGGTGTAGAGTGCTGTCTCGGCCTGGACCAAATACTAGTAAATAGCAGTCCCCAGCGGGCTCATCTGAGAAGAGAACATGGCCCCAGGCCATGACCACGACTGCAGGGTTCCACCCGCTCGTTTCTTACGAGCACACCGGCCCATCAGTGTCTCCTTGGCTGCAGCGGCGTCCACACCGGCTGAGAAATGAAACGGGATGAGATGTGGAGTTTGGGGGCGTGGAGGGAGGAGACTGGACCTGCTGATTTGGATGGAGCCCATGGGACACACACGGTGGACGTCAAGGAGGGCACTGAAGATTTGTGTCCGATGCACAGGGCAGCTTAGGCTGGAGGTGGGATCGGGGGCCAGCGGTCTGGACGGTGAAGGGTCTGCCTGGGAGAGTGAGGAGATTTGGAAGACAAGAGGTCTTGGGACTCTCTCCAGGGCCGCATGCAGCCTTGGGCAGAGGAGACTCAGAACGTGGCCAGAGGGGCAGGGGAAATGTGCAGCGCACTGGCCGAGCCGCGGGGAGTGCGCGTCCACAAGGATGCACGTGGTGAGAGCAAACAGTGCAACGGGAACCAGGGGCCCCCAAGGGTGGGAAACACAGATGAGCTTATGTTTAAACATTATGTTAGTTACGTTTTCAATGGGTTTTTCTTCAAACCCTAGACACCTTTAGAAGTGAGCCACCTCTAACTTCAAAACAAAGATTTTAATTGTCAGTTTGGAAAAGCAAAATCAGTTTGCTACAGAATGTCCAAGACACGGGGAAAAGAGTGTGTGTGTTGGGCAGAGAAGAACAGATTGAGCCTGTTATTGGAAAATGCAGCCAGCATCCTGTTAACAGTACGTTTATCCCATTTCCTGACCTTTGAAAAGGCACAGGAGAATAAAGGGCGCTATTCTTGCATCCAAGGGTACTAGCAGCATTGTGACCTTGACGAGGGCGGTTCTGAGAGCGGCCAGGAGGAGGCCGGTGGGGGATGGATTCTGGGGAAACGGAGTAGCGCAAGTGGGCAGCACATCTGGAAGCTACAGTGAAGGGAAGCAGAGCTAGGCAGTGGTGGGGTCGGGTCCATGGGAGGGGGAGGGATTTTTAAAAGGTATCTTTACTGTTATTGTTTTAACAAATTAATTGATATATGATAAACTGCACGCATTTAAAGTGTAAAACTTGATATGTTTTGACATATATTTATTTATTTTTTGGTCTGGCTTTATTTTTGGCCTGGCTTCTTTCACTCAGCATAATTATTTTGCGATTCATCGATGTTGTTGCGTGTACATTCCTTTTATTGCTGGGTAGTAATTCATTGTATGGATATACTGACTTTGCATCTGGGCTGGGCGAGTCTCAGGCAGGGGGTGCCCCCTCCTTCCCTGGTAAATGGGGATGATGGGATTTGCACTACAGACCCGCCCGGTGAGGCTCGAGGTATACCTCATCGCGTTGTCACCAGCACCACCATCACTTCGTCTCATCCCAGCACCAGCGTCCTGGTGGCCGGGATGAGATGACAACCGAACGGAGGTTTGGGGGTGAGGCAGGAGACATCCTGCACGCCTCGGTCACCTAAAGCCTGGCCCGACTGGGAGAAGCCACTTTCAGAAGGCGGTTCCAAGTTGCTAAGGTAAACTTCCCAGGACACAGAGGGGTAGTAGGTGGGACTGTGACCCAGTGAGGGGAGCTACAGGGCAGGCGAGTGAAGGAAGCAGGGGCTGGACATCACCTGCTCTCCTGGCAGTGAGCCTGCTTCACACTAGCCTGAGTGTCGCTGGTGCAGAAGACCCGGGCTGGGGGCTATTTGAATCCCTGGCTGGTTGAGACCTAGAAGGGGCTCTCATCACCACTAATAGCAACAATGATGGCTGCGTGCAGATTGTAAAAGTTCTCAGTAAACTAAGAAAATATCTAGGAAGGAAAAGGAGAACTCCTAAATTTTGGTGTCAAGAAGGAAACTGAAGAAGGACAGCCTTAAAAAGCTCTGACTTGGACAATTCAACAAAGACGGCTTGGTGATGGAATTGGCCACAAGGTAGCATAAACCACACTGATGGCCATTAGTGTCAACCCAAGCTTAAAGCCACACTGGTAAGGGATTGCTATTTAGGTGGGGCAGGGGAGCGTTCTGCTGCCCAGAGCCCACTCACATGACCAGTGGACCTGTCCCGGGATGGGTGTGACCAAATTCAGGTGGGCAAGGAGAACAGAGGGCACCCCCCGGGGGAGGAGGGCGTGCTGCAAGGCGCAGCTTGGAAGAAAAACACTGGAAGTGTTCCTGGCATCCCAAAGGTTTCAAGCTTCCTGAAAGATTCTTTCTTATTTTGGTTGGACAAGAAGAAAATCAATGAAGGGACAAAGCTTGCAGTTTGAGGCCAAGTCAGAAAGCTGTAAAAATATCCAAGTTTAATTTTGTTTCCTCACCTGCCAAGGAAAATGATGTTTATACGGAAAAAGGTAAAATGAACAGTGGTGACAGAGGGCTGGTGTCCAGGGGAAGGAAAGAAGTTGTCAGGGAGCGACAGGATTCTCTGTTTCAGGTCCCTTCTTTCCACCCAGACAGATGAGTTCCTGGGGGGGGGCGGGGCTAACGGATTCCCAGGGGACCCAGCCGTGCAGCTGTCAGCCAGCTTTGCAGAACGGGAGTGGGACCGTTGGCAGAAGACTGGAGTTGTCCGGAACTTACCTTATTCTCCAAAGGAAAAGAAGGTGGTTTCTAACAGTGTGAAGTGGATTCTTGGCAAGTTTATCACGACTATGAAATAGATGAGTTCTGAGCACGGGGACCCCAAGTTGCACTCGGCCACTGGTCTGGAGAGCCAGGCAATATGGTGGCAAAGAATGGGCGCCCTCTCTCCCTTCCCCCAAAAGATAGTTACTGAGCACCCACTCTGTGCCTGGGGCTGTGCAAGGTGCTGGGACCTGCTGGAGCTCACGGTGTGGCAGGAGGGCAAGCTCACACAGGAGTTACACAGATCACTGCTGAAATTAGGCTGCGATGTGGTTATGGGGGGAAATGAGGTGATGCTCTGTTGGGGAACCTCCTCCAGCCTGGGGGCTGGGGGAGACTTTCTGGGGGCTTGAGGTTAATCCAGGAACATGCAGGACGACTGGGGATTAGCTGGTAACACTAGGAGGTGAAACGTTTTCCTTCCAGGAGTAGGGAACCGCACCCATGAGGGCCCTGAGGGGTCACTGCAGTGGTGACAGGCATCCCTGGGTTCCACCTGCAGGAAAAACAGGTCACATGGAAGGTCTGTATAGGCAGGATGGTCACAGGGCAGCAAAGACAGAAATAACCTGTCTGTGCCTCTGAACTCTCCGAACTTCACTGAAACACATCAAAGGTCTACACTGCGCGTTGCCGAGCCCAGCATGGCCTAGAGTTGCTGCTGCAACTCTTTTCTGTCCTGGCTCAGGGGCTCCCTGGGCTTTGATGGCGATGGTGTCACATGCCTAATCACTTCTCACAGGGTCTCCTGCCAAGGCCAAGCGCCAGGACACACGTGTGATCTGAATCAGTTAATTCCTGTGGTGGGAAAACACACACCTGGGAGGGCCCAGCCGCGGCGTGCCCACCATGGGGCTTAATGAGGCATTTCCCAGAGGCGTCCGCCCGTGCCGGGCTGACGCGGAGTCTGGCTGGGCAGCGGCACTGACCTAGTTAAGGCCAGGACGAGGCCCTCAGGACATCTGTGGCCCACTTTCCCATCTGTGGAATGGAAGCTGCAGACTTTCAGTACAGGAAGGTCTGGACAGAGGAGATGCTTGCTCTCTGCCCTCCTTGGAGCAAAGCTAGGACACACGAGGAGAAGGTCTTGGGGCTTTCACCAGGTCTCTAGCTTTGTGAGATGTCCCTAAGGTCAAGGACAAACCCCCAACCCCTTCTTTCTCTCCTGGCTGAGAGTCCCCAGGGGGCACAGACAATGCTTCATTCATCTCTCCATCTCAAGCAGCTACTACAGTCCCTGGACCCTGGTGGGTTCTCAGGAAATGCTTGCGAAATGAATGGCTGGACGTGTGAATGTGTTAAATATAAACACGGATTAAAAGGGCACTTGGTGTCCATTCCAGGCCCTCTGAAACAACGCATTTAAAACAGACCGACAAAGGCTGTCCAACGCACACAGTTTCACCATGAATAAGAATGCAGGATGGAGTGGAAGGCGGAAGCGGATTCTGGGGTCCATTTGAGCCCTGCCCCCAGCAAGGGAGGGCAGTGTCCACTGCGGAAGGGGCAGCAGACAGAGCAGAGCTGAGGATGCTGTTATCTGGGGCTGGAGGGAAGACACAGAGTGGGCAACGTCTCTGACAACCGCAAACACCGAGGCGGGGCGTTCAATTCACACTGTGGAGGGAGGCAAACAGACTTCCAATCGCCCTGAAAAGTGGCCAGCTCACTTTTAAGGTGGTGATTCCTCCTACATCAAATCGACCCTCTGGTCTTTTATCATAAGCAGCATCGTCCCCGACGCAAAACGTGTGTTCAGGGAAGGGTGAGTAACTGTGCCCGCCTTAGCAGTGAGAGTCCCTCACCTCTGCCAGCTCTCCCGGGACAGCCGGATGCCCTGCTTCTCCTGGAGGCAGATGCCTGGAGGACTCACGCACCGCAGCCCCCCACGCCACCCGGGAGAGCCGGGAACACCCCGCAGTCCAGGACGCTATCCTGGCTACATGCATCCCGGAGCATCACTGAACACCAAGGATGAAGGAGCCTCTGCTCGTATTGAGAATCCACAGACAGCGCAGCCCACACTGCTTGGATCCAGGAGTCCCACACTTAGCTCACTTTCCTTGAGGTGATGCAACTTTAAAAGCCCAAAAGGTGAAAGAAAGCTAAAGAGGCAAAGCTCAAGCGGCTCGAGGTGTAAACGCCGTAACACACCCCAAACTGCATCTGCTGCGAAGCCACGGAGACATTCACGGCCAGCGCCCCGCAGACAAGTGCCGCCTAGCTAGGCTCCTCAGGGAAGGCGCAGTTGGCCCTGGTCACCTGGATCGCACGTGTGTCCCCTGGTGTCACAGGTCTGCTGTTCCACACCAATAGGGAGGGCGAGGCAGTCGAAAACGAGGTCAGGTGCACACCTCCAGGAGGACAAACATTGGTTCCAGGTGACGCTGGCCTGGCCGCACCTGGGTGTCCCTGATGGAGGCTGAGCTGAGGCTTCTGGGTGGAAGGTCCAGGTCCTGGCCTCCGAAGTCACATGTCCTTCGGCAGGTTTTACGTGGCCCTGAGACGCAGAGTGTAAGCAGGGGAGAGGGGAGGGGGTCTGGGTCGCTGTGTAGAGCAGTGACACAGTCCTGTCGCTCAGCCCTTAGGCCTCTAGGTAAGATGTGGTGCATTGGGTAGACAAAGGGACAGGGTCTCCCAGGTCACCCTCATCGTGCTCACTCAGGCCCAGCTTACAGCCCAAGGGCATCAAAACCTCAGACGCGCCAGACTCACTGCCTCACCCTTCCCAGGATGGGTAACGCAGGTCCCAACACTTAGATTAATCGAAGAAACAGTCCAAACGTGGGCTTTTGACTGCCATGTGAAGCTGTTGCCACAAAGCTGAGATCCGGATGAGCAACGGCCTGGCCTCAGCCCCCCTGGACCTTTCCTGCGGGCACTGCCAGGGCCGCGCTGCCCGCTGTGTGGATACACACACACACACACACACACACACACACACACGTCTGTGTCCCGCCAGCCCCTGGCCAGCAGGTCCCGGCCCTTCCTACCACTGTCCTTGTGTTTCTCCCCGCTTTCTTTCTCGTGGCACAAACAGCTTCCTCTGCTCTTTTGGACAGTTCGCAAACTTGTTTTTTAAAATTATTTTCTGGAAGGTATGGGCACACGTTCTAAGAGAGAGAAAGCCTGAGGTTCAAGGTTGCAGTGGTGGCCTCTCCCCCGCTGTGCAAGCCCAGGCAGGCTTTTCTCTCTGGGCCCCTGATCCATGTGACTCCTGCGAGGTGGACAGAGTAACAGCTATTTGAAATGACCCAAAACCAGCCAGTGAGATGATGTGTACGAGAAATGAGTACAGCCTTCATATAATTACAGTCAGCATTACTCAAACTGTATCAAAAGCTCAAAGGACATGGATAATTATCTCAAACCTCAAAGTAAAGTGACTTGATAAATACTAGAAAATTGCACATGAGTAGGCTCAAACCCCTGAAAATCTGACTCAGCATGTAGATGTCCTGTGGTTCTCACTTTGAAACAGTGTTTTAGAGACTCGAAATCGTTCCCTCAGACCAGCCAGACCATCAAGGTTGATAACCAGCTGTGCTGCTTTGGATTCTCTGAGAACGACCGGCACTTCCTTTCTCTTTCTTTTTCTTCTTTTTTTTTTAACTGAACTATAGTTGATTTACAACACTGTGTTAGTTTCAGGAGTACAGCCAAGTGATTCAGTTAAATATGGATGGATGTATATCTATACTATACACGTCTGTTCTGTCTCAGACTCTCCCCCATGGGTTATTACAAGATGTTGGGTAGAGTTCCCTGGGCCGCACAGTAGGTCCTTGTTGATTGTCTATTTGATATATAGTAGTGTGCGTCTGTTAATACCAAATTCCTAATTTATCCTCCCCCGACCTTTCCGCTTTGGTACCATGAGTTTGTTTTCTATGTCAAGAGTCTGTTTCTGTTTCATAAATAAGTTCATTTGTATCATTTTTTCAGATTCCACATATAGATGATATCATAAGATATTTGTCTTTCTCTGTCTTTCTTACTTCACTCAGTATGGTAATCTCTAGGTCCATCCATGTTGCTGCAAATGGCATTACTTTGTTCTTTTTTATGGCCGAGTAATATTCCATTGTATATATGTACCACGTCTTCTTTATCCGTTCCTCTGTCGATGGACACTTAGGTTGCTTCCATGTCCTGGCTATTGTAAGTAGTGCTGCAATGAACACTGGGGTGCACGTATCTTCTCAAATTAGAGTTTTCTCCAGATATGTGCCCAGGAGAGGGATTGCAGGATTACACGGTACTGTTCCCCATAGTGGCTGCACCAATTTACATTCCCACCGACAGTGTAGGAGGCTTCCCTTTTCTCCACACCTTCTCCAGCTTTTATTATTTGTAGACTTTTTGATGATGGCCATTCTGACCGGAGGACAGGCACTTACTTTCAATTGATATTGCAATGTGCTTGGAGGAAAGAGGTTGTCTCAGGGTTGAATTCCAGAGCTGCCTTCATCAGAATCCACATGGTCCATTTATTAGGACACTTATTTAGCCATGCACCCCAATTTCTTCACCTTTCCCTCATTCTATGTAATAAACGTTCTAAGTTCATAAATATATAAATTCTATAGAAATGAAAAAACAAGTAAAGAAAACCCGAAAGCCCTCAATAACTTTTAACTGCCCTCCCCTCGCCCCCCCCATCCAGAGGAGAAAGTGTGAAACTGGCTGCCATCCAGTGCCATGTGGTTAAGCACATTTTCTTTTTCCAGTATCCTGAGGCTGGGCTGTGCTTTCAGTGAGATGAATTGCCCTCAGCATCCTCCCTATGTGATGTCTTGGGTCCCTGACGGGGCCACAGCACACAGCATGGATGCCTCTCCATCACACGGACACGCTCTGGGGCTGACCCGGGAGCCGTGGCCGTGGCCCCAGGAACGCTCCCAGTCAGTGGTGTTCAGACCGCTCCTGCCCAGGGTGGCACCGCTGGGCGTCCCGGCTTCAGCGAGGACTACCTTCTAGGCCCTAGGCTCCTGGGTGGGAAACCTTTTCAGCAAAGCCTGCTGCCCTCTGTGGAAGTGGCCCACCGGTCTCGTGGGCCAGCTGCTCTCTTGCAGAGCAGTGCAGAGTGGACATTCTGTGCCCAGACTGACCCCTGTCTGGGTCCAGCCCTATGTGAACAAGGGCAAGTTACTCCAGTTTTCTGAGCCTCATTCACTTTCTGTGTAAAATGAGGATAATCTTAGTACTGACCTCTTCAGGTACATGTGAGAACTTAAGCTTAGGGTCCGGACATAATCTCTCAGAAAATAATACCTGTCACCACCTCCCTATTATTAGCCTAACTCCTCCACCCACTAGAAACAGGCAGGAAGAGAGGGTCAGTCCAGGCACAGAGTCATTTTGGAGTTAAAGGAGATCTCAAAATCCATCTGGCCCAAAGGCCCTTTCAATTTGGGAATCCTACTTTGGGTGCCACAAATTCCACTGCTTTCAGGGACTAGGTGGGCATAAATGTACAGACCAGCATAAGACCAGATAGAGGAGAAGCTTTAGAAAAACCAGAAACGTGTGCTCTGCCCAAGAGACGTCACATGCAATAATTTTCAAAATGTATGCTGGCAAAAGAAAAATAAATTACGAAAGAAAGAAGGAAAGAGAGAAAGATGAACTAATTAACCAATTATGCTGTCGCCTGGACCCTGGCCGAAGGCCATGAGTGTGGTGCAGGCCCTTCAGGACGCATCACAGGTGGCCGTCCTGGATCACAGGCAGCCGTGGGTGGTGGAAACGCGCTCAGGGGTTAGGAGTGCACTGGAGCCCTCCCTGCATCCCAGGAGCGAGTTTGGCATGACCTCCCACCACGCTGAGGGCGCGTCTGCCCAGGGGCATTCTTCTCCTGTCCTCTCACCCACGGGAGCGCGCACGCGCAGTCACGCATCCTCACCTTTCTCAACCGCGCGGCCCCTGTGCCTGAGCGGATGGCATCCATCAAGGCCTGCCTGGCGTCCACCGGGTTGCTGAGGGGGCCCGAGCTGGACCTGGACGCCGTCTGGGATGCGGTGGGAGCCTGGGTGACTGGAGGGGATGGGGGCGATGGCGGCGGCAGGGCGGGTGGGGACTGGATCCCAAAGTCTTCTGGCCCCGGGGGTTCTGCCCCATGTGCAGACAGCACGGCATCGCGGAGGCTCTGGAGCTCCTCAGAGGCGGAGGACGTCACCTAGCAACGAGACGGTTAAACGACAGTGTCCTAAATGTCCTTTCCAAGAGGCGGTACAGGGTATCTGACCGTGCAGCCAGCGCAGGGGGCGTGTCTGCTTCCCATCCCTGGGCTTTCCTGGGGGCCGGGGGTGGTGGTGGTGGTGGCAGTGACTGATGGCAGGGAGGAGGGCTGTCAGTCTGGCACTACTGAGACCCCTGCCCTCCTGCCTCATCGTGGCGTGTCTGGACAGACCCCAAGGCCACACACCAACGGCCAACCAATGGGGATGAGCCCTCCTCCAAACACGGAAGGGAAGGTGTCCGTTCCGCTTTTCCTTGGATTCTGGCTCTGGAAGCTGGATGACCCTCTGTCCCCGAGCTCCAGTCCAGGTGGTCCTGCAGCTGTGCCAGACCAGCAACTCCATCCCTGAGTTGAGACGTTGCCGCCTCCCACTGCTGGGTGATCTAAGCCCTGAAGCCAGGCTCAGCGTCCCCGGAATTTGGGGAAGTGCACAGAGCTAGATATGCAGGGAGGACTTACACGTTTGGGAGAGAGAGGGAGAGATTCTGTGCAGGGGCGGCCCCTCAATGCCTCTCCTGCGGTTGGTCTGGTTACTCCGATGATGACTTAGCATCGCTTACAAAATCGGGGGTTGCCCTGGCTGTTGCAGCATCCCCGGGATCACTGTGGGGGGGGCAGCTGTGGAGGCCCCTCTTACCTTCCTCAGGCTGCAGGTGCCGCTGTGCCCACGGATGGCTGCCAGCAGGGCTGAGCGCTCGCTGTCTGTCTCTGTGTAGGACGGTTTCTTCGGACCTCCCTCTGAGCCGGGTTCTGGAGTCTAGAATATTTATTAACTATGTCAACACATGTCACTCAGGAGACGGGGGAATGCTGACGGTAAGGTAGTGCAGAGAAAACCCATAGTTATCAGTTCAGACCTACAGGGTCAGTTTCACAGTCTCTGTCTGTTAGAAGGTAAAATTATCAGGTTGAGATTCTGGATTGACCTCACACTGTACAAAAATCAAAGGTTATATATTTGGGGTAGTACGGGATGATCGCCCCTGAATGTCCTATCCCTCCTGTTACTGGTCCTAGCTTTCCTGAGCAGATATGTGCCTTTAAGTCCTGCAGACCTGGATGAGAGGCCTGGGCCCCCACTAGCTGGCAGGGTGACCCCCAGTTTTCTCAATGGCACAATGGAGGACACAGGTCCCAATCATCAGTGTTGGTGTAGCTATTAAATAACATTTGCAGGATGATAAATGCCTACATGGGGGCAGGTGTGGTAAAACCGTCCCCAAGGTTACTGGAGAATGACAGCCCACCACTGCTGAAAATGCAGGGTGATGGGGATCCCAGCCTGACCCTCCATCTACCCCTCCAGGCTCAAGGACCAGTTATGGATGATCCCCCCTGCCCCACCCCCCTCCTCTCCACTCCCCTGCGACCAGGCAAGGGCTATGTATTGGCGACATCTTTCCCCAGGGCAGTCAAGAGCCTTAAAGGCAGTGTGGACGAGCCCAAACCCATCAGTTTTGGCCCCTTAATGGTTCTATTCAAACAACTCTGTAGGCAAGGAGACAGAAATCCAGGTAAAATTAAACCTGTGCATTCACCCGCATCCCTAGCCCGGCACTCCTTCCTCCGATGCCACCTTAAAGTCTGTGTCTGGGTGGGTGTGGGGAAGGGCCCATCCCTGAGGCAGGAGCCCGCTGATGACTTCACCTTGCGAAGCCTGTCCTTCCCTCCCGCCGAGTGGATGGCCTCCATCAGGGCGCTGTGCAGGGATGTGTCTTTCGGGGCTGGCCTCTGGACCACGGGTCTGAATTTCTTCTTTGGCCCAAAGATACTGGCTGGCAGGGTACCATCGGCTTCAGGTACATCTGTGCTTGACAAACTCGGCTTTTCCTCCCATTCTGGGGGCTCCTGTTCAGCGTGGCTACTTGTATCAGACACTCTCGGAGAGTGGAGAGGCTCTTTGTGGACGGAGACCCACCTGGAGCCATTCACCAGGGCACTGCCTGGAGTCTCATCACCTCCCGAGCGAGCAGGTGGGGGGCTCGTGCCGGCTGGCTGGCACTTGGGATCAGATGCCGAGCTGGTCCTGTGTTTCCTTGGGCTTTGCTTTCCACTGAGACCACAGCTCTGTCCCACGGAAGCCTGACCCCTCTGGGCAGCTGTGATTAGTGGTCCATGGGAAGTTCTGTGGATGCCAGTGGGACCGTCTTGAGTAGATAGCTTCCCATAAGGGCTGCTGATTTGCCCTCCGGGATGCGCTCCTGCTGCCGATGCGTCCCCACTGTGACGCACGCCTGTCTCTGGGTACAGGCTGGGGGTGGTACCATCCTCCACCGTGGGAGGTCGTCCAGGTGGGTCTGGCTCTTCACATGTCTTCTGGGCATTATCAGGCTTCCTCCCTACGTCAGTGTGGACTTTCGGGGTCCCTATCCGCTTGGCAATGGCAGAGGCCACGTACTGGCTGGATGTCCTTCTCTGAGGTCTGAGAAACGGGGCGTCTGCGGCGTTCGCTGCTGGCGCTTCCAGGGCACAAGCAGCTGCTCGGAGTGGCCAGCTTCTGCCCTCCTCCAGAGGTCTCCCATCTTCTGGGTTGGGGGACTGGGGCCGGGGCAATGTCGCTTTGGGGTCTGGGGAAGCGGGCTCTGCTCTGAGTCTGCTTTCTTGAGGTTGCAGATTCGTGGGCGTAGTGGGGGTAGAGGTCCTCTTGGCCCCCTCTGTGGGCCGGCCAGAGTGTTTTTCTATAGAGTTGGACCTCCAGAATTCTTTGACTTTTCCAATGGGCGGGGCTTCTGCTTCCAGAGTGGGCGACGTCGGGACTATGGTCCTGCCGGCATTCGTGTGGGGACTCACCAGGTTCCCTAGCTCGTCGATCTTGATGGCACCCGTGGAGAGGGATGCTCCCCGGTCATAACATTTCATCTCTGACTTTGGAGGGACGATTTTATACGTTGTGAGGCCATATTTAAGCCCGTAACTCCCCCCTGGGTGTTGGTCTCGATACCACGGCGGTAGTGTCCAGACGTCACTTTTATCATCTCCTTCCTTTTCCTTCCCTGGCTGCGCGCTCACCCTCCTGGTGGCCAGGGTCCTCCCGCCATGAGCAGAGCCGACCACCTTGCGTTCCTCCTTCGCATTCAGGTCGTGCGTGTGAAGCGCTGAAGCAGAAGTTGCTTTGGGCGCCATTTTACTGGGAGTCACATCCTTCCAGGTGTTGGTCGAGGCCACTATGACTTCTCTCCCAGGGTCCTGGGAAGGAGCCGGTAAGCCAGGCCCCGCCGCCCTCCTCTGCCCGTGCTGCTGGCTGTGCTCGGCCTGGCACGGCGGCAGCTGGGCCTTCTTGCTGGCTGTGCTCCCAGCATCGAAAGAGCCAGCGTTGTTGTTTCTGTTGGTAAATGCCACCGAGTCCACGGGATCATCGAGAACCTCCCCTATGAATGTCACCGGGATTGCCTCGGTATCGCCGTCGGGGATGTTGGTGCCTTGCGGGCAGCGACCGGACATGCTGTGTATGCAGTTGGTGAGGAAGCTCGAGTCGGTTTCATAGCTTTCTTCGATTTCTGCAAAGAAGCACAACACAGGTCACGGGTGGGCACCGCTCGGACAACTCCTATGCCCCTTATTCAGTGAAATTGCACCCCGACTTTGATTTCTCTGGGGTGCCTCTGGTGCAAGTTATTTAAAGTGTCATTTTGGGTTGTCATCTACACATGCCTGGAAGCAGTCTCAGCTTGCATGACTCAACAGAGGACCTGTCTGCCGATCTGTGACGCCTTAAGGTATCATACAACATTTTGCCAGTATCTTCACTTACAGACTGATCTCTAAGTCCAAGCCCTCCATATACACCACCTCAGGGCAGGGTGGGAAGGTGGATTGGGGGGTTTTGACGTTCATCTTTTGTGCTTGTTCACCAGGAGCACCACAAGGTCTATGGGACAACTTGATCTTGCTTTGCTTGTTAAGAGGCAGATGACTGAGCCCCGAGCCCATCAGAATTAGCCCTAAAGGACGCAGTGAGCCCTGCGGGCAGAGCCAGAGGACACACGAAGGCTGAGTAAGGTTGCTCAGCCCTGTCAGCCCCATCTGAGGACGGAACACTGAAAAGCAAGCCAGACAAAACTCCGGGCCAGCTCTGGAGTCTGTCTCCTTCTTCTTGTTTTGTTTTCTTTGAGGGCACAGCCAATATCTACTTCCTAGTTGATTTTCACTCTGTGCCATCGTTTGAAAGATTTCCAGTTTTTACTGAGCTGATTTGCATCTGCTTCGGCCTTACACTATTATTTCTCCGATATATGCACAGAATCGCAGTGCTGTGGGATGCCCCACTCTAAGAGGGGTCCCTGTCAACACGCTGTGTTCTGCGTTTCCCTTTGAAAGTCAGCCCACATATTAGCAAGTAACAGGGTTGGAGGTTTAATAAACAGCCCTGTTTGCCTGTGTGGCACCCAGTGTTTCCCCAACTCATTTGAGGACTGGAGAACTTTTTTTCTGTTCATGTGTATGGAAGACTTTTTAATGTGCAAAATCAGTATTACTCAGAGGAGGTTTTAAGCAGCTGCTCGGACGTTTCCTCGGGGCTGTTCAGCAGCCCAGACGCAAGGTCCCCTCCAGGGAGCTGTGCTCGCCTGTGTGCTCAGCCCCCAGTCCCGGCCTTCCTCACACGGAGCTGCGTCCCCTCTGCAGACATCTTCCCCGTGTGATGCCATAAAGTTCAGCCAGAGAAGATAACCCTCAGAGCGCCGGCCACATGGGGCAAAGGTCCAAGCAGGAGCAGGCGCTGCTTACCTTCCAGCTCTTCGTCCAGTTCTGCAAGGGTTTTCTGGAACTGGCCGGTCATGAATAGGTCTTCATCCTCATGTAAGGCTGGAGCAACTCTTCCACTTCTAGGGAAGACCAAGCAGAAAGGGAGAGCATTCGTTTATCTCATTATTTACGTAATTCACTCTTTTCTGGAAATATCTGAAGAAGGTACAACTCATAGTCAAATTCTTGCAGTTCCAAAGGCATTGGACCACTGCTGCCCTTGGACCTACTGGGACGCAGATGGTGTGTGTGTGTGTGCGTGTGTGTGTGTGTGTGTGTGTGGTGCACAGTGAACACCACGACTACAGCAAACCTCAGGGCAGCAGTGACACTGGTGACAGCCTCCCCAGCCCATCCCCCTCCCCAGGCCCCTCAGGGTTTTAACTGGATGGGGGAAAATGCCCACAGCGGGGGGCCACACAGTGCCCTCCAGTGCCTCATGCAGCCTTCCCACGCGGGGACCTACTTGGGGCTTTTTTGCCCAGATCATCCTATGATAAACCTCACAAGCAGATATAAAGCAGGTGAGGTCCTTATTGCAGCTTCACAGAGAGGCAACCGCGTGAGCTCAGGATGGTGCAGCCCAAGCTCACAGGGGTTCCAGAACCGGGGAGGGCTGGCCACATATGTATCCAGAGGTGCCGCGTGGTGCTGCCACCCGGGCATCCAGGGAGATGTCCCCCCATCCCCCCAAGGAGAACTGGACCTTCCTTATCTGTGTCCCTGGACAGCGGCATCCACAAGACAACGGCTGCCAAAGCAATTTGAAAGCAGCCTTTGCAAAGGCTCTTGTCTCCGTTTTCTTGCTGTGCCAAGAACAGAGACACATGTGGGGTGATTGTCACTCTTCAGTGAAAGCTGAAGGTCTTTCCCGCTGACCGTTAAAATCGAGGACCGATTTCCATCATTACTAATCAGGCCGAGATAATGATGCTTGAAATATGCTTTGTACCATCCTCACTTATGCAGCAAAGTTTGTGTTCTGATAAATGAGCCTTTCTTGCTTGGTGATCGTGTCCCTTTGGAGCCAGGAAGTGGCTTCCAGACCCGTCTCAGCTAATGTCCTCTGACACAGCAAACAAAGAGAGTTGGCCGAGATCTGTGTGGCTGTGGACCAACTAACAACGACCACGGGAGGCTCAAGGCTGCGTTTCCTGTTGCTTTTGCCCCAAGACTTAATTGAATGCATTTACTAAACTTGTGTTTTTCTCTTTCATGGAATGTGGTGGTTTAAATAAATCTCATTTAAATATTCAATAAAGTGTACGGCAGAGAAAAAATGGAAAGGGCTCTATAAAACAGTGTTTGAAATGGAAAACACAGCACTTTTCAAATGCTGCCTCCTACTTTAAGTTGTTTAAAGTCCAGCCAAACAAAATTATGTCTATACTTTTCCTTCAAAGTATTTGCCTTTCCTTCAAAGTATGCAAAATCACACTGTTCCATGGGAACAGAATGATATTAATAAGAATTAAAAACTATAGCACAGGGAACTATACTCAGTATTTTGTAACAACCAATAAGGGAAAAGAACCTGAAAAAGAATATATATATACACATATATATATGTGTATGCATATATATACATATTCACTTAGTTGTATACCTGAAATTAATACAACATGGTAAATCAACTATACTTCAATAAAAACTAAACTAAACTAAACTAAAATAATGCACCCTTTGAAGAAAAAGAATTAAAAAGTAATTTAGAAGTTCCACTGATGATATTATTTCATAAAGCGTACACTGGAGAAAGAAGATCACCCCAGACTGATGACAACTCCGTGAATCTGAGACTCTCAACTTGTTGCTCCTGGTGTTAACTGGAAAGCAACGGGAATGTGTACATCAAGAAGCAAAAGCATAGCTTTAACTCTGCAGGAACGTTGGTTCATTAGCCTCGCTTTTGATAATTTGCCTTAGGAAAATAATGCTATGGAAGGAAAAACATAAACACCAGCATGTTCATCATACTCATGGGGAGGTCTCTACAGCTTCCAGCAGCAGGGAGTCCCTCCCGTCACTGCATCCTACGACGACCATGCCATGTAGATGGAAACACAGATCGCTGCTTAAGCCGGCATGTCACGTGAAGATATCAAGACATGCAGCTCCACACAGGATGGTCACGATGATCGAAAAGTAACCTGTGTCTGTGGACAAGGGTGAGGCAGAAACCTAGGCACCATCGCCGACCAGTGTGATTTGTTGAAATGGATGGATTACGGCAAATATTTCATACTTTTTTTTTTGAAGTATGCTCATTTTGGTACAAAGCAGCTTGATTGATAAGGCAATGTCTGAAATGGGCAACATCTAAGATGATCCTTTGGTCCTCTAATGAGTACTAATTCTTTTATGAAAAGCCATTTACATGTGTGTGATACCATGCCCAATACACGTGGCATGTTGCGTTTATAATTTTATTTTGTTCCTGAGTACCTAGCAATCCCTGAGATGTTCCTAAACCAGTGTGTGACAATCCTAACTCCTCAAGGAGGCACTGCAGCAAGGCCTGAGCCAGCCCTTCCCCACGCTCCTCCCACCCACGCTCCGGCCTGAGCTGCCTGGTCTAACCATCAGTGGCAAAGCCCCAAGCTCAGGGCTTCAGACCTGTTCTCCGCCTGCCCGTCTCACCTCCCGTCAGGCCCCCTGTGAAGTCCGGGGTCCCTACACCGCGTCCTCTGCCTTCCACCTGGCTCAGCCTGCCTGCCCGCCCCTTTCCTCCGTCTGCCTCTTGTACATGTCCCAGGTTTGTCCCAGATGCTCAGCTCCACACTCCGCTGATACATCCCACCCACCTCTCACCTGACTTTGCTCTTGACGCCCCAGGGTGGATCTGGTTCACCGGGGCCTTGCCTGTCCAGGAGGAGAGAGTGGACACATGACAGAAGCCACCGGCCTTGGGAGCGCTGTGGAGAGAGGAGCCCAGGTCCTTGGCCGGTGCTTTTCCCAAGGCTGTCGAGCACCTTCGGGGCAGGGCAAGGCCAGGCCTGTGGACCACTTGGCTTCTGCAGCCGGTGCCTCTCCTGATGCGGGATAGGACCCGCCACACTCTGGATTCTGGGTGAATGGGTCATCTGGCAAAAGCCCCAACCAGTGTGATGTATGTATTATGCTTTCCAATGTACAGCTTCAGGAGGGGGAGACTTAGCAGAATTTGCTTTTCCTTCCTCACCCACCCCATCCACTTCTCCGCAAAGGGCTGCCGATGGATTACAGCTATTCCTCTCTCCCTGTAACAGCCAGCTGGAAGCACCTGGTCCCTGGGCTTGGAGGGCGGCTTCTGTGGGCTCAGCAAGAGGGCCCTCCTGCGTGCCCCTGAAGAATCACAGTTGGCCAGAAGCATTAGCACCTCTTTTTAGCTGAAAGTCAACTGCACAGATGTTCCTTTCCCAGGCATCATTCCTTACGCCCAACACACACCCCACTCGAAGACAGACAGTTTCTTATGGACAGTTTGTTTTGGCTTAAGACCAAGGAAATGAAGGGCAAACAAGCAGCACAGGCATTCCGATACCAGCTGCACGTGTTGGAGAAACCTCACCGGGAGCCTTCCCTCCCACGGAGGGTCACTCTGCCAAGGCCACAGCCGCGGACAAGCCACTGCTGCCTAACGTCTGAGGCTCAGCCGGCCTCAAGCGGGAGTCTTCCCGGAAGTGGAGCAGCCTCAGGGGCGGGGTCTGGCGACGGCCCCACCCACTCCCATGGGAGACTAACAGCAGTCACGAGGAATCAGTACCTGGGCAAACAGGTGCTTTTTCATTTTTAAAAAATTTTTATATGAGAAAGAAGAAAGCACGGGCTGATTCTGCCCCATTCCAGCACATCAAGTCATTTTTCTTTTTGATGTGGCTAGGAAAGTTTCTTTAGGTAATTTACCCAGTCGCAGAAAACAAGCAAAGTCTGAGAGGAAAAAGATGTCCTTTTCAGGTTCAACGGCTGACAACAACCAAACCAACTCATGCGATTTCAAAACAGTTACTTGATAAACTAAAGGTAAGAAGCCTGGGAAAAGAGATGGCTGGTGACAGTAATATGTGCTTAACTTCCCCATTCCGTGTACAAATGGTCCTGTATTTATAAAGCTTCAGAGTTCTAGAACAACAGGGTCCAACAGAAATGTCATATGAGCTACACATGTAATTTAAAATCTTTTTGTAGTCACGTTAAAAAGGTAAAAAGTAAGCAAGATTATTTTTTCATTAAATAATGTTAATTTTCCTTAACTTTAATTAGTATACTCTAACTCAACATTTAACCCAAATTATTATCGTCATTTCCATATAATTAATATTAAAAAGTTCATTTTTTCATATGTTTGGTGCAATTGCACTCTCACAGCACATCTCAATTTGGGCTACCCATCCGGTGGGCTCAGGAGCCAAAGTTAGCTGGTGGCTACTGTACCTACAGCATAGTTCTCCAAGATCTTAATGTCTGTAAATACTCCTCTGTTAGTGCAGTTACAAAGTTTCAGGGTTCTGAAAGGTATTAAATGCTTCTAAATGCTCTTGTGGGCACAAAGTTCCTGTAGTTACAAAATTGCAGGGTTCTAGAAGGCATAAACTATTTCTAAATGTTTCTGTGGTCACAAAGTTCTCATAGTTACAAAGTTTCAGGATCTAGAATATATAAAATGTTTCTAAATGATGCTAGAGTCACAAAGTTCCTTCCTATAACTACAAAGCTGCAGAGGTCTAGAAGGTATAAAACATCTCTAAAGCTCCTAGCTCACAGAGCTCCTCTAGTTACAAAGTTCCAGGGCTGAAAAGCCAGGACCGGAGCCCAGCTCCTCCACCCATGACCTGCGCGTTCTCAGTTCCATAAGCGTCTTGAAATCCTCAGCCCTGCAGATAAGAGAGGCACAGCTTCTCGCTTCCACAGCCCTCACGTCCACCACTCACGGACAGGTGGGGGTGGAGAAGGAGCTTACGGATTGCCAGGCGGAAGGTGGGCAGGCAGCGGACAATACAGGGAGACGCCCTTCCCCTGGAGAAGCTACAGTTTCTGTCTTTTGAGGCTCTACACATGATTTCAGTGTGGTTCTACTGTTAAAAAAAAAAAACAGAGCCTGCAACCCACTTACCTAATCTGTCTCATTGACTCCTTACAGAATTTCTGCGGAACTAGTGTCCTCCAAAGGGATCCCAGGACTGCAAGCTTCACAGTACTGATCACACACAGTATGATACACAGATGGATAAGTTGCCTGATTACAGCAAGATTGCCTTCAGGATCCGAGAGTTTAGAAATAGTGCTAGCCTCTCCCCCGCCTATCTATCGGTACACAAATATGATCATAGGTTCTTTTCAAACAAAGATGTTATAAATAGTTTAATGAGGCGGATGGTCAGAGGTAGACACAGGTTATAAGGATTTCCAACAAATCAAGTTTCTATCCTTCCTCAGGCAGTTTTAAATAAACAACATCAACAACAACAATAATAACACCAGCCATCAATTTCTGAAGGCTGGCAATATGTTAGGCACTGTTCTAGGGGGTGGTACTGCAGATCTCGATTGTACTGACAAGAAAGTAGAAGTGAGAGGTCAATCCCCCAAACTACAATGAGGTAACACCTCACACTAGTCAGGATGGACATCACCAGAAATTCTACAAATAACAAGTGCTGGAGAGGGTGTGGAGAAAAGGGAACCTTCCTGCCCTGTTAGTGACAATGTAAATTGGTGCAGCCATTGTGGAAAACAGTATGGAGGTTCCTTAAAAAAACTAAAAATAGAATTACCATATAATCCTGCAATCCCACTCCTGGGCATGTATCTGGAGAAAAACATAATTTGAAAAGATACATGCACCCCAATGTTCATAGCAGCACCATTCGTAATAGCTAAGACTTGGAAGCAACCTAAATGTCTGTTGATAGATGAATGGATAAAGAAGATGTGGTACATATAGACCATGGAATATTACTCAGCCACAAAAAGAAAATGAAATAATGCCATTTGTAGCAACACGGATGGACCTAGAGATTATCATGCTAAGTGAAGTTAGCCAGACAAAGATCTCATGATATCACTTATAAGTGGAATCTAAGAAAAAAAATGATATAAATGAACTTATACGCAAAACAGAAATAGACCCAAAGATATAGAAAACAAACTTGTGGTTACCAAGATGGTAAAGGGGGGAGGGATAAATTAGGAGTTTGAGATTAACAGATACACTACTATATTTAAAACAGATAATGAGATTAACAGATACACTACTATATTTAAAACAGATAACCAACAAGGACCTACTATATAGAACAGAGAACTACACTCAATATTTTAATAATATTTTAATAGTAACCTATAAGGGAAAAGACTATGAAAAAGAATATATATATATATATGTATGTGTATATATATATATATATATATATATATATATATATATATATGGACTTCCCCTGTGGTGCAGCAGTTAAGAATCCCCCTGTCAATGCAGGGGACATGGGTTCGATCCCTGGTCCGGAAAGATCCCAGATGCTGTGGAGCAGCTAAGCCTGAGTGCCACAACTACTGAGCCTGTGCTCTAGAGCCCACGAACCACAACTACTGAGCCCACGTGCCACAGCAACTGAAGCCCACGCGTCTAGAGCCCGTGCTCTGCAACAAGAGAAGCCACGACAAAGAGAAGCACGTGCACCGAAACGAAGAGTAGCCGCTGCTCACCGCAACTAGAGAAAGCCCATGTGCAGGAACGAAGACCCAACTCAGCCAAAAATAAAATAAATTAATTAAAAAAAGAATATATATATATATGAATCACTTTGCTGTGCACCTGAAACTAACACAACATTGTAAATCAACTATACTTCAATTTAAAAAAAAGAAGTGAGAGGTCAAGTCATTGGCCCAGGGCACCGTCACCAGCAATAGGCAGGGCAGATATGATGCCAGGCAGTCTTCACATCGTGCTGCTCTTTAAGTATTAGGAGAGTTGGCCTGGGTCATACACGAAGGAAAGATGCAGCTGGAAGGAGAACTTTCATGGGTGACACAGCTCCCACCCAGGGCAGGACTGTGTGGAAGCCACTCCTAGGTGTCCCCACCATGAGGGGCAATCCCCACATGGGCCGAATTCTTCCTGAAGGAGATTATTTACTGGCTGTGCTAAATTGAGAGGAAGACTCTTGGAACTGGATGTCCCACTTACAGGGTCAAGTTTGAATTGAGGGCATAGATTTATTTTGCAGTGAAAACTATAATTGGATCTAATCGAATGACTTGATGGAAAACATACCATTTTCAGATCACAGCACACAAAGCACACTCTAATCATTCCCAAGCCTTCACCCTTGCTCTCTTTAGAAGACTGGCATTTATCCTTGAGACTTTTCAATTCAAAATCTTGGCTGTCAGGGCATTCGATGGAGCCCAGCCAGCGCTGCCCTTGAGGAAGTTGGAGCCGTGGCAG
This sequence comes from Delphinapterus leucas, assembly GCF_059928025.1. Lineage (NCBI taxonomy): Eukaryota > Metazoa > Chordata > Mammalia > Artiodactyla > Monodontidae > Delphinapterus > Delphinapterus leucas. The sequence continues at coordinate 103,197,358 of NC_143137.1, read as the reverse complement.
CAAGGAGCAGAGCCTCCAAATTCAGTGCATGAGCAGGAGACGTGCACTTTGCCACTAGACCGAATAGTTTAAGAAAAACGCTTTCAGCTGAAGCCAACCCCACAGACGCTCTTTGGACAGGCTGCAGGAGCTCTGGTGCAAAGAGTCCTTGCCTCCAATTTGTCAAAGTGGGACCCCAGGAAATCCCAGCCAAAGAAGTCTGGATGAATTTGCTATCTGCAGAATAGCAGATGGCAGAGAGAGGAGAAACAGCCCAGCAAACTAGAACTTTACAGACCTTACAAACTGGGGTCTTTGCAGGTCACAAAGGTTCTTCCACTCTTCCCTCCAATACTGAATGAATCTCCGAGTATCAGAGGGGGGGCGATAGTACAGGGCACCCTGGCAAAGTTGAAAACCACAAACACTCCTTATTTCCCCTGGGAACTGGTGCCACAGCGGAGATTCTGCAAGCTGAGGGTGTCTGAGACTTTTGGGGACAGCTTCACCATCCGTCAGAACCCGTGTCCCATTTGGAGAGACCTAGCCATGCCCATCATGGCAAAGGGTAACTTATGCTCCCGAGTCTCTGGTGTCCGGCATTCCAAGGATGGAGAGGCCTCACTGTCACAGCCAGGTCCTGGATCATCACAGGAAGAACACCCCTCCTGGGAACACAAATGCCACCTTAGGATGAGCTGCAGAATCCAGGTGTCAGAATCAATGCTGGGCAGAGCCAGGAGGTAGATTCAGGGCCCAGTAGTAGGCACCAAGACCAGGTACCAGCCCCTTCAAGTGGCCTCCCTTTCTAAATGTGGTCCAGGGGCATCCATCTCACGGCACAGGAAGGGAAGAGCTGGCAGGCTGACTGAGTACACATCTGCCCTTGTCACCAGGCCTGTCCTCTCCTGGGACAGCAGGGTATCAGAAACCACGTTCTTTGTTACTGTTTCTCTCAATCACTGAGCTCGTGTGCCCCTGGGCAGTGTTCCGCTCCGGGGCCCTTTCCAGGTGGCCGAGGTCAAGACCACACCTCCATGAACAGTGGTGGGTTCTGCTCTCAGGACATTTCAGCTTGATTCTGGGCTACCAACCCCCAAGCACGGGTTATCATCTCATTGAACTTGACCCTGGGCCAGTCTGGACACCTGCAGTCATCTGCTCCATTGTGGATCACACAAATTTTGCAGACTTGCTCTCTGGGCCAGGACCGGTCGGCCCCTGAAGACTGACCCAACCTTCCCCTTCCCCTTCAGGCTTTTTGCTGTCCCAACTCTCAATGTCCTATTCTCAGACAGGGCCTCAGAGCACATCACTGGAATGCACCATGTTCACCAGAAGCAGTGTATTCTCTCTCTCTCTATCCACGTATCTGAGGTGCGTATTTGTAAATGCCGTAAGTGTGACAGTGCAGAAGGGGGATGACCTAGGACAGCATCTCCCAAATGGTGCTCAGCGGAACACTCATTCTAAAGGATATTAAGAGGCAAGCAGAGGGGAAAATTTACACATGTTGCTTTGCTGCAGAATCTGTAAGCGACTTTATACTCTCCTCTTCCAAGAGAAGAATGTGGAACTTCCCAAATATATTGTGAAGTGATATTTTTCAAGAGATATATCCCAGGAGATACCCGAGTAACTGTAGCGATTCCAAAGTTGGCAAATGAGTGCGCAGAGGAGGACGGACCAAGGCATCCAGCCGTCAGTGGAGTGCACATCTGGGACTGGCCTGCCCAGCACGTAGATGTGTTTTGTTTGGCCCTGAAAGTCTGAATTGGTTGCCAAGATTTAAAATTTGGGAGGCCTAAATCTCTCAAATGGGGAGGGGACTGGATTCTGGATGGCAGGTGGGTCACAGCCCTTGACGAACCACCCATCCTCCCGGCTGCAACATAAGGGCCGTCTCCACGTGGGGACCTTGTCCATCTTTTCGTCTTTCCAGCTCCTGTCCCGTCCTAGACCCAGTGCCCACCGCAGTGCATCAGTACCGTTTGTATCCAAGGAGGGAACTGAAATCAGGCTTCGGGGAACAATCTCTGCGTCTGCTACCTGCTTTCTAGTTCCCATCTTTGTTTCTTGCATCTGAATATTTTTCAAATTCTAACTTTAAGACTATTCCTCCCATAAACAGAGTCTTTCCAAAACTGGAAATGTACCTGGCTGACAAACATATGGGGAAAGCTCAGCTTCAATGGGAATCAGAGAAAAAGAAATTAAAGCAATTAACACTTATAGCCTTTAAAAAAAAAAAACTGGGGAGACCTCACATAAAAATCTAGATTTCTGTCTTCTCTTCCAACACCGGCCACACTGGGTCTGTAAATCCCTCAGGGCAACAACCGTAAGGAAGCTGTGGGGCTGCCCTCTTTAGAGAAAACTTGTGTTTTGCCCCATGCTCTGTGGCCTCTGAGTTTGTAACCCCTGCTTTCCACAGTAGGCACGGATTTTAAGTAATCCTGAAATTTATTGAAAGTCATGCATTTGGACATAAAGATGTGATACACCATGCTGAAGCCTCTGAGTAAGTTTAATTGGTCAATGGAGACAACTCTTGTTGAGAAAGAAAAACCTACAGATATTCCATGAAAAATCATGGGCAGAGAGTTGATCCCATTTCTGAGGCAAATAATGGAACAGCACAGACAGGACTGAGGAGTTCAGCGATCATCTTCAACCTCCTTTGACTCTAAAGCCCAAAAAAGGCAAGTTGATGTGCCATGAAAATTCATGGTGCTCTGGTCCCTAAACTAACTGTGTGATTTAGTCAGTGGGTCCCACCCAATGGCTATTCAAGAGGCACTGAGCATGTGCACAGGTACCCAGTGGCTCCCACACCTGTGACAGGTAGGAGGCGTTATCTGCACAGATATAAGCAAAACTCGAGGCTCAGCAAAGTTAGGAGGGCCCTCGAAGGCCAGGCAACGAGTTAGTGGTGGTGGGATCCCACATGGGTCGGTCAGGGCCCAGAGTCCCCTCCCTCCCCTCCACAGTACTCTCAAATTCAGCGGCACCCCAGAGGCGAGGGCAGAAGAACGTGACCTGCTCCCTGTTTGGGTAAAGCGCCAGGTTCCAAGACCCCGTGACTATCCTGGCTGACCCCTACCATCCTTGAACAGAAATCAGCAAGAGTTTACATCTGGTCAACACCAGCAAAATCCACTGGGACTTTTGTAGGAGCATCCCTGGGGCACTGAGGTAACACGTCTGATTAGTTTCAGATGTAGAGCTCAGGGTGTGCAACCCCAATGCAAACCAACTGAACAGATCTGAGGATTACCGTGAAGCTCCTTTCCTTTATGTTTAGGTGGACTCTGAAGGAAATGCCGTAGTTTTTCTCTGCAAACAGGCCAACCTCAGCTCAATGCACCCTGTTTGGGGCAGAGGCAAAACGGACCAATTGTCACCTTCTAATTTCCTGTCTAATAAAATATGAACTTGGTCTTGGAATTGTCCTTAAGATTGAAGAGCTGTACTTGAACATTATTAGAGGGTGTATACAACCACCTGGGGAAATGCTCGTGGTAAACTGTTAGCTAAAAATAAACCAAAATAAAATAGTATTGACACTACAATTACATTAACCAGACAGAGACTTGTGTGTTCATTTAGACAAAGCTGAAAAAAACATGAAAAATACAAAGGCATTCATTCATTTTGGTGATCAACTTATGCTTTTTTTAGAAAAAAAATCTACTTTATTTCTATTAACGTTTCTAAAACATTGTGTGACTGGTTCTTAAAATTATCTAAAAGGTAAGAAAAAGGAGATTATCACACTAAATGAAGTAAGCCAGACAGAAAAAGACAAACATCGTATGATATCACTTATATGTGGAATCTAAAAGAAGAAAAAAGATACAAATAAACTTATTTCCAAAACAGAAAGAGACTCACAGACATAGAAGACAAACTTATGTTTACCAAAGGGGAAAGGGAGGTGGGGGGAGGGATAAATTAGGATGTTGGGATTAACATGTACAGACCACTGTGTATAAAATAGATAAACAACAAGGACTTACTGTATAGTACAGGGAACTCTACTCAATATTTTGTAATAACCTATAAGTGAAAAGAATCTGAAAAAGAATAGATATATGTATGAATGAATCACCGTGCTATACACCTGAAACTAACATGATATTGTAAATCAACTATACATCAACAGTAACAAAAACAAAGAAGGATGAGCTGCCAAGAATTAACCTGCCTTTCTAACTAAGAATGAAGAAAGGAATTATGACAGACTGGTTCTGGTGCAGAGACAGATTAACCAGTCTATGGAATGAGTGCAAGCAACAGACCGACGTGTATACGGAAACTGGACAGAGGACCAACGTGGAACTAGGAACCAGTGGGAAAAATAGGTCCCTTCTTGACACCACGCCCAAAAATAAACTCCAGGTAGACAAGAAGCCCAAATGTCAGAAAGCAACGCTAAAACTTTTACAAGAAATTCAGATAATCTTTAGTCCTTTGTGGCATGAGAAGGATCTCTCAAATATTCAAATATCATATACGTTCAGGAGAAAAAGGACAAATTCAACACTATTCAAATCAAAAAGCAATTTTCATACAACAAAATAAAACAGTTGAATTCAAGCCACTGTCTTAGAGATTCTTTGTGTGTAAATAACTGTCTAAAGAGAAATTAACGATCAAAAAAAAAGTAATGTCCCAATTTAAAAAAAAAGAAGGCTATGAAAAGACAATTCATAGAAGAGGAAACTGAACTGGTAATACACACATGACAAGATGCTCATCCTTACTGATCAGAGTATTGTATCTTAAAGCCACACGAAATGCCATTGGGCACCTGTATGACTACAACGCCCATTAACCCCCGTTATCGGTGGATGTGGAGTGGCAGGCCACTATAGACGGGACGGCTGGAGGACGTGGACACCAGATCACCATTTTGGAGAGCAATCTGCCAATATTCCAAAAAGTTGCAGGTGAGTTTTCTCTGAAGGTCTAATAATTTCTCTTCTCGAAAAGCTCTGTGTATAAATGGAGACCTATGTATGATGTGCTTATTGATTCCAGTGGTGAAAAACCAGAGCAACCCAAGTGTCCATTCATTAAGAAATGGATACATAAGTGAACTAACAACACATACGTCATCAGGGATAAATCTTCAACACATGATATTGAGTGGAAAACTACACTCAGAGTATGGTACCATCTATATAAAATGTACAAACAAACAAGCCAATACTATGTATTATTTGTAAATACCTGCAGATCTAGAAAGAGCATGAAGACAGAACTATGGAGAACAAGTCCCCAGTCAGGGTGCGGTGACCTCACAAGTATCGGTTGGGTCACCAGGACGAAAGACCTCCCTCCGTCCATGACTCACCTCAGATGCCAGTTCCCAGGGCCACTCCTCTCCCACGAGGGGCTCTTCTGGGGGCCCAGCTCTGGGGTCCCAGCCAGGTCCTGGTCACTGCAGTCTTCCTGGTCTGTGGCCCACTTGTCTTTGGATTTCGTGCTGTCGTGTTGGGAATCCAGGGACACGATGTCCGAGGGGGAACTCATCACTCCCGAGTCCTCTGTTGTGTCCTCTGAGGCAAAGCAGCTGCCAACAGACACAGTCTCCTCGGCCTCCGACGGCAGTGGTGGGACCCCGTCCACACCGCAGGGACCACCAGGCCCCAGGGGCAGGCTCACTGGACGAGACACACAAGGGCAGGTCAGGCAACGCGCCAGTGAGTTCCCCACTGCCTGACTCATTTGAAATCTGGAATTTGGGGTGTGAGTGAGGACCCCTCAAACACACCACTTCCCTCTGGACACACTTTAACTTGGAAGGAGTTACGTGCATATGTGACTGAGAGCAACATTTTCCCTAAAAAAATCAGCATATTTTGAATTAACCTTTGGAATTGTTATACTGTATGTGACTACAAGCAAACAACATTAAAAAATTCAAACTAACGACATGGTGAATGCAATTGTTTCCAGTCTGACCCATGGTTTAACAGAAGTTGTTTGAAAATGAGTTCTTTGGAGAAACTAGGGGTTTTCAAAATAGAAACAAACTTTGAAAAAACTCATCTTGTTCGGGAACTTCTAACTTCCCAGGGACATGTACAATTTGGCCTTAAATATTAATGACAGTCATTGTCAGCATCTGGCTTTCTCTTTATTTTTACATGTGAGAGTAAGATCTGGTTTAAATAAGAGATGCTCGTAGAACAGAACCCGCAAGTAAAATGTAGAAGAATGAGAACAAAAAAAGTGTTCTTGGATGAGGTCACTGTGCCCTGAGCACTGAATGCGGTTCAGGGCAGCAGACGGAATAAGATGCACCGAGTTGTAACTTACTGCGGAGGCCCGAGTTCATTCCCTCAGACTCTAATCGTGACGATGGGGCACTGCGGCCACGCGTCACATCTGTCCAGCTATTCCGAGGGACAGTAAGTGTTAGGAGAGTGTGGGCACCAATTTCCCCCTTACTGGGCTTTGAGGTTGAACGCTCCATGCTTGGAGAAGAATCCCCCTAACGCTGAGGTGGTAGGACAGGAATATAGAACTCTGGACCAGCCTCAGACCAGAGGTGTTTTTTTAAATTGAATGTAGATATAGAGTTTAAACCTCGAGGCATAGGATCTAAGCACTGCTTATGGCCATCCAGGAAATAAGGACTGTGTTGTGCTGTAGTTTCAGTGTGTTTTGTTTGAAAAGCGTTCCTCCAATAAGTAAATTGCTGGATGCCTGAAGTGAATAAAGGCTACACACATGCCGAGTGCAAACTCCACAGACTCATGCCCTGATAGACAAGTGACATCATAACACCGTCAATACACACTCAACACCGTCAATATTTTAACTGGACAGCAGACTACAGACACAGAGTTAACAAAACCAAAAGAGCACCGAGGAGAAAATTCCCGGAGCTGCTGGTTTCTTGGAGATCCCAAACAGTAAAATAAAAGGACAAGATCAAAAAAACAGAAACAAAGGAACCAGACATTTCACAAAAGAGCTCACAAATAAAGATCAGAAACAAGGGAGGAATTGTTTAGAGAAGCAAAGGCACAAGGCAATGTGTCTGAATGCAGTGAATGCTTCTGAACAATGACCTCTTTCTTCTAGCTTTCTTCCTGGCTTTTGTTGCAAGACTCTTAATTAGAGGGCAAATCCGGAGAAGAAACACTGCCTATGGATTAATACCACCCAAGCCTTTTCTGCCGTGGGTCTGTTGAGAAGCTGTCACACCTCGGATGTTGTGTGCTGGCTACTCTGTCCACACAGCCAGCGACTCTGCCGGAGATGTCACTCCTGGACGCTCCAGCCATCCAGAGAGGGCAGGAGGGAGGGAGGATGGAAGGATGCTCGGAGCACCGGGCAGGTCTGCCAGCTAGTAAGAGAGATGAGCTCGTGCTAAGGCTCAAGCCTCCTGCGAACCACTTCCGAGAGTGCTGTCAAATCCGGCACGGATTTGAAGATGGGAATGGACATCCCCACGAGGCTCTGTACCTGGGTCAGTGTTAGTTTGTTCGTTTTCAGGCCGTTTCTGATTCTCTCTGCAGTCTGTGCTGTCAGCCTGAGACTCTTTAGCTTGGAATCAGACATCCCCATCTGCTCCCTTATTATCTTTTCTCTTTTCCACTGGTTCCTATCATTAACCTCATGAACTATAACATGTTTTGACAATTTCTGTTTAAGATGATGGAGCAGGAAACTGCTTTTTCTTTATTGATTCTAAACAGAAGCCTAAGCCACAAAAGGAAAACTTGGAGCTGCTTGGCCTCAGGTCCTGTCCTGCAGATCCTTCTGTGCAGCCCACTTTCTAGCCTCACTCAGCCCCTGAGGGTTTCCACCAAGCCAGTGGTCCAGGGACCCAGCCTGAATCCCAGAGCCCGGTCCAATTTCTACTCAGAACTTTGAACAACCCTTTCCCCTTTCTGTAAAATAAGCATGACATCCCTTCTAGAATTCTATCCTTCTTTGAAATTCCAAATCCAAAGAGAGGATGTAAACATTTTTGACAGTTGACTGGTGACTAATTAGGAATCTTAAAAGAAAAAAAGCATGGCCGTTTTTCCTCTCTGCTATTTTCCATCACCCCTAAGAGTAAGTCGCTCTTTTTGAGTTGATTAATGCGTTGGCAAGTTTGCTCTTCTCTTAAGGTGTGAACAACCTTTTTGAACTGAAGAGTTATTATTGCAGGATTTTTGCAAATGTGGAAAAACACAATTTGTCTTTAGCAGATGCCAAATATAAATTCACGATTACATTCTCTTCCAGATAAACAGCCACAGAGCCCGAGTCCAGAATATTAACACTTCCATTGTTCTCCACCTGAATTACATAATCCCATGGCTCAAACGCCATTACAGCTAAATGAGAGCAAAAATTCTCGAGCTCAGGCGTAAAGCAGAAAGCAGAAGAAAGTGCTAACTTAAGGCTACTAATTCCTCAGGTTGAACACAATCATTTCAGTTTGACATGAGTTCCATTGAGTTTTTCTTTTACAAAGTCACCAAAGAAAATTTCTAACACCAAATGTAAATATCTTCTGGGTATTTTGGTAATGGATTCATTTTTATTAGTTTATTAAATGCAAATGAAAGATCTTGTATGATATGATATTGTTTATTTGCTGGTCATTATGAAGGGAGATTTGTCAAGAGTCAGTTTCCCCAGGCTTATACGCCCAGAGAAAATGTCTCATCGAAAGACTAACCTCAAAAAAAAAAAAAAAAAAAAAAAAGCCATGAGGGGCTTCCCTGGTGGCGCAGTGGTTGAGAGTCCGCCTGCCGATGCAGGGGACACGGGTTCGTGCCCCTGTCCGGGAAGATCCCACATGCCGCGGAGTGGCTGCGCCCGTGAGCCGTGGCCACTGGGCCTGCGCGTCCGGAGTCTGTGCTCCGCAACGGGAGAGGCCACAACAGTGAGAGGCCCGCGTACCGCAAAAAAAAAAAAAAAAAAAAAAAAAAAAAAAAAAAAGAGAGCCTAGTAAGGTACTCTTGGCCTCAATCAATCTATATTTCTCCAAAGCCTGAGCCATAACCCTAATCCTAGCATCCTAACGTGCCTGTTAGAGACACAGAGAAAATCCCAGTTTCACCCGTGTGGAGACAAGCCTGCTCTCCGCTTGCCATTCTTTGAAAACATATATAGAAAACAGCGGCTGCTTCTATCCATCTGCACTGCCCCCTCCCTGTTTGTGCTACGTGAGTTCCTCCTTCCGGGAGCTAACCTAGTTCTCAACAGCTGGGCCAGTCTAACTGCCCCCTCACTACTCCTGGCCACAGGGCACGGATGTGAGATGTGGGTCATGGATGTGGCCCAAACCTGGTCAGTTGATACCGTGGTCCAAAGATGGGCACGTGTCCTAAGCTGGACCAATCAAGGCCTTTCTTGGGGCCTTCTGGCCAGAGATACTGGGCAGGTGGTCACCTTGGGCTGAAATCCATGGAGTAGGAGGGGTCCTGGATAAATGACAGTCTTCTGGACCAGCGCATGGAGAGGGCTTGTCCACAGACAGAGAAGAGCACAGACCTAAGACAGCGCTTGGGCTTGGGGAACCCACCATGTCCGTAATAAGGATTCGTCTCTTAAAATTCCCAGGTATGTGAGCAAAAAAAAAAAAAAGATCTCACAAAACCCATTCTTTTGTAACTCGTTCAATACATGTTTCTTGGAATTAGATAGTCTTGTCTAACAAATGTCTAAGTTGCCCTGATTTCTGCATGAAGTACACACACACACAGAGTTTCATATTATGGTGTTTCCATGACAGGAACTTTTATTTTAAAAAATATATTAAATGTGACAGCTGCATATAATGTTTCCCTTTCCTGGATTTATCTTCCATTATTCAGATTACACATTTGAGTAATTCTATTTTCGGAATAATCTGGTTTGGGATCTAGTTTACTCTCTAAGCCCTCTTGTGTCTTCACAAGGTTGTCTGCATTTAATCCTTCACTATCAGTATGACTAAAATGAAGTCAGATTCAGATCAAAACCCTTCTTCCTCAAGATTGAATTCTCAGCACCACTGTTGTCTGGCATCCGGCCTCACAGATGAGAACCCAAACATTAGCATGATTCTTTCCAACTATAAATAACCTTATCTCTAGAAGCTAGTAAGATTTTCCTCTTTACCCATGGATATCAAAAAATTCACCAAAATGTGTCTAATTTTGTATGTCTCTGAGGATATGTATTAATTTCCAAGAACTTTTGGAAGTTCTTTTTTTCATGTGTTTTTCAATACTAGCTTGCTCTTGTTTTATGTATGTAATAATCTGTTAAAATTTTCTGAAGCAATAACAACAAATATTTAAAGTTCTGCTCTATTGCCTAAATTAGCCCTACTTCCTTTGGAGTTAGTTCCTCTAATCAGTTTGTGGTCCTTCCTCCACACACTGAAAAAAAAATTTGTTCAGTGATTCTTGACTGTGCTAAATGATGGTGTCAGTAATGTCAGGAACTAGATTTCTTTTGTACACGTGACCATCACTGTTGCCTTAGGAGAGAGCAGAAAGCCTTACGGCAGATTGGGCTGAGCAGATTCCCACAGGGAATCTGCAGAGAGGAAAGCTGCTTTCTGGGGAAGACTACACCTGGATGGGGTGGCCAGTTTCTCTCAGCAGCCACAATGCTGACTTTGGTTGACGGTTCTTAGACCCAGTTCCGCCATATTGAAACTGAAGTTTCGTATTATTTTCATGTGCCTATTTTATTTAGCAAATAGCTAAAAGAATTCCTCCTCCACGCTGACGTCACGGTTTTAAGAGTAGCCTAAGATATTAGACCACTGGCTAACAATGATCAGATATACAGTTCAACATCAATATTTGAAACCATATAATGGTAGTTGGGTTTTTGATATTCTGCAATGTCCAAATAACTCCTTATTTATCCAGTGTCCTCTGCAGTATGAAAATAATTATTCCTATTTTGCAAATTATAAAAGAAGTCCCAGCCAACAAATGATTTCATCTATCCCTGATAGTATGTGTTACAGAAACATACTTTGCCAGGGCCATAAACAGGACAAGTCTATTCAGAATCACACAAAAACACGTCCTAAGCAAAAGTCAAATCGAGGTTCTTGCACCAAGAAAATGTGAAATGAATCTAGCTGAGAATACCTACATTTAAATTTTTCTACACCAAAAGATTTTCTTCCATGTCCTATGGAACAAATCTTGGTTCCATTTGTCCAGAGATTTCAATATATTCTAAATTATTTTTGAGAAAAAGAGCCAGCCCTCTCTTACATATGTATTTCTGGGGCCTCACTCTGGGGATCAGGATAGTTTCCGTTGTCAGGAACAAAGCTGATGCTTCAGTTTACTTCATCAAAATAGAAACCCTGGCTCCAGGTTGTCTAGCATATTAAAGCATGGGAACTGTGTTTAATCAACAGCTCAGAAAAGGTGACATTTAGGGACTTGCGAAGTTACGAAACTGAATGAACTATGATTCAGGTCTGGCATGAAGTACAGGTGAGCCACCTGCCTTCTGAGACAGGCAATCCAGGAAAAATATCGTCTGTTTCTCTGCTAGATTCTCTCAAGTCCTATCCCTTTATCATTAGAACTCTAGAGAACAAAGTATGTGGCCCACTTTTGCTTAGTTTTCTGTCATGCACTGTTCAGCCATTGCTACTGACTTAAAATGACCAAACGAAGAACATTTTTGTATCTTATGTAGAACGGCTGTTGGAGATATTATCTATCATAGTACTCAATGTCTTTTATAGAAGCATCCACTTTAATTTGTCCTAAAATTTAGATCTTCCTTCCCCCCCCCTTTTGATGAAATGAATGCCTGCTATTTGGCTGAGTGTCTGCCCACCTCGCTTTTTTGCCTTGGTGCCCAGGAAGGTCAGAAACATAGTCTTTATTAGGACCTTTGCATGGGTTCTACCCCACACATCCTGCTCTTCCCATCACATATATCTCTAAGCTCTCTTGGTGTTTATTCTTAACCACTTTAGGAAATAAGGATTTTTAAAATAGCATATACACACACACACACACACACACACACACACACACGTACATATGTATATATATGTTATACACACATAATTATATAATATAAAATAGACAATATCTTTTTATTATTTTGAGTTATTTAAAATAAGAAGTATTGGGGAGGTGGCCAAGATGCTGGACTACAAAGACCCTGAGTTCACCTCTCTCCACAGGCACACCAAAATTGCAATTACCTACAGAGCAAGCATTTGTGAGAACAACCTGCAGACTAGCAGAAAAAATTTTCCACAACTAAAGATACAAAGAAGGCACCACAGTGAGATGGGCAGGAGGGGTGGAGATGTAGTAAAGTCAGAACCCACACCCCTGGGCTGGCGACTCACAAATGGGAAGAATATCACAGCTCAAAGATGGCGGGGTCCGAGCCCCACACTGGGCTCCCCAGCCCAGGGGTCCTGCACCCACACAACCACCAGAACGTCTGGCTCGGTTAAGATGGCTTGCCCAGTGACCCCTCTCCCCAAGGAGTTTCTGACTCAGTGGTTCGGGCTCGGGGCTGAGAGCAGCATTTCTCACATGTTCCCAGGTGATGCTGAAGCCACCGGTATAGGTCTACCCTGGGGGAAGCCCTTCCCTGAACACCTCGCCAGGGCTGCCCGGCCAGCTGGGGGCAATCTGCACTCAAGCCTGTGTATCACCCCACCCTCCTCAGACCAAAACGCCTTCATTGCTTTGCTCCAGAGACAGCGGCTTCTCCAACAAGGGCCCTGGAGTTACTGAACAGACGACTTTTCAAAACAGACATTCAGTCCCTGCATTCTGAGTGTCCTTCTCTTCCTAAACTGTTAGACTCTACTTTCTGTCTCAATGCCCCTCCTGTGTCTCCAGCTTCGTGGGAAGGCGCCACACGATACCCTCAGCAGAGTTAAACGTGACATTTTCCTCAAGACAGCAGAGCAAACATAACTACTTGTGGAAACTGTATTAGAACAGTTTCAGAAAGGCAGAGTGAGGAAGTGACACAAAACATCCCAAATGCTTGTCAAATACGCCCAAGACGAGAAGGAAAGGGCTAACTCTGGGGGCGGGGGAGCAGGCAGGACTCCCGGTGTCCTGCTTTGAGGCAGGAGGCATCTCACACGCAGAGCACACGAGATGGGGTCTGGAGATGCTGGGGAACACAGACGCAAGGCAGCAACGAGACCCACAGGTCGCTGTGTCCAAAGGCTGTCACAGAGCTAGTGGGAGGCACCTCCAAAAGTCACCTGGGGAGCAGAGGCCCTCGCAATGATGGAGCAAAAGTCTGAGTCTACAGGGCTGTGGTCCCTGCATCTGCACGTCGTCCCCACGCCTCAGCCCTGCCAGCTTAGCCAGACGATGCAGTTATTTTTGCCTCATTATTTGTATAAGTTGCCTGATGTTTGGGACCGATTGAATAGCATAGATGTGAAGATGGTGTCTTCAAAATGTCACCTGGGTCTGGACTAATGTAGCAAACGTATTTTTACTTATTTATTAATTATTTTTAGTTTTATTTATTATTGAAGTATAGTTGATTTACAGTGTTGTGTTAGTTTCAGGTGTACAGCGAAGTCATTCAGTTATACATATGTGTACACATATATATGTATATATATATTCTTTTTCATATTATTTCCCATTATGGCTTAATGTAGGGCACTGAGTACAGGTCCCTGTGCTGTATAGCAGGCCCCTCTTGATTATCTGTTTTAGATACAGTAGGGTGTATCCGTTAATCCCATATGCCTAACTTATCCCTTACCCTCACCCTTCCTTTTTGGTAACCATAAGTTTGTTTTCCATGCCGACGAGTCTGTTTCTGTTTTGTAAATATGTTCATTTGTATCATTTTTTTCAGATTCCACCTATAAGTGATACCATATGATATTTGTTTTTCTCTTTCTTCACTTAGCATGATAATCTCTAGGTCCATCCATGTTGCTGCAAATGGTATTATTTCATTCTTTTTAATGGCTGAGTAATATTCCATTGTATGTAAGTACCACATCTTCTTTACCCATTCATCTGTCGATGGACATTTAGGTTGCTTCCATGTCCTGGCTATTGTCAATAGCGCTGCAATAAACGTTGTGGCGCACGTATATTTTTGAATTGTGGTTTTCTGCAGATATATGCCCAGGAGTGGGATTGCTGGATCATATGGTAGCTCTATTTTTAGTTTACTAAGGAACCTCCATACTGTTTTCCATAGTGGCTGTACCAACATTTTTAAATATTGAAGAGACTCTAATAGGTGCTGGTTTCAAGATACATTCTGTATACAAATTTTAGAAATCATAAAATGCTAATATGCCAGCAAAAGTGAGTAAGGAAAAGCTGAGTGACTAATAACAAAGCTGGTGTGCCGTGCTCCTCTGGACACTTACGCACACACGGAGCAAAATCGCCACCTCAAAGCCACTCAGACACAGTACAGAGCAGTGAGCATACAGATAATGACAAGTGACACCGTGACTTCCCCCCGAGCCTCCTCGCCAGAGTCCCGCCTGCCTTGGAAATGGCATCTTCTTGTAACAAAAGTGAGATCAGTGTCAGAGCCCGTCATTTTAGGAAACCTGTACAGAATTGTTTCCAGCCTTGTCCACAGCCAACAGACCACAGCCAGTAAATGAAACCTTTCACACGCAGACCACCTGTCTAACTCACAATTACAGTGGCCCCCAAATAATTTGGCTTTATGGGCCAGAAAGTATTGGCCTCAGCAAAACCTGCCAGTACCCAGAATAACCTTCTAGGAGATGCTGGGCTCCAGCCTCAGTTTTCCTCACCTGCCCCAGAGTCCAAGCTGGGGGCTGCCCCCTGGGAAGTAAAGCACCTCATCTCCACTCCCACATCCACACCCTTCTCTCCCACCCCACTTGGTCTTGGAGACGTCCCCCCAACAGCTGCACTTTATCTGAGTTTTTCTATTGGATTCTTTTGAGTTTTAAAATAAAGTTTATTTTCTTTTTCTTTAGTATAGCAAGTCCGGAAAACACAGGCAATGGTTAGGAAGTAATCACTCATCCCCAGGATTCCTCGTCTTTATTTTTTAGAAGCTTTTAGGATAAATGTATAACAAAACTTCTTAGATATGGGAAGAGAATCAGATGCACACTCCACTATCACGTTCGTGTTCTGCTTGTGCTAGCACAATTTTTCTCCTATATCTTTGTACCAGTTTAAACAATTGGGGGCTGATTCAACCGTGGCCTTGAGAAGATTAGTCCCTACAGGCGTTGACTTTCTCACATGGAAACGGGGCTGAGCACCATCGTCCCTTATGCAAGGAGCCACCAGGAGACTGCATGCAGGTCAAGTCTGAGGACAGGCCTGGCACACACGCAAGCCTCAGCAGATGTAGCTCTTATGATGACGCTGTGTTATTTTGACCCGTCGTCAGTCTCCAGGCAGATGTAATCATTCATGGGCGTGGTCTCTCCAAAGCTGGCAGGTCTAAGAACAGCCTCCATCGCATGGGGGTTTCAGCAAGTGCAGCCTGAAGACTTTCCCCAAGGATGGCATGTCTCCCAGCCCCAGGCCCAGATGTGCAGGAGGAATGAGGGGGTCCCTGACAAGGGGGCTCCCAGAGGGGACACCCAGGAAGCAGAGGATGTGGAAATTATTTGCTGATCAAAAAGGCTGCTGGGGGTGGAGAGGTGGGAGGACTGGGGCGGGGGGTCTCTGATCCAGCCAAATGGTCCCCAGGTGCCCCTGCATGAGGCTCAGTGGCACCAGCTGTCTGGGGTCCCCGTTTGGAACTTCTCTCTTCTCTGAGTGATGTGACCATGGGGACAGCCCACCCTTGGTGTCTCGGTCCCTAAGTGGAGGGCAGGACACCGGCCCTTCCAGCTGACAGGTGAAGGCGTTCCTGAGATTCTAGCAGGAAATTTCAGCATGTCTGAGCTGACAATCTAACATCCCCTTTGGCCCGTTTCCCTCCTCATTGGTTCACTGGTTTCCGGACGACAGGATTCCCTAAGGTGTCAAACGGACCCTCCTCAGTGCATTTTCCAGGCTGACCCTCTCTGGGGTTGGTGAAAAGTGGAGACCTAATTCTTTTCCCTGTAAGGCGCAAGTTCTTCCAGCTTTTTAATCCCTCCAGACCGGGTGACTCCGTTCTGCTGGTTCCGGGCACATATTAGGTGATCAGTACGTGCGTTTTCATTCTGAACTGCTGTTTTCCACTAGGCTAAGACAGACACGTTTACATTATAGCTTGAAGGATCTATGTTCCATCAGGGCTAAACAGAAAAGAGGACTGAAATAGTCCTGATTTTATAAAAAGCTTCATTACTTTTCACATGCTTTGAAATTGTTCTGAAAAGTAAAACACACATTTAGCAACTGCCTAATCCATTACTTTAAGTCTGTACAAGTAGCTTTCCCAGTGAGCAGCTCTGCTGGATGGATACAACTGCACCAGCACAGCCAGTGTAGATGTCTGGTGCAGCTCGCCCTGATTGTCTTTCTGCTTGAGTGCCCCTGTGCCCGTGAGAAGGGGTGGGCAGATGAATGCAGGGACACTGGTGTGAAGGCTGCCTCTCTGATGCCTCCGTGAGCCCTCGCTTTGGAATCCTGAGGCACAGAGAAACCGAGGGGCAAAGCCTTAAGTCAGAGCCCTGGTGTCCAGGCCCCGGGGCTGCCTGCCGAGACTCAGAGGGAGGCTTCCGGTTAGCACAGTGGTTACTACAGCACCGTCACAGCTGGTGGCACTTGGGCCACCATTCCAAGAGCCTCCACTCAACTAGGCCAGTGTGAGACCGGCTCAAGTGAACCCAGATGACACCACAGCCTGTTTACTTCTGGGTTTCATCACCACATGGAAACATGATCGTTCTCCTGTCAGCTTCAGGCACAGCTCAGCACGTCCTGGGAGGCAGCCCTGAGCCTGGCCGGCACCGGGGCCTCCGTCCTGGGGAGGTGGGGCTGTGGTGTCATGGCTCGGCCATCCTGAGGGGCCCAGGCCCAGCCTTACCTCCTAGGGAGCCCTGCATGCCAGGGGAGAGCTGTGGGCACACGCGGAAGTAACCCCAATGCTGTTCTCACCCACCCCCGTCTGCCCAGGCTGTGAGTCACCCAGCAGCTGTTTAAAGACAAGTGGAGAGGACGTGCCCACCTGCAGAGCCCCCTGACCGGGCAGGGCACTTCACCCACGAGCTGTGAAAGGGCACACTGTAAGAAGCCTCTTCATTAAACTTCAAAGCTTTTGCACAGCAAAGGAAACCACTGACAAAATGAAAAGACAACCTACTGAATGGGAGAAGGTATTTGCGAATGATATGACCAATGAGGGATTAATATCCAACATGTATAAACAGCTCATACAACTCAATGTCAGAAAAACCAAACAACCTGATTAAAAAATGGGCAGAAAAACCGAATAGACATTTTTCCAAAGAGGAAATGTAGCTGGCCAATAGGCACATGAAAAGATGCTCAACATCGCTAAATCATCAGAGAAATGCAAATTAAAACCACAACGAGACATCACCTCACACCGGTCAGGATGGCCATCATCAAAAAGAACACAAATAACAAACGCTGGCAAGGATGTGGGGAAAAGGAAACCCTCATACACTGTTGGTGGGAATGTAAATTGGTGCAGCCACTGTGGAAAACAGTATGGAGGTTTCTCAAAAAACTAAAAATAGAACTACCATATGACCCAGCAATTTCACTCCTGGGTATATATCTGAAAGAAACAGAAACACTAATTTGAAAAGATACATGCACCCCAATATTCATTGCAGCACTATTCACAATAGCCAAGACATGGAAACAACCTAAGTGTCCATCAACAGATGAATGGATAAAAAAAGATGTGGTACAGAGATACAATGGAATACCACACAGCCATAAAAAAGAATGAACTTTTGCCATTTGCAGCAACATGGATGGATTTGGAGGGCATTATGCTTAGTGAAATAAGTCAGACAGAGAAAGACAAATACTGTATGATATCATTTATAAGTGAAATCTAAAAAGTACAACGAACTAGTGAATATAACATAAGTGAAGCAGACTCACAGATGTAGAGAACAAACTAGTGGTTACCAGTGGGGAGAGGGGAGGGGGTGGGGAGTGGAAAGTACAGACTACTGGGTGTAAGACAGGCTACAAGGATGTGTGGTACAACATGGGGAATATAGCCAATATTTTGTAATAACTGTAAATGGAAAGTAACCTTTAAAAATTGTGCAAAAATAAAAAAGTAAAAAGTGAAAAAAATAAGTCTCTTCAAAGACAGTTTGTATAGTCATTTAATAGCCTAAGACAAAGGAGGAAGAGAGAAACATCCCTGCATCATTTGTGTGAGCATATGAAGAAGAAAATCAAACACCTAATTTGAGGTTTATGTGACAACAGAATCTTTACATTTTTCTAATTTTTAAAACCGAGGGCTTAAGTTACTTCATCTCTCCAGTTTGACACAAACTGACATGTCTACAAGGGCCGAGGGACATCTGTGAGAGATGGAGTGAGGCCAGGCGTGGGGGGCAGGGCACAGGGGACAGTCTACGTCCCTCTAAAATGGGCATCTACTGCTGAGTCTGACAGTTTCTTTCACGATGAACACTGGTGCTGCCGCCTCTAATTTTTCTGAAAAAGCAGAAATCAAGATTTTAAGGCGCAATCTCCCGCATTTAAATGCTGGCCACTTCTTCCATAATAGTTAAAATTTGTGGAGAGCTGGCCATCGTTCTAAATGCTTTATAGGTACTCACGTGTATAATTCTCAAAACCAACTTTGCTATCAAAATAGAGAAACTCAGGCAAAGAGAAATGGATAAGTGGCCCGAGGTCACCGGCTCTGGTCTGTGCTCCTAAGCCCAGTGCTTGACTTTAGGGGACAAGGTCGGATTTCCTCTGCATCCAGGTTTCCTGGGAGATGGCTCCTGACCATCCAGTCAAACTTGGTGACCCAATCCTCCTTGCTGGTCATTGGTCTGTGCCTTCTAGCTGCAGCCAATGGGTGCGTGGCTCTCCCCGGGCCACAGTGATTGGTTCAGAACTGTCACGTGACTGAGTGTGGGTTAAGAGCCTGCCCAACCTCTAGACTTGCAGGAACCTATACATTTCCTTGTGGATTACACCAGTTTGAGTTGCTTGGTCTGCAAGGCAAAGCGTACTAAATGAGTCACCAACAACGCCCTTCTGGGATTACATCCAAAAGAACAGAAAGCAGGACCTCAAAGTGATCTGTGCACTGCAGCAGCACTCATAGTAGCCAAGAGGTAGAAGCAACACAAACGCCTATCGACAGATGAATGGATAAACAAAATATGGTATATATGTATAATGGAATATTACTCAGCCTTAAAAAAGGGGAAGGGAATCCTGTTGCGTGCTACAAAGTGGATGAACCTTGAGGACATTTTGCTAAATGAAATAAGTCAGTCACAAAACGACAAATAGTGTATGATTCTGCTTATATATATTCCTAGAGTAGTCAAACTCATAGAGATAGAAAGTAGAATGGTGGGTGCCAGGAGCTGGGGGAGGGGGCAGGGGGAGCTGACGTGGAATGGGTATAGTTTTGGATTCGCATGACGATGAAGTTCTGGAGATCTATTTCACGGCGATACAAATATACTTAATGTCACTGAACTGTACAGTTCAGTTAGAACCATTAAAGATGGTTACGATCATGTTAAATGCTGTTGTAGCTTTTTTTTTTTTTAAATCAGTTGAAAAAGAAAAAGCCTACTTACTGCTTCAGCAGCTGATTCAAACAGTTGAAGTAGCCTTGCATAGGCTGATCAAAACCTGTCAAAGCAAAGCACAGAGGCTGCCAGGCCTTAGAGCAGAGCCTGGTCCTTCTGCCAGGAAAGCCTGCAGCCCAGTCTGTAACCTCCCTGGTTAACATGTGGGCCCTACAGAAGCCACTGACAACATGGTAAATTCTGGGATTGACAGAATTCACCACATTAGCACCACATGAATAACACTCATTTCAGGAGCAACCTTTAGAAGGTGGCACACAGACAAGGTCTTCACAGCAGGCTATCACACACACAGAAAACAAGAGGGATGCGTTGAGTTTATTATGAATTCTCTGCAAAGCCCTGATGTTGCCAAGGCGGCTAAGAGACAAGACGGGTAAGCGTGTGTGCGCGCGCGCACTTGACAAATGCTCTAAAGAGCTAGGTGGAGGCTGAGGGGAGTACAGGGCAGGAGGAAGAGGAAAGGGAACAGGGACATTTGACACTGGGATTGCGGGGAAAGCTGCAGGCCAGCCCGTACGTGGTGGAAGGTCTCACCAGGACTCTGGGCCTGGCCCTGCCTTTGTGCACATGCTCAGAGTCAAGTGCAGGAGTCTGATCAGAGCTGCAGACACTCTGTCAACTGCGGAGGGATGCAATTCAAAGCCAGGGCAATGATAGGACACACATGCAAAGGCAGCATCAGGACAGTGTGGGCCATGGCCAGCTGTGGGCAAAATTAACCACAGCTGGACAGGGAGGCGGCAGGGTCCAGCCTGGAGTCGGAGCCTGGGTGCTCCCCGAGCTCCAGCTGCGGGCCCAGCGTGGGCTCTGATGCCCCTGTCTTCCCATCAGAAAATGGGGGTAATAAACACCAGCTGTTGTGGGCTGAGCGGTGACCCCCAAATTCATATGTTGAAGTCCTGACCCCCCCATACCTCAGAATGTGACTGAATTTGGATAAAGTCTTTAAATAATGATTAAGTTAAAATGAGGCCGTCAGGATGGGTCTCAATCCAATGTGTCGGGTGTCCCTCTAGGAAGAGGAAGAGACACCAGGATGGATGCACACAGAGGAGACCACGTGAGGACTGAGTGGGCAGGCGGCCTTCTGCAAGCCGAGGAGCGAGGCCTCACAGGGAGCCAGCCCTGCCGCCACCTTGATCTGAGACATCCAGCCTCCAGGACTGTGAGAAATAAATGCCTCGTATGCATTTAGGCCCCGAGGACTACAGGGGTTGGTGATGCAGCCTGAGTGGAATGATAGGCCAGAGCACCTTCCCGGGGAAGAAAGCACTGAAGCAATGGCACCTCCAGGGCTGTCTCTGGGCCCAAGAGCCATTAACACGAGGCTACCATGTACTCTGCCCTCCAGTCTCCTGGGTTTTGTGCAGCCTCGCTCAGGCTCACAGCTGAGGTTTTATCAAATGGCTCAGCTCATAGCCGTTGGCCCTTTGGGGTGGGCTTCTAGAAAGAGAGAAGCCCACCCCAGGGCAAACAGCAGGTCCTGCTGGCCTTTGTGGATGTGCGGCCCTGACCACCAGGCTTCAAGTCCTGCCTTAATGTTAACTCGCTCCTGCCTTTGGCCTCAGAAAAACATCTCCTTTCTGTGCCTTGGTTTTCTCGTCATCAAATGAGGATGGTAGCAACAGCACTGTCCTCACCGAGTGGCAGTAAAGGCAAAAGCGTTCATCCACAGACCGTGCAGGGGGCTGTTCAGCCTGTCCCCTCCTTCGTGGGGGATTAGTGAAGACTGAGCCCCCTGCATGGGTGACCCTTCCTGCATCAGCACCCCTGGGTGGAGCCAGCCTGCTCTGCAGCCAGACGGGCACCAATGTGAGAGCAGGAGAGGCAAGGGGCTGCCCCTCACTCGAGCTGTGTCACCCACATGGGATGACTGCGCATTTTAATGACAGATTGAGCAGGTTGCCCTGAACCGTGTGCTCAGTTAGGCACTGAAGAGAGGGCCTGACAATCATTTCTGGGAGGGCTAATGGTCAGGTTCACAGCCCTGCCAGAGTGTGCCGAGGGGTCAGGCACCAGGGTCAGGAACATGTTGTGTGAAGTGTGGACTGACCTGCAAGGTAGTGCCTGTCACTGCAAACTGTCTGACCTCAGACCTACAGATGCCAGACAGATTGACAGAGATACAGATACAGATACACTGATATGGAGATGCATTGATATATAGATAGAGTCACACACACACACACACACACACACACACACACACACCTCCATACTGCACCTGCTTTCCTTTTTAGACCTCTGGTTACACCAGCAACAGTGGATGGAGAGTCTGCCCATCTGAGCACAGGCCTCTCTAGCTGTGTGGCCTTAGACAAAAGGCACTCTACTTTTCTGGCCTCACTTTCCCTTCTTTGTAAACAGAGGGGGCTCGACCCTAGGAATGCAGTCGCTCGAGCCAGCTGTTTGTGTGACCGCCTGCAACATAATATTGGCATAAACTCAAAGCCCTGATGTTTATTTTCTGTTTTGTACAGAAAAATTCTCCTTGAGATGGGCCATCAGTGGGATAATCAGGGTTTCCTGGTGTTTGAAAGGAGTGGGGAGTGGGGAGAGACACTGTTTATCCAGGCACCTCCAGCCCCGTTAATAAGCCACCTCTTCAGCTGCTAGATGGGGCAGCTGGGAGGGGCGGGGAGGGGGCACTGCCCCTGCAGAGCAGCCCAGTGTGCTGCCCTGGCGCCCCGACCCCGCCCTCCAGGTGGCAGCCAGGGTCCTGCCGGGACCAGCGGGTCTGGAGTCGGTGAGAGCGGAGGATGTGGCTGACCTCCTTTCAGTGAACTTCTCAGCAAACTCAGCTTTCTGCATTTACGCACATGTGGGGCTTTTGTGTGGCAATTATACATCAGTAATACTCTTAAAAGACAAAAACTGCTAATTCCCATCAATTTGATTCCCATATTTCAACTTGCAATAGTAAAAAAGGAAACTTACAATCCACTACTAGATAAGAAAAATCTCAATTTAAAACCATTCGCTATTATTTGATATTCATGGGACTTCATGAACTCCGTCTTCACGTACACTATTTCTGTGCTCGAGCCCCAGGGCCCTAATGCAGGCCATTTGTCCAGGGAGCGGCTGTTCAGGCTTGGCACGTGCTGTCCTCAGCAGGGTAACACTCTACCTTACTTGTGTGACAGCTGTGATGGGATGGGGGTGGAAAGGCAGATCCCCCCTACCCCGGGCATCCCCTTCCTGGCTCTGTCAGTAACCCCTCTGTGGGTGCAGATTTGGGGTGTGCCTGCCACTGCGGGGTGGGAAGAAAAGATTGAGAGAGAGGTCGTACATCAAAGGTTCCAAGGATTAGGCAGAAACGTCCATGAGAGAAACCAGCCAGAGGTGCGAATACTCCTTACCTCCAACCAGAACTGAGCTTTAACCCCCTTTCATTGAGACTGCAGCCCTATAGGTTTAGGCTTCATTTTCCCACTTTTGTCCACTCCAGTCAGGAGCCTGATGGCAAGACTTCGTCACTTTCCCCTCCACTCTCTGACTGGAAAAACCATAGCTCAAGAATAACCATAGCAAAGGAATTCCCGGCTGGGCCGTGGAGATGGTGGGGGGGCATGGTGCCCATTGAGTTCCGGGCCCCGAAGGCATGAGCGTTCTTACACATTCCAGAGGAGACAGAATTTCAAGGCCAATATGACTTAATATTGGCAACTTTACCTGGCAACGAGGACACATCTGTGGGCCAGACATGGCCATCTGCCATCTGGCTTAGGATTTGTGCTATTAGGAAGTCTTTATATTCCTCATTACCACGTCTTATTCATACGAAAGATATGAGGATCTATTTTCTCTTTAACCCTAGTTCCTCACACACCAAAGAAAAACGTATGAGATACACTGGCTGTTGCGTTCTGATTTAGGTTACACGTTTGGTCACTTTCCCCCTCATTTTCTTCCCTGAAAACCAGAGAGTAGATTTATCACCCCGGAAACAATGTAGCCAGCCTAAATAATCTCAATAGTTCTCACCTCTTTGGTTTTTTTTTTTTTTTTTTAATTGTATTTTTTTTTCTTTACTGAAGAACATTTTTTCTTTGCTGGAGGCAGATACAACCTTCTGAGTTTTACACAGCTCTGCTCATAGTAATAAAAAGTTTATTATTTTCTTAAGAAGAAGGAAAAAGAAGGATGATATAAAGCATTTAAGGGCAGAATAAACACAGAAAGTGATGATAAAGTTAATCTCACAGTTTCCTGTGAAGAGTTTTTGACAGAAGTGTCCTGTGTTGCTATCGGTGACAAGTAAAGCATGGGAACTCAGTCCGCAGATAACTCCAAGTCTCATTTCATTTCACACTTGGACTTTCATTTTCACCAGTGTTTGAAGTTTGCTTCTTGTTGCTTTACCATGGCAACTAATAAGCAGCAAAACTATTTTGAGTTTTTCTCCTGCTCTACATTCCTTGCGTTTGAAGGATGAAATAGTTAAAAACACACACGTGTGCTCGCATGCACACGCACAATTCAGAGGGGAGAGAAGTAAGTACTCTGTGAGTCGATTAATTCCTAGACAATCGGTCGTGCCTTCAATACTTGTGTGGAGGGGCTCTTACTCCCCGCCTAATATTTGGAAGATGTAATCCTATCTCTGTTACAGAAAAGTTTGTTTTGCCGTGGAAAATGTCCGTCTGCATATGGACATGTTTTGCATCAGACTACATGAATTATGAGAGTTGTGAACAAACAGTGTCATATGATGGACCCAAATTAACATGAAAACTGAAAATTAGCAGGTGATAAGCATTGCAAACACAGATGTAATGCGTGGTTCGTTATAATGGGTGAGAAAATACAATACCAGTGAGGAAACTGGAGTAAGATTCTCCAAATTCTTTCATCTGTAGTACTAGGAGTATTTATTTGCCACAAAATAATCTCCAAATTTTCATAGGAAAAGGTCAAAAGTACCAGTGAAGTGAGATGGCAAATATTCCCATCTAATGCAGTTTAGAAATTACAGCGTGTTCCACTGCCCACTGCGGACACTGTCTCTATGGTGAAAATGGAAGAGTTTAAGCCAATTGCTGTTGAAAAATAATATAATTTCTGTGTGCCTTGGCACTTGTTATAGGGCTGGTGCCCCCTGAGGGCGTCCCTGGGAACCTGCATGGCTAGTCAAGGCTCGTCAGTCACTAGGGCTGCTTGATTTGTGTCTCTCTGGCTAGAAAATGTGAACCCTCACAAATCTGTTTTTCTTTTAGTTCGACTCTTAACAGTATGTGTAACATTATGGAGACAAGAAACAGACGGTTCTCCTATTGGCTTAAAAGGAGAAGAGATGACCCACAAAGAGGGATGGATTCTGGGCTGAGCCAGAAATGGAAACCTCTCAGAAATGCAAGTGCCTCGAGAAAAAAATATTTAAGCAAATTATTTTGTATGGTTCCTTGAAGATTCTGATGCTGGGTAAGCACAGTGTCATGACACACGTGGATCTCTAAAACTTGTTCATCGAATTGCCCTGAATTTTACCCAGCTGTGTGAGAGACCACCTTGGTGATAGAGAACCCTAAGGTGCTGTCAGAAATCTGTGTCTTTGGGGCTTCCCTGGTGGCACGGTGGTTGAGAGTCCGCCTGCCGATGCAGGGGACACGGGTTCGTGCCCCGGTCTGGGAGGATCCCACGTGCCGCGGAGCGGCTGGGTCTGTGAGCCATGGCCACTGAGCCTGCGCGTCCGGAGCCTGTGCTCCGCAACGGGAGACGCCACAACAGTGAGAGGCCCGCGTACCGCAAAAAACAAAAAAAAAACTGTGTCTTTGGCTAACTTCGTGATCCAGGATGTCAGGGGTGCCCTGGTCACATTCCATTTGTCACATAATTCGGTCGATCTCCACTGAGTTTGATCCTTCCCACCCCCAACATCTGTGTCCTCTGTTTTTCATAGATTTTGATACATTTTTTGTATTACATTTTCTGTCCCCCAACCAATAATTCAATGAACAATATCATTTTCTCCTGTTCTTCTCCTAACTTTTTGCCTTAAGACTTCCTACCGCCATCTTTCTTCAGCGTAATAGCTACTTCTTACACAAATGCTTCTTGCTGTAAATATATACAATCTTCTACAATCTTTAACGTCTGGGCCATAAATCCTGATGCTTTCCCCAGCATTTAGGTAAACATTACCTTTTCTTGTTTAGACTTTCCCCACTTAATGATTTAAGGTCAAATGACTGCTACTTATCAGACAAAAGTTCTTTATTTCAATGCAAAAGAAAAGCACTTTCTAACTTGTTCTATGATTCCTCCTGAGTAATTTCTGTTTTTTTCACCAACACATGGCACTAGATTGGTTATACGCAGCTCTAGCTATACATTTCTAGAAGTCCTAGCTTATATTTACTAGTAATACCCATGTCAGCTGCGATATTTCCTACATCAGTTATTGCTACCATTCTCGTTGTGATCCAGCAGGCAACAGTCATACAAGTAAAAAACACTCATTTTTTTTTCTCACTTTGAGCAATAACATTTAAAAAACCTTTTGGAGAGAAACATGATAAGCTTCTCCAATTCAAATGTATCTTTGCACAATAATAAAAATTTATCAAAGCAAGCAAGTCTTTTTTCCCTAAGCCGTGAATCTTCACATGAGCATTTTCACCTGCTCTGTCTTAGGACTGCTGCGGTGACCAGTTCTCAGTGACTGCGTCGGTTTTCTCAAGATGGGAGAAGGACCTTAGTCTCTAGGAAGAGCAGGCAACACCCCTACGTGGACGTGGTAGCTACACCCTCGGGCATATGTTCCACTCGTACAAACCTCCGGACTAGCATTTATCAAGTGGACCCATGGCTACTTCTTTTCTCAAGCGAGTCATGGTAAGTAGAAGCCATGGGCAGAGGTCATGTGCTACTCACTCTAACAGCCCCCAAAGCATCAAGCAAGTACCCCGTGTTTGGTGAATCAACAAAGCGAGACACATGTTCCTCTTCCTCTGTTTTCTTCTCATAAACTCTCTAAATGGCAGGGGACACAGTAATAGGAAAACCTGGAAAACATCTACAAAAATGTTATATCCTACATATCCCGAATGGATACCTATAGATCATGAGTGGTGGGTCCCTACAGGTTATATTCATAGTTCCTGGGCTTAGGCACTTAGTTTTACCAGAAAGATAGACTATTTCAGTTCTATCCACATTGCCCTTGCTGGTCAATTTATGGACACCATCTAGTTGAAAGGAAAATGGAGAAGAAATTATGTAGCCGGCTATCAAACAAGAAAAATATGAATTAATAGTGAATTCAAATAAAGCAAGGTTCTTAATAAAAACATATCCACGTATCAATGAAAGGGGAATTTCAGACAGGTCAATATAAATCAACCTAGAATTTACATATAGAAGTCTTTACCTCCTACAAGGAAATGTGAACCTCGGTCAGACAAATCTCTGTTGCTTATGCATTTTTATGTAAATTCTAAAGAAAGTAAGTTGCGGGTGTACAAATGAGCTCTTTTATGCTGACAGATGGAAGATCAACAGGAGAATCAGAGTCAGGACAGCAGAGGCACAGGGAAAAGTCAGAGGTACGGAGCTCCAGGAAGGGGCCGTCCGTCAGAAGCGCTTGGCATGGGTAGGGAATGATGCACAGCAATAAACTGCGGGGGGGAAAATAAACAGTAAAATATGAACGCAAACTCTGGCAGAATAAATGTCACCCTTCTCGTCATCATCAAGGCCCTGGGGATTCAGCACTGCACTGAGTGAGGTGTCGGCCAAATCATCATATTCCTAATGTTTCCTCCACTTCCTTTCTTCTTTAAAAAATTTCATTTAGGGCTTCCCTGGTGGCGCAGTGGCTGGGAGTCCGCCTGCCAATGCGGGCGACGCGGGTTCGTGCCCCGGTCCAGGAAGATCCCATGTGCGGCGGAGCGGCTGGGCCCGTGGGCCACGGCCGCTGAGCCTGCGCGTCCGGAGCCTGTGCTCCGCAAGGGGAGGGGCCGCAACAGTGAGAGGCCCGCGTACCGCAAAAAAAAAAAAAAAAATTAATTTATTGTTTTTAATTGAAGTATAGTCGATTTACAATGCTGTGTCAGTTTCAGGTGTACAGCAAAGTGGTTGAGATATATATACGTGTGTGTGTGTATATATATATATATATATATATATATATATATGTTCTTTTTCAGATTCTTTTCTCTTATAGGTTATTACAAAATACTGAGTGGAGTTCCCTGTACTATACAGTAGGTTCCTGTTGTTTACCTATTTTATATATAGTAGTGTGTATATGTTAATCTCAAACTCCTAATTTATCCCTCCCCGCCCTCCCCTTTGTTTTCTCTGTCTGTGGGTCTGTTTCTGTTTTGTATATAAGTTCATTTGTACCTTCCACTTCCTTTCAGTCTTTGACTATGTCAGTTATTCAAAGGGCCTGTTGATCCAACACACACAATTCTGTCCTTGGGAGAGTTATGTCATCAGCATCACGGCACTCACTCTTGTCTTGGAAGTTTTCTAATAAAATGATATGGATTTGATACAAAACCTTAAGGTCCTTGCAGGCAGAGACAGTGGCCAGCTGGTAGGAAAGCTCCTGGAAAGAAGTCTAAGTTGCTTTCAGAGCTCTAGGGAAAAACAGGTAACATTGCTTCCCAGTGCCCTCAGCGGCAGATCAATCAATCCAGCCTCGACAATGTGGATACTAAGCAGGGCTCAAGCATAAGCTCAGAAAATACTGACTGACTTACTGAGTTGGAGACAGGCATCAACTGCGTATGCATGTTGACCACTGTTTTCAAGGAGCAAACCTCTCCCGGGTTTTGCTCTTTTCCGCAGTGAGAGACTGACCCTCTGATGAAGGGCCATCGATTGCATGGAGTAGCCTGAGGCCCTGAAGGCCTCGAGGGTTAGGGATTAAAACAAAGGACAGCCACGCCTAAATTCGTAGAAATTTATTTATCTCATAAAAATCCTTAAGACAACAGGTTAGAAGACTATTGTCAGTAAAGAAATGATGGGTTTATAATCCCTATTCACTTTTTAACTAATAAAATAAAATAATGATATTTACTAAGAATCTCAAACCATTCTTGAAAAATCAAGCTGTCCATTCCTTACTTCCAGGAAGAACTTAAATACATGTGAACCCAGAAAGAAGTTCTTATAACTCTTGATGTTAAAAAGTTGGTTTTTACGCCAGACCTGAACTTAGCCTGCAAATTAAAACTCTGAGAGACACAGAAACCTGTTTGATTATTTGTGTCAACTCACAGCTTGAGCAGTGAATTAGGAAAATAAAAAATAATATCGCCATCTGTTTTCTTAACTAAATAATTTTACTCCCTTTCAGCATTCCTATTTATATGTTATTCCTTTGCAGTGGGAGGCTGGTAAATGGTTAGTCACCAGCTCTCTGGAAAAAGTAAAAGGGATAAACAGACAGATAAAGTTTTACTGATACAAAGGATGGGTAGCACAAAATTTACAAGTAATAATAAAATATACAATAGTCTTTGTTGTAAATTCTATATGACCAATTGATTCTCACAGAATCCTTTTATTATTTTTTGTCAAATTATTTTATCTGTAGTCAGCCTATTATTACCATTGACAAACACGTGTCTTTTTGACACAAATGTGGATTGATCGCTTTATGTTAAGCAGTTAGATGAACATGAAACCATGAAGACAGATGTTGGAATTTGGCTTCTTTGTCAACCACGTGAATGACCTTGTTGAACTGAAGAGTGGTTTTTGGAAAATGGAAGAACCATTCTTCAACTTTGGCGGGATGGGGTAGGGTGGCGCTTTTCACAATGCATTGGCTATTGATAATATGCTTTTATAATTAATCTGCATTATTAACATTTCCCAATGTTACATCCTACACCTGGGCAATTAGCACACAATAAATCCAGCCCTGATTTGTATAGCCTTTGCCAATGTCCATGGTGTAAATGCTCCTTCCTTGGTTGATTTCCAGATCTCATCAGTCAGTGAATGTGGTGCTGGGAAGAGGTGTGCAGTGGTGTGCTGTTATATAGCATTTTCACTGTTACATATTATTGAATCATATTGATTCAAAGTACATAACCTCAAGAACACAGAAATAGTAAAATGTAGTAAAATAATTAGAAAGTGGTGAGTTTTTAATATCTGTTACCTCTGTTTTTAACATTATTTAATTGTAAGCTTACATGCTTTACTTTTTAATAATGGTTCTACTTAGCAATTGGCTTGCAAAATTCCTAAAATTTCAACAACCTGCTCTCACCACCAGCTGGTGTGAGCCAGGTCCAGTGCATACCTGCTCCCTGAGTTGTCACTAAGTTCTTCAGTTCTCTCTCAAG
This sequence comes from Delphinapterus leucas, assembly GCF_059928025.1. Classification (NCBI taxonomy): domain Eukaryota; kingdom Metazoa; phylum Chordata; class Mammalia; order Artiodactyla; family Monodontidae; genus Delphinapterus; species Delphinapterus leucas. The sequence continues at coordinate 103,167,352 of NC_143137.1, read as the reverse complement.
TCAGGGACATGGTAGCTTGTAAATAAAGGGCTAAAAGATCATTAGCAAAAGGGAATATGTTCATAGCGTTTTTAAAAATACTGTACATAACTCTATCATGATTCTCATTGCTTTGCTTCTAAGTAGTATTCACTCTTTAGTTGATATCGGGTAGATTTAATGGTTTTCAAGGTACCATAATAACAGGCTAACAATTCAGTCCATTTTCAAAATGTATTCTGAGCAGAAACAGACTCTGCTCCCATAGTCACCGACTTCCTTCCTTTTATGAGACGGGCCATTTGCTCACCACCCAGTTCCTGTTTTGCTGCATACCGTGCCCTTTCCCATGGCAGCAGGAGCAGCTGCCTGGCTGGTTCTCTCGCCACAGAAGGAAAGCGGCGAGTAAACCCAAGGCAAGGCAAGAGTGCTTCCCTGGCCTTGCTCTGAGGTCCACACACCTGTAGGGTTGCAAGGGTGCTTCCATGACAAACGAGACTCCCAGAACTGTGTTTGTATCACAAGCGTCAGGATTAACTACTTTGCTTGGAAAGGGGCCAAGTGTTGGTTCCAATTGTAAAGTAAGATGTTAGGTGACTTGAAAGACTATTGGTCCCGATATAAGGAGCATCAGTGAAGCTCCTGTCCTGTCCTCTCTAAGCTCTCCGCTCAGGTCAGCTCACAGTCGGGGAACTGAGATCCTGCATGCCACGTGGCACAGCCATTAGTGAGGCTGTCGTCTGGGAGTGTGGGGATCTGATTATAGCCATTTTGCCAGTAAACCACAGAGCTGGGCCCAAAATATTTCTAGATGTTCAGATCTCCTGCTGAGTCACACTGCCTAAAATGCGAATTATTGTTATTATTAATTTTATATTGAGCAAATTACTATCTTCTAATTGAGAATGGATAGTTTATTTCTCTAATTTTATTCCCCTAATTTAGAATTTCCTTAAAGTTCTTTAGAATGGGACACTTGTTCACAAATTGAAAACCAATCAGCTAGAAACATCGCAATAGTTGTCACAGTGGTGCTTTAACCTTACATGTCATTTAGAACAGGAGACAATGGCCCTTTTTCCCTCTCTGCCTTTAAAATCCTTTGCCAATTACCTTAGAAACGTATAACCAAGGAAAGGCTGATTTCCTCAAGCCTGGTGTAGGAAAATGTATAAGAAAACGACAGTCACTGGACAGTTTAATTTAAAAAATATAAGACAAATTGAGGATCTGTAAGTTGAGCTCTCTGTGCATTGAGTTTTAAAATCCCCAGGGTCTTGTCATTAAAATAAGTAGCTAATAACTTGTTAATAACTTAATCATAACTAGTACTGAAAATCTTGTAAACAAACAATTCAGTGCAACTAATGGGATAGACTCTACCATCATGATTCACAACGAAGATTCAACTAAAACTGAAATCAGAGCGAGCTGGTTAGAAAGTTATGGGGGGAAATCCATAGGCACAATTATACTGGTTTAGACATGCACCTGTGTACTTGATTAGATATCTAAAAGTTAATATGAAAGCTTATTAATAAGAAACAAAAAGATTGAAGAGCATAGGCCAAGGAATTACTATTTACTGTTGTTACAATTATGCAACAAAAGCTCAAACACATCACCAAAGCCCCATTCACGGTGACCTTTGTGCCATGAGGCTGAGACATCACCCAGCCTAATCGTTCTTCTCCCACGTGCGCACCAAGCACTCACCACCTCAGACTCCACAGGCTGGGCTGGCCGTGGCTGCCAGGGAGAGAGTGACAGCCTGGACCAGGCCAAGGGACCTCAGTCCCGCACCAGGCGATGCAGAGGCCCAGTCCACCCAGCTTCACACTTGCCCTAGCCAACTTTGAAGAGGCTGCATTTTGTCTAAGCTAAGCTCACCTTGGAAGAGAGAAAATGATGCTTCTTAGAGCAGAAAGTGATTTTAAATGAGATATAGGATTCCAAAGATTGATTGGTTGAACACCCAACTTCACTAACCCTATTCTGTTATCCTCTTGGCTATTAAGATGATCAAGAAACCAAACCCTTTAGTCTCTGGGCTCTAAGTGGGCAACTTCTAATGTCAGGAGCATTTCTAGTAGTTCCTTTGGTTTGTCAAAGCAGGAAATGGAAATGTAGGTGGGGGCCAGGCCTGAACTGAAACTGTCCCCGAAGGAGGACGGTGCCCTGGTGATTTCTGACTTTCAGGTGTGTGGTCACGCTGCTCTGAGTCAAGCGCCTGGCCTTCACGGCCGGCACACAATCATCCCTCTGCACTTGCTCACAACGCATCTTATGTTCTCCAGACACAGGAAGGAAACCTCAGGCTACAACCCGTGTGTGGTGAACACTGCTGGCTGCTGATGCAGTGTGCATACTCCACATTTCCCAGCGAGCAGAGTTCCTGTACTGACCAGCTACTCCCACAATCGCAGGGAAAGCTGACCCCACCCCAGCTGTCAGGATGCACCTGACTCACCTCCGGGGATTCCATCCTCACCCAGGGGCTGGGTCAGCCCCAGACCCAACCCTGGTCCATGAGACATGAGAGGAACTCTGCAGCTGGGCGTTTCTGGGAAAGGTTCCCTTTTCCTATGAAACTATTAGAAAAGGTGGTCTCTCTTCCTCCCCTGAGACTTCCGCTGTCTGGATGGGATGCAGGGAACAGCCATGGCGCCCTGGGTACCAGCCGGAGGAGGAAGCCAACCCCAAAGATGATCTAGGGAAAGCCTTGATGGCAACTCGAGGCCTCAGATTCAGCACTGAAGTCTGTCCCACCGGGATTCCTAATGAGATAAGAGATTCCCTAACTGTCTGAGTAGGTTTGAGAAGGGAGTTTTGCAACCTGTATTGATTATCTATTGCCACAGATCAAATGACCTCAAAACTTAGAGACTTCAAAGCATAAGGATTTATCTCATAGTCTGTGTGGGTCTGGAATCTGGGATGGCTCAGCTGTGTGCAATCAAGGTGTGGACCAGAGCTGTGATCTCACCTGCAGGCTCTACTGGGGAAGCTTTGCTTCCAGTGTCACCCAGTGGCCATGGCAGGACTCAGCTCTCATGGTCAGTGGACTGAGGGCTGCTGGCTGGAGACTCCCTCGGTCCTTGCCCCGTGGACTCTCCCTAGAGCAGATCTCAGCCCGGCAGCTGGCTTTCCTCGGGGTGAGCAGGTGAGAGGCTCCAGATGGAACCCACAGACTGTTTCCACCTAGTCTCAGAGGTGACAAGTGACTTCCACTACTGCTGCCACATTCTACTCATTAGACACGAGTCCATGTTCAAGGGGAGGGCTACATAAGAGGGTGAACACAGGAGGTGGGGGTCATCGGGAGCCAGGGTACCACAGGCCGTCTTGACAGACGGACCCGACCAGGAGACAACTGAGGAATGGAAGCCCGGGCTGGGATGCTGAAGGTGTGACTGCCAAGGTCTCCGATGCAGTGCTGACGCTATGGGAACATCCTATAGACAGACCACAGTGCCGGCGCTGGATGCCCTTTAAGACCGGTACAGCCTCCGAGTAGCTTCAACTAGTGGGGTAGCACACACAGGCCTGTGTAATGAGTAGGGTGAGAAGTGGATGAACACCTAGAGGACAACAGGAGGGAGGGGAGGCCATGCCAAAGACCAAAGGGCTCCTGGGCTGGAGCAGGGTGAGCACAGAGACCCCCGCCCCTGACTGTGCAAGAGTATGTGGAGCGCACATCAATCTGACATCCAGGCTGGGTCCCCCCAGATCTGGCGCAAGGGCTGGCCGTGGAAGGTGGCCTCTTGGAGCTGAACAGATGCACGAGGGGATGGTCATTCTACCTCTTCCGACTACAAACCGTACATTGGTTCAAAAAGAGCTCAGGAGATGCAGATAGATGTGGCACTGACCTGGAACACAAGTCTCCTCCTGTTTGCTTCTGTTCCAGGTCAACATGGTCTTAATGGCCACGAGTCAAGCGCTGCTAACACTTAAAGCATAAAAATAGGAAAGAGGACTTGTCCTTGGGTCAGGGCCTGGGGCCCACCTGGTGCCCAGGTCAGCTGGCAGAAGGCTGGGGACAGAAAGGAGGGTTGGAAGCCGTAACGGGAACACCAGCAGAGCCACCAGGATGGGAACCAAGATTCTGCTGAGGCAAGGCTCAGGGACAGGGGGATGGCTGGAACAGAAGGTTCTGGAATGGGAGAGATCAAAATAGGAGGTGTGGTATGAGGACCTGTTTCATGTCTTCTTTGCCACCTTCTCGCATCTGCGTACAAATCCAGTTCCTATTAATTCACTGCTACCTAAGTCTTTCCATCTTATCTTTGGCTGTGCTGACTGGTTTTCAAGAAAATGTATCTTACCTCTTTGTAATGACCTAAGTGGGACATGCCACCTGTGGTACAAATCACAAAGAAGGTGCACAGCCAAAGGTGCCCAGTGGCAGTCTCTGGCAGAGTGGGAGGAACGTTCGGGGTGGGGGCAGGCAGAGGCTGAAGGTCAAAGGCGCCATAATGTCGATTCCTGCTGGACGCATTCCGCAGTGAGACCAGGGGCCAGTGACGTAGCTGCTTCTGGCTCGGCGTCTCCCCAGAGTGGGTGGAGTGAGAACTCGCCCGGCCTCCAGGTACTCAGGTCTGAGTTCCACCACTAACACGTCGTTTCTTAGCCAGAGAACACAGGTCTAACTCCTGCTGAGCTCACGAGGAGACACACAGAGCTTACGGCCGGCAGATGAACTTGCCTGCTGAGCTCCCACGGCCACAACCAGATGCAAGTCCGACGGGCATGCAGGTGAGATGCACACGCCCACAAGGGGCGGGAATCACACCCGGCACTTCACGTGCCGACCGTCCATAGCTCCCCAGAGACAAGGGAGAGCAGCGCCCAGATTTCAACGTGGAGTAAGAAAGGAAACAAATGACAACAAAGGAGTCGTTTTCCCTCACCTTTTTAAAGACCTGAATCAAAACAGGTGAACTGCTTTCTGCCTGGCTGGGCAGGAGATCCTAGTTTTTCCTGCTGTAAACAATGCCCGGACGGTCCTGCTAAATAAAAGCTCCGAGCTGGATGCGTTAACCCCTGGTGCACACGTGGTCAGGAGGACAGGGCTAGGGGACGGGAGGGGTCCCACTATGCCCGGGCCAGGCTCTGCGGGGCCCCGGTCTGTTCCTCCTGTGCTTCTGTGCTCTCTTCCTGGCGTTCCTGTGGGTGTGTGAGAGGGCATGAAAAGGGAAGGTGGGCAGGTGAGTTATGTCCAGGGCAGGAGAAGGTCCTCGGACATGCACGTGGGGAGAGGAAGACATGGAGAGAATTGTCCCGGGGCAGGAGAAGGAGACGGGAGCCTCCAGGCAAGAAGGCAGGGAGCCTCCTGTTCTGTCTGAGGCTTGTTCATTCTCTACGCAGACCTTTGTTGGAAAGGCTCCCAAGGGCGGGGATGCGATGTATTTCCTCATTGCTGGAGAGACCCAGGGGGAAGCTCTTCTCCAGGCTGATGCAGGCCTTTAAAAGCTGAGGACCTTCCTGGCGGTCCAGTGGTTAGGACTCTGAGCTTCCACTGCAGGGGGTGCGGGTTCCATCCCTGGTTGGGGAACTAAGATCCCGCATGGCGCGCAGCGCGGCCAAAAAAAAAAAAAAAAAAAAGCAGCTGCTAAATCTTGTCCTTGTCCTTGTCCTTGGTCTCGCCAGCAGATGCCACACGCTGACACTGTCTCCCCAAACCCAGGCAGGGGCCCGGGGGAAGCTGGGGTCTGGTCAAGTGTAGGGCAGTCCGTGGGCCTGGCTGTCCCATCCTGTTAGGCCCCCTGAGCTCCTGGGCTGTGGCCACTCCTCCCTGCCAAGGGCCACCCTCTCCCCTCAGCCCTTCCTCCCTCACGGGCTCTCCAGGGCGGACAATTCACGGTGAGGACCACGGGAGCGGCCACTGAAAGCTCACGGCCTTGGCCTGTGGGGCTTCAAACCCACTCTCTTCAGAGATGACACAGCTCCAGAGCTGTCTAAGCCTCGGTGTCATCCTCCCAACTAATCTGTCTAATCCTCCATTTCTGAATCCCCTACAAATTTCATTTGCATTCGGAAGCATGTCCAACGTCAAGATGATCAAACAGATTTTGAGGATGGAAAAGAAGTCTTTGTGAAAAGAGATCAAATGAATCAGGATGATTTTGCCTAGAGAAAGTTGGTAAGTAATCCAACGATTATCTCCTTTCCCCACAAGCTGGCAGGGAGCCAGCTGTCATTTCCAAAGAAGACAGAAAAAGATCGAGTGGTTCGATGGTAGAAAAGGATGGACTTCCTAACCAGAGGGCTGCATATCTCATGTGGGCGCCAGCTGTTCCCCGGGCTGAATGCATAGAGACGTTTCACCATCAGGAAAATGCAGCCCTGGATGGTACCTGCTTTATAAGGCAATAACCCAGCACAGCTCAGGCATCCTGATGGAGGGATGCACCCAGGCTCGATGTCCTGTGTGTGTGTGCGTGTGTGTGTGTGTGTGTACAGTGAAATACATAGAGCTAATATCCAACTGGAGGTGGGAATGCTATACATGGTGCTTATTAAAGTCCAAAAGAAATCCCAGGAAACAACAAAGAAAGCCTGATCTCAGACAGGGTGTGACAAGAAACAGAAACAAAATGAGCCTTTAATTGTGGCTGTTGCTAGACTCAAATTAAGCTGTTTTCCCTTCTGGTGCCTCAGTCTCCCCTTCTGCGGGAGCTTGGCCACTGGCTGTAGGGTTCAAAGATTCTAGTCCGTTAAGTCCCCCAGCTCTGGAGCACAGCCGCCTTGGCATTCACAGCTGGCCTGAGCGAGCTTAGCAATATAGCCTATACGATCGCATCATTGCTGTGCTGTGTTGTGCTGAGTGGGTCACCTGCGGGCACTGCGAGGACAGTTCTAATTTGAGGGACATTTATTTGCTCCTAGCCGGCTGTCTCCACCCACACGATGCAATTCTGGCTGAAGTCTAACCACAACATGAATGATTAATGGGTTAAATCATTCTTCACGGGTACCTGCCTGGCATTCGGAGTGCATTCACTGTTAACTGGACACACTGCGTTGAGCGTTGAGAGAGTAAAGCTGCAGGGAAGAGGCACACACATCCCCAGGCAAGAATGGAAAGTCTGGAAACCCAGCGCCGACACCAGAGACCAGAGAGGTGAGGCGTCGACACAGATGAAACGAGAGGCACGTACGTGTGGGTCTCAGGTCGGAGGCCTCGGAAACAGCGCCTTCCCCAGGAAAGCCGAGAGGCTCTGCCACGTCTGTGTCAGGAGGAGGGTAGGGTGGGGGTGGGGGAAGCACTAACTGGGGGGGGCCCCGAGCAGTGCCTCTGGGAGGCTTCTGTGGCACCTGCCGTCCGACACCTACGTGGAATCAACAGGGATTACTTCAGAAGGTTAAGCCCAGAGGCCCTCTGTCTCCAACGGAAGGTACGTCACCATCACTCAGCCACACCGAGAGCGCCTCACAGCTCCAGATGCAGACACACCTGCACTAAGCCCAACCTCACCCGACATCAAATCCAACCTCATCCGTCACCAAGTGCAGCCACACCTGGAACCAAATCCAAACACACCCAGCAGCAAATCCCACCTCTCTAAAGTTTTAACATTTTACATACATGGGGTCCCATCCTTGGGTTAATTTGAATGTACTGCCATTTGTTCCTGAAAGGCACAAGTATTTTTAAAGGCTGAAATTATTATTAAGAGGTCCCTAAACAGCTCTGTCAACTTCAAAGGAACTCTTTTTCTTCACGTTAGTCATTTTCAGGTTCACAGGTTTTTTAGCTTATTCTTGTTGCTTACATCTATTATTACCTATTACAGATCCAATAACCCCTAATTTGATTTACCTCTTTAAGCCCATTTATACTATCAACCTCTTCCATTGTTTGCGGTAACAGTTTTTAAACTTTGTTTTGAAAAGGATCCTGGGCTGGAGAAAGGGTGAGGATGTCCCCCAGGCCAGTCTACCTCTCAGACCAACCGAGCAGCCCTCTTTGATCTGTTCACATTGGGGACCTATTTACCATTTTCTATAGAAATGGTTATCTTCTGCTAATAAAGTTTTTGAAGGTTAATGACAATATAACGAATGATAGGAGTTACTAGTATCATAAACTGTGCTCATGATTATTTCTTTAAAAAATACTGTCTTCAAGCTCTAAAGTTTAGAATCTTCTAGTAACTTATAGAGTCTACACTTCATGCCCTTCGTCAGACTATTAATAAAAATATTAAGACATCATTTCCTCATCAAGAAATATATCCATTATTCCTTCTCTTGCTTATAGTTCTTTAGACTTGGAAAAATATTAATTTCCTCATATATACACATCATTTCCTCCCTCAAAGTGCACATAAGCCAAGGCGTCTGAATGAGTGTGGTTTGCTTGGCCCAGGTAAGCACCTGACATGACAAGGCAACCCCAAGGGCGAGGCAGGTAGAAGAATACCCTCTCTACTGGAAGGCTTCCTTTGGTTTACCAAGAAATTTCGGTCGAGACCCAAATCCAGCCGGCTGCAATACTACTTTAGTGCAAGTTCCAAAAACATTTTCAATTTCTATCTGCAGCTGTTCTGAATACACAAAGAAGCTCAGCGTATTTTGTTGTGGTTTGGGCTACTTTTTCAAAATTATTATCTTTTAACCTAAAGCCAAGACTTTGGTTAAAAGTTCTGCTGTAGTGCCATTCATTACTGTACTTTTAACTCATGGGGATTTCTGATGGGGATGGAAGTCTGCTTTGAAATGGCCACCAAGACCGCTGACCTCAAAAAATATTCAAAGTTATTGACGGGAGGAAGGGAGCTTCTGGCCTCCTCCTTAATCCACAAAACAGAAGTCTATGGACCAGAGAGAGACCCACAGCAGTTACTACCATGCATACCTCCTCTTTGTGCATGTTCCTTAGAGAGGGAACTGTCTCTACCATTTTCACTTTAAAATGCCCATCTCCCTTTTTCTGAGACCCCTGTGAGTACCAGCTGCCCACCCCCAGGCCAGGCTCTCCAAACTCGTTGCACACAGACCTTGGTCCTTCAAGGCTGAATCGGGAGGTCCTTCCCGGGGTTAAAATGGGCTGTCTGGCCTGGAGGTTGGCAGGATTCACCACATCTACACTACCCTAACCATGGATGCTTCTTAGAATTTCAACAAGGACTCTCAATCTGAGTTCATCATCCATTTATGAAAAGAGTGGGGAGAAAGCTTGGAAGGCGGAATGGGAGTCTCATTATGAAAAAAAAAAAAAAAAAGAAAACCAGGTTTATTTGAAGGAGCTTCTGATCACATTTCCTTCAAATCAGATAGTTTCTCCTTTGGGAAAGACGATGGACTGACGTGAAATATTGGCTGTGTCTCCTTAGCAAAATCGATTCCCAGTCTGTGAAATGCTGAGACATTAAAATCGAGGTATCGGCCAGGGGGAAAATGCTGACCAACAGCCAAGGAGCTCTTACGAAAGGTTCAGGGAGCAACAGAGCGACCACTTATCCTTGGGCGTCTTTTCCCTTTGGGGGCTGCAGCCATGAGATCAACGGCAAAAGTGAGGCTGCCCGGGAGACTGAATGGCACTCCTGTGATGACTGAAGCACTTGTGTCAGGGGCTTATCTCGGTCCCTACATAAATGAAACAACAAACACTGAATGATTTTAGAATAAAATTGGCCATCCCTGGCTGGTGGACCTAGAGACCCCCATCTCTTCTCTCCCTTGTAACATGAGGGACTAGGTATCATGGTCGAATACGTCTCTGCTCACAGACACCAGGATTGCACCCTCTTTACTCTGGCTTCTCTTTTTCTCAAAGAATACCATATAGGAAAGCTCTATAAGTGGAGATCAATTTCAAACAGGGTGCTCAAAAAATGACTGAACTGTTGTCACATGACCTATTGTATAAACGCCCTGGGGTCGAGATGTCTTCCACACCAGCATCCACAGGCGCCATCCTGGGACTCACCCCTTTCAGTCAGGGAGGCGCCGTCCCCCAGCCACACTCACCAGCTCTCCATCACTCGCACTCTCCCGAGCCTCCTTGACCAGCACGCTTTTCCCACCTTCTAAACGCCCGCATCACCCCCAGAAACTATGCCTGTAGGATCCGTCCTTGACTCACAACCGTTCATTTCCAGACTTTCTTTCTTTAGCCTAAATGTTTTCCGAGTTAATGCCATCATGGAGGAAGCCAGGGCAGGGGTGAGAAGCAGCGCTGTGATGCAGGCCAAGCACCCAGAGGCGCGCGGACGCCATCACTCACCCGTCCTGCCCTTCCTGTCCTCCTCCCTGCCCTCCGTGCGGGGGGGCACCAGCGGGCTGGATGGCGGGGGCTGGGGTGCAGGGGGAGCTGGTGCACGCCTCTTCTTCTTCTGTAAGTCCATCTGTGACCCCAGAGACACCTGCGAAGCACAAGGGAGGACAAACAGTCAGCGTGAGGGTGGCTGTGCACGTGAGGGAGCTGGCTGGCGTGACGGATACCCCGAGGAGGACTGGCAGGTTGCCGGTCCCCTTTCTGGGGCTCCTGGGCAGGTGGTGGAGGCATATGGGTGTGAGGGCTTGCTGGTTGCCCGGGAGTGGCCCTGAGGGGGTCCGGGAATGCTCAGAGATGCCCCCCAAGACCCCTAGGTGGCAGGGGGCGGGGGCTCTGCCCCGTATTTCCTAGGGGCTCCAGGCAAATCAGAAGACTTGGAAATCTCTCCTCAGCATAACTATGAGAAAGGGAATCCTGAGCTCTCACTTAAATGCAAAGAAGAACTATTCCTTCTGGAAGCTTTACCAAGGGCTCCTGCAGAGGAAGGACAGAGGGCATCTCTGGCCTTACCCTTAGCCTTTCTCTCGCTCTCCTGCCCCTTCAGCCAGGGTAGCAACTGTCCACAGGCCGACCGCCCCACACCCAGAACCGCAATGGATTTGCCAGCCCATGGGACACGGGCATATGGGACACCACGCTCCCACCCAGCACGGAAACCCAGCTCCTCTGGGAGACTCAACAATGACAGATGCACAGCTTCTAACGGCGGCTTGTTAGGATCGAGCAGGTCTCATTGTTGAAGGGGAAGTCCGTTTTGTCTGCAAGGCTGGATTCACTGATTCCAGGTCTCTGTTCCCGAAAGAGCACAAACTGCTCCTCTCCTCTGCACGACAGACGAAGCTTTCCTGCCTCCACCCTCACCGATGAAACTGCATGTAAAGAGCACTGCGCTACCTGCAGAGGATGTGCAAGGGCCGGCAAGATGCCTGTGCTTGGTTCCTGCCCTGGGGGGCTTACAACAGCCTCGGACCTCCAAGTCCAAGGAGGCCCTGGTCCTTCAAGCGCTCGTCCTGGGAGGGGTGCTGCCAACACCACCTGCTGGGCCTCGAGTCCTTCTCTTGGAGCTCCTTGGTTTATCAGCTCAGGTTCACAGTGGATGGAGTGCGTGTCTCCTCCTCCCAAGGAGGGGAACCTCCTCTGCTGGGCCGGACCTGGTGCTGTGCGTGTGTGTGTGTGTGTGTGTGTGTGTGTGTGTGTGTGTGTGTGTAAAAGGTCTTTTACAACTTCATCAGTAATACATATCTATTGCAATTTTTTTTTAATTATAAAAGGAAGAAAAAAAATCCCTTAATTGACACTCGGTTAACTACTAACAATTGGCATACATTTTTTCTGGTCTTTCTGTTTCCTTTTAAAAGTCATATTTTTTCTATCCTTCTACCACAATACATTATAACCACCTCCTATACCTTTAAAATTCCATGTTTCATGAAAAACATGGACATGAAAAGGCAAACAGTTCCACAAGGCTTAGAGTCAAACCCACAGCTCCTAGCCCACTCCAACAGCAGCCACTTCAAACTACTTTTCATCTAGCATTTACTCCGTTTTTCTACATAAAGAGCTTATTCTGCTGTTTCTTGACTTTTCCCATGTTAGATTTTGGCTTCCTACTCCAGAAGTTCTTTGAGACACAGGCACACACAGACACACGACCCCACACATACTTTTCCTCCCCAGTCTCTGAAAAAAAGTTAGAGCACAATATTCAAATTAACATTCACTATTTAGTTATCCATATAGTTATAATAGATATTATAATTATGAAAACAGAAATTTTCTTCAAGAGCAACTTTCTGCGGCCGAGACATATGTGTATGTTGGCTACATTTTCTTTCTAGGTGAACGTTCGTTTGCTGTGAACTTGATAACTGATTTATCTTCTTACTTTTTCTTCTCACTGAGTTTCCTGGAAATTCCTTTGCCCAGATTTTTTATCCTTTGCTTCCTGGATCCTATGCCTTTTTAAAATTCACTTCTTCATTTTAGGGGGGCACTTTCTACCAGCTTTCTGAGACAAGATGGGTATGGGGTAAAATTCTGAGATCTTGAAAACCTAAAAATGTTTGTGTTCTCGTACACTGAGCAGTCAGAATGGTACCTGTGAGGTCTACACCGGAAAGCTCTCTCAGGATGCTCAGCCCTCACTCCACTGTCTTCCAGACTGCAACCCTGCAGTGGGGACACCCGCCCCCATCCCAACCCCAGGCTGGCTGGCTGTCTTCCTTCCTTCCACAGGCTTGAGCATCTTCTCACTCCTTGAGCCCAGGACCATCCTGGCATGCCCTGGGTGAAGCTGCTTTCACCCTCTGCTGGGTCATCCACGGACCCCGGACATCTGTACCTCCTGCGATTCTGCAGAATGTTCTAGTACTCTTCCTCAAAGATTTTTTTTGTTCCTTCTCTTTTCTCCTTTCTTTCTGGATTCCAATTAGTTGAACACTGAAAGTTCTAAATCAATTTTTCTTCAATAGTCTTTGTTTTAATTGAAATACAGTTGATTTACAATGTTGTGTTAATTTCTGCTGGACAGCAAAGTGATTCAGTTATATATACATTCTTTTTTATGTTCTTTTTCCATTATGGTTTATCAGAGGATATTGAATATATTTCCCCGTGCTATACAGTAGGACCTTGTTGTTTATCCATCCTATATATACTAGTTTGCATCTGCTAATCCCAAACTCCCAGGCCATCCCTCTCCCTGCCCATCCCCTTGGCAACCACAAGTCTGTTCTCTATGTCGTTGCGTCTGTTTCTGTTTCATAGATGGGTTCATTTGTGTCATATTTGAATATTCTTGACTAATTAACATTTTTCCCTCCTTTCTTAGAAATGCTCTTTATTTCATTATCCAACTCTTCTGGCTTTTAAATTTTCGGTTACTATATTTTTAATTTCCAAGTGCTCTTTCTTCTTATATATTTTTTGAAATAGCTTCATGTATGTTTCCTGGATACATTCTCTTCTCTTTTCTCTCTGAGGCTGTTAATTTATATCTTTAAAAATATGTCTTTCTACTCAGCCGTAAAAAAGAATGAAATAATGCCATTTGCAGCAACATGGATGGACCTAGAGATTGTCATACTAAGTGAAGTAAGTTAGAGAAAGACAAATACCATATGATATTGCTTATATGTGGAATCTAAGAAAATGATACAAATGAACTTATTTACGAAACAGAAATAGACTCACAGACATAGAAAAGAAACTTACAGTTACCAAAGGGGAAAGGTGGTGGGGAGGGATAAAGTAGGAATTTGGGAGTAACGTACACACACCACTATATGTAAAATAGATAAACAACGAGGGAACTATACTCAATATTTTTGTAATAACTTATATGGGAAAAGAATCTGGAAAAAATATATATAACTGAATCACTTTGCCGTACACCTGAAACTAACACAACATTGTAAATCAACTATAATTCAATAGAAAGTGTCTTTATTTTCATTTTCTTTTGTTATACACACTTTTTCTCCAAGTTCCTTTTTTCTCTCTTTGTCTTGGCCTCTTGCCTGTCACATCCTGACCTTGCCTCAGTTTCTGGTGATGCTTGGCCAACTGATCCTAATTAAGTGTGTTTCTGTGGACAGGGTCTGTGGACACTCATGGGATTCCGTGTGGGCACCTGGGAGGAGATCTGGTGAGCTCACTGGGGGATCCCCAAATATCCATATTGGTAGGATCCTGTCTTCCAACCTCCTGCCTGCAGGTGGCAGCTGGCCTTGCAGAGTAGGGTCCAGTGGGAAGGCCTGGGCTCTCATGTGTGGCTTCAGGGCTCCCTGACGTCCTAGAGTCAGTCTCTCTCCTTCTTCCTTGTCTGGAGTTCATGGGCAGACCTGCGGCTGCCCATGGCAGGGTGGGGCCTGGAGGCCTTGCTGCTTCACAGCCAGACAGCCCGTCCTTGGTCAGCAGCTCTCCTGCCCACTGCTGTGCAGAGGACTCGCACCCACTGTCCTGAGCTTCGTGGAGGCCGGGCCTCTTCTGATGGCCTCTCCACCCGGCCTGCCCCTCTCAACTTCTTCTGCTCTGCCAGGAATTTAGCACCATCAACTCATTCTAGTTCCAAGTGTCTACTGACAACCGTCCTTGTTCCTTCTCCTCTTCTCTTTGCCGTCGTGGACTAATGCTTTTTATTCATTTTAATGGGGCTTTGAGAGGAGAGAGCTAGACTAGCTCATTCCATCAGACACGTTTACCCATATCTTTTAAAGGCTGCCCAGTACTGCATGGATTCCTCCAGCCACAGTTCATTCAATTCACCCCCTCTTTCTTTGGTGGGATATTAAGACTGTGGTTTTGGCTATGACAGATTAAACTTTGTAGACCTCCTCTATCTTTCCCATATGTCTTTTTCTTTCTCTTCTTTTCCTTTCTTGAGTTTCCAATACATTTCTTGACTGCAACCTCTGAGGTAAGGAACATGTAAGGCTGGAGGAAAATCAGATTCAAAAACTGTTTCCCAGTGTTAAAAATCTTTGTCACGTGGTTACCTCGCACTGAGCTCGGGATTAAAGTCACCAGGATTTTTTGAAATAAATGGTTGTCAAAGCTTTCCACTTTTCTGTCAGTATCTGCGCACTACTCTGGTCCTTCGTTCTCACTGGGGCCTGGGTGCCCAGGGGGTGTGTGGATGTGCTCTTGGGATACCCTGCTCGGGGGGGACCCTGGTCAGGGGTGGGCCGCCTGCTCTTATCTCCACCTGTCATAATCCCGTCTGCCCCTTTTGTCCGGCTATGGATAATGATGTTGAAAGGCAGAGAGCCTTGGCTCTGGTACCTGGGTTTCTTCGTTCAGGGGTAACATCCATCCATTCATTCATCATGATGCTCAAATGCTATGGATCTGCCTGCCTGTATTATTTTCTTGTACACGTTTCTCAATCTCGTCTTAAAAGATGGTGAGAGACTTCATCATTTGTTCACTTGCTCTTTCCATTAACCAACAAGCCACTGTTGATTCCTTATGCTGTGACAGGAATGACAGTGGATTCAAAGACAGATAAAGTTCCTGACCTCACACTGATGTCCACCATCGAATGAAGGAGAGAGAATTCTATAACATTACATGATCTTCTTTTGGCTGGAGACACTGCCAAGAGCTGTAATTTGGGGCTGACTTGGGGACGCGGTTTCCTCTGTGAGTTCATGCTGGTTGATCAGCGCCCGCTAAGCTTGCACTGACGTCTGTATAATAATGACGTGCTCCGGATTCTGCCGAGTGCCAACGTCAAGTAGGAGAGAATTGAAGAAACAAATGGATCATGGAAGCAATTCTGGCTCACCAGCTTGGAAAAGCAGTTTTACCCGTTGAAAGAAAGTTCTGGCTCACTCCTTGTTACAAGATTTGGAGAAACATCAAGACCCTCAAGCCTTTGCCAAGACGGCCCAGCTTTGCCCCTGGCTGTCACCTTCCCAGAGATAATCACAGCCACTCGACAAACAATGGCTGGAGACGCTGTGTTTTCCCGGCACACGGCTATTTCTGATCAATTAAGGCTATTTCTGATCAATTAAGGTAATGTCTTTGCTAAGTGTTTTGGCAAAGTCTGAGACTCCAATCAAGACACGATCTAATGGGCAAAAGTTTTTTTCTGCAGCTTTTGTTAGTTTAAGGTGTTTAAACAAAAGTGTTCTGGTAGATGTATTTACAGACTTCTAGAAAATATTGTTAACATGGGCAGCAACGGAGATTTATTAACCATTTACTAAGGGTGCCAACAGTATCTCGTTCGACTACCTCAGAGAGGTAATTTCACTACCTCTGTTTTACAAAGGAAGAAATTAAAGCTTGTAGAAGATAACTTGCCCAAGGTCAGACAGCTAACAAGTGGGCAGAGTGGAGATTCGACACTGGTTTAAATCATTCTCCTCAGGTGTGGAAGAAATAACTCCTTCAGTTTTGAGTAGAAATGTCCATTCCTAGGATTCCATAAGCAACTAAAGCCCAAGGAATCCTCACTGTTCCACGTGGTAAAGTATCCACCTGCTGGATACATCAGAAGCCAACCTGTGCTTTACTTTAAGGCCCAACGCCTATCTTTAGCACATCCTTTGAGGAGCACTTGAAACCTAGTCCTGCTGACTTTCTAGAACTTGTACCTACCACTGTTTTCCTTCTTAGAACCAGGACATGCCGTGGCCACTTTTGGTTAGGCAGGGCTACTTTTACCCTCCATCCCCTCTGGTGACCAGTAGCCAGGAAGCGTTCCCCAATGGCAGAATCAGAGCCCTGGATATCTTGGTTTTTTTAGAAAGCATCCGTTCCACTGTGGCTGCTTTGGTCTCTGAATCTCGTTGTGTCGGTCACGTGTAATGTGACTAGACTCAGAAAATTGTTTAAGAGGGAAGGGAAGTGCTGATGTAAAGAGACTGAGTAGGACTCTTACCATGAAGCCCAGGGCCACTGTCCCCACCTTGGCTTCTGCACCTTGCTCAGGGCGAAGGACTTGGTAGGAACATAATCAAAAGTGACTGAATGACAGTGTGTGTGTGTGGGGGGGGGGGTGTCTGTGTATATGTGTGTGTGTTTATTTTCCACGCTCCTTTATAGTTCTCATCTACATGCATACACATTTTCACATTATTCTTGGAGGAAGTGGACATATTCCTCTAGGTTTCAAGCGTTTAGCTACAGGAGACACATCACTAGATCTGAGGGTCTGTCTATGTTATGAAATAAAATAAGTATGGTTTTCAGCACTTTGCATCGACTTATGTGTTCATCTGTTCTTTAGTTCATTCTTTCCTCCATGCATTCCTCCATCCATCCATTTGTCCATCCAACCATCCATCCACCCATCCATCCATCCATCCATCCTTCCAAGCACATGGGTACTTGGTACCAAGCTCCATGCTAGGCACCAGGCACACAGAAGTGAAAGAAGGAAAACCAGGGGCATTTCTTTCAGCCCCATTGAACGGATGGCTCATGTAGGCTTGACTGTGCTCTACTGGGTTCCTGCTTCCTTGCCTTTTCTCAAGCTGTTCTTTCAGCCTGGAATGCCCTTCCTTTCCCAATGCTTCTATCAATCTTCTGCCCCTGCTGAAATCTCCCTCGCTCTTTAATGCTACTTCTCAGAGAAGACCCCAGAAGTGCCCTGGGTGGCAGTTAGTCAGCCCCTCTTCCTGCCCGGATGCAGGAGGGGAGCATTACTCAGAGGACCATCCTTAGCTGCCCCTCCCTTGGTTTTAGCTCACTGCTGCCATGCCCAGCTCCCCTGTTAGCCTCTGAGCTGTGCACAGTAAAGGGCATGACTTATTAGTCTCTGAACTTCCACAATTCCTAGCCTAGGGCTTTTGCGCTTTAGGAATCAAATGTTTGTTGAACACAAGAGAGAATGAAGCAGGCATTTTATATAAATGGAGCATGTTATGGAAGGAATTGACAAATATGAGCGCCTGTAAGCACAACACAGCCCTGGCCCTGTATTCTCATTTCTGTGTTGTGCAAAATGAAAATACTCTATTGTTTTTACTCTGACAAATGAAAGTCACATATGCGCACTAAAAACAGTTCAAATAATAAAGGGGCATATAAAGTACTAAGTGAAACTCCTACCTCACCTCTAGCCCCAAAAGGTAACCTCTGTTCAGCTTGATGTGTGTCCCCTCAGTGTGTTTTCTGTGTATCTATATATATGAATATTTACAAAAATGAGGACATGCTCTCTTGATGACAACTGCTCTTTTCTCCTGTGATGCTGTCCATTGTTGGGTGCGGATCTCTCCAAAGTCCTGAGGACGGGAAGGGCCCACCCCTGCATGAACCACCCATATTTACCTGTCCTCAAGGTTCGGCATTTCTGTTATTTCCATTTCATTGCTCTTTCAAATACACTTGCAAAGTGGATCCTTACATATTTATCTGTTTCCACTTTGTTCCCTTCTGATACGGCTCCATAAAATCACTGGCTCACAAGCAAAGCATTTTTAAACGAATTGAAATAAGGATCTCGAAGTGATATCTGTGCTCCCATGTTCACTGCAGCATTATTCACAATAGCCAGCATGTGGAAATAACCTAAATGTCCATCGACAGAAGAACACGTAAAGAAAGTGTGGTACATTCACACAACGGAAGACCATTCAGCCATGAAAAAAGAAGGAAATTCTTCAATATACCACAAGGCGGATGAAACTTGAAGACGTGCTGCTAAGTGAAATAAGTCAGGCACAGAAAGACAAACACTGTATGATTCCATTTACATAGGGATCTAATAAGATAGGCGAATTTATCGAAACAAAAATCTACAAACCTGTAGATTTTTTGATGATGCCCATTCTGGCTGGTGTGGGGTGATACCTCATTGTAGTTTTGATTTGCATTTATCGAAACAAAGAGTAGAATGGTGGTTGCCAGGGGCTGGGGGAGGAGGTTGGGGAGCCACTAACCAATAGGCATTTCAGTCAAGCAAGGTGGGTGAGCTCCGGGGGTCTGCTGTACAACCTTGCACCCAGGGTCAACAGCAATGTATCGTACACTTAAATATTTAAGAGAGTGGGTCTCATGCTAAGTGTTCTTACGACAATAAAATAAAATTTAAATAAAAAACATGAGACATGTTGCCCAACAGACCTTCAGAGAGGCTGTATTAGTTTAAACCTTCATCAACACCCTCCTCCCTGCATTCAACAACAGAGCAGAGACAACCTTTCCAGTTTTTCATCAGAGTCAATGAAAAGTGTCCTATTAACTTTTTATTATTTATTTATATTATTTTTTAACATCTTTATAGGAGTATAATTGCTTTACAACGGTGTTTTAGTTTCTGCTGTATAAGAAAGTGAACCAGCTATACGTATACATATAGCCCCATATCCTCTCCCTCTTAAGTCTCCCTCCCACCCTCCTTATCTCACCCCTCTAGGTGGTCACAAAGCACCGAGCTGATCTCCCTGTGCTATGCGGCTGCTTCCCACTAGCTATCTATTTTACATTTGGTAGTGTATATATGACCATGCCACTCTCTCACTTTGTCTCAGCTTACCCTTCCCACTCCTGGTGTCCTCAAGTCCATTCTCTAGTAGGTCTGCATCTTTATTCCTGTCCTGCCCCTAGGTTCTTCAGAACCGTTTTTTTTTTCTTTTAGATTCCATATATATGTGTTAGCATACGGTATTTGTTTTTCTTTTTCTTATTTACTTCACTCTATATGACAGACTCTAGGTCCATCTACCTCACTACAAATAACTCAATTTTGGTTCTTCTTATGGCTGAGTAATATTCCATTGTATATCTGTGCTACATCTTCTTTACCCATTCATTTGTCAATGGACACTTAGGTTGCTTCCATGTCCTGGCTATTGTAAATAGAGCTGCAATGAACATTTTGCTACATGACTCTTTTTGAATTATGGTTTTCTCGGGGTATATGCCCAGTAGTGGGATTGCTGGGTCATACGGTAGCTCTATTTTTAGTTTTTTAAGGAACCTCCATACTGTTCTCCATAGTGGCTGTGTCAATTTACATTCCCACCAACAGTGCAAGAGGGTTCCTTTTTCTCCACACCCTCTCCAGCATTTATTGTTTGTAGATTTTTTGATGATGCCCATTCTGACTGGTGTGAGGTGATACCTCATTGTAGTTTTGATTTGCATTTCTCTAATGCCTAATAACTTTTTAAATTGAGATTCTTTAAATGCGAGGATTAGCATTTTTTAATGATTTAAATGATTTTTTAATGTTTACTTTTGTCTGCGTGAGAGAAATAATTTGTAGTTCTATCCATTAAGCTTTTTCTGGCAACTGTGGTGTTAGCCTTTTCTTAATAATATCAATATGTACGTGAAATACAAATATGTTGTGAATATTTTCCCTAGTTCCTTATGGCCTTTTAATGTTCTGCTTTTTTTTTACTTTATTTGGAATGTGAAAGTTTATCTAATTCAATCTGTCAGGTGCCCCCTTCTTTTTCTTTTTGTTTCTAACTCTGTGCCATACTAAGAAAGGGCTTCTTGATTTCAAAATCTAAAAGTCCCTATTATTTTAAAGGAGTTTCCTGGCTTACTTTTTCACACTTTTATTTTATTTATTTTTATTTTATTTTTTTGCGGTACGCGGGCCTCTCACTGTTGCGGCCTCTCCCGTTGCGGAGCACAGGCTCGGGACGTGCAGGCTCAGCGGCCATGGCTCACGGGCCCAGCCGCTCCACGGCATGTGGGATCTTCCCGGACCGGGGCACGAACCCGTGTCCCCTGCATCAGCAGGCGGATTCTCAACCACTGCGCCACCAGGGAAGCCCCACACTTTTATTTTAAATCAACCTGGGCTTAATTTTTTACATGCTCTTCATTTCCCCCAAAGTGATTAAACGAGCTTACAGCATAAATGACAACTAGTTTATAAATCTGCACCCACCTACATTATCGTAAAACAAAAATTCAATAATATCACACACAGAATAAGGTGTGAAAAACTGGTGTTGTGACTGATGTTTCCTTTCATCCCCGAAGCATCTCATGCAGCAAGAATCTGGCCTGCTGGAAATCTCACCTCTTCAGAACCCAGACCAGAACCATGCAGAACTGGGCTGCCAGCTCACGTCCGGGGTCAGCTGCAGGAGGCTCCTGCCCTGCCGCCCCTGCCAGGCTCCTGCCTAAGCTCTGTCCGTCGAGTCATCTGATTTTACCTCCACAAAACAATAAACCCAGAGTTTCCTGGGAGGAGTCAGTGTCAGATCTGAGAATTCAGAAAAATTGGTGATGCAGTCTAGAAAGATTTCCCTCTGTACTGCTTAAATAACTTCTACAGAAAAGAGACTTACACTTTAAGGGATAAATCCTTAGTCATCTAAGTCAGTTATTTCTTTATCATGTTCTCATTCTCCAGGGACACCAGGATGCCAACTTTATAGTATAATGAGGTTGCTCCGGATTAAAATTTAAACCTA
The DNA here is from genome assembly GCF_059928025.1 of Delphinapterus leucas. NCBI lineage: Eukaryota > Metazoa > Chordata > Mammalia > Artiodactyla > Monodontidae > Delphinapterus > Delphinapterus leucas. Next base: position 103,146,190 of record NC_143137.1, on the reverse strand, counting down.
CATTTTCAACTATGCCTTTTACATGGTGATTATTCCATCTAATTTTCCTTTAAATACACTTGTACTTTTAAGAGAATGGGCACAAGGATTATGAACAAGAACAGCCTAGAAAAATATATCAGCAAGATGAGAGCGTAGCACGGTGGTCGTGCTTGGACCCTGGAGGCAGAAAGCCAGGTTAGAGTTTTGCTTCCACCATGAGCTGTGTAATATTGGATAAGTTGCTTAACCTCTCTGTGCCTCAATTTCTCCACTGGTAAAACAGGGATGAAAATAGTTACTGTCTCTTTTGGTGACTGGGAAGATTAAGTGAGTCATATCATGAAAAGTACAGAGGATGCTGTCCTCACTGGCGGGCAGCTTCTACCAAGATCTTGCACCTTCTTATCCTCACCATCACCCTCCGAGTCAATGGCAGACAATGCAGTGGGTCCCTGGACAGCTGGAGGTCACCCCCAGAACCAGACCTGGCTGGACCCAAGTCTTGGTTTCAGCTCTTACAGGGAATGGCGGGGTCCTCGGAGAACGTAGTCAAGCTCTGCCTTCCTAGTTAGGTCTCCGGAGGTTACCTGCGCTGACAATACCACCCTGCAGAACAGCGTGGCCGCCCTGGGAGCTGCGAGTAGCACAAAATCTAAGCCAGCTGCACACGCTTGCTCGGATTCCAATGTCTCTGTGCCTCACTTTCCGCTTTTAAATGGAACAATAGTAGTGCCCACCCCACAGGGCACCACGAGGCGTCACGTAAGCGTTAAATGTGTGCCCAGAAATATCCCCAGCTGCTAGAAATGCTCCTAGAAAGTGATATATATCTGTTTGCTCAAGAAACAGGAGTCAAGTTGAATAACATCAAAGAACACAAAATCTTAGAGCTGGAATTCCAACTCTTATTTTACACATGAGAAAGCAGAGGACCAGAAGTTGAATGATGTTTTCAAGACCGACTCCACCTGACTCACCTTGATTAATGAAAGAGAGAGCGATGATGCTTCCCAGCTTATGTGCTGGGAGGAAGGTGCCGTGCCGAGGCTCTCCTATGCAGCCCCGTTATCTTGTTTAATTATCAAAACCACCTCTCACTGTCCAGAAAAGGGAAGTGAGCTTGGAGGGGCTGAGTCACCTGCTGAAGGCCGCAGAGCTGACTGCTGTCTGACGCTTCTCTGTGCCACCTGCTTACAAAAGCGGGGAGGCGGGGGACACATAGTGGGTTGGCCCACGGCCTCCCGCATATCGCTCTGCCTTGAAGGTGGACTGTCTGCTTGATTTGCTGCTGTCTCACTAGCACTGGGAATGTCCTTGGCATATTTTGGGTGCTCACCAAATATCCATCAACTGAGTCAATGCTGTTACCAAAAGCATCCGTCCGTATGATGAAATCTGTTTTTCCCTTAGGACAGGTACACTCCTTGGGTGACTTTCTAAGTGCCTATTACGTGTCAGATACTGACTTGGCACTGAGAATAAGAGGTGAGTGAGACAGACAGGACCTCGGGGCTGGTTTTATTGGAAGGGACGTGGGTGATGACCAGACGTCTCGTGGACAGTCCTTGCCACACGGGACACCCCTGGAGAACCAGTTTAGGGGGAAGACAAGGCTTTTGGTTTTGGCCACGCCTGTGGAGCTTTCTGGTGGGCAGGCTGGAGGTATCCCACCGAGACACTCGCATGGCAGCGGCACCGAAGCGAAGCACGAATGGGACTTCCCAAGAAGAACGTCGGGGAAGAAGGGAAAATACAACCCTAAGACGGTCTAACTTTCATGGGGCTGCTTTAGGGTGGAAGATTCTGGAAGGCCGCTGGAGAGTTGGAAGCAAGCCGAGGGGCTCAGCAATGTGTCGCAGGAAGTGACCGGGAGGGTCAGAGCCTGCCGAGCTCGGGCAGGGTACGGGTGTAGAACGCCATCATGCAGGGGGAGCTGGCCCTGGGGGGAACGGGGCACCCAGAGCAGAGCAGCATGGAAGAGCCAGATGGGCTGGGTGGGCAGCCCGGGGTGGTGTGCAGCGGCAGGGGGTGTGACAAGGATGAGATGGGGCAGCAGGGGGACAGGCGAGGGGCTGGGGGCTCACTCACGGGGGCCTTTTGCCTGCACATTCCTCCTCGGGCTCCTGGGACCTGAGCCAGCCCCAGGGGCAGTCCTTGGGCCATTTCCTTTTACCCCAGAGAATTTTCAAGGTGATTCCTTCCAGATTCAATGCCTTTAATGCCACCTTTGTGCAGAGACTCCCAGATTCACAGCTCGGCCTGAATTCCTCCCCTGAGCTCCAGGGCCACACACCTAAATGCTTGCTGACAACACCTGGACATGGGCATCTCCGCATGTCCCCAGCCAACCCCTTGCTTCTCTCCCCAAACCCGCTCCTGCCCCCAGGGTAATGGTCACTCCCTGTTTCTAGCAGTTCAGGGCCGGATGCCCCAGGCGTTCTGGAGGAGCCCACACCCCTTCAACAGGTGGGTCTTTCTCCGTGTCCCTGTCACCACTCGCTTGAAGCCATGCTCACCTCTCACCTGAACAAGTGTGGCAGTCCCTCCCTGGCCTCCCTGCGCCCACCCCAGACCCTTCCACATGGAAAGCCGGCCACGCTCTGCTCAAAAGTCTGCAAATGCCTCCAGTCCCATGTCCTGCCTGCAATTAACATGCGAGGGCAAACATCTCCTCAAGATACTGATGTCATTTCCTTTGGGAACATACCGAGAAGTGGAACTGCTGGGTCATATGGTAGCTCTATTTTTAATATTTAGAGTAATCTCCATACTGTTCTCCATAGTGGCTGCACCAATTTACATTCCCACCAACAGTGCAGGAGGGTTCCCTTTTCCCCACATCCTGGCCAACATTTGTTATTTCCTGTCTTTTTGATAAAAGCCATTCTGACGGGTGTGAGGTGATACTCGTTGTGGTTTTGATTTGCATTTCCCTGACGATGACAGATGTGGAGCATCTTTTCGTGTGTCTGTTGGCCGTTTGGATGCCACTTGTAACAACACGGTTGGATCTTGAGGGCATTATGCTAGGTGAGATAAATCAGACAGAGAATATAAGGAATCTAAAAAAGCCAAACTTGTGAAAACAGTAACATGGTAGCTACCAGGGGCTGAGAGGTGAGGAGACAGGAAAGAGGTAGTTTCAGGAAACAAACCTGCAGAGCGTAGATGAATAAGCCCTGGAGACCTAGTACCCAGTGCAGTGATCATAGACAACAATATTGTACGATAATCATCAAACTTGCTGAGACACTAGATCTTGATTATTCCCACAAGAAAAAGAGAAATGATAATTATGTGATGGGACGCAAGTGCCGACTGTTGCTACAATCAGATTACAGTATATAAATGTATCACATCTGCACTTGGGGCACCTTAAATGTGCACAATGTTATATGTCAAATAGATTTCGATGAAAATGAAAGTAAAATCCTCTGGCAGAAGCAGCCGAGGTAACTGGATGGGAGTGGAGAGTGAGCTCTGGGGAGAGGCAACCTCTGCTGTGAGATCTGCCGTAGAGCAGACCTGCGGGTCGGTGTGGACCAGGCTGGCACCTGGAGGGGCTCCAACATGCTGGCCAGGTGATGGAGCTGAGCGCACCCACAGCTGCGCTGGCCCAGCTCTGTTTTGGACACCTACAGAGATTGTGCAAGAACCCAGACAGATAGCAATGATGCTGGCCACGGCCAGTGCCTTTAAGGGGAGGAAGGGGAGGTAGCATCCAAGGAGGAAGCAGAGTTCCAAGTCTGGGGCTTTAGGTCAAAGAGCGTCACTCGAGGAATGAGCAAGCCCCATCAAGCCATCACGTTACAGCGGCCCTGACGGTGAGCCCTGAGGGAACTCGGGATGGAAGCAGGACGCCCTCAATCCAGCAGTCAGCCACTGCAGCCCACCCCAGCGGTGCACCCTGAGGGGACTCAGGATGAGAAAACACAGGACACTGGACCCAGATGGCTGAGGTGCAGAACAAAGGGATGCTTTCAGTGAGCCCAGACTCTTGCATCTTCCCATACATAGAAAAGCGCTAAATTCCTTAACTTGAGATGCCTGGTTTTCTTTCATTAACAGTAATCTTTTGATGTTCCCACTACCTGGTCTTTGTTGCAAAAATTCCTATATATCCTGGCTCCCCGCTTACCTCTTTGGAGCAGTCCCTCAGAGCAACCCAAGAGGCTGCGCCCTGGGTTTCAGTCCTTAGTTTTGTCTGCCACATATAACATAATTCTCAAATTTTAGGTTGTGCGCTATTTTTCAGTCGACACCCCACGGGCATGTTTCCGTTGGGATTTGCTTGTTTCTTCTTGTTTACTCATTTATTTAGCCGTGCTTCTCTCAAGGATGCTTCCCTTCCAATGCACCCAGAGACACAGCCCTCAGCTCCAGTCTGCTGAGCCGATCTGTCCTCCAGGGGTGTCTAAACACCTGCCCTCTAGACCCCTCCCCAGGTGAGAGAGCCCTTGGGGAACCAGGGCTTAGGTATTAGTACTAACGTGTGACTTTCCTTCTGGGAATTTGGGGAGGGGGGTCAAGGAGATGGTGACATCATATCCTGATTTTACAGAGGTCCCTAAATCCCACGATAAAGAGTACATCCACCCCATCACCAATGACATAAAATGTGGGGACCCTGAATCTTAGATTTCCCTGTACAGTCTTAATTTCAAAAGTTTATCTTGCTGTCAGAGGATATCCCACCATTTAATTTTGGTCACTGTAAATAAAGTAGCATTGATTCTGTGTGAGTGAACATCATACTTGATGAAAGCAGTATCCCGGCTGGGTGTTATCTGGGCAGATGGTTGGCACAAATTCTAACTGAACTGATATGTAACCATTTCACCCCTAAAATGAGCCCTTCTAGGAACTGTACAAGCCATACATCATAGACCTATGCCCAAGGTGTGGGGAATTTTTATCAGTTATTTGCTACCATTAGATGACTAAGGTCACCATAGTTTTGGCCATGGAAATTCCGGTATCCATCCAATGTTTTGGGATTCTGCTTTATTCTTAGGCTACTAAGAAAGGCTGAGATCTTAAAAGTAAAAATTTGGAAACAGCCTCAGTGTCTACCACATAGAACTGGCTAAGTGCTTTATGGTGGACTGGCTGGCTTTTACACAGCCCTTAAAATGGGGACTATATTTATGAACTCCTGTGGAAAAGAGCCCCAAGATACATTGTTAAGCGAAAAGGTATAAAACAGTTTGCATGGTATGTTTCCATTTGTGTAAAGAGGAAGCCATTGCTTATGCACAGACACACACACACACACACACACACACACACTATATCTGAAGGGTACAGAGTGACCATACATATTACTATACTACTTGTTCTTGGGGAGGAGAAGTGAGGGGGAAAAGGATGAGGAATAATTTTCACTCTATATCTTTTGATATTTTTGGAATTTTGAAACATGTAACAGGATTACCAGTTCAAAAAATAAATTTAAACAAAACCTTAAGAAAAGAAAGAAAGAAAGGCTGAGAAGACTCCACCCAAACTCTGATGCCTCAGGTCAACCAAATGACTCCCTTTGGTTGTTTATATTCCATCAGCTAAAATTAAAGCCCTCTTCACAGGTGGGAGCAGGCACGCTGCCAGGGAAAACAATTTCTATCATCACCATCTTTGGTAATTCCAGAAAGAAAAACACTGGGCATGCTTCATGGAAAGTTATGAGAAAAAACAAAAGTTGCTATTCCAGCACTTTCTTTCTACCTCAGTTAGAACAAAATGCCCTAAAACAGAATACTGATTATGAGCTTTTGGTTTTTAAATAGAGATTTTTAACATGGAATCCTCAAGTCTGATTTTCCTTCCTATTTCCCAGTGTGTACCAAAGACTCTTGCACCACTTCAACAGACATTTATGAAGGGTTAATTTTTCTTCTAAAATTGCATCAGCCAGAAATCTGTGCAGTGATAGTTCTCTGTAGGTTTACAATCTTTTTGTTTTTATTTTAATTTTTTCTGGCTTGCTTTTCTTTTCGTAATTTTTAATTTTATTAGAGTATACTTGATTTACAATGTCGTGTTAGTTTCAGTTGTACAGCACAGTGATTCAGTTATACATATGTACATATATATATATTATTTTTCATTCTTTTCCCTTATAGGTTATTACAAAATATTGAGTATAGTTCTCTGTGCTATGCAATAGGTCCTTGTTGATTATCTATTTTATATTGGGCTGGCCAAAAAGTTCATTCGGGTTTTCCGTAACATCTTTCGTAAAAATCCAAATGAACCTTTTGGCCGACCAGGTATACAGCCATGTGAATCTGTTAGTCCCAAACTCCTAATTTATCTCTCTCCCCCTTTCCCCTCTGGTAACCACAAGTTTGTTTTCTATGTCTGTGGGTCTAATTCTGTTTTGTAAAAAAGTTAATTCCTATCTTTTTCTTAGATTCCACATATAAGTGATATCATATGATGTTTGTCTTTCTCTGTCTGGTTTACTTCACTCAGCATGACAATCTCTAGGTGCATCCATGTTGCTGCAAATGGCATTATTTCATTCTTTTTTCATGGCCGAGTAATAATCCATCGTATGTATGTACCACGTCTTCTTTATCCATTCATCTTTCAGTGGACACTTAGGTTGCTTTCATGTCTTGGCTGTTGTGAATAGCGCATGTATCTTTTCAAATATAATCGTTTTTATGTTTAAAGTACTGGCAGAAAAATTTCTTCTTTTAAAATTTCACACTCAGGCATTCAAGAAAGTTGCCACTCACTGGCATCGGCGCGCCACGGGCAACCCCTCACCTCTGCCAATGCTTCCCATGTTGTCAGCAGAGCCCGGGACTCTGGCAGAGGAAAAAAACAGGGGTCCATCCCACCCACGGCCCACAGATAGGACAGGCAATGGGGGGAGTAAGAATTAGAAAGAAGCACCGGTGGGTAATACAGGACGCAGGCCCAGCAGGGGTTCCCCTGACAAGCAGAGGTGACGACAGGCAGGTTAAGCAGGTGACAGCCTCAACCCTCGAGCAGATGACGCCCCTGTCCTCGGGATGGACCCCCACCAGCAAACAGCACATCATTTCTTCTTCCCCTGCCAGCATTAGTACCATGGTCCACCACCCCACTTTGGCCAGCTGGTCCCTCGGCCAAAACCGAGATCTTGTCTTCAGAGCAAAATTAAGAGCCTCCTTTGACCGCGGCCTCTCTGAGTCTCTAAACCCCGGCTCCCTCCCTGGCTTCCCCTGAATCCAGGTGGCAGCGGCCTCCTCACCAACCTTCCCACAGCCCCGCGGTCCTGGAAGGACGCTCCGCTTTCTGCCCCAGCTGTTCTCCTTCCTCAGCTGCTCCCCCGGCTCCTCTGGCCTCCTCCCCTTTCGTGTCTTACCCACTCCTCTATTCCCAGCCATCCCCTACACGCGGATAATTCTCAGACTGCCCAGTGTGACCACCCCCTTCTCCCCACCTCGGAGCTCCATGGACAATCACCAAGTGGCTTCCCCTGCGCGTCTCCTGAAGACACAGGTCTCAAATCATCACCTGAACCTACAGTCCCCTCCGACCTGTCCCCTTCCCGTACCTTTGGATGTTGGGTGCGTCCCAGGTGCTGGGACCCCTCCCGCTGGCACACTTCCTTCACCGCATTGCTCATGAAGGGCTTCGGGTCTTTTCCTGAGTCTCTCAAAACGGTGTCTCCCTCTCTTCTGCTGCTGCTGAGTCTCAGGCCCAGAGCATCCCTGTCTGGATTACTTTAAAGGTGTCTCACCTCACGGTCCGGCCTCCCTTTCCCCCTTCTCTGAGTCCGTTTCCACAGTGCGCCAGGCGCACGGGGATCACTTATTTACTCAAAACTTCCCTAAATACCGACTAAGAGCCAGACACTGTCCCACGTGAGTGGAGAGAGCCTCAACGAAGACAAATTCCTTCCCTCGACTCCCAAGCTCACCTCCTGGTGAGGGGACAACAGGAAGAAACACCTGGATCATTTTAGGTGGTGACCCATCTCATTTAAGACAGAAACGTGCTTTTGTGGGCTGAGGATGGGGGGCTCACCTGAGCAATTAAACATGAGGGTCAAGAAAGCCCTCTCTGAGGAGGCGGACATCTGCCTTGAATGATGATGAACAGAAGAATATTACAAGCGAGGACAGGAGAGGGTGGGAGCCGCTCGGCTTCATTGCCACTACAATAGGACAGGGAGGCCACTGCGGCCAGAGGCCCTGCATGGCGCTCCTGGCCTCAGAAAGAAGATTGGCTTTATTCGGTGTCACTCCCTCCTTAAAGCTGTATGTAGGATCAAGCCCAAATGATGCCTGCAGCAGCCACCCAGCTCCTCGGGGGGTGGGGGGGGCAATTCTTCCTGTCTCATCTCACCCCCCCTGCGGGCCTCACACACCTCAGCCTCCAACACCACCACGGGGTCCCCTCCACCTGCATCATCCTGTCTTGCATCTAGCAGACTCCTATCCACCCTTCAAGACCCCAGTGCAATGTCCCATCCCCACCAAACATAAACATCTGCCTCTCGCACACCCCAGGACACTTGTACCTGCTGTGGCTGCCCCATCACGCATGCCTGACTTCCCCCTGGACTGCGACCTCCTCAAAACCAGGGGTGAAGCTTGTCCACCTGTGTTGTTCAGCACCTGAGTCTGGCTCCAGGCAGGACAGGCAACAGCCCCCAACACGTTTTGGCAGGTAGGAAACTAAGCAGGTGCATTTCTGAATGGTAAAGACCCTGCCTACGTAACGCCGTGTACTTGTACCACTCTCTTCCCACTTATCCACAGGGACACAGAGCAAGCACGTCCCAGGAAGATGTGAGGTCATGGCCATATCCTGTTCACCTGTACTGGGACCATTCCGAACAGGCTCAGGTGGATTAGCCAGCATCCCACAGAGATTTTCAGGTGGGCATCCATCGCCATTTCCGGCAAATACTCTCTCTCTCACACACACACATACACATGCATAGGCTTGGATACAACTTAAGTAAAGCTTGCAAAAGCATTAGAGAGAAAGACAGAAATGCTATAGGGTGGGTTTAAAAAGTATATTCTGAAATAGAGTCCACAGATATAGTCAACAGATCTTTGACAGAGGAGCAAAGGACAAAGGAGCAATGGAGAAAATAGTCTTTCAGCAAATGGCTCTGGAACAACAGGACATCCACATGCAAAAAAAAAATGAATCTAGACACAGTCCCTACACCCTTTTCAAAGAGTAACTCAAAGTGGATCACAGACCGAAAACATTAAATGTAAAGCTATACAACTCCTGGAAGATAATACTGGAGAAAATCCAAATGACCTTGGGTTTGGTGATGACTTCTGAGATACAACACCAAAGACATGATCCATAAAAGAAATAATTGATAAGTTGAACTTCATTAAAGTTAAAAACCTGCTCTGCAAAAGACGCTGTCAAAAAATGAGAACACAAGCCATGGACTGGGAGAAATTATCTGCAAAAGATACATCTGATAAAATTCTGTTATCCAAAACATAACAAAAGCTCTTAAAACTCAACAATAGAAAACAACCCGATTAAAAATGGGCCACAGACTTTAACAGACACCTCCCCAGAGAAAATATCCAGGGGGCAAATAAGCATATGGAAAGGTGCCCCGTATCATATGTCATTAGGGAAATGCAAATTAAAATAATGAGATACCACAACACCGTAGTACTTGGTATTAATGAGATACCACAACACCATCGTGTCTACGCTTCATCACTAGTTTTGTTGATTTTAGGGCTAGGATTCCAGCCGTATTCCGAAGCTACAAGCCAATGCACCAAGTGTAAACCAATACTCAGAATATGTAACAAAAATAAAATATAAAGCACCTAAATAATGAAGACTTAATCAGGCTTTATTATTCTATCGGCTATTAGAACTACGTAATGAAAAGTCAGGCTTTTGCGAACTACCACTGCTATTGTGTCTAAAGTTTCCATTAAGAAACCACGGTCCTACTTTGGTTTCTTCTCCCTCCAATAACTGTATCTCCCCTTACAAAACTCTCTTTGTTAAAGGGTCTTTAGTGACTGGAAGATTTGACGGTCACCACCTCCTGGGACTAAAATGGCTAACATGCTTCTTGAATGTTCGCCCCCTTGGCAAACATGGAAAGCTAAACAGAAACACACAAAGAACAACACAAAGGACAGTGTGCTTGTTTTGTGGTAATTATCTACCGAAACAATAGGTTTTGGAAACAAAAAACACAAACAAACCACTTGCTATGGTTGAATGAGTCCTTTATATAGAAATCAGTCCTTTTTCAATACTATTCAGAGTCATTTCTCCCCCACACCAGAAATGTGTTATCTGCTGCTCTCAGTACTTAATCATATCAGTTTGCGGGAAAAATATGAAACAAACTCGAACTTGAGGAAATTAAGTGTGGCTCTCTTCACAGAACCTAAGACTGCTTCTTTTATATTGCCTAAAAATAATCAAGGGCCGTTGACTTCCACACGACCTAAATCCCCACACACACATCCCTCTTTGCCTTCCTGGCCACCGTGCACATCTTCTGGGTTATTCTGTCCAATCCTCCCACCCCCGCCAATCAGATGGATTCAGAGTGTGGCCACACTCCAAACGGCTGTGAAACTGTTGTCCGGACTGAGACTCTGGGTCCCCAGGGGACACCTCCAGCTCGCCATCCACAGGGAGCTAGTTGGCAAGAAGCGAATAGAGGGTCTGGGTTTACCACGTGTTTCAAGAGACATGCTCAGCTAGCACTGCCGCAGGGGGTGCCCTGTCACAACACAGTAACCCCCATGGGGCCAGCTGGTCCCCATCTCCACACAGCTGTCCTCTTCTATGTCCTGGTACATAGACTTAAGGCCCAACCGCTGTTCCTGTGTGTTCCAAATGTAGAAAGAAGACGTGTTTTGAATTGGGCATTCAACATAAAAAAAAAGGAAAAATCATAGCATCACTACTCACAATAGCCCAGACATGGAAGCAACCTAAGTGTCCATCAACGGACGAATGGATAAAGAAGATGTGGTACACATATACAATGGAATATTACTCAGACGTAAAAGAGAATGAAACGATGCCATTTGCACCAACATGGATGGACCTAGAGATGATCATGCTAAGCGAAGTAAGTCAGAGAGAGAAGTGATATCACTTATACGTAGAATACAGCTTCTACAAAGCTGGTGAATGTGGAAAATGATGCACAAGGCATTCACTGAAGTACCATGAGGCTCTGTATGCTGTCTGCACCCCTGTGCTACCATCACCTGCCCAGAAGTTCTTCTGCAGGGACCCTGAGCACACACGCAGCAAGACTGTTTAGTTTTAATAAATTTTCCTACTTGAAGGAAATCGTCATGAGCGAAGTTGCCATGGGATCCAGCAATCCCACTCCTGGGCATATATCTGGACAAAACTATAATTAAAAAAGATACGTGGGACTTCCCTGGTGGAGCAGTGGTTCAAGAATCCACCTGCCAACGCAGGGGACACGGGTTCAAGCCCTGGTCTGGGAAGATCCCACATGCCGCGGAGCAACTAAGCCCGTGAGCCACAACTACTGAAGCCTGCACGCCTAGAGCCTGGGCTCCACGACAAAGAGAAGCCACCACAATGAGAAGCCCATGCACCACAACAAAGGGCAGCCCCCGCTTGCTGCAACTAGAGAAAGCCTGTGTGCAGCAATGAAGACCCAAGGCAGCCAAAAATAAATTAATTAATTGATGAAAAAAAAGGATACGTGCACTCCAATATCCACAGCAGCACTATTTACAACAGCCAAGACATGCAAGCAAACTAAAGGTCCATCGATAGATGAATGGATAAAGAAGTGGTACACATCTACAATGGAATATTAGTCAGCCATAAAAAAGAAGAAAATAATGCCATTTGCAGCAACATGGATGGACTAGAGATTGTCATACTAAATGAAGTAAGTCAGAAAGGGAAAGACAAATACTACATGGTATCACTTACGTGTGGAATCTAAAATGTGACACATTGTTGCTTATAGTAATCGCTCATGATCCTTTGTATTTCTGCAGTGTTAGTAAACTTATCTATGAAACAGAAACAGACTCACAGACATAGAGAACAGACTTGTGGTTGCCAAGAGGGAGGGAGTTGGGGGAGGTATGGAGTGGGAGGTTGGGGTTAGCAGATGTAAGCTTTTGTTAATAGGATGGATAAACAGCAAGGTCCTACTATAGAGCACAGGGAACTATATTCGGTATCCTATGATAAACCATAATAGAAGAGAATATTTTAAAAAGACAGAAATTAACACAACATTGTAAATCAACTATATTTCAATAAAAAAATACTACTAATGCATCTTAAAAAAAAAAAAAAAAGAGTGCAATGGACCAGGGCTTAACTTGTCCCATCTCCCTAAAGAACAATTCCTGGACCCAAGTCTGTATTAGTGGCATCGACAGTCACTAAAGATCACCAGAATGAGCTTTCCAGGTAGCCCTCCTCTTGCTACAGCATTAAGTGTGTGTGAAGTTCATTTTTATTAGAGATGGGGGAGAAAAAAAGTGTCAGTAAAGTGTGTGCTGACTCAGAGCCTTGGCAGTAGACATCCCTGTGCCTGGAATTTGCGTCTCCTAGATGGTCAGATGGCTGGTTCCTTTTAAGCATTTGGTACAGAGAGCAGTTCCCCAACTTCTGAATCTGATTAGCCACCCTGTCACATCCATCTTTATCATGTCGCTAATGTCCTCATTGTACTCACTTATAGCTTTTTGTGTATTTGTTTACCAACTTTTTTTATCTCCCAACACGAGCTCCATTGGAGTATTTTGCTCTCTCTGTAAGCACACAGCAGGCTCTCAAAACATGAGGCTAGATGAAGAAGACGTACCCTATAATGATCAATATTTACTAGAGTTGCCATTACCAGAATACTCTGTGCTGTTTTACCATGTGTCAATTTTGGTAAGTTGTAGTTTTCAACAAATTTGCCTATTTCAGTTTTCGAAATTGTTGGGATAAAGTTGACACCATTTTCTTACTATCTTTTTAATGTTGGTAAGAGTGATACATCTTTCATTATTTTTTAAATTAATTTTTATTGGAGTATAGTTGATTTACAATGTTGTGTTAGTTTCTACTGTACAGCAAAGTGCCATCATCTTTCATTCTTGGTACCAGTGATTTATGTTTTCTTTTTTTCTTGGATCAATCTAGATATGAGTTGATCATTCCACAGATTATTTCAAGGAAAGCTTTGGTTTCATTGACTTTTTTCTATTATCTTTCTGCTTTTAGTTTCTTTGACTTCTGCTCTTTTTTTATATCTCTCTTTTTTCTTTGGATTTGTTTTGTTCTACTTTTTCTAGCAGCTTAAGAGAGAACCTTAGATCTTTGATTTTTAACCTTTCTTCTTTTCTAATATAAACATTCAAAGTTATAAAGTCCCCTATGAGGATTGCTTAGCTGCATGCCACAAATTTTAATATGCTGTATTTTTGATTTTATTCAGTTCAAAATTTCCTTTGTTGCTTCTTTGTTGACTTAGATCATTATTTTTTCTATATTATTGAGATATAATTGATATATAACATTGTATAAGTTAAGGTATACAATATGATGATTGGATATGCATATATATTGTGAAATGATTGCCACAATAAGGTTCGGTAATTCAGCCTTCACTTCACATAGTTTCCATTTTTTTTCTTTTTTGGAAAGAACATTTAAGTTCTACTCTCAGCGACTTTCGAGTATATTATACAGTATATTATATCGAGTATATTATACAGTATTGTATATAGTCACCGTGCTGTACTTTAGAACCCGGAACTTATTCATCTTACAACTGGAATTTTTTATCATTTGTCCAACTTCACCCATTTCCCATACTCTCACACCCTCACCCCTGGCAACCACCAACCTACTGTTTTAGTGAGTTTGGTGGGTTTTTATTTTTAGATTCCACATGTAAGTGAGATCCTACAGTATCTGTCTTTCTCTGTCTGATATTTTACCTAACATAATGTCCTCCAGTTTCATCGTGTTGGCCCAAATGGCAGGATTTCCTTCTTTTTTTATGGCTGAAAAATATTTCATTGTATATACATATACCACATTTTCTTCATCCATTCCATCGATGGACACTTAGCTTGCTTCTATGTCTTGGTCATTGTAACTAGTGTTGCGATGATCATGGGGGTGCAGATATTTTTTCGAAATCTTGATTTCATTTTTTTTCAGATATGTACCCAGAAGTGGGATGGCTGGATCATATGGTAGTTCTCTTTTTAATTATTTGAAGAGACTGCATACTGTTTTCCATAGTAGCTGCACCGGTTTACATTCCCACCAACAATGTAGGAGGGTTCTGTCTTCACATGCCTGCCAGCACTTTTAATCTCTTGTCTTTTTGATAATAGCTTTTTCTAGCAGACATGAGGTAGCATTTCATTGCTGTTTTCATTTTTACTTCACTGATAATTAGTGATGTTGAGCACTTTTAATAAACCTGTTGGCCATTCGTATATCTTAGGATTAATGTCTATGCAAGTCCTTTGCCCATTTTTTAGTTGGATTATTATTATTTTGCTACTGAGCTGTATGAATTCCTTATGTATTTTAGATATTAACCCCCATTAGATATATTATTTGCAAATATCTACTCCCATTCTGTACGTTGCCTTTTCACTCTGTTGATTGCTTCCTTTGCTGTGTGGAAGCTTTTTAGTTCGATGAAATCCCACTTAATTATGTTTGCTTTTGTCACCTGTGCTTTTGGTGTCATAACGAACAAAACCTTTGCCCAGACCAATGCCAAGGAGCCTGTTTTCTTTTAGTAGTTTTATGGTTCCAGGTCTTATCAACGTAAGTCTTTAATACATTTTTAGTTCATTCTTGTGTATGGTATTAGATAAATGTCAAATTTCATTCTTCTGTATGTGGACACCCTGTTTTCCCAGCACCATTTATTGAAGAGACCATCTTTTCCCCACTGTGTGTTCTTGGCACCTTTGTCGAAGGTCAGTTGACAGCAGATATTGGATTTACTTCAGGGCTCTCCATTCTGTTCCACTGGTCTACATGTCTGTTTTTATGCCATTACTATACTGTTTTGATTACTGTTGCTTTGTAATATATCTTGAAATCAGGAAGTGTGACACCTCCAGATTTTTCCTTTTTTTCTCAAGATTGCTTTGGCTCTTCAGTCTTTTGTGATTCCATACGAATTTTAGTACGTTTTTTCCTATTTATACAAAGAATGACACTGGGATTTTGATCGGGTTTGCAATACATTTACCTCTAGCTCATTTGGGTAGTATGGACATTTAACAATATTAATTTTTCCAATCCATGAACACAGGGTGTCTTTCCATATTCCTGTGTCTTCTTTCTTTCATCAGTATGATAATTTTCAGTGTGCAAGTCTTTCATTTCTTTGATGAAGTTTATCCCTAAGTATGTTATTATTCTTGGTGCTATTATGAATGGGGTTGTTTCCTTAATTTCCATTTTGGATAGTTCATTGTGTATAGAAACATGACTGACTTTGTATGTTGATTTTGTATCCTGCAGCTTTACTAAATTCATTTATTATTTCTAACAGTTTTTTGTTGAGTCTTGAGTTTCATACATATATGATCACATCATTTGCAAAAAGAAAATTTTGCTCCTTCCTTTTTGATCTGGATGCCTTTCATTTCTTTTTCTTGTCTGATTTCTTTGGCTAGAACTTCTTTGTTGAATAGAAGTTACGTAAAATCTAGCATCCTTGCCTTGAACTGGATCTTAGAGGGAAAGTTTTCAGATTTCCTATGCTGACTCTGATGTTAGTTGTGGGCTTTTCATACATGGCCTTTATTATTGTTGACCTAAGTTCCTTCTTCACCTATTTTGCTGAGAGTTTCAATCATGAATGGGTGTTGAACCTTGTCAAATGTGTTTTCTACATCTATAGGGAGAATCATGTGCTTTTTTCCTTTCATTTTGTTAATGTAATGTATCATATTGATTGTTTTCCATATGTTGAACTATCCTTGTACCCCAGGGATAAATTCCACTTAGATATGATTTATAAACTTTTTAAAGTGCTTTTGAATTCTATTTGCTAGTATTTTATTGAGGAATTTTGCATCTATATTCATCAAGGATATGGGCCTGTAGTTTTCTCTTCTGTAGTGTCTTTGTCTGGCTTTGGTATCAGGATGATGCTAGCCTCAGAAAATAAGTCTGAAAGCGTTCTCTATTCTACTTTTTTGTAAGAGTTTAAGAAGTATTGGTATTCTTCTTTGAATGTTTGGTAGAATTCACCCATGGAACCATCTGGTCCTGGGTGGTTTTTTGGATTACTGGTTTAATCTCCCCATTTATTATTGGAGTGAACCCATTTTAAAATTCAAAGTAAAGTAGGAACAAAAAATAGAAGGAACAACCATAAAATAAGTAATAAATTGTATAATGAAACCTGGCCATATCAATAATTATATTAAATGTTAACAGACTGAACATTAAAGTTAAAGGACAATCTCTAGATTGTCAGAATAGATAAAATGCTGCCTGTTTAAAATATGTTTTTAACCAACTATAGGTTTATTAAAGGAGAATGTATAAAAAAGATATCATGTAAACAGTGAGCATAAGAAAGCTGGCATGGCTACATGAAGAACAGATAGAATAGACTTTAAGAAAGAGTATTTCTGGAGTTAAAGATGTATGTTTCATAATGAAAAAGGAGTCAATGGATCAGGAAAGTCTAATAATCATATATGTCTATGTATATGCCTAACAACAGAGTTTCAAAATGCACAAAGCAAAAATTGACAGAATTAGAGGGAGAAACAGACAAATCCACAATCTTACTGGAAAACAGCACAACTCAGGTGGGGGGGAAATTTATCCATTGGGTTTTTAGCTGTACTCTTTGCATTATTTGTTTTTAATGGCTGTCCTGAGGATTAAAATACATATCCCTAACTTTTTCAGTACACCTAGATTAGGTATATAATACTTTACATAAAATGTAGATACCTTGTAATCAAACGGGTCCATTTTATGCTTTACTTGTCATATGTATAAGATTTACCTATGTTATAAATCTCAGAGACAATATTATAATTGTTGCTTTAAATAATCGTATATATTTAGAAGAAATTAAGAGCAAAACCAGCCTTTTATATTTACTCAGATATTTACCATTTCCCTTCCAATATTCCAGGCTTCCATCTGGTATTACTTCCCTTCAGTCTGAAATGTTTCCTCTGTGTAGGTCTGATGACAATACATTTTTTATCTGAAAATACCTTTCTTTTGCCTTCATTCTTAAAGGATATAGAATTCTGAATTGACATGGTTATGTATCTCAGCACTTTAAAATGTTGCTACACTCTTAACTGGCTTCCATTGCTTTTGATGATAAACTGAGCAGTTTTCAAAACACTGTTACGCTGTTCAAAACACTGTTACCCAAATGCTGTTTCAAAACATATGTTATTTTTCTCTAGTTGTTTATAAGATTTTTCTCATGAAGTCTGTTTTCAAGCATTTTCATTATAATGTACCTAGGCATAGTTTTGTTTTTATTTATTTTGGTTTGGATTCACTGAACTTTTAAAATCTGAAAATGTGTTTCTTTTACAAAATTTGGGAAACATTTGGCCCTTGTTACTTAAACAATTTTTTTCTCTTTTCTTTTGGGATTCTATTGACACTGACATTTTGGTAGTATTCCACCCATCTTTGAAGTTCTATTTTTATTTCAAAGTTTTTTCTCTCTTTTCTTGAAATTGGATAGTTTCTATTGATCTGTCTTCAACTTCACTGCCTTTTTCTTTTGTTACCTTCATTATGTCGTTAAGCCCATCCAGTGAAATTTTTATTTAAGATATTGTGTTTTTCCATTTTAGAATTTCCATGTGGTTCTCTTTTTATATTTCTTATTAATCTTCTGAAATTTTTTTCCATTTTTTCATTCACTATAAGCACCTTTTCCACTCTGTCATTAAGCATATTAAAAAGCTGCAGTAAGTTTTTTGTCCACTAATTCCAACATCCAGGTCATCTCCTGGTTGGTTTCTGTTGATTGCCTTTTTTTCTTGGAAACAGGTCACATTTCCCTGGTTCATCATATGTTGAATAATTTTGGCTTGTTTCCTGGACATTGTGAATGTTTTGCTTACAAGATGTTGGATTTTCGTATATTCCTACAAAGAGTGTTAATTCTTTTGTTTTAAGAGATAATAAGCTGAATGGACTCACAATGAAAATTCTGAAAACTGGCCATTCAAGTTCTTTTACCCATAGCTAGGCTGCTTGGTCCTTATCTCTTGTATTCATGATTCCATCAGCCAGAGACTTGAGCAGAATTTGTGCACAGAATTTATGGCTCTCTGGCTTTCTCCTTTCTGGTGTTCTTCCCTCAATTTCCAGTGGCTGACGGTTGCCCTGAATTTTGGTCCTGGTTTTTCAGGCCAGGAAGACTGGGGATCATGGATTACTTTCTTGAGTCTACATCTAATTTTCTATTGCTGCATAAGAAATTAACCTAGACTTAGGAGTTTAGACACACTTGTTTGTTATCTCACAGATTCTTTTGGTCAGCAGTCTAAGCACAGCTTCGTTGGGTCCTCTGTTCAGGGTTTAACAAGGTGTCATCAGGCTGTATTCCCACCTGGAATATCTACTTTCAAGCTCATTGAGGTTGTTGGACAAGTTCCTTCCCTTGCAGCTGTATGCCTGAGGACCTGGCCACTTACTATGGACTAGGGGCCATCTTTAGGTCCTAGAGGCCACCTACACTTCCCTGTCATGTGGTTCCCTTCAAAGGCAGTTCATGTGTGTTTGCTTCTTTGAGGTCAGCAGAGGAATCTCCCCATTCTGCTAAGACGGAATCTTATATAACAAAATGTATCCAAGGGAGAGACATTCCATCATCTTTACCATATAATGTAACCTAGTCAAGAAAGTGATAGCCCACCACCTTTGCCATATACTCTATAGGTCAGAAGCATGTTGTAGGTTCCAGTGAACCCAAGGAGAGGGGTTCATCCAAGGATGTGAATCTCTGGGAAACATGTTAGGATATGTTGGTCACCAGGGCCAAAAGTATATTTTACAGTCTTATAATCTGGGCCCTTGAAGGTAACATAACTTCTTCAAAGTTGCAAAGGTCAGTGCTGGTAGAGCCTCACATTCAAGTCCAGGCAAAGCCTACATGCTCCTGGCATGCTGCATACATCAAACAAGCAAACCTATGCTCTACATTGTGGGAGCAGTCTGGATTCAGCTCAGAGAGGCATCAATAAAAGAAATATGCCACCTGCAAATCAATGCTCTCCAGTCTTTCTGGAGTCATGTGAAATCTCAGCTATATCTGCGACTCAGAACTCTCAAACACAAAATTAGTTTCCTAAGTCCCAGAGTTGCTGAAAGTGTTTTATTTCCTCTTCTATAATTAAAGTCACCAGAGATTACATTACCAGAATGTCCAACAGATGACACAATTTGATTCAGAGAAACCAAAATGTTAAAATACACCTATCAGAGTTATAGGAACATTATCTGGCAAAGACTGATTCTCTTAGTTTTGTTATACATTAAGTGTCTCTGGTGATTTTAGTACCTCTCTTAAATTACCATGGTATTCAGGCTCTGTAGTCTTGGATCTGTTGTAATCCTAATGATATGTATGGTAACACATTTCTAATAGTTTATATCAAGAAGTAGCTCAATACCAATGGAAATATTAGTTTCATAAATAACAGTTGTGAAAGCATCAACCTGAGAACCATGAGAACCAAGGTCTTTTGGAGAAACTGAAACTCACCAGCTGGCTGGCATGGGCAAGTCTATTAACCGTGGGCCTTTGTTCATAAAGTAAAAGGGGGAGAGAGCTAAGCTGTGTTCTTGATCTGAAAGGTCCTTTCACCTCTAAAATTAGAAACTGCACCTTAAGCCTCGCTATGTTAATATGGAAACTGGGAATTAAGAAAATTTTCTAAGGGAAAAATTAAGATTTTGTAGCACCAATAGAGGTCAACTGTCTGTTGAACTAAAGTCTTTGCAGTAAACCCCATGTGACCCCCACATAAACAGGGGTAATGGCAACAGTCAGATTTTATTTAGATGTTTCCCAAAGGTTGTTCACTTGAAATGAATATTCATCCATATAGGGCTTTATATACTTGAAAATCCTTGCTGATCTTGTAAGTACTCTTACAAGTCCTATGAATATATTAGCCTTTCAAAACAGCCTTGGTTACGCAGACAGGCACAGGAGTTATTCTTATTTTATTTCTCAGGAAACATAAATCAGAAAGGTTGATTGGCAACTCCTTCTGAGATCCTGGTCCAAAGCTGTACAGACAGCAAGTGGATGAGAAAGGCCACATGATCTCTAAATGTCTGGATCTCACTTAAGTACAAGTTGTTGCTGTTTCACTGCTTGCTGTCTCTGCAAAGCCATGCTACATGCTTTCAGATTTCCTGCTGGAGTCCTGTTTTGGTGGCGTTAAGATATGAGAGGAAGTAAACACTGTAAATAAGTACAGTCATATAAAAAAGAAAGAGAAAACCACAGAGCCCTTTATAACGCCAGCCTGAGCAGATCAGAGGGACAAGACAGTGTTGTCAAAATGGTGTGACGGGGCTTCCCTGGTGGCGCAGTGGTTGGGAGTCCGCCTGCCGATGCAGGGGGCGTGGGTTCGTGCCCCGGTCCGGGAAGATCCCACGTGCCGCGGAGCGGCTGGGCCCGTGGGCCATGGCCGCTGAGCCTGCGCGTCCCGAGCCTGTGCTCCACAATGGAAGAGGCCACAACAGTGAGAGGCCCACGTACCGCAAAAAAAAAAAAAAAAAAAAAAAAAAAAAAAAAAAAAAATGGTGTGACATGTAGGAGAGAGAAAGTGCATGAGGGGAAAAGGAAAGACTAAAACCCAAGTTATTTCGCTGTCAAATAAATCTACCCACTAAAAATGTTTACGGCATCAGTGAACTTTCTTAGGGTCATTAAAAATATTTGACCCAAAAATATGCTACAAGTAAGGCATTTGGGGAAAGTATATTTTCCTTATTTAAGTAAAAATATTTCACTTAAGATTTTATGTTTTGAAGGAAATGGTGAATCACTTATTCATCAATAAGTGGCGAATCATTATTTTTATTTGCAGTAAAATACACACAACATAAAACTTACCATCTTCACCATTTTTAAGTCTACACTTCAGTAGTAAGTGCATTCAGATAGTTTTACAATCTCTGGAAATCTGTGTATCTTGCAAAATTGAACCTCTACACCCCTTCAACAACTCTCCTCCCCCCTCCCCCCAGTTGCCGACGGTTCTAGGTATTTTTGCCCCAGGAATCTTTGCCACAAGCAGTTTGGCTGCACAACGAATTGACCATAAGACAATTTTGCCATGAAAGATAAAATAACAAAATAAAATAAGAATCTAGATTAAAAAAATAAAATTAACAAAGACATAATGCAACATGAACATGAATAGCAAAATTTTAAAAAGATTTTATTGTGAAAATGAAAATAAAAAAATATTGGAATACATTTAAAATATGTGTAGATTCATGGTTATAGTTATATTCAGGCACGTCTCCGAGAAAGTAATGATACCTCCTTTCTCAAAGTTGATCATTAAGGATTCAGGATTTAATATTGGACATAAGCTATTCACAATATAAAAAAATGTGCTCTAAATCTCTTCTTATTTCCCTGGAAATAAAGTGAACAGACGAGGGATGCTGCTATTTCTCGTCAATATATGTAATGTACATACCTGGTAGCCCATATCCAGGCTACATTTAAAATGTTCCATCACAAGCTCAGTCCTTATATTTCACCAAATAATCTAAGCCAGATTCTGTGCCAAATACCAAAATTCTGTCTGCATCATGTTCTCCACTAACAAATAGCAAAAAATTTTCACCATTTTCAAGAACTTTATACTCATCAGGAATCACGTAACCATTTCTTTTTGGGGGGACAGGACGAGTTTGATTCTTCTTTCCCCTCCAACTTCTAATATTGCGTGATAAATCCGATAAAGATGGCAAGAGGGAACAAGATGTTGTGCCTAAATTAGCCAAAGGATCGATCGATCATGAATGCTCTTGAAGACTGTTGTGAATTACAGGCGTTTAAATTTTTATGGCAAAACTGCCTTATGGCCGATTTATTGTGCAAGCGAAACCGCTTGGTACAAAGATGTTTGTGGCGAAGTTACCAACAGGGCTTCTGCAACCACCATTCTGCTCTCTGTCTCTGTGAATCTGACTACCCAATGTACTCATGGAGGTGGAATCAGACAGTGTTTGTCTTTTCGTTACGGGCATAATGTCCTTCCCTTACAAGCATAAGGTTCATCCATGTTATAGCATGTGTCAGAATTTCCTTCCTTTTTAAGGCTGTTAATATTCCAGGATGTGTAGAGACCACATTTTGTTGTCCATTTATCCCCTGACAGACATTTGGTCTGCTTCAGCCTTTGTAAATAATACTGCCACTAACATGGATATGTAAATATCTCGAGACTCTGCTGTCAGTTCTGTTGGTTATACACCCAGAAGTGGAACTGCTAGATCATGCGGTAATTCTATTTTTAACTTTTTGAAAAACTGCCATACTGTTCTCCATAGTGGCTGTACCATTTTACATCCCCACCAACAGTGCACAGAACTTCCAATTTCTCACATCCTTGACCACGTTTGTTATTTTCTGGGTTTTCTTGTTATTGTTGTTGTCCTTTTGAGAAGGACTCACCCTAACGGGTGTGAGGTGGTGTCTCATTTTGGTTTTGATTTGCATTTCCCTAATGTTAAGTGATGTTGAACATCTTTTCATGTGCTAACTGGCTCTTTGTGTATTTTCTTTAGAGAAATCACTATTCAAGTCCTTTGCCCTTTTTTAATCAGGTTGTTTATTTTTTGCTGTTGAGTTATAGGAGTTCTTTATATATACCGGATATGAACCCTTTATCAGATATATGATTTGCAAGTATTTTCTCCCATTTTATATGTTGTCTTTTACTCCGTTGGTTGTGTCTTTTGAGGCACAGAAGTAAAAGCTTCATGGAGACTGAAACTGTGAACTTGGCTGGGCAGTAAATCAAATGTTTCTAAACATGAAGGTCAATTAACCACAGTGAACCCAGATCAGGCGAGGCTGAGGTGGGGATGGAGGTTCAAGACAAGATGGGGCTTGGGTAGAAGGTCTAAACTGGTCCAGGGTTCTGAAGGCTGAATGATGCCTCAAAGAAAGGAATTAGGGTCTTTTCCATTTTAAATTTGAAATATTGATTTCTATTCTAAAACCCACTTTTCTGATTGTTGATTACCAAAGTGATTGGAAAGAATCATGAAAATGCTTGGATAGAAAGAAGCAAAATGTAAAGGTAGGAAAAATAATGAAGTCACAATTTTAGCAAATTCCCTTTATAATGAGAAACATATGAACTGTTGACATGATTGATAGGCAAAAACAAAGTGACGAAAGGACAAAGAATGAGGTAAGAACGGCATATTTAAACAGGGGATATTTAAACCGTGTGACTCTGTAACACAAAGCCCAGCTTTTAATTTCCTGTGTCACTCAAATGTCAACGTGTAGAATAGCCAGCTCACTTTTCATTTTGATTTTTATCAAAGACGCCTCCCTAAAACGTCACACTCTAACGACAGCTAAAAATACGCAAGAATCGAATCTTCTTCCAACAAACACTGGCTTCTTTAGCTGGAAGTGTCAGGGAGGAAACGATCCAGAACAAAAGGTAGGCACGAAACAGCAAAAATAGCTCCTGGTTCCTTTCTCTGCAAACTCTCGTCATTGGAGGACCTGCCATCTCCACCCAAGGAAGTTCCTTGGCCGCACGACTGTTTTCACAGCCTCTGTGATGAACCCCACAGTCTCACAGGGATGTTTGTTTTGGCGAAGGAGCTGGACGTCCTCTAAACACACTGCAGCCCTCATCTTCTTTGCTGCTTCCAGGGGAAAAGGAAACATCCCGACACCAGAGGGGACATCCTCAGCCTTTCCACTTCCCCCAACACTTTTTAATGTTTTTTATTGTGGTAAAATTCACAGAATATAAAACATACTATTTTAACCCTATTTAACTGTACAGTTCAGTGGCACTAAGTACATTCACTGTTGTACAACTCTCACCATCATCCCTCTCCTGAATTTTTCACCTTCCTAAACTGAAACTCTGTCCCCATACGTGATGGAATATTACCCCCAACATTTTTAAAAAGATCGTTCTGTACCATCATACATTTTGTGTTTGCTTTCCCATATTTTAGGATATAAACAAAACCTATACTTGGCTGTTTATTACAAAAACAATTAGTGTAAATCCATTATTTAGTTTTGCCGTAGTCTGTTCACGCACTGAACAGGCAGATATACTTTATATTCGGAACATTTAAAGGCTAAGCGAACATTATTTTTTAAAATATAAACTCAAAGGCAGTTTGGCTAGGTCCAAAAGAACTTTACACAGCACCATTCGTTTTATGCCTCATTCCTGTCAAGACCTTTGAAGTCCCATAACATATTTTATGAGCAGATAAACAGACTTTTGTTAATTGCGGGGAACCAGCAAATAGAGGAGGCATCTCAAAAAATCAGCAGATATCCACCTTTGAGCAGTATTGGTTGATCTATTTTCAGGGTTTGGCCATGGTTTCAGTAAAGGCTTCACACATCATCTCTTTTACTATGAGTTTAATATGGGTTTCAGACTTATATATAGGTCAGGTTTATATACTTCTGGCCCTGGTGGGTCAGGTGAAATTAACCCCGTTGATCCAGCAGTATCTACCCAGGGAACAGGATTACACAAGGACAGGAGCCCAGCCTTTCCCATCAGTCACTTGCCAGTTTGGCTTAATTTCCTTGCCAAAGGGCACGTATGGAGGTGAACTGATTCTATCCTGATTCTGCCAGATATTTCAACTGTAGCGTCACTTCCATGAGAAGCAGAGCGGGCCACTGAGAAAGGGTCCCGGGAGCTCCGAGCACTTGGAAAGTGCAGTACGCAATGGAGCATGATACATGCTCCCTTCAAGAAGATCTTTAGAATGGTTTTCATCATTGAGGTTTGGTTCTCCAACAGCAAACACGTGACTTCCCTGCCAATGATGAGTAAATAAGTGAGCTCTTGCGTTTCAAATGCTCCATCCATTTGAGAATCTCTGCATCAGAGATGACCACGTAGCACAGGAGAAAGATACCTCAGCACCTGCTGTCCCTCCCGCCCCCGCTACTCTGTACCGCAGAGCCTGCAGAGTGGGATTCCAGTCTGCACATTCCACTCCAGCACAGTGCCCCCTGACGGCCGCACAGTTCCCTCTGACCCCACTCGGTGCCCATGCAGGAGAACTCCCTGCAGGAGAGATGCCCGAGGGCCCTGGGATACACTCTGACCCCACTTCCCCTCGGTGAACCTTGGTGTCCTCGCTTGTCCAACGAAGATAAGAACAGCGCCGACTTCACGAGACGTTGTAAAGATGAAGTTAAATGAGATGATTACGTAAGGTGTGAGCATTGCAGCTGAAACACAAGCAGCACTGAACTGGTGTTGGTCTTTATAATTGTTTCATGTGACCTTGGGACCAGTTGGCTGAGGACGGGACCTCTCTGCCCAGGAGCCACAGAAAGGCTTTGTGCCGGTGAGCGGACCGCTGCATGTGGTCGGTATGGCGCCATGGCCTTTCACCCTCAGTTGGTTTAACATTCAACGCTCCTAGCCGGGCTGGACAATGTTTCTCCACTAGGACTTGACCCGTGATCCAACGTACCACGCACCAGGAAGGAAGTCAGAAGTGACGCCTTCACCCAGTCTAGCCGCTGGCCCCCGATCGGATCAATGCTGATCATTTTCCGGGGAAGGGGATCAGGTGGAATCGTGAAAAGCAACAGTGCACGTGGGAGCTTCCTGTGGGATCGGCTGCTGTTGCTGTATTGGACCCCATGCCACAATCTCCGCAGACAAGGGCCATTCTCTGGTATTTCGGAGGCACAGAATTTCTGCACCAAGTAAATATTAAGAGCTTTGAAAAGACTGTGTGTTATTTGTCCTTGAACTCCTTATGGCCAAGAAAATTGCTTTGCACATAAACAGAAACTCAGTATCCCTTCGCTATGGACTGAATTCTGTCTCCACAAAATCCGTATGTTGAAGTCCTAACCCTTAGGGCCTCGGAATGTGACTGTATTTGGAGATGGAGCCTTTAAAGAGGAGATCAAGTTAAAATGAGGCCATTGGGGTGGCCCTTAACCCAGTACGACTGGTGTCCTTATAGAAGAGGAAGAGACAGTGAGCACACACACACACACACACACACACACACACACACACACACACGGAGGGAAGGCCACGTGAGGACACAGCAGGAAGATGGCCATCTACAGGCCACGAGAGAGGCCTCAGGAGAACCGACCCTGCAGACACCTTGATCTCAGACTTGAGCCTCTGGGACTGTGAGAAACCGATGTCTGTGTTTAAGCCCCATGGTGGCGTTTTGTCAGGGCAGCCTTTTAACTTAGCTGGTCGGCAGGCACTATTCGAGGTAAAAATTCAGACTTTGGAGGCCACGAGGCTGTGCTCAGACAGTGCTTCAGCCTTTACTCTTTAACTGCTCTCACTGCCGTGACCTTGAGCAAGTCACTTGCGCTTCGTGGGCCCCGGGAGCCGTAAGAGGAGACCCTGTCCCCACAATGAGCGGGTGAGACAATGGAAGACCACGCAGCAGCGTCGCGTCACAAGATAACATCAGCAACACTAAATCTAACTGCCACGAGGTGTTTTGCCCACATACTCACTGCTCCCTCCCCTGACTCTGCCCCACAGAAAAATTCTTTCCTCTGTTCCACTAAACGAAACATTTCTAGAGTGTCCACTTGCTGCTTCCCATCCTGTCCTCTGGGGCCTCAGGATAGGGACTCATATCTGAATGGGGCTGTCATGTCCCAGTCAGCCTTTCCTTCTCTCAATATTCTAATATTTTAAACTATTCTAACTTCTGCTATTTTAAAAATAAGGGGTGGCAATTTCCAGACTCATCAATTCCCATAATGTTCTCCTCGGGGCACCTTTAGTTTTCGTCTCTTACGATGTGGCCCGGACACACGGCCTCCCAGGCGCAGGCCTAATCGGCACCAGCCCCTCCCTCTATCACATTGGGGCTGGTGGAGCTCAGGGTGCTGGAAACTCTGCACAGCCTCACCTGGGTGCCCATGCCACCCAAACACCAGCACCCTTCCCTCGGGCTTTCTGGCCCTGGAAACCTAGGGGCCCCGGGTCAGCCTTGGATTGCGGAAAAAGGAGGGGCAGAATGGGACCTGGGGACCCTCTTGTCCAGGACCGACAGCGCAGGGATCACAGGAGTGACTCATCTTGGGGCCACTAGAGCCCCAACTCAGCCCGAATGCCCCCCCACTGAAGACCTGCTCAGCCTACTGGTCACTCGGGGCCCTGACAGACCCTCCTGTCCACCTGCTTTCATCTACCTGAACCTCCAGCCGGATCACTCATTTGAGTCAATGATTAAAACAAGGCCCACCCTCCCTGGACTTGTGGCCCGAGAGCTCCGCCCAGACAGATGACTCATCCACCCCGATGGGAGACAAGGTTATGTAGTCTCACCCGAGTCTCCTGAAAATGCTCGCAGGGCGTCTGCTGCCTGCCAGGTACTGCGCGTGGAGCCTGGGGCCTAACGAGGAACACGGCACTGTCCCAGGCCGGGGAGTGGTCCAGTGCACAGCAATTCCAAGCTGTATGCTGAGACTGTGGCACTGAGACCGTGCTATGGGCCTGTCTGAACTCTGTCACCAGTGCTCCCTCTACCTAGTGGCACATAACCGACCTCTGCTGAGGATTTCTCGGGGAAGAGCTGAGAGCAAGGGTTGTCCTACAAGGACACTGAACCGGAAAATCACGCACGCTGCAAAACGCATTCCGTGTCACAATGTCTTGGACCAGCTCCTCCTCCAACGGACAGGGAGAGAGCCACACAGAGCGCAATGCATTGCACCCAGCAAATCAGGGAGATTTTGCACTCTGCTAATGGGGTGGATGCAGTGGGGAAAAGCGCGATTACTTCTGGTGGGAAGTCACTTGTTGCATCCTGCCTGGGACCAAAAATCCAGAGCGAGGCCCTGCTGTGGGAAGAGTGCCAGGCACATCTTGGCTGGGGTAAGGCTTTTCAAAAGCAAGACAACACACAGAAAAAGCCAAAAGGTCTGCCGGCGTGAGATGCTGGGATGGAGGCCTCCCTTCCTGCCCATCCACGCAGGGGGCAAGGGTGGGCGGGGGCTGGAGCACGCGGACCGAGGGGGCTTACGGGCTGGGCCCTGGGGTGCCAGGGGAGGGACCCGGGTCCGCTCAGCTCCTCTGCGGAAGCCGTGTTGTTAGGTGCTGACCTCCAGCCGGACACAAAACGTACTACCTGCCCTGCCCTTGACCTTCACCAGAGGGATGGGCACTGCAAAACGGAAAGGAAACAGCCCTCCCGGGGATCTGCGGACGGCCGCTTAAGGGTGCGGTCAAGTTCGCTGGGGGATGGGGGGACTTCTGCCACATCTCAGAGGAAGTCCCCACCGCTGGCCCCGGTGTGCGGTGGGGGGTCTATCCCAGTTCCAGGACCAGCCCCTGGAGACAGAGGGCCCCTCCTTCACGCTGACACCCTCTTCCTCTCCCAGCTCTGGTTCATCTCTTACAAACTCAGCGGCAGAGGGAAAGCGTCTGCAGGTGAAGGAGGGCCAGGCCCTCCTCTGGTTATGGGGGCAACCCGCAGGGGGGACGCCCAGCGGTGCCACAGGAGGCGGAGGGGGGCTGAGTCAGCTCCACCATTCTGGGCTGCGTGGCCGCCAAGTTTCCTCCATTCACCTGAAGAAGGGCCTTCATAGTCAGCAAACCTGCCAGGACCGCTGTGAGGGTGAAATCCGACCATTTATGGGGAAGTGTACTTTCCAAATATTGAAAACAGTGGCACACACACGTATACGTTATCATTCTGAAGAAACAAGGTTGAGAGGCTTTGGAAGACCAAACGGACTGAAGGGAATTTCACAGTATATACGGATCAAAAGGGAGAAAAACCTGAGTTGCAGAAAAAGACTGAACAAGAAGAGGAGAGAGAAGGGGGAAGAGATGGAGGGTGGGGGTAACGGAGAGAAGAAACCGAGAGCTTTGCTGTGCCGGCGATGCATCCGCACCCTCTCGGTGTGTCTCTGCACCCACAGAACAGATGAGCAGGGGGTGCACCGGGGGGCGGGCCCAGCGTCGGCCACACCCCTGCCGGCCCCGCCCCGCCCCTCCCCGTCAGCCCGCTGCTCTCCAGGCTCCTTTGGGCAGTGATGTCCGTGCCACGTGCCGCGTTCTGCCCTTCCTCCGATGGACGCGGAAGCAGCGACGGACCCTTCTCATCTCAGAGGGCCGCCCATTCCTCAAGGACCCCTCGCAGCAGCTGCTCTGGTCTCACACCGCCCACCTGCCGCCCGCCCGCCACGGTCCCTGCAACTGCTTCCGCCCACAGCACGGGGTCATTTCCAGCTCTGCAACTACTCTTAGCTCCTGTCCCTCAGGGATGAGCGAATCCTGCAGGCAGGGTCCAGAGGAGCTGCCCTCTACATTGGCTCTGGAGCAAAGCAATTCTTTAGCTATTTCCACATAAATTCTGAAACCGGTGTCTTCACTTCGACAGGAGCCATTAATAGGTGCTTGACACAGGGATGACGCACATATGAACGGATTGAACATAAACGTTTACTGATGGAACGGCTTGGCGGGAGACACTGGGGAGAGGTTAGTGAATAAAGAAGCCAAACCTCCTTCCCCCGGCGGATGGGTTAGCAGCTATGAGAAAAACGGAACGGGGGAAGGTACGCAGAGACTGACAGAGGGCAGAGGGTCTCGGAAGGGACACGAAGCAGGGTCGGGGCAGGGAGCACGGGAGGGCCTGTGGAGAGGGCTGAGAGCACAGGCAGCGGCTGGCCCAGAGCGCGGGGGCCCAGGGGGAGGTGAAGCCCCCGAGGCTTCAAGAAAAGACAGGATCCTCCTTCTGTTGTGTCGAGTATGGAATAAAGAGGAGGCCGAGGGGGAGGGACAGGAGCAGATGCAGGGACCAGTGAGGAGTTATGTCCTGGGACTGCACCAGGGCCCCGGGGTGGGTTGGGGGGCGGTAGGGCTCGGTGGGAGGACCTGGATGTGCATCAAGATTCCCTGACAGGTGGGATGTAACGTGTGAGAGAGAGAGCGCCCTGTGCATCCGAGACCGTGTCCCCTTCATCCCTCACATGGGGCGGGGTCCGGGGGGGCCTCGTCTGATGCACAAGGCGAATTGCAGGACCACTCCTCTCTGCCGAGCCCCGTCCAGCCCAGCTCCCCCCTGCTCAGCCCGGCACTGCAGGAAGCCGACATGCCAGCCGTAGCCAAAAGTCTTTCATTATTATGAAAAATAAATTCTAAAAAGTCTCCAAGCATCAACCACCTTTCCAGAAACAAAAGAACCACCACCAAGAGGTGTGTGATAGGAAACGGAGTGGACCTCACCCCAGGAGGCCCAGGGGTGACAAGCCATGACTACAAAGTCAGAATCACTTCGACCCCAGCATCTTCTGGACGTTCGTTCCAATAAGCAAAAAATATCAGTCCTAACGGGAGAGGAGACAGGATCTGGTCCCGCTGGCCGCGTGGCCTGATCGCCCCCGGTCCACGGTCCTGCTCCCTGCAGATTCCCTGGAACCGGGGCCACCAGGGCTTCCTTCCGCTCTGGCCCGGGTCTCGTGATGATCCAGAAAATGGAACTTGCAAGTAGTAGTGCTTTCCACTAAATTCCCAACATTCCCCAATTATCCTACTTATTTACACAGTAGGAGATACCGTGTTCTTATGTGTACATTGTACCGCGATATTACAGTAATGACTATCAATTCGTGTTTCCAAATGCAGGGCCTTGCATATAGCAGCTCTTCAAAACTACCTGTTGACTACACAAGCATATATTTCATAGAAAGTTCCATTTTGGCTTATACTAATAACGGATCATAACACGCCTCCGTCATCTCTCATTATAATAGCCAACATCACGAGCTATTTTCGTCTCAATGCAATAAACTGGAGATAATGTACAAACGCACTGTCATGTTGGAATTATCTGGAGCTGAACGTAACGAACACAAAAATTCAAATAAAATAGGACAAAAGAACGCCTCAATAACTAATATCTTTTTTGAATTACTTCTACTTACAATAAAAAAAGATGCACAGCTGTAACTGCCACTAAAGCAGGTGTATAACAACTGGATATTGACTGAACAGATGAATGGCTAGCTGTTTATTCCATATCTGTGGATGATGGCAGCTAAAATTAGACACAGCATTGTCTAGCAGACTTCCACAAGTTACTTTTAATCAATGGACAGAGATAAAGAGTGAAGTAAGCTGCTCGTTAACCTGACAGGGGTCGTACAAATGCGATGTCGGCCGATGCGGTTCACGGGATTTTCCGTCTTTAATGGGTGAATTGAGTCCCCTGAGGAAGGATGACTTGACGGTATTCTAGTCTCTTCGTCTCAAACAGGGGTTCCAAAGGGATGACCCACTGCTTTCTCCTCCACAATCCTCCGAAGGTGTGGACTAGTGAGTAGGCTCTTTGAGCTTTGTGCCCAGAGGGGAAAATGCCACCAAGATAAGCAGGCATCCTTGAAGAGAATAAGCCTGCTCCAGGGGCTTGGCAACTTTTCATTATACATTTGGTGTTTCTAGCAATAAAGAGTTTGATCTTTAAATACAATCTTCCACTTGGTTAATGCAGGACCCTGGCCGGACCCCCTGCACCCTGGCCCCTCCACTTCCCAAGGGCCCTGGGGCCAGCTCTCACCTCCATTCCACAGTACAGTCTGCACACCTAAGAAAACAAGTCTCAGAAGTGGAGCAACTTGCCAAGATCATGTTCCCAGGAATGACAGAGCTGCTGGCATCTGAATCCAGGAAGCGGCTCCAGGGGCCTTGCTCTGACCTCTACCCCGTGTACCTGGGGAGGCTGCTTTGATCGTTCCCATTTCGTAGAGGAGGAAACTGAGGACCACCAAGTGAGTGGAGGGCTGTCCACCCGGGCACCTGTGTCCTCTGCCCCTATTCATGATCTGAATTCTGACCCATGCTGATCCAAGAGCAGCCCCAGGGGGAGAGATGTGTGCAAATGACAGGAAGGCAAGTCTCCTTGGGGTCCGTTGCTAAGACTTGTTGTATAAAGGGGGCTCTGACACAAACACAGATGCAGCAAGCCCTTGTGCAGGGCTAAGGACAAGGCAAGGGGTCATCTCAGCATGGAGCAAGGTGGGGAGAGGACAGTGTGGCCCCTCCAAGATGAAAGAGGGAGAAAGATCCCGTCTGGAACAGGCAATTCCTCTGTCCTTTTTCCCAGGTCCCAGTGAGAAGAAGTGGGACCTACTCATTTATCGTAATATATAGCTTTAGGCCTCAGCTAACGGTGCATGATGGTGGTAAC
Organism: Delphinapterus leucas; assembly: GCF_059928025.1. NCBI lineage: Eukaryota > Metazoa > Chordata > Mammalia > Artiodactyla > Monodontidae > Delphinapterus > Delphinapterus leucas. The sequence goes on along the minus strand of NC_143137.1, from coordinate 103,113,751 downwards.
TTTTCTGCCAAAGAATCTCTCCAGATCTGTTAAAAATATTCATACGAAGTAGACCTGCTGCTCTCACATCTGATTAGTCCAAATTCTGGGTGGGCAGATGGGGCAGGCAGAGGTCTGTGGGGTGGTGGTTCTCAAAGTGGGGTTTGCCTGGGAACTTGCCGAACCCCGAGTTCTCAGGCCTGGCCCCAGACCTACGGAATCAGAAACCCTCAGTGTGGAACCAAGGTAAGTGTGTTTTCACAAGCCCTTTGGGGGGATTCTGACGCTCACTCAAGCTTGAAAAATACTGACTCAGCACATGTGCCCTAATGTATAGATCATCCCTGTCTGAACGTTCCACGTAATTAAAACTTCATTCAAGGCGCTGGGACGAGAGGTGAAGGTCTGAGGCAGAAAGCAGCTCCACCTTTTTCTGAAAATGGCACGTGGCTTCCCTTGTCTCACTGACCCCTCTGTCGAAGGGCTGGTACAAGGATGCCACCCGTTTCTCCCACTGGCTCAAACGCCTCTGGAAAAATCTTCTTGAAAAGTACTTTTAGAAATAATAAATACTCAAATCATGAGTATATAAGCAGGTTGCAAATTCTGAGACAAAGGTTACAGTTTTTAAAAGTTTCAGATGACCTGGAAGATGGCTGAAATTATTTTGCCTTTAAGACCTGAAAAAGTAAATAGAGTCTCCCCTCAGTCTCAGTGGGAGATGTTTCCAGGACCCCCTCAGATACCAAAATCCTCAGATGCTGAGGCCCATCTGTAAAATGGGGCAGTACTTGCACATAATCTACCCATGTTCTCCTGTGTACTTTAAATCATCTCTAGGTGACTTATAATACTTAATACAATGTAAATGCTATGTAGATAGTTGCCAGCAAACAGCAAATTCAAGTTTTGCTTTCTGAAATTTTCTGCAATTTTTTTTTTCTGACTCTTTTTGATCCATGATTGGTTGAATCTGAGGATGGGGAAACCCACAGATAGGAAGGGGCTACTGTACTGAATTTTTAATACCAGTTGATAAGAAAAAAGTCTTTTAAAAGAAGAAAATCTAAGCATTCCCATTTTCCTATAAACTAGTCATGGCCTTGAAAATAATCCTTTCCTCCTGATTCAGGATATTCGTGTTAGTAACAGTTGCATATAAATAAGGCTTTCCAAACAAACATCTTATCTTTATATGGGAGGAAGTTCAGGAAGAAGGAATTGACGTTCTTCCCCAACGACGACAATACATTTTTGGGTTCCTTTCCCAGAAATTAGTAAATAACAAAATACCTTTCATTTAGAAAGGAAAAAAAAAAACCCACGGTCATAGCAAATGCTTAAATCTAATCCATATGCCATTCATATTCTTAAAAAAGGAGATGGCTGCTGCGAGTCAATTTCTCCACGCATTCTGTGCCAAATAAAACGGATTTCAGTAAAGAAGCTTTTATTGCCTCAGAGGGAGCTCTATTCATTCTGCAGTGTATACAGTACTATTTATTTTTCATTCAGAGTTCCCAATTCTCTACTTAATATACATTTTCCCACTCAAGCCGACTTTATCCACTCTGGAAAAGCACATAAAAATCTGAGAAACATAACTTCTCTGGATAGAAGGAATTTTTAAAGTACTGCTGCAGCACAGCAAAGGACACCATAAACAAAATGAGAAGACAACCTATGAACTGGGAGAAAACATTTGCAAATGGTGCGACTGACAAGGGCTTAATTTCTAAAATATACAAACAGCTCCTACAATTCAACACCAAAAAACAAACAACCCAATCGAAAAATGGGCAGAAGACCTAAATAGACATTTCTCCAAAGAAGACATACAGATGGCCAATAGGCACATGAAAAGATGCTCAATATCTCTAATTATCAGAGAAATGCAAATCAAAACTACAATGAGCTATCACCTCACACTGGTCAGAATGGCCATCATTAAAAAGTCTACAAACAATAAATGCTGGAGAAGGTGTAGAGAAAAGGCGGGGAACCCTCCTGCACTGTTGGTGGGAATGTAAATTGGTGCAGCTACCATATGATCCGGCAATCCCACTTTGGGACATATGTCCGGAGAAAAACAAGCTTCGGAAGGATACATGCACCCCAATGTTCATTGCAGCACTGTTTAGAATAGCCGAGACATGGAAGCAACCTAAATGTCCATCGACAGATGAACACATAAGGATGTGGTACATACATACAATGGAATACTACTCAGCTATAAAAAAGAATGAAATAATGCCATTTGCAGCAACATGGATGGACCTAGAGATGGTCATACTAAGCAAAGTAAGTCAGAAAGAGAAAGACAAGTACCATATGATATCACTTACACGTGGAATCTAAAATAGGACACAAATGAACTTATCTACAAAATAAAACCAGATTTACAGACATAGAGAACAGGCCTGTGGCTGCCAAGGGGGTGGGGGGTCAGGAAGGGATCGATGGGGAGTTTGGGACGAGCCGACGCAAACTATTATACACAGAATGGATATACGACAAGGGCCTACTGTAGAGCACAGAGAACTATAGTCAATATCCTGTGATAAACCATAATGGAAATGAATATGAAAAAGAATATATATATATATATATATATATATATATATATAAAACGGAATCATTGCTATACAGCAGAAATTAAACACCACATTGTAAATCAGCTATACTCCAATAAAATTTTTAAAAATACCGATGCAGTGTAGCATCTACATTCTATAACATTAGGCAAATGTAATTCTTTTGAAATAAAGCTTAAATTATACTGATATTGGAACTCACACTTTTCACCACTAAAGAAGTACCCCTCCCCATCAAAAGCAACAAGACACCCCCAGAGGTAGGTGGTTGAAAATTGCTAAATGCTGTAAGAGTGCTCTGCGTCACGAGAAAGTTCAAAATCTAACTCCCCACAAAATAAGGGGTGAAACGCACTGCAGACCCCCATGGGAAGCAGCTCTGTGTTCATGAGTCTGCGCTGCTTAGTTGGGCATGTGTACAGCAAAACAATGCCAGTTTGGTTTGTGCCTACATTTCTTTTATCAAAAGACAGTGAAAATATGATGGAAAACTCAAAATAAATTAGTACTCTTAGAAACTGTTTAAGAAACATAAAAATCAAAAGTTTTCTTGTAAACTGCGTTGCATTACAGGCTTTTCAGACGGACTGCGATGACTGTGTATGGAAAGACCGTTAGATGGGAACAGGGGTGTCTCTAGACCAGGGATAAAGAACAGCCCTGGAGGGACTGAGAAAGGTGACCGATGAACAGACAGATACACGGCCAGACGGATACACGGCCAGACAGATGACCAGGCCGGAAAGGAAAGGAAGTGAGGTGTCGTGACACTGCCACGGAGCCACTAACGTGACTGCTAACCACGATACAGGGGCCAAGTCTCCCGTCTGAAAGGTACAGACGTGGTTTCTAAGTTATCTTAAGGAAAGTCAGTTTATGAATAAGCACGAAAGGGCCGGGCCTCAAGCCCAGCAGGGTGTGATGCTATGGACCCCATGAAGCAGACACGGGCCAGCCAAGCAACACCACAGCAGGATAAAAGTGTCAGAAGAGTCAGCTCCTACCGGAGGAGAGCTGGGCTTAAAGGGGCTCCACATAGATGTTCCTATTTGTGGGGTGGTATCTGCCCAGGAGGCTACCAGGCAAGTCGCCGGGAACCATCTCAGCTCAGTGAGGAACAGTGGGTCCTTCTCCTTACACTGCAGGCTGACCCGCATCTCAGGGTCTCTGAGGAGCACTCCTGTTGCTGCCCAGGAGAGCCTGGCTTCTAAAAGCACCCAGAGCACACCGTCCGTCCTGGCCACCCTTGGGTGTCATCCCTGTCACATCCCACCCAAATAATTTTTTTCAGTGTCACATTTTAAGCCAGAAAAAATGTCAAAGAGTGTCCTGGCCTCTGGAAAATGAGGGCCTGGTATGTCAAATAGTGTTTCAAGGCCAATCATCAGGCAGATGAAGGAAGACGCCCAGAGTAAGGGGCCAGCCGCTAGGGACGCTGGCTCTGCCTGGTCACCACGGGACAGTCACGTGCAAAGCCATTCCTCTGCTCTGAAGGCTCCCCAGATACAAGGCCTCCCTAAATAGATGTTATGTCACATAGAAACCAACTTCACGTGCAAACACCTTCTCAGCTGTCCCGTGAACGCGGTTTATTGGGGCACCTATATTGTATTACGTGTCATCCCCATCTTATGCACACTCCAGATTTCTTACAGTGCCTGCAATTTTCTCATTAAGCAATGGTGCCCCACATTTCAAAGCTAAAGATAAAATAAACGTTAATCAACAAGCCTAAGCCTTTAAGGGCTGAAGGCACAAAAATAGTTTCCGATCTTCCCTAAGTGAAGCGATGCGGCATCTCACCTTGACTTCTGAATAAAGCATAACTTTTCACCCTGAGCCATCTCGTTGCTAAAGCCACAAGCTTGAAGGATGACAGGGCGCACAGACACCTTCCAGAGAATTCATGGGTTCATTTAGCAGGGGCCCTGGTCCTGAGCGGCGCCCTCTCCCTACCTTTTCTGACGTCTTGTCTTGCACGGGTGGTCCCGCGCAGGGCAGGGACGGAGGGGGAGGCGCTCGGCGCTTCTTCAGGTCTGACTTGACCGACACCCCTGAGATGCTGCCAAGGGAGAGCGATGGACCCAGTGTAGTGGAACGGGGATTCACGGACGGGGAGTTTGGGGTCGTCAAGCAGCCCTGTCGGGGGAAGAGGCAAACATAAAACCTCATCACTCTGAGGTGCTTCTCGGCATACGAATGCTCAGACACCAAAGCCGAGCGCCCACCACCCACCTGAACTTCTCCCATCCTCATTTCCACGGACAGCTTGAATGGCTGGAGCAAAACTCTTATTTTCACTCTCCTGGGAAAATGATCACAGACCCCATGGCAGGACACACCTCCTGGTGTGAGGTTTATTTCCCTAATCATGAAGGAAACAGCAGACTTTTGAAACCTCTAAGAGGAATTCTTACCAGCTAGAATCATGCAAGGTTCTCAACCCACCTGCAGTGGTGAATTAACCTCCTTAAATTTTTAACCTGTCATCAGAGTGAGCACTTAGATGCTGAAAAGAGGAAGGAACCGATCAAGAGGTATATTTCTGCTGGAGAAGAAGCCCGTCTTTGCCATTTCGAGAAGTATTTCACCCGCTGCCAGGGAGGGGCTTAGGTTTCTTCTAACTGTGAGAAGTTTCAAACAAGTGGCCGGGTAGTATAAACAGCCTGCTGTGAAGACTTGACGTGACCACCGAATGCAGTACTTCATGACTGATCCCTAATCAACTGAAAATAAATTCAGCCTAACACACTAATTAATTGTTCCCAAGGAGCAAGGTCTATATCCAGGGAGCAGACTAAAGGCACATAGATATTTTTCCAGTTTTTCCTCCTAGGTCCTGCTGAATAGAATCACATGAGTGCTAGTTGCAGGAAGGGCATTTAGAGAATAGCCGTCTAATTCCAAATTAAAACTGAAACGGTGCCCACCCCTTGCCCTGCTGTGCCCTCTGTCCTGCCCCATCCCTCCCCAGCACTGGAGTCCCAGCCCGGTGTAGTCCACACCGATGCCAGTGCAGTGTAGTGGTCAGCCCACAGTTGAGGGGGACACACTGCCTGGACTCAATTCCCGGCTTTGCCGCTGATAAGCTGTGTGACCTTGGACAGGTTTCTTAGCTTCTCTCTGCCTCAGTTTATCTCCTGTAAAATTGAGGTCAATAACAGCACCTCCATCACAAAGAAATCGTGAGAACTGAAAGGGTTAGGACAGATGAAAGAACCTTAGAGAGTTCTAGGCACAAAGGAAGCATCTGATATGTGCTTTTATAGTTACCATGTAAATGTGAGCCCATGAAGACAGCGATTATTCCCTGTCTGCACCCGTGGCTGTGTCCCTGGCTCCTAGCATCTCCTGGTTACCGGAGGGCCCTTGAGTCCACATTTGCAGAAATGAGTGGGTGGGCAACCCTGCCCTCACGTTTCACACAATGAACTTGTGGGTGAGCTTTCATCTGAACCATTGGTTCACCACATTGGAAACAAATACAGACAGGAAACTCATCGCATTCAGCAACAGCCCCGCATTACCTGCCCTCAGCCTCAAATTCTATTCTGTTCTGCCAATTATACTATCATTCAGTTTCCTGAGAAGATTTTTGAGACTCAGATTTTCTTCTTTTTTTTTTTTTAGGTGGTTTTTATTTATTTTTTAACATCATTATTGGAATATAATTGCTTTACAATGGTGTGTTAGTTTCTGCTTTATAACAAAGTGAATCAGCTATACATATACATATGTTCCCATATCTCCTCCCTCTTGCGTCTCCCTCCCACCTTCCCTATCCCACCCCTCCAGGTGGTCACAAAGCACCGAGTTGATCTCCCTGTGCTATGTGGCTGCTTCCCACTAGCTATCAGTTTTACGTTTCGTAGTGTATATATGTCCATGTCACTCTCTCACTTTGTCCCAGCTTACCCTTCCCCCTCCCCATATCCTCAAGTCCATTCTCTAGTAGGTCTGCATCTTCATACCTGTCCTGCCCCTAGGTTCTTCAGAACCATTTTTTTTTTTTTTTAGATTCCATATATATGTGTTAGCATACGGTATTTGTTTTTCTCTTCCTGACTTACTTCACTCTGTATGACAGACTCTAGGTCCATCCACCTCACTACAAGTAACTCAATTTCGTTTCTTTTTATGGCTGAGTAATATTCCATTGTATATATGTGTCACTTCTTCTTTATCCATGAGACTCAGATTTTCTTGTACTTAAATATAAATATCAAAGGAAAACCCAATCCCTGAAGGTTGCTTTTTATGCCAATTCATGCTTCCTTGTGAGACACTGACCATCAAATGCCCTGCTCATCAAATGCAGAATCCCCATAAGGAATAGGTGAGGGATCCACAGGAAATAGCCCAACACCCAGAAAACCCATCAGCCCCTACCGAGGCTCCCATAGAAAAAATGTAAAGAAAAAATGTCAATGTTTCTCCCAATCCTTGAGTTCTGCAGACATTAGACTCGTTACTAAGCAAATAGGCCAATGCAAAATGAACTCTTAAATACTTTTCTCTGCCTTACTTCTACCTCCATAGCAACCATGAACATGGAAGGAGACACAAGAACTTAAATTCACTCAGAGGTGCAGGGTCCACATGATAAAATTAAGCAAATGAAGCAAACCAGAGCAAGGATTTGACTGGTCCAAGTCTGGAGCTGGGGAAGTGTTGCACTGGGTGGCTGGATCGCTCAAATGCCGCCCCACATTCAAGGGGGTACAAACTCATGCCATGGAGGTTTGTTAAAACTTGTGAAATACAATGGAGAACTCCACCCACTGCCTGCATCTCTGGAGTGTGCCTGGGCCCATTTGGCATCCCATAAACAAGCTGTTTGCGACAATGCATTTTACACCTCTGGTACTAATTGATTTTCCTCCCTCCACCCTGTCTAGACTGGGAACTTCCAATCCCACTTGCTTCAGTCCTCACCACAATTATGCAAGCCTGGCGGACCCCTCTGCACCACTCTGAACTCACCTCAGTCCTTTAAGTGCCCTGAGCATTTTCCCAGCTCTGTGAGGACATTCCCTTAAAAGCACTTCACAGCTCATCCATTTTGTATCTATTTCAGGTTCTACCTCTGTCATCCTGTAGCCCTTAGAGCACTGTGACATCTGAGATTGTCAACTCCTTCTTGAGGTGAGGGGCTGACCCAGAACCCACCATGCATACACAGGCAGGAATGTCTCCATCTTTAAAATTGGGGGCATTCCATTTATTTCAAAGTTGTGGTCAGCACCTAGCATGTTTCTGTCACATTAGAGATGTCCCACCTATGTGGTTTCCTTCTCCTCTGATAAGTATTTTTGGTAAGAATGACCTCATCAGGGCCACAGTGAGATGGCCTTGGGCAGCAGAAAACTGGACCCCAGAGCCACCCATCCAGGTCCCCCTGCAAGTCCTGACACCTGTTATCCGGGTGATGGGCTGCACTCGATCCATTATCTGTGTCTCTCGAACAGAAGTGAATTTTGACACAAGAGGTTTTTTAGCCAAATATGCTCTAGAGAACACACAAACATCTCTTCCCACCCCCATCCCCACCCCCTACCCCTCCAATGTCAGGGTCCCCTGGATCTTGGTTCACCAGCCCCTCTCGATTCTGAAACACAAGAGTGTTTCTCAACCTTCAACCCACGGGAAGCCAAAACATTTCGGCTGCCCAGAGAATATTTGTGGTTTAACTCCTGTTTCCTTCGTTTCCCGCTCCTGGAATTTGTACACAGAATGTAGAAAAAAACCCACAGAATAATTTGGATGAAAACACTGTTAAGTATCGGATGTCCTTTAAGATGCTCATTCACACCAACATGAAACAAAATGGTAAACCAAGAGTGTGGTCCATGTAGCCTGGTGTCCAGACAGCCCAGTCCATGATCTCCTATTCCAGTTTCAGGGTTCTCTCCTGCTACAGAGTGGCCAAGTTCCATGGGGGACAGACCACGGCTTACCTGCGGGAGGGATCTCACTTCCTGCTCCTGTCCAAACTGGTCAATAACATTTTTTAAATATCAAGTCCTTTTCTGGTAGGGAAGTGAGTCATGCCTTTCTACAAAGGTTGGCAACAAAATCCACAGATTCTGGCTCTCACAGTCACACCAGATTTTCTCAGGAGTTTTCCTCCTGCGAGTGAAGCCCAATAAATCATTAAGAAAAAGCAATGGATAATGAAAAGGGGAAAAAGCAAACCCAACCTTTTTCACCCAGAGCTCGTGGGACTTCAGACTGCGGGGTGTACACCTCCCCTGCTGTCCCTGGAGGGCTAGCGGGATGGGAAACAGTACTAAACTCGGTGTAACTGTATCACTGCTGACAGCCCTGGAATTTATTACATTCAGTATAAAACGATAACTTGATCCCATCTCACACACACAGCTGGGAGTGGAGAACTAGGAAACAATTTTAGGATCTGGGTGTCAGCCTGAGAGGAAGCCAACATCACCTGCGACGGTTGATTTTGCCAGAGATCTCAAATTTTAAATGAAAAAATGTATAATTGATTGTTTCCATTTGAAATACACTCATTCTCTCAGCAAGTCCCGATCTCCTTCTATCTGGTTGTCACCGCAGCCACTTTGCAAATGTCGACTGAAAAAATATGCACAACCTAAAAGTTGAGAATTATGTTATATTCAGTGGACAAAACTGAGGACTTAAACCCAGGACGCAGCCTCTCGGATTGCTCTGAGGGACTGCTCCGAAGAGGCAAGGGGGGAACCAGGATGTATAGGAGTTTTTGCAAAAAAGACCAGGTAGTCAGAACATCAAAAGATTACTGTTAATGAAAGAAAACCAGACATCTCAAGTTAAGGAATTTAGCTCTTATCAATGTATGGGAAGATGCAAGAGTCTGGGCTCACTGAAACCACCCCTTTGATGTGCACCTCACCTATCTGGGGCCAGTGTCCTATGCTTTCTCATCCTGAATCCCCTCAGGGTGCACCTTCAGTGCAGCGGTGGGGGGGGTTGGTGGCTGCAGTGGCTGATGGCGTGATGGCAGGCATCCTGTTTCCATCCTGAGTTCCCTCAGGGCTCACCTTCAGGGCAGCTGTAATGTGATGGCTTGATGGCTGCAAGCCCTTTGTTATGGCAGCAACAATGTTTTCTTTTTTTTTTTTTAACATCTTTATTGGGGTATAATTGCTTTACAATGGTGTGTTAGTTTCTGCTTTATAACATAGTGAATCAGTTATACATATACATATGTTCCCATATGTCTCCCCTCTTACGTCTCCCTCCCTCCCACTTTCATTGACACAAACGATCTGAGCTTCTCTGTGGGGAGAGGCACAGACCCCGGGGGCTTCCCAGGGAGCTGAGCTGGGAAGTGGGCTGGGTGGGTGACCGTGGGCTTGGCCTTTGGAATTAGCTCTGACTCTAACCCATGGGGAACGTCACTGCGGGCACAGTGGTCTCTGCGGGGCCAGCACTACAGGCAGAGGGCACAGCTGTTACAGCTCCTTACAACCCCAGGGAAAGCTCTGGGAGCCCTGGGTCTCCCTAGAATTATTCTGGGGTGCACAGGCACTGCAAAGAGCAGCTTCTCTCCTTTATCATTGGCTTGTAACCGATCAGAGATCAGTACCAGGCAGGACGCCGAGTGTGCCCAAGGTGGGTATCACTCTCTCCACATGAGCCCAATTGCCCCGTGTGTGTCCTCTGCTGGAGGTTCTGATGTTGTCTGCACCAGGCGGCTCTACCAGCGTCCACGTCACAGCCGAAGGGGAGCCGTCTGTCCCTACAGACAGTAAGGCAGCTGTGAACTCTGGCTAGAATATGCTTCCGGAGACAAATGGGTCAATGCTGTACTTGAAACCTTTCTGTTTACATTGATTCCCAAAAAACGTAAGGACGAAGAGTTATTTTGTTCCCATTTCTCAAAACTGTTCATTCTGGCAAAAAAAGAGGCTATCTTGTGAGAACCAATCACATGATCAAGTGGACCTTTTGACATGGTTGGTGAGGAATTCAGGTAGAGGTTTTGGTCTAAATATTGAGGGAAATATTTTGGTAACGGTGAGTACAGTCTAAAATAGCCATCAACAATCCTTTCAGCATCAGATACTTCTGAATTAGACCAGATGCTTTTAGGATGGCATGGTTTTAGAGTTTTAACAGTGAGAAAAACTGAGGCCCAAGGAAATGAACTGAGCTCCTCAGGATGCCTGAGCCCCTGGGGATGGGATTCAACTAGTAAGTTCCCAAGCTGACCTGCATCCCCCCTCTCCTTCCACCACACTGGCCCCCTCCCAAAGGATTTCATACAGCTTTGCTTTTTCCTTTCTTTCTTTCATTTCTTTTTCTTTCCTTCCTTCCTTTCTTCTTCCCCCTCTCCCTCCCTCCCTTCCCTCCTCCCTCCCTTTCTTCCTTTTCTCCCTTCCTTCCTCCCTCCCTCTCTCTTTCCTTCCTTCCATCCTTCCTTCCTGCCTTCCTTCCTTCCCTTTCTTCCTTCCTTCCTTTCTTTCTTCTTGGTCAAAGAATCAAGTGGGAGAGAAGTTGCAGTCAGACCTGTTACCCACGTCGCCTTTTCTTCGGACACAGGTTTTGGCAGGGATCTAAGGCAGGACCACACGACAGAAACCAGATGGCATGGATGGACTGCCCGCACTCACAGGGATCCGCTGGGCAGAGCAGCCCAGAGAACATTGCTTCCCATCCCGTGGCTGCTGGCACCATCCTGGACACTGGGCCAGGCAAAGTTCCCTTCCTCAAGGGTGTGCTCTGCCTGCTTTTTCTTATCCTAGGAGAACAGCCTTCCTGATGGACACACCCATGGCTGCATCCCTCGGCCAGAGGACACCAAGTCTTCCCACACCCTGGAAATCTGGCATCAATTCAGAGTTAAGGGCAAACCAAGAGGCTGAAGCCCACCAGCTTCGTGAGAACAAATCCCCATGATGGGCAGAGAAACGGAACTTATGAATCTAGTTTCTACTCTGCGACGTGAGTGGGAAAAGGCCATTCTCTGTGCCAAGTGCCTCGAGAGGATGCCTGAGGAAACGCATTTCTATAGAAGATAAGTTGCAGAAGCTATCTGGCCAACAAAATACTGTGTCATAGAAGCTCTCTGACGGTTACAAGCATCAGAACAATTTCAGATCATTTCTCCACTGGCAGGATTTTTCCTGAACTTACAGGAACATGTAAGTGTGCCAGAGCATCCAACTGGTAGTATCTTTCTTGTAACAAAACTCAGGGGAGAAACTGAAGGTGAGCTGGATTAGTCCGAACCTTCTGCTGTAGGACCTCCTGAAAACCAAAACCTGTTAGCGAAGATGGGAATGCTTGGGATATACCGATTATTCAAAATTGGCCACTTTCACCAGGACCATTTTAGAAAGCCAGACATTTCTGAAAAGCTTGTGAATGAAAAGGAAACAAGTCTTGGTGTAATTCAGAGATGTAGAACACGTGATGCCCAGCCCCAGGAAGGCCGTGATCCTGCCGGGGAGGGCGCAGGGGCCCCAGGGGTCAGTGTGCAGGCTCCACGGGGCGTGTGGAGGGGGAGAGGAGAGGAAGAACTCTGAGGGAGGTGGTGTGATGGTGAGTCAGGGGTGGTGAGCGTGACGCATGGGGAGCAGAAGAATGAGGGGGGTCAGGGCTCCACACACGTGTGTGTGTGTGTCTGTGTGTGTGTGCTGGCTTGCTGTGGTTCTAGGTGAGATTTCAAAGGAGAAAAACTCAATTAAGCACAATTTTGGCGGCGGCGGGGGGAGATGGTGCTAATTCACACGAACAATAAAACCTTAATAACAAAGGTTTCCCTTTAAAATGTGTGAAATTTCCCAAAATTTGTACAGTAGCAGGTTTTGCATATTGATCTATTAGTTGTTTACTAAAATTCATCAGGAGTAGGATTTCCTACATAGCCACAGTTGAGATCAATGGATTCCTCCAAAGGACATCAGGCCTCGCATGTCAAGCGGCTCCTGTGCATTTCACTGATACCTGGGCTGGATGAGGGGAGGCAATGAGGGCCTGGCTGCCGGTTGGTACTGGCTGGGTTTCAGGGCTGACGGAAAAGACGCCTCATCCCCATATAGAAACAAAACTAAACTGAGAACGAATCTCTCGGCCAGAAACCAGATGATTTCTAACTCTTGGATCAGATCAGGAAGGCTTCTCCCTAACTCTAGGTAACCGAGTCGTTAGGTGGAGGAATCCGGCAAATTCATCTTCAAGTAAAAGAGGAGGGTTTTTTAAGAAGCAGGAAGCGTAGGTGTGACTCAATCGTCTCTCAGTTGAGGAGTCCAGCCCTCCACTGTCCAAGCGCCCCCCTCTCACCTGCAAAGACATCCATCACCCTTTGCTATCTACAGGCATCGTGCCGTAGAACAGCAATCAGAAATTTCAGTATCCAAAGTGGGACCCTTATCCACGTGGCCCAGGAAAAAGGCCCAACTGGAAAGAACATGGGGCAACAGCATTCTGTTTTTCAAAGATGTTTTTGATGTGGACCAGTTTTAAAGTCTTTATTGAATTTGTTACAATACTGCTTCTGTTTTGTAAGTTTTGGTGTTTTGACCACGAGGCATGTGGGATATTAGCTCCCTGACCAGGGATTGAACCCGCACCCCGTGCATTGGAAGGTGAAGTTTTAACCACTGGACAACCAGGGAAGCCCAGGGCAAAAGCATTTTGAAGATTGTCCTGGACAAACAGAGAAGGGTGGTCCCCCCTTCCAGAAGGGAGTCTGAGTGGACACTGGCTGAGAGCAGAGAACCAGCACTGCTGGTGAAGAAGGGGGTCTCATCCCCAGACTCAGGCAGAACGACAGATACGTGAGGGGGTCTTGAGCCTCCACACATCAACCCATCTGATCATGTGACAGCTCTCTGAGGTAGGTAACCGCAGGACCCCCTTTCACAGGGAAGGAAACTGAGGCAGAGAGAGCGGGTGCCTGGGGCCACATCCAGACAGTGGAAGAGCCAGGCAGGCTGGCACTGGAACAGAGGTTCTAGAACTTAGTCACACATCAGGACTCCCCCGCACCCCGGAGCTTTTAAAGATGGGAAAGGCCAGCCGCACCCCAGACCAACTTCAGCAGAAACTCTGGGATGGGACCAGGCATCTGCTGTTTTTCTTTTAAAAGAAAAATTATTGTGTCAAAATACGTGTAACATATGATTTACCATTTTAACCATTTTAAAATGTACAGTTCAGAGGCATGAAGTACCTTCCCCGTGTTGTCCAGCCACCACCATCTAGTTCTGGAACTTCTCATCCCCCTAAAAGGAAACCCTCGGTCCATTCAGTAGCCACTGCTCATCCCATCTCTCGTGGCAACCACCCATCTGCTTTCTGACTCTGGATGGACTGTCCTGGTTCCTTCACATGAACGGAGTCAAACAACACATGGTTTCCAAGCCTGGCTTCTTTCACTCAGCGTGAAGATTTCAAGGTTCCCCCGTACTCAGCCTGTGTCAGAGCATCCTTTCTCCTCATGGCTGAATGATCCTTCCTCGCATTGGAGAGTCCACATTCTGTTCGCCCATTCATCTGGGGACGGACATGCGGGTTGTTTTCGCCTTTTGGCTTTTGTGACTAGAGCTGCTGTGAACATCTGCCTAGAGGTGTTGGCTGGCAACTCTGCCCTCAAGTTTTGTTGGCACCTAGGAGCAGACTTGCCGGGTCTACGCTTCACTCTCCCCGGAAGCTCCACCGTTTTACCTTTCCACTAGCAATGAAGGAAGGTTCCAATTTCTCCATGTCCTTGCCAACACTTATTTGTTATTTTCCTTTTATAAAATTGATAGCCATCTTAGCGGGTGCGAAGCAGCACCTCACTGAGGTTTGGGTTTGCATATTTCTAGCTCATCATGACCCGGGCGTCCTTTCATGGGCTCGCTGGCTGTTAGGCGTCTGCTTTGAAAGTCAAGGTGAAGAGCCACTGCTGCAGATTCCTCCCCGAAAGCATCACACCACTCACGCTGCCTGGGGCAGAGGTGGCTCATTTTTCCTTCTCCCTCAGGACAGACCTTAGAGCATCAGCCTCCGACATTTATTTCTGGTCCCCAGCCCCATGGTGGCAGGGGTTCCCATGCATGACAAACCTCCACAGGGAGCATCTGTACAAGATCTCTGCCCCTCACACTTTCCCTCAGAAAAGCGTATTAGGAAGTGAAGGACAATGTTTTTCCAGGGGAACCTTGAACAGCCTCCTTCTGTTTTAAGTAAATCATTCATAAATTTTGCAACTTTACTATTAACTAACAAAGCACCCCACCCCTGACCCCTCTCTGAGGCTCTACTGCCCCACAAGACACACAGCTGATCCAGTGCATGCCAGCCTGGCCCCAGAGAGGGGAATTCAGGGCACACACGCTCCAGGTCACCTGTGATGTTCACATGTAAAGCCTTGCAGGTTTCTTCAGGTTTTCCTGTGACCTGCTCATGGAGCCCCACGCTTGCCTGTGAGCCTGATTTTTAGGGACAAGATTCTGCAGTTCTTCTGGCCTGTGCCCACTCTGCATTCTCCCTTTAAGACATTAACACTTGCTGGAAATAAAACGAGGGGAAGGAAAAGGGTGACTGCAGGGGAACTGCAGGGGTGGAGCCAGCCCAGAGGTCCAGCGAAGAGCAGGGTTAGAAGAGGGGCCGTGGGAGGGAGATGCAGGTTTTCCCACCCGAAAGCAGGTAACAGAGCGGGGACACCAAGGGACATCCGAGGGATTCCGTCCAATCTTTCCAGTCCCAGGCGAACAAGCAAGGAGGAAAACCGGACCACCACAACAGTTACTGAACACAGTTGCTACAACGCATCGGGAAACTGGGAAGCCGATCTCCCTGTTGCTATGTTTGCAATCCTGGGAGAGGTGCAATGTTCTCCTCTTTCTGGTGGCATGTGGGGAGCTAGCGGGATGCCTATTCAATAAACCAGCAGGGTAGGCCTTCTGTCCAGGCCTGACAGCAGGAGGTACTCAGAAGGGGAGGAGAAAGGCCGTCCCACTCAGAGCTGAGTCCCAACCGCAGCCTGCGGCAGCCCTGCCTCTGGGGCCACCTCACCTAGGGGCTTACAGGCCAGTGGGCACGGCTGCCTCTCTCTATCCTGGGCCGTGTGGGGCGGGGCAGAGGGGAGGGCAGCAGGAGTGATGGGGGGCCCAGAAGGGAATGGAGAGAGTCCCCTTCCCTTCTCTTTTCTTCTCTCAGGACTCAGACCCCGCCTTGGGCCCCTGTTAGCATCAGTCTCCCCAGCTGGATTCGAAGGGGCAACTCCACCAGCTTTAAGCAAAAGTATGGGTGCTCTTCCCAAGTGGACGTACCCTCCTGACCTGCCTGCCGGAGCCCCACTGCCTTTCATCTTCTCTCTCAGATGCAGCTGCTTCTGAGGCCGGAGACTGTCACCTGTGAGGCTGTGTTCAGCCTCTCTCCTCTCGGGCCCCCACCAGCACCCCGGCTCTAAAGAGCATCCTCCCCGGGAGCCCTGCCGTCCTCCCCAGATGCCCTCTTTGGTTGTGGCCCACAGCTGCCTGGGATCTGCTCCCCTAGCAATGCCTCAGGAGCAGGCCTACAGGAGGCCAAGGGGTGAGTGTGGAGAGTGGGCTTTCCAGAACCCAGCAGAGGACGCCCTGGGTGACTGGAGCTCCCGCCAGGACTGCCCGCGGCACCCCGTCCTGCAGGGAACCATAGCTCCAGTGGGTCTCCAACTGACGGCACCCCATCCCCCATTCAGGGTGTGAGTGCGTGTGTGTGTATGTACACATACTCACACACATATATGATATATAATGTATTATTATATTATAATATATATAGTAGCATATTATATATTATACAATATGCTATAATATATAACACACATCAACATATATAACATAATATATACTAATATAATACACTAATATATAATAACGTATTATATAATGTATATTATATAATAATATAATTAAAAATCTATTTATTATCACGTAAATACTCAAGCCCTCATTTCTGATTTTAACACAGAAACCTCAGCCTCTGTTTCTGGATTATTCTCCAACTGCCTGAGACAAGCCTTACTTTCCCCGTGCCAGGTCCCCTGGCCGGGGCTGTGCACGGCTGGCCATCCCGCCTTATCGAACAGGCACCCACAAGCCCCCGCATCCCATGCCCTGTATCCAAGCCTGAGGGCTGGGCGTCATCCAGAGGGCTCCCTGCCTGGGGCGCACTGTTTCCTTACTCCTCTGTGAGTCAGTGTGAAACGCCACGGTCTGCACCTCTCTGGAAGATTGTCGGCAAGATCGCAAGTGCCCGGGTTCTGAACTCCACCATGGGCGGGGGACAATTCCCCCCACTAATGTCAGTCACAGGCAGCTCCCCTGGTACCTTCCACTCTTCAGGGTCACAAGCTGGTGTGTCCAGGCTGCGTGCTCCTTCCCGAATCCCACTTCCTTCAAAAGTCCCATGTTCCAGTAAGGATCTCATCCCATAGGCAATCCCCTCACACACTCTGGCTACATTTTAGCTCTCACTTTATGAGTAAATATATATATATTTTTAACATCATTATTGGAGTATAATTGCTTTACAATGGTGTGTCAGTTTCTGCTGTATAACGAGGTGAATCAGCTATATATATCCCCATATATCCCCATATCTCCACCCTCTTGCGTCTCCCTCCCACCCTCCTTATCCCACCCCTCTAGGCGGTCACAAAGCACCGAGCTGATCTCCCTGTGCTATGCGACTGCTTCCCACTAGCTATCGATTTTACATTTGGTAGTGTATATATGTCCATGCCACTCTCTCACTTCGTCCCAGCTTACCCTTCCCCCTCCCCGTGTCCTCAAGTCCATTCTCTACATCTGCGTCTTTATTTCTGTCCTGCCCCTAGGTTTTTCAGAACCATTTTTTCTTTTTTAGATTCCATATATATGTTAGCATATGGTATTTGTTTTTCTGTTTCTGACTTACTTCACTCTGTATGACAGACTCTAGGTCCATCCACCTCACTACAAATAACTCAATTTTGTTTCTTTTTATGGCTGAGTAATATTCCATTGTATATATGTGCCGCGTCTTCTTTATCCATTCATCTGTCAATGGACACTTAGGTTGCTTCCATGTCTTGGATGTTGTAAATAGAGCTGCAGTGAATATAGTGGTACATGACTATTTATGATTTACAGTTTTCTCTGGGTATATGCCAGGTAGTGGGATTGCTGGGTCATATGATAGCTCTAGTTTTAGTTTTTTAAGGAACCTCTATACTGTTCTCCATAGTGGCTGTACCAATTAACATTCCCACCAACAGTGCAAGAGGGTTCCCTCTTCTCCACACCCTCTCCAGCATTTATTGTTTGTAGATTTTTTTTTTTTTTTCGGTACATGGGCCTCTCACTGTTGTGGCCTCTCCTGTTGAGGAGCACAGGCTCCAGACGCGCAGGCTCAGCGGCCATGGCTCACGGGCCCAGCCACTCTGCGGCATGTGGGATCCTCCCGGACCAGGGCACGAACCCGTGTCCCCTGCATAGGCAGGCAGACTCTCAACCACTGTGCCACCAGGGAAGCACTGTTTGTAGATTTTTTGATGATGGCCATTCTGACTGGTGTGAGGTGATACCTCACTGTAGTTTTGATTGCATTTCTCTAATGATAAGTGATGTTGAGCATCCTTTTATGTGTTTGTTGGCAATCTGTATATCTTCTTTGGAGAAATGTCTATTTAGGTCTTCTGCCCATTTTTGGATTGGGCTGTTTGTGTTTTTTGATATTGAGCTGCATGAGCTGCTTGTAAATTTTGGAGATTAATCCTTTGTCAGTTGCTTCATTTGAAAATATTTTCTCCCATTCTGAGGGTTGTCTTTTGGTCTTGTTTATGTTATGGTTTCCTTTGCTGTGCAGAAGCTTTTAAGTTTCATTAGGTCCCATTTGTTTATTTTTGTTTTTACTTCCATTTGTCTAGGATCTGGGTCAAAAAGGATCTTGCTGTGATTTATTTCATAGAGTGTTCTGCCTATGTTTTCCTCTAAGAGTTTTCTAGTGTCTAGCCTTACATTTAGGTCTTTAATCCATTTTGAATTTATTTCTGTGTATGGTGTCAGGGAGTGTTCTTATTTCATTCTTTTACATGTAGCTGTCCAGTTTTCCCAGCACCACTTGTTGAAGAAGCTGTCTTTTCTCCATTGTATAGTCTTGCCTCCTTTATCAAAAATAAGGTGACCATATGTGCATAGATTTATCTCTGGGCTTTCTATCCTGTTTCATTGATCCGTATTTCTGTTTTTGTGCCAGTACCATACTGTCTTGATTACTGTAGCTCTGTAGTATAGTCTGAAGTCAGGGAGCCTGATTCCTCCAGGTCCATTTTTATTTCTCAAGATTGCTTTGGCTATACGGGATCTTTTGTGTTTCCATACAAATTGTGAAATTTTTCTTATAGTTCTGTGAAAAACGCCATTGGTAGTGTGATAGGGTTTGCATTGAATCTGTAAATTACATAGGGTGGTATTATCATTTTCACAATGTTGATTCTTCCAATCCAAGAATATGGTATATCTCTCCATCTGTTTGTATCATCTTTTAATTTCTTTCATCAGTGTCTTAAAGTTTTTCACATACAGGTCTTTTCTGTCCTTAGGTAGGTTGATTCCTAGGTATTTTATTCTTTTTGCTGCAATGGTAAATGGGAGCGTTTCCTTAATTTCTCTTTCAGATTTTTCATCATTAGTGTATAGGAATGCAAGAGATTTCTGTGCATTAATTTTGTATCCTGCTACTTTACCAAATTCATTGATTAGCTCTAGCAGTTTTCTGTTAGTGTCTTTAGGATTCTCTATGTATAGTATCATGTCATCTGCAAACAGTGACAGCTTTACTTCTTCTTTTTTGATTTGGATTCTTTTTATTTCTTTTTCTTCTCCGACTGCTGTGGCTACAACTTCCGAAACTATGTTGAATAATAGTGGTGAGAGTGAGCAACCTTGTCTTGTTCCTGATCTTTGTGGAAATGGCTTCAGTTTTTCACCATTGAGAACAAAGTTGGCTGTGGGTCTGTCATATATGGCCTTTATTATGTTGAGGTAAGTTCCCTCTATGCCTACTTTCTGGAGGGTTTTTATCATAACTCGGCATTGCATTTTTTCAAAAGCTTTTTCTGCATCTATTGAGATTGTCATATGCTTTTTCTCCTTCAATTTGTTAATATGGTGTATCACATTGTTTGATTTGCATATATTGAAGAATCCTTGCATTCCTGGGATAAACCACACTTGATCATGGTGTATAACCTTTTAACGTGCTGTTGGATTCTGTTTGCTAGTATTTTGTTAAGGACTTTTGCATCTATGTTCCTCAGTGATATTGGCCTGTAGTTTCCTTTCTTTGTGACATCTTTGTCTGGTTTTGGTCTCAGTGTGATGGTGGCCTTGTAGAATGAGTTTGGGAGCATTCCTCCTTCTGCTATATTTTGGAAGAGTTTGAGAAGGATAGGTTTTAACTTTTCTCTAAATATTTGATAGACTTTGTCTGTGAAGCCATCTAGTTCCGGGCTTTTGTTTGTTGGAAGATTTTTAATCACAGTCTCAATTTCAGTGCTTGTGATTGGTTTGTTTATATTTTCTATTTCTTCCCAGTTCAGTCTCAGAAGGTTGTGCTTTTCTAAGAATTTGTCCATTTCTTCCAGGTTGTCCATTTTATTGGCATAGAGTTGCTTTTAGTAATCTCTCATGATCCTTTGTATTACTGCAGTGTCCATTGTTACTTCTCCTTTTTCATTTCTAATTCTATTGAATTGAGTGTTCTCCCTTTTTTCTTGATGAGTCTGGCTAATGGTTTATCAATTTTGTTTATCTTTTCAAAGAACCAGCTTTTAGTTTTACTGATCTTTGCTATTGTTTCCTTCATTTCTTTTTCATTTATTTCTGATCTGTACTTTATGATTTCTTTCCTTCTGCTAACTTTGGGTTTTTTTGTTCTTCTTTCTCTAATTGCTTTAGGTGTAAGGTTACGTTGTTTCTTTGAGATGTTTCTTGTTTCTTGAGGTAGGATTGTATTGCTATAAACTTCCCTCTTAGAACTGCTTTTGCTGAATCCCATAGGGTTTGGGTCATCGTGATTTCAATGTCATTTGTTTCTAGATATTTTTTATTTCCTCTTTGATTTCTTCAGTGATCTCTTGGTTATTTAATAGTGTATTGTTTAGCCTCCATGTGTCTGTAATTTTTACAGATTTTTTCCTGTAATTGATATCTAGTCTCATAGCATTGTGGTTGGAAAAGATACTTGATACAATTTCAATTTTCTTAAATTTACCAAGGCTTGATTTGTGACCCCAGATTTGATCTATACTGGAGAATGTTCCATGGGCACTTGAGAAGAAAGTGTACTCTATTATTTTTGGATGGAATGTCCTATAAATATCAATTAAGTCCATCTTGTTTAATGTATCATTTAAAGCTTGTCTTTCCTTATGTATTTTCATTTTGGATGATCTGTCCATTGGTGAAAGTGGGGTGTTAAAGTTCCCTACTGTGATTGTGTTACTGTTGATTTCCCCTTTTATGGCTGTTTGCATTTGCCTTATGTATTGAGGTGCTCTTATGTTGGTTACATAAATATTTACAATTGTTATACCTTCTTCTTGGGTTGATCCCTTGATCATTATGTAGTGTCCTTCTTTGTCTCTTGTAATAGCCTTTATTTTAAAGTCTATTTTGTCTGATATGAGAATTGCTACTCCAGCTTTCTTTTGATTTCCATTTGCATGGAATATCTTTTTCCATCTCCTCACTTTCAGTCTGTATGTGTCCCTAGGTCAGAAGTGGGTCTCTTGTAGACAGCCTATATATGGGTCTTGTTTTTGTATCCATTCAGCCAGTCTATGTCTTTTGGTGGGAGCATTCAATCCATTGACATTTAAGGTAATTATTGATATGTATGTTCCTATTCCCATTTTCTTAATTGTTTTGGGTTTGTTATTGTAGGTCTTTTCCTCCTCTTGTTTTTCCTGCTGAGAGAAGTTCCTTTAGCATTTGTTGTAAAATGTAAAAGCATTCTCTTAGCTTTTGCTTGTCTGTAAAGGTTTTAATTTCTCCGTCAAATCTGAATGAGGCCCTTGCTGGGTAATCTTCTTTGTAGGTTTTTCTGTTTCATCACTTTAAATATGTCTTGCCACTCCCTTCTGGCTTGCAGGGTTTCTGCTGAAAGATCAGCTGTTAACCTTATGGGGATTCCCTTGTGTGTTATTTGTTGTTTTTCCCCTGCTACTTTTAATATTTTTTCTTCATATTTTATTTTTGATAGTTTGATTAATATGTATCTTGGCATGTTTCTCCTTGGATTTATCCTGTATGGGACTGTCTGTGCTTCCTGGACTTGACTATTTCCTTTCCCATATTATTTGTTGTTTTTCCCCTGCTACTTTTAATATTTTTTCTTCATATTTTATTTTTGATAGTTTGATTAATATGTATCTTGGCATGTTTCTCCTTGGATTTATCCTGTATGGGACTGTCTGTGCTTCCTGGACTTGACTATTTCCTTTCCCATATTAGGGAAATTTTCAACTATAATCTCTTCAAATATTTTCTCAGTCCCTTTCCTTTTCTTTTCTTCTTCTGGGACCCCTATAATTCGAAAGTTGGTGTGTTTAATGGTGTCCCAGAGGTCTCTGAGACTGTCCTCACTTCTTTTCATTCTTTTTTTCTTTATGCTGCTCTGTGGTAGTTATTTCCACTATTTTATCTTCCAGGTCACTTATCCGTTCTTCTGCCTCAGTTATTCTGCTATTGATTCCTTCTAGAGAATTTTTAATTTCATTTATCGTGCTGTTCATCATTGTTTGTTTCATCTTTAGTTCTTCTAGGTCCTTGTTAAACATGTCTTGTATTTTCTCCATTCTATTTCCAAGATTTTGGATCATCTTTACTATCATTACTCTGAATTCTTTTTCATGTAGCCTGCCTATTTCCTCTTCATTTATTTGGTCTGGTGGGTTTTTACCTTGCTCTTTCATCTGCTGTGTGTTTCTGTATCTTCTCATTTTGCTTAACTTACTGTGTTTGGGGTCTCCTTTTCACAGACTGCAGGTTCGTAGTTCCCATTGTTTTTTGGTGTCTGCCCCCAGTGGCTAAGGTTGGTTCAGTGGGTTGTGTAGGCTTCCTCGTGGAGGGGACTGGTGCTTGTGTTCTGGTGGATGAGGCTGGATCTTGTCTTTCTGGTGGGCAGGACCATGTCTGGTGGTGTGTTTTGGGGTGCCTGTGACCTTATTATGATTTTAGGCAGCCTCTCTGCTAATGGGTGGGGTTGTGGTCCTGTCTTGCTAGTTGTTTGGCATAGGGTGTCCAGCACTGTAGCTTGCTGGTCGTTGAGTCAAGCTGCATCTTACCATTGATATGGAGATCTCTAGGAGAGCTTTCGCTGTTTGATATTACATGCAGCTGGGAGGTCTCTGGTGGACCAATGTACTGAACTCGCCTCTCCCACCTCAGAGGCACAGGCCTGTTACCCAGCCGGAGCACCAAGGCCCTGTCAGCCTCACAGCTTTTGGGAGGTCTGAGGTCTTCTGCCAGCATTCAGTAGGTGTTCTGTAGGAGTTGTTCCGCATGTAGATGTATTTCTGATGTATCTGTGCGAAGGAAGGTGATGTCCTTGTCTTACTCCTCTGCCATCTTGAAGGTCTCCCCTATGAGTAAATTTTTAACTGGCTGGTCCATTTTCTGAAATGAGTGAATCAACTGATTTTTCTTGTTTCTAGGGTGTTTGGTGGATTTGCTGGTTCACAGATGTGAGTCTCTGACAAATGTGTTTCACTATTTTCCTTGGAACGTCTGGGATACGGATACAAAAGTCATCATTTACTTTAGACCTTCTCACATTCCTTTCTTTCCATTTAAAAAGTCGGCAGTTGGCATTTCTCTAGAGAGGCACTTCTATGCATGTGTGTGCATGCCATGCACGGCTGTGCACACACACACACACACACACACACACACACACACACACACACAACCATGGAACAAAGTACTTATTGCTTCCACAGAAGCCACAGGCTTGGAAGTACAGAGGGGGAGCCAAGCCCTGCCACAGTGCAGAAGGGTCATGCTTTGGCCCAGGCATCAGCCAAGTGGCCCGTGTGCCCAGTGATGCTACAGCAGTGAAACCTGGACTTCTGGTCAACCAGGAACAGGCAAGGCACATGGCGAGTCTCTCCTGCTCAGCCCACACAAAGCCCAGCCTCAGTGGTCAACCACAGAAACCTTGAGTCAGCATTCCAGGGAACACCCCCAATACACAGAGCTGACACAGATTATTAAAATTATTTTTAAATGGTCGCATCCTTCTTTTTGTATTTTGATTGTCTTCAGCGTAAATGTTCACATTGCCTGGAGAAACTGCGAGGGCAGGTAATTCTCCAATCCTCCAGGAGAAAGCAGGCCTCCTTTCAGCCTGGATGATGAGATGAGGGTGATGGAAC
Source organism: Delphinapterus leucas (assembly GCF_059928025.1). Taxonomy (NCBI): domain Eukaryota; kingdom Metazoa; phylum Chordata; class Mammalia; order Artiodactyla; family Monodontidae; genus Delphinapterus; species Delphinapterus leucas. Next base: position 103,089,778 of record NC_143137.1, on the reverse strand, counting down.
ACATGGCCACTTGCAGAAGATGATTCTGGTTGATGTCATTATCCAGATGAAGGCCACCTGTGGCTACTCAAGGCTGGACAGAGACAGCAAGCTCCACAACTCAAAGGGTTAAGTGTCTCCTTCTGGCTTTTTGGAGAAAGTGCTCTATTTTTTCCAATGCAAAATTACAGGGTCTTAGGGTTGGGATGGCAACCTCTCACCCAGATATGAGTCCATCTGTAAACTTAGAGATGCTCAGTCAGCTTTTGGGTGGGAAACAAAGCCCCCACCTTAGGGGTGAGAGTCACCCACCCCCAGCCCTGAACCGTGGCCACCAACAACTCCTCCCAGTATTGACCTGATTACATCACAGCAAAACCAAATGAGTCTAGGAAGGACCAGTGCTCAGAGAAGTAGACAAAAACAATGCAGATCTCTCAGAATGTTAACCTTGCAACCAACTAAAATTTTCAGCTCCTTCTCACATGAACTACAGTAGAATCTGGTCTCACCTAGGCTGCAATACGCATGCAAAATTTTTCAACCTAAATTCATTCATTTGTGTTTAAGTTCTGCAGCCCTGCATGACAGACAACCAAGCTCTGTACAAATTTCACGTGTCAGCTGCCATGCCACCCAGTTCTGTGTTACCTACAGTCTGAAAAGTCTTCTTCTGAGTGGCAGGTAAGTACATAAGTTCCTGTGCCTGGGATGCCATGGACGCCTCTCCTACAGACACCAGAGGTCAGAAACCCAATGCCTAATGGGGACAGCTGTCACCTACTGGGCCTTGCCTGCCCTTCTCAGAGTCTCCATAGGATGCTGACCAATGACTGATGTGGCTGAGGAAGGAGAAGCAGTGAGAAATAAATGTGCTGATTTTTTAACAGAGACTTAAGCCTTAAGAACTCAGAGTATCTTGTTCATGCTAGGATATGCTTATGAAATGATACAGGAGAGAAAGGCCAATAACTGTATTGCAGCAACGGGTAATTTCTCAGCCAAGAGGGGTCACAAGCCTGGAAACAAGCTGAAAGGCCATCAGACCAACAAAATATGGTGGGGCAATTTCCCAGCTCACTCGTCAGCACAGCACAGTGCTCTGAAATGTGGCTTCAAGAGTGGAAAGGGGTCCAAGGGCTAAGCCTAGCAGCACCCTGGGAGGTCCCCAGCAGACACCCTAGCGTAACTTCACCACTTGCTCCCCAACAGCCTGTGGCCATTCCTTACCTCAGGTGTGGAAGGGCCTTAACGGTCTGACTATTTAACAGCCACCTGTAACTCATATATTGCGTGATCTCAGGACAAAATACATTCTTATTTAAAAGATGTATACCGTGGAATATTGCTCAGCCATAAAAAAGAATGAAAAAATGCCATTTGCAGCAACATGGATGGACCTAGAGATTGTCATACTAAGTGAAGCAAGTCAGACAGAGCAAAACATATGATGTCACTTCGATGAGGAATCTAAAAAAAAAATGATAGAAATGAACTTATTTATAAAACAGAAATAGACTCACAGACATAGAAAACAATCTAATTACCAGAGGGGAAAGTGGGGGGACGGGATAAATTAGGAGATTGGGATTAACGTATACATACTACTGTATATAAAATAGATAACCAACAAGGACCTACTGAACAGCACTGGGAACTCTACTCAATATGATGTAATAATCTATAAGGGAAAAGAATCTGAAAAAATATATATATATAATTGAATCACTGTGCTGTACACCTGAAATGTACACGATATTGTAAATCAACGGTACTTCAATTTAAAAAATTCAAGTCATTTTTAATGCACACACTATATTACATCATAAAGATGTGAGTAGGATTAAAGGGGATGCTGAAATATCACAGCTCTCAAAGGCTACAAGAGAAACATGCCAGGAAGGGCTGTCAGAGCCCCAGACAAACGCCAAGCAGACATAAGTGATCCCTGTTTAATGTTGATTTGAGAAAGAATTGAAGAACACGGCACCGAGTTACGTGTAAGTCAAATAAGAGCAATCACTTGGCCTTGCCGGCAAAGTCCTGTACCTGTAGCTTGTTGCCAAGCATGGACTCTCACTCCAGCGCCCGTCCTGTGGAGCTGGGACCACACCTCACTCTTCTCCCCACCTCCAGGGCCGCAGGAAGCCTGCACACCAGCCGCTCTAGCATTCACGCTTGCAGGGCTGTCTGCATTTTTATAGACACCATCTTGGCCCAGCATCTCTTGTTAGCACATTTATCAGACCAAATGCAAGAGAAAGAGCTTGGAATAAACTACTAATTAATACTAAGGTTAAGGTTCCCAGGTAGCCCCTCCCTTTTTGGAAATCCATCACCGTGAGTGTTTTCACAGGGCCCTACCTACACTTTCTGAGTTGGCAAAGGCAGACATCATTCCAAAATCAAAAGCAGTTTCCTACACAAAGTCATCGGCAGTACAAGTCTGCTTGGAAACAGCATCTCCTCTCATCCTTTTCGGGTGATTTGTAAAGGTCTCTGCGGCATTTCTATTTCTCAGGCCTGAGATGGGGATGCTCTGACTGCTCCAGTGTGGGCATCCTCTAACTCAGACCAGGCTCAGGGATCCACGGTGATGGACCGAATGAAATCAGAACCGTAGGCCTGTTTTCAGGTACCAAGACTCTTAGGCACACAATTGGTTGAGGACCACTACTCGCCTGCCAGGGAGTTACCGCTATTTTGTTTTATAAGATTAAACTCCGGGCTTCCCTGGTGGCACAGTGGTTGAGAGTCCGCCTGCTGATGCAGGGGACACGGGTTCGTGCCCTGGTCCGGGAAGATCCCACGTGTCACGGAGAGGCTGGGCCCGTGAGCCATGGCCGCTGAGCCTGCACATCCGGAGCCTGTGCTCCACAATGGGAGAGGCCAAAACAGTGAGAGGCCCGCGTACCACAAAAAAAAAAAAAAAAAAAAAAAGATTAAACTCCAACATTGCTACAGTTGACCCTAGGTCCCAGTTCTGTCCTTTTGGGTGGGTCCTGGCTGCCACGGGGGACTGTCAAGTTCTTCTCAAACACACGTGGTCTCCAGTGAGAAGCCCACAGACGCAGGATGCCCTTTTATGAGCACATCACTTAGGCTAAACGTAAGTGGATTAGGCTTTCAAATGTTGCCATTCTCGCTCCTTGATAACATTTCACTGTTAATTTTGTTTTATTGCTGCCAACTATTACAGCTGATATTTAAATATATACAGTCACAAGAAATGTAGCAAATCATTTTCAAATAACTAGAATAACAAGAAAGAAGGAATCATCCATAAACTTATGCTAAAACAAATGTAAACATAATCCCCCCACCCAAACTTACTTGTATAGTATTATTTCATCACTGAATGAATTTTATTTAATTAATATTAAGTATTATTTCCACTTAATGAAAATCAGAAATTGAATTGAAAATTAATATTTTAAGTAATATTAATATCTTATTACTGAAATATAATTAACTTCAGTAACTTCATTACTGAAATTGTATTAATTAAAAATGAACACACTGAGTATGTGTCACCAAATTTAAATTGATAAAGGTTCTGCTGTTGCTTCTGTTTTCGGTTTACGCATTTTCAATTACCTAAAATCTCATATAGATGCTTACATTCTCTTACAAAGTAAATGAGTAAAGCGCTGCAAACAGCAAGTTAATCTGAACTCAGACCATTTGCTGAGAGCTTCCCCCTTCGTCCTGTCAAGGGAAAGAGCAGAGAGCGAGGCAGCCTTGGGAGGAAGGCCCAATTCTTGGTCCCACTTCAGGGGTAACATCAGGGACAACCAGCTTCCAGCAAAACCCAGTCTCCCTTCTTTGATTTCAAGCCAAGTGCTGTCACATGGTAGCCAGCCAAGACCTACTTCCCAGGCTCCTTGCCGCTGTCCGTGGCCTCGTCATTACATTTTCACGAATAAAACGTGAGTGGACGTGACGTCCAAGCAAACTCCAGACTGGCCAGTGGAAACCTCTTTTCACCGTCATTCCTTCAAATGGATGGACAGGGAGATGATGGTGGGCATCTGGACTCTTGTGTCCTTGAAAGGTTAGGGTCTCCATCCCTGGACAACTCCAGTCCTGGAAGGCCCATGGGCAGAATCGAGAACTTCTGATCCAAGCCTCTGAATCTGGGGACCCACTTGTTACAGCACCTCAGCCTACCCTTATAACTTGGTGGCTGTCCTCAAAAGATTTGCGTGCCATTGATCCTAGATAGTAAAATCCCTGAATTCATGCAGACAGATGGGAAAATATGCTACTGTTTTATTTATTTTTTTAAAAGTGATCCAACATTTGTATATATTGTAAAATGATCACAGTAAATCTAATTAACATCTGTCGCCACACACAGTTACAGAATGTTTTCCTTGTGATGAGAGCATTTAAGATCTGCTCTCTTAGCAAATTTCAAATATACATTACAGCATTATTAACTATAGTTCCCATGCTGTACGTGACATCCCCATGACATTAATTTTATAACTTTTATAACTGTTAGTTTGTACCTTTTGACTCTCTTTACCCATTTCATCCACTCCCCACCCCATGCTCTGGTAACCATCAATCCATTCCCTGAATCTATGAGTTCATTTGTATGTTTACTTATTTACTTAGATTCCACATATAAGTGAGATCATATGGTATTTGTCTTTTTTGTCTGACTTATGTCACTTAGCATAATGCCCTCAAAGTCCATCATCCATGTTCTTGCAAATGGCAAGGTTTCATTCTTTTTCATGGCTGAATAATGTTCCATTCAATATATGTACCACATTTTCTTTATCCATTCATACACTGATGGACACTTAGGCTGTTTCCATATTTTGGCTATTATAAGCAATACTGCAATGAACATGGAAGCACATATGTGTTTTCAAGTTAGTATTTTTGTTTTCTTTGGATAAATACCAAGAAGTGATATTTTTGGGTCATATGGTAGTTCTACTTTTAATTTTTTGAGAAACCTTCATGCTGTTTTCCACAGCTGGCTGCATCCAGCTCAGAAATGGCTCTGTAGCTTTATTCTACTCTGGAACAAGGCAATAGACTCAACCTCCCTCAGCTCACCTGACTCATGGGTCCTGCTGACTCTGCATCATCCAGAGGATGATTTCCAAGAGTTATGACAGCAAATCGATACACACATGGTCCGCATCTTCTCATCTGTAACCACGGCACCCTAACTTCTAGTCTCAGTTTCTCAAGAGTAAAGTAAATCCCCCCAATACTATTTCTACCTCGCTCCTCAGACGTCAGCCTGGGTAGAGCATGACATCCTCAAGACGGCAGGGGACGCCGGTCTCGGCACAGCACCTGAGAGCAGAGCAAAGTTCTCCTCACCTCTGGGGACCTGCAGGGGCTACTGCTGCTCCCAGGGTAGCATCACGGGGGCCAAGATAGGAAGCGGCTTTAAGAGCGTCAGATGACAGGTACCATACAGCTGACGTCATTCACAGTTCCCGTGGGGCAGGCGCTACTCCACAGGAGGAAGCAAAACCTCAGCACGACGTTGTTTAACCAAACAATCCATACTGTTGTGACTCAGCTGCAACATTAAAGTGAAGTTCCTCTCTCACCTCTGCCTTAGGGACTCACATGGGTCGTGGAGCACCCACCCCCCTCTCCGACAGAGTGTGTCATAGAACAGGCTGGGCCGGGGGTAGCGCTGGTGTCTGGCAGGTGTTTGGAAAGGTGGCCATGGGCATGCCTGCCAGGTTCTCCCAATCCCTGACCGACACGTGCAGGTCAAGGAGAGGAGGGGGCAGCAACAATTCTCCAAAACTGCCAAGAGAAGTGTGGAACATCATCTCTTACTCCGAAATTCTTTCTACTCTCCTCTTTCCAGGGAGGGAATCATTCAAAATCTTTGCATAAAACTTACAGTGCTGCGCAACTTGGGATATAAACTTCAGCACTGGGCTTTCCTGGTGGCACAGTGGTTGAGAATCTGCCTGCTAATGCAGGGGACACGGGTTCGAGCCCTGGTCTGGGAGGATCCCACATGCCGCGGAGCAGCTGGGCCCATGAGCCACAACTACTGAACCTGCGCGTCTGGAGCCTGTGCTCCGCTACAAGAGAGACCGCGATAGTGAGAGGCCCGAGCACCGCGATGAAGAGTGGCCCCCGCTTGCCACAACTAGAGAAAGCCCTCACACAGAAACGAAGACCCAACACAGCCAAAAATAAATAAATAAATGTGGGGTTTTAAAAAAAACAAAAGTTCTTGTATTGGCCAACTTATTGAAAGTTATTTACAAGGGAAAAAAAAAAACAACAAAAAACTTCAGCATTAATAACTTGCTTTTTTCTGTGTGTAACCTGACTGCTTATACTAAATGTTTGTCTCTAGTAACAAAATGAACCAGAAATCAGTTTTCTTTGGCTGTACTCTGAACACGTCATGCACACGCTCAGTGGACACATATGAGGTCCTTCCTCTTGGTTCCAGGCACCGCCCTAGTTGCTAGGGATAGAGTCATGAAAATATAATAATAATAATAATGATAATAATGATAAATGGCTCTTGCCCTCATAGAGCTTAAAGACAGCTCTCCTTGGTAATGAAAAGACTGCACGGTTCATGTACTCTCAGCTTCATTTGTACAGATTTCAACCTCTTTCCCCATAAATTAATACTCAGAGCCAGATACCAAAGACGCAGTGTGTGTTGGACAGACTGGCAACTAAGACCAGTAAACGCCTGACTTAGGGAGCCTGAATGGAGGAACATTACATCTGCTTGGTGCTATTTAAGTTTTACTCCACGAGTTGTTTAGAATCTGTTCTAGGTCCCATTATGGTGACTTACATGGAGGAGGGCCTGTGTCACCTGTAATGAAGATGCTAGCGTCCACTCTGCCAACCTCCACTCAGCCACATGGGATTCACCTCACATCAAGACAGAGATGGCAAGGAGATTCAGATGCAGGTGAAAATCACATTTTTTTTCTTTAAATCATGGTATTTTCAAAGAAACAACCTTCACAACCATCTGCATTTATGATCTGCTTGTATCTTTGTTATAAAAAGCTAGAAAATCACCCAGACAATATATGACAGAAATCCATCACGCTAAAGAAAACAAATATCAAAGACAAACCACTTAGGAAATATCACTAAATATGTATTTTTATACTTTAACCAAATACTCTGATCAAATATCTATCAATATCTATGTCATATATTTTATGTGAGCCAGGGAGGCAAAACATTCCTTTCTCACCTTTTTATTTTTCTTAGTTTTTCTCCCTTTTCTATCTCCCATATCCAATCAGTAGGTACTGTCCAAGTTTATCAAATTAACTCAGTCTGAAGCTCGGTGCCGACATTCCTGAACGGTGCCTCCTGAAAGCTGATCTCAGCGTCTCCTCCAAAAGGAGATGCCAAGCTCACTAGGGTCACCCAGCAGGAACCGTCACGAACAAGCCTTAGGCTTCATTGGAGGCTGTCCTTCAAGAGTTATGCTTACGATGTAATTATAGACGCACAATGTGTCATCTGGGGCAGCAAACGTTCTTCACCAGGTAAATATGGGCATCATTCCGACCTCAAGATGAGAAGAAAGCTCTGGTCCTTCTCACCCCAGACTGAGGGTCAGACACTGAGAAGCAGGAAGTCATATATTCAGTGTGTTTCCAATCTAGAGCCATTGTAAACTGCCCTCGCGCACACGCCCGGCAGCACCCGGCCCCTCCCCTCTGCGGGCAGCACAACCTCCCCACGTCCCCTGTGGACCAGCTCACAGACTTGGTCCCAGCGCAGACCCTACTTGTCCCTCCGCTCTGTGTGCTTCTCTCTAAGCCCGACTCCACCTCTCCACCCAGGAGCCAGGGCCCCGCGATGCCCTTGCGCTTGGAGTCTGAGTAGCGCGGGGTGGGGGGCACCCCTGTGTGTGTCTCTCCTGAACGCAGGGCGTAGCGTGGCTCCTTGATGTAGCCCAAGTGTCCGGTGGCCCCCTGGTCTCCTACCGCAGAGCCTGGGTGAGATCTGCCCAGAGAAGGGCTCGGGCAGGGGCAGAGGGGAGAGGGATTACTGTGTGAGGCACCCTGCATCTTCTTCCTTTGCTTCCCACCCCCCCCCCCGTCTGTCCTTCCTTGTCTGTTTTTTTCTCAACATTAACCTTTCTTATTCTATGAGTGAAGATTCAGACTTTGGGAAGGTGTGGTACATATAGACAATGGAATACTACTCATCCATAAACAGAATGAAAGCATGCCATTTGCAGCAACATGGATGGACCTAGAGATTATACTAAGTGAAGTAAGTCAGACAGAGACAGACAAATAGCATATGACATCACTTATATGTGGAATCCTAAATATGACACAAATAAACTTATTTACAGAAGAGAAACAGACTCACAGACACAGAGATCAGACTTTTGGTGCCAAAGGGGGAGTGAGGGAGAGAGAGGGAAGGATTGGGAGTTTGGGGTTAGTTAGTAGATGCAAACTAGTATATACAGGATGGATAAACAACAGGGTCCCACTGTAGAGCACAGGGGACTATATTCAATACCCTGTGATAAACCACAATGGAAAAGAAGATGAAACAGAATAGATAATATGTGTAACTGAGTCACTTTGCTGTACCGCAGAAATTAAAGACAACATTGAGAATCAACTATACTTCAATACAATTTTAAAAAAGATTCAGACTTGGGAAAATAAATCATTACATACATCGCTAAAACAGACAGACATACTGTGCACTGTCTATGAACATATAACCATTTACTGTATTTTTAAAATATAAAAGCTTCAAAAGGGCTGTTTTCCCTGGGGAAGGAAAAGGGAAAGGGGTCTGCTATGGTTCTAGAGGTAGTTGCGTCTCCATTTGTCGTATTTCTTAGAAATTCTCAAAAAGACATGAGACAAATTGGGCTAAACGTGAACATCTGTTAATCGTGGGTGGTTGACTCATGACTATTTATTTTATTTTGCAACTTTTATAAATTGGAACTACACCAACATTTTGCAAAGGGGAGAGGCCCTGACAGCGGGCTCTGTGTCTAAGGGGGGAGCCTTGACCTGTCCAGCAGAGGGAAGTTAGGGCCTCCCCACCACCACTAGGAGTGCAGACCTGTAATCAGCTCCACAGGAAGTAAAGGAAGGAATCGAGGTCAACCTGGGGCACATTTCAGATGGAGACATCAAGAAAATATGACAAGATGGGAAGGGGCAGCAAAGGCCACAGTGAAGGGAGAAGAAATCCAGCCCAAACCACACCAGGAGAGAAGGAGGCCAGGGGTGGGGCCTTCAGGAGGACCCCAGGCTCCAGGGTGGGCAAACCAGGCCAGGCGGCATCCGATACAGGTCACCTTGGGGCAGGGCCTCGAACACACGTGCAGTCGTTGGAGGATGCTCGGTGAACAGATGGAGAGAGGCAAGCGGCCTGCTGTGTTTGGAACAGAGGGGGCGTGGCAGGTGGCAGCCCCAACTGCACTGCCATGGCCTGTAAGAACTGCGAGAAGCTGGAAAAGAAAAGCATGGAGCTCAGGGGCCAAGAGATGCTCAGGAAGAAAACAAAGCACAGCGCTGGGGCGGATGCAATGAAGCAGGTGGGCAAGGATTTGAGAGAAGTTGAATGCACACACCCGGAGAGGCTCCGGGCTCACCACTTGTCAGTCTGGACTGAGACCTCAGAATACCCTGTCTGGAATCCTGGGGGATGCTCCCCAGATGAGAGGAGGTGGGGAGAGTGTCTGGGGGCGGCAGGTTGTGGTGGACGGTCTCAGGCTGAGTGAGGCGAGGCCATCACCGCAGTGGTCATCAGGCGTCTGGCCAGGATCCCCCTTCACAAAGCCTCGCTCTGCCTGCTAAGTGCACAAGGCTGCACCCAAAGCAGTGAGGCCAGAAAGGAGGCCATGGACGAGGCTGGGAGAGAGGCCATGGGGAGGCCAGCAGGAGAAGTGACCACGGGGAAGAGGGAGGCAGTGGGATTCGGGATGTATTCTGAAGGTAGCAGGTGGCCTTTGAGCTGGATGGCAGATGGAGCGTGGAGAACGGAGGAAGCAAAGGGGGCCTCCAAGGTTTGGGGCTAAGCCACTGGGGTGACAAGCTGCCTTTCCCCAAGTGGAGAGGGCATGGAGGGGCCAGGGGTCTGCTTCTCTCCGCTACCTAGTTTGAGAAGCAACTTGAATGCCATTCACTCAACCAAGCCGTGTGCAGGCAACTGCAATTCTACGGATCTCTGCTTGTCCATCCAAGCACAGGAGAAGGTCACAAAAGAAATGCAGACGTTAGGAAAAAGTAGATACTCATGCTTTAAGGGAAATAAGGAAAATCAGTATTTTGAAAGGGACGTTTTTTACCGCTCATTCCCTACAAACATTGAGTCCTCAGCCAAGAGGTTAAACGTCTACATTTCTTCTTTTCACTTTGAGAACTAAGTATTGGCATGAGGCCCTTCAATCAACCTTTTAGGCTCTAGTTAGAATATATTATTCCCATTCTAAGAATCCAGTGTTTTGGATAAAAATTCCTTGAGGCTTTAAAAACAAAACCTTCCTCTGACAGTTTCCAGATTTGCGTTGGAGAGCATGTGACATGAAAACTTTAAAAACTACTGTGAATGGGCAAATAGGTATGCAAAGAAGTTTAGGATCATTTTTCTAAATTACATTTTTGGGTCTGCGTCCTTTCCGCTCTTTGATAGAAGTTTCATATCCAAGACACTGGATCTGAAATGAAAAACTGAGTGGCTATAAGTGCTGTTATTTGTTACTGGTGGCACCACCCTTTGGGGAAGCAACGTGGAAACATATGTTGTCTTGAAAGCCATAAAACTGTCTCACCCTCTGATTCCCTAATACCTTTGCAAGTCTCTATTATAAGGAAAAGTCCCCAAATGAATATGGGCTCTGGGGACGAAGATGGCCCTCTCATTATTTATAGTTCCAGAGAAAAAAAGCAACAAGTAACAGGGCAGAGTGGTGAAGCTTAGCGAGTGCCAGGAGCCCTGGGTGTGATGATGACAAACCCATTGCACACACGGGGGAGGGGAGGCTGTAAAGGTCACAGAGTTGTACGTGCTCAAGTCAGAATCCAGATTCAAGCAAACAGAAACAAAAACCACACTTTCCCCTCTTCCTGGATGATCATACAACCTTTAAAAAGTTAAGAGACCATTGGTGTACCAGGGCGAATTGTAAATGACATGATGCTAAAGGAAAAAAGCACAGCACTGTGTACATCACAGTTGGCCTTAGGCATCAGAAAGGCTCAAGAGAGCATACAAAGTGACGAGAAATGGTGTTGGGCTGTTGGCATTCCACGTGACTCCCTCACTCCCCATTTAAAACCTTCCATATGGTACTTATTTTGTAATCTTGAATATAAACCAGTTTTGAAAGGTATACGTTAGACTTTTAAAATATCTCTTCAAAATGGATGTATAACAAAAATTAGTTCTATATCCCAAACGCGGCTCATCCCTCGATTTTGTGAAAGCTCAAAAAACAGCAAATTTTAGCTTTGTCAGGCCAGGGGTTTCAGCAGGACTCGCTGTGTCTGGAAAAACACTGCCCCCTTGTGGCGGATCTGACGACACGCATTTGGGGGGGCCAGCTCTTTATGATCCGCTTGGGACGGGATTCTTCACAGGCCCGTGCAAGCTGGGGAGAAATACAGGATCTCTGAGGAGCATGGGACTCAGGGCACCAAGTTATGGAGCTTGCTTTACAACTTAGTTTTTAATAACTTTTTCTGAAAGTGTCATGTTACTGATGGGCATCCCTCTCAACTTCTTGGGCTCCTAAGGGCAGGACTTCAATACAGCAGCCACCTCCATCCTGGCCAGATGACTCTGCGGGGACATTTCAACCTGGACCCCAAAAGCTCATTCAGGCTTTGGGTGGAGAATCACTTCAGAACGTGGTGAGCAACTCCTAGGATGATGGAAACCTTCCATAACTGCCTGAACAGGGGAAACATGGCCCCAGATGATTGTTTTAAATTGAGGCAATGCTTTTTAAAAATCATTCACCAGAAGATTCTAGCACAATGGTAATAAGCAACACAATGGTATCTGGTATGGCTCACATTGATACATTTTTAGATTGGTCAAATTTATAGCATTTAAATGAAGGCCAGGGGCCTGTAAAAGGTCAGTCACTACAGTTTGTTTTACAATTTGCCCAAAATCCCAGAGTTAATAACAGAAGCAGATTAAGAACTCGGGTCCTCCTCTTCCTACACCAGAGCATTACTGACCACCTTACCAGATGCTACCGTATTCTGCGCGTGTGGCATTTCTGTGCGCTGGATTACAAATGAGCTCAGGTGTCTTGGTGCATCTGGTGCAGAGTTCATACTGCTGTCTACGTGACTTAGGAAAAGAGCAGAGGATGGAGACTGAGGCCTGAGGACCATTCCCACCTCGCCGCTAATCACATCCTGTGGACCCTGAACACGTTCCCTCCATGTGTCTCAGGGTCCAGATCTGTAGGATGTCACGCATGCTCAGAGAAGGGACAGTTTCCCGGAAAATGCCAAATTCCAGGAAAACTGCTTGAAATTATTCGTGAGGTGATTATATTCACTCTTGGTTCAAGGGTCCTTTGATTAAGAAAGTGAAACTGTATCTTGGAATAGACTAAACGTTAGTTTACATAAAATTAATCTTTCCAGGAAAGATGTGACTACTAACTGACTACCTACATACCTTAGGATAATTTTTTTTTAAATGCGGATCTATTCTCTTCCGACCCTTCAGGTTACAAATATAAGAAACTAGCTGCATTTTCTCAAGGAAAAATAACAATACTATCTGGAAAGTTTCTAATGAAGCTCTGACCCAGTTTACTCACCATTTCAGAATGCTTCCTAAAGTTATCAGCCGAGCTCTATAATTGCTAATCCTTACAAGGGTGCTGCAGGGTGGATGGCGTTATGCCCGTCATACAGATGAAGAAAGGGGAGACAGAGAGGCCCCCTCTGCTGCCTGGGAATAAAAGCTCAGCTCTACACCCCAAGGGCAGACGCCTGCACTCAGCTAGGAGTCAAGGGCTTGGGGAAATTTATAAAAACAGGAGCAGCGCTCTTAAGCAATGTTGTATCACCAACTTGCTTGATAAAAGAAAGCATAATCTCAAACATAGATCAGACATCACAGACATGAAGAAGTATAAACATGAACATAAAACACTGGGAAACACAAGCAGACATCAACGGATTTGACCAGCCACTTGGCCTCCGGAAGCTGGGAATTTCTGCATCTGTGTAAGGAAGGCTGCACCTACTTTACAGTGATGTGGGGAGGATGAAATGAGATAATTTAACTAAGCACGGGCCTGGCACAGGCAGGCAGGTAGTGGCAGCTGTGGGCATCGTCCTCTTTGGCCAGCATTATTTTATTAAGTGCTATCCTGCCCTAGGCCTTCAAACCCAGTAAACTCTTATTTCCAGGTGAACAGTTGATCTACCACACTGCAGATTCCTTGATTGGCTTTGATTTCTAGTAAAAGTCACACGTGATTTTAAAAAATGAAAAAAACAAACAAACCTCCTAGAGACCACTCCGTATCTGTATTCAATGATTTTCCTGCTTCCCTTAAACTGCTCTGTGAAATCAGTTCACTTAGCTCTACAACAAACCTCATGACATAATGATGTGGAGTCTTCATGTCTAAGAATATGGCCCGTCTTTCCATTTGCACAACTCTACTTTTGTGTGTGTTTGTAGAATTTTATGATTTTCCTCATAAATGCTTTGGATGTTTCCTATGGACTTTTGGCCTAGGTTTACCTATCTATCTATCTATCTATCACGTCATGAATGTGTTCTTAGGCTGCATTTGTAAGAAAAAAATCTCACACAAATTAGCAATGCCCACTGCAAAACTTATGCTACCATCCATTGCTGTAGAAAAAGATATAACTCCTGGCATGTTGTAATAACCAAAGAGGCGTGAGGGGTCAAGCCCTTCAGGGTAGTTGAACAGATCCTCTACTCAGACACAAAGTTTGCTGGCAGAGTGTGTGAAATATTAGAAGACACTTTCCAACAATCTGTGGCCAAAATCGAGGCTGACAAAAGATAAGCCTTACAGACTAATTGAGTCGGCGGACATTTTAAACCATTCTCAGTGGATTTAAGTCTGTTTTATAGCAAAGAAGCACCATTGCTGACGTGGTTACGGTAAGGAAAGACTTGATGAAGATTATACAGCTGAAGAAGAGACCTTCTCATTATGTAATTGTACTCAGGTTAATTTGGGGTCAGATGAGAATACTGGTCACATGCGTTTCTATGGACGAGCTGCGGTCACCGCAGGCTCCAGCCCGGCCTGAGTTCCCACCACGAGTTAAATCCTTCTTATTGGGAACCAGCAAGATTTGGTTGTCAGGAAAGTTGAGAGCTGATTTTCAAAGAGCATTAAAATATGGGAATCAAAAGGGAAAAACAGCATCAAGTCCAGGGCATTAAACGCCTATGTCTTTAAAGTGATGGATGAGAAACTGAGAATCCATAGTTGCTACCTTTAGATTCAGAACTGAGATTGATAATTGTCAGGAGGATACATATTAACACACTTACTCAAATTAAAAATATGACTTGACTTTTTTTTTTTAACCAAAAGTAAATGTGATTTGGCTTTTTGATTGGACAATAAGGGCCCATTTTGCTAATTAATTTATATGGCAGACATTCTCCATAAATCGAATGGGCTAAATCTATAAACCTAAGATCCTGACAAAAATAGACTTAAAGTTTGGGATGAGATTTTTAACATTCACTAAAAAACACTATTTTGGCAAAAGTGAGTGAAAACTGACAATATGTCAATTTCCTCAGTGAAAACTGACAATATGTCATTTTCCTCAAAACTTACTGATGATATATTAGGTTTAGAAAGTGCCTGTGACATCCATCAGCACACACAGTCACAATTTTTTTTTTTTGGGTGGATGGATGTTAACTAAACTTAATTGTGGTAATCCTTTTGCAATATATACATACATCAAATCATTATGTTGTATGTCTAAAACTAATATAATGTTGTATGTTGATTATACCTCAATTTTTAAAAACGGTCAGCTTTGCTATCCCTTAGCTCAGATAAACATGTTAGTAAAATCAGTAGCTGGGACACATGTAATTCTAACTTGAGACTTCTGAAAAATATAACATGAATGAAGAGTTATGATGTCAAATTGCTCATTTTGATTTACTTTAAGTATCTAGAAACAATTTATACAATTTCAGAAACTATATCACACTTAATGGTAATACTTCTTTATATGTATATTATACTTTATGAATAAAAATTTTTTTTCACAACATATATTATTTGATTTCTACTGTATTTGTTCCTTTGGGAGAGATGTCTTCAAACATTATTTTCAAAAAAGAGAACGTGCCTCTGAGTAATGAGTGTAATTATTATCTGAGAAATCTTGATAAAGTGTTTTTCTTATACCTCCCAGAAGTCAATAACTTTCGTGCGATTGAGTAACAACCCCCCTGGCAAGTCAAATGGCTTCCAAATCTTGGCTATTGACCAATTAAACGAGAACCTAGTCAGGTACAGATAAAAGATCAATCAAAATAATAATTGATAATAGATCACTATGTGATTGACCAGAAGGACTTCAAAGGATTGAAAGGCACTGTTGTAGCAGTAAACTTTTTCATCCTCTTGTACTTATTTATGTAAAA
Organism: Delphinapterus leucas; assembly: GCF_059928025.1. Lineage (NCBI taxonomy): Eukaryota > Metazoa > Chordata > Mammalia > Artiodactyla > Monodontidae > Delphinapterus > Delphinapterus leucas. Next base: position 103,074,130 of record NC_143137.1, on the reverse strand, counting down.
TATTTCCTCAGGGTTTAAACCAATGAAAACAGAAAGAGTCACACAATTAATGTTGAAGCTTTTCTGGTTTTATCCATAAATTATGTTCATTAATGGGTATATGGAATAAATTTAAAAATTACCTTTCATCTTATTAAAAGATATCTTTTCAAGAAAGATTTCCTTTTCACGCTCAACAATTATATATCAGCAGTTGTTAATATATTTATATTGTTTATATTTATTTGCAATTGTAATAAGAACTCAATCTAGAAGAGTATCTTCCTACCCACAGTTTTATGATCACATGAAATTTAAAAATCTAATTTAGATAGATATTCTTGTTTTGTATCACATTTCATTTCAACTATTTAAAACAGACTTTTAAAAGCAAAATATATATTGAATAGAATACAATTTTACATGGGACCAGTACGGAAATGTGAAATCAAGAAAAAAGAATAATAATGCAAAATGTTTTATTGTTATAGAAGAGTTTGTCTCTGTGGTTTGTCTATGTATCTATGTGATTTTTAAAGTGATCGTATCAAACTTTATTAGATACATTTAAAATGTCAATATTTATAAGATGCTATGAAATATTTTCCTTCAAGTATTTAAAATTATGAAGAAGCTTTTCGTATGCCAACTTTGAAATGCGAGGGCACAGAAAGTTTTAAAAAATTCTTTCAACGTATGGCTGCAGAATTTAGGAAAGAGGCTGTGTGGCTCCCAAACCATCAGCTGCTCCTGAGAATTCAGGGAAGCGGTTTCAGACGGTGTAACTCAGTTACTCTAATGAAGGGCCCTCCCGATCACGCCGGCTGGGGCTGGAGAACTGGAAACTAACACATTCGGAAAGTAACACATTCCTCATCTTCTGAATGTACCACGGGCAACTAAAAAAGAAGCCACATGACGCTTTGTGCAACTATCTAGTTTATAAAAACCCACAAAACAAAAAACAACTAAACTAATCTATAATTTCATTTCCCGGAAGGTGGTGCAAAGCTGCCAGAAGCCCCACGAGGTTAGCACGAAGCCCCTGCGGTGTTTGTTAGTACTCACGTTCGAGCCCCTTCCCAGTGCGGACTTGGAGGCATCCTCATCGCTGTCTGCCCCCGGCTGCCTGAGTTGCTCTGCCTGGAATAGAAGCAGGACCCCCGTCATCTGCAGGTGACAGCAGCATCACACAGAACAGTTGTCCTTAGCAATTATTAAAGCAAACCACGCCAGCCTGGCCGTCCCTCGGGGCAGCAGCATCTGTGTAAACAGCTGTAATCCACGGCCACGATTCTTAGGAACCTGAAAGCTGTTCTAAAATAGTCCCTAAGCAGTGCTCACAGATCTGACAACCACAGTTTTGAAATTCATGACTCATGGAGTGTGAGTTTCCATTTTGTCTTTTTCCCCAGAGCATCTCTTTTGCTTAGAAGAGATGCAATATGAAAACAGCAGTGGGTCTGAGCTGATCAATTAGCTCCGAAAACCAATTAATTCAGTAGGTTTTGAGGATTTCTACGTTTTAAATTCAGTTTACCACTGCATTGCTGATCGACTGGATACACATCAAAATAACTCACCAAGTACCTCACTCCCTATCCATAAAAGGTGAACGATAATGACATCTCACTTCATGGTTTAAAAGAAGGTTTCCCTTGATGGTGTGGTGACCTCCAGACAGAGAACCACCAGGTGCCCTGGAAAATACAGCTCTGGGCCACACCCTGCCCTCCCAAATGAGGATCTTTGGGGATGTGACCCAAGAATCCAATTGTTACACTAGATCTTAAGGTGATTCTAAGGTATTTTCAGAACTACTTGGTTAGGAGAATAAATAATGCCAACATGAAACAAAGTTATCACGTTGAAAGAACATTAAAATACCAAAGTTTTAAAACAAGGAAGGATACTTTCCCTCATTGACTTCAGCCAAAATGATATCTTTTTAAGCGTATTCTCTATGGAGATTTTACACACACATATGCATGTTTTTTCCTTTAAGTAGATAATAAAGACTCACTTTAACTTTAAATGTCTCCGTTCTTAGTATTTTGCTCTCAGACATGTGTAGACTATCTGGCATCACAGGGCTTTAGAAATCATTTAAAAAATGATTGACTCAGGACTTCCCTGGTGGCCTGCCAGGGAAGGAATCCACCTGCCAATGCAGGGGACATGGGTTCGAGCCCTGGTCTGGGATGATCCCACATGCCACGGAGCAACTAAGCCCGCGAGCCACAACTACTGAGTCTGCGTGTCACAACTACTGAAGCCCGCGCGCCTAGAGCCCGTGCTCCGCAACAAGAGAAGCCACCACAGTGAGAAGCCCGCGCACCACAACGAAGAGTAGCCCCCGTTCACCGCAACTGGAGAAAGCCTGCACGCAGCAACAAAGACCCAACGCAGCCAAATACAAATAAATAAATTTATAAAAATTTTAAAAATAAAAGAAATAATTTACTCCAAACCCTCCTGCTATTAATGAAGAAAACCTGAGACCCAGGCTTGCCAGGCAGTGTACAGTGTGTGGACGGTGAGAGCCACGGCTCTGGAAAGACAGGCGGGTCCGAATTCTGGCACCATTAGCCCTGGGATTTGCTCAGAATGTGCAGCCTGGGCTTCTTCACCTGTAAAATGGGGTTGATAATGCCTCTCTCACCAGGTTTATAGAAGATTAAAGGAGGGTGCATTTAGCACAGCACCTCAAACAATAAAAACAGAGAGAAACAAGGAAGGAAAAGGTTAATGCCGAAACAACAAATAATCCAGTAAGGTTACGACTGTATAAGGGCAGCTGAGGGCAAAATAAAATAAAATAAAATAAAGAGAGGGAAAGATGAGGTGTATGAGAAAGGAAAAACACTTCTAGCCAGTCTAAGACCGAAGAAAGATGGGGTAGGGTGGAGGGAAAGCCCCTGGGACCCACAGACCAGGCTTCCTCACCATCTGTGGCATTTTCACAGGTGTTTCAGACTCTCACGGAGAATGCTGCCAAACCATCACATGCACTCGGCTCTTATTCTGCTTGAAGCAAAGGCATTTCTAGATTTCCTACTGACTTCGCTGGCAGTTTCATGTCTCAAAAGCAGGAAGATACAAGAAGAAGGGCTCTTGAGGTCTTGGTGTGAGGAAAGGGTAGGTTTTCTGTGAATTAGAATACTGAGAACCAAAGAGGCCAGCGGTGCCTGCAGTCCCAGCAAACTGACCTCAAATGTCAGGAAGCATATTACCCAGCCATCAAAGAGAATAAAAGCATGCCATTTGCAGCAACATGGATGGACCTAGAGATGATCACGCTAAGTGAAGTAAGTCAGACAGAGACAAATGTCATATGATATCGCTTATACATGGCATCTAAAGTATGTTACAAACCAACCTATCTATGAAACAGAAACAGACTCACAGACATAGAGAACAGACTTGTGGTTGCCAAGGGGTGAGGGAAGGATGCAGTGGGAGTTTGGGATTAGCAGATGCAAACTATATTATATAGGATGGATAAATAACAAGGTCCTACTGTAGAGCACAGGGAACTATATTCAATACCCTGTGATAAACCACAATGCAAAAGAATATGAAACAGAATATATGTATATATAACTGAGTCACTTTGCTGTACAGCAGAAATTAGCACAACGCTGTAAATCAACTATACTTCAATAAAATATTTTTAAAAAGATGACAGGAACCAGAAACCCAACATTAATAGAGTGAAGGGAAATTCAAATGTGAAACTGAATCTGTAATTTCAAGTAATTCTGGCAGGAAAGGAAAGGATGGGGGAGGAGGGAAGAGGAGGGGGGCAGGATGGTGGGGTGAGGGCACAGAAGATCTTAAGTAGAGACACACACGGAGCAGAGGTTTTCAAAGGACACATGGAAGCAGGGGGAAACACACACAATCAGTAATAAGACAGAGAATCAGGAATCCACAATCAAAGCATCAGGCGGTCAAGAGCAATGCACTGGCGTTTGGCAGAAACTCCTGAGGACAGGGACCCCTCACTAGTTCAGGTGGCGACTTCTCTCTGGGCTGCCAGCTTCCACCCAGCGTGCTCACTGACCTCTCACCTCCGAACCGCAAGCTGACCCGGGATCTAACCCCAGGACCCTGAGCAAGTTTATTTCTTTGGGCCCCAGCGTCCTCATCAGGAACAAGGGGTGGATGGTAATTCTGACCCCATGGGCTCCGGAAGGTCAGGACACGTGCAGGCTGGTGCACAGATGCAAGGGCCATGCGATGGGCAGAGAGGGCTCTGGACCAACGTGCGTCCACCCTACTCACGCCTCTTCTACCGCTCCGTGGACGGCGGACGCTTCCAAACCCAGCTGGCGGATTAAAGGCTAACGTTCCCCACAATGGTTCTGTCTTTTTTAGTGCCATCTACTAGTTAAGAGAAAATACTTGACCCAGCAAAATAAACCTTTTTAAACCAACACAATAGAGATCACAAGCATTTTCCTTTCTTGGTAGTTAGAAGGCCTGTATAGCTTGAGAGTTTCAAAGATGATTTTAAATGTGTTCATTTTTACTCTCTGTACTATGACTTTATAACACTGTACCCAAATTATGGTTTTAGGATTTATTAACTAAGACCAACCAGATCAATAAAATTAACTTATTCAGCATGTTCCCAAATCATATGGGGAGGAGCAGGGAACATCTAAAATTTACTGGCAAATGGATCCGCTCAACAACTCATGTTCTTCTCCACAAAGCGGCCCCTGGGCATCTCCTTGAGGCTGCACCAGGTTGTACAAGTTCTGAAGATTTGGTTCATTTGTCAGGATATTGGGTATTTATATAAACTTAACCGTACCATGCAGTCACTTATCCATCTATCCGGAGGTTGTTTACTGAGCTTCAACCTCCTTCCAGGACTGTGCAGGTACCAGCAGAGAGGGTGCATAGCTTTGTGTTCTGCTGGTGAATTAAACACCATCACCCAAGACCACTGTTTTAGGAACCAAGTGTGGGATATGAGAGGCATTTGTGCATACTGACACGACACGCACCCTACTCCCTGAAGGAGTGAGGACTCCTACGTGTATTTAGACAAATTCCAAGAGAGGCTGAGGACAAACATCTCAAGAAACTGTCTGTACAGAATGCAGAATCATATGTCAATTTGATTGATATTTGATACTGAATCAATTACCTTACTATCGCTTCTTTTATTAACTTTGAAAAATCCCAGAATTTTTTTCTTCTCTTTTTCTGTCTCACCGTTGCCAAGTGATGATTTTCTAAAGGTTTCTGGGGAAAAAAAAAAGTACTAAGTTATTTTTCAGCATATGAAACATTAGATTAAGTACTTTAAAAATATCAACAAATGATTTTTTTTTACTCTAGTCTTAAACTTTAGTTCTTATAAGAGAGCAAAACCATCAACTATTTCTCTCAAAGCGTTCTGAGCCACCCAAAGCCTCCAGCTGGGTTTAGGAAATCTCTAAAGGTTCTTATAATCTTTAGTATTGTAAAAACAAAACAAAACAAAAGAAAAAAACCCCAAATAAATCCAGAAGTTCTAGGGCAGTATTGTGCAACAAAAAATAAAGGGACTATATACGTAATTTTGCATTTTCCAACAGCTGCATCAAAAAGAACCAGGTGAAATTGATTTTAATAATGATTTATTTAACCCAATAGATCTAAAATATTAGTATTCCATCACATAATCCATATAAAATTATTAATGAGGTGTTTTACATTCGTTTTGGTACTAAGCCTTCAAAATGCACTGTGCACATCACGGCACATCTCAGCTTGCACTGGCCACATGCCTCGTGCCTGACGGCCATGCCTGGTTTGTGACCATCAGAGCGGACAGCACAGCTCTCGGGACTGCGACATCTGTGCTAAACAACTGCTTTGAGAATTATGAGGGTGGCGGTAAAAACGCAAACTAAATAAACTACGTCAACAGCTTCCCGGCTTGAGGAGCCCACTCCTTTCCAGAACGTGGAGTAACAGTGACGGTTTACCCAGGGGACATCTGAAATAACCAAGTCAGCTCCTCCATGACCCATTCCCCCAGATTTTTCTTCCTCTACCTCAAACAGGATGTTTTCCTTTTTCATTACATTCTCTAGGGGACCTGTTTTTTCTTCTATTGTTTTTTTTTTTTTATTCTTGGCTTCCAAATCCTCAATCTTCTCCATTTCCTGGAGTTTTCTTCAGCGGGATTTTCGAGCTAGAATGGATGCTCTGGAGTTCCAGATGGGGCACTAAAGCCCAGGCCAGTCAGGATGGTGACGACTCAGCCAAGGGCCATGGTCTCCAGGGCAAGGCAGAACCGGTGGCAGCAGCATCCCTGGGACCTCGGGCCACACCAGATGCCCATATGGGAGACTCTGGGCATGGGGCCCAGCACTCCCCACTCAACAAGCACCCCCCACCCTGGGATGCTTCAGCTGTGGGGACCACACTTGAGAGCCAGCAGAGTAGAGCTTAAGGACACCGTCGTGTGGGCGTACTGGGCCTCAGTTTCCCCATCTGCAGATTGAAGATGACTCAGATGACCAAGCCTGGCACCCTCAGTGCCACCACAACCATTGTGACCATTATTCATTGATCGATGACACTCCGAAGGCCACTCCAGGCCTTTGTCATCCGCTCATCCTGTTCTTGTCTTCCAAGGCACACAGATACGGCCAGAAGAAAAGATGTTGAGGTGTTGCTGAAGGACTGAAAAATTAATTTCCCCACACCACTGCCGATTGCTGGACCACCAAACCACTGGTGGAAAAATGTGGACTGGATTTTACAAACTCTGCCACCAAGATACCAACCCAAACCAGGTAAATATCGGTGGACTTCTCATCTGCTAACCAAGAATTTCATATTCCAACTCGAGAAGGCAGACGCGGAATTCGGAGCCTTTGTGACATGCATTAACATAATACTGTCCTCCCAATGAAGCAAAAACCAAGCCCCTGAATCCCTGCGTTCTGTCAGTGGCAAAGGCTCCGGTTTTAGTCCCAGGAACCAGGTCTCTCAGCTTCATGCAGGTGGCTCCAGCCAGGCCAATCAGCCGTCCCCACATCACATGACATCCAAACCAGCGAGGGGACCGGCTTCAGTGGTGAGACATGCATCCCCCCGGAAACACGCGTGCACGTAGGGTTCACAGTTAATCGCACCAAAACCCTCTGTTAGGCCCAGAGCCTGTAGCAAAATATTCTGTACCGCAGAGTAAAGCTATATGTGGACGAAAGTATGCACCAACGTGTATGTTTGTACCTCTGATGTTTCTAGAATTGACTGCTATGTGACACAGATGTAGCAAGTGCAGGAGATGACAGTGCCTGAGAGATGAGGGAGAGAGAACACATCACTGGCACACAGGTTGTTGTGCCAGCCACACAACGGTGAGACTGGATCAGAAATTCAGCCTCTCATTTCTCTTCCTGGACAGGGGGAGTGGCTGGTCACCAGCCCCAGGACTGAGGCTTGGGCTCGGGGCACAGAGCCGCCCCAAGGGGACCGAGAGGCCACAGCCCACAGCTGCCCGGCTCTGAGCTGGGCCCCAACCAGACGGTCTAATCTCAAAGGTGAGGCTCGGAGATTCTGGACTGATGGGGCCTTCTGTGAGGTTTGAGACTGGCAGGCACTGCGGAAGGATGGGCTGCAGGGCAGGGCAAGATCACTTGGTTTTCCTGACCGTGTTCCCATCAGCCAAGACCCCCAAGGTGCCCCGTCTGGGTCGCAGCCAGGCCTGGAGAAAATATGCCAGTTAAGACCTAGAAGCCGTGGTTCTAAGTGGATGGCAATTTGAGTGTGGAGTTTATTTTGTTTCAATTTACTCTCATTTACTATGACTTAGATATGAATAAAAACACAGGGGAGGTTGTGTCTCATCCGTTTGGAAGTTTCAGAGTGATCTGGAAGGTGATACGGATGAGCTGAGGGGTGTGGATGGATGGAGGATGCTGCAGGGGCCCTTGAGGACTGGCTCATTGAAAACGTCCACTTTTCCGGATGCAGAAATGGAGCAAGCCGTCGGGGGCCAGATCAGGGTCACCAAGCTTGTAAATGCAAGAGGGGAAACTGGGTCTGCATCGCAGGGAAATGTGCACGTTTGTAAGTGACCATCCCCATCATGGGGGTTGTAAAAGAACAGTCAAAAGAGCTCTGATTCACCTTCCCCGCTGCCCTCAGCCTTACAATATCCCCAGATCAGACCACTCAGAACTGATCAAGCCTTCATATATATGAGTTTTCTGCTCAAACCAACTATCTATTCACGGTGCTTCTTTTTTTAATTGAAGTATTTCTGATTTAAAACGTTGTGTTAGTTTCAGTTAGCTAGCTAGATTGATAGATATAGATATATAGATAGAGTGATATATTCTCTCTCAGATTCTTTTCCATTATATTCCCTGTGCTCTACAACAGGTCATCTATTTTATATATAGTAGTACGTGTATCTGTTAGTCCCAAACTCCTAATTTATGCCCTCCAGCCTTTCCCTTTGGTAACCTTGAGTTTGTCTTCTATGTCTGTGAGCCTGTTTCTGTTTTGTAAATAAGTTCATTTGTATCATTTTTTTTTTAGATTCCACATATAAGTGATATATCACATGGTATTTGTCTTTGACTTACTTCACTTAGTATGACAATCTCTAGGTCCATCCATGTTCCTACAAATGGCACTATTTCATTCTCTTTTATGGCTGAGTAATATTCCTTTGTATATATGTACCTCATCTTTACCCATTCGTCTGTCAATGGACACTTAGGTTGCTTCTGTGTCTTAGATGTTGTAAATAGTGCTGCTATGAACATAGGGGTGCATGTATCTTCTCAAATTAGAGTTTTCTCCAGATATATGCCTAGGAGTGGGATTGCTGGATCATATGGTAATTCTATTTTTAGCTTTTTAAAGGACCCCCCATACTGTTCTCCATAGTAGCACCAATCCCACCAATAGTGTAAGAGGGCTCCCTTTTCTCCACATCCTCTCCAGCATTTGTTTTTATTTGCAGACTTTTTAATGATGACCATTCTGACTGGTGTGAGGTGATACCTCATCATAGTTTTGATTGGCCTCTCTCTACTAATTAGTGATACTGAGCATCTTTTCATGTGCCTGTTGGCCATCTGTATGTCTTCTTTGGAGAAGTGTCTGTGGTGCTTCTTAAAAGAGAGTCCCTCTCTTTGTAGCATCCATCTGCCCTGTATGACGGAGGAGGTAACAGGTGAGGAATATGAAGGGAGACCACTGTCAGACACGACACCTGGTCTGTGGCTCCAGAACAAAGCCCAGATTTTCTGCATTATTTTTCTTTTGGAAACAAAGTCTAATGTTAAACACTTTACCAAACATGGACAGAAATTTCTATAAAATCCAAACACTCATTGGGATTTTAATGACTCTCTTGGAGTGTGTGTGTGTGTTATGTGTGTGTGTGTAGTCCAAAAGATTTATATAAGTCCCAATACAAATGTGTGTGCATACATGCCTATGTACATATGTGCATGCATATGTATGTATGTATTATACATAATACATACATATATATAAAAAAATAATTTATAAGAAATGAACGCAAAATTTGGACCAGTCATTTACATACTTGTCTATGACAGAAAAGGTCAGATTTCACAATCCACACTGCCCCAGATTCTGCAGCAGGCAGGATGGACCCTGAGGGCAGGTAAGCACAGGTGAGAAGGGCACGGGGCCTCTCCTGCATGGACCACTTCTGCTCTGCCCTGAAGTTCTGTGTTCATAAAGGGCCGTTTTCTACAAACAGCTCCCTCACTGCTCACCAATCAGAACCACACAACGAACCCTTGCCCAAGGGACGTTCTTCTCTTAGTCAACCAGGGAGTCAAGAAACCAAGCCACGGCCTCAGTTCAGCCTGGCCAGACGCCCCCAGAGGTGCTGCCCTGCATCCCCTCAGGTCACCCCGTGCATTGTCCTAGCCCAGAGCCATGCAAGGTGCAGCTGGCGGAGCAGCGCTGGGCTCACTGTACCTCGGCGGCTCAGGGAAGGCTCCGACTGTGTTTTGGTCAGAAGAACTGGAAAAGGCAGGCAACAGAGAGTGAAGACAGGCTTCTTGACCCACGGCAGCACCTGACGAGGCCTTGGCCCCTGTGTCAGCCTGGACTGAGGCTGCTGTGCCCCGCAGGAGAAGGCCAAGTGCAAAGCAGGCCTGCAGCCCTGGCCTGGATCCCCTAGAATCCCGCAGCTGTCTGGCTGCTAAGCACCAGCCTGGAAGCAGGTGGCAGCAAAGCCTTCTGCTTTCTCAAGCTGCCGCCGCCAGGAATTCCAGAACAGGGCGGGCCTCTGCCTACAACACATCTCCTGCCCGTGGCCTTTACCCTTCCCCAGCTGCCAGCTGGGAGGGGGCGCAACCCAAGAGGGGCAAAGAAGAGAGCTCCTCATGGACAGAAATGTTCTCTTCTCTACTCAAATGTCTGACTGTCAGTAGGATGGGTGGAGGCGTTCGGCAAGGATGATAATCAAATATTTCACAGCCCACATGGCACATTACGGTCCAGACGAAAAGGATGTTGGCCACAGGCAGGGCACATCCTCGCCATGCCAGGTGATGCTCCTTTATTTGTCTGGGGAGGCTGCCGGGGTCCCAGGACGAGGGTCCCCAGGAGGGTGCCCGAGGCAGTGCAAAGGAGGACTCAGGGGCTGGGGGACAGCTATTTCTCCGCGTGCAACAGCGTGCCCTGCCCTGCGCCGGGGTCAGAAGAGGGAGGTCCAGACTTCGGGCAGTTTCTGCTCTCTCTGCCTCACCCGTGTGCCCAGAAGACCACCCACGGGCTTGCTGGGCCCACTCCTTAATGCAGAGACTGGTTTCATACGCTTTTCCCAGGTATTAGATTCTACAGCTACCTTTCAAGATATTCCGATTGACTAGCACATAACAGAAATACTCGTTTGCAGAAGACTTTTCCCTTCACATGCTTAAATGTGGGGCAATTTTTCTTTTCTTGTCTTTCCTTCTCTTTTTCTGTCTTTCCAAATGAAAGCTCTGTTTCCAAAGATTCCCAGAAACCAAATTTAAATAGGGCTGATATAATGAGACGGACACACCGGCAACAGCCAGGCCCGTGCAGCAGGTGCTGAGAACCATCTTCTCTGTGTTTTAAAAACACACCGGATAAAACACAAGATGCATTACTCTCAAATGCCAGAACGCTTTTTTTTGAAGGAATAAATAGTCTATGTTCTTGTACATGACTGAGCTAAAACCCTTTCTCGAATGTCAAATGAGACCCAGGGTCCAGAACCTTCAGGAGGAGATCTGGGGGAAGGGGAGGTTCCACTATGACCATTACAGTTTGGTAATAAGAAAATATAGATTTTTTTAATTGGGAAAAATTTTTTTAAAACTGTAGAAAAACATGAAAACTTGAATATGTGTGTATTTTAAAAGCCCAACCGGGTCAATATTTGTGAAATAAAAGCCAACGGATATCAAATGAGCTCATTAAAATAGACACTTTCGTGAAGTCCATTTTAATAATTCTAAAGTCAAGGAATATTAACTATATATATATATATATATATGTATTTTTTTTTGGTCTCACAGTTGTTCAAATACAGTCAGCCCCTGTGTCAATCAGGGAAATCTGCTTACACAACAGTCTTTGTACCAACATTGGCCTCAAGGTGTCACTCAAGCCAGAGCCTCTTACTAACTGTGATCTCAGGCTGGTACCACCTTCACGGGAGGAGAAGGATAGAGGGGAAGCATCACGTGTTGTCTCCAGGGACTGAACTGCATTTGGGCAGGTTTAGGGAACAGCTAACTGCATTCTGCCACTGGTTTCGATTAGGAGCAACGTTCGAGACCTGGGAGTATTTAATGGCAACTGAAAAGGAAATCCAGGAGAATACGGTTCACACGTGGCTTCTGAGAAGTTCTTTTAGAGCAGAAGCTCCAGTATTCTCACCTTTCCCCTTTTTACGTATCTCATGGAAGCTCACGGGGGACAAGGGGTAACGAGCATGCTCACGACTGGGGGAAAGAGGTATAACTACAATCCATGTATTGTATTTCCCGCCCATTCCTGTTCTGGTTTGGACAAAATTGGAGAGGCCTGCAAACGCCCATCCCCATCGCTCTGTGCTACGACGCATGCGTGGAGAGCCAGCAGCGCCGCGTCTGAGACGCTGGGTGGCCTCACCTCTCTTGTTGTCCCAGGCGTAGAGCTCCTTTATCCCCAGCTCGTTCAGGGACTTGGAGAGCTCCAGCTCCTCACCGGCCACGTTGTCCCTGAGGAGCACCACGTGCTCCGGACTGACGTCGCACTTGGCGCAGATGACTGGGAGGATGCTCTGCAGGGGAACCTCGGGGCTCACGCGCACCACCGCCTTCTGTGTGCGCAGGTAGTTCACCACCAGGCGCACCGTCTTCTGGAAAACACGGCAGGCAGAATTCCGTGAGCGCATCTTTGCACAGCTGTGTTTATACTAGAATGGAGCAGGGCATGATTTTGTGTGGACCGGGTCTTTCTTCCAAAATTCAGTGGGTCGTGGGGGAAAGGGCACACTGAATAGGAATAGCAAATGCCTGGAAAAATGAATTTACCTTCCAATCTCTTTTGCTAATGAAGAAACTGCTACCAACATGGGGAAATGGACAGCAGTGAGGGTCTCAATTTGGAATCTAATATACACACTGTCTTTCAAGGATTCTAAACAGACCTGAATGCAAGGCACTAGTACGTTTTTTAAAGGGAAGTAGTTTGGAATTCTTGTGAACATTCCAATTTAAAGGAAAAAAAAAACCCCTCAGAAAACAAGACATCAAATTTTTGTTTAAGAAGACAAAATACCCGCATAAATATATTAATATCTAGTATCATATATTTATATGAATATTGACACATATACACTACACACGTATGTATTTTAAGCTAGAAAAATATAACATACACTAGACATACAAATATAATAGGCATATAATAGTAGACATCATAATGAGAAAAAAAATCAATTTGACTAAAGCTGATTATACATGTCTACAGATAAAGTGACCCATCAAAAATGTAATAGGCTGAAGTTTCATGCAGTCAACTTCTGTTTGGTCTTTACTGATCACCCACATTGTTCTAAGATCCTGGGGAGTGGACACAGTAAATGTGTATTGAATAAAAAAAAACGGACTGAGATTTATCTCACCCCTTTCCAGTCTTGAGTGCCAGGGTTTGATGAATTTTAGGAGGAAAAATGGAATCATGGATCTTTTCCATGCTTCTTAAACTGGAGTCATATATAAACTTGGGCTCACCTGCCCCTGGGATTTGCAGCTGGGGTTCAAGACGGCAAGAAAAGCCACAGAATATAAATATAAAAAGGGTTTATTTCCTTAAACAGTGATTTTAATTGAAGAATTAGGGAAAACTCAAAGTATAGATACCACCAATTAAAAGTTATTAACCACCCAAACCTAGAGGACATGACCTGTTGGCCAAATTACCATGTTTAAAAATAGGGAAATTTAGGGCTTCCCTGGTGGCGCAGTGGTTGGGAGTCTGCCTGCCGATGCAGGGGACGCGGGTTTGTGCCCCGTTCCGGGAGGATCCCGCATGCCGCGGAGCGGCTGGGCCCGTAAGCCATGGCCGCTGGGCCTGCGCGTCCGGAGCCGGTGCTCCGCAACGGGGGAAAAAAAAATAGGGAAATTTAGTAGATATTACAATAATCTAAAAGAATGAAATAGCATTGCTTTCAACTGGAGAGGAAAGATCCACAGCAAAGCCTTATTAAAAAGTACAATAGGACTTCCCTGGTGGCACAGGGGTTGAGAGTCCGCCTGCCGATGCAGGGGACACGGGTTCATGCCCCGCTCCGGGAAGATCCCACATGCCGCAGAGCGGCTAGGCCCGTGAGCCATGGCCACTGAGCCTGCACGTCTGGAGCCTGTGCTCCGCAACGGGAGAGGCCACAACAGTGAGAGGCCTGCGTACCGCAAAAAAAAAAAAAAAAAAAAAAAAATTACAATAAGCAGCTGGAGTTACCTTTAATCAATACTCAAAAGCCTGCAATCTATGCATAAAATATTATCCAAATTGCAATGAGTATTTCTGACATTAGTATTTCAAAAGGGAACCCCTTTCTGTTTCCTCTCTCTAGGAAGCTGTTTCCATCCTCTACATATTCCAACCTCTGCCGTGGACAGGAAGGCCTCCAGAGCTCAGCTAGAACCTTTAGGACTAGGCCAAGAGGGTAGACATTGGCTACCTGTGGTTATATCAATGAAAATTAGAAATGAAAAGCTGTTTTTCGATCACAGTAGCTGCATCTCGCATGCGCCGCAGCTGCATGCAGTCAGTGGCTGCCTCCTTGCCGGGGGCGGAATTATAGACCATTTCCATCTTTGCAGAAAGTTCTGGTGGATAGCTCTGCTCTAGACTGGCTCCTCTCCTCTGGTATGGAAAGGAGAAATGCTACACAACAAACATCATTCAATGCGTGAACTTTGGTCTCCTAAAGTAAACTCAGTTTAGGGTCTAACAGCCCAACACGCAAGTGGAAACCTCAACCACAGCGTGCGTTACTTATACAGCAGGGGCTCCGCCGGCCTCTCCTCAGCAGCTCCAGCACCCTGGGCCACAGGGAACTGCATATGGCCTCATATGACAAAGGGTCCCTCGTGCTACTGACCTCAGGCACCTTAGCGGGGCCAGCCTTAACCTTCGCTTCAGGAACTTTTTCTTTCAGAAATACGGTATGCGCATTCAGGGTCCCAACCAAAGTATTTGGCTTAAAATTCAAAGGCTGTTGAGTTTCTGAAGACAGGATCTCCAAGGCATGGTTGGACGGGTTCAGGTGGTTCTGAAGGCAAAGTTCAACCAGTAGGTCCATCATCGCGTGGCTGAAAGAGAGAAACAAATCACGGTCATGGGGAATGTTTGCACTCTCCCTTCTGCTAGCTGAGTGGGTTACGACAAATGAACCAGTGGGTGAATAAGCAAATTGGCCGTCGGTAGAAAGAAAGAAAACAGCTTCTCGTTAATTCCTCAAGCATGACTGCACAGTGATATCTTAACACTTTCAATACTAATAAACAACACTACTGAAAGCACCATCAGAATCAGAATAGCTGGGAAAATAGTTACATTTCTAGTCAAACCCATGGATATGTTGACCTGAATCCTATAAGGTCAGCACAAATGATATTAACATATGGGCATAAGGCATTAAATTTTCAGTTATTCACAAATAGAGTGTATCTTAAACACTGAAATTTTAAGTTGAAGACAATAGCTTTCTTTTTACCTAAAAAGTATGGTCTTTAAAGACCAAAAATGAAGAAAATTACCTTATTTGAATTTTTATAATTTCTAAATTTTAAAATTTTTAATAATTTTTATAATGTCTCCCATCACAGATCATTATTTACTAAGGGAGCCAAATAATAACTCAGCTTGTCCCAAAGAATGAAATAATCTCATTTCCATCATTTATATTCACCTGGCAGAATGTTTGTATATTTCAAGCTGACCTCTCTTTTCCTACACATTTCCTGAGCAGTGCAGCATAAACACCTCACGAAAGCGTAGGTCCTCTCCTGTGATCTATTTCTTAATCAGGAACTGGCACGGCAATAATTTCAGGTCATAGTGATGCTTTCCAGGTGTCTGGCGCTCAGGGGTGTGTAGACCTGGGACTCGTGGTGCACCTGTAAAGGCACAGGTGCCAGCTTCTGCCCACCATTCGGTCATGACTCACCTTGAGGGCTGTGAGCTGCGGGGGCCCTGACACTGAACAGTGAAACCACAGGCAAAGCTGCAAAGTACCCTATTTCCCATTCACTCGTTAAAAATATCAATAATATTCTAATGGATACAGAACATTTCCCAGCCATCTCCATGACAATACTTCCTCCCACCCGATATTCAGGAAGTAATTAGGTAACAGCCTATGTCTTAACCAGGGGACCCTGGAATCACCCGGGACGTGTAGGGGGCTCATCACCCCCCTGGCTCCTGGGGACTCTGAAAGGACACACGGTGGGGACAGGGCAGCGCTAACCCTCACATGAGCCACGCTGGCGGGCGTGCTGGCTAATGACGCTGTCAACTCTGATTCCCTCGGCTCCGGGATAAAAATCATCTTTCTCTCAACGACAAGCATAATGCGTCAGAACAGGCAGCAACATCACCAAAGGCTCCAAGACATGAAACACCATGGAAAATCCTCAGCACAGAAAACAGACTTCTAACGATGCTAAAATAACGACCTATTACTTGTTACCACGTACTATGTTTCCTCCATGGCCCAGAGCCATTCTGTGCAGGTCACACTGTTCCCACTTACCCTCACCAAGCCTAGGGGGTGGGGACCACTATCCCCCAGTTCCCATGAGGGGGTGGAGCTGGGGTTGGGACCCTGCTCCCATACGATGTTGACTGTCACTTCCCCTCTCTTATCTCCACCCACAGTCTACTGCCACCAAGTAAACCAAAAAGGATAAATTCTCCAACAAAGATTTGAATTAATCTTAGAATGTAAACCACGAAGGACACCAAAGCTACTGATGTAACCTTCCGTTCTTCTAATTCAATAATTGGTAACATGTTTTTTTTTGTTATTGTTGTTTTTTGCGGTATGTGGGCCTCTCACTGTCATGGCCTCTCCCGCTGCGGAGCACAGGCTCCGGACGCGCAGGCTCAGCAGCCATGGCTCACGGGCCGAGCCGCTCCGCGGCATGTGGGATCTTCCCGGACCGGGGCACGAACCCGTGTCCCCTGCATCAGCAGGCGGACTCTCAACCACTGCGCCACCAGGGAAGCCCTCGGTAACATGTTTGAAACATCACATTTGACCTTCTGCAAGGGAGCAGGCCAGCTCTGGGGCTGGAAGGGTTTTCCTGCATCACAGAGAATAAACTCTCCTTGCCATTAACAGAAGCTGGGACTTATTCTCGCGTGGACTCGCCGAGGAGTGACGTAGTACTTGGTTCCCGTCCGGATAAAGAACTGGGTGCCCAAACCTCTACCCTGTGTATCGAGTGGATCTCCTCCACAACTGGCCGATCGGCACCCACCCTGCTGCCCTCACTCTTCTGTGACCCTAACATAGGACTCGGCTCTGCCCAGCGAAAGCTCTTTAATGATGAAGCTGCAGTGACGTTTTCAACACTTGAGGGTGGAAGCGTTTCTCAACAAAATGTCTGGTGGAAGTAGGGAAGGGAAGGAATTCCCAAGCAGAAAATTCTATGATGCTGGAGGCCTATTTCCTCAAATTTACCATTTGGGGAAGGGGGAAGCACAAACAAAACAAAACCACTGTAAAACCATGATAATAAAACTCAACACCGTACCCGTCATGGTATGTGCGTAAATTGTTCAAAGAGCACAGAGGCCATTACCGCTTCAGACAAGGGGACAGCATCTCTTCCCGGGGCTGGAACCCAAGCCAGGACAGAGGGTTTCTGCAGGAGAGCAAGGAGGTTTAGGACATGAGGGGAACTCAGGCTTTGAGAGCTGTCTGTTCTGCAGGCCTCTCTCTGTGGCTACAGAGAGTGACAGACACCGTATCCTAATGCAGACTGACCTGGGCCGCATCTAAGAAGCTGGATACACAGCACAAGGCCTAATGTGAGGACCTGGGTCCAGAAGCATGAGCTCGTCTCGCGTTTCCTGCAGGGCCTCCCACTCGAGTGATTCCTCCCCGGGCCCATTTAAAGCATGATCTGAGGAACTACTTTCCAGCACAAGCGTTTCTGGACGGTGTCCTCAGAAAATGGGGTGAGAGTTGGCCGGCTTCTCTGCCACTTCCGTCGCACTATGGAAGTGGCTATCGGCTGGCATTTTAAGTCACCAAACTCCAAAACAGCCAGCCAGTTCTGTCTTTGATGCTACTGGAAAAAGTCACCCGGAAGGAAGAGGAAACCACAGCACCGTGGCAGCACCCGATGGCAGTCATGGAGGAACCGAGCTGCTGTCTGGTCCCCGGGGGTCTGGATTCACCGGATCTCAGCCTGCAGAGGATAAGAATTTCTAGCCAGGCATCCCTGCACGCCCTCCACAGGGCCTCAGCAGGTCCCGGGGCCACACAGGAGAGGACTTTCCGGAGACTGAAGGTGGCTGCCTGGTTATCCCTGCACACTCTCATTACCTCCTGAGCCGGACTCCCCAGGTGACTCCCACCTGCCCACAGAAGGACCAGCACCGCCTCTGATCTGCTGGCCCTTTGATGAGGGCTTGGGCATCTTTCCCCCGGAAGCTGGTTTAATGAAGGGACTCCAGAGGCATCCTAGGGCCACCCTCACCACTGCTCAGACCTGCCTCTCTGCCCCGGTTTCCTCCTCGGTGAGGGCAAAAGGACTGTCCATCCACCAGTGAGTCTTAAGTCACTCCTAAGTCACTGAGCACAGCGCCAGGCACATGGTGAGTGACAAGTGTTTGCTGAATAAACGAGTGAATTGGATCCTGTCTTTGCTGTTTGTGGTTGTGTGTGGTGAGACGTTTTCCCTGGCTCAGGGCAGAGCGTCTCTGCTGGGATGTGGCTGGACTCCATCCGGCTCTCAGCAGGTAGCAAGATATACTCGTTTAAAGCAGTACCCTCAGGGGATTGCCCCATAAAGTTTCTGCAGTCTTACAAAGAAGAACACTAGGCAATCAGACACTCTCAGAGTGTCAAGAAAGACTCAGGTGAATTAAAGAAACTGACTACACCATCATCGCTAAGGACCCCAGGCACACCCTCTGGTCTCAGTGGTCCCCCTGTATGAATGATGCTATAGACAAAATCATCTCCCCCCACATTCACATTGATCCCCCAACTCCCAGTGTGACCGTATCTGGACATGGGGCCTCTAAGGACACAATTAGGGTTAAATGAGGTCATAAGGGTGGGCGCTAATCTGATCAGATTTGTGTCCTCAGAAGAAGGGACACAGAGAGCTCGCTCTCCCTGTAACCCCACCAAGGGGAGGTCGTGTGAGCACAGAGCAGGACAGTGGCCGCGTAGGACCAGGAAGAAGTCTCAGCATGAAATCACCTGCCGTCACCTTGACCTTGGGCTTCCAGCCTCCAGATTGTGGGGAGTAAATGTCTGTGTTCAGGCTGCCCCGCCTGTGGCACTTGTAAGACCGCCTGAACTAAGACAAAGACAGACACCATTATCAGGGTCTCTGCCTCCCTCTCTGTAATCCCAAGTTCAAGGGAAGAGCAAAAGGTAGTAACAAAGGACTGGTTACCCCAAACCACAGTAACAGGGGTGGTGGGTGGGTAATGACACTGATCTTTGGGGTTTCTCTCCATTGCTCCTCAAATATCCTTTTCGTTCCAACTTTTTTTTTTTTTTTCCTGCAGTACGCGGGCCTCTCACTGCTGTGGCCTCTCCCGTTGCCGAGCGCAGGCTCCGGACGCGCAGGCTCAGCGGCCATGGCTCACGGGACCAGCCGCTCTGCGGCATGTGGGATCTTCCTGGACTGGGGCACGAACCTGCGTCCCCTGCATCGGCAGGTGGACTCTCAACCACTGTGCCACCAGGGAAGCCCTCGTTCCAACTTTTTAATCTCTGTTCCCCGAATGAATCTTAAGTGCTCCCAATGTAAGGATGAAATTTATTTTTCGGCATTTGTTTGTTTGTTTTTTTGGCGCAAAAAAGTCTTTTATACAGTATCTAAGCTTCTTTTGCTCACTCATTCACCCATTCGCTTAGACATTAGGTCCTACTGTGTGCCCAGCTGTGGGGATGCAAAGAAAATAAAATATAGCTCTAATTTTCATTTGGTCTATCAGAAAGATTTCACATTTTTAAGGGTGATTAAAAGAACATGCAGATTGCAGCCTTCCTTGAGCATTACACATTCAAAAATTCAATACTGAACATATCTACAGGTAATTTCTATCCATCCTGAGCAACTTCGGTATTACTTCTGCAGTACTTGACATCAATAGCACAAAGAAAACAGATGGGAATAATTTCAAATTTTATCCTTCACTTTGGATATTTATCGATTACGTTATAATGATACTTCAAACTTAAAGAGAAAGATAACTTGGGTTTAAATCTAAACAAAACACTATTCTTACAGCAGAAAAAGGGATTTCCCTCCTCTATTAAGTTATTTTTAAGTTATTAAATTTATTTTTAAATTTAGAAAGTGAGTAAAATTTTTCTAGTTCTTTCTTTAAAAAATATTACTTTACAAATATGTTGAGATTTCCAAAAAATGGTTTGCATGAGTCGGTGGTTTCAATAAGAAGAACCTGGTCTTCTTTCAGGTGTGGTTCTTTTTGAAATCCTGGCAGAGAGCTGGACAGGTCAAGGAACAGCCCATGCCAATCCTGCGCTCCCTAAATGCAGAGGGCACGTGGGGACCAGGCTGTTTGGGAACCACGTGGGAGTCAGAGAGGCCAAGTCCCATTTCCGTCCGGCTGGGCTGATGGATGGACCTCTTCCTTCTCCAAGGGAGGGTGCTTCCATCTAAATCACAAAGCTTGCCTTGGGCAGGCTGCTGGGGATCACTGAGATGCTTACACTAACCTACAACTCCCTCTTGCTGCCATCATGCCGGCGAGACCCTGGGCTCGCTCTCGGGGATCCCGAGCTCACCCAGATACGCTGACGTCTGGCAGAGCCATGGCATGCACGGCAGCAGGGGTTCTCAAAGTCTAACATGTGTTCCAAAAGTTCAAGCGTGTTAAAGCCCAGATCGCTGGTCCCACCCCGGGGTTTCTGATTCACTAGGTCTGGGCAGGAAATTTGCATTTCTCAGAAGTTCCCAGGTGATGCAGCAGCTCTTGGTCTGGGGCCACACTGAAAAACTACTGCATCCTCGGTACTCATGAAATGAGCATCGAGTACCTAGCAATGACTGGATTAAAAGGTGCCACAGTGTCAAGTGTACAAATCACGTTAAGGTCGCTACTTCCAGATATAACGTTAAAACAATCTGCGTGCACTGTCAAATCATAGACTGGTTGAGTGGGCCTAGTTTCTTGTGCGGGATCGAGGCCAGCAGGTGGCCCGAGCCCTGGGTAAGGCAGACTCTGGTGTTACAGAGTCAGAGCAAGTCCAGTCTGGCAGCTTCACCTGGCAACACAGAAGCGGGACATGGCAAGAGGCTAGCAGGGCCTGCCCAGAGTGGGTCTATTGCCCAGAGGCTGGGCTCTGGGTTTGAGGCCAGGGTCACTGGCAAAAATCCAGTCTCATGGCCGCTTAGGTCCTGAGCCCATCAACGAGGCACAGGGGAACAGGCCGCAGCAAAATGACCAGGGGTGCCTGTGTCTCAGGCACATGTCAGAAGCCCGGTCATCGGGACGACGGCACCAAATTAGAGAGTTGGTCACGTCCTCACAAAACCTAAATGTCACCGGGGCCAGGCAGCTGCCCCAGCCTGCAGGGGGTCTGAGTATGTGACCGGGGGAGAGAGGGAGCTATGCCGATTGGAGGGACATGCCTTCTCCAAAGGCGTCCAACTTGGAAAACTGTTTAAAACACACTGCTACTTGGAACACCTTGACCTGGAGAGAGGGATTTCAGAGGCTGCAGCTTGACAGTTATCCTCGCTGCATGGGATGTCGTGAGCGGCTATCTGGACAGGTGCGGACGGGCCATCTCAAAAAGCGGTGCCTTCTGGTTAGGTTCTGACCACAGAAACTTGTGTTTTTCTTAACTCCAACCTCAGCATCTTTGACCTCTATCTTGGAGGTCATCTGACTTGAGAATCTAGAGCCTCCTGCATCCAGGTCATACGGGAGCAGGTTTTTCTGTGTGCTTCTCACTTGGCAGGTAAGTCAACCAGCCCCCTGGGGGACCTGGAACACAGCCTGGATATCTTTAAAGTTCCCTGTCAGTGCTTATTTTTAAAACGCACGTGAAATTTGCATGCTACCTTTAATGTAGAACTATTGTTCACTATGTGTAAGTTAAATGAACGTTCAGATGCACCAGCTTTCTCCTGACTTGCCTAGCGCTGGGGTGGAACCTTGCATCCCCAGAGGCACGTGCAGTCTTGTTAGCGGCAAGTGGAGCCGCAGGATGGCTTCCAGGATACACGCTGGGACCTGGCCAGCCCTCGTGTCCAGGCCGCGCATCTCCCCTTCTCAATCCGGGTTCCAGCAGCAGTACACCTCCGCCTTCTCGCACAAACTGGTCCTTTTGCAAATGCTATTTATTTCCTTCTATTTGCTGGGATGTCCTCCTCCCAGTGTCTCATGAAAGCTAAGTGTTCAATATGTATTTTGCTCAATGAATAAATGATCATTTTCATTTTTTTAGTCTATCGGGATCCCACAAAAGGAGACTGCCTCTCGGGAGGATGGGTTTAGCACCAAATCCAAAACCATAACAGCACCTTTTCACAGGATAAGCAAGGAGTTGATAATCTATGGTCTGCCCCTTAACCAGGCTATTTCCTCACAGGAAAGACTCTTATAAAGAAACTTAGTAACTGGAGGCTGTTGATGAAAATTAAGGGATTTTTAAGGCAGTGAAAATACTCTGCATGATACTATAATGGTGGATACATGTCACGATACATCTGTTCAGACCCAGAGAATGTAAAACACCGTGACTGAACCCTGATGTAAGCCATGGACTTTGGGTGATGATGACGTGTCAGTGTAGGTTCATCAATTAGAACAGAGGTACCACTCTGGCGGGGGATGTGGATAACGGGGCAGGTTGGCTGTATATAGGGGCAGGGGATATATGGGAAATATTGCTGCTTTCCTCTCAATTTTGCTGTGAACTTAAAACTGCTCTGAAAAATAAAGTCTTTTAAAAAACAGTATCCTTTAAGTGAAAATGTAAATCAAGTTAAACCAAGCCTATTATTTGGAGAATGGTCCTCTTCTGGCAGCAACCCCAGCATCAAAACCGCCCTTTCCAGCTTCACCCCCTTCACACACTGGTGCTGGAGAAGAACCAGCTTCCTTCAGGCCCTGGAGCCACGAGCTCACAGGGAGCAGGGTTCAGACCACGGGGCCTTGCTGAAGCTGCAAGCCAACCACACACCTGCTTTCTCTGTAGGGAGCGTGGCCAGCACCTTGATGGGCAGGTGATGGAGGACAGACCAGGGTTGGGCTCGCTCACCCCTCCCCTCCCCTTCATCTCGGAACAGGTGAACTCTCTCCAGAAGGGATTCGGAGGACAATACCTGTGCCATGGGAGTCCTGTGTTGTTTTACAAGGCCGGGAACCTGCAAATCCATGCACGGTTGTAAACTTGGCTATTATAAATGGGGTCTGACAGCCCACAGAGGCAGGACTGAACATTGAGAGAGATTTCCTCTATCCTGTGAGGGAAATGCTTGCCTTCTCCTGTCCTGGGCCGCTCGGGCTTGCATGCCAACTGGACGTGAGTTAATTTACCACATCAGAATGACACGGACCCAAATCTCGATTGCTTGACGCCATTTATGAAGCTCCCTTTTGGCAAAGGGCATTTTCTCTTCAAAGACCTTCTCTTTACTTGTCCCCCAGTTAAAGTGATGGGACCAGCGGCCTCCTTGCAGTGGCCCTGAGCAGTGCTGGTAGCACCCTTCCTAAAAGGGCACCGGAGCATCTTCCTTAAGAAAGTTCCAGAACACCCGTTCCCATGTCTCATCTAAGAACATACTGAGACTTTTACTTATGTTTCTAAATCCAAAGGAAACTTTAAAAAAAGAGAGAAAGAAAAATCACTGTCATATGCAGAATGGAATCATCACACTCCAAGTACTAATGTGTTTTCCTTGTGGGAATCTTTCATGTTTGGAAAGGTAGTTACGGTGCTGACTGTAAATTATAAACGACTTGCTTATCCTGCGGAAAGGTGGACATGTTCTCTGATAAAATGGAAGAGAGAAACCACACTGATAAACGATTAGTAGATCTGGTTTCAGCAAGGGTCAGGAATGTGACTTGGGCCCACTCTTGTATTATTAAAGAGTAGGACACATAAAACCAATTCCCAAAGCAAGAAGCTGCAGCGTCAGCAAGTTGCAAGCCGCTAAGGGAGCCCACAGGTTGCTGCAGGAAACCCTTGGGGAAGGGATGAGTATTTACTACTTAGAAAAGAGAAAAGTATTTTAATACTTAATCTCTACACCTGAACCTATTCTCACAGCCGCATTGCAAAATGGCACAGTGATAACTTCTACTCTGAAAGAAAAAGAAAATTAAAGATAAAATTGGAAGAATGTGTTCAGTTTGAAAACATTTTTCGAAATAATATTTTTAATTTACAAGTGGGCATTCTATCTCTCCTCATGCACTTGTAAGATCGGACCTGTGTACTATTTAAGACATGACCCATGAGTCCATTTTCTTAAAAGATATGTAACTAGACAAAGAAGCCACGGTTTCACAGGTGTATACTTAGCCACAAACTCAAGCTGTACACATGAAAAATGGACAGTTTTTATATGTTAATCACACTTCACTAAAGTGTTTTTTTATAAATGTAACTAGAAATTGGGCCAAAAATATAAGAATGGTGAGTCAACTGTAATACAGTCACTAATAAAATTACACTCGTCTATTAAAGTAGTTTGTAAACCTATGCTAATATGGCCTGCTTCTCAAGTTAAAGTTAAGTGCGAAAAGCGTATTTAGAACAAAGATCCCTCTGTAAAACAAGAAACACAGACACTTTAGAAACCTGAATATCTCTTGCGTGAACCCTGCCCACAGGAGCTACTGCCTTCTGTGGGTGCTAGGCCACAGGGATCAAGGTAAGTCCTAACTTTGGGGTCCAGAGCCTTCTGCTGGTGGGGTGGTGGCCACAGGGAGAAGCCCCACAGAGGAGCACACCCTGGTGCACCCTGCTGGTAACACTCTGGAAAGCTGCTTGGCACCCCTTTTAGAGTTGAAGACGTTGTATCCTAGGTACATATCAATGCCTGGAGAAACATTCCTTAACTTTTTGTACACACAGCCCATAAAATAATTTTAAAAACTTATGTAGCCCTTTGCCAGTAAATTGTCACCTGGAATTTTCCTTATAAAATTTAATAGTTGCAAAGGATGTAATATCAGGTAGAATCAGAATACTAAGATTTTAACATAAAACTGTTGTATCGCTATTTTCAATGTACCCACAAGAATAAAAACACCCAGAGTGATGTGATTTCCACCATTATCCATTTTTAAAAGACTCGGGCAAACGGTTTTTTAAGATTTAAATATTTCATATCATTTCTTACCTTCCTTGGCTTCCTAGAAATACGACTCCCATTCACTCCTGCCTCAGAATTATACAAAACTATTTTTATGCTTGAATGTTTTTATAATTGATCACTGTATCATATTCTGCACAATAAAATGTCTAAACATGTAAATGGAATTGTTTTCTGTGGTGTTGTTAAAACTTTTTATTATGGATTGAGTTACTAACCGTAGTGCGGAATTGCTCAAACAGTATAATTACGATCTATTTTGATAAGTATCAAACATCAAGTTAGAAATTCTACCGGTAATAACACCCTTCATACTTTTAGTGGAGTATTACCAATGCTTCTGTCCTGCCTCTTACGGCTGGGAAGGGACGGGAAGAAGAACCAGCATGTGAGCTCGGCCACAGGTACCTTCGCAGGCAGATCAGCTCCAAATGAGGGTGCGGGTGGGAATCGAGGGTCTGGAAATTGATTCCCATCAGTGTCAACTCCACGGGTCGGATTTTATTCCTTAATCTAAACCTGCATTGTTTCCATTCGGAAGATGGATAACTGACGGTACTCATACTTCCGAGAGTCAGTCCGTAAGTGGACCCGAGGATGGTCACTCGGGGGGCTGCCCCCGGGCTGTGCAACTTCAGGGCCAAGGATGCCGGCCCCACCTGTGGTGGTGGTCACCTACTCGGAGGTGCTTATGGGCCTGAGAGCCCCCTTCCTTCTGAGCCCACCTCTAACAGGAGTGAGCTGCAGTCCTAAGGATGAGGGTGCGCGTGGTGGCCCAGCTGGCACGCAGCCGGGCCGCCTGCGACACTGCAGGTTGTCTCTAGGCCCAGATTTACACCCCGAGGCCCTGGTGCAGCCCAACGCGGGAGGATGCGCCCACTCCTCAGGTCTCGGTGGATCTGCAAACTGGACGACAGAGCCCTCCTCGCCGCACCCAGGCCCTTACCTCCCGTTGACCACACTCTTCTTCTCCAGCCCGCTAGGCAGCACCACGGTCATGGCCACCACCCTGCCGTCCAGCGTCTCCTTCCTGCTGAGCAGGTTCTGCGGGGGGCTGGGGGACGCATCGCGGGAAGGTCTCTGTCCTCTGTGCACGTTGGGGGTGGTGGGCCTCCCGGGAGGGGGCGGAGCACGAGCCTTCATCTTCCTCCTTGAAAGGTGAGAACAGGAAGGACTGAATGAGGTGGCAGCTTCCAACCCAAAGTTAGCAAATCACTTGTCGATGGCCAGCAGCTCCTAAGGACCTTTCCTCCTAATTGTCCAGTCTTATAAGTGCTTAAGGCCTTCTGAGTTGCACAAACTTTTAAAAATCAATATATTACAACAAGGACCTACTGCATAGCACTGGGCACTATATTCAGTATCTTGTAATAACCTAAAATGGAAAAGAATCTGAAAAAGAATATATATATATATATACATATATATATATATATACATATATACACATATACGTGTATGTGTGTGTATAACTGAATCACTTTGCTGTACACCTGAAACATTGTAAATCAACTCTACTTCAATTTAAAAAATCAATATATTAGCACTCTTCAACATAGAGAAAATGGACAACTAAGAAAAGTAGAGGATGCATCATTTTTTTAAATTGAAGTAGAGTTGATTTACAATGTTGTGTTAATTTCTGCTGTACAGCAAAGTGATTCAGTGATATGCATATATACATTCCTTTTTTATATTCTTTCCATTATGGTTTATCACAAGATATTGAATATCGTTCCCTGTGCTATGCAGTAGGACCTTGCTGTTGATCTATTCTATATATAAAAGCTTGCATCTGCTAATCCCAAACTCCCACTCCATCCCTCCCCCACCCCCTCCCCCTCGGCAACCGCCAGTCTATGGCCTATGGAGGACGCATTTTTGAAAGTAAGTGTTCCTGGAAAGAAACAGCCTAAAATGTGTTCCCCTCCTGGGAGTGGGCTGGGGCAGCAGAGTTTGCTTGGACCAGTCCTTTCTGAACCATTGACTGGGTTACAAATCCCAGCTAATTAAGGGGTCTGCATTGCTCTAGCTGAAAGCGCTGGATCCACAACCAGCTGAGGATCTGGCATCCATGGGTCCACGGTATTGAGGATGTGACAGGACTACATCAGGAGGTACTAAATTAGCCAGAAAATCCGCCAGA
Source organism: Delphinapterus leucas (assembly GCF_059928025.1). Lineage (NCBI taxonomy): Eukaryota > Metazoa > Chordata > Mammalia > Artiodactyla > Monodontidae > Delphinapterus > Delphinapterus leucas. The sequence continues at coordinate 103,046,914 of NC_143137.1, read as the reverse complement.
CCAACACCCACAGACACGGGGGCTGTGGACGGAGGTGGCAGTTTAGTGGCAGGGGCTACAAGTGATGGTATTTTAACACGACACCTGCTCCCCCTCTGTTTTCACCTTATTTCTGACTGTGCTTTGAATTCTCAATTCACCTTGTAGATTTCTAAACACCTGTCAATAAATCACCCACTCTGACAAACATTTTTAGAAATTCTTGTCTCCTCCACATTATTCAGGGGAGGCAACGGACCTTACTTTGTGTAGGTGTTTTATTTTATATTTAGGTACATAGGTGTTTTATGTACAAGTATATATATATGTATATGTATGTGCGTGTGCATATGATGTGTATGTTTATGTGTGTGTATATACATGCACACGTTTATTTATATGTTTCTTACTTATATATAAGAATCTTATTTGACAGAGGCCCTGGGCATTATATAACAAGAACTGGCATTTACTCAGCATCAGGACCTATGCTAATAATACGCTTAGGAAGTTCACTTCATTGAACATATTTTGCAGTTGAGAACACTGAGTGTCAGTAAGATCCTAGCTCCCCCGAAGCCCGGAGCAGGGATGCGGAACAGGTGTGTCTGGCTCCCAGGGCCTTGCCCCTCCCCACCTCGCTGTGCTCCGGCCTGCCCTCTTCCAGAGCGAGGAGCCACAGAGAGGCCACGTGAGCCCTCAACGTTGAACTTCTCCTGCAGAGCAATGTGCTGGGGCACTCTGGCCCAAAGCATCAGACATCAGAATTCCATTTCTAGGAATTTATCCTAAAGAAACAATCCCACAGGAATGCATTGTGGGAGGTTCAAAGATACTCAGTACAACGCAATTTATAATGGCAAACGTATGTAAGATATTCTAACCACAGGTCAAAAAGAGAGAATTTCAATAAATGATGGTACTAAAACAATGTTATACCAGTACTGGTTAAATATACTTTTTAAAAGCAATTTTTATTTTATATTTGACTATAGTTGATTTACAATGCTGTATTGGTTTCAGGTATACAGCAAAGTGTTTCAGTTATACATATATATATATATATATATTATTTTTCAAATTCTTTTCCCATTTAGGTTATTAAGAAGAATCAATATTGTCAGAATGATTATACTACCCAAGGCAACCTACAGATTCAATGCAATCCCTAACAAATTACTAATGGCATTTTTCACAGAACTAGAACAAATAATTTTAAAATTTGTATGGAGACACAAAAGACCCCAAATAGCCAAAGCAATCTTGAGAAAGAAAAACAGAGCTGGAGGAATCAGGTTCTCTGACCTCAGACTATACTACAAAGCTCAGTAATCAAAACAGTATGGTACTGGCACAAAAAAACAGAAATATAGACCAATGGATCAGGATAGAAAGCCCAGAAATAAACCCACACACCTATGGTCAATTAATCTACAACAAAGGAGGCAAGACTATACAATGGAGAAAAGACAGTCTCTTCAATAAATGGTGCTGGCAAAACTGGACAGCTACATGTAAAAGAATAAATATATTTTAAATGTATATAAGTTGATGTTCCAAAATGCTCAATACAGACATTTTAAGAAAACAAACTTTGAAATATTATTTGTTTTGAGAAATACCATTTATAAGAGAAGCATGCATTATAGCAATAGATCACAAAATAGTCTAGAAAGACAAGGCAAAGAATTAGTAACAACGATCTCTGGGTGATGGGTACCATGACATTTGTTTTGCTATTTTCAATTCTATGCACTTCCCAATTTTTTCTATAATATCACCTCTCTATGCATTAGTTGTAAAATGAAAGAGGTCATTTAAAGTGGGGAAAAACAGCAAATAGGGTTAAGATGAGGCCTCAAACCATCACTGTTCACTTCACTGGCCAAAACAAGACTTAGGAATGACACCTGGGTTTCATCCTCTACCCCGATAAGTAGACATAAATTAATTCTCTTTTTCTCTTATTAAAAACCTTATACCTACATCATATTTTTTATAATTTTTATGCTTTATTATTATTCATTATATATTTTTCCTTTAAACTTATAGAAATAAAGATGAAGTAGGAAACATATATTGCACTGGTCTAAGGACTGTGTAGTATTAATTCATTTATTCCTCACAATAACACTGTGAGGAGGTACTGCCATTCCTGTTTTATAGATAAGGAGTCTGGGCACACCTTTCTCAGATTACAGACAATTTGTTTCCAGAGCCTGAAGTTTTAACCAGTGCATCCTTCAACCTCTATTAGGAAGACCAGATATCGGCCCATTATACAGATGGAAAAGTCAAGGCAGAGAGATTGGTTATGTGTTCCTTCATTAATCAACCATAGGTCTCGGCTAGAAGCCCAGTCTCTGAGCAGTCCACCTGCCATTAGCATTACCTCCCAGAAGCACTTTCAGGAAAAAATCATTTTTAGGAAATAAATATACTTCCCAAGTAAACTACATTTGATTTCTGGGTACTAATAAAGCTGGCTTTACAATGGAATATTACTCAGCCATAAAAAAGAATGAAATAATGCCATTTGCAGCAACATGGATGAACCTAGAGATTATCATACTGAGTGAAGTAAGTCAGACAGAGACAAATACCATATGATATCACTTCTATGTGGAATCTAAAATATGATGCAAATGAACTTATCTATGAAACAGAAACAGACTGACAGACAGAGAACAGTCTTGTGGTTACCAAAGGGGAAAGGTGAGGGGGAGGGGTAAATTAGGAGGTTGGGATTAACATATACACACTAATATATATAAATAAACAACAAGGATTTACTGTATAGCACAGGGAACTATACTCAGTACTCTGCAATAACCTAAATGAGAAAAGAATCTGAAAAAGAATAGATATATGTATATATATAACTGAATCACTTTGCTGTACACCTGAAACTAACACAAGATTGTAAATCAACTATATCCCAATAAAAAAAGAAAAAAAGCTGGCTTGAAGGCTTGAACTCCTTCAGAACACGCTGAATAGAAAAGGAGGCATTTGTTCATTCAGCCAGCACTGCGATGGGGGCAAAAGAAGCAGAAGAAATGTCTACTGCCCCAGATTTTTCCAAATAAATGCTGTCCCCACCACCCAGAGTCAGCTTTAGGACACTGTTTCCATCCCCACCTCCTCCGCATGTCTACTGCTGCACCCCCAAGCCCTCATCACTAACGTCTGAGACCAAGACCCTCCCTGCAGCCACACAGAAACCAAGGTGCTCCCTGCGGGCTGCACGGATGCCCAGGAGGGCTTCTGTGGGTCCAGTGCGGTGTCATGTGCACATGTGTGAGTGCATATGTGTGCATGTGTCAGTTGGCCAACACTGAAAAAACTAGAATGTTTCACAAGAACACAATGAATTTCTGGCTTTTTTTGAAATAATTAAAAATCAAAGATCTAATTGGGCTCTGAACACCTTCACAGCAAAACCCAGCTGTGTGTGGCCATCTGGACCCGTAGACTCCGGGCCATCACACACCTGTCCCCTGTGCATCTGTCACAACATCCAAACCACAGCAGTGCTTGAAAATCAGGGCTCTCCACGGACCCTCAGTCCTGGCCCCTCTTGGATCTCCCCCACTTGGCTGGTAACAGGACACTGGTCCCTGATCCTGGAAGCACGAAAGTCCCCCCTTGCCTTTGCCTCACCATCTGCCTTGGAGGTTTTGATCCCTTGAAGACACAGCTCGAAACCATGTCTCCTGAGAATGCTCCAGGTGCTTCTGGCCTCCAGATACACACGGCTGAGCTCAGGGGTCTCTACCTGCATGCAGAAGCACCTGGGAAACTTAAAAAGTGTTTACCTGCCACCACGAACCAATCAAATCTGAGTCTCTGAGAGCTGGTTTATGTTAACGATCACATCGCTTTAGAACAGAGGCTCCTGTCTTAACATGGAAATGGCATATGGTTTTAGCTGTGATTTTGTATCATTTGATAAAAGCAACTGATAGAAAAACATACAGTTAATATATATGTTCATAACTTCATGAATCTGTTTTTATTTCACAGAATAACATTTGCAGATTTTCAGAAGTGCACGTGGAAAATTTCACACCAAAAGTGACTGCCTGGGGTGCAGATGGATTTGTGGACCTGAAACCAAGCAGGACCCTGTGGGGCTCCTGGGCACGGAAGCCTTGTTTTTAGGGGACAGGCTCCAGCCTCCATGCCCTTCCCTGAGTTCCAAAGGGCAGGTTCAAACAGTTGCTAATCAGGGAAGGGAGGGGATGCAGAGACGAGGGACAGCAGTCAAGAAACAACAGTGTAGGCTTGGGGCAGGGTCCTGGGTCCCCCTCAAGGGATACACAGAACAATATCTTTAAGCTCTTTATAGAACTAAACCCCCCCCCAAAATGGAAGATATTAGCATTCTTCATTCCAGAGAAGATCTCATCAAGAGACCACCTGAGACCAGATTAAAGTAACCAGAGAAGCCCATTAGGAAGAGCCGGCCTGAGGCCAGTTTAAGGAATGCAGGCCCCACACACACCCTGATCTTGATCAGCAACCCCCGCCCTTGAACTGTCACTATAAAACTCCTCACCAAATCCCCTCGGGTTGGGACACACAGTTCTGAGGGGTACCAGCCTGCTGTGTCCCCCTGTGCCTGGCAAAGCAATAAATCTATTCTTTTCTACTTCACCCAAAACTCTGTCTCTAAGATTTGATTCGGCACCAGTCCATAGAGGCTGAATTTTCAGCATCAGACCTGCTTCAGAAGCTTCGTGTGTGTCCGCGAATGTACAGACCCCAGGGTGGGAAAGCTGCCTGTTGCCAGCCTAAGATCCTGGACGCAGAGGTCCCACCCCCACTGTGATTAATCTCTTTATGAGGCAAACAAGAACCTCATTTCTTCCACTATTAGTTAATATCTCCAGAAGGCAGCAGGTGCTGTACTAGGGCTGTCTGTACGCTCAATATTTAGCACACTGCTCTTCATATTTGTAGGTTCTTAAAAATGCTCATTGATATTGATGTTGGCAACAGTGACATTGTATCAGTTTCAGCCTACAAGGAACTCAGCAGACTTATAAAATCTTGAGACAACAATGAAATTGAAGAACTCTGCATGGACCGCAGTGGTGGGGTGTCCACCAACAGAGGAGGCTGTGAGCAACCCTGAGGATGTGCAGACTTTGGAGATGAGGGAGCGAAAAACGTGTATGGGCGGGGGAGGAAAAAATACTGTAACGCATATCATAGAAGGAGATGTCAAACGGCATCGATGGGCTGACTATACTGCCAGACAGTGTACCAGAGTGCTGTGGTTTTTCCAAATATGCTTTGTCTCTTACTCAACCTTAAAAAAGAATGAAATCATGCCATTTGCAGCTACATGGATGGACCTAAAGATGATCATGCTAAGTGAAGTAAGTCAGACAGAGAAAGACAAACGTCATATCACTTACATGTGGAATCTGAAAAAAGAAAAAAGATACAAATGAACTTATTTCCAAAACAGAAAGAGACTCACAGACATAGAAAACAAACTTATGGTTACCAATGAAGAAAGGGTGAGAGGGATAAACTAGGAGTTTGGGATTAACGTACACACACTGCTATATATAAAATAGATAACCGACAAGGACCTACTGTATAGCACAGAGAACTAAACTTAATATTTTGTAATAACCTATCTATAAGGGAAAAGAATCTGAAAAAGAATATATATATGTGTGTGTTTGTGTGTGTATATATATATATGAAACTGAATCACTATACTGTACACCGGAAACTAACATGATATTGTATATCAACTATACTTCAACAGCAATAAATAAATAAATAAATAAATACTTTGTCTCATCTGACCCTCATAGTCTAAAGGATAAGATCTCCAGCTCTCATTTTACAGTTGGGGGAACTGTGCACAGGTGGGTTCTAAATAAACAGGTATCCCACAGATACTTGGGGAGTGCCTAAATTACTTTTTTCAAGGTCACCAAGAAAGAGGTCGGGACCAGGGGATGGTTTTGTGTCTGTTTTGTCTGGAGGAGGGGCCCAGCTACTGCGGGAAGAAGTTCCCAGGTGGGACGCCGCTGAGGACCTGGCTGACCCTGTAGCCAGTGGGGTCCCTGAGGCCTTGGGAGGGGAAGTCAGGAGTTAGGTGAGGGAGGCAGCGTCCGGGGAAATAGTTGGAGAAGCAAGCCTGGAGAGGCAGCAGGTACAGCCCCAGGTCCACAGCATGAGGGCTGAAGTGGAGGACAGGTGGGGTGGAGAGAGGATGCCCGGACACAGACGCCGTGAGGGAGAGGATGGGCTGGGGTCGTGGGGAGGCCACTGCACGTCACCCAGACTCCTGCAGGAGGCTCCACAAAGCCCCACAGAGGATGCATCCTGGGGGTCGGCCAGCGATCGGCTTCCCATGGATGGGGTTCAAGATGACAGTGACGCCCCCGGTGTAAGTGGGGTGAGTACGGGCAGAGGGAAAGGAGCGACTGAAGACCTCTCTCAGAACACTCTGGGGTCCTCACGCTCAGACCAGGCACCTCCGTGGTCCCAGCCACTGAAAAGCCCGGGAAGCAGTGTTAGTACGTGCAATCTGCAGGGTGACAGGGCTGTAGATTTAGGATGGGGCTCCCAGGAGGGACAAGGGCACTGAGAACTCAGTTGTGGCCTGAACCTGGGTGCCTCCTGGTCTCAGGTGGACAGGCCAATCCCCATCCTCCGTTTCCCCTCAGTCCAGTGTGACTGGCCCTCACACCTGGACAAGGGGCTGACTTGGCTCTGAGGCCACACCTGGCCACAGCAGAAAAGAGCATCTCTTAGGTGGTCCTGTGTGTTCACCTGTGTTGTCTCAGGGGAGTTTCCTTCCTGGACCTCAGTTTCCAGGTCGGTGAAACTGGGGGCTTCCAGTTCTAATAGACTAAGTCACAGAAAAATATAAACCCAAACTACCACCATTATATCAGATTAAATTAAGCTGCAGTCAGGACTGGGGTGGCCACGATCAAAAAAATCAGAAAATGACAAATGATGGCGAAGACATGGAGAAATTAGCACCCTTGCGCACTGCTGGGGGGAATGTGAATTGGTGCGGCCACTACGGAAAACAGTACGGAGGGGCCTCAAAAAATTAAAAATAGAACCACCATGCGACCCAGCAATTCCACTCCTGGGTATATACCCAAAGAATTGAAAGTAAAGACTCAAAAAGATACTTGTACACCCACGTCCAGAGCAGCATTATTCACAATAGACAAAAGGTGGAAACAACCAGAGTCTATCAACAGATGAAAGGATAAACAAAATATGGCCCCATACACACTGTGGAATATTTTTCAGCCTTAGAAAGGAAGCAAGTTCAGACACCTGCCATAAGATGGATGAACCTTGAGGACATTAAGCCAAGTGAACAAGCCAGTCACAGGAGGACCCCTATTGCCTGATTCCACTTATAGGAGTTTCGGAGGGCAGCCAAGTTCATACGGGGGCAGGAAATAGAAGGGTGGTTACCGGCGGCTGGGGGAGGGGGGAGACGGGTAGTTTCGTTTGATGGGTTTAACAGAGTTTTTGTTTAACAGAGTTCCGGTTCGCTGAATGGTTCCAGATGAAGAAAAGTTCTGGAGATGGTGGCACAACAATGTGAATGCGCTTAACATCACCGAATTGTATGCTTCAACATGGCTCAGAAATGGTACATTTTACGTCATGTGATTTTATCACTATTTAATCATTGCCTCCCAATAAAATTAAGTTTTCATCCTAATAAAATTAGACTTCATCCTAATGAAATCGTTTCATCCTAGTAATGGGATCAGCTGGTACTGTGAGTCTTCCTGCCAGGGCTCGCTCCTTCTTTGGGGCCCCTCAGCCTCTGTCCCACCACCCACGAGAAGCTTCTCTGGCTGGGGGGCAAGGCGGAAGATGCAGGACCTGACGGGGGTGGAGGCTCATGGGCCCCTTAGAGGAAAGGGAAGGAAGGCGTGAGGCTGCATCCGACCAGGGCAGGGAGCCCTGAAGGGAGCAGGGCCCGAGGGCAGCGAGGCATCTCTGCTGCGCCCCCCATCCTCCTGCACCCCAGGAGCATCACAACACCTCAGGCTGTGTGTTCAAGGGTGTAACCGTGGGCCAGTTCAAGAGCAGAAGATGCCCAGGTGCACGGACCCCCCAGGCCCCTCCGCTTATGAGCAGCATCTCCACATGACATGGTCGCAGCGGCACTGGCCTCCTTTGCCCGGAGGGACCACTTCGGACCACCTTCACTCGGTCCAGGGCAGCCGAGGTGCTGACCTTGGAAGGTCTGTGCGGGTGTTGGGCGTTTGGGGTCACCTGAGTCTGGGAGCGCGTGGCTGTCAAAGGACCAGGTTTCTGCCCCAGTCTGAGGACCCACCGGGCAGGGACCCACGGCCTGGCCCCTCCTGGGCACACCCCGGGAGGCTCTTCAGGGCATGAGCTGCTGAGCAAGCCACTCACCTGCCCTCTGCTCCCTCCAGGAAAGCAGCTGGGAGTGCCCGGGCAGGAAGGACTTAGCAGATGAAAACAATAAAAATAAAAACATTCCTGGCATCTCAAAGGTAATCCATCTTAAAACCATCACGTAAAAACATTTCTGGCATTTCAAACAGCATCAGTCAGAGCTCCAAACGGTTTTATCTTAAAACCATCACATAGTTCTGACCCAAATGTCAGGGCCATGTCTGCTAGTTACCACATCAGCGGGGGCGCTGCCAGACGGCTTTTTCCGCCCAGAGCCCTTCGGTGTGAATCAGGAGGCGGAGACGCTGCCCCAACGAAAGGCAGCCGATCCAAGACGGTGTGGGCTGTGCGTCTGACACCGTCTGGGCTCAGCGAGTGCAAATCCCGGGGCCGAGTCCAGGCGGCTGAATGAAAACCGACCTCCAGGCCATGGCTGGCACCCAGCCAAGCTGGAGGGGCCCGGGCAGGCAAGGCTGCAGCCTGAGAAGAGAATGTCCACACAGCTCTCTACTTCCCTGAGCACAGTCCAAAGGGCGCTCTGCTCTCTAGTGTGACTATCCATGGATGCCGAGGCTGGTGCCCATTCCGCCGAATGAGAAGATTGCAGGATCCCCGCCCATTTACCATGCTGGCAGCCCGGGCAGGAAGCGGGGTGAACAGCGTCTCCTGAAAGGGAATTTCAAAGTTCAAAGAAATTTGAAGCCCGCCCAAATTCCAAAGAAAAACCAGACCAGGCTACTCGTGGTTCTGATCCGCCGGTGAAGCAAGCTCTGGCTCGGTGGGTCTGTTGGCGCTGCAAGCGGAAGGGGTCACCGTTCTCTTCTAAGAGTCTTCCCGAGCAGAAGTTTGCTTCCTCTCCGAAGAGTCAGAAAATTGGACACGAGCTGCCCTGGTTCTCAGGGTCAGGTCACTTCCAGGGTCACCTGGATTCTCCTCCAGCTCTTGGACACGAGGTCTCTGCTCATCCCCAGGGAGGGAGCAGCCCCAAGGCTGCCAGGCACTTCCGCTGAGAGGCAGTGCAGGAGGCCTGGGGTTCTGGGCAAATGGCCCCGGCCGGCCCGCCAGCCTCCCGAATCTGACTCTGAATTGAGTCACCTCCTTGGGAGTCGTGGGTGCAGCAAAGAATTCAGTGATCTGGGAATCACTGGTTTGGAGGAAGCATCAGAGAAAGGCGGGCAGGAATGACAGGCTTTTAATCATACCATCACAAACATTATCTTTCACACCTAAAGACTTAACTTCTCCTATGAGCAATGCCACGCGTGTCTAGGAAGACAGTCATCCACTAAACAAATATGTGGTGGCCCCATCACATCCCAGGACCATCCTAAGATTGATGATCACAGCTGTAAGTCACCCTCCACAGGATCATGGTCCCCAAGGCTGGGCAACAGCTCACGTGACACAGGAAGAAGGATGGTACAGCCACGAGGGCACGGAAGGCAAGAGTGCTCCGCAGGGACTGGTAAGGGCTCTTGATTTAGGCTGAGTTCACAAAGTTGCAGGAGATGATGTGTGAGTGGTGACATGAACAATCAGATGGAGGTGTGGTAAGGACAAGCGTGGGCCTGAGGCTGTCCCCAGCAAGGATGGTCATTCTGGCGGCACCAAGGTGGGAAGGGGCTTGGGATGTGGGCACATTTCAGGAAGGCTGGCATGTGGTGAGGCAGGGGGATGAGCACAGACTGGGTTAGGGAGGGACGCTGGGCGTGCGGAGGGGGAGACTTCGGGCATTTCCTATGAACGCTGAAGAACAAAACAGGCTCTTCTCGCAAGGCACATGATTCACACGTGCACACGCACCCACACGTGCACACATGTACACACACACATACACAGCTCTGGAAGGCAAGTTCACAAACAAGTGCAAATTTAAGGCAGCTGACCATCAGACCCAAAGGAGAAATCCCACCCTCATGAGAAACAAGAGAGGGGCAGGGGTTAGACAGAATCAGGGGCAGAAAGATCTACGCAAGCAGGACTGCGGGAAGGTCGGAGACGTTCTGAGAACGGCTCCACCTGGGCGAGGATTCCGTGTGCCTGGCGTCAGCACCCTGGCCGAGATGAAGACTAGGGTGCTGGCCTCCCTGGTGGAAACGCACCTAAAGGGTGAGGTGTGCAGACAGCCCCAGGGGACACACACTCCCCTACATCCCACCCTAAAGGGAAGGCCGTCCCGTCCCCAGCGGTCTCCGGTGGGGTCTGAGGGTGGACACTTTATTTCCCTTTGAGACCATATGTCTGTGAGCCGGGCCGGCGGGGGGTGAAGGTGAGGACATGCAGGCAGGTGTGGGCAGGGGCAGCCTGTGCATCCGTGATCGCGAGGACCTCAGGGTCTACACCTGCAGCTAGCTACCCACGCAGCGAGGACTCAGCACATGCTCAGCATGAAAGGGAACCGAGTCAAGTGCTTCTGCCCGGCTTTCTGGCAGAAGAAACCTGATTTCGTGGCACTGACAGTGCTGGTTTCAGAGCTGCCCGCTCGCGTACACAGCAGCCTAGGAAGTGTGAACGCATAAGCCAAGGCTTTTCCAATGAAGGCACTAAACACTCACAAGGGACGGGCCTAGCAAACACTCCGGGATCTGCCCAGGAGGCCGGGGTTTTGTGGTCTCGCTGTTGTGAGGCTTGAACTAGGTAACATACATAAGATGACTGGCCCAGGACCCGGTGAGGGGCAGGTGCCCCCAAGAGGTCACGTGTCCGTACAGGCTCTCACGCCCCAAAGAGGGTATCTGACTGATGAAGAAATCTGCAACGGACTTAGTACTGTGCTAAGTTCATTTCTAGCCGGAAGGCACACAACGGCTGCACAGAAACGAGACGAGGGCAGAATGTGCTTGAGGATGCCTGTTTATTTCTTCTTAAACAGACCCTTCACAGATTTTTGAGATAATTATTGAATTTTTAAGTAAAACTTTTGTGCAAGAAAATTTGTCTCTATAACACTTTTTTAAAAAAACTAAAGTATACCAATCCCTGAAGATCTACAAAGGGATTCATTGGCAGCCCAAAGTGCAGAATATTTTTTTTTGACACGTGCAATCATTTCAATTTTTTTAAAATTAGTAGTAGCCTACATGAGGTCATCTGCATTCTACTCACTGCCACACTGCTCCCCACCAGGGCCGGGTGGGGCCGGGGACATGCCAGCAACAGAGAATGAAGGACTTCTGTCCCCTGTACCATGAGGGGTAAGGGACCAAGCCCTGCATCGCTTAAGTACAAACTAGCTTTTTCTTTGTTGTCTGAGAACGACATGAAGACCCTGGCCTTTTAATTAGCTGTGTGCACTGTTCAACAGGCAATGAGGACGATTTCATGTAACCGCTTTTTAGTTTCATGTTTGGATGCATTATGAAATGTACCCATCAGATTAATGGCATCTGTTTAAGTTATTTGCATTAAAAATAAAAGCAATGAGTCAGACAAAGGCAAATACCATGTGATATCACTTATACGTGGAATCTAAAAAAAGGCTACAAATGAACTTATCTACAAAATAGAAACAGAGTTACAGATGTAGAAAACAAACTTATGGTTACCAGGGTGCAGGAGGGGGGAGGGATAAATTGGGAGACTGGGATTGACATATACACACCACTATATATAAAGTAGATAAACAGCAAGGACCTACTGTACAGCCCAGGGAACTCTACTCAATACTCCGTAATGGCCTATATGGGAAAAGAATCTGAAAAAAGACTGGATATATGCATATGTGTAACTGATTCACTTTGCTGTACACCTGAAACTAACACAGCATTGTAAATCAACCATACTCCAAGGAAAATTTTAAATAAATAAATAAATGAAAGCAATCATGAAGATGGTGTCTATGTAAAGGATGGTCATCCTCTTAAAGTCAGAAGACTGATGTGCACGATAAGAAGCCGAAATACAAAGGTTTAACTTTTCACATTTAAATGGAATGTTGGCGGTTTCAGCTGGATTTCAGCCACAGAATGGGAGTGAGAGCCGTGATTCAGAGCGAGGGCTACAGGGCAAGAAGCCTGGTTCCAAGCCTGTCTCCTCAGCATCCCATGTCCCGCAGCGCCTGTCCCTGTCCCGGGGGTGTCCCTGGCGCTGCTCCTTCCTCTGCGTGACCCCTGTCAGCCTCACCCACTCAGGAACCGGATTTAGGGGCGGGACCTGGGTCACACCCGGGAAAGAGCCTTGAAGGGGGTCAGCATGAGGGAAGCGATGGACTGCTTCTCTTTTGTAAACCTATTCACCCAGTAGGTGGAGTTTCCCTTCTGCAAGGTATATTCTACAGTTTTCTCAGGAAATTCAGTGAAAGTTTAAACACATCAAGTGCCTGTGTTGGCGGAGCCCAGGTGAGCTCTGGGCAGCAGCAAGAAGAAGGGCCTTCCGCTGCTACCGACAACATCCTTCTGTTTATCCTTTCATGGGTCAGGAGATTCCAGGAGAAAGTGGAACAAAGACATCAGACCCCAAAGATAGGCTAATAGGGTTGTTAGAAATGAGGGGAAAACATACCGTGGAGGCAACAAGGGCAGGAAAGAGTGGTCTTCACAATGGTCCTCAATACCTGAAGCAACAGGGCACAGAGCAAGGGCGTGTCCCCCCTGCCACCCCGGCCAGGGGCAAGGGACAGAGACACCACTGCTAACAAGACCCGCCTTCTGGCTGGGACACAAAGAGAGCAGTTCCAGAAAGTTTGGGGTGGTCTGGGATAGAATCCCAATTGGACAAAATCCCCCTCCACATGATTCCCATGGGCCCCTTCCCACCCCTCACCCTTTCTCCCTCTGCTAGATTCTACACTCAAGCCATCATTTAAATCACAGATCGCAGTAGCTACCACATCCTCGCTTACATCCCCCCAGCGCTGCGGCGCAAGCACACCCAACCTTGTCTGTCCCAGTCTCCTTGGTCCCCCCACGCCTCCTCCTTTGCTACCTTGAATCAGCAAGCTCTCCCTCGTCGAGGGCTTCACACACTCTGTTCCCTGCCGGAAATGCTGTCGCCTCTCCTCCTGACTCACCCTGGAAGGCGCGCTCCTCAGAAAGTTCTCTCCCCCATCCCAACTGCGACCCCGTAGAATGTTCTCCAGCGGAGCGTCCGGCCAGTGTCTCTCACAGCGCTTCTCCCAGTCGGCACTCACAGGACTTGGACCAGACCATGTAGGACCAGCCACGACTCTAGACTCTAACCCCACGACTCTCTTGGTCCCAGCAGAGAAGGCAACTCAGAGACTACTTGCTGTACACGTGAGTCAGCTCCCCTCTGCTGTGATTCAGCTGCGTGTCACTGCCCAGTTATGCGAGCATCTAAGAGAAGGTGGACGTCCCAAAACACAGGCCAACACCCGGGGACAGCACGGCACTGCGGAGGGTGGGCAGGATGGGTGCGAGGGGGTAGTGAGCCCTCCCCAACCTCCAGTAACAGCTCCCACGCCTCTGAGCCCAGCAGTAACCGGGGTTTTTAGCTCTCAGTTTCTGGACGTACAAGCCAGCCAAGTCCCAAGCACTTGGCATACATACGTTCAGTCCTCACAACAAGGGCACATGCAGGGTTACTCTCCCCACTGTACAGACGGGAAGACTGAGGATCCGACAGGCAAGGGACTCTCTCGGGTTCACACTGCCACGGGTCCTCCTGAGCCACTACGCGCCCCCGGCCCTCTCCCTAGTTATTTCCTGAAAACAAAAAACCCCAGGGTATCCAGCAGCCAATGCCGAACCGTCCAGGCTCTGTGCCATGTGCTAGAGGGTGGGCATCCTGCAGGGGCCACTGAGTTGAGGGGGTGGGTCGGGAGGCCCCCGCTGGGAAAGGTTCCTGGCACAGTCTGCTGTGATGTGGGGTCCGGACCAGCCTTGTCTAATAGAGCCCCCGAGGATGTCCTTCAGTGCTGAGGACACGCGAATCACAGGCTGTGTTCAACATCCTCATGGAACAGAGGACGAGGCAGAGTCCCGGAGAGATGGGCAGACTGGCTCACGGCAGGAAGGTTCCAGGTCAGTCCTCAGGGCTCTCCGAGCCTTTAGGATCAGGATCTGATGAGGGCACGAGGCACCAAGACACCTTCACGTATGTGCACGCGATTTCTGCAGACCACTGTGAGTCATGGGGACCCCAGGCTCGAACCCCGGTGATGCCTTCTCTCAGGGTTCAGTAAGTACCTCGCATCACCAGGGTACTATTCCTTCCTAGACAAGAATCCCTTCTAATAAAGGAGGAATGAGGCCAGTCCCTCTGATGCTTTCCCTACCATGTTTGCCTTTAAAAACAAAACTTAGGACAAGGGAAACAGTCAACGACAGATCCAGATACATGTACCCGTGGAATTCTCAAATTAAGAGGCCATCTTCAAGCGGCAGCCTGAAGGAGAAACACTGCATCAAGAGAGGAACACCAGAGTCCCAGTAAACCAGGGGGAAATGGGCTTCCCATAAAAACACTGCTTTTCAGGGCAACGGAGAGACACCGTCCTTTGGAATTCTGCCCCAGAACACCCTTTCATAGCTGCAAAGCACCTGCCAGCCCCGTGATACACTCTGCTGTATGCGGATCTGGCGAACATATTGCCAGTGGTGTGTCCTACAGCAGACGACTCTGTCTGGGCAAGTACTGCCACTTGTCAGCCTCAGTTTCCCCAGGAGCCAAACGGAGAATGATTTCAGGGTTTATTATGGGGTTCACGTGAGGATTAGACAAGATGACTCAGGAAGTTTCTTGCAGGGCACTCAGTGACTATCGCTGTTAAAACGGCTTTTACTGTTATTAGCAGGTTTACTCTTTGGGACAGAAAAACAAGCCTCTTGCCTCTAACAAGGGCAGAGGAGAAGCTGACTCTCTAGGTGCCCAATGAAAGCTCATTTGTGCAGCAACCACATTCAAAACCAACCAAGAACCCCTACTCACAAGAGACTTTCACCGTCGTGACCTGGGGTTGGGAGAAGCTTTCAGTAACCCAAAATGAAACGATTAGCTTTCTTGATGGGGTTCTCAAAGACACAATAGCAAAAGCTATCCATAACACTCAGCAAACTTGACACGCGGGCCCGTGTACATGGGAACATGGCTATCTCAGTGCACATCAAGTACATATTCAAAGAGCAGCATTTGAGAGCTGAATCCCACAGCGGTTACCCAACCCCCAGTAAGTTAAGAAAGAGCCCGTGGGTGTGGATCACTTAGCCGGCGGCCAGGACTCCACGATGAAGCTGCGCAGAGCAACTCACACCCCAAGAATCAGATAAAACCAAGAGTTACTGCATTGCTAAATGTTATAGAAAAAGGATCTCTCCTTCCAAAAAATAGTCTGTACCAGTTTACTGAGGTTTGAACATTCTTATCAAATGAAAGGAAACAGATCCGAGGAGAAAACTTACTGGTTCCCAAACCACCTGGCGATGTGTGCACACATCCCAAGCTGTGCTGGCCCCTCCTGGAGGCTTTGCTTTGCCCCTTTACAAGGAGCAGGGGGCACCTTATCTCACGGCCAGCGCGGTCCCAACAGCTCAAGGCAAGAGCCCGTCCCTGGAGCTTCCCCGGATGGGAGCGCAGAGGAGAAGCAGAGCTGTGAGGACATGCAGAGGCCTCTGATCCAACCAGCCTGTGACTTATTCATAAAGGTGCCACCCAATGCAGGGCTTCCTCCCAAGTAAGCCCGCGGTGCCACGCCTGCCAGCTAAAACGGTGCTCCTGAGTCCCCCGCCAGGAGCAAAATCAATTTGCCTTGGCTCACCTGGTCCAAGGCTTGAACCTTCTAATCCAGAAAACAAACTGAAAAGGACTGAACGATCTGGGAGGAAGAGCAGAGCTGTGTCTTCAGCAAGGATGCCTGGCAGCTACCCGCTTCTTTCTGACAAAGCACGCCCACCACCTTCTCGGAGTTGCCGGCATGGACATCGCAGGTGTCCACTTCGGGGAGAAGTGTAATTATTCTTTGAGACACAAGTCAGACCTTCACCGTGGCTCACCAACCTTGTGCAACCAAGCATTTGTTGACTCTGCCTAAAGCAAGCCTTGCCATGTCCCAGGCACGATTCAGCACCTTCTTTGGATGAAGAGTCTTTCTTTTTCTTTTCTTCCCCCCAAAAGATATGTCATCAGAAGCTCGCTGTGTTCCTGCAGCCACACTCCATGTGGTAGTGAGGCTTCTCAGGCTTGAAGGCCATATTCAGTTTCTACCAAATATCACTGTCCCAGGATCACAAACGAGCTGCCAAACAGATAAGGTGGCAGACGCGCCACGAGGCCGCAGCGCCCAAGGGTCCCAGTGAGGGGGCAGTGGGCTTGGATGGAGGGATCTGGCTGCCAGGACAACACCCTCCCGCTTCGGGACCCCACAGTCAGCTCTGCCTGAGCTGCAAAGTCACCTGAGCTTCCTGCCTCCAGCCAGCAGCCCCCATTGTTCTGGTCGACTTCCTTCCCCGCAAGGGGAGGCACAGCCAGTGCAGCACAGCCCCAAGGAAGCAAGGAGTGTGCCGCCCCCAGGAGCCCCCCAGTGAGACGCCAGTGTCCGCCGAGCTTCCGCACTGCAGTGAGGCCACATCCACACCTGCCACCATCTCACACCCACCACCTCCAGAGACTGTTCAAATCTGCTGGCTTCTAGACATTAGAAGCCCGACAAAGAGCCCCTCCAGGCAACACTTTCTCTGCCACCTCTCCTTTTAGGTTAGTGCTTCATTATCTTCTACTGCATTGTCATCTCCTCCCCCTCCTCTCCCCCTCCTCTCCTCTCCTCCCCTCCTCCCCTCCTTCTTCCTCTCCTCCCCCTCCTCTCCTCCTTCTTCCTCCCCTCTCCCTCCTCTCCTCCCCCTCCTCTCCTCCCCCTCCCCCTCCTCTCCTCCTTCTTCTCTCCTCCCCTCCTCTCCCCCTCCTCTCCTCCTTCTTCCTCCCCGCCCCCTCCTCCCCTCCCCCTCCCCCCTCCTCTCCTCCTTCTTCTCTCCTCCCCCTCCTCTCCTCTGCCCCCTCCTCTCCTCCTTCTTCCTCTCCCCCCTCCTCTCCTCCTTCTTCCTCTCCTCCCCTCCTCCCTCCCCCTCCTCCCCTCCCCCTCCTCCCCCCTCCTCTCCCCTCTCCTCTCCTCCTTCTTCCTCTCCCCCCTCCTCTCCTCCTTCTTCCTCTCCTCCCCTCCTCCTTCCCCCTCCTCCCCTCCCCCTCCTCCCCTCCTTCTTCCTCTCCTCCCCCTCCTCTCCTCCCCCTCCTCCCCTCCTTCTTCCTCTTCTCCCCCTCCCCTCCCCCTCCTCTCCTCCTTCTACTCCCCCAAAGGCTGTGCCAAGCTCCCTCTTGGCCAGCCTCAGCCTGTCTCCTCCTGCTGCATCCTTACTCAGGTCACTGTCCTCTCTCGGGGACTCTTACCGTAGACACTAAGGAATCTCCTCCTTCACCTGCCCTGCACACCTTGAGTCCCATCCCCACAGGCTGAGAGGAGCCTTCCTCAAGGACAGCTCCTTCCAACCACCCTCCTGGTGCAAAGCCCTCAGCGGTCCCCACTGCCTGCTGGGTTAACCCCAGACTTCTCCACCTGCGATGCCTCCATCTCAGCACTGTTTCTGCCACGCCCCCAGGTCACCCTCACTGGGCTTACCTGAACCTTGGTGCTCTGCACACAGGCTGAGGTTCCCCACCCAGGCCGTCCCATGCGTGAGTCCCTCACTGGAGAGTGCACGAGTGAGGTTGAGAAGGAGAGTCACAGGACTCAACCATGCCCGTGGCCAGGGTGGGGGTGGGAGCCGAAGGGGTGAGTGGGAGAGAGGACCCCAAAGGAATGACAGGGAGAGGGTGACAGCACCCAGGCTCACATCTCAGCATCACCGCTCACCACGTGACCTTGCACAGGGTATGCAGCGTCCATCTCCTCCTCCAATAACGGGCTCATATAAAGATGCAGTGACTCACTCTCTACAGGCCCGAGCTCAGGGCCTGCTGTCTGCGCCCCCAGCTGGTAACCATCATAGTGCAGGGTGGAATGGGACCCTCCCGATCTCACACCACCACGATGCCTCACACCGGGACGAGGATCCCATCCTCTGGTCCCCCTGCAGGTCCTGGCACAGAGGAAATCCCACCTGCTGCCCATCCCCCCTCCACAGAGAAGAGAGATGTCACCAGGAAACGAAGGGTCTCTATCGCCAGCGTGGCAGGCTAGTGGGACATCACTGCGCCCTACCCACTCCCCACCATCTGGCATTTGGCTACCCCGCCTCAAACCACAGAGCCACACACAGGGCTGGGCTGGGGGCCGACACGCGTGGAGCTGCAGGATTGCAGACCTGGGGCTGCCTGGGAGCGCTGGGATGCGTGTCCCTGGGGCTGGGGAAGTTCAGGAACCAAAAATGATGCCTGTTTGCTGCCTCACGAGATTGGGAGGGAGGCTGGCCGGAGCTGCCAGGTCAGCAGGTGACAGAGAGGGTCAATGATGGGCAATCTGCCGGCCCACTGGTCGGAGCCTACGGACTGGACTCCCAGTTCCTGAGGCAGGTGGATGCTGCAGGGCTCGACCCCCCAGAGGCCTGGGAGGAACCTGGACGTGGAGGCTGCCCACCAGGGCTGAGGCTGAAAAGGCTGCGGGGCCCACGAAGCAGGAGCTGAAGGGCCAAAGTTCCTGGACACTCACAGATGAACCCCACAGGAGGACAGGGCAGCAGGGTGCCTGCTGCACCCAAGGGTGCACTGACCGGGCAGCAAGGGAAGAGCACAGAGCACCCAGGAGGGACAAGTGCCGGCTTCTTCCTCTACTGTCTGCCCCGCACCCAGGCCATGGGGCAGCACCCAGGGGCCCGAAGAGGAGCCTGACAGTGGACGGGGCAGCGGCCTCCCCAGTGGTGCCATGGTGAGTGGGGAGGCCAGGGTGAGGGGCTACGGAACTGCATTTCTTAACATCTGACAAATGAGACCGTTCTGGTGGGTGACAAGACTAGAGGCTATGGGACCTGCCCGAGACATAGTCCAGGAGGAGAGGATGGCAGAGGCCTGACACGCACTGACTGATGGATTCCAAACGATGTCCATGGGTCCGACCTGTTCCACAAACGGGCTGCACACCCTCATCCTCATCATCGTTTTTTTTTTTTTTGCGGTATGCGGGCCTCTCACTGCTGTGGCCTCTCCTGTTGCGGAGCACAGGCTCCGGACGTGCAGGCTCAGCGGCCATGGCTCACGGGCCCAGCCGCTCTGCGGCACGTGGGATCCTCCCGGACCGGGGCACCCGTGTTTCCTGCATCGGCAGGCGGACTCTCAACCACTGCGCCACCAGGGAAGCCCCATCATCGTTTTCTTCGTACAAAAATGGGAATGGGCCAAAAATGAGAAGGAAGGAGAGCAGTAAAAAAAATGAAAGAAAGTAAAGGACCGTCATGAAGACCTATTTTCTTCCTGGAGAGCAGAATTTGGAATTTGCCAACACCCACCTGAATGTGGTTCTGGAAGGATCGGAGAGGAGCCATACTGAGGGTCTGGACAGCTGAGCCCAGCAGCAACCCGGCACCACCCAGCGTGTCCCTGAGGTCTGGTAGCACGGCTATTCTTATTTCCCAAAGGATAAAACCAGCAGAGATTTTTATGACTTTCTCCTACATATTTATTAAATTTCTTCCTGGGCTGTCTGGCCATTATAAGCCATATCCCGTGAAACTACCAGGTAGGCTGCGTGCAAGTTCAGTGATCAAGGTGATACGTAACAGGTAATTACAGAGATGATCAGGATAAATTATACAACACATCACTATGGAAACGGCAAATAGTCTATGACACAAGAGCTATCTGAGAATATAAATACAAACAGCAATTCTGTTACTGGATATGCAGGATAAACGATGACAAACATTAATTAAAACAAAACTCTTGGGCTTCCCTGGTGGCGCAGTGGTTGAGAGTCCGCCTGCCGATGCAGGGGACACGGGTTCGTGCCCCGGTCTGGGAAGATCCCACATGCCGCGGAGCGGCTGGGCCCGTGAGCCATGGCCACTGAGCCTGCGCGTCCGGAGCCTGTGCTCCCCAACGGGAGGGGCCACAACAGTGAGAGGCCCGCGTACCACAAAAAACAAAAAAACTCTTTATGGTTTAAGCACATTTGGGGGTTACAACAGACATCTAATTATCTGTCGTGACAGAAAACCCCTTGGTTTCACACCAGCCTCCAAAAGCACACGCTGGCCAAATTAGCACTGATTTTAGCTCAAAAGACCTATGGCAAAACCTATAGTTTTCCTCCCGATTCACTGACAGAGCTGGCAAGGGGCAAGAAATACCAATACGCCACCTGTCACAAGTAGACAGTGATTGGCTTTCAACAAGCCATACGGCTATGTTTTTTCCCTTCAGTGGGAAAAAAAAAGGAGCAGGTCGGTATTAAGTTCCTCCCGGCAAAGTGTGAAAAAAAAAAAGAGCGAAACTGAGTAGGAATCCCGAGATAAAAAAGGCAGAGCAAGAAGCTAGCTGGGACGCCACACGCTCTGAAATGCATCCCTTGGCTTGCTGATACGACTGCTCCGTTTCTACTTACTTTTGTAAATAACTGAAAAGCAGTGAAATCCGATGAGCCAGCTTTCAGCACAGCTACTAACTGATTGGGACGGAATAGAGCCCTGAGAATTTCTCGGGAAAACGAACCCGACTCCCTTCACTGGAGTCCACTAACTCACCCAACCATGGTCCCCGATGCCCCTCGCCTGATGTCTGTCTCCCAGAGAAGCTCTGATCTCTGGGCCTGAGTCTTCACCCCTTCATTATCATTGGGAGGTTCCTGCAGACAAACTGCAGATTTGCTATAAAAACGCCTAAAGTGTGTACCTGCTACCTCAACTGTAATCACCTCGCGATCTTACGTCTGCCGCTGTTATAAATAGAATTTTCACTGCCCACAATACAAGGAAATGGCACTTTCTTTAGGCTGACATTATTTTATTTTCAAAGACACCTTCAGTAAAGACAGCAGAGAATGAAGACAGGAAAGCACAGGCAGAAATGGAGGCCAGCTTCTTGATTTTTAACTGTGAGAAAGAGAGCAGTACAAAGCCAAGAAGGTCCACTGGGCATTACCCATGTCAGTGACATAAGGGCATCATGCTCATATCAATTAAGACTGGTCTTAAATTTGGAAATTTAGGGGGTAGATATTACCACAAAAACTGTTAACTTACAGTAAAAAAATAAAATACTTTTGATAAAGTTTAAAAAGAAATAGAGGTCAGGGGTCAGTTTGTTTCTTACAGGGACCTTTCCTGGGTTCAGAGCTAAGCGCTGGGTGCCTTTAATTCTCCTTTGAAAGTGTGACACTTGATAACCTCCTTGTGAACTGTTTCTCAAAATAGGGCCTGGGCCCCGCGGCCGATCCCTGCGCTGGGAAAGCTGAGCTGGGAGCCTCCACGCTCTGCTGGATCAGCCCCTCCCAGGCCCCACAACTGGCACCTTCAGGCCTGCACCACCCGCTGGCGGGTGCAGAGCTGAGGGGCCAGGCCTGCCCCCTGACACCCAGGGTCCAAAGCAGAGACGGTGGGGAAACGCCATGCTTGTGGAACCCAGGGCTAATGGCCCATCCACCCAGCGCTGGACGGGGGCCTCTGGGGTCTCGTCCCCTTGTGGAAAGGAAGTGGGGAGGCAGGTCCTCCTTTGCGTCGCTGAACTAGCCCACCGCCCTCCTCCCACCTCTGAGGGGATCTGTCTTGGTCCCACCTTTAGCCTCCATCCACCTCAAACACCAGATCGAAAAGCTGGGGTGGACACCAGAATTTTTACTGCAAGTCCGTGTTTTCCAGGGAGCAATCACATCCCCTCAACTCAAAGCCAAGCACCTGAAAGGGAGTCTTTGATGTCTGACCTCGAAAAGCTGTCCCTCTGCCCACCACCTAGGACAGCTCCCAGCCTCCCAAACCACGGGCCTGGGGCAGAGCCTGGTTGGAGGGGCCACAGTGTGGGAGCCCCTCTTTAAGAGAGAGACCGGAGAACACACTACAGAAGTCGGTCACGGCCAAACACGGGCAGGCCTGACGGTCCAGCCCCTGGAGCCTGCCAGGGTAGGGGGCCGGCCAGCCTCCCCAACCCAGCTACCCCTGCTCTGGGCTCTTCCGGCCACCATTCCCCACCCAGGCCCACCCCAAAGCCAGAACACGTCAGTCTGGCTGAACAAAAAGCCTTTGACTTTCTAAGCATCACAGGAGAAACTTAGCAGAAACTCGGGTGTCTCCCCAAACTAGGAACTGCCCTCTCCAGCAGGCGAGGACCTCTTTCAAGTAAGCGGGGCCTAGTCTGCTCGGTTTGTCTTCCGAGAGAAGAAAAGGGGTGCTTCCTGAAATCCAAACTTCCAACCTGCCAGGCCGTCCACAGAGACCAGTCAGGACTCACCCTCCTGCCCAGTGGGGTGCAGAGGCCTCACAGGGAGTGTGGGAAGGTCTACAAATGAGAAAACCCGGTTCCTGTTTGCAAAGGACTCAAAATACAACGGGGGATTCAGACGTGGGGGGATTACAGACAGAGAAAGCAGGATCTTATGAGATGTGCAGAGGAAGAGACGATGAATTCTTGCAGCACAGAGAACCTCAGCCAGTGGCTGCAGTCGGCAGGCTTATGGGGAGGACTGGAGGGGGCCCCCCCAGGGAGGGGAGCAGTGGTGCTGGGTGGGGACTGCCCTCCCGGCGAGCAAGCTTTGAAAGAAGCTAGACACCTGTCCCCTTCCGAACAAAGCAGCTCGGGACTGACAGCTGACACCGTGTCGTGTAGCAGATGCAAGCTCGCAGCCCCTCAGACGAGCCTCAGTTCAGACAGCGCCACACAAAGCAGTGTGGGCACTGGGGGTGGGGGGCGGGGTGCCGCTTGGGTCCCCGGTCGGATCCACACCAGCTGTCCCCCTGCAGCTCAGATGCCTCTCCTGGGAAGAGGACCAGGGGCAGCTCCCCTCCCCCCACGCCCCGCAGTGAGGGGCACAGCACGTAAAATAAAGTGACGGAGGCATCTGGCACACGGACGCACTCGGGGATACAAGCCCACCTCGCACCTGTCTCGTCCTCCAGCCCCATGGCAACCAGTCCCGCCCCCCAACCCCAAGCCCCTTCCCAGCCTGGACTCACTTCCTGACTCAGGGTGGCAGCGGCTCCCTCTTGAAGTCTGAGCCCGCCAGGGATGCGCTGGGCTGGGGACCACCTCATCCTGTCCCGCACGCTGGGTCGGCACCAACGCTATACCTGGCTGCCCACCTGGCCTCCGAGCTGGTCCAGGGAGGAGCCCCTTCCCCCAGTTCCGACAACCGCTATTCCTTGCCCTTTGCTCCTTTCAAATCAAAACCGAAATGAAGAAGCAAAAGGTCCAGCTGGGTGCCTGGAGCCTGAAGTCTTTTGTAACCTAAAGCTCGGCGGAGCTCTCCTTCCCTGGGGTCCAGAGTCCCCCATCCAATCCCCACAGCCTCGTCAGTGTTTACCCAGATCTCAGCGAAGCCGCTTGGCACTCGTTAATGACTCTTAAAAGTTAAAACTTAATATGCTTTTCAGCTTGATTCTAACCTGTTAATAGGAAAAATAAAGCTTTCGAACAAAGCTACACCCTCCTCTACATCCTCACAACGATCTGTCCACAGTGTTCCCCACTATGTTCAACAGAAAGTTACACTGAAAATTTACAAAAACCACTTAAAATGCAGCTAGCAATAATGCTGAAAAATGAACTCAGCTAAGATGTTTCAGCTGAATTCACAGTTAAGCTTTGCTGATGTCAATACATGTAAACTATATGGAGATCAATTAAGTCCCTTTATCATTGTTGTCACTTATAGAATAGAAAAGGCTGTAGTAACAAATTATGCTGTACATCCCCTCAATTCTGTCACTAGCTTCTGAAATCTGAATGTGGTATTACCAAAACATATAGAATTATCATTGTATTTTGCCCATTCCGGGACACCTAGGGAAAAAGAATTAACTTTCAAGAGCTGCCGTTCTTTCAGAAACATTAACATGTTAGCAAAGAAAACAAAAGATGTATTAGAATAGGGCAATATTTACAGGGTGCTTTAGGTAATGGTCCCCAAGGAGGATTTAAGTCCTAGAAGCTTGAGGGTCATCTTCTGTTTCAAAGCTGTGGGTAGTCTGCTGAGACCCCAACGCGCAGCCCAGGAAAGGATGGCTGATGTCACAGGTGCCTTTGTTGACACCTCAGGCTGCCAGGACTCCTGCCTGACTCCCCTCCAGGACCACAGACACATGGGAGTGAGGCAGGAGGAAGAAATTCCACCCACCCAGGTGGTCACGAAGCTGACAGTGGACGGACTCCAGGCCCTGTTCCCTGCCCAGGTCGGGGGTCAGCCTCCCCCGTGAGGGCAGAGTCCACATAGCCATGACTAGCCGGCTTTGAGAGCCTCCCTGGCTCCCCAGGTAGGTCACCTAACATTTACTCACATGAAAGCCCTGTGACTAACGTTCACGTTTGGCAAGTTTCGGGCAGTGAGGGTCCTTCCTCTGGAGCAGGGACAGCTGGACCTCTCCGTGGGCCTTTCCCTTCAGCACCCTCCCAAGCCCGTCCCCATCTGGGCAAGACCCTGCCCTTGCTGGGGTTTCTCTAAGAGGCCCTCAGCACATGCACCTTCCCGGGAAAGCCCCTCTAACAAGAGGGGGCGGATTTCTCACTTTCCATGTCAAAGTCCCTTTTCAGTCTCAAAGCAGCATCCCAGGGCAGACAGCTGTAACCTACACAGGGGTCATTCTTTGCCCTCCAGCTCTGAAAAAAGCACAGCATCCAACTCAGCTTTCCAGGAGCTTTCTTATCCTTGCGGGGGGCGGGGTGGTGGGGGGGTGGGTGAAAAACGCTCGGTTTCTTCCAATTTTCCTAAGAGCAGGACACCAGCAAATGCTGGAGGCTGGCAGGCGGACACGGCCAGAGGATAAGAATCCATCAGCCCTGACCCTCAGCTGCAGAGACAGAGCGAGAGGACCAGGGCACCCATCTGGGGTCACACTCACGCCATATCTCTCTGCAAACTGAAATGCGCTATCTTGTTAAGTTAAAGCAAAGGAAAAGAATATGTCGGCTTTAAATACACACCAGCCAGTCTTTTCTGTGTTTCCTACTCAAGGATCCAGTTTGGGGAGCATCCAGCAGCCCCCAGCCCCCCAGCCGCCAGGCTCCAGTCCAGGACCCTGAATCCGTGGACCATCACTTACCACCACGCTTTCCTCTGCAGAGAACTCTCCCCTCTCATCCCCGGGCATCTCTGCCTTGTCCCTAAAGATCCACCTCAGTCCGGGAAATCCTTCTCCCATGAAGGATCCCAGGCAGAGGGAGCCACACCTCCACCCGGCCTCCCTCCATCCTGGGGGCGCCCCTCCCCAGGGGTGCCCGGGGGCTGCCTCCAGCAGTCACTCACTATTAGACATTAAATTTTATCGCTTATGATTAAATAAACTATATTAGAAACAAGGGCAAGAAACACTCAGCCCTTATGGCTCCCTAATTGTTTTACTGTCATCTCTGCCCTTGAGGTTGTTTACAGAATTGCAGCCACTGCGGATGGTGGCTGCTGCCTCTCCTCCAGCTGTGCGTTCAGAAACAGCCATGCTATCTTGTCTTCACCACGGAAATGGGCAAATGCTACAGATAGGGGTGCCCTTTGCTGCTCTGTTGACGGTCCAGACCCAGGGTCAGCAAACATTCTCCAGAAACAGCCAGATAGTAAATATTTGAGTCTCTGCGGGCCGTTTGGTCTTTGCTGCAATTGCTTTACTCCACGGCTCTCCCGGCTTGAGAACCACATGGAAATGAATAACTTGTGTTCCCATAAAACTTCCTTTATGGACACTGAACTCAGAACTTCATATAACTTTCGTGGGTCACAAAATATCACTCTCCTTTTGTTTTTTTCAGAACTCGTTAAAAAATTTCAAAGACATCCTTAGATTGCAGGCTGTCCCAAAAGAGGATCCAGCCCCTTGGCCATAGTTTGCCAACCTCTAGTCTAAACTTACTAAGAAAATGATGGAGAAAATCTTCATGATGCCTATTAGACAAAAGGGTGTTCTGTGTGTAGCCTTTACACTGTGGATAGCATAACAGTTCAAGGGAAGTTTCTGGTAGAATTCACACACTCCATCCAATTCAGCAAGGAAGTCTCACACCACTGAGGCAAGTGTGAAATTCCAGCATTCATTGTTTCATCTTTGTCTTTCTTGTTGGAAATGAAAATGTCCATCAACATTCACTCAGAACTACACTTGTCCATCAACGCAACCACGGAGTGCCCGTGTGGGTTCAAGGGTTCCACAAATTAACAAAAGAACAAAAGCATCTGTGATCACCGAGTGACTTTAGGTGCACAGCTTCTTGGCTCTATTTCCATAACTTCTGATTGGCATTTTAAGTAATTGGTTCCTGCTCAAGGACGCAGAGAAATAAGCTAATTTCCTATTTAAAAAATAATAATGTTGCATAAAAATAAGTATGAAATTAGACGTCTTCTGAAATGGAAGTCTGGACACCTGACAAAGTAACATTATGACAAGGAGAGAAAGAAAGAGGTTCAATAGTCTGGCAGTCACACCGTCACGTATAAAATAAATATTTCCTCATTCCACACATTTCGGAAAGATAACAATGAGGCCCTGAAGCCTCACTGCCCTCATTTGCTGGTTCTCATGAGGTTTCCCTGTCATGTCCTGTAGTCCTTCAGGGCCTGACTCCCTCTCATGGGATACCGCAGGCTGCCCTGGATGAATTCCCCTCCACAATGAACAGTATAGAGAAGGTGCCAGAAAGTTCTAGAGTGGCCGTGAACTGGGCAGCTGCGTTCACGTGCAGGCTGGTGCAGGCTGGCCACGCCCCCTCTGCACCTCCTGTGAAATCACACAATGACATTTCAGAGCCACCCTCTTGCTGCTCTTTAATTTTATGATCTTAAGGTTCCTGAGATCCAGAAACAAACCAAAAACATCAACTTGGGGTTTGAACATGGCTGAAACCCTGCCAGGACCTAAGCCAGTGCGTTTTGTAGATACTGATGACTGGACTTCATGGCACAGGTGCACAGAGGTGACACCCGCAGTTGACCCCCTTGACGGCAGGGAGAGGGCTGTGCCCCGACCCTGGGCCCTGACCCTGCACCCGGGGTCTTTCCGAGGCACCTCCTCTCCAGAAGGCCTTGTCTGAGGCCAACATTAACACCTCTGCGTGGACCGATTCATCCAACAGGACGCCCAGCACAGAGGATGCCCTGGTGACGGCTACAAAGGGGAGTCCAGAGCCCAGGAAGCAGCCCAAGTTCACCAGGCCCCAGGAGTGAGCGACAGGAAAGCACGGGACCAGGGCTGCCCAGGTCAAGTGCGGACAGCTGTGCCCGGGGAGATGCTGCCAGGATGCACGGACAGTTCGCTTGGTCCCACTGAGGACAGATGGGCAAAGCATGGCTGAAACTGATGTAGGCGCAAGGCCAGCAGAGTGCAGAGGAGCCAGCGGGAAGCTGTCCCCAAGGTGAATGGTTTTGACCCTTTGTGGTACAAACCCTGAGAAGCAGCAGAGTGATGGGGGCCCTGGAGCCAACGTCTCTGGTTTTGCCCCGCCCACTGGCTCGGTGGCCTGGGAGTCACTCCACCTCCACCACCCTGGGCCTCGGGTTCACAGAGGCTATGTAGGGGTGACGGGGGTGGCGGGAGTCACCCCTCTCCCAGGGTCGGGAGCATTACACACGTGAGCTGCAAACCACCCAGAATGCGTGGGGGCTGCAATCATCGGGATCTCTTGGAAGTTTAACTATGTGCTCGTCGTACAAATGTAAACAGTATGACAGAGAGCGCAGCACACACACCAAAACTGTCCCACTCTCACCGTCCCCAACCCACTTCCTTAGAAATAACCAGACGTTTGCCCTCCTTCTAGCCTTTTCCCTAGGACTCTACCCGTGTGAGTGTGTGCGTGCACGCGCGTGGGTGTGTTTCCACAGTGTGACAGGACACACCCCCGGAAAGGGCTGCTGAACCAAACTCTCCCAGGGCTGGGCACAGGGCAGCCTCTGCTGGACGCCCAGCCCCCCAGGCTCCCTTCTAGGGGGAGCTGACACGTTGGAAGCAGGGCCACAGCACGGGCCTAAAGACACTCCATCATTTGTGTGAGTGATTCACGGGCTTGTTCAAAGCTCAGCGCACGTTTCACACACAGCTTTTGCTTATTTCCCGGCAGACGCACCAGTTTCTTTGGGAATCATTTTAATCCCAGCACAGCAACCAAGCACTGACACTCCCACTGGTAAAGGAAACGTTCCCCTCCCTCCTCCGACCGCCAGTTCACTGGCCCAGGGGACCTCGTGTTCCCCACTCCTGCACCCGGCACCCGGCGAGGCTGCTGCAGGCCTGGTCCCTTCCTGGCCGGGCACCTTCCTTGGTTCCTCTTCCCCAGTGGACAGCTAACCGTCCGGAGAGCTGGGCCTGCCCGGCCCAGGAGGGCGACCAGGATACATGCACGCACCTCCAAAGTCACGGGAAGCTGGGCTTTCTTCAAACACCATCCACCTCCCAGACAGGGTCCTCAACACCAAGCGAAACACCACCAAAAAACACCACCATGGCATGGTTCCGGATGCTGTCTTTAATTGACGACGCCAAAAATACCACCTCCCAACAGAGCGAGCTGCAACCCATGTTCTATATAAGATGTATACAGATGACAAAGAAGCTTGAACTGTGTGAATTCATTTGCTGAGTATATTGGGCCAAAACCAAAGGAGCTTGGGTTTTTTGTTTTGTTTTGTTTTTTGTGGTACGCGGGCCTCTCACTGTTGTGGCCTCTCCTGTTGCGGGGCACAGGCTCTAGACGCGCAGGCTCAGCGGCCATGGCTCACGGGCCCAGCCGCTCCGCGGCATGTGGGATCTTCCCGGACCGGGGCACGAACCCGCGTCCCCTGAATCGGCAGGCGGACTCTCAACCACTGCGCCGCCAGGGAAGCCCTAGCCTTTGACCGGGAAGGGAGTGAGGTGAAAACAGCAAACAAGAAACGTACAAGGCATCCTGGAAATTCCGTCATCACCCTTCCAGCAGGACAGATGCCCAAAAAGCTGAATGTGAATTCAGTGTAAATATTATGTAAATTCCTGAAATTTAAGTTTGACAACAAAAATAGTTGATGTTCCCATGCAAACTCTGTAAAATATTGCAGACAAATTTGATAAAGGTTATTATCTTTATTTCAGAAATAGTCTCAACTTAGGTGTGGGCAACAATGCAAATGCATTTTTACACAAAGAATCATGCTTTAACAGAGGGTGGAGTGAGGGCTCCTGAGATGAATTTTTCTTAAATTCTTCAACGGCAGATCATCTGAATTACATCATACAGGATTCCAATGCCACTCTTTTTACACTGTTTTCCTAAAGTAATAAAGTTGGTAACTTCCTGCTGAAAGCAGAGCACATTTCTTCACCACCTTATTTGCTCTGATTCTCCCTTTCTATGCTCTGACTTTTGCCCTCAGTAAGAACTTTAATTTATTGTCCCCTTGTCGCTGCCCTGATGAGGTTCCTCCACTCATCAGAAAGCCAACGATGGGGCTCCAAGGCATCACTGCCCGGTCACCAGACCTGCACCTTGCCCTCCACCAGCCAGGAGAGGAACACATCCATCAGGTAAAATGCAGAACTGCTGCTAAGACAGTAGATCGTAAACATTCTCATCACAAGAAAAAAAATGAAAACTGACGTGCAGTGACGGACGTTAACTAGACTCATTATTGTGATCATTTCACAATATGTGTACATATATCAAACCATTATGTTGTACACCTAAAACTAATACAATGTTGCATGTCAATCATAGCTCAAATAAAATAACACAAAGTAAGTCATTACATTAAAATTTTTAATTAAAATAAAATAGTAAAGTAATATAAAGTAAAATAGAATAGAATAGAGGAAAACAAAACAAAATTAAATTAAAATAAAATGAAATGCAGAGTCGACACTCCCTTCATAAGCCTCCACGGACTGGCAGGTTGATGCACAAAGCTGTCCCCTTCCAAAGAGCACCAGCCTGTATCCAGCCAGCAGGTGACAGGGGGATACACACTCAGAGAACTTCTCGCCCCAGGTAGCTTTAACGATGACCGGAGCAAAGCAGCTTGTGCCTACAAATTTATCACTGCTGCTTTTTGATTACGATGAAGAATGCCGCCATGAACATTTGCGTACATTTTTTCGTGTGGACGTATGGTTTCCTATGTTCCCACCTAGGATTGGAATTGCTGTGTCAGATGCTCAATCCATGTTTAACATTTTGAAGAACTGCCAAAACATTTTTCGATGTGGCTGCAACATTTTACACCCCTATCAGCAATGTCTGAAGGTTCCAGTTTCTCCATGTCTTTAACACTTGCTGTTGTCTGTCTTTATCACAACCATCCCAGGGAATGCGAAGTGGTATCTCATTGTGGTTTGGGTTTGCATTTTCCTAATAGCTCATGACACTGAGCATCTTTTCATGTGCCTATTGGCCATTTGGACATCTTTTCTGGAGAAATGTCTGCAGATATTCTCTGGCCATTTTTCAACTGGGTTATTCATCTTTTTATAGTTGAGTTGTAAGATTTCTCCATATATTTTGGATTCAAGTCCTTCTCAACTATATGATCTGCAAATATTTTCCCCTATTCTGTGGGTTGTCATCTCACTTTCTTGATGGTAGTCTTTGAAGCACAGATTTTTAAAATTTTTATGAAACCTAATTTATCTAATTTTATTTTTTTTGCTTGTGCTTTTGGTGTCATTTCTAAAAAGGCTTTACCTAACCCAAGACCAATAACGATTTACTCCTATGTTTTCTTCTAAGAGTTTAATAGTTTTAGCTCTTTCTTTTGGGTGTATGATCCACTTAGAGTTAATTTTTGTGTGTCATGTAAGTAAGGGATCCCCCTTTGTTCTTTTTGCATGTTATCCAGTTATTCCAATACCACTTGTTGAAAAACTATTCTTTCCTCATTGAATGGACCTGGTACCCTTTTCAAAAATCAACTGACCATAAATGTAAGGGTTTACTTCTGCACTCTGAATTCTGTTCCATTGCTCTAAGTCTATCCGCGTGTCTGACTATGCTGGCTTGATTACTGGAGCTTTGTGGTAGGTTTTGAAATTGGAAAGTGTGAGTCCTCCAACTTTGTTCTTCTTTCTCAAGATTGTTTTGTCTATTCTGGGTCCCTTGCATTTCCACATGACTTTTAGAATTATGACATTGAATTCTGAGGAGGACTTCGCTGCAGTTGTTTGAAGAATGTTCTCAGTATGTCCTATTGTTTCCTCCTCATGAGATTCAGATGAAAAACTGTCCTGGCAAAAACGCTCCAGAGGAGTACTGATCATTTCCCATGGCATTACACGAGAGGCACAGGATGTCAGATTGTCCCAGTACTGGAGCCGTTGCGTTACGAGCACCAGGTTAAGGGCCTCGTCCCCAGATTGCTCCACTGCAAAGTGACGCTTTTCCCTTTGTAAGTAGCAGGCAATTTGCGGGGCCAGGCGGAGGAGGTGTGCACACCCAACTGTCCCACAAACTTTCACCCAGCAATTTTAGCATCCCCTCGGGATCCTTACCTGCTTCAAAGTGGCAAAACGGAGATGGTTTAAATGCATTGTTTCTTCTGAATTTATTCAGCTGACATTTCTCCCTTCTCTCTTCCTCGAGTAACACTGTGAACTTAGGAATTTAATTGCATACCCTGTAATCTATTACTATAATTATTCTTGTCAGTAGAAGGTCC
Organism: Delphinapterus leucas; assembly: GCF_059928025.1. Lineage (NCBI taxonomy): Eukaryota > Metazoa > Chordata > Mammalia > Artiodactyla > Monodontidae > Delphinapterus > Delphinapterus leucas. The sequence goes on along the minus strand of NC_143137.1, from coordinate 103,014,813 downwards.
ATCAAGCCAACTCTGGGGTCTTTTTTGCCATAGTTCCATACGTCTTTGACTACTTTCTTGCTTTCTGGCACAAGATTACCCTGTTTAACAACGGTAATAATTTGTTGCTCCACGGATCTCTGCAGGAAAGTACAGTGTAACTGTTGGAAAGTATAGTTATTGTAACTGTTACATATACCTATGCATATAAATACATATGTATTTGTAAAAACAGTGATGTATACATGTATGTATGTATATACATATATATTCTCTCTCTCTCTCTCTCTCTATATATATATATATATATAGAGAGAGAGAGAGAGAGAGAGAGAGAATATTCATACCGCATGTAGCCCTCTCCTCCTTCACTTACAAACTCAGTGCCCAATAACATCAATACATTTGATTTTTCTGCGCTGTCCTGCAATAGCTACAAAATCATTTCAGAATTGCAAAAGCAACACCACTATCAACTATAACTGAACTAGCTAAAGCCCCAAGTTTTCTGCCACTTCTTTTGTTCTTAATATATATTTCACTAAAGACGTATAGTCAGAAAACTCTGTTCAAAAATTATCAGAATAAAGTCTTTATTCTGGGTGGTTGTGTTATCAAATTTATGGAGTTAGGCTCATTCGTTTCTGTTTGCATTTGACTTTATGATGTCCTTCTTTCCTCTTTGATACTAGTTTGTTCTCTGAATACATAAAACACTCTGTGGTTCATAATCAAAACCAGATAAAAAGGAACATTCACAAAGTCTCACTCCTGCTTTTATGTTACCCACTTCATCCCCACATACCTCCATCCTTCCTGCTATTTTAATTTTTTGCAAAGAAAGCAAATGTATGTGTACCCTCATTTCCCCTTATTTCTTACACAAAAGGTAGGACACCATGAATGGTTTCCATGGGTTTTTTTCATTTCACTATGATTACTGGGAATTGCTCCATGTCAGTTCATAATGATTTTTCCCTTTCCTTTTCTTTGGGGTGGGCGGGTGCTGAGGCAAAGTAATTTCAATAGATGATGTGAGACTGTGAATAACTTTTTTGTACAAAAGGGCAGGATGGGAGGCATATCATTTCTGGAGATTAAACTGTAATCCTTCCATTGTGGAATTAAGTACCATTTGTGTTAAATTGGGAACTAAACGCAAACTTGTATATAAGAGAAAATACACTGTTAATTTATGTAAATGGAGACACAAACAAAACAATAACTTCAACATCTAATGTGCAACTTGAATTAAGTCAAATCAAAACAAACTAACTGTCCAAGCTTCAAATAGAATGCTAATAATACCACGTGTAACCCCGGGTCTCCTTCCATTTTCCCTCCATCCCCCTTTTCCCTTCTTTGAGGAATCAAGTGGAAATTATCCTCTCCATGACTCTTCCACATTAGATGCTAGAAACTCCGATTGCCTAGAATTCTCCAGAAAGTACTACCGACTTCTCATGAGTCTGTCAGCCAGACGGAGTCATCTCTGTGACCCTGTTCCATTCACAAACATCAAAGCCACCATCTGACCTCATGGGGGGGTGGGTGGTGTATGTAAGGCGAAAACACCAACCAGCCCTTGGGAGGTTGACCTCAATTTGTTTTACACTTTCTAATGACTGTCCTCAGACCTCGGTAAAGGTGGCTGGTCTAATACTTTCTCTGCCTTTGAGTAATGTTTAAAAGCTCTAACCATATTTTTTTTTTTTTTTTTTTTTTTTTGCGGTATGCGGGCCTCTCCCTGTTGTGGCCTCTCCCGCTGCGGAGCACAGGCTCCGGACACGCAGGTTCAGCGGCCATGGCTCACGGGCCCAGCCGCTCCACGGCATGTGGGATCTTCCCGGACCGGGGCACGAACCCGTATCCCCTGCATCGGCAGGAGGACTCTCAACCACTGTGCCACCAGGGAAGCCCTCTAACCATATTTAAAAGGCTACTACTTGTAACTGACTTCAATCTCTCTACATACCTCTCCCCCCGCCCCAAATTAAAAAGCACCTGTGGATAGTTCTAGCTGTTAGCTAAACATATATTTCTTAAAATGAATAAGAAACTAAAGTGCTGCCTACATGTGAAGCCTGAATCAATCTGAATATTTTATTCTATTTCTGACCCTGCTATTTAGCATATGCCAGATTCTTTTGCTTTAAAATAAATGTTTAAGATGCAAGATGTAATTAAAAGAGGAACCATCGTAGCTACCTCGTACTGCAGTCAGGGCTAGGGGAGAACATGTCTGTAAGATCGCCCGGGACACCGCTGGGTGTACAGCAAACATTCAGCCAGTTCGAGTGGAGTTCTACACATCATTCTCCGGGAAAAGAGTCACACAGCCATGCTGTGGCCTTTCCTGCATCTCCTCTTCACCAAGTGATTACCGGCCAGACAGACAACAGAAAACAGTAATAAGTGGCACTGTCCAGGGACGCACTGATGTGAGGGTAGACCAGTTGCCTGTCACCCTCGTGCGAGGTTGACCCATGGAGTGACATGCCAGAGCTTTGGTGGGGCCCGGGCTCAGCCATGGAAGAGAACAAACAAGAATTCTGAGCCTGTTCTGGCGATGGTGGGGGCTGGACCAGGGAACCTCACCCCCGCTGAGGCCTCCTCCCTGCTGCAAGGACAAATGGCCCGCAGGTTCCAGGGTGGACCGGAGGGGCTCACAGCACACCTGGCAGCTGGGAGCCGGGCACTCGGCGGATGTCATCTGGTGAAATTTACCCCGTGTGAAGGTGGGCACGATTGTCCCTACACCAACTGGGGAACAGTGTTGGCCTGGGAGGTTTCCTCACTCAGCCAGGGTCACTCAGCTGGCCAGCCCCGATCACGGCCCAGTCCCCTGAGCTCCTGCAGAGCAGGACGGCCCATGCTGTGTAGACACTGCAGCATCAAGGCGGCCAGTGGCCTGGACCCCAGCGCCGGCGCGTAGCCATCTCCGCCCCCAGGGTCTGGCAGCTATCTTTACTCCTTGTTCTGACACACCGGCAGCGAAAAGGATCTCTGAAATGCACTCTGGAAGGCTGCACGGCTTAGCTGAGACCCCGGGATTTCATGGCAGCGGTCCAGCGGGTCCAAGCACAAAGGCGGGAGTGTTCCCAGGCAGCGCACCCAGGACTCCAGCCATTCAAACTGATTCCCTCTCCAGATCGCCCTGGGTATGGCTTTCCAGGACTCAGAACAAACGAGCATTCTCGATCTGTATCTACTGGAGGGAACCAAAGGGCTGACGCTGAGGCACAAAAGGTCTTGCCATGAAATTCCCTGCAGGAGCCCCCTCCAGCCATGCTTTCCTCAGGACCTCTGAAAGCCAGCTCTCTGTGCCACAAGCAAGGCTTTGTGTGTCAGAAAAGCCCACTCTTTGGGCCTTTCAGCACACACAATGTCTCGCAGGCAGCAGCCAATTTTAGAGCATGATGGAAAGGCAGTGACCACACCAACATGGTTCTGCGTGTTTCTGGAGAAGATAGAATCCCACGGAATAGGAAGCAGGGGAGCTGGCCCCCTAGCAGCAGCATCACCTGGATCAGACTCACTTTCATCTCCCCAGGGAGCCCTTCTGTGTGCACCTTCTCCAGCACACAGATGGTTTCCAGTGTGTTCTGTGCTCAGGACGATCCCAGGAGGAGTGGGGACCATCCCCACAGACTAGCAGGGAAAGGAAAAGCTCAGAGGCGTCATGGGACTGGAGGAAGGTGCCCAACTGCTAAAAAGACAACAGGTGCTCTAATGAGCAGCTGTATTACTTCGCTGCCTTGTTTAACTCAGAAATATTTCCTTCCTGACATCCTGCTTCCCTGCATTATTGTGTAAAGTGAAGGATCACTGCTTTCCATCAACCTGGGACTCCACATACAGGACCTTAGCAGAGATAAGGTTTCCTTCACTGACTCTCCTGGTTCACTCACTATATTGTACATAACACACACAGGATTTTAAGAGGGGATGAGGAAGGCCAGAAAAACAGAACCTAAACAAGGCTGAGGATGCCATGTCCCTTTCAGCTCTCTACAGTAGCCAGCCAAGGCTCTGAGCTTCCCCGTGGGCGTAGTAAAGATGGCAAGCACAGCCAGATTGAAAGTTCCATGTCCCAAATCAGGTGGACCTGGAAGACCACTTGTCTGCAGGACCTCATGGTGAGAATACAGTGCTGAAAGTGAACTGTGTCCCTAACAACACGCTGAATAAACACCCTAACAGTTTTCCAACAGCTGTTCCTTCCCTCACTAAAGCATATATACCTTGACACCAAGCAAGGTCCAATTCCATTCAGAGTCCAAACAAGGCAGTCTCATATGCACCTATCTCCTGGGTTGGCTTGATCGAGGATAAAATATGGCACATCTAAAGCACCACCAATGTTTCCTGAAATGGGGAATTCATTTGGTAAATCCAGAATACTTCTAAGCAATATGCAAAGGTTTATTCCTTACAAGAAAGGCAGGCTTATAAACTTGATATTTTGGTTGAATATGCTTTCAACCGATTATTTATTCTGGGATTACTATAGATAAATCTATAATGTACACACACGTATAAAACGTATAGATAACACATATTTCAGTTAAAATTATGTTTTCTAAAAATGTTGCTAATATTTGGCATTAATTATACAAAATATGAAAGCAAAGGAACGGAAGCCATTTTAGTGTTTAGCAAAATAACTTGATCTAAAGAAAAATACATACATTAACAAAAGTACTAAGAATCCACTCATATCTGATCAAATCTCCCCCTCTCTATTCCTATAAGAAAAGCTTTTCAGTTACGTCTCAATAATCAATGAGAAACATGTTGATTAATGAAATTAAACTTTAAAACTAATCCTTCAGGACACTGTGTATTTGACATAACAAAGGAAATGCATTATTTATTTACCTGTAATATAATGTACTTATTTGCTAATTTTGAAACTCCTTTTCCTGGAAATAAGATTGCTCTCTTCGAAATGTATTTTTATAACTAGAAACAACACTTTCAGTCACTGCTTTTACTCAATAAAAATAGTTAGAATTTATTATCCTAAATAAATGAAGAGAGTATGTTATATTTTAAAGAGTATAATTCTTTAACAGTTAAAAACCAATATAGTATTTTCAAACATCTAAAAGAAACTAAAAGAAATGGCTCTTGTATATCTTATTTATGGAACTGTGCAACATCTAAAATTTGCATGAAAAATGAAGGGCTTCCCTGGTGACGCAGTGGTTGAGAGTCCGCCTGCCGATGCAGGGGACGCAGGTTCGTGCCCCGGTCCGGGAGGATCCCACATGCCGCGGAGTGGCTGGGTCTGTGAGCCATGGCCGCTGAGCCTGCGCGTCTGGAGCCTGTGCTCCGCAACGGGAGAGGCCACAACAGTGAGAGGCCACAATAGTGAGAGGCCCGCGTACCGCAAAAAAAAAAAAAAAAATGAAAAGGGAGAGAGAGCGCCTGATTTTTCTTCATTCCTTTACTCCAATGACATTCACTACTTCTCTTCCATGGGTCAGTCTCTGGGGTAGAATCTGGGTAATGCCAACCGAGGATGATGTGGTCCCTTCTTGGTGCAAGTTCCCTGCTAACGGGAAACAGACAGACAGACGCTTACTAGAACAACAGGCTTGTGCCATGACCAAGGGTCACACCAAGTGCCCTTGGAGCTCAAGATGTAACTTTGGTGCAGCCACTATGGAGAACAGTCTGGAGGTTCCTCAAAAAACTAACAGTAGAGCTACATATGATCCAGCAATCCCACTCCTGGGCATATATTCAGACAAAACTATAATTCGAACAGATACATGCACCCCAATGTTCATTGCAGCACTATTCACAATAGCGAAGACATGAAAGCAACCTAAGTGTCCACAGACAGATGAATGGATAAAGAAGAGGTGGTACATATAGACAAAGGAATACTGCTCAGCCATTAAAAGGAATGAAATGATACCACCTGCAGCAACATGGATGGACCTAGAGATGATCATACTAAGTGAAGTGAGACAAAGAGAAAGACATGTACCATATGATATCACTTATATGTGGAATCTAAAAAAAATCATAGAAATGAACTCATTTACAGAACAGAAACAGACTCACAGACAGAGAAAACAAACTTATGGTTAACAATGGGGAAAGGTTGGGAGGGATAAATTAGTAGTTTGGGATTAATATATACACACCACTCTATATCTGGGCCACAGAAGAAGCGGGCAGAGTTGATCTCCACACCCCCATCCCTAGACCCCGGCTTAGATTCCTGTCTGCTGCAGGTCTACACTGCACGGGGGACCCGTCCCCATGAGACAGGCCCACGTCACCACCCCAAGAGCATCTTGAACGAGTCATGCAGTCAAGACTTCGGCATGTTTTCCAACTACTTGGAGGTTTAAGGATTAAGGGTAACGGGCTTGATGCTGGAAATGAGTCGGGAAAAATTGTTCATAATGGCAAGAAGAAACTTTTTTTTTTTTTTAAGGTAAACTGGTCTAAGTGTCTTTCCACACAGCAGACGGAGGTCCCCGCTTTCCCGGTAAATTGTGTGTTCAGGTGAAACCCCAGCACGGTGAGGATGAAGACATCCCCAGGTGTGGTAACAGGTCTCAGCTCCTGACCTGCCTGAAGGTTTAAGGGCCAGGAGAGGACCGGGCAGACCAGTTTGGCCGGATCGCACTGCGGCTGGTGACACAGTCCCAGTGTCACTGAGTGCCTTTTTGGCAACCATCAGACATTCTGTAAGGATTCCCTACGCAGAAGCCCTCTGACACAGCAAGCGCTGTCCTGTTCCGAACCAGGGGAGAAGCCGTGTTTAGAGGATGCTGAGCCATGTGACATGGGCCCCGGAACCCAGCTCCACGTTTCACCCTCGCAGCAGCCCACAGGGAGGTGCATTACTCCCATTTTTATAAAAGATGAGACTGAGGTGAACTGCTGTCCAGCGACAACGTGACTAGTCAAGGATGGAGCTGGGGTTCCCATGCGGGGCTGTCTGAGCCCAACCGCCCTAAGATGCTCTGTGGGTCTAAATGACAGCTTCCCCAGGTTCTCAGATTCTCAGAATCAAAGTGCAGGGCAGGAGGGGACGTGCACACAAGGCAGCTCTGTGGGGACCTGCTCATCACAGTGACAGCAGGAACAACTCAGTGTCCATCCCTAGGAGGCAGTTTAAACAAACCATGATAGGGTCTCACAGTGGAGGAACTCTGCAGCCGGACCAAGGCCAAGGGCACTCTCTGTGAAGGCTGTTGTTTCACATAATTGTGAAAGAAAATACAGTTTAAAAAAGCTGTTCCTAAAACTTGAAGCAAAATGAACCAAATGCTTTTTTTTAACTGTACATTGGGTTGGTAACATCAAAACACTGCAGATGGGGTGCATGGGGCATAGGATGAAACAAAATACGCTGTGTTGAAGGGGAAGTGATGGGCCCATTAACTGTTCCCTCTGATAGACAGACAGACAGAAGGATAGACAGACATAGATAGATGATAGAAAAATATATTAGATCTATAGATAGATAAATAGATAGGCAGACAGACGTTGTTTTCCAACGGTGGGGCTGGAATGGCCTGAGGCCTCTCCTATCTCCTTCCAAGCCCGGGGTGCACGGAAGGGCTCTCCGTCACTAGCTGGTCATCCCAGCTTTTGTGTCTAACTTGAAGTTGCCTGGAAAGGCACATGACATTGGTCAGGTGCCTAACAACCGCGGGCAGCACCCAGGAAACCCAGGTGCAGTTCATCTACAGCAGGATACCTCAGAGGAGCCTCTTACCCTTCCCTTTACTTTCCTGGGTCTGACAGTCACAGGCTCCCGTGCCAGCTTCCGACGCCAGCAGCGTCTGCAATCCCACCCCCACTTCAAAGACAAGGCACAAGGGGTCAAAGATTAGGCAGCCCTGTGAAGGCAGAGGAGACCTAAGGGATTGGCGCTTGGAGAGCAGGGCCACTCTCCCAAACCCTGGGCCGGCCCAACAGGGAAAGGGCAGGCAGGGCGGCCGAGAGGTGAAGGCAGGAGGAACCCCAGGTGGTGGCTGGACAGCGAGGTCCAGGCAGAGCCTCTGGGCTCCTTGCAGGTGGAAGGGAGACGTCCTGCTTGCCAGCCCTGGGAACAGGACTCATCTCAGTGCAAAGACCAAAAATGCACGTGCAGAACCCTGGCATCCTTGGAGTGCCCCGGAAAGGAGGAGGGTGCAGGGCTCCCTGACAGCTGGCTATGCCGGGCAGCCTGCCTGTGACCCTCCCTCCATGGCCCAGGCTCCCTGCTTCCAACCAGGAGTTCAGAGTCACATGGGTCGACGGTCCACGTGGATTCACAGGAGTGTGGATTCGCAGGTGTATGTACACCCACACACCCCAAAGAAGCAGCCATCCCCGTGATGTCCTCTCCATGTGAGGACACAGCTCTGAACTCATAACAAAACTTAGGGCCAGATGTGACCCAAAGGATGCACGTTTCCCAGCATTTTATTTGAGTCACAACCCTCTTTCACAGTCATATACAATATGACAAGTTCCCTTGGGGACCATTTAAAATGATACTTAACAAATATTCATTACACATAAAGATAAATCTTGACTTGTTATGTAACTAGTGGTGCATACTGTTGCCTGTTTTCCTTTTGCGGGAAACAACTTAGATGTGGGCAAATGAGTTAGCAAGTGATTGACGATTTCATTCTCTGCGTGGAAACGAAATGTACGATAAAATGCAGACTGAGACTTAACTGTGTATTCTGGGCAAAACTGCTCTTGTGAACTGGATGTTTGACATTTTCCCTTAAGATCAAATGGCTCTTATTTTAAATGACAAAGGGAGAAATGGCTTTTCGGCTGCAACTTGCAAGCGCTCTGCACAAACAGTGCAGTATGTGTAAGGACAGTCCCTACTCCCCAGGGAAGAAAAAAATGACGAGGTTTTAGGACAGCGGCAGCATACATGTATTTTCTAACTTGCAGTTTTACGGACACTTAGACCAAAAGACATACCCTTTCTACTTGGATCCACAGCTTAGCTGTCACGGGAGGAGTATCACAAGGCAAATTTGTATAATGAGCCCCTTTTTTATCTTCCCCATTAACTCACATCTCAACATCAGGGCCCCTTCTGTTTCTCACTTTTTTTCTGGCGGTACATGGGCCTCTCACTGTTGTGACCTCTCCCGTTGCATAGCATAGGCTCCAGATGCGCAGGCTCAGCGGCCATGGCTCACGGGCCCAGCCGCTCCGCGGCATGTGGGATCTTCCCGGACCGGGGCACGAACCCGCACCCTCTGCATCGGCAGGCGGACTCTCAACCACTGCGCCACCAGGGAAGCCCCTATTTCTACCTCTTTAACGATGCCAACACTGGTACACTTTCCCAGTCCCCTGCTGTAAATCACTGCATAAAAGACCTTCTCCCGGCCCCTGTCTGGGTGTCCATCCGGCCTCTCCTGATGTGCACATGCAAGGTGGGCGCAAGACAACCACAGGGGTGAAGCCACTCAGGCTGGGAGCAGGGGCTCCATTTTTCTATATGTATTTATTATAAACAGAGACACATTACTCGTGTACTGTGAACATTACAGAAGTTGCCCGGAAATAAAACTTTGGAAAGGATAAGACAAAAATTAAATACTTCCTTCCCCAAACCCAATGGATCATGAGGCAGGCCCACTGGGACATACACCCACCCTCTGCAGACTGCTCCTCTAAGAATGAGCAAGTGATATCAGTGGTAGCGACACGATGACCTGGACAGCTCGCTTCCCTCCACAGAGGGCAGGGTGTCTACTGTGTGGCATCTGGGACATCATTCCTGCCCATCCTCAATAAGGAAACTTTTCCTTCATCCCCCCAGGATGCAACCAGGGGTTTTACTCCAGTCAGGGGGTACAGAGCCAGGAATGGAGGAAAGCAGCACCAACATCCCTAGCAGTCTGTCCAAAAGGAGGATTCACCAAGTACAGCCTACAGCATGGTAACCATTCCCTGTAGGAAACAGCATCTCTGCCCAAGCAGTGTCCTCTGAATTTACCAATAATAGCAGAGGGTACACAGAACTTTCAGTCTTCCTCAAAAATAGCCTTTCCTATCACACTTTCACAAAGTGATAATATTAATAATAATTGCTCCAAGTTAAGCATTCACTGTGTGTGAGGTGCTGTATACATTTAAATTACGGGCTCTTCTTTGTTGCAAAACTCCTATATATCCTTGCTCCCCCCTCACCTCCTCAGAGAAGTTCTCTCAGGGTTACTTGAGATTCTGCCTCCCCGGCCTGAAGTCCTAAAAGTCCCTGCTGAATAAAACATAACTCTCAAAAAAAAAAAAAAAATTTACGGGCTCTTCACAACTCTAGAAGCAGGTGTATCGTAACCCCTTTTTCCAGATGAGGAAGTAAGAACACGCGGTGTCTTAGGTTCCCCTTGAAACAGAGCTTGACTTTAGGTGCATATCCCAAGGAAGCAAGAGTGAGGGGGGATCGGAGTGAGCTGGGGGTAGGGGCACAGACACGAGATAGCAGGGGGTACCTGGCTGCCCGTGGCTTGGTGACAAGCTAATTGCTCAGTGTCACTTCAGGCTGGTCCTGTGTCTCCAAGCAACCCAGGGGGCAGGAGGAAGGAAGTTTTATCCTCACAGCAAGTGGATCCTAAGTCACGTCCTACATCAGTGACCCCAGGGAAGGAGGAGAGAGATGCTCAGTATGGGAGGGAGGCCAGGGCTTGTCATGTGCTCGTGACATGGGGGACAAGATGCTGTCACACACAGAGTCCCTTGTCTGAGCAGTTGGGTCAGGAAGGGGAGCAGGCATGTAGATCTGGAGGGGGTCAGGACCTGTCCAGGCAGCTCGCCGTGCAGGGAAGGATGGGAGTTCAGTGTCAGGAGACCTGGCTAGACCTTCCCCAGAGCTCCATGCGCCTCTGTTTCATGGTTTCCTCCAGGCGAACAGATAAGACTTCACTTAAACCACAGTAAATGCAATTGTGACTCTGGTTCGCCATAATAATCCTTGACTTTGTGAAAGCCAGAGTCAGAAAAGGGAGAGTATTTTATAGTTTCTTTATAGACACTGTCTATTAGTTTGTTTCGAGATGCAGTTAGAAAATAGATGTTCACAGCTCTACCAGCCCATCCCATCAAAGAATCTTGGGTCAAGAAACAAGGTATGCTCTGTCGCCCCTGAATGAAGATGTGGTAGGAAAAAGCCCCAGAGAAAACCCTAAGCTAGTGGACAGCTGTACGTACCCACACAGGACAGAAGGAGTTCCTCAGAAGCCCCCTTGGTGTGCAGCTTCTCTTTTCCCCCATCTGGATTTAATGAAGTCAGCGAATCAGGAAAATAGACAGGAACCAAAATATCTCCAACACGCACACTTCCATCTGAAGTCTATTTATACGCCCTCCGAGATGGACTTAGCTTTGGAAGCACCTGTGTTGTCTTAGAAACACTGTTGCCAAGCATAACCTGTGGATGGTAGCTGCCCCTGGACACCCGTCTGAGCACATGCGGCTCCCTTGGAGCAAAATAAAATGCACCCTTTTAAGAAGAGAGGAAGAGAAAACATTTTCTCTAGAAAGGCTTCTTTATACAGCCCCAGTGTGGCAAAGCTCAGAGCCAGCACTGGCCCTGAGGTGGTGAATAGCAGTGGTTCCGTTCCAGAAAGACTTCAAAACAAGATCTCCTCCAAAGACGCACATTCTTGGTTAGAGTACTGAATTTCCTCAATATGCTCATTCATTCACACATGTATGATGTGCCTACTATGTGCCAGTACTGTTCTGCAGAGTCTCGTGGGGAAAAGGGGGTCAGGGAACGCAGGGTGCATTTTTGGCAGCGGACAGAAACATGTGGCTTGCTTGCACTTGGCTTACTTCTAAAAGAGACAGTGTTTGTCGTTGGATAAATAGAGATAATGCAAATGCAAATATTCCGGGAATTACAAATATTACATACTGATGTAAAGTTAATAACGGTTGTCAGATCCTGTCATGAGACTGGAGTTTACTGGGAGAGTATTTTTAGAGAAAGTAGGGTGCTGAAAGGGGAAAATATAAAGAGAAAAGAAAGATACACAAACGGAGATCTGAGCCCCAAAGGTCTTCCTCAGTATTAACTGATGGCAATTTACTCAATACTTACTACGTGCCTACCATGCATTTTACTGTTCAACTTAAAAAAAAAAAAACAGGGGCTTCCCTGGTGGCGCAGTGGTTGAGAGTCCGCCTGCCGATGCAGAGGGCGCGGGTTCGTGCCCAGGTCCGGGAAGATCCCACATGCTGCGGAGCGGCTGGGCCCGTGAGCCATGGCCGCTGAGCCTGCGCTTCCGGAGCCTGTGCTCCGCAACGGGAGAGGCCACAACAGTGAGAGGCCTGCGTACCACAAAAAAAACAAAAAAAAAACAAAAAAAAACAAAAAAACCCAAAACAGAAGACTAGCAGATTTGAGAAATCTGTAAGTGTGTATATGTGTGATCCCAAAATTTAAGTCATTAATTTTTGGTAAAATTTAATTATTTCAGTAGAGATACTATGGGAGCTCATTAGCTATAGACAGGCCTCCTTGGCACCAACCTAAATCCCATTTATCTTTATGGTCCATGCGACGTCCTTGTCCCAGAAATCCTCATGGGATGACCCATCAGATCTGGTTCATGGCCGTGCAGGGAGTTCAGTGCATTGGTCCACAAGCTTTGGTGTATAAATTATGAACCACCTAGAGGGCATCTGATAAATGTGGATTCCCTAGTAGAGTCTGATTCCTGAATATTTAAAAAGCACCCTGGCTGGCGCTGAGCAGACTTTGAGAACCTCTTGCATGAGCCAACAATGGCGAAGCAAGCGGCAAGAAGATGGAAAGACAGCTCTGTATTGTGACCCGATCAACTTCGTGAACCTCAGCCTACCTTCTGTGAGACTTATATCCAGGTCCTTAAAAAGGATGGACTACGATGAAGACGTCCAGGAACAGGTACACTAACAATGGGCGTAAACAGTGGACTTGACCTGGCTTCCTCTGGTTCAAGTCCAGCCGCAGATGGCAGGGACAGCCCATCTCAGGGGTCGGCAAATTCCTGTCCCCTGTGTTTTCCTGTGGTCAGCAAGCTAAGAATATTTTCTACAATTTTTAAATGGTTGAGGGAAAAAAGCAAGATAAGAATAATATTCCATGGCATGAGAAATTACATGAAATTCAAATTTCAGTGTCCATTATTTACCGGATAATAAGTCTTTAGTGGATCCCAGCCACACCTGTTTTTTTACATACTAAACGCTTATGTATGTAAGCTCAGTGCTGAGTGGGCTCCGCAGAGACACACAGTCTGAAAACATGTGCTATCTGGCCCTTTTACAGAAAAGTGTGCCAACTCCCAACCTGTAGGATACAATCCAAAAGCCTTTCAAGGGCACACAGCCCTCGGGATCTGGACGTGCCAGCTTTATAACCTCACTCTCCCGGTGCCTCTTCATCCAGTTTCTTCAGCACTTTCTCGGAAACACACGACTGTCCTTGGAGCTGGTGGGCTGCCCTCTGGTGAGCAGCTCACTGCGGTTCTGCCAGTTGGGGAATACTCTACCCAAGAGGTGATTCTGTTATCCCCAAACTGCTTATCCCAGCAGGACCTAACTATTTTGATCACGTTGTTTAAAGAATACGTTACAGAACATAATGAGTGTAAAGAGACAAAATATGATTATTTTCGTGTAACCTAAGATAGATGTTTAAGGAAAACAAAGTTAAGTTGCTGTGAATGAATGAATGACTGGTTTACTTAGGTGACGGAAAGTCTAAGGACTAAGGAGGAAAAAAAAATGTGTCAGTCCCAGGAGGGTTCTGCACTCAGATTTATTTTTTAATTGAAGTTGATTTCTAATATATTGTTAGTTTCCAGTGTACAGCAAAACATATATATATATTCTTTTTCATATTCTTTTCCATTATGGTTTATCACAGGATATTGAATATAATTCCCTGTGTTATACAGTAGGATCTTGTTGCTTACCTATTTTATATATAGTAGTTTGTATCTACTAATGCCAAATTCCTAATTTATCCCTCCTCCCCACTTTCCTCTTTGGTAACCATAAGTATGTTTTCTATGTCTGCAGATCTATGTCTGTTTTGTAAACTGCACTCAGATTTGATCGAAATTCTTTTTAAGTTCTTAGCTGATTTTAGAGAATCCGAAGCTGAAAACCATAAGCAATGAGTTCTGGGCGTGACCCTCTATCTAAAGATTGCAAAATACATGTAAATGCATATTTTTAGAACATTTCATAGTTTCAACTCACTCATTCATTTAAGAGATCCATCATAATCCCACTCCGGTCAGATCACTGGTTTCCACTATCACAGGCCGGCAGTTCCCTACACTCCCCGCTGTTTCATGGACCACTTCTCCCAACAGGGTCAATTCTGTCCCCGTCCTACGGCTAAGGGAGCTGTGCTTGGCTTTCGGTCGCTTGCCCGGGTCTCATAGCTGAGACGTGGCACGTTTATGTCCAGCCCCAGACAGCCCGACTCTGGGAAATAGCATCCTCAACCACTCCGTGATTCCGACTCCAGAGAAGCCAGGGCTAAAATATATTCTAAATTATAAGATTTATAAATATTTTTGCTATCTAACACTCCACCATGGGCTATGAAAAAAAAAAAGATTCACTTAAATTTGGAAGTTTGAAAAGGAAAATTCAGATTAGGGACAATTAACACACTCAGGAAAGGGATTTATCAGAGTTCCATTCCAGATGCTACACGTCAGTGAAAGTGTGCTCAGACATCTGAACGCTCAAGCCCAGGGCCTGCACTTTGGGAGTCTCCACAGGGCAAGCAGGTGGGCAGGGTGCTAACAGGGGTCTCAGTGGCCCCACTGCCTGCAGTTAGAGGAAGAAACCGCACAACTCGGTCTGGCAGTCGGGGAGCGCCCTCTCTGTACCTCTGCGTCTGAGCACGCATCTATGGGACACACAGCAAACGCCACCACCAACAACAGCATTCTCTTTTCTGGGGACAAAAGTCAAATCATACGCAACTGTAAAGCAACCTCAAAACATAAAGCTAACCTATGTTGTGAATTTTTAATGTATATTCTAGCTTGTCACAAAAGTGTTTGGGGCAATACTGGCAGGCACCACTATTTAAAATCCCCTCTTTACCAAAACGATAAGCCCATGTCTGCAGTGACAGCCCTAACCAGGTACTGAGGCCGACTTACCTTCCAACACTCACTTCTGCTTTTAGAAGGGAAATTACCACCCACAGGCAGCTCTTGCATCCGAAGCAAATGGGCATAGCTATAGTGAATGGATTCACCTGGCATCTAACATCAAAATGAGAAGTTTCAGCAGAGAGGCAAACTAATTTTACCTATTGGAAAATAGTTCACTCACTTAATTCAATAACCAAATACAGGGAGTTCCCTGGTGGTCTAGTGGTTAGGATTCCAGGCTTTCACTGCCACGGCCAGGGTTCAATCCCTGGTCAGGGAACTGAGATCCTGCAAGCCGCACAGTGCAGCCAAAAATAAATAAATAAATAGGTGAAGTTTAAAAAAATAATCAAATCCAAATCCAAAAATACTTAAACACTTCAGTGGTTCTGGAATTCCAACACCTCACAAAACCTATTTTAGGTATTTCTATTTAAAGGGTCACTGAATCACCCCAGTTCGTGGACCCAGCCCTCTTGTCTCTAGGACACCAGCTCCACCTGTAGCAACTGGACGTCCATCACCATGAAGTGCCATCTTAACCAGACAGTGATTCTGGCTGGATCCTCTTCTCCTCCCTCACCTGTCCACTCTGTGTGTCACATCATGTCCCGGCCTCAACACTGCCTCCTTCACAGTTACCCCCAGCCTGTGCCCCTCCTGTTTAGGGCCCCCTCTCCTGCTGGGCACACCTTCACAAGAACGTCCAGCGGTCCCCTTCTTGTCCATGGTCACTGCTGCCTCTCTAAAGTCCGGTTTTTAAGGGACCTCTGAGATAACTGTATTGAAAAGAATTCTTCTCTGATGCAGACAACTGGACTTGATTTTCAGGTCTGTATTTTTGTATGCACTGGTTTTGTCTGATATGGGAAACACCAATACTAACAAATTAAATAAAAATCATCTGGCCGCACTTCAACTCTTTAATGCCTGAACCTTTGATTCCCGAGCGACAGAACAGTGAGGAGTGATGCGGGCAGGGGGTCCAGGGCAGGGGGAGAGTGGAGGCTAAGTGTGTGTTCCCCTCCAGGTGCATGGCGGCATCGACCGAAAGAACCTGCACAACCTAAAAGCTGAGTTATCTTTTATTCAGGGGACAGCACTGAGCACTTAAGCCTGGCACACAGGCTCTCGGGTAGCACTGAGGGACTGCTCTGAAGAGACAAGGGGGGAGCCAGGATATACAGGAGTTTTTGCAACAAAGACCAGGTAGTAGGAACATCAAAAGATTACCGTTAATTAAAGAAAACCAGACATCTCAGGTTAAGGAATTTAGCGCTTTTCTATGCATCGATGGGAAGATGCAAGAGTCTGGGCTCACTGAAATCATCCCTTTGACATGCACCTCAGCTACCTGGGGCCAGTGTCCCGTCTCTTCCCAACCTGAGCCTCTTCAGTGACGAGGAAGCTGTAATGTGACGGCTTGATGGCTGCAACACACTTTGTGTACTGATACGGCAGCAATGTTGTCTTTTTCATTGATAACAGCAACTGGGCACTGCCAGTCCTTGGCCACGGGAGGGGCCAGGGAGGCAGGTCCACCCCAGGACCCAGGACATGCCCAGCTGCAGGAAAGGCCTGGTGGCACATCCGGGAGATGCCAGAACAAGGCTGCATTTGTACCAACTCTGTTTATTTGCCTCTGCAGTAACACTGTGTGAAGCTAAAGGACATTCTCAACATCTAGGTACAGGACTCCCTTTGAACAACGAGAATGTTTAGACTGTCGGGGGACCTACCCCCACTTCCCGATCTAGCTGACGGAGCCACATCCAACAGGACTGGGCTGCCCCCCGGGGTCCTGGCCCGTGTGGCTCCCACGTCCATCGGCCTCCCCACTTTGCAGAGCAGATCTGTGGGGAGGGAGGGCTGGGGAGTGAGGCTCCACCAGAGAAAAGGAGTCGAGCCTCTTCTCGAGGAAAGGTCAGAGAAAAACAAACCCGTACCCCACCATCCGGGAGTAGATTGGCAAGCAGAGACCTGGGAGATGCAAGGGCACAGGCAGAGGGGCCCATGGGAGTCACGTGGGAAACTTGCAAAACTCCAGGGGCCCAGGCTGCCGGGACCCAAGTCCCTTTGGGAGGGGGCCCTTGTCCAGCTGCGACGCACCTAGTCAGCTGGGAGCTCCCTGAATTCTGCATGCATCCCTCCCCGCCAGCCCCGCAGGCATCTCCCCCACTACTCCAACGCCAGGCCAGGACAAAGTTATTCAAAAACAGTCATCCAGCGGTTAGAAATTCCAGCTGTCACCTCACTGTGGAAAATAAAAGCAACTGTCTCCTTGTCTTCCGAGAATGTTCATGGACCCTGATGACCTGCTGGAGCCCAACATGCCCCCACCCCCCAGTTGTATTTTCTTTTTCCTCTCATCTGTCCCTGCCCCATGGCAGAGGGATTTGTGGGTTTCTCTGTTTTAACAAAGAAGCCCTTATCACCTTCTTATGTACTCTTCAACGGCAGTAAGCTCCCTTCCTTTTCCTAGGAAACGCTCTTTGTTTCTACAAATAAGACACTGGGATAAACACAGGAGGAAGTGTCCTGCGAAGAAGCAAACGCCCAGCAGCTCAGCTGGTGAAGCTCATAATGGAGGACGTGCACTCAGACTCTGGGACAGCGCCTCGTTTTGGTGACAAGAAAGCGGGAATTCTAAGGAATCCGTCTGAATTAGAACTCAGGATCTGGGCTGGACAGCCAACAGCCGGGAGCAGCACATTCAAACCTGTGATAAGATGTCCTTTACTCACTCGGGTCACTGTGATAGGCAGGCTGGAGTGTCCCCCGCAGTAGTGTCCACGGGAAAGGGCACCTGCGGGAAGGGGGTCCCAGTGGGAGTGGCCTGCCCTTGCCCCTCAGGCCTCACCCCCCTGCCTTCTGTGAGTCTGCAGGGAAGCAGGGGCTGGACGCGGTATGGACCATTCCCTGAGGTGCCCGGGGCCAAAGCAGGGGTGGAGGTCTCCAGCCCTAGAAAGAGTGTGGCCTCCAGCACACAGGGCAGAGGGGGTCATCAGAGACTCAGGAGTAAAGAGGAAGATGGGCCAGATAAGAACGGTAAAGTGGAGCAGAGGGTGCTGCGGAGGGAGAATGGCTGGTGCTGAGTCAGGGACACGTCTAGAAGCGCTGACCCCGCCCCTCAGATGGCTCCAGCAGGGCCCCATCACCAACCTCTGCAAAGGCAGCAGTGGGGCCGCACCACAGGCCCAGCAGGATGGGGATCCCTGGGTGAGGCTTCCCTGCTGCCATGACAACCATGGATGCTCTGGTCCAAGCAAACGTTGCGCTGAGTCAAGAACTGCCAGGTCTGCGCTTGCGAAGGTCTGGGCCAGTCATTCAGCCTGAGAAAGGCCGTGACCCCTGCCCACAGCCTGAAGGGTGCGACTGCACCTGAAGTCCGCAGCTGGGCCTCTGCGCCTCGCTGGCCAGGTTCATTGTCAGCAGGTAGGCGGCGTTCAGGTCCACGCACGCTTACCTGGACTGGTTTCCCAGGACAAGGTCCCTAATAAGACCCCCACAAGAAGTGCATATTGAACCCTCTCCCCCGCAAGGACGCTGATGCAGGAAGTGAGCCAGTAACTGAGCTCATAAAGTCGTGCCTCTGCCTGAAATCGCTGGGGCTTCTTGGACGGCAACAATTCACAGAAATAAATGGGTGAACTGTATGGTATGTAAATTATACCTCAATAAAGCTGTTATTTTTTAAATTATGGAAACAGAATGTTTATTTCAACGTAAAGTCTCTACCCACTAAAACTCTAAAGTCCCAAAGTAAATTTCTAAAATCTCCTGAACCTTCGTTGATGTGTCCAACCTTCATCGTTTCACTGGAAAATAAGACTTTTTAAAAGGTGTTCTTCCTGGGCTTCCCTGGTGGCACAGTGGTTGAGTCCGCCTGCCGATGCAGGGGACACGGGTTCGTGCCCCGGTCCGGGAAGATTCCGCATGCCCGCGGAGCGGCTGGGCCCGTGAGCCATGGCCGCTGAGCCTGCATGTCCAGAGCCTGTGCTCCGCAACAGGAGAGGCCACAACAGTGAGAGGACCACGTACCGCAAAAAAAAAAAAAAAAAAAAGTGCTGTTCCCTTCCTTTCCTTGCTTTTATTTTCTTGAAAAGGTATTGATTTAGATGGCCTAGGAGGCAGCTGGTGTGGGGAAGGAGTGGGACATATGCAGGGCATTAAAGGGGTAAGTACGTCCATCTACGGATGGTTCTGGAAACCAGGCTCTTGGTGTCAGAGCTGGGAGTCAGTCCTGTGGCGAGTGGGAGCCTGGGAGGTACAGCGTGTGCGTGTATGAAGATGTGCCCGTGGGTAGGAGGAGGGTAACAGGGAGCGCGTCAGAGCAAATGCAAGCATCGATAACCGGGGAACTGGGATGAGTGCTGAAGGGGATTCTTTGTAGTAAGTGCGCAACTTTCCTATAAACTTGACATCCTTCCAAAATAGCCGATTAAAAAATATACTGGTAGAAAATGGAGAAAGGACTATCGAACCGCACAAGGATACTGGGGGTAATTTCCATCTGATTCTTCAGCCAGCACAAGAGCCAGCACCCGCCCCTCCTATCTCAGTCTCTCCAACACCCCGACCTCCCACTCCCTCCCCCCGTCTCTTGGCCCCTGGTTTTTCTGTCTCTGCTGCTCCGTGTTTCTCCAGACTCCTCTGCTCCTTTTTCCTGCCTTCCACAGACTGACCCTCTTTCTTTCCTTCTCCTTCCTGCTCCCTCCCCACCTACCCAATAGAGAACTCAATTCCAAAAGGAGTTAGAGTGTATCTTTTATAATTTAGGATGTATAAGATATAAACATTTACAAAGAATTTGAGAAACTTTATAATGATTTATTATTTTCTTCTTAAATAACAGTTTTGGTCACTTTCTAAATTTTAGAAGTATAATGAGTAAAGAGTATTTTTAAATTTTTCTCTCTGGATAAAAAAACGTAATTATTTTTTTTACTCTCTATATAGTCTTTTGTTCTCCCTATGGGTCAGTCATCCTTAATTTTAAAAAAAGTTTCTGTGATCCTAATTTGCCTCTGGGACCTATGTGGATATAACTAATAACAAATAACAGATGGACAGACAGACAATGGACAGGTGGATGGACAGATGGACTGCTGGACAGAGAGAAGATGCATCATTCTTTCTGCACTGCAGTTCCAGTGCCATCAAACGCAGGTGACAACAAGGCCACCCTCCCAGGCGGCCACAAGAACTCAGTGTGCTCATGTCCTGCGAACACACACAGCACAGAGCTGCCATGTAAGAAGCCATCAGGAGAGGATCGCGGATGGGCCATCTCCCTTCTCCGACATGCTTTTTGAACCCCTGGCCACACACCAGAGCAGATCAGTTTCATGTTATTTACTGACCTCCTTCCTGCGCCTACATGCTAGGCATGTACAAAACAAGAAGCGCAGCCCCTGGGGACGCCTAAAGGACAATCCTATCTCTGGACCAAAAACACAGTGGCCGCAAACACTAGCACGTAAATACCCATATCAAATGATAAATAAATTTAGAAGCTCCACATTCACAGAAACTCTCACACACACACGCGCGCGCGCACACACACACACTGAACAGGGTGAACTTGATCCAGAGCTTAGCCAACCTGAGAACCAGCCCCAGGGAGAGCACTCCCATTTATGGCCACCCGTCCCCTCCTTCAGCTCCACAGGAGACAACGGTGCTATATTTAGACGGGTCCGTGATTCCAGACACCGAAGCCAGGGAGCACGGCTCAGCCTCTTCCAAGCACTCCTCTTCCAAAAGCCAAGTGACCACGAAAATAATAAAACGACAGCTATAATCTGTAGAACTGGGGGTGGGAGGATGCCTCCACAGGGGATGTGTTTTCCTTGCCGATTTCAGCGTGGGGATGATTGGCGATTTCAGCGTCGGCTGGGCTGCTGACTCTTCATATGCTTCCCTGCACCAAGCCCTGCGCCCACGCAGCATGCCGCTTGCGGGAACACTCCTTTCCCAGACACTCGGGCCTGTGAGCAACGGTACAGCTGTTGTCACTCTCAAGTTACCAGCACACCCCACCCTGCGTACCAGCCCAGCACCCGGAGGCTAATGATCACAGGGCTTAGCTTTTTAAAATCCCAGTCATTTACTGCGAGGCCGCACAACAAATTTATGTGAAAGGCACTGCACGCGTTTTACATTCTTAGTGAAATCATAAAGTTTTAGTGTTTTAAAAATTACTTACTAAAACCCAGGTAATTCTAATAAGGGATAGAGCCCAGAAACCGTACGGGAGAAACGAATGAACAGCCGTGCCCTAACTACAAAAAACGAAATGAAATGTGTGGCGTTACTGGGTGTACTTCCGAGGGTGCATTATACTTTCTTTGATAATTTTATTTCCTCTCTGTTTTCAAATAAACTGCCTGAAATTTCAACTACATTTACTAGGCCCTGCAATTATTATTTTGATAGGAGATGCTTTGACACATGACTTTTTCAATAGACTTTGTTTTTAGTTTCGCAGCAAAATTCGGCAGAAGGTACAGAGATTTCCCAAGTAACCCTGTCCCCACACATGCCTAGTCTCCCCCACTATCAACAGCCCACAACAGAGTGGTACCTTTGCTATAACTGATGAACCTGCGTTAGCATCATTATCACCGAGAAACCCTAGTTTACACTAGGGTTCACTCTTGGTGTTATAGATTTTATGGGTTTAGACAAATGTATAATGAAGTATCCACTGTTGTAGTATCATACAGAGGAGTGACTCTGCACTAAAAATCCTTTGAGCTCCACCTATTCATCCCTCCTCTCCTCCCCGACTCCCTAACTAGGCAACCACTGATCTTTTCATTTTCTCCATAGTTTTGTCTTTTCCAGAATGTCACATATTTAGCATCATACAGTGTGTAGCCTTTTCAAATTAACTTCTTTCCCTTAGAAATGCATGTAAGGTTCTTCCATGTCTTTTCATGGCCTCATAGCTCATTTCCTTTTAGTGCTGAACAGGATTACACTGTCTGGATGTACCAGGCACATACATTTTCAAAGAAAAAGGAAATGGCTCCGAAGGAATAAACACTCTATGTGCCCTGTCTCTCCCACTCAGTGCAGCTGTAACACCTGGCCGGAAGGCATGGAGCAGCGATTTGAGAACTCTGAGACATAAACTGTAACAGGCGAACTGGGGATGAAGGCTGGAATTCACAATACCACCAAACTGGTGCTCAGTTTACCATTTTTTCCAGTCCTGACTCAATGCAGCATGAACCGTACAGAGGACAAAGGCATGGACAGAGTGCCTGCTCCCAGGGCAGGGGAGGGGGCCCTAGTGCTCAGAGAGAATGCGGAAGGCCCCTGTACACTCACCCCTGCTCTCGCGAGCCCAGTCCCAAGCAGTCTCGTGGTGGCAGGGCTGCTGGCACAGTGGGGGCCAAAGGACCCTGGAACTCTGAGTAGCTGTGCTTCTAAGAGGGTAGAGTAAACCCCACTGCTTTTTCCACTCTCTGTTCTTGTGCTGCTTTGCTCCAGAAGTGGGCAGTCCAAGGAACTGCACCTCGGATCCAGGTAAATAAAGCCCCAGTTTTCTGGCTGGAGCACCAAAAGGGGAAGCCCAGAGAAGCAGACAGCCCTGGAGAGACTGCAGAAAAGGAGGAGCTCAAGAAACTCCATGAAGTTGTATGAACTCCCCGTGGCATCTCCAAACCGCACCAACGTGGATCTGACCCTTAGCAGCAATCACAGCCTTTGAGAACTGCACTGTAAGACAGACCATCCCCTGGGTCCCAGACTGGCCACTGTTGGCACAAACGTGGGGAAAATCTGAAAGCACCGTAAAGGCTTTGTAAGCAGAACTGACACTGAAACAATAACCACGGAAAGCTTGGCAGAAATTTAAACTGAACTCAATTGAGTCAACTGCCTGATAAAACAAAAATATCAACATTCTCATAAGACTTAACTAAAAGCCAGAATATCATAACGTAATATTCGACAAGTCTATCCCAATTTACTCATCTCAGTTCACATGGGGAAAGACAACCATCAGACGCCACGGCAAGATGATCCATAGAGTGGAGCTGTTTCACAGAGACCTTAAAGCAAACGTTACAAAAGCACTCCAAGAAGTAAGAGCAAATACACTTGAAACCAATGGAAACATAGGACGTCTCAGCAAAGGAACAGAAGATACAAAGAAAACCAAAAGGAAATTTTAGCTTTGAAAATACAATAACTGAAATTAAAAACACCTTGGATGGGCTCAAGAGCAGATTCACTGATTTTGAGTATCTGTCCATATAAATTCTCCAATCTGAATAACATAAAGAGAAATGATTGACAAAAAGTATACACAGACTCAGGAACCGATTAGACAACACCAAAAGGTCTAATATGCGTGTCAACAGACTCCTAGGAGGGAATAATGCATTGCAGAAGAAAATATTTCAAGAAATAATGGCAGAAAACTACCCAAATTTGGTAAAAGACACAGCCTACAGATTCAAGAAGTTCAGTAAACCCCATATAGGAGAAATATAAACAAAGCTACCCATGAGGATGTTATAACCAAACTATTTAAGGATAAGGAAAAAAATCATGAGAGCAACAAGACAGATCCTCATTTCTTATATGAGAATGATCTGAACAACTACAGAAACTATAATAGCTAGAAAGAAGTGGGGAAAAGCGCTTTAAAGTACTGAAAGAAAAGAATTATAAGCCCAGATTTCTATATCTAGCAAATATATGCTTCTCGCATGAAGGTGAAATAAAGACATTCTCAAATGAAGGCAAAGAGAATTCACTGCCAGCAGAACTGGTCTAAAAAAATGGCTAAAGTAAGTTCTTCAGATTAAATGAAAACAACGAGGAGGAAACTTGGAACATGAGGGGCAACAGAAATGATAAACATGTAGGCAAACATTAAGAGGTGGTTCTTCTCTTCTTGAGTTTTTTACAATACAGATGTAACACATAACCATGGAGAATGCCTATATTCCACATGAAATGATACAGGACTGATTCTAGGGAGACTGTGAAACGTTTGCATATTTCAATCCATACAATTTCAATCCCCTACAATTAAACAAAAGTTACTTAAAAACCACAGTAGAAAAATTAGAATGAGACACTAAGTTTTTTCAAGTAACTCAAAAGAAGTCAGGAAAGGGGAAACAGGAATGCAAAACAGGCAAGAAAGGAAAAAAAATAACTAAATTGTTGACCTAAATTTAAAAAAATCAATAAAAACTACAGATCAATGTTTTTCATTCATATAAATAGTTTAATGGAATTTAATGGTTTGATATTATGATTTAATGTGAATGGTCTAAACACTTCAACTGAAAGATGGATTATTCAAATATATACTGTCTTCAAGAAACTTACTTTAAATATAATGAAATAGGTAGCTAAAGTAGTATTATGGAAAAAATATACCATGCAAATGTTAACCAAAAAAAAGCTGGAAGGGTTATGTCAATATGAGATAGAGATAATATGTCAGAAAATTCAAGAAAATTACCAGGGATAAAAAGGGATATTACATAATAATAAAGGGATCAATTCATCAAGAAGACATAATAATCCTAAACTTCAACGCACCAAACAAAGATGCTTTGAAATACATGAAACAAAAACTAACAAAACTCATCAGAGAGATAGACAAATCCACAACTAAATTTTGAGACAACGGTCCTCTCTTGGTAATCAATATAACTAATACACAGTCAACAGGATACAGAAGAACTGAATGACACTATCAACCAACCAGATCCAATTGACATTTCTACAACTCCATTCAACTGTAGCAGAAAACAGCTGTCTAGTGCACATAGAACACTCACCAAGATAAAACATCTCCTGGGTCACAAAACAAACCTCACCAGATGCAAAAAGAATTGAAGGCATGTAAAATATGTTCTCTAACCATACTGGAATCTGACTAGAAATCAATAACAGAAAGATAACCATAACATTTCTAAGC
This sequence comes from Delphinapterus leucas, assembly GCF_059928025.1. Lineage (NCBI taxonomy): Eukaryota > Metazoa > Chordata > Mammalia > Artiodactyla > Monodontidae > Delphinapterus > Delphinapterus leucas. Next base: position 102,989,712 of record NC_143137.1, on the reverse strand, counting down.
ACTTGGAAACTGCTTGTATTATAAATAATATACTTCTAAATAATCCATGGGATAAAAAGGAAGTTTCAAGGACTTGAACATAAATGAATAAATAAATTAAAATTGATGGGATGATAACAAGGAAGTGCTCAGAAGAAAATGTATTATAGTATAAAATGCTTATTTTAGAAAAGAAATGTCTGAAATCAATAATCTGAGTTCCACCTAATTAAATTTAAAAAAGAGAAAATAAACGGAATCACGCAGAAGTCAGATAACAATAAAGATTAGAGCAGAGAAAACCCAAAGCAATAGAGAAAATGCCACCAAAGTTGGTTCTTTGTAAATAAAATAAAATAAATTTGTAAAGCAAACAAAGTTGATAAATATATCACAAGAGTGATAGAAAAGAGAGAAGATACCACTTAGTAATATGAAGAATTATAAAGAAGATATCACTATAGAAACCACAGACATTAAAAAGAATAGTAAGGGAATGCCCTTCACAGATCCATGCACACAATTAAACAACTTACGTGAAATGGACCAGTTCCTCAAAACCACAAAGTACCAAAATCTCATGGAAGATAAAATAGATGATTCAAATATACTTATTTAAAAATTTGAATTTGTAGTTAAGAACATGTAAAAGGAATCTTCAGGCCCGTATTGCTTCACTGGCAAATTCTACTAAACATTTAAAGAAAAAAAAAATATACCAATTCTACCAAATCTTTCCCAGAAAATGGAAAAGGAGGAAACACATCTCAAATCGTTGTATGAGGCCAATATTACACTAATGCCCAAACCAGACATATACATCACAAGAAAAGAAAACTAAGTACCAATACCCCTCATGAACACAGATGCAAAAATCCTCAAAAAGTATTAGCAAACAGAATCAGGGATATATAAGAAGAAGAATACAGCACAACGAAGTGGATTTTATCTCAGGAATACAAGGCTGGTTCACTATTTTAAAATCAATAAATGTAACTCACCATATTGACCATCTACAGAAGAGAAACCACATTAACATATCAATTAAAAAAAAGAAAAGCATTTGGCCTAACTCAACATCAACAAGTCTCAGCGAACTAGGAGTAAAGGGAGCTTCCTCTACAAAAAGCCTCCAGTTGTATCATACTAAATAATACTAAAGGCTGAATGCTTTCTCCCTACGATCAGGAGCAAGGCAAGGATGTAGACTCTCAGTCCTCCTAGTCAACCTCAAACCAGAAGTCTACACTGTGCAATAAGAAGAGAAAAAATAAACAAACGAAAGCCATAAAGACTGGAAAGAAAGGAATAAAAATATATGTATTTTCTAGGCATACATAGTCAATCCTGAAGAATCTGCAAAAAATCAAACCAAAACAGAAACCTCATACAATTAATAAATGAGTTCAGCAAGGTCACAGGAGACAAGGTCAACACACAAATCAATTCTATTTCTACACAACAATGAAAATTGGAAACTGAAGTTTCAAATTCCACTTATGATGGCTCCAGAAATGGAAAATATGTAGGTATAAATTGAGCCAACATAGATGAGATCTATCAATATATGCTGAAAATGACAAGAAACTCATCAAAGAAATTTAAAAAGACCTAGACAAATTTAGAGATATATCATGTTCATGGAGCAGAAGACTCAAATTGACTTATGGATTTAACAACATTTCAGGCAGGATTTATTTTGTAGACATAGATAAACTGATTCCAGAATTTTTATGGAAAGGCAAAGAAATGAGACTAGCCCAAATAGTTTTGAAAGAGAAGAAAGTTGGAAGAATCACATTACCCTGTTTTAAGGCTAAATATAAAGCTACAATATTCAATGGTACTGGTGAAGGAACAGGTATAAATCAATTAAAAAAGATAAAGAATCAAGAAATAGATCCACAATGATACAAATGAACTTATTTACAAAACAGAAACAGACTCACAGACTTAGAAAACAAACTTATGGTTACCAAAGGGGAAAGGAGGGGAGAGGGATAAATTAGGAGTTTGGGATTAACAGATACACACTACTATATATAAAATAGATAACCAACAAGGACCTACTGTATAGCACAGGACACTATACTCAGTATCTTAAAATAAACTATAATGGAAAAGAATCTGAAAAACGATATATATACACACATATATGTATATATGTACATATATATATAGTATAATTGAATCACTTTGCTGTATACCTGAAACTAACACAACATTGTAAATCAACTATATTTCAATAAAAAATTTTAAAAAAGAAATGGATCCACCCAAATATGGGCAACTGATTTTTGTTTTGTTTTGTTTTTGTTTTCATTTTTTTTTTGTTTTTGCGGTACGCGGGCCTCTCACTGTTGTGGCCTCTCCCGTTCCGGAGCACAGGCTCTGGACGCGCAGGCTCCAGACGCGCAGGCTCAGCGGCCATGGCTCACGGGCCCAGCCACTCTGCGGCATGTGGGATCTTCCCGGACCGGGGCACGAACCCGTGTCCCCTGCATCGGCAGGCGGACTCTCAGCCACTGCACCACCAGGGAAGCCCAGGGCAACTGATTTTTGAAGAAGGAGCAAATGACAGTCTTTTCAAGAACTTTGTTGGAAAAACTGGATGCCCTATGCCAGAGAAAGAAGAGAGCACGACAAGGAGGGGAAGAAGAACTCATCTAAATCTAACGCCTTATATAAAAATTAACTCAAAATGAATCACAGAGCTAAATGGAAAAGTAAAAACACGGGAGGAAATCTTCATGACCTGGGGTTAGGCAACAGTTCTCAGACATGGCACCCAAAGCATGTCTAAAGCATGAAGTGTAAAAAAAAAACCCAAAAAACAAAAAAATGGTTTTCCTCACAATTTAAAACATCTAATCTTCTAAAACACTGCTAAAAGAACAGAAAAACAAACCACAGACTGGGAGAAAAATACCTGCAAATCACATATTTGAGCAAGGATTTGTATCACCTTAAATGACGACTCTTCAAAACATGGTAAAAGAAAATGAATAATCCAATTAAAAATAGTCAAAAGACCGGAACAGAGATTTCACCAAAGAAGATATATGGATGGCAAATAAACACATGAAAAGTGCTCAACGTCATTAGCCATTCGGCAAATGGGAGTTAAAACCATGATGTAGTGCCACTCCACACCTATGAGAGTGGCTACAGGAAAAAAGTCTTGAAAATACCAAGAGATGGTACGAATACAAAGCAACTGGATGTCTCATATCTTGCTGGTGGGAATGCAAAATGGTACAACCACCCTGGAAAACAGTTTGGCAACCCCATCTGACCCAGTCCAGGAACGTTTATTGCAGCTCAATACACAATCACAAGGCAGTGGAAACAACCCTGATGTCCTTCAATGGATGGACGGGTAAACGAACTGGGCTGGATCCACACAATGGGCCACGACTCAGCGATGAAAGTTAAATGAGCCGCTGAGTCACGCAAGAAGTCGAATCTCAGAGGCGGTCGCTGAGAGAAGTTACTCTTGAAAGGACACTCACTGCATGAGGACATTTAGACGGCATCCTCAAAAGACAGAATGGTAGTGATGGACAACAGATCAGTGGTTGCGAGACTACGAGGGAGGCTGGGGGAGTCTTGGGGGTGATGGGACTGTTCTGTGTATCCTCGTTGCAGGGCTGGCTGGTTGAGCAGATCTATACGTGTGGTTAAAATTCAAGGAACTGGACACCAAAGAAGTCAAGCTGACTCTGCATGAATTTAAAAAATAAAATTTAGAAAACACAAAGAGAAAATAAGAGCTGGATTCAGGTGCCAGTCTTCACGATAGATGTCCATGGAAAATCCTTCTTCCCCCACCCTGCCCCCAGAACCTTCCAGGCCAGCGTCAGGTGTCGGTGCCCCATCTGCCCTCACTTCACACACACACACACACACACACACACACACACGCTCACTCACTCTCAGGGCCCTGGTGACAGCAGTACCACGTGACAGCAGAAAACCAATCGGTTTGGTTTTACAGACTGTAATCCCGGTTCTGTGATGCTGGGAGGATAAGAGGGAAAAATGCCAGCTCCCTGTTCCAGGTGGGCGTCAGATAAACGGTGCTGATGTGGGACTCACTCACACTAAAATACATCCCTTGTTTATCTGAAAAATCACACCACGGGCATCCCGTATTTAATTTGGCAACCCTAGGTCGCAGAGGTTCTCGGTGCCCTCGGGCCGTGGCATCCTTGGGACCGCCCAGGCGGGTGGGTATGAAGTGAAGCAGCTGGCCCGTGGGGACGCCCCCCTTGCTTGGCCTCAGCAGGATCAGGCCACAGAGGTGGGCTCTACAGGCAGCCTCCCCGCCAGGTGCGGAGCCCAGGCCTCCTCGGCCCCTTCATCTCACCCCTACCCCAAGGGAGAGCTGCTGTTTTGTGTCCTGCTCCAAAGCGATGGCTCCAGACCGTGCTTTGCCCACCACCCCGGGCTCACGGCCAGACACCCAGCCTGAGGCTGTGTGACTCTGAACGACTCTCTGCGTCTCCCTGAGCCACACGTAAACGAGGCCAGTAGGACCCGTCCTGCCCTCCCCACGGGCCTCCGTGGACAATGGAAACTCGGTGCCGGCCGGAGGGATCGGCAAAGGGCCCCTCAAATGTCCACTGCTCTCTTCCTCATTGTTGACAGGTCACCCCACCTGCTCACCAGTCCCTCCATTCTATCTGTGACATGCGTCTCCATCCGCACCAACAGCCTGTCCACGGGCTCCGATCACAACCTCTTCTTCTACCTGGGCCTCCACGGCAGGTCCCACCTCAGCCTCCTGCCCCAGCCTCTCCCTCCCCATGGCACCAGGGCTGTCTGCTGACAGAGCTGATGAGCTTCCATCCCCCCTCAGCAGCCTAGCAGATGGACGGGCTCTAATGGGCAGCACGAAGCCCATCATCCTTCCTCCCTGGAGAACCAGGTCTCTCGTCCTTCCAGAAACAGGCCGTGTTCTCAGACACCTCCGTGCCTCGCTCCTGCCATCTGCTGTCCCCTGGCACGGAAGGGTCGATCGTCCATTTCCTACCCATGGCCTCCCAGGCGCACAGACACAGCCCCGTCAGCGCGTGCCTGGAACGTGGTACCCACGACATGGCACCCACAGTGACCCGGCTCCATGACAGGCTCCTCCACTCTGCCAGCAACTGACCTCACACTCCACACACAGTAGGTGTGCTAACAACGTGTGTCAGGTAGAAGCGAGCATCTCCGGCAAGCCACGGAAGGTAGGTGGGCAGCAGTGACCACAACTAACCCCTGCGAGTAATTAATGATCTCTCGGTGCCAGGAAAAATGATGCCTCCTCTGAGGAACAGAGCTTGTCTTCCTTTCAGTGATGAGAACTATGGCAATCAGGGCTTCCCTTTCTGCCCAGCTTGTCAGAAACACAAAGACAAAGCCAGTGCCCCCTCACTGCACGTAGACTTGCTTTCATGGCTGGCATCCCCTGCCCCCCTCTGCATTCCCTGGCCTGGTTTTCTCTTTCGGTTTTCATTAACCTTCCTGCATACAGGCCCTAGGCCAAGGCTGCAGGGAAACTGATGAGACACAGAGGAAATGCACATGGCAGGGCAGGAAGATGGTCAGAGCAACCGTAGAAAGTGCGGGGAAGTGATCGTCCCAGCGAGCAGCAGCTGGAACCGGGACGGACCACGTTTTCAAGCCGAACCAGAGGGGCAGCATTTGTGCCAGGCCAACTCCTGCACCTGAGCAGACACGACGGGATCGCACAACGGCATCCAGGAGCGGTGGTGGCACTGGCCAGTGCCCTACTCCGAGTCGTGCCAGGACACCGAGGGCCACCAGCACGGCTCACTGACCTTTCTTGGTTGTTAGTCGATGGGGAATGTGGGTTGTGAAGCGACAGGCAAGGCAGACGGATTGGGCTTCCCTGGTGGCGCAGTGGTTGAGAGCCCGCCTGCCGATGCAGGGGGCCTGGGTTCGTGCCCCGGTCCGGAAAGATCTCACATGCCGCGGAGCGGCTGGGCCTGTGAGCCATGGCCGCTGGGCCTGCGCGTCTGGAGCCTGTGCTCCGCAACGGGAGAGGCCACGGCGGTGAGAGGCCCGCGTACCGCAAAAAAAAAAAAAAAAAAGCAGACAGATTGATGGCCAGAGTCCTTCCGGCAGAGGTTCCCTGAAACCCGAGAGGGCCCAGCTCGGGCCGTCATCTGGAGAAAACCGTGCCTGGGTCGGTCACAGAGTGACCTGGGCCTGTCCTCCCAGCCTGCCTCAGCCCAGCAGCCAGCGCACCCCAAATCCTGGAAGCATGGGCGTCACCTTTTCTAAAACTCCGAGGTGACGGGTCAGACGTCACAGCCCTGGGTGTGCAGCCGTCCCTACTACTTCTTCCCTGGCAACCTCAGCTTCCCCCCATCTCTCAGATTAATGATTCAAATGATAACACCAAATGCCAGACCACACTTCCCCGAAGCTGCCTGGCAGCTCCCGTTCAGCCGTTCCGCACCCCTCCGTCCACGTGAACACCTGGCCTCCCTTCCATGCGCCCTGGAGCACATGCTCCATCACCCCTTGCTGCTCTCTGCCAGGCCGGGGTCCCTCACCTGCACAGGTGGGCACACAGCACATACCCCCTGATGAAAGCTGCGAGGCTGGGACCCTGACACACGCAGAGGGAGCTGGAGGGACAAGAAGAGGCAGGAAGGACAGGAAGATGCTGCCGTGAAGGAACCAGGGGAAATGAGCTAGAATGAACACAGTTGCAGCCGAACTCTTTGTTTGACCTGTTGTCCTAACCAGTAGGTTTAGCTTAAGAATCACTTTTGTAACTGTTCCAAGTTACCTCGAAGACAATCTGGGCAGTTGAAGTAAGGACAGGAAATTCACTGCTAGTAGGGAATCACTGTTAGTTTTGTTAGACATGATAATGAGATAATGGCCATGAACAAGTCACCCAGTCTATTAGTCAGTGATGCCCGCAGAAGGATTTGCAAACGAAAGGGCAGCGTGAGGGCTTTGTCCATAAAACAATCGAGCCAAATAATACAGAAGTTTAAAGTTTTTAACGCATGATAATGGGCACAAATGGGCACCTGAGTAGGGCCCGCCCCCTGCACCCACCCGTTATGTTGTTCTCTGCCTTTATGCATGTTTGAAATCTGCCATCAAATTTTTTAAAAAGAGAAATACTCCATTTTTGTCATTCCAAGTCATCCACTGAATGGAGTTAGCTGAATCTTCAAATCGATTGCTGTTCATTACTGAATTTAGGGCAGTCCCCTGAAAAGTGATCTAGTCTAAAATTCTCTTTTTCTTTTTTTTTTTTGCGGTACGCGGGCCTCTCACTGTTGTGGCTTCTCCCGTTGCGGAGCACAGGCTCCGGACGCGCAGGCTCAGCGGCCATGGCTCACAGGCCCAGCCGCTCCGCGGCATGTGGGATCTTCCCGGACCGGGGCACGAACCCGCGTCCCCTGCATCGGCAGGCGGACTCTCAACCGCTGCGCCACCAGGGAAGCCCTCTCTTTTTCTATTTTTAAGGTGGATACTATTTAAAAAGGAATGACGATCATGTGAAAACACTGCTGAATCAGAAGCTAGGAAAGCATTATTCAGCTACTTCCCTGCACCCTGTGGTTTGCTCAGGGCCAACCAGTCACACTCCCTGCAAGCCACTCCACCTGCACCGCCGTAAAGAGGGCCTGGACCCCAGGGATGCCTCGTACCCCAGGGATGCCTCGTACCCCAGGCCCAGGGCACCCCTGCAGGTGAGGCTAGTGATCCTGGCTGGACGGATTCCATTTCCCGCTGAGTTAGGACAATTACTGAAGAAATAGCTGCTAACACATTTGATGCTCCCAGGAAAAAATTTACATTTAAAATTTAATGAACTTCGCACACACTAGAACAGTGAAAACTGAAGACGGACCCAGCGACTGTAATTCTCCTCCACTGCGGGTGGAGCACAAAACAGTTCAGCAGCTTGGAAAACAGCTGGGGGCTTCTTAAATGGTAACCACACACCTACCACTCGACCCAGCCGTTCCACCCCTAGGTTGTTACTCAACAGAAAAGGGACCTATGTCCACACCAAGACCATAAATGAGTGCTCAGAGCAGCTTTATCTGTAGTGGCCAAAACTTGGAAACAACCCAAATGTCCATCAACAGGAGAACGGACATGCAAATTGTTGTAAATTAATAAGTGGAAACAACCCTCCTGTCAACAGAGGAACAAACCACAGAAATACCAAGATTATAAATGAACATCAAAACCATTATGCTGAGTGAAAAAACTAGACAAAAAAGAGTATGTTCCACGCAGTGCCATGTAAAGAAGATTCTAGAAAATGCAAACTAACCTATAGTGACAGAAAGCCGACCAGGTACGGGTAGAGGGAGAGATGGGTTGCAAAGAGGCAGAAGGAAACTTTTGAAAGTGAAAGAAAAACCCTGCATCTGGATTGTGGTGATGGTTTTCCAGGGTGTAAACATATACCAAAATTCATCAAACCATATGCTTTAATTACGTGCAGTTGACTGTACATAAATATACCTCAACCAGTAGTTATAAAATTCAGTACATCTTCTCAACCGCACAGAGGAAAAAATAAATTCCCGAAAAAGAACCTCATCTTCAAAATACTGAGAAGAATAGCGTGAGTGAGATAATGCATAACTGAGGTCCAGAGGCCACTGGCTCCAGCACTAGTTACTCCCTACTGAGTTCAGATCCTGAGGTCAGGACAGCGCTCTCAGCATATAAAATACACCTCCTCCACCTGGAGCAATTTGCCTACGTTTGCCATCAGTGAGGATCTACCTTAGTCCTAACTTTGTCTAAACAAAGGTTTGCTATCTTTTCTGTATCTGATCTTACTAGCCCAGGATATATGCATACTCTTATATCCCCTGCAGACCTAGCACTGTCCTTGCACGTGGTCTGTGCTCAATTTCTGTAGAATTAAGTTTCACCTGTATCACTTATTCAATTAAAGTTATCAAAATTGTCCCTTTTAAAAAAAATAACAGCCCCAAGTAAATGGGACCAGAGAAATACTCTGATGAGCGCCCGCCCTCGCAGGCAGCGCTGACGCAGGTCTGCCCTGTCACCACATGACTCCCGGCGGCTTCTGTGCAAGGTCAGGGCCCACCCAGAAAAACAAACATGACAGCTTGGTGGCAAGGTGCCTGCACGCTCCCGGGGTCCTCAGGTCGGGGTCCTCCTCGGCTACCACGTGCCACGTGCTTCCTGCAGGGCCGCTCGGACGACGTGTCCAAGAACTGCCACCAAAGCCAGGTAATTTGCAGTTCAAACTGATATCCTCGACTCTGGTGTTGACTTTTCTGAATAGTGTCCGGTCCTGACAGCCTCCCAGATGTCTGCACTTCTCCACCCCTCTTTATCCTCCTTTTTGATCATGAGGAACAGAGAACTCCCCATTGAATAAACCTCTGGGTGTCTATTTACGTGAGCTAATCTCGGTGTGATATTTACAGCTCCTCCCTCCTGGCTGCTGCGGCGTCTAGAGGCGTGTTATATTTAAGAACTGCTTCAGCAGAACCATTTTCTGAGAAGGCCTTTCATAAAAATAAACCTGCCTGATCTCTGCCCCGCCCTACAAGCGGGACTAATTGCTCCTTCTTTTCTGGGTGTTCCTGCAGCACTCTGTACATACACACCCCTGTCACAGCGTTTGTCATCATGACTCATTTAGAGGCCTGTCCTTCCTTCTACTCTGTGGGCTCTGTCAGGTCAGGGACAAACTGTCCACACCCAAGAGGCCAGCCCACGGATGAATGAATTTTCATGAATTCTTGTTCTTAGAAAATCATAGCTGATTAAATGAATAAATCTTTAAAAGGGTCCTATAGGGCTTCCCTGGTGGCGCAGTGGTTGAGAGTCCGCCTGCCGATGTGGGGGACACGGGTTCGTGCCCCGGTCCGGGAAGATCCCACATGCCGCGGAGCGGCTGGGCCCGTGAGCCATGGCCGCTGAGCCTGCGCGTCCGGAGCCTGTGCTCCGCAACGGGAGAGGCCCGCATACCGCAAAAAAAAAAAAAAAAAAAAAAAAAGGTCCTATATCAGTAAAAATGGACCATTTCATTTTAAACACCCATTGTAGGAGGGAAACAGAACACAAACTTAACAGAGTAGATCATACATATATGATTTTCACCCAGTGTGTGGGCAGGGAATGCTGTCTGCCATTCCAGTTCCACGGGGATCAGGCCACTGAAGCAGCCCCCATGGTCCACCCTGAGGGGATTCTGGATGGAGAAAAACAAGATACTGGCTCCTAGATAGTAAAGATGTGAATCTAAGGAATAATTTCAATGAGCCCAAACTCTTGCATCTTCCCATACATGGAAAAACACTAAAATCATTAACTTGAGACATCTGGTTTTTGTGATTACCATTAGTCTGTTGATGTTTGACTACATGTTTTCTTTCCAGCCAAAGCTCCAATATATCCCAGCTTCTCTGGAGCAGTTCCTCAGAGTGAACTGAGAGGCTATCTCCTGGGCTATAGTCCTCAGTAAGATCCCCGAATAAAACGTAACACACAACTTTTAGGTCTTACGTTTTTCTTCAGTCGACAAGAAAAACAAGAGTTTGTCCTAAGATGCTGGAAGATGTTTGATGAAAAAGATGTTTGATGAAAAACATTTTTTAAATGAAGCTTGTCTTTACTTCGTTTTTGGTTTTGTACCAAAGAATCTTTTTACGCCATTTAAATATTTCATGTCTTTTTTGATCAACAATTTATGTTTCAAGACAAGTAATTCTGCAGGAAAACAACTAGACAAATGACCCCGCAAGGGTTTTACAGAGCCTTCTGTTTCATGGGGGATGCTTGCGAAGGCTTTATAACCATTTCCATGTTGCGATGTTGCCGATGACTCACAGCTAGAGGCTAAGTATAGCAGGAGTGCTTGCCTGCAATCTGGGCCTGAGTGGCGTTTTCCAAGGCAACTGGGTTAAACCATGTGAAGTGTATTGAAACGTAGACAGAAAGGCCTCTGAAGAGGAAATTATGTAACAACAATTAGAACAATTGTGCTAATCGTGCTAATGTATGTGGTTCTTTCAGACTAAACAAAACTTTAGCTCCTTGAGAGCTTGAAACAGTGTCTTTATTCAGGCCATTCACTTTCACACTGGACGGGAGGATGAACAATGCGATGGATGAAGGGACGGATAATCTTTACCCAGGATTGGACACCTCAGCCATCTGGGAGCTCCTTCAAAACCTACTGATTGAGCCAGGAGCCTGGCTGCCTGGGGCAGGGGCAGAGTTGGCAGTTAAGAAAGTCCTATATTCCAGAGAACTTTTGCAAATCCCTAGCCTTGACAATGCAGTGAGGCAGGAAAGAGGTAAGTCAGTGAGAATTACAGGAATTCAGATTTTGCTGATTTTCTCCTCTCTTTCTTCCTAAGGTCACAAGTTTCCAACTGGGTGCAGGAGGAATAACCCCCCTGCCCATGGGCCCAGGTTCCAGGGGGCACTGGCCAGCAGCATGCCTGGTACCTCTCCAACCCAGCTGGAGGGTCTCAAGGAACACCAGCCTATGGGCCTGGGCCCTGCTGATGGTGGGGTGATGGCGTGGGGACAGCAGGAGGCTGGCAGAACTGCTCCGAGAATGACAGGACATGTCCACGGCTGCAAGTGCCCAGGGAGGGGACATTGCATTGCTTCCTGGCCACAGGCCTGGGGTCTGTAACCCTGAGCAGGTGGGTTAACCTCTCTGGGATTCAGGGTCCTCATCCCCGAAATGATGACAATAATGGTACCTACGTACGTGTCTATTGAGAGGAGTAAATGACACAATGCACAGCAGAAAGCCTGCAGGCACCCTCACACCACATCCACAGACCAGAGCTGCCAGTCTGTGGCCAGGTTTGGCCAGGCCACTTCTTTGATGTCCCAGCAGGTCAAACTGCTGTGAGAGCTTCTGGACACCATCCTGGCTGCATGCTTCTCTCACTGCAGACAGCTCCACAGACCACGCTCTGAGTAGCAGTGGCCTCAGGCCTGCTGCAAACACAGGATATGTATCTCTGGCCCTCAAACCCCGGTTCCCTGGCCTTGCTTCTTTCTTCCTTTGTTATTACAAGTGTTCATATTTGCCTTCGAGACTTAAAGGCGTGGATACCGAGGCACAGACAGCCGACACGCTGGCCTGGTCCTGATGCTAAGCCAGACAGAGCAGCACGTGCTCGGCAGGTCTGGGCCTGACTCCCCGAATCCCGTTACCACCCCCTGTGTGATGCGGGATGCAGGCTGGGGCCACTGCCTCGAGGATGAAATGGGTGCTCGCCTTCTCCCAGAGGCCCTGGAAATGAAGTGAAGTGCAACCTGCCAGCATAGCACCCCCAGAGGCCCCGGCTCCAGCCCACCCTCGGCCAAGGCTCCCTTTCTCCTGAAGCAGCTGCGTCTTCTCAGCGGGCCTGACGTCACCCAGCTGCTCACACCGCCCCACATCTTCCCCTGAGACCTAGAACTTTCTTCAGGGCCCACAGCGACCTTCCCACAAATATCTGAACCATGCACTGCGGGGTAAAGAACTACACTAGGCCCTGTGTCCCTGGGTTCAGATCTGGGTTACCCATGTCACCTAGCTGGTCACACTCCTTAACCTCTCTGTGTCTCACCTTCCTCATGAAAACCAGGGGAAAGAGCAGCCCCTCTTCCGGGCTGTTGGAAGGGTGAAGTGGGGTGGCACACAGCGGCACTGTAAACGGTGCCTGGTGAGCGCCCCGCCGCCCGTGCCCTCCCTGAGCTGTTGTCACTCTCCATGCAGCCCCCACCCACTAGCCTCACCCACAGGCAATACTAGCGTCTGAGGGAGGGGGGAGTGACTTTCTGCCCAGCTCTGCCGCCTCCGCCCAGGTCCGGCGCCCCAGGTCTCGGGGTTCAGAGCCTCGCCACCCGGAGCCCGGGGCACCCAGAGTCGAGCCTTGCTTTCCACTCACAGGGCTGGAGGCGAGGTCAACCTGGTCCCTCGGCCAGGTCCATGGTCCCTCTGGCTGACTCAGCCAGTTCCCAGACACTCCCCTTTCCTCTCTGGCTTCTCTGCCACGCTGGCCTCGGTGGAATCTTCTAAGAAGAAGCTCTGTCCATGGGGATGGAGCTCTTCTTCTCAAATCCCTTTGACCGATCCCCCAGTTCTTCAAGATGAAGTCCAGACCCCCGGGCTGGCCCTGCAGACCACACGCTGTGGTCCCAACCCATGGTTCAGGCATCTCAACGTGCCATCCTCTGTTCCCTTCCGTCCTCCGGGGTGTGTCCGCCTGCCAGTTAACCCCATGGGGGTGGGAACGGGCCCCTCACTCACTCCTGGCAGCCCCTCCCCTGGCACACGGCCCTCATCTTCCACCACCCAGACACACTTGATCCACTTTTCCACCCAGCTCCAAATCTGACCGGCTTTTCCTCACCTCCTGGCTTCAAACAGGGGCCCTCCTACAGTCAGGGCTGCAAGACCTTCCTTTATGTTGGTTTTAGCTGCCCTCCAATGTCTTGGCTTGGCCTGGTCCCCTCTGAGTCCTCTTCCCTGTGCTCAGAGATGTTTATGAAATAACTGTGGGCAGTTTGCTACGTAGAAGGGCCAAGATCTGGCCTCGCCGCCAGCATAATGAACAAGGAGGGGTTATATAAATAAAACAAGGATGCCGTGATTTCCAGCCGTCAACTGGGATGAGAAATGCTACTCTAAGATGTTCTACTGCTAATGTGAAATGAGAAGACCATTCTTTTTTTTTCCTGAAGAGCCCCAATTCTGGTGATCACCGTGCTTTCAAAACTAGGAACCTAACTGAGTTCATTTTCACTCCAGTTCACTGGTCATGAACTGCTGCTACTGTTCTTACTACTATTTTAAGTGAAGACCTGTCACAGGAGCCAGAGCGCGGCTGTCAGAGGGGGTCACAGACAGCTGAGGCCATCACGGTGACTCATTTTCTGGCATGTGCCTAAGCATTGGCTCGATGCTCCCAACGCAGTGCCGAACCTATGACAACAATACACCACTCAGAGGCTGCGTTCTTCGAAATAAGCTACTGTTTCCACTGCTGTGATACAACCCTGTACTTCACAAACGAGCGCGTTTGACACTACAGTCATAGGTGGATGTTTTCCCAAGCCTCATTACACAGTTAACACAACGGACCATAATTTCAGGTTCAGGCTTTTACGTTCACTTGCAGGGAGCAGAGATGTAAAAACCTTTTATGCCCTTTTATAGAATCTGGAGACAGGACATGCGGCTGAACGTGGGCTGGAAAGGCCATCATCCAAACCCAACAGGGAGGTCAAGGTGCACATCTGCTTTTGTGTACACAGCGAGGGCCCCGTGGGCCGTGGGAGGTGGTGGTGCGGCAGCCCCCTCACCCCGGACTGGAGAAGCAGCAGACACAGAGGCCGGTTTGACCTCCCAATTACCACTACTTTACTGTAGCAAAAACAGAGAGTCAAGAGGAAGTTTGTCAAAACAACAAATATTGTTGAACACCTATTTATCTCAAGCTAATGAGCTTGGAGTGGCGGTTGACCAAGCTCTGAGATGTTTCCTGTGACAAACATAGACAGACGTATCAGAATTTAGGTTGTCTACGGAATCTGACTCTACCGGGGCATGTGTAAATCCTCTGGGTTTTTCCGTTTGGATCAGCCAAGTGTCTTCATTTCCCGACACTTTCCCCAGTGGATCTACAGACTTGCTCAGTATTTTACCTCGCTTCCAAACATATGTTTTTCAGGAAATCATCCTATGGTGTTATCTCGCAGAGAGGAGTCTACAGAGCAGCTGATCAAACACATGTGAGACATCGCTGACTGCGTTCCACGCTGAACCTAGATTATTTATTTTATATTCTCTTTAATGGGTAAAGGATGTCATGCAATGATGTTGGACACAGCTTAGGTTTGGAGCAAAGACCTCCTCCAAAATCCTTCACTGGACCAACAGTCGGGAGACCCCAATCCAATCACAGGCTGCTCCACCATCTCCATATCAGTCAAGACAAGACCAAGGATGAAGGGATGCCCAGGTCCAAGTGGCACCAAGAGGGTGCATTTGAAGACCTTTTTGTCCCACCTGCCATTCTTTACATCCACACCCTCATCATGGAGGTGACCAGACAGCAGCAAGCCACTGGCTCCTCCCTCAAAATCCCCAGCCTGCAACATCAGGACCTCCTGCAGAGCAACAGGTGGTCACTACCACACGTGGACAAAAGAAAAGGGACATAAGTGAAACCTGGTGCAAAGCTTTTTCTCCCAACGATATATCACTTCTGCACGTAGAAAATAAATGAAAACATGTTTCAATGCCAATGCCTATTCAGCATTATAAAAACACTCCCTACCTAGTCTACCTATAATAAATGCTGGAGAGGGCGTGGGAAAAAGGGAACCCTCCTGCACTGTTGGTGGGAATGTAAATTGGTGCAGCCACTATGGAAAACAGTCTGGAGATTCCTTAAAAAATTAAAAATAGAGCTAACATATGATCCAGCAATCCCACTCCTGGACATGTATTTGGAGAAAGCTCTAATTCGAAAAGATACATGCACCCCCGTGTTCATTGCAGCACTATTTACAATAGCCAGGACATTGAAGCAACTTAAATGTCCATCAACAGAGGAATGGATAAAGAAGATGTGGTACATACATACAATGGAATATTACTCAGCCATAAAAAAGAATGAAATGATGCCATTTGCAGCAATGTGGATGGACCTAGAGATGATCATGCTAAGTGAAGTAAGTCAGACAAAGACAAATGTCATGATATCGTTTATATGTGGAACCTAAAAAAAAAAAAAAACAAAAAAACAAGATGCAAATGAACTTATTTGCAAAACAAAATGAGACCCACAGACATAGAAAACAAACTTAGGGTTACCCTAGGGGAAGTGGTGGGGAGGGATAAATTAGGAGTATGGGATTAACATACACACACTATTATATATAAAATATGGAAAAAACAAAGACCCACTGGATAGCACAGGGAACTCTACTCAATATTTTATAATAACCTATAAGGGAAAAGAATCTGAAAAAAATATGTATATGTATAACTGAATCACTTTGCTGTACACCTGAAACTAACACAACATTGTAAATCAACTATACTTCGATTAAAAAAAAAAAACACTCCCTACCTATATAACAATGTTATGAGAATGAAGTGTGCACCCCTCCCGCACACAAGTGTATTATTAAAACCAGCCCAGTTTAAAAACAAGTCATCCATTACTTCCCATTAACCTTGCCAGGTAAAGTCTAAACGCTGACATACGAATACCTATCATTTTCAACTCAGAAAATGAGAAGTAAACAGCAAGAAAACATTCCAAACATATAATTTCCCCCTGGGGTTGCCATTCAGATGTCTTGTCTAAAAAGCAATGTTTTCCACTGACCGACAGTGAAAATAAAGAGAGAAAGGACATATTCTTCCAACTCCGGGTGTGTCATTTATCAGTTATAACTGACAGATGGAAAGGATTCCACACAGGTTAAGTAAAGCTTCATAAAGCATGATAAGTTATTTTCGTGAGTGTGACTAAAAACAAGCTTAAAAAGAAGAAGAAAACACACCGAGGAATGATGGGCTGGCACAGACCCTGGGGGGCTAAGAGCACCTGTATAGGGACCTTCACGACACTAAGGTGCCCCCAGGTGGGCGCTCAGTCAATTCCACCTGGTGATGATGGCGATCCTTTCCACCTATGAGGCCACTTGGCGTCAGCTGCAGGACAGAGCAGCAACAGCGCTGCCCTGAGGACCACCCGGAATATCCTGCCTCCTAGCTCCTCCATGCTGGGAGGCCAGAGATGGGGGACATTAACCCCAGGAGCCCCCATCTCTGACGCCCACCCACCTGCAGGAGGTGGGCGGTGAAAGCTGCCAGGCTTACTGTGACACTCACAGCATGACCCATGGTCCGGCCAAGGCCGCCCACAAAAAAATCACACCCCCAGCCCTGTGAGTCTGAGTCTGCGTAGCTTCTACTTTGAGGGCAGCCCGTCTGTGGGGCAGGGCAGAGCCCTGCGCTTTCCCAAAACCTACGGGCACAAGACGCAGTGAGCTGAGTCAACACCCTGGGCCAAGGGAGGTGCTGAAACGTCTATTAATTCCTAAGCCAGGATCGGCAGAATGTCTTGCTGGGGGAGAAGTCTGCATTCGAGGCGTCACGTTAATTCACAAACACGTTGTCTGTGCTCCACAAGAGCTGGGATCCCACCCCACTTACCTCTCCCAAAACAACACCCCACCCGGGCGACTCAGGGTTGCACATCTGGAGACCTATCAACACCGCTACCATCAGGTGGGTAACATCATGGGTCCCACACACAAGCAAGAAGCCACTCGGATGCTGACAAGGGGACTGTTTCTTCAGAAAAATGCCCTTGAGAAACGCAGGTGGTTCGGAAACAGTCCAGGGGCATCACCTGCGGAAACCAGATGGTAGCTTTAGCCAACGGGACTTTGGAAGCTATGTCCCAGGCCTCTATTCTGTGTGGTGGGTGACCTCAGGGTGAGGGGCAGGACACCAGCCTGGAGTCTTCAGCCATGTGACAATCGCACCCGTAAGCTGTAGAGAGAATTACATCCACCAACTTTGGAGCACCGATGGGGTTCCAGCCTCCTGGGGCGGGGCTGGTGACGCCTGTCCCGTCAGCTGGAAACCATTAGTATCACAGATGACTAAAAGGCTGAAATGAGGCAGGTCCTCGCGAAAAGCATTTGTCTCCTCCTTTGAGAAAAATGTCCAACCCCAAAGGCAGCATTCCAAAAACGTGAAACATGATGGTCAGTGAAAAAAGAATTGACGAATAACAAGGAAATACTTTACACTGAAATCTTTTTCAATTTAAATTCATCTCGTTCCCAAACTAGTTTTCATTACTCTTCTGAATGTGGTAAAATTCCCCCCCTAACCTCGTTGGGGACAACTCTACATCTGTGGATCACTGCATGGAAACCAGGCATCGGCACCTGAGAAGCGGTGGGGGAGGGCAGGGGGAGTGATGTAGGGCGGCTAGGGCACGAAAGACACTTGGCTTCATGACCCCCAGGAACACCTCTCTTTAAAAGCTTTTTTTTTTTTTAATTGAAGTATAGTTGATTTTCAATGTTGTGTTAGTTTCTGCTGTACAGCAAAGTGACTCAGTTATACACATATATATACACGTTCTGTTTCATCTTCTTTTCCATGATGGTTTATCACAGGGTATTGAATATAGTTCCCTGTGCTCTACAGTAGGACCTTGCTGTTTATCCAACCTATATATAATCGTTTGTATCTGCTAACCTCAACCTCCCAATCCTTCCCTCCCCCACCCCCCTCCCCCTTGGCAACCACCACTTTTTAAATCCACTGACAGGTCTGCAGACCACTCCTCCTGTGTGTGACGCTGTCCAGACACTGTTAACCACTGAGATGTAAGAAGGGGTTTAGACACAGCATCAGAGGGAGAAAGTTTTCAAGCCAACTCCATGTGATAATTATAGGCAGCAAGACAGACGGGCGGGCAGACGGGTGGGGAATTCTGGCAGGGAGCTACTCTCAGTGGCAAATGTCTAGATTCTGGCCACAGTGAATCAGTCTCTTTCCAACCTAATGGCTTGTTTATTGAACATTAGTGGATTTTGCTCTTAATTAATAGGGCTCCAGCCAACACAACGATCACTGTTTGAAGTCTCAGGAATTGGCCATGGGAACACAAGTCTACACTTTTGCTGTATTATCACTCCCACCTGAGCTATTTTTAAATTCAACTCCCTAAACATCAGGTTTGCAAGAACTGCCAGAATCTGATTTGGGAGCCTGCTACTGTGCCCAGGGCTGGGACTGAGCTTAAACATCACGTCCCCGCCACCTGCACACACACACGCGCGTGCACACGCACTCGTGCCCACAGCCCGTTTTCCCAAGTCTCCTAACTTAGTTTGCTACCTAAGCATTGAATCATTCAAGCCGCTTCCACGTAACCGAAGGGTCAACACATCTGGTCCACTCCCTGAGCTGAAGGCCGAATGGAGCACAGATGCTGAGACAAATGCTTCGCAGGGGTTCCTCGTCCTGTCTGCCATCCCCTTCCCAACCCACCCAACTTCCCAGGCGGGAACCCTGATTCTCCTGCTACGGCCACCCCGGGGGCCCAGGCTTGGAAATCCTCCTGCCTCCCCCACCCCACCCCCTTTTCAGGCTGGTGCCCATTCTGAACAAGACACAGTGGGCAGGGCACCCGTAACAGGAACAGAGACATCGTAAAAAGCAAACTGTTGGTGCCCTGATCTGTTCCAAATGAAGCCATGGGGTCAGGGCCAGGCTGGTGCATGGGGCTCTCCTGGAAGGCCCTGGGGGTGGTGCCGCTGCTATCCAGAGATGCCAGCTGCCCAGCAGGTGCTGTCACAGACCCACAGCCACACTGTGGAGGAAACCCTGCACCATGGCCGTGAGGGATGCTCAGAGCAAACTAAGGCCACGTTTCCAGCAGAGGCCCAGGAGCCGCCAGGGGCCCCCAGTCTGAAGAAACTGGGGGTCCCCCAGGACCCTGGAGGAGGGGGAGAAGCAGGGACACCTGCCTGGTCTGCCCACTTTCACCTCAGCTCCCCCCACTCCCCACAGAGAGTCAGAGGCTCGAGCACACTAGCAACGATGCCGGGAAGCTCCCTGGTCCCGTCCCCTCTCCCTCCAAGACTGTAAAGGACCAGGTGATGAGGACACAGCCAGCGGACAGCATGCTGGAAACAGGAGCTCCTGGGCGCTGCTGGTGGGAATGCCACACGGCGCAGCTGTTGTGTAAAGCAGGACGGCGATTCCCGAAAAGTTAAACACAGAACTGTCTACAGTCCAGCAATCCCACTCCTGGGAGGATATGGGGGAGGGAGTCAAAGCAGAGACGGGTATCTGCAGTCTCACGTCCAGAGGAGCATACTTCACAGCAGCCAGTGGTGGAGGCCAAAGTGTCCACTGACAAGTGCTGTGATTACACTTTCAGCCTTAAAAAGGAAGGAAATTCCGACACCTGCTACCACATGGATGAACCTTGAGGACATTCTGCTAGGTTACATAGGCCAGTTACAGAAAGAGACATACTGTATGAGTCCACCTATATGAGGTCCCTAGAGGAGTCAAATCCACGGAGACAGAAAGTAGGATGGTGGGCGCCAGGAGCTGGAGGAAGTGGGTGGGGAGTGAGTGTTTAATGGATACAGAGTTTCGGTTCGGGCAGAAAAAAATCGTGGAGCTGGAGGTGGTGACACCTGCACAACAGTGTTAACGGACTTAATGCCACTGAGCTGTACCAATGGTAAACGCTGTATCATGTAAATTTTACAACGATAAAAACAAAGCCTGGGTCAACAGACATGAGCGAAGGGAAAGGGCACCTCAAAGGAAAGGGCACGTCCCCTTCCTTCCCCCACCTCAGGCTGCGTTGGGGCAGATGGCCCCGGCAGAGCCCCCAGACAGGGAGAAGCAGGTCCCCTGTGACTTGGCATCTTGTCTTAGCCTGTTCGGGCTGCTATGACAAAACCCCACAGGCTGGGTGGCTTCTAAGCAACAGTATGTATTGCTCGCAGTTCTGGAGGATGGAAGGCCGAAGTCGGGGTGCTGGCGTGGTCCGGGGGGGGCCCTATTCCGGGTTGCAGACTCCTCACTGTACCTCCACACGGTGTAAGGGCCAAGGGAGCGCTCAGGGTGTCCTTTATAAGGGCACTAATCCTAATCCCAATTATGAGGGCCCCACCCCAGAAGCCCACCTCCTAATATCACCACCTTGGAGGTTAGGGATTCAACATGTTCAATTGGGAGGGACACAGACATTCAGACCACAGCAGGACTTCCACAGACTTTCATCTCCTCTCTCAGCCACCATCACTTTGCATCGTCTGATACTGTCACTCTAGTTCCACAAAATCAGACGTCCAACACATCTCAAGTCTGCAGAGGCAGGATGGCACAGCTGGCAAGCCCAGTCGGAGTGGATCGGGCTGAATGGTGTAGTAACAACTGACCTTTCTGTTGTCCTATAGTCCGGCAAAAGCCAGATGAAGCAGCCAGTTTTTAAAAAGTCAGTTTTGACAAAAGAAGGGTCTGTAATTTCTGGGAACCCTTCTGATCCTATGATTTTAGATCTCATGTGAGTCTTGAGCTCATCTTATCCAATACCCTCCACGAATCACGGGGAAGCAGGGCTCATTTACAGAATTGCAGCTGTGCATCGTGTCCCGTGCCACAAAGTTATGACACAATTTATCACCAGGTAGCATCCCTGCCCGCCAGGAGCTCGTAAGTCAGATGGTCAGAGACGAGTAAATGGAAACCCACATGAGGGTTTCCTACAGGGGAATCACCACTGCCACAAGAGGCGAAGGTCAGGGCTCTCATCCGAGACTGGAGGGGAGGGTCTCGAGGGCCTTCGATGGAGTCCCCAGCTGCAGCTGGGTGAGGGGGCAGCAACCACCTAGGAAAGGAGAAGAAAAGCCCACGGGCCTCGGGGAGAGAGAAAGTCTGAGAAAGCAGGGCACAGTCTGGTTCGGGAGGGATAAGGGGGCAGGGAAAATAGAAGAGACTGGAACTGCATGCCCTCTAGGGCGCCACTGGCCACACCTGGCTGTTGACATTTAAATGAATGAAAATTGAAGAAAGTGAAAAATTCAGCTCCACATTTCAAGTGCTCAGTGGCTCCTGGACTGGACACAGATACAGAGCATCATTAACCCTCACAGAATTTCGTGGGACAGCACCGGGCTGGGAAACAGGCAGGAGCTACCCCAGGACAGGCCAGCAGGCTCGGCTCAG
This sequence comes from Delphinapterus leucas, assembly GCF_059928025.1. Taxonomy (NCBI): domain Eukaryota; kingdom Metazoa; phylum Chordata; class Mammalia; order Artiodactyla; family Monodontidae; genus Delphinapterus; species Delphinapterus leucas. The sequence continues at coordinate 102,967,949 of NC_143137.1, read as the reverse complement.
AAGGTCAGTTTAATCCTGCACAACTGACACTGGGACCCAAGTCTTCTTATTCCTGAGCCCGTTTCCCTTCCACCAAGCCTGCCTGTCTGCCTTTGATAGGAGAAAGTCAAACAGGATTAATGACCAAGCACAAGGCATTCTAGATTAGGGAGATACCCGTCTCGCCCAGTCGGGGTGTGAGCATGTCCACGTGTATCCACGTGTGTCCAGGGAGAAAGACAGCCTGCTGTCCTCGTCTGGAGGGAGGGGAGAGTGTCCCTAAGACAATGGTTCCTCGTCTGAGATCTTGGACAACACAGTGAGAAGGAAGGGGGAGAGCAATGAACCAGGACTCCTGGTCTATCTGGCTCAACTTTGGGAATTTGTGTCAGTTTTTTTCAAAAAGGATAAGGACTTCAATGATCTTTCTAAAGCAATCAGTGTCTCTTAAAAAGGTAGCATTTGGTTTGGCAGAGGTGGGGACTGGATCTACAACAGGGTTTGTGAGAAAAGTGTTTGTGGTCTGGGAACCTGTCTCATCAAATGTACCTCAACAAAATACATCTTAGCCGTTGCTTGAAAAGCTTTTCCTTTAATTTTTAAATAGAAATGATTTTGGCTGTGGAATTTATTCTCATTGAACTTGACCTGTAGAAGACACGGTCCTGGCAAGCAACAGCTCAGCGCCTAATTAGGGGACAAATGGAAGCCTGTGAAAACCCTCAAGGCTGCAGTGTGCCCCCAGCCGGGGAAGTGAGCGTCCTCATTTCTGAAGCGGGGGACCATCCCGGAGATGGACGGGAGGAAACACAGATGCTGCCGGAGACCCACCAGAGTACGTAGCAAAATCTACTTTAGAATAAACACCATTAGGTCTTGAAAACAATTACCATCATTAGCTGTGTATAAAAGCAAATGAAACCATATAAAGTATTGATATAAGTCAGAAAAAAAGTTGAATACTACGACTGGAAGAGACAGGTAAAAAATAAGGAACTATGGGAACATGAAGGAAAAGTGATAAAAGACGCTGCCATCAACTCAGGGGCTGAAAGCCAGCAAGTGGTCCTGAACAGTGAACACTGCAGGACAAGGTGAAAGTGGAAGCAAAGGTATAAAGTGGTAGGGGGTAGGGGAGAGATTTAAAATTCGCTTAAAAGAAAACCATAAAAGAGTAAAAAGGCAGATTATCACTATGTCAATAACATACATCAAAATTAAATGGCTTAAATCATGAAAAAAATGCAAAGATGAAGATATATAAAAGCCTTCAGTGGATCAGGAAATATCAAATCTATATTCTGTTATAGTATAAAGCAACTGAAAAAAATGTACAACTAAAATTACCCGAAACGTACAATCCACAGACCCCACAATTATATGAGGATGGGGAGAGAATAAAGGGGTGCGGGAAACACATAATAAATACACGACCTCTCCACTAAATGTTTTTATTTAGTTCAAGTCCAAATCACAACCAACTGCTCCTATGTTTTAAATTTGCACATCCTCAGTCTAAACATTACTTTGATGTCAAATATCTCGGCTCACTTTTTAAAACTGATGGTCAATTAAAAATTTAAATTTAATGATAAATTTAATAACAAAGCACAAAAGGCCTAGAAACCTAAACTGCTCCTTGCTGTGCAGACAGCCTATAATCACTCTTTTCTTAATAATTATGGAAGCATTCTCGGGTGTTCAGAAATTACTTCACTTCCCAGGTCCCAAATTAAAGCGGCCGCTGGACCCAGACCTGCATGCACGTGGGGGTGTCACTTGCCTGCACCTACCCAATAATAATCCACTCCGCTGGTGCCAGAAAAGTCAGGCAGGGAGGGAGAGAGGAGGGCCTGCAGGCCGCCGTGCCCAGAGTCAGGAGAACCCAGCACAGTACAAACGTCATTACAGCAAATTTAATCGTATATTAGCTTCACCTTCATTATACAACCACTGAGAAATACTTACAGTGCTCTGAGGTTATTTGCTATTGTAACAGGGAAATGTCCAACTCCTCTTACGTGTCAAGAAAATTTTAAGAAAAACTATAATTACAAAAGGATAAAATTCCTAGGCTTCCTTTACACTTTATATCAAACAATAACTTTGACATTCTTAAATGAACTGCCAACATAACATTTAAAAAATGCAGCTCAAATTAAATGGGAAAAGTTTAATGAAGCCAATAATTAGACACACTGTCATTTTTAAGGATGTAAATACATTTTCTAACACATTGGCCAAAAGCCTAGAAACCTTAAAAAAAAAAAAAAAAGGCCTAGAAGCCTAAACCTGTTATTATGGGGCACACCTGTTAATATTTTATTATCTCTGTATGCTCGTGAGAGGTGAGGTAGGAAATGCTGAGTTGGCCACCCAAGTTTACGGTCGGGAGTAGCGGCCTCCTATACTGAACGCTAGGTTGGGTGTTGAAAGGACTCAAGTAGCTCAAGTTACCCACTTGAATTAATATTTTAAAATTTATTTCTTGGGCTTCCCTGGTGGTGCAGTGGTTGAGAGTCTGCCTGCCGATGCAGGGGACACGGGTTCGTGCCCCGGTCCGGGAAGATCCCACATGCCGCGGAGCGGCTGGGCCCGTGAGCCATGGCTGCTGAGCCTGCACATCCAGAGTCTGTGCTCCGCAACGGGAGAGGCCACAACAGTGAGAGCCCCGTGTACAGCAAAAAAAAAACAAAAAAAAAAGGCAAAAAAAAAATTATTTCTTGTTCTAATAACTTGATTAAATAAAGATGAATTTATGCAGAAAAAGGATTACCATCTATGTCTCCAGGAAGCACACTTTTTGATGAGACTGACTAGAAAACTTCCACTGATTTTTATATCAGCACACTGCCTGAATGCAGTCAATGGTCAAAGGCACCAGCTGTTTAGACATTTCATGTCACTGGAGACTATTTTATTCTACAGAAATACGTGTTTCCGCCATAGAAAAAAAAAAATTAACCAGTATCCTACCAAACTCACCAACGTTCTGTCTCTTATTCATATAGGGTCCAGTGGGACAGTTAACCCCGTGTCCATCACCAACTACTGGGATGGATCTTACACATACTCAAACTAAAAGTAAGCCAATAAACTTTGTCTTAAATGGACTTAAAGATATTTTAGAACCTCATCCAAAGGTAATTTACCTTTACTTGCATTCTAGAATATTCCATCCATTATTATACCTCAACTGAGCTCTGAAATTCCTAAAACGTCACATCAAGTCTGACTCTTAGTTTTTGCATGTCTTCTTTCCTAAAAGAATACTTTCCCCAGACAGTTTTAAGTTCATCTTAAGTTATGATTTTAATGAAATTACTAGTAAAAACCTATAACTTCAATCTAACTAAAATGTATACTTGTGTTCTCAACAAAGATAACAAATAACTGCATTAATAATTTAGGCAGACATACGATGGGTGAGTTTACATTCACTAAGTCCTCTGGCCCTTCAGTAATCCTCAAGAAGGGCTGTCATACACCGTATTTTACAATGTGAAATCTCCTTAATTCATTGTCCCCCATCCAGCCCATTACAAGGAAAAGTGCCAGTTTCAGTGAACGACAACAAATTCGTTACATCAGTTATCTGCTATCGTGCAGAGAAGTGATAACTTACCGAAAGTGGGATTGGATAACCAATCATGGCAGTATCAGAGAAAAACAAATTCCCCGGAGTACGTGGCAAGCACTGCCTTATTCTTAGGCAACATAGGAACCAGTCAGAGAGACGAGACTGTAATTTCGGTGAAGAACCAACAGAAGCTGACTACCACCAATAATGTACCAAAGCCAAAATTTTCACATCTGTATCTTTCCTTTCTGGTAGGCAACCGATACACCTAAATCATATAAAACATTCAAAAGAACCCAAGACCATTTCTTTCCTCTGATTTTAAGCACGTTGATATTGCTTGACTTCACTAAAATGTACTAAAACAAATGAAAAATGATACAGTAATTGGGAATAATAGACTTAAAAGCACTATGTCTACATTTCTCGGACAAAGATGTTCAAACAAGCAGATCAGAGGTTCTGGATGTGAGTGTGGGGACAGAACCAAATGCATCAATAATAACAATCTCACTTTTGTTACCATATCCACAGCAAAAGTCCTTAGTCTCCCTGGGGGACTTGGACATGAAGGCCAACCAGAGCTCTGCAAAGCACTGTGAACCAGACCCAGGGTGACTGCCCTCTTGCTTACGCAGTACCAGCCTGGAAAGAGGGCTCCCCGTTTCACTTCTACAATCAGATTCCTTTAAAGGATCTCACAGATAGTTTTTGGATACCGTTTCACTGGCCTCTTAAATGTTCTCTGCTTCAAATATATTTCTAAGGTAGTTTTGCCAAAAAACGATTCCGTCTCCTTAAACAGGCTCATTAAATAAGCTCCAAAGACGGCAGATTTAGAGGCAATTATGTTTCACATTTCTCTAAGTCATTTTGCAATGACCCCTGCCATGAAAAAGGATTTCCCACGTGTATTTTCTTTGCGGGAGATTTATTTATTCAAACGTAATTACATAACCACTAAGCGCCCTGCAAAAGAAAAAAGTTCTTTTTAACATTCCTCAGCCTCAGGATTATTTGATTTGCTAACCTGGCTCACTTTTTCCTGGCATTAAAGGGAGAGTTAAAAAAAAAAAAAAAAAGCCAGTTTTTGAAAACCTTTTGCGCACTTGGGCAGCACCGCGGCCTATGGGCACACGCGGGCAGGATGAGTCAGTGGGATACACTGCAAAGAAATGAGATTAGTTGTCCCCAAAGCTGCCTCGCTGGAGACCAGTTGCTAGAGGGGAACGTGGGCCCTTTCGGTAAGCAGGTGCAGGGCCCACCCCAGGCACTCATTCCATTTGCAGGACTCATCACACATTTGCTCCAGGCCCAGTAAGACAGTTCGCAGGTCCTGGGTGCGCCCCGCGGAGAAGCAAGGCAGCCGCAAGCAGAGCGCGCAACGTTGCAGCGCAGCGGCCGCCAGGCCCCGTGGGGTCGTGCAAGGTTCAGATTCCGCCTCAGGATCCGGTTAAAGAGCAGGCTTGTTTTTCTTGTATTAAGGAAGTCACTCTTTCTGCGAGTAAAATGTGAACGTGACATGCAATCCACACACGCGAGGTGTGGGGATGGAAAACAGACCCCGCGAAAGTTTGGGCAGGGGCAAGACCACGCCAGCCGGGATGGGAGCCCCGACTATACTCCGATGCTAGGGTCCCTGACGCGGGCCCGGCCCGCCCCGCCTGTGCCCTGTGCAGGGGAGCCCCGAAAAGCCTGCCGGGGCGGGGGAGCAGCGGTCAGGAGAACCTCCAGGGCAGTGCCCTCTACACAGCCCTCCTGAGACCGCGGCACCCAGGCGCCTCCGGGGGCCCGGAACCTGTTCCCCTTCCTTTTGGGGGGAAGGTAGAGTGGACGGTGGGGCGGGGTGCCGTGCCGGGTGCGGGGTGACCAGACTGGGACGCGGGCGGGAACCGGGCAAGTCAGCGACAGGGCTGGGGGCCGGGGCCGAGTCTCCACTGCCTTCCAACCCCACCCCCCCACCCCGGAGAGCCCTCGCGGGTGGCAGAGGAAGGCTCGGGGCTCGGTGGGGCTCTGCCCGCGGGGACCCCCCAAAGGGATCGCGCCCACAAACGCACCCACGCGAAAAGCGCCCGGGCCTCGGCCTGACACTGTTACCCGGGCAACGACCCGGGAGCACAAAGTACACAAACCCCTTCCTTCGCGGGGCGCGGGCCCGCGGGCCGGAGAGAGGCGCCCCCGTCCCGAGTGCCCGCCGTGCGGGCGCGGGCGTCCGAGCCGAGCGGAGCCCGGAGCCGCTTACCCGGTCGGGGGCTTGGCCGCCGAGGCGCGCGGCGCGTCCATGGAGCCGGCGGGCGGGGGGCGCGGGCGGCGCTCTGGCCCCGCGAGTCAGGCGCTCGAAGCCGCCGCCGCCGCCCTCATTCACTTTTTCCGCGCCGACCCATCGTCCTCCCTCGCGGGCCGGCGGAGGACAGCGGCGGGGCCGGGACGACGGAAGGGGCTGGAACCGACCCGCGCGGGCGGGAGCGCGGGCCGCGCGGGGAGGGGCCGGCGCGGGGCGGGGGCGCCGGGAGTAAGGTGCGCCGCGCCCCCGGGAGCGCCGCCCCCGCCGCCGCCGCGCGCCTCCCGAGCGGCGGACCCGGCCCGCGGCGCGCGTCCGGGACAGGGGCCCGGCGGCACCGGCGCCCGGGGGCGATTCCCGGCCGGCCGCCGCGCTGCCGCCCGCTTCTCCCGGACTTCTGGGCCCCGGGAGCGCGCAGCGCCGCGGCGGGGAGGAGCTGCGGAGGGGGAAGCACCTGGCAGCGGCGGGGCCCGGCGAGGGCGAGGTGGGCGGACCGGCGGGAGGACTGAGGTTGGCGATCGAGGAGTGAGTGAGCGGTGCCAGGCTCGCTGCCCTGGAACCCAACAGAACCTCCATCCGGGCAACGGAGCTCTGGTGCGGTGGGTCTCAAAGTGGGTGCCTGACCTGCAGCATCTGGGAGCCGGCTAGAAATGCAGATTCGGGCCCCGCCCCGGCGTCCTGAGCCGGAAGCTGCGGGCGCTGGAGCCGGCCGGGAGGTGCTCCCGGAGCTCGGGTGGACGCGCGCTCGACTCTGCCTAGTTGTTCTCGAGGCGCCGCGGTCGCGCTGCCCCGCGGTGGGCCCGAGTGCTGGCCGCGGGCCGAAATGCCAGCAGAGGTAGCCCGCGGGGGGCCCAGAGCAAGCCAGCCAGAGGCCCCCGATCTGGCGAGCTTCACCCCACACGCCTCCTAACCCACCCCAAGGCCACAAAAGGGATCTGGGCTAGTGCGAAAGTCTGACTAACAGAAATGACTCTTTGCTGTGGTTCCAACGACTAGACTAAAAGGCGAGTAAGTGAGCCTGCAGGGATCGGTGTCGGAGGAGGTGCTGCTTCGGACCTTAAACTTGGATGAAGAATCCCGAGGCAGCCTGAGTCGTCCTCCCGCTACCCTCCAGCTTTCCCATTAACGAAGCGGGGGCGGGGGGCGGTCTAGACACAGAATGCGAAGTCCTTGCTCGGACCTGAAAGGCCTTAAGTGCTGAGGCCGGGGCGCCCACCCAGAGGCCTCTTCCTACCTCGGCTCTCGGCCTCGGAGCCCAGCGCCCTGCGGCTCTGCCCACCTCAGGTCTCTGCATGGGATGCTCTGCCACGGGATTGCCCCCCTGCACCGTCCCACCCTGCGGTGCCTGCTCAGATACCATACCACCTCCCCAGGGAAGCCCTCCCGGAGCCCTCTGTGTGAAAGCACAGACTTAGTATTGCTCTGCTTGTCCTGAGTTATTTTTCTTCCACGCATTTATCATTCTGTTTGTATATATATCAATAGTATACATATTTTAGTATATATTTGTTGTTTGCATGTATTTAAATGTTTGTTTATATTTATAAAGAACTGTTTATGCTTGCATTATAAACAGAATGTTGCTTATATATTAATGTATTTATAAATTTTGTTCATATTTATATAAGTATATAAACAATTATGGGTGCATACATTATAAATCAATGCAATATAAATATATAAGTACATCTCATATTCAGCATGTTTCTGGCCATCTGTCTCCTCCCCTAGAATTTGATCTCAGTGAGTGTTGCGCCTTTGTCTGTTTCATGCATCACTGGACCCCCAGCATCTAGGACAGTGCCTGGCAGGTGGAGGGGGCGCTCCATAAAATAACCAGTGCACTGAATGAGTCTCCACGACTCCTTCCCCCTCTAGGTTTGGGGGTCAGGGGCTCCTCCCCAGGGTCTCAGGAGTCCCTCCTTGCTCTGGACACCACATGGGAAAGCGCAGCCTGGGAGGGGCCAGAGCCGGGAAGTGGACCAAGGATTGTGGCCTGGAGCCTGCTGAGGATACAGGAGGAAGTGCCACTCATGGTTCACAGGTGACTGGAGGGCCTGGGACTGTGGCAGAAGGAGTGGGGGTGAGGAATAGCCCAGTGTCCCCGTGGAGAAGGGGATCAGAGCAGGTAGCTGTTGCTTGGCCAGACAGCCGACGTCCTAGAAAAATTAATAGGTGGAGGCAGTCTCCCACCTCCAAGCTGAGGTTCAAGTTGCTCTCATGGGATAGAGGCCCGGAAGGACCCTTAGCCTGGACACCTCTGACTCCAGGAGGGCCACCAGGCACCTCAGACCCCGAAACCCAACAGGCACCTCTGTCCAGGAGTGGGGTGGAGGGCAAGGACCAGAAAAAAAGGTCACAAGGAGGCAGGGGGTAGGATCAGACCTGCCACCGGAATGGTGGGTGGAGCTCCCAAGGCCCTCAGGGGAGAGTTCCAGTGGCAGGCCTGGCAGTCTCCTGGGTCAGCTGTGAAGGAGGGGCACAGAGCCTGGGAGGCAGGAAACCAGTTTCTCTGTTTGCAACCCAAACTTCCCTTACTGTGAGGATCCCTGCAGACCCACCCGTGTAGAGGTGTGGTCCAAAACTGTGCAGTTAGATGGATACTTTCCAGTGTCTGCTATGTGCCAGCCATTGTGTGCAGGCTGGAAACAGCTGACCACCTCCCAGATGGAGCCACATCAGGGAAACAGAAGTACCAGGCAGGGGTTTAGCGTTTCCAGCCACAGGGTACCAGCAATAGGGAGCCCGCAATAGATAGCTGAGAGCCTGAGGGCGGGGGCTCTGCCCCTTGTGGAGTCCTGAGCGGGATGCTCTCCTGGGTTTGCTTACCGACCTTCTACAGCAAATGCACACCTGCATGCAGAGACCTGAATCCTGGGGGACAGGGGTTCCCAGCTGCTCCTTACCGGCACACTCTTTTAAGTGTCCCTGACTAAACTAGCACCTCTGTGGATATTAACTATCATTAAATGCTCTATATGGGGTGTTGTAAATACCCAGGGATGTGCTGATACATCTTTTAAAATGGCTCAAAAAAAAAAAAAAGCCCCCGTTTGCAGACTTTGTCAACTTTTATTGTGTGAATGCTCCCACCCTGGCCCGTCTCAAGCGACCATCACCCATCTCGAGGTCACTGATGGCAGGGCGGGGGCCAGGCTCCCACACACACTGGCAGCTGCCTGTCTCACCTTCCTAAGTGTTGCAGGAAAGCTGAAGCTTTGCGCCTTTTCAGCACCCGCTCTGAGGCATGGGCACCATGCTTGGTGTCCCTGTGCCGACTGTCACTGGCCCGCCCTGGCTACGGCTCTGGACGGCCGTGATGCAGCTCTTGACCGAAGGAGTGGGTGCTGTCACTGCTGCTGAGAAGCAGAGTGTGAGGCCATCTCAGGGGCTCCCTTCCCTTGCCCTGACCCCAACGCCCTGCTTTGCTGCCCCCTCTCTGCCCAGACCTCCCCTTTCTGCTGGGCAGCAAAGGCCCTCAGCACCCCACTCAGCCTGCGCACTCAGCCCCCGCCTCCAGGTGGGGTCCCTGCAATGCCCAGAGTCCCTCCAGCTACCCAGCATGCATCCGGGGAAAAGGAGGGGAGGAATGTACATGACACGCACCCACCCCCCCCAGGCAGATCAGCTTAGAGCAGGGCTTCCCAAACTTGAATACACACAAGACACTCTGGGGATCTTGTTAAAATGCAGCTCTTGGTCCAGTGGCTCCAGGGCTGTGGGACCTGAGAGCCTGCATTTCTAACAAGCTCCCAGTGAGGGAGGGAAGCTAGGGTTTAGGCTCAAACACACTAGCCTCAGGCCTGATTCTCCACTCACTAACAGAATTACTAAGAGGGAGTTCTTCTCCTTTCTAAGATTTAGTTTCCTCCTCTGAAATATAAGAATCATCAGAGGCAAATCCAGGTTTTTCCAGGGCCTGATTATGCAATTTTAATTACCTAAAAAAAAAAAAAAATACCATCACAGGGAGCTATATTCAATATCTTGTAATAACCTATAATGAATCTGATAAAAATATATAAGACTATATATAGGGAATTCCCTGGCGGTCCAGTGGTTAGGACTCTGTGCTTTCACTGCTGAGGGCACGGGTTCAATCCCTGGTCGAGGGAACTAAGATCCCACAAGCCATGCAGCATGGCCAAAAAAAATATATATATATATATATATATATATATAAAACATGTATAACTGAATCACTTTGCTGTACACCCGAAACACTGTAAATCAACTAAACTTCAATATAAAATTAAATTATATAAACTTACAATTAGGTAAATTACGTTAAAAATTAGGGTAATAAATACTAAAAAAAAAATAAAAAGTGTACCATATGATCAATATCAATTTAGATACCAAAATGGATATTTATTTTGAATGTACTATGGACTGAATTGTGTGTGTCCCCACCCCCCACCGCACCAAATTCCTAAGTTGAAGCCTTAACCTCCAGTGGGACTGTATTTGGAAATAGAACCTTTCAGAGGGTAATTTAGGTTCCATGAGGTCATAAGGGTGGGGTCCCAGCTCTACAGGACTAGGGTCCTTATAAGAAGACAAGACACCAGAGCTCACTCTCTCCGCATAAGTTTTCAAGTTTGCTTTAGGCTAGGATTTAATAACTTTTTTTAGGTTGGTAAATTACTAAAACTAGACTGCATTTCATGTGAGATTATTAATTGACAATAGTAACCAAAAAAAAATTCATGTAGAGTCCTTGATTTTTATTGAGATATCCACATGCCATAAGAGTCCCCTCTTCCAAGTGTACACTCCAGTGGCCATCCAGTTGTCTGATTATACATAGAGGTGGCCAGCCATCACCACTGTCTAAATTCAGAGCGTGGTTATCACCTCCAAAATAAACCTTACGTCTGTAAGCATTTTCTCCCTATTCCTCCATCTCCCCACCCCCTCAGGATCATTCACCTTTAGGTCTCCATGGATCCACCTTGTTCAGGGCATTTCATAGAAATGCACTCATACAATAATGTGGATTTTTGTGTCTGGAGTCTTTGACGGACAATGTTTTCAAGGTTCACCCATGTTGTAGCGTATGACAGGACTTAATTCCTTCTTATGGCCAAATAACATTCCCTTGCATGGATAGACCACATTTTGTTTACAGATTCATCAACTGATGAACATGTTAAGTGGTTTTCAAATTTTACCTGTTATGAATAAAACATTCACATAGAGTTGACTCTTGAACAACACATGATGTGGGGCTTAGGGGCACCAACCCTTCCTACGGTGGAAAGTCTGAGTAAAATTTATAGTTGACCTTCCACAAGGTTGCTCTGTATCTGAGTCTCTGCATATGTGGATTCAACCAACTGTGGATCATGTAGTACTGTAGCATTTACCATTGAAAAAAATCCCAAAGAGTTCAAATTCGTGTTGTTCAGAGGTCAGCTGTACAAGTTGTTGTGTGAACATGTTTTCATTCCCCTTTTGTATATTCCTAAGAGTAGAATTGTTGGGTCATATGGTAACTCTGTGTTTAACCCTATGAGAAACTTCCAAACTGTTTTTACCAAGTGGCTGCACCATTTTCCAGCCCCGCCAGCAATGAATGAGGGTTCCAGTTTCTCCACGCCCTCGGAAACACTTGTTAATGTCTGTCTTTGATCATAGCCATCCTAGTGGGTATGAAGTGGTATCTCATTGTGTTGGGGTTTTTAAAATAAATTTATTTATTTATTTATTTATTTATTTTTGGCTGTGTTGGGTCTTCATTGCTGTGCATGGGCTTTCTCTAGTTGTGGCAAGTGGAGGCTTCTCTTGTTGCGGAGCACGGGCTCTAGGCACGTGGGCTTCAGTAGTTGTGGCACACAGGCTCAGTGGTTGTGGCCCATGGGCTCTAGAGTGCAGGCTCAGTAGTTGTGGTGCACGGGCTTAGTTGCTCCGCGGCATGTGGGATTTTCCCAGACCAGGGCTTGAACCTGTGTCCCCTGCATTGGCAGGCAGATTCTTAACCACTGTGCCACCAGGGAAGTCCCTCTCATTGTGGTTTTGATTTATGTTTCCCTAATGACATGATGTTAAGCAACTTTTCATGTGCTTTGTGGCTATTTGTGTGTCTCCTTTGGAGAAATGTGATTCAAGTTCTTTGTGCGTTTTGAAAATTAGATTGTTTATATTTTCAAGTTGTGAGAGTTCTTTTTATATTCTACATACAAATCCCTATCATATATGATTTGCAAGTAGTTTATCCTTTTGTGGGTTATTCTTTCACACTCTTTTCTTTTTAAATTGAAGTATACTTGGTTTACAGCATTGTGTTAACTACTGCTGTACAGCAAAGTGACTCAGTTATACATATATACACATTCTTTTTTTATATTCTCTTCCATTATGGTTTATCACAGGATATTGAATATAGTTCCCTGTGCTGTTCAGTAGGAAGGACCTTGTTGTTTATTTTATATCTAATAGTTTGTATCTGCTAATCTCAAACTCCTAATTTATCTCTCTTCCACCCGCTTTCCCCTTTGGTAACTGTAAGTTTGTTTTCTATGTCTGTTCTTTCACACACTTGATGGCGTTTTTTGAAGCACAGAATATTTTATTTTTGATGAAGTTCAATTAATTTACTTTTTTCTCTTGTTGCTTGTGCCATATCTAAGAAATCATTGCCTAATCTAAGTTCTGTTTGAAGAGTATTAATCCTCCTTTAAAAAAATGGCAGTATAGGGCTTCCCTGGTGGCGCAGTGGTTGAGAGTCCACCTGCTGATGCAGGGGACATGGGTTCGTGCCCTGGTCCGGGAAGATCCCACGTGCCGTGGAGCGGCTGGGCCCGTGAGCCATGGCCGCTGAGCCTGCGCATCCGGAGCCTGTGCTCCACAACGGGAGAGGCCACGACAGTGAGAGGCCCGCGTACCGCAAAAAAAAAAAAAAAAAAAAAATGGCAGTATATTTTTTCCAAAGTAGTAGTTTATGGGTAAGGCCAAGCACAGGAAAGATTGGGAAGTAGCTCTAGTGTGTCTTCAGAGACTTGGGTCCTCTCCTTCTGCAGCCTGTTCTTTAATTAGGAGCTCTTGATAATAGCTCTTTGGAGCCTAGTCTGCTGTTCCTTGTCAGGGCTAATTCCATCTGAATAGCTACCGGACATTCATCTAAGGCATGGAATCCACAAAGTGCTGTCAGGTATTAGCAATTAAGGAGTTCATGCAGGGCAGGGCTCTGATTCCCAGGAATCCTGAAACCACCCTCAAGGGATGGACGGGATTTGGGGGTCATACTGCCTCTGAACCGCGAGTCCCTTGGTGGAATAGGAGCCGGAATAGGAACCGAGAGAGGTGGGATGGGCCCACGATTGGATTAGGCATAAGGAGGTTGGTCCTGGGCTGTTCTTGGTTGAGGTCTCTGGGAGAGGTTCATATACACTGAGCCCCAAAATCACAAGTCTGGGAGCTGACTCATCCCTGGTTTGTTTCTCTTGGACCAGACTCCGGCACCTACCAGAAGACACACATCTTTCTGTCTTCTCTCTCTTCTAATAATAGTTAGACAACACGTATGTATTGACTGAATTATGAACCATATTCATAGTTAACATTTAAGGACAGCTACTAGGGGCAAAGCACTGTTCAATTCATTAACAACACTAATTATATAATGTTTAAAGTGACCCGAAAGATAGGTACTATTGTTGTCCCCATTTTAGGGATGAAAAAACTAAGAATTGGGGGAGTTAACTAAGTTGCCGAAGGTCGCACAGAGCAAGGATTCAAGCCCAGGAAACTTTACCAAAGACCCTGTTTCCTCTGCTGTTATGCGAAGACAATTCTTCTAATCTATGCCCAACACCCAATTGCCCTGTGACCCATTCAACACAGAAGCAGTTGCCGCCCTTCATGTTTGTCAGCAAATGTGTTCAGAACTCACTGCCAAGCAGCAAATGGAGAGAATGTGTAGGTCTGGCTCTCCTGCCACTTTGTCACGAAGCTTTTATTTTAGCTGCCAGCTGTCGTAATTTTTCTCCTGGTGAGATCATACTAAGAGCTGTGCTTTCCCCTCGTGCCTTGTCAAGAGGAAGCGTCTCTGAGTCTCTTGGATGAGATATTCAGCCCCTGAATTTATGTAACATCACACCTACACCCGCAACCCACACAAGGATTATGCATTTGGGTTTAGGATTCCTTGCAGTGTTTTCTAGAAATATGAGCCTCTTCGGGACACACATCTTTGGAGTTTTGACTAAAGAGGATTTTCTGACCTAGGCCGATGTCTGTTCTGTCATTAAACATGATTTTGCCTTCAAGAACTTGCCTGGTTTTAACACAGCTGAAGGTTCAGAACATACTAGTTTACAAGTAAGACTATATCCTTCACATTTGGTCAGTATCATTCATTCTGATGTCATTCCAAAAACCAAAGCTGGGATGAACAGCATTCCATATTCTTTCATACTTTTCTGCGTATTAAAAACTCTGTTACCTAACATAGTTCGAGAGTGGAGGGATCCAGCCAAAGAAATATAATGACATTTCTAAATTTCTGATTTTTGGTTTCAAATATTAGCAGTTTGTTGGGCCAACCCATAGCCTCCTTCCCAAAGGGATAGCTTCATCTTTTTCGTGTGTCTATGGGCTACATTTATCAAGGAGAAGAAAGAGAATGGAATGCATTCTGTATTCTTTTTGTTTGTTTGTTTGTTTGTTTTTGCGGTACGCGGGCCTCTCACTGCTGTGGCCTCTCCTGCTGCGGAGCACAGGCTCCGGACGCGCAGGCTCAGTGGCCATGGCTCACGGGCCCAGCTGCTCCGCGGCATGTGGGATCTTCCCGGACCTGGGTACGAACCCGTGTCCCCTGCATCGGTAGGCAGACTCTCAACCACTGCGCCACCAGGGAAGCCCCTACTAAATATTTTATACTAACCTATCTATAAGGGAAAAGAATCTGAAAAGGAATATATCTACATATATCTATATCTGTCCATATATATATATATGAATCACTCTGCTGTACCCCTGAAACTAACATGACATTGTAAATCAACTATACTTCAATTTAAAAAAAGTAGAAAAAGAAAAAAATAAAAGATTACCTCACCCATAAATAAGCACTCAATAAAGTATGCTACCATTATTTGTATCAAAAAAAAAAAAAGAAACCTCAATTAAATAACAAATCTTGAGATTCATAATGATGAAGATGTTGGTACGGGGTTCTGGCTTTCTACAGAATGACATTTCAGGAAAGGGGCCTCTGCTTCCTGTGCCTGTCTTCACAACAGAAGTTCACTATTTAACCGGCAATTTTTCACACACAAACAGATATGAACCAAACTTTCATCACTCCCGAGAACAGCTGCGTACTGCCTACTGAGTCAGATTACCATAGCTCATTTGGGGTGCAGCAGCCTTAGGGGCATCCTTGTCTGCTAAGGGATTCTCTTGTGTGCTTCTCACTTGTGCACAGCACAATCACACCTCTGGGCTTTTTGAAAATGAAAAGGCAGAATGGAGTATCAGACCAGTGAATGCTGCAGGGCTATTGTGTTCCATTTTACAACCCCATTTTTTCTTTTGTTTCACTCCTTGAAAGAAAAGCAAAGATGGGGGAGGGCTCTCAGAGAGGCCAGGTGCCAACACAAAACAGGCTGAAATTGTGCAGAAATAGAAATTTGTCTGACTTAACGAATCTCTCACCTGCGGGTCACCTCTGGAATGTTTCCTACTCTGTACACATTACTTTCATTTTTTCCTATCCATCACTTGAGCATCACATGCCCCTGTGGCAGTAAGTCAACCTTCTCCATCTTCAGGCCGCCACCTCTGTTGAATCATCCAGGAATCCCTTGGGATAAACAGGGGTGGGTGATCAGTGCTCCTTAGCATCAACCTCAAAGAAAGCTGGAGCCCACCCGTGCCGTGATTGGTTGCTGCCAACCTGTACACGTTGGGGGGCTCTGCGGCACATGGATACCGGGCCTCTGATCCAGGCTGATTCCCGCTGGGCTGCAAGGATTCTCTGAAAGATGCGTGATCACAATGTTGGCATTTGTACTTCCCAGGTTGCAGCTCTTTCTAGTAACCTTCAGGGCCTCTTCTCAGGCACGTCCCAGACCCCAGCGCATGGGGGGAGCTGCGTGGAGTCCTGGATTCTAGGGCAAAGGGGCTCCACGCATCCTCAGCTCCATTCCAACCACGGCAGGACAATGGATTGAAGACACAGGAAGAACAGCCGTTCCACTGCGGTCACCCTTCTGGGCGCGAAGGGACCAGCTTGTCCCACATTTGCATAAGGAATGAAAGCACCGAGTGGCTCTGCGTGGAGTGAGGGGATCTGGCTCTGAGGTGCTCTGTGCCACCGCCAACATTGCTACAGTCATTCTTCTCTAAAGAGGAGAAAACCACACACCCACTCGGGGTGGAGGCAGCCCAGCATGCTTGGCCACACCAAGCCGGGCGACCTACTGCCCTGACACTGGTAGAGATGCGTGCAAGCAGCTTGGGGGCCTCCTGGTCTGATGAGCTTCACCGGGGCGATGGGAGAAAGCTGGGCCACAAGCCACCAAAACCTGAGCGGAGAGGCAGTGCGGGTGAGAACACGGTGACTTCCACCAGAAAGCATCGCCCCGCCCCCAGGGGCCAGCAGCACGCCGCCCAGTGGAAAGTCAGAGTGCCAGGCCTTTTGTATAAAGTCCAGGGGAAAATGTGCTTAAAGGTACTAAAATTGAAAGCTTTTTCCTTTTCTGGGATCTCTTTCTCAACTTGTCATGGTGTTTTTCACTTGTTATTTACTGTCATTCTAAATAAAGAAAAACGATAAATTTTAAAGCATTAGCATGGATCTGACCATTCATCTTTATATTGTGCAATGCCAGTTTTAAACGGGAGTATAAGAGAGCTTAGCTCATATGCAGGTCCAGTGGCACAGTCTGTATTCCATAACTGTACAGGCATATGTATTTCTTTCATATGAGAGCCATGGAAATGTTGAACAAAACTAATGTTGCTGTTTTTATTTTGCTTCCTGACACACACACTTTCTACCAATAGATGAGTAAGGAAGGGCCCAATGGAAAAGAAACTATGGTTGTCCTATTTTTCTATTTCCTTCTATGACATAATTTTCAGTGGAAGTGGCTGGCTGGGACATAGCTAACCAGCACGTGTAAATCAGCAAATGCTTCAGAAAAGAGCTCATGACTCTTCTACTCATCAAAGGAGTGTTGGACCTTTTGGATCCGTGCAGTTTCTGGCAGGGAGTGTGTGTGTGTGTGTGTGTGTGTGTGTGTGTGTATTGCACAAGAGTGTATGTAGTTGAGTTGAAAGAAGAATGAGAGATGAATTACCCCTTTCCAAAATATAACTGCTCTGTAGTTTTAAGGGATTGCAAGGAAAGCTCCCTAGGCAATGTCTTGAGTTCTAGAACCAGGAGGAATGCAAGCACATTTCTCAGATGGAGAAATGGCCTCTCTGTCTGTAATCTAGGCTCTAAGTGGCTAAGAACAAAGCCACTGGCTGTGGGGACTCTAAATGACTGGTCTGGAACCACTACCAACACACACGCATACACACAACATGTATGTTTAAATGTTTGTCATCTCAGAGTATATGTTTAGGAAATACATTGGCATATTTCATGGTGGTTACTATATAAAGAAAAGAGAACCAATAACTGGGAAAATCCTAAACTCCCAGCAGTGAGTGATCAGTTGTGAACCTTTCTGGAGGTGGTTCACTTGTGTTTCTTGGTCCTATAAGTTGAGAGAAGAGCATCAGTGTAGTCCGCCCCTAAATTTGGAATTTAATCTTTATTCTCTCTTCATCGCTTTGTTCACTTAGCACTCTAGTTGATAAGAATAAACAGAGGAATGATGCTTTTAGAGGCAAATAAAAAACCCAGAAGCCATTGGGAATCAGCCCAGTTTAACCTGCCAGATCTGTCTAACACCTAAGAGGCAGCTGACATGATGTGTCCCCCACTCCTTCCATGAGCCAGGCCAGAAAATGACCCAGGCATTTCGTGATGTTCAGACCAAGGCTTTAGGACTCAAAATTTCTCCAATAACCTCTCTACCTCCCTTCGAATGATCTGACCAGACACATGTCCTACCTCAAGTTACCGACCAACATCACTCTCCCTTACTACTCTTCAGTGCCTAAAAAATGCCAAGTCTAAACATTGTGTGTAACACGCAAGGCCCATTATATTATAAACCTGGCCTCCACTTTTCCCTTTTGCTTTTCATTGGGATTGGATATGCCAGACAGGGGATTCTGCTAACATGGTGTCTCAGGGTTGGAATCCCAGGAGCTAGAATTTTGGCAGAGAATCCACTCTAATTTTTAAATATTAAAATGATTTAGATATTTTAAAGCACTGCCTGGACTATACCAAACACATTGGCAGGCCAGATGATAGATGGCCAGTTTTCACCCAGGAGGGGATAAAAATGTGCTACTTTATCTTTCTTCTCATCACAAGTCAAAGACAGGACTCTCCCCCAAAACAGTAGGATCACATTCTTTCCAAGTGGACATGAGATATTTATCAAGATGAAAAATAGTCTGGGTCATAAAAGAAGTCTCAAAAGACATAAAAGCTTTCAGTCATACAAAGTATGTTCTCTGAGTACATAGAAGTCAATTGGAAATCAATGACAAAGTCAGTATCTGGGAAACCCCAAATTTTGGAAACGAAATGCCACACATCTAAATAAGCCAAAAGGGAAATGGGAAACTGTTTTGAATTGAATGAGAATAAGGAAACACTGTATAGGTTCTGTGGGGTGCTGTTAACTCAGTCTTCAGGACAAGAGCAGCAAAGACCTGGGTCAGATAAGAAACAAAGTCTCGAAATAGTGACCTCAGTTTCCACCTTGAGAAACTAGGAAAAGGAAATCAAATCAAATGTAAACTCAGCAGTTGAAATAATAATGATCAAAGTAGAAATTAACAAAAGAGAACACAGACAAAACTAGAGAAAAATCAATGAGATCAAATGCTGGTTCTTTGAGGTCAATAAAATTGGCAACCTCTAGACAGGCCAATCAGGAAAAAAAAAAAAGAAAAGAACAGAAAAGATACAAATTATTGATATCAGGAGTGAGAGAGGTCACATCAATACAGATTCTACAGATACTAAGAGATAAACACTAAGGACAACTTTACCCTAATAGAATTGACAACTTAGATAAAGTGGGCAAATTTCACGAAAGATACAAATTGCCAAAGCACATTCAGAAAGAAACAGCCTAAAACTCCTTCTATGAAAGACATTCAATTTGCAGCTAAAAATTTTACCACAAAGAAAATTCCAGGCCCAGATGGTTTCACTGGCGAGTTTCAGAAAACATTTAAGAAAGAAATAATATCAATTCTGCAGAAACTCCTCTGGAAAATTGAAGAGGAGGAAATATTTCCCAACTCATTCACTGAGGCCAGCATGAGCCTAATACAAAACTAGAGAAAGATATTACAAGGGAATTTAGAAGAAAGAAAGAAAACTACAACCATTACCCTTCATGAACACAGATGTAAAAAGTCATAGCCAGGGCTTCCCTGGTGGCGCAGTGGTTGGGAATCTGCCTGCCGTTGCAGGGGACATGGGTTCATGCCCCGGTCCGGGAAGATCCCACATGCTGCGGAGCAGCTGGGCCCGTGAGCCATGGCCGTTGAGCCTGCGCGTCCGGAGCCTGTGCTCCGCAACGGGAGAGGCCACAATAGTGAGAGGCCCACGTACCAGAAAAAAAAAAAAAAAAAAAAAGTCATAGCCAAATTTTAGCAAGTTGGATTCAATAATATGTAAAAAACTATGTAATATGATAAAACATAGCTACCAAAGAGATTTGTCCTAGGAATGAAAAGTTGGTTTAATTTAAAAAAAATCAATCAGTGCATTTCACTGTAATTAATAAAATAAAAAATAAAAGCCATATGATCATCTCATTTAGTACAGCATGTGGTCACATTCAAACATCCATTCATTTAGAGATTAAAAAAAGAAAGCTACTCAGTAAATGAGCAATAGATGAGAACTTAACTGATAAAAGGCGTCTGTGAAAAACATGCAGTGACATTACACTTAATCATGAAAGAATGAATACTTTCCTCCTAAAATCATGAGTGAAGCAAGAACATTTGCTCTATCCTCCTCCACGCAATGGCGTACTGGAGACTATAACACTCTAATAAGGCAGAAAAGGAAAAAAGAGCTATCCAGATTGAAAAGGAAAAAAGAAAACTGTCTTTATTCATAGACATGATTATGTTAAAAAAATCTGATGGACCCTATATAAGAAAAGCCACTAGTAAAGTGGTCTTAGCAAGGTTGCAGGATACAAGATTAATATAAAAGTTAAATGTCTTTCTATATTCTAGCAACAAACAATATAAAAAATTGAAATTAGTAAAACAATATCATTTAAAATAGCATAAAATAAGAAATATTTAGGGAGAAATCTGACAAAAGAGGTACAAGATCCGAACACTGAAATCTAAAAAAAGTTAGAGAATTTAAGGAAGAACTAAATAAATGGAGAGCTCTACATACCATGGTTAGAGATCAGAAGACTAGGATTTTAAGATGTCAGTTTTCCCCAAACTGATCTATAAGTTCAGTGAAATCCCAATGAAAATTCCAATGGCTTTCTTGTAGAATTTGACAAGCCGGTTCTAAAATTCATATGGAAATGTCCAGAGCCCAGTATACCCAAAAAACCTTTGAAAAATAAGAACACAGTTGAAGAACTAACGCTATCCGATTTCATCAAGACATTCTAGTTGACACACTGCTCAAACATTTGCATTAGTATAAAGCTAGACAAACAAACCAATAGATGAGAATAAAGAACTCAGAAATATACCCACACGTATATGGACGACTGATTTTCAACAACTGGGCAATTCAGTACAGAAAGGATAGATTTTTCAACACATGTGCTAGAGCAAGTGGATATGCATATGCAAAAGGGTTGACTTTGATTCAAACGTGTGCAATATATAAAAGTTAACTCAAAGGAGATCATAGGCCCAAAATCATAACTTCTGAAAGAATACATAGAAAAAAAATCTTTGCGACCTTGAGTTAGACAAAGATTTTGTAGATATGACACCAAAAGCACAATCCATAGAAGACAGATATATAAATTGGACTTTTCAAGAAACGTCTGCTTATTCAAAGACATTGGAGAATGAAATGGCACACCGCAGACTGGGACAAAAAACTGGCAATGGACATATCTGATAAAAAAAAAAGCTGATATGCAGTATATTTTATATATATGTATATCAAAACACATTAATAGGAAAAATAAACAATCCCATTAAAATATAGTCAAAAGATTCGAAAAGACATTTCACAAAAGAAGATACATGGATTGACATTAAGCAATGAAAAGATGCTCAAAATCCATGTTAGTCATTAGAACCACAATACAAATTAAAATCACCATGAAATGCCATTACACTCCTATTATTAGAACAGCAAAGCTTAGACAGACTGACCATACCAAGTATTGGGAAGGATGTGGAGAAACTAGAAGGTTCATTCACTTCCTGTGGGAATGTAAAATGATACAGTTACCAGAACGGCAGTTTGGAAGTTACTTATAAGTTAAAGGTCTGTATGATCCAGGCTTTCCACACCTAGGTATTTACCCAAGAGAAATAAAAGCATATGCCGACACAAAGACTTACAGACCAGTGTTTAAAACTGCCTTATAGTTTTCTCAAGGTATATGCCCAGTAGTGGGATTGCTGGGTCATATGGTAGTTCTATTTTTAGGTTTTTAAGGAACCTCCATACTGTTCTCCACAGTGGCTGTATCAATTCACATTCCCACCAACTATGCAAGAGGGTTCCCTGTTCTCCATACCCTCTCCAGCATTTATTGTTTGTAGACTTTTTGATGACGGCCATTCTCACTGGTGTGAGATGATACCTCATTGCAGGTTTGATTTGCATTTCTCTAATGATTAGTGATGTTGAACATCCTTTCATGTGTTTGTTGGCAATCTGTATATCTTCTCTGGAGAAATGTCTATTTAGGTCTTCTGTCCATTTTTGGATTGGGTTATTTGTTTTTTTGTTATTGAGCTGCATGAGCTGCTTGTAAATTTTGGAGATTAATCCTTTGTCAGTTGTTTCACTTGCAAATATTTTCTCCATTCTGAGGTTGTCTTTTGGTCTTGTTTATGGTTTCCTTTGCTGTGCAAAAGCTTTTAAGTTTCATTAGGTCCTATTTGTTTATTTTTGTTTTTATTTCCATTTCTCTAGGAGGTGGGTCAAAAAGGATCTTGCTGTGATTTATGTCAGAGTGTTCTGCCTATGTTTTCCTCTAAGAGTTTTATAGTGTCTGGCCTTACATTTAGGTCTTTAATCCATTTTGAGTTTATTTTTGTGTATGGTGTTAGGGAGTGTTCTAATTTCATTCTTTTACATGTAGCTGTCCAGTTTTCCCAGCACCACTTATTGAAGAGGCTGTCTTTTCCCCATTGTATATTCTTGCCTCCTTTATCAAAGATAAGGTGACCATATGTGCCACAATGTTCACTGCAGCTCTATTTACAATAGTCAGGACATGGAAGCAACCTAAGTGTCCACTGACAGATGAATGGATAAAGAAGATGTGGCACATATATACAATGGAATATTACTCAGCCATGAAAAGAAATGAAATTGAGTTATTTGTAGTGAGGTAGATGGACCTAGAGTCTGTCATGCAGAGTGAAGTCAGAAAGAGAAAAACAAATACCATATGCTGACACATATATATGGAATCTAAAAAGAAAAAAAAAAGGTTCTCAAAAACCTAGGGGCAGGACAGGAATAAAGATGCAGATGTAGAGAATGGACTTGAGGACACGGGGAGTGGGAAGGGTAAGCTGGGACAAAGTGAGAGAGTGGCATGGACATATATACACTACCAAACGTAAAATAGATCGCTAGTGGGAAGCAGCCGCACAGCACAGGGAGATCAGCTCGGTGCTTTGTGACCACCTAGAGGGGTGGGATACGGAGGGTGGGAGGGAGGGAGACGCAAGAGGGAAGAGATATGGGAACATATGTATATGTATAACTGATTCACTTTGCTATAAAGCAGAAACTAACACACCGTTGTAAAGCAATTATATTCCGATAAAGATGTTAAAAAAAAAAGAAACTGCCTTATGTGTAACAGCCCCAACCTGGAAACAACCCAAGTGCACCACAGATAAATGGAAAAACAGATTACAGTATATTCACACAATGGAGTGCTACTTATCAGTTAGAAGGAACTTACTGTTTATATATGCAACAGCATGGAAAAAGCTCTCCACATAATTATGCTGGGCGAAGGAAGACAGAACCACCCCCCGCAAAAAAAAAACTCAGCACACGTTGAATGAACCCATTTACATAGAAATCTAGAAAATGCAAATCAATCTGTACTGTTAGAAAGAAGAGTGGTAGCCTGGACATAGCAGGTGAGGTGGGAGAGGTAAAGGGGAAGGGGCCGGAGGAAACCTTTAGGGGTGATGGGCTCGATCCTCACCTTGATCACAGTGACGGTTTCATGGGTATATATATACATCAAACTTGTCAAAGTGTACATTTGAGACACATGCGTTTATTGTGTGTCAATTACCCTCCAGTAAAGCTGTTTAAGAAAACATTCTATGGACTGAACCAAACCCACCTGTAAGGTGAAATATATCCCAAGCTGCCGGTTTTCATCTCTGAGACAGCAGAATGCTGTAGACAAAAGTGTTCCCCTTTAGAGGTTCCTGTGACCATGCCTAAGTCAAGGGAAATCACGTGGCCCCGGTGAAAGAGCACCCAGGAAGCCAGGTACTAAGCAAACACGCCATCCACCCCTTCCTTCAAGTTCTGAGACTCACTTGAGCAACGACTCCCTTTAAAGGGCTGATATCCAGCTAATTATAAATGTAGGTTTAAACTACTTCTAAAAGAAAATCTGCTGTTACCAAGGAAAGAAAAAGGAGATTCTTATCAAAGTCCAGAGAGCCCTCCTGGGCCCTCACAACTCCTGAGAGCTCAAAGATTTCCTGCCTTTATCTCTGAGTTGGCACCAAATCTCATACTCACTTTTGATATTTCATGTGTACTTTGCTTAACATATTCTCAGGCTCTGCTTTTCTTGTTGTTTGCTGGACTGAGAACAGACAGGCCTGGGGCTCTATCCAGGTGAGTGTCTTAGTGGTCCAGAGCTTCAGCCTCCTGGTGGATAAATGAGGATGGGGTCCACGTACTGCACACGAAATGCGACGTGGGCAAGGGGCCCCAGGGTGGGTGTGAGGTGCCTGCCGGCATTTTCGAATCCTGACATGGTCACAGTTTCCACACGTATTTAAGGAAAAATGAGAACCAAGTTCCTGCGCCTTGGCGCCCAGGGAAGACAGCAACTTGGTGGTCTGGCTTAGCTCACGTGCGGCCCGCCTCCTTCCCTGGAGGGTCTCAGCCAGCCTGCCACAGCTTCCCACCCCTCTGCTCCTGTCGCCCTGTGCAGCTGGGGCTCAACCTCAACTCAGGACCGCGTGTGCCCGTTCCCAACAGCGTGACGGCTCGCTCCATGGGCTGCCCCCTCCCAGCTGCTCTCCCTGTGATATCTGGGGATCACCTGCCTATCTGTGTCTCCATAAGGATGGCAGCAAGCTAGGCGACATCAACCCATGCGTCCCTCGAGGAAACACCTGGCAGGTTTCTTTGAGGAGGCTTACATGACGTGCCCTTCTCCTGGTCTCAGGAGGATGATTTGTGGGTGATGCTCATGGCTGAAGTGTCTTAGGTCTCCCCCTGGGTGTGTCCTTACTACAGACACATGGCCCTTTGGTGTGCCTTGTGCCTCAGCCCTCAGCCCAGTGGGGTGTTGGTACACTCCCTATGTCCCATCGAAGTCTAGCTGAGGGCGGCTGTGCAAGCATGGGGCCCAGAGGGAAGGAGGCCACCCTACACATGCCTTCAGATTCCCTGCATCCCTGGTCTTCCCCGGGAGATAGGGAAGGCATTTGGAGGCAGTCAGGTCTGGAGACACCAGAATGAAGGTTCTGAATTAAGAGGATGGAGGCATCGCCACTGACCTCTGTGTTTCCATGGGAACACAGTGAAAGTGCTTTAAGGAGGAGAGACATGAAATGCTTCGGACATAAACTGAGGGGGTGTGCCTGCTTTTCTGCGGGATGCCTGTTGTTGCCTCTGAGAACTCGGGCCTTGTTCCGCAGAGAGTTTATCCCAAGTGGCTGTAGAAGTCGGGGCTCAGAATCTGTGCATGGAGTAACACAGCCGTGGGGAGCCCCAGGCTGACAGTGACACCCACTCTAGTGGCTCTGAGTGGACCTTAGTGGCAACGTGGAGGCTGGAGAGACAGAAGTGGAAGCGTTCAACCCTAACCCTAACTCCAACCTGCCAAGGGAGGGGGCCTGTGAGCTTGAGGTCCGGGGGTGATTCTGGTGCAGGGACATAGAAACGGTGGCCACGCTCTCTGCCCTGTGATTGTCCCAGCCGTCTCTGATGGACGGAGCTAAGCAAGAGGACACTTGGGGGAAAATGTTTCCACTCCAACTCAGGGGACTCATTTGGCTTTTACCACGGCCTCCTTCTGGAATTCCTTAAATCTGTGTCCTGCTCTGGCACTCCTTCACATTTTCTTTGCAGAAGCCCCAGGCTTTATACCTGACTTAATCGGCCAGAGACATCCCATGTTCACTGCCCTTTGTAGGAACCAGCCATGGGCTCAAACAATACATTCATGAGCTCTTTTTTGGCATCTTCTCTGCTTATTCGTTAAAAATGTACCACAAATACCATTACATGTCAGGGACTGTGGAAAGCAAGGGGAGACAAAGGAAAGTATCCTCATCCTGCTGCCCTGACACAAAGAAAGTCCTTTTTAGGAGTTCTAATGGTCATGTAGGGCTACAGGCCCCAAACCAGCCTGGGGCATCTTGACTGGATCGTTTCTTGACCAATGGTTAGTCTCACACTGAGGCACACGCTCACCACGGATTTTAGATCTGGAGCTCAGTGCAACCTTAGGGGTCCACGCTGCCTTGCAGGGCAAATCTAAAAGTTCCTGTTTAATTTTGCCACAGAGGACAGAAGAAAGTAAGCTTCTGTCTGGCCTCCCTAAGAAATGGAAGATGCTCTGGAAGAGCTGGGCTCCGAGGGCTGCGAAGGGGGCGGGGCTGCCCAAGGTGGACAGGGGCGGGGAGGGGGGCAGGGCCCGGGGCAGTGGGTGAGTCACCCAGCATATCAGAGCCCCCCCGGACCCACCAGTGGAGCCAAAAGTAGGTTCTGGAAGCTGGTTTCTAGAGGAAAAAGCCCAAGTTGTGTAAACCTCTGGGAAATGGAATTGTGAGGCCAAGGAACTGGCAGAGGAGTAGGGTAGAGGTGCCCAAGATGATGGAGCTAAAAAGCCACGTCTCCAGAGCCAGGGATGAGGTAGAAGAGGGGGAACGAAGCCCGAGGCGGGGAGTGAGTGAAGAGATGGGAGAAAAGTGGGCTGGCCGCCCCACCCCCATCCCCCGATGACCCACCTGATGCCTCGGTGCTGCCTCGTCTCCATCTACCTGGTCTCCCTGTTCTGAGACTTGCAGGTGTAGGATGCTCGGTGTAACTCACATGGCCAATCAGAAGTCGGGGGTGGGGGGTGGGACGGGAAAGCAAGCCCCATGTCTGCAGTTAAAAAGTAGCAGGCTCGCTGCTCCAGGCCGCGTGTCCTCTGAACCCTGGACACCCTGGCCAGCCTCCCTTTTGCGCTCAGCTAACTCCATAGGCGCCGGAGTCATTCCTGCTCTGGGCTTTATCCCTGGCCTTGCCCGCCCACCTCAGGGGCCCTGGCTCTGTGTCTCCTCCACTCAAGAAATGGAGAGTGGCTGGAGAAAACCCTCCACCAGGGAGAATGGACTCCTTTGAATTTAGGGCCACACACTGCAGGGGAGCCCTGGTGCTGATGCTGTGTCTGCCTGATGGATGTGCTGCCCACCCGATGTGGACCATTTCACCCTCTGTGGACCATTTCGCATCCTTTTGAATCTCCCGAGACTCCCCCAACCCCCCCCCCCCGCTCCTGTCCTCGCTGATGACCTTGCTCATCATTTCATGAGGAAACATGCGAAATCAGAAAAGCATTTTCTCATCTCCTGCAGTCTCTCAATGGGCTGCCTCTGTATCTACGAGCCTGTTAAAGAGGACACTGGGGCTCCCAAGGCCTACCTCTCTCCTGCCCAGGGCTCTGCTCCTGCCTGCTTTCTCCCTCTATCATCACATTTTCTCTTGTCCTGTACCATTCCAATCAGTAGGCCTACAGGCCAGGATGTGGTCCATGCAGCACTGCACCCATCCTGCTTCGGCCCTTTCGCTCGGCTCTCCCTTGGAGCCACTCTCCTTGAACGAGTCGTCGCCGCTGGCTGCCCCAGACACTCACCCTTCTTCCCCACGCAGCTCTCGGCCTCCAAGACAGCTGCCCCCGCCCAGGGCACAGTGACCTGCTCTGGGCAAAGCGAGCTCAGCACTCAGGCCTCCTCTCCCATGCAGCCCTCTCTAAAAATGTTTGTGTTTAAAATGATGAAAATGTAGGGGCTTCCCTGGTGGCGCAGTGGTTGAGAGTCCTCCTGCCGATGCAGGGGACACGGGTTCGTGCCCCGGTCCGGGAAGATCCCACATGCCGTGGAGCAGCTGGGCCCGTGAGCCATGGCCGCTGAGACTGTGCGTCCGGAGCCTGTGCTCTGCAACGGAAGAGGCCACAACAGTGAGAGGCTCGCGTACCGCAAAAAAAAAAAATAAATAAAAAAGATGAAAATGTAAAAGAAGGTCTCAAGAACAAATGCAGATTACAAAAACTGATTAGAACTTT
The DNA here is from genome assembly GCF_059928025.1 of Delphinapterus leucas. NCBI lineage: Eukaryota > Metazoa > Chordata > Mammalia > Artiodactyla > Monodontidae > Delphinapterus > Delphinapterus leucas. Next base: position 102,940,294 of record NC_143137.1, on the reverse strand, counting down.
AAGATTATTTTACATTGAAAAATAACATTTTGAAATGTTTTCAAATAATTTAAAACTTAGAAGAACAAAACAAAAACAGCACAGAGAGTTTCGTGTGGTTAACGTGTAATATAAAAATGGCACCATTATCAAAACCGGGAAACTGACACTGGCGCAATCTATCAACTCAACTACAGACTTTAGTTGAAATTCACCATTCTTCCACTGATGTCCTTTTTCTGTTTTGTTTTGGGTTTTTTTTGTGTGTGTGTGGTACGCGGGCCTCTCACTGTTGTGGCCTCTCCCATTGTGGAGCACAGGCTCCAGACGCGCAGGCTCAGCGGCCATGGCTCACGGGCCCAGCCGCTCCGCAGCATGTGGGATCTTCCCGGACTGGGGCACGAACCCGCGTCCCCTGCATCGGCAGGCGGACGCTCAACCACTGCGCCACCAGGGAAGCCCTGATGTCCTTTTCCTATCGCAGGAGCCAATCTGCTTCCCACACTGCATCTGTCACTGTAGCCTCCTCCAATGGGACAGCTCCTCAGTACCATTATAATTTTTTTTTGGTAGAATGTTTCTCCGTTCAGGTTTGTCTGATGTTTTCTCATAACTAGATGAAGGCATTTTTCGCAAGAATACCATACACTTCTGGAATTTTTAAGCTGACTGATGAATACGTGACAGATGACATTCTAAGCATTTTTGAAATCATATTAACTTTACTCAAGATCCTCAACTCCCTTCCAGGAAGTAATGATTTACTCGCTTTTTACAGATGAGAAAATCGGGGTGTTGAATCATTGTCAGAGTTCACACAGTCAGCAGGGATGCTGTTGGGACCCGAGCCCACGCCTGGCCAACTGGGCAGCTCTGGGTGAAGGAGGTGGCACTGATGATGGGCTTTTCCATGGGGAGGGCTCCTGGGGAGTGTGTGAGCCTTCTCGGGACTGGACGTCTCCGAGAAAGGGTGAATCGACCACTGGCAGACCTCATCCCACTGTGCGACTCAGAGTCAACCGTAAAGTAAAAGTCAAACTCTGGCTGACATTGTTCAGAAGATCCTTACTTCCAGGACCTAACTCTCTCCACCGAGCCTTGTGTCCTGTCGGCATCTGGTTTTATTTTAAGGTGGAGTTAAAATGGGAAAGATGCCACTGAGCCAGGCAATTTGAATTATGAGCGGCTTGATGGTGAGCAGTACCAACTACAAAAACTGCTGTAAGGTGAAGGATCTGTGAGTGAAAGCTGTCAGTTCTGCCCTGTCCTTCAAAGTCACAATGTGCGTGTCGCAAGGAGCTGGTGACTAAGCCTGGGATTGTTCATAGCGCAGAGGAAAGACTGGGCTGTTTGGCACTCCACCCTTGCTGGGCAATTAATGGCCATATTTTCTCTTATGTGCAAGACACGTGAATGAAAGCTTATGGTTCTTTTCTTTCACGTGGAAAATTATTGAATGTTCTGTTAAATATTGACCTATATCACACTCGTGCTTGTATCTTATTTCTGAAATCCCTTGAACAAGCAGTTCTTTCCAGATAGGCATGTCGGGTTGCAAGGGGGAAAAGTGCATTGCAAGCATCATGGTGCAACTGGTTGCAGTGTACCCAGAGTGGCTATCAATGGATCAGTGACGCCTGGAGCACAGAACGGCTGTTCTTCCGTGGTTGGGTCTGGGTCCAGTATTGTTTAACATCTTTATCAATGAACCGGGTGAGATGGAATGGAAAAACATGCTTTGTACCTGTGTAGCTGATACAGAGCTGGCGGGGACAAACGGGGCCCCAGAAGAGAGCGTTATAATTTAAACTGACCTTGGCAAATTGTGGCCACGTTCATTGATTAGATTCCATGGGTTGAGGAGAGTCTTAGAGAAAGAGAGAAATACGAAGAATGTACAAAATACAACCTGTTCTTCAGCAGTTTGTCAACTGACTGGGACAAAGACAAGAGCAGAGCAAAGATGGGAGCCCAGGAGAGCTGGTGCTGTGTGCCCAGCATCCCAGACGTGACGGTTCTTCACAGCTGTGCCCAGGTGCTCGGGACTTTGGGACGTGATGGGGCTGAATGGAGGGGGATGGGGCAAGGTGTGGCGACTTGACAGAGGACAGCATGCCTCTCAAGATTGGTCCAGGAGGGGTACAGACTGAGCTGCCCTTCTTGTGAGTGGTTACATAACCAAGAGGTACTGAGCACGAGGGCTCCATTTTGCATCAATAATACTGACACAGAGCAGGATCCTGTGAGGCCCTCCTGGGTGCAAGAGACTTTCTGTGTCCCCTGTTTTTTGTTTGCAGGAAAAAGGCTTTGGCCTCCTAGACCTTCCCTGAATTCCAAAGGGCAGATTCAAACAGTTGCTAATCAGGGAAGGGAGGGGATGTAGAAACAAAGGAAAGACAGAGGAGAAACAATCATGCAGTGATTAAAGCAGGGCCCTGGTTCCTCCTCAAGGGACATACATGACAATATCTTTGAGTTCTTGTACAGACACTAGAACCCCCAGCAAATGGAAGAAACCAACTACTTGATGACCATGAAGGTGTAGCCCTAGACCTACCAGAGACTGAGGACTGATAACGTTAACTCCTGTGACCCTGCCCTGTTACCCCACCTTCCACCAGTCAGAGAATTGTGCCCAAGCTGATCACTTACTTCCCTCCCTCACCTGGCCTTTAAAATGCCTCCCTGAAACTAATCAGGGAGTTCGGGCCTTTGAAGCACTAGCCGCCCTGGACTCTTTGCTGGGCGCCTGCAGTGAACCCTGCACTTCCCTTCACCACAACCCGGGGTCAGTATCTTGGCTTTAATGCATGCAGGCAAGCAGACCCAAGTGTGTTTGGATAACAATACCGTGGAAGATAAATACCAGAAGTGAGCAAAATAAATCAGTGAATTCTTTAGGGTCATGGAAAGTAAATGACAATATAAATAAAAAGTGAATTATAAATATAGAACATGCAGAACTCAGGCAGGGTAAGTAGAGAGAGCTACAGATGGGAGTTATGACATGTAAGAGAACAAAAAGTCTTGTCATGGCTATGAGGCCATGTTCATTATATTCATTATATTTCCTTTGAAAGCCAAATAAACTAGAAAACAGGGAAGTAAATAAGTAGTGTGTGTGTATAGAGGAGATTTTATATATTTACATATTTATATAAATACATATTTTCCTATGTATTAATTAGGTGTGTGTACAGGGGGGATTCCTCTTCTGTACTTTTTTATTGTGCTCTAATTCACAGAGCACAAAGTTCACCCTTTCAAAAATCCTTCTTAGCCAATGGTTAGACTAAAGCACTTCTTAGCCTATGAATGAGGTAGCAGAAAACCACCAAAATCATTAACCAACTGGATTTGGTTAGCTTAGAGACCAGAAAAGCTTTGACTCAGAACACAGTGGAGAATTTGCATTGTGGAACAACTTATTTCCCAACTGTAAAAGTTGCTAGGAAGAATCAATATTGTGAAACTATCTATACCACCCAAAGCAATCTACAGATTCAATGCAATCCCTATCAAATTACCAGTGACATTTTTTGCAGAACTAGAACAAAAAGTCTTAAAATTTATATGGAGATACAAAAGACCCTGAATAGCCAAAGCAGTCCTGAGGGAAAAAAAACAGAGCTGTAAGATTCAGACTCCCTGACTTCAGACTATACTACAAAGCTACAGTAATCAAGACAATATGGTACTGGCACAAAAACAGAAATATAGATCAATGGAACAGGATAGAAAGCTCAGAGATAAACCCACGCACCTATGGTCAACTAATCTATGACAAAGGAGGCAAGGATATACAATGGAGGAAAGACAGTCTCTTCAATAAATGTTGCTGGGAAAATGGGACAGCTACATGTAAAAGAATGAAATTAGAACACTCCCTAGCACAATACACAAAAACAAACTCAAAATGGATTAGAGACCTAAATGTAAGACCGGAGACTATAAAACTCTTAGAGGAAAACACAGGAAGAACACTCTTTGACATAAATCGCAGCAAGATCTTTTTTGACCTACTTCCTAGAGTAATGGAAATAAAAACAAAAATAAACAAATGGGACCTAATGAAACTTAAAAGCTTTTGCAAAGCACAGGAAACTACAAACAAGATGAAAAGACGGCCCTCAGAATGGGAGAAAATATTTGCAAACGAATCAATGGGCAAAGGATTAATCTCCAAAATATATAAACAGCTCATGCAACTCAATATTAAAAAAACAAACAACCCAATCCAAAAATGGGTAGAAGAGCTAAAGAGACATTTCTCCAAAGAAGACAGACAGATGGCCAGGAAGCACGTGAAAAGCTGCTCAACATCACTAATTATTAGAGAAATGCAAATCAAAACTACAATGAGGTATCACCTCACACCAGTTAGAATGACCATCATCAGAAAATCTACAAACAACAAATGCTGGAGAGGGTGTGGAGAAAAGGGAACCCTCTTACACTGTTGGTGGGAATGTAAATTGATACAGCCACTATGGAGAACAGTATGGAGGTTCCTTAAAAACCTAAACATAGAACTACCATATGACCCAGCAATCCCATTACTGGGCATATACCCTGAGGATACCATAATTCCAAAAGACACATGCACCCCAAAGTTCATTGCAACACTATTTACAATAGCTAGGTGATGGAAGCAACCTAAATGCCCATTGACAGATGAATGGATAAAGAAGATGTGGTACATATATACAATGGAATATTACTCAGCCATAAAAAGCAACGAAATTGGGTCATTTGTAGAGACGTGGATGGATCTAGAGACTGTCATACATAGTGAAGTAAGTCAGAAAGAGAAAATCAAATATCATATATTAATGCATATATGTGGAACCTAGAAAAATGGTACAGATGAACCGGTTTTCAGGGCAGAAATACAGACACAGATGTAGAGAACAAACGTATGGACACCAAGGGGGAAAAGCCGTGGTGGGTGGTGGTGGTGTGATGAATTGGGAGATTGGGACTGACATGTATACACTGATGTGTATAAAATAGATAACTAATAAAAACCTGCTGTATAAAACAACAAATAAAATAAAATTAAAAAAAAAAAGTTGCTAACGCAGGGAATGAAGTTTCCCCCAGAAAGCCTTTTGAAATGAAGATCAATTCTGATCTTTCTGGCAAGGCAGAAATGTGGTCTGACATAGCCCTAAGATTATACCCTAAGATTGTAGGCCTCGTGTGTGTGTGATTTGGTTCTGTTGTCAGTTCTCTGAAGGTGTAACGCTGACCCATGTAAACTCGTAGAGAAGAACAATCCAGAAGCAGGAAAACAAAGCGTCCTTAGCTTTCTGGGCCAGTGTAAAATGTAAATGTTTTCTCAGAGTCTGACGGTATAGTCAAATCAGCAGCTGACTTCGCTGTACTTCACTGAACAGCAGTGTCTGAGGTCAGAGCTCTCAGACGTCATCTGGAAACCAGTTGGTACAAAAGGGCCTGATGCTAAACATCACCGCTCCCACTGACGGGGCAGAGGGAGCGGCTGTCCAGCTCCAGTAAACCAGGTGAAAGAAAGAAACCTCTCTGATGGTCTTCCTCCCCAAGCCTCTGCCCTGGGCTCGCCATCTGGTGCCGTGTCCTGCCCTTGCTGGCCATGGAGATGCTGCCTTCTCACCTTGAATAGAACCCCTTTGCCTGGTTGTATGATTACATCTGAGAGCCCTCTTCTCTCCTGCTCTCTGTTGGAGGAAATGACAGAATGTGGATGGCAGCTGTGGGGCAGGGCCCACCTACAAAAGCTACTTGTTTCCAGGTACGCTGCCATCTGACAGGTGTTGATGGTCCAGGGGACTCCAGACCTGCAAGCTGGTTACTATCCTCGGTGCCGTTCACCGGGTGGTATGGGGATCAGTACTGTCTCAAGGGAAAAGAGCTTCAAGTGAGGGGGCGGGGCTCCAACCCCAGGGCTAAAGCAGTGGTCCCCGTGCTGTGCACCTGAGGTGCTCAGAACCCACGGTCCTCTTGTATCTGTTTCACATGTAAAGCCCATTCCCCAAGTTTCGATCTATTTAGATGCAAATACAAAAAAGGTGCCAACTGTCATTAGGTTGACAAAGGAGCTGTCCATAATTTGCATTTTCATAGTTTGCAATAATTCCATAGTTTGCAATAATTCCATAGTTTGCAACCTCCAGCCCTCCCTCTTCCTGACCTCCTGAGTTGGAAGAATGCAAAAAAAACAATGTGCCAGTTTCCCTCTCCATATAATCTCCACTGAAAAGAGTGGAAATTAATTAAAATAAAAACAAGGTTTTCCTACTCTTAATAAAAGGAGAGAAAAACTAGAAAAGGGAGTCAGGAGGCTTCATGTAGGACTTAGGCTGCTTCTACTTCTAAAAGAAAGCTTTCTTGCTATGAAATATCAGTATGGATGAAACAAGGCATACTTGGAGCCTGATGTAGACCTTTCATAAACAGAGAAGGCTGGTATTTTAAGCTCATTAACACTAGTCAGTTATGCTATTTGGATGTTTTTAAAGAATATTAGGTTATTCCTTTTTAGTTTAACATCTGCACTTTGATAAACCTTTAATATCTCATATAACTTCTAACCGACTTCAAACAGGCCGCTGCAGATAGAAATGGTTGTATTATGTTATTATGGCCTTAGCACTAGATTTCCATTAGAGAATTTGCACATGCCTTAGAATCCAAGGTGAAATAATTTGTTAGCTTTGAAATATGATCACTACCTGGCCATTTAATAAGGCTTTTTGCATACAGAATTCTTTCATTGAATTATTTTAATGATATTATACTATAATATTATATCTATTATGCCTCTCTAATAACTTGGAAGAGCATTGTCGCCTTAAAAAAATGTACAAGGTGAGAGTTGTGAGTTAAGTTTTATTTGGGACAAAATGAGGACTATAGCCTGGGAGATAGCAGCTCAGATAGCTCTGAGAAACTGCTCCAGGGAGGCAGGGGAGAAGGTCAGTAAACATGTGATTTTGGTGAAGGGGGAGTACCTGCAATCAAGCACATACTTTCTGCAGAAGGTTTCTGCTAGTCGTGAGGAGTACACATCACCATGAGGGATTTCAGTGCTTTTCTAGACATGAGGAGGTGCAAGAATTAGGTTCATAAAATCTTCTCCTGAAACTAATCTAGCTATCTGAAGATGTGTTCTGCCAGTTTTCCCCAGAGCACAGTGCCTCAGTTCTGCTCTCCACCCTGAACTCCTTTCAGGGGGTGTTGGAAGTCAGCAGCTGAAGCAACACAGGATTTAATCCTTATAGAGGTAGATGGAAAGTGCTACTTTATAGTTGACAGCATGATCCTATGTGTGTAACTTTATATATACATTTACCTACCTACCTACGTGTGTATACACACACACACACACACACACACGGAGAGATTTAAAAGAGTTAATGTTGAGAGTGCTTACTTCTGACAGCGAGATTTGTGGTGATTTTAAACTTTTAAAAATTATTGTACTGTTGGATATCTATATTATGCCTAGGTATCTTTTTTTTTTTTTACAAAATTAAAGTTATTTAAAAATTACTTGAAAATATCAACGAAGATTCAACCTTCTTCATTTCTCAGTGAAGGAACAAAGGTGGTGAGTGTAATTTAGAGACATTTTCCAGTGATCACATTGAAGAAACAAGCATGATTCCTTTCCCATCTCTGCTTCAATTATTTGGAAGTTCATTCATTCCATCGTTCACATGGGGTGCATGCTTCACGGCAGAGAAGGTGACTGTAGCTGGAGATACTTGTCAATGACACAGAATCCCCAAATTAATAGTTTTCCTCTAAAATATTAATCTTAGAACGATTGCACAGTTGAGTGTAACTTCCAGGGTGAGGCTGTACCCAGCCGGGGGCACGTGTGTGCAGGTGGTGAGTGTGAATAAAAGGCTCCCATCACCTGGATGCCTGAGCAAGGTACTCACGTGGCTTCAGGTCCCATCTGTAAAATGGGCTAATAAAACCATTGCTCTCAGGGACTCACCCTGGATTACATGTATTGTTCATACTGATGATTATGTTGGTAGATTAAGGAACCTGCAGTAAAAGACACAAAAAATTCCTTGTTTTATGCTAAATATATCAGAGACAGACATTTTGGCTTCCTTCACATAGCTGGTCAATCAGATGCAAAGACTCTTGGTGGGCGGCATAATTTGAAAAATAAAGTTATAATAGAGACGTGGTTAGAACACTTGTATTCTTTGTACACCTATACATGAATTACTATGTGAATATAATGTTTTCCTAAGAAATATGAATAACTGAAAATATTAGCAGATATCTTGACTTGGAAGCAAAAGGTAAAAAGTCATACAGGTGACAGTCATTGACGTCTGCCTCGTTTCCCAGCTTCTGTCCTCAGCTCTTTATAGATGTTGGAAGATTTTCCCACTTCAACCCCACTAATTCCTGACGTGGGCAATCACTTCCCATTACAGAATAAGAAGTTGTATCTTTTGGTTGATACCAGTGGGGTCTTGTGATTGCATATCCTTTTCAAAGTATAGTCTTAAGGAAATGTGTGTTTCTTGCAGTTATTTCACTAAAAGGATGCTTCATCACGAATCTTTACATTCAGTTTTTATTTTAGACACATATTTGTGAATGGGCACATTTAGAAGTTGTCTCCCTCTTCCTTTGGTGGAAGGCAACTGGAGACGATAAGGGGACATAGGATCTCTGGCTTCTCTGGTCAAAGATATGGTCATTAAACTCCATTCCTCTTACGCATGTGCGTTTAGGCACGTTTCCAAAGAAAAGAGGAATAGATTTGATTGGATGGAGGTAGTTATTAATTAACCAGTTGGTTTACATTGATGTTAAAAGGAAAAAGAGAAAAACACATCGTCTCGTGCTTCTTGAATGATTCAGCTATAACTGCTTTGCAACAACACCACCTGTTCCCTGTTCCCACGACCACAAATGTGGACCCTGAAACTCCACCAGGTCGGCAGCCTCCAGTCAGAGTTTCCCATTGAGCCCACAGAACAGCGGGCATACAGCACTGAGGGTCGCTTTCTGGATCTGATGTTCCCATGACACACAATACAGCCTGTCCAGTGGCCACGTGCTCACGTTTCAGCCTGAGCAGTGATAGCGCCTCCCAAATAAGGAAAAGGATCATGGGGTGTGGGTGGTGAGACAGGCGTTGGGTTTCAATTCACGAGGAAGAACGGATGGGATCCCTGGTGTTAGGTTTGCCCTGGCATCTTTCCCTTCCGGAAACTTGCGATGCTTGGAGACCTGGGCAGGAATTCCTTGTTCAGGAGCAAATCTCTCCCGAGGACAGGGCAGCCCCACTTGTGTGTTACACATGCAGAATATACACTAAGCTGCAATTCGTATCTTTTGGTGTTTAAATTGTGTTTGCTGTACATATCATTAATACGATTTAAGGCAGACTTGTACCTGAATGACTTGGGCTTCGTTGCCTGTAAATTGTGACCAGGCAACTAGAACTTAAGGACAGGCACTCTGTTTACCAGGCAAAAGCACTGGCTGGAAGTCTGAATTCTCCTGGTTTGACACACAGATTGTAATTATCAGAGACAGAAAGTAGGGCACATCACTCCAACTTCTGAGGTTCCTTTTTCTCCCAGTCTATGAAATGGAAATCAATACTAATGAATTCCATATACAACCGTTATGAAGTAGTAAGTTTTGTGAACTGTGAATTGCCAAACTACTCTAAGGAACCTTTGTGGGGCAAGACATATATGTCCTCATGTGCACCTGAGCTGAGGTGAGTCTGAGTGGAACGCTCACAGGGAATTGTCTGAAGAAGAGGATCGGGCACAATTCCAGGGGTCTCCGTGCAGACCTCAGCTCCACTGTGTACCAGAATGCACCAGGTTTAGGCTCCTTTCTTCTTGAAATCACTGATCGCAGGTAAGCTCAGAAAGCATGGTGTCCAAATCTCGCCTATATGCTAAAATCTTATAGATTCCATAGCTTTGGTCCAAAAGTAAATCGACTTGTCCGTGGTCCCCTAGCAAGTTAGTGGCAGCCTAGACCAGAAATAGTGGGTAGGAAAGAAGGTGCTGTCTGCAAGACGCTCCTGAGAGCATGCAAATTAGATCTTGATGGTTCAGCAAGTAAAACCAACACATAACGGTGAACCCAAGTGTCTGCAGAAGCTGCCCGTAGGACTGGACACGTCTGAATGCGCCACACTCTGGGGCCTCTCCCACCTGTGTGGAAAGGGTTAATACAAGCAGCATGCGTGCACTTCATAGGGTCTAGAAAAGGAACGCCACAGGGCAGATTTGGCCAGATTTCTCCAGCTCCACGTGGAGATGGCAAGGGTCCT